>NC_139161.1:52424763-53624763 GCF_964270905.1 Leucopleurus acutus | reverse complement strand
TGGAACTCGACAAAAAGATCATGGATGCCAATTACTTTGGACCCATCACACTGACCAAAGGTCTCGTGAGTTTGACTTTCCCACTGGCTGCTAGAGAGGGGGGCTCTGTTATATTTCCAGACAGTCACCCAACTCTGGACGGAGCCTCCAGCCCCTCTTTCAGAAAAATCCCTGCTTATTTGGTGAAAGCTTTCAGCATCTGACTGTAAATGTTGACGAAAGAAAAGGGGTTGTGAAAGTCTCTGACTGGTATATTCCAACCTTCCTCTCCATCAAGCCCCCTCCCCAAGCCCTGCCCTTTGCTCCTCCTTTCTTACTCATATCCATGGCTCCCCTCCAATCCCATCCCACATCTCTGGACCATTGTCTTCATCCCCTGCAGATCTTTTTTTTTTTTTTGCGGTATGCGGGCCTCTCACTGTTGTGGCCTCTCCCGTTGCGGAGCACAGGCTCTGGACGCGCAGGCTCAGTGGCCATGGCTCACGGGCCCAGCCGCTCCGCGGCATGTGGGATCTTCCCGGACCGGGACACGAACCCGTGTCCCCTGCATCGGCAGGCGGACTCCCAACCACTGTGCCACCAGGGAAGCCCCCCGGGAAGCCCCCCTGCAGATCTTTTACTGTATCGACCTTGTGGTTGATCTGCTCCTAATCATGACAGTTGGTCCAAGGTTGAAAAGGAGTTTATCTGCAAGAGACCCAGAATACTGTCAATCCCTTTGCAGAAACAGGAAGGCAGGAGGATGTCTCCCTTTTAAAGGTAAAATGGTGGTTCCTGTGTGGAGATTTCT
Source organism: Leucopleurus acutus (assembly GCF_964270905.1). Classification (NCBI taxonomy): domain Eukaryota; kingdom Metazoa; phylum Chordata; class Mammalia; order Artiodactyla; family Delphinidae; genus Leucopleurus; species Leucopleurus acutus. Next base: position 53,623,973 of record NC_139161.1, on the reverse strand, counting down.
AAGGGTCAAGTTCAAATGCAGATCTGAAGCTGGGGTTAGGGGTGTTGCTAGAGATGACATGGAATAGATCTAAGAGTTGAAGCCCTCCTCCCACCCCAAATAAAGTTTATCCAAGCAGAAGCACAAAAGGGAGAACATAAGCATGGAGAACGTCTACATGTAGGGAGTAGTGTGTTTGGCAAAGGCTGAGAAAGCATGATCTTAGAGCTGCCTTCTCTACGGCCAGAGTCTCCATGATGATGGGATTCTGAGAGCTGTGACAGCTGAAGGGAAAGAAGTACTGGGAGCAGAAAGATGACTCCCCGGAGCTTCTAAGATGATGCCCCAGAGGTTACAGTTTCCTCCAGCCCAGTCGCTGTGGACACACCAAGCAGGCCAGCCAAGGCGTGTCCTTCACTCAACCTCTGGGAGCTCAGGGTCCCTGGCACCACGGTGAGGAATGCAAACTTAAGTCTTCTGATATGTTCTGCCATCTCCCTATTCAATCTGTGCTATTTTTACTCCATATCTTTTTCTAAATTTCCTCATTTATAAGTTAATTCAATTCAGGAGAAAATCTTTACCATAAATTAAAAACCCCTTTCCCTCTCCATCAATACAAGAAAACCTGAAATCAGAACAGAGCAGTAAGTTCTCCCAAGACAAAGGGCTGAGGTCTTTCCTTTCTTTTTTAAAAAAAGATTAGCACATGCAAGAGTAGTATTAAAGACCCATTGGAACCAACTTTCCTACCGGAAGCAATAGGACAGTTGAAAAGGGATTACCTTTCTCACTACTGAAATCAGTGTCACTCCATGCACAGGGATGGGTCATTTCAAATCACCCAGGGACTCCCCTGGGGGTCCAGTGGTTAGGACTCTGCACTTCCACTGCAGGGGGCCTGGGTTCGATCTCTGGTCAGGGAACTAAGATCCTGCATGCCACATGCAGCGAGGCCAAAAAAATTAAATAATAAGATAAAATAAAATAAAATAACCCAGCAACTCCCCAGTCGAGCCCAGCCCACTCTTAGGAAACACTGGATGAGTGGTAACCAGGGCCCATTCCATCTGTGTCCCACTGTAATCTAACTGTCAGGGAGGTAGAGGAGCCCCCCGTGATGAGGGGAAGGGCTCTGCCTGATGCTGCCTGACCCAGTCTCAGATTTGTAACCGTGATTCTTTGTCCTGTGCTTTCCAGCACTGCTCCCCAACATGATTTCCCGGAGGACCGGACAAATCGTGTTAGTGAATAACATTCAAGGGAAGCTTGGAATCCCATTCCGTACAGCCTGTAAGTTGCTAAGACAAACATGTTTCGTCCTATGTTATGTGTCTTTTTTTTTTTTTTTTTTTTTTTTTTTTGCGGTACACGGGCCCCTCCCGCCGCGGAGCACAGGCGCCGGACGCGCAGGCTCAGCGGCCATGGCTCACGGGTCCAGCCGCTCCGCGGCATGTGGGATCTTCCCGGACCAGGGCACGAACCCGAGTCCCCTGCATCTGCAGGCGGACTCCCAACCACTGCGCCACCAGGGAAGCCCTGTTATGTGTCTTATAAGACAAGAGATGTGTGTCTAGGACTAGGCATGGGGTTACACTGGGGAAGAGGGTCCAGAGATAAAAGCATCTGTTGGCTTTTCTTTCATCCCTTCAGCTCCTATTTTTGACCATCTACAGCACACAAGTGACTATGGGAGATAAAGATAAGCCCTCCCCTCAGCCCCCAGAAGCTCATGTCTCACAGGCGGTCAGGACACGTCCTGGCTGGACACAATCAATGCCAGATCAAGGTCACGCTCCTGACATGGGTGCACAGCCCCAGCTCAGATGCCCCCTTCTCTGTAAAGATGCCCCTGGAGAGACAGGAACGATTACAACTGGGAAAGAAAGGAGGGGTGCACATTCCTAAAGGGGAGAGGGATGGAGAGGTTCTGAGGAAGGAGGAAGGAGAAAAGGAAAGGGACACAATTCCAGGGGAGGCGCGAGAGAGAATTCCAAAGGTGAGACTCCTCTAAAAAGTCCAAGGAGGAGAGGGACTTCTCGGTGTATGTTCCTGGGACCCAACTGGGAAAATTCTGGAGACATTCCCACCTCCCGTGAGGTAGGATGTGGGAGGGTGGGGGAACGTGTCTCATACGTTTCCTTATGGCCCAAAGTACCATGCACGAAACCGGAGCTGGGTAAGTAAGTGTCTGGTGGGTAGAAAGGTGAGAGGGAGAGAGGAATGAAGAAAGGGTGGGTGGGGTGGCCTGATGTAGTCTTCTGGGGCCACCACAACAAAATACCCCAGGGACTTCCCTGGCGACACCATGGTTAAGACTCCCCGCTCCCAATGCAGGGGGCCTGGGTTCAATCCCTGGTCAGGGAACTAGATCCCACATGCATGACACAACTAAGGGTTCACAGGCCACAACTAAGGAGTCGGCGAGCCGCAACTAAGGAGCCCACCTGCCACAACTAAGACCTGGTGCAACCAAATAAATAAATAAATATTAAAAGAAAAAGAAAAGACCAGGTGGCTTAAACGACAGAAATGTATTTCCTCACAGCTCTGCAGGCTGGAAGTCCAAGATCAAAGTGTGGGCAGGCTGGATGTTTCCCGAGGCCTCTCTCCATGGCTTGCTGATGGCCTGCTCCCCGGGTCCTCTCATGGTCTTTGTGTGTGGGCACCCCTGCCGTCTCCTGCTCTTCTTATAAGGACACCAGTCCGACTGGATTAGGGCACCACCCTAACAGCCTCATTTTAACTTAATTACCTTTTAAAGGCCCTTATCTCAAAGTACAGCCACAATGTGAGATACTGGGGTTAGGACTTCAACGTATGAATTTGGGGGTGGGATACAATTCAGCCCATCATATCCCCCTGATAGTGTTTTACTTTCCTTTTCTCGTTTGCATTAGTTAGGCTAAGCTGACGGTGCCGCAAAGACCCTTATTCCTCCTCCGTATAACTGTCTAAATGGGATGGCCCAGCTCAGCGGGCGTCACTGTTCCTCACGCGGTCACTCGGGGGCGCAGAGTCGTGCCAAGTCACAGCTCTGCCATCATTTTCCACGTGGTCAAAGCTAGTTCCCACCCCACGTGGGTTCCTGCTGGCAAGAAGAGGGCGTCGTGCCCATACAGCGCTGCTCACATCCTGTTGTAGAGAAGCCAGTCACATGCTTACCCCCTCACTGCAAGGGATGCTGGGAATTGTAGTCCACCTGTGGGCCCAGGATGGGGAGAATAGAGCTGGGTCCGCACAGGGCAGTCTTTGCCACGTACCTCATTCCGTCTCTGCCCCAGCCCATCTAGAACCTCACCACTATTCCTCCTACTCACAAACATACATGTCATTTTCAGCAGGTGGATTACTTTCCACTTGCTCGCTGCCTTCATTCATTCAACAAATAGCAATTGAATGCCTGGAACCAGGTGCTGGGGACACAGACAGCAGTGACATGATACAATGTGGTGGGGGCAACACAAGTGGCCCTTTGGCCTCCAACTAACAGGGAACCCAATGCACTGCTTTCCTTGGAACATTTCTTTTCTTTTTTTTAAATTTATTGATTTATTTTTGGTTGCGTTGGGTCTTCATTGCTGCACATGGGCTTTCTCTAGTTGCGGAGAGTGGGGGCTACTCCTGGTTGTGATGCATGGGCTTCTCACTGCGCGGGCTTCAGTAGTTGTGGCTCCTGGGCTCTAGAGCACAGGCTCAGTAGTTGTGGCGCATGGGCTTAGTTGTTCCGAGGCACGTGGGATCTTCCCGGACCAGGGCTCAAACCCATGTCCCCTGAATTGGCAGGCGGATTCTTAACCACTGCGCCACCAGGGAAGTCCTAGCTCCTGCATTCTTAACCCTGATGGCCTCAGGACCCTGGAGAAATCACTCTCTCAGGGAATCAGCCTTCCCGGCTGAAATGTTTTATATACATTTTCTCACTTGGATAGGGTGATATTATCCCCACTTTATTTATTTATTTAGCCCATTTTATCGATTTTTAATTTTACTGAAGTATAGTTGATTTACAACGTTGTGTTAGTTTCTGCTGTACCGAAAAGTGACTCAGTTACACATATACAACCTCTTTTTCATATTCTTTTCCATTATGGTTTATCACAGGATATTGAATATAGTTCCCTGTGTATTATGCCCATTTTAAAGATAAGAAAACTGAGCCTCTTTAGGTAAAAATGAGTCACTTGCCCAAAGTCACACAGCAGGCAAGTGGCTAAGTTGGATTCCATCTCATCTCTGCATCTGTCCACTGCTTCACAAGGGCTCTCTGTTCTCATCTATGAAGTGAGGGGCAGGTGACTTGAGGCCTCTCCCAACGGAGCTTGCAGAGATGTGTGTCCCCAAGGCCCCTCCTGGGAAGCACAGCGGGACCCACGCCCACCCCCGGATGGTTTCTCTTCCAGACGCCGCCGCCAAGCACGCAGCGCTCGGCTTCTTCGACTGCCTGCGGGCCGAGGTGGAGGAATACGACGTCATCGTCAGCACCGTGAGCCCCTCTTTCATCCGCTCCTACCGCGTTCATCCAGGTCAAGGAAACTGGGAGGACTCCATCTGGAAATGTGAGCTTTCAGAGCGAAGCCAGAGGGACAGGGGCCGCGGAGGGCTCTGGAGGAGGGGGGGGTCCAGGGGGGTGTTCCCGAAGCATGAGACTGGGGACGGTGAGGCCCCTGCACCCAGCTAACAGTGGGGAAGGACCCCAAAACTTAGGTCCTGAGGCACCAGGTAGATGGAATCCTAACCTGCAATCAGCAGACCGAAGCCAGGTTGGGCTCCGTCAGTCACAGGCTCTGTGACCTTGGCCACTGGGACTGCCCGCCTCTGGGCCTCAGTTTCCCATGTGGAATAGCCAGGATTTGGTCTTCGAGAACTTCCTGTTCCCCTTGCTCTAGAAGGCAGCACAGAGAAACTCAGAGTCTGGCCCTAACTGCCTGCATGTGAAGTTCGCCTCAGTCACATATTAAGCAACTCCATCTCTCTGCCTCTGTTTCCCCTTTGGAAAATGAGGGCTAATGGTAATACCTAACTTGTAGACTCATAGGGAAGACTGAAAGTCCCAGCTCACAGAGGGGCTGGAACAGCAACCAGCACATCCTGAGTGGTCTGTAAATGCACCTATGATCAGTATTCTAGAATGCTCTACACAGAGCAGCGACCCCCTGCCCGAGGCTCTATCTACATTAGGGAATCAAGATGAATCAAGACGTGGGCAAGGGCTTCCCTGGTGGCGCAGTGGGTGAGAGTCTGCCTGCCGATGCAGGGGACACGGGTTCGTGCCCCGGTCCGGGAAGATCCCACATGCCGCGGAGCGGCTGGGCCCGTGAGCCATGGCCGCTGAGCCTGCGCGTCCGGAGCCTGTGCTCTGCAACGGGAGAGGCCACAACAGTGAGAGGCCCGCGTACCGCAAAAAAAAAAAAAAAAAAAAAAAAAAAAGACGTGGGCAAGAGGTTCCAGGAGGCTCTGGACAAACACAGCTTCGCAACAACTGTAAACAACAGCCCCTTCATACATCCGGCAGCTTCCTATCTTCTAAGCTCTTCCTCATCCCCTCCGACGGCTCATAACCATCCTGGGACGTTAACGGGGCAGGAGACTGCGCCTACGTTACAGATGTGGAAGCTGAGGCGCAGCGGGTAAAGTGCCTCCCCAGGGCGCACGGCTAGCATACGGCAGAGTTGGTCCCGAGACTGGGACTCCAGAAGCGCACACCCGTCCCCACCCCGGGGGGGGGGGGGGCAGGGGGCGGGGCTCTGACCACACCCCTCCTCCCGAGACTATAAGCCCTGCCCCTCCTGGGGGCTTTTCAGTCTTTTTCAGGAGACTGACCTACGGTGTGCACCCCGTGGACGTGGCGGAGGAGGTGATGCGCACGGTGAGACGCAAGAAGCAAGAGGTCTTCCTGGCCAACCCCATCCCCAAGGCCGCCGTGTACCTCCGCACCTTCTTCCCTGAGGTTTTTTTTGCCGTGGTGGCCTGTGGGGTGAAGGAGAAACTCAACGTCCCAGAGGAGGGTTAACTGCAGGGGGCCAAAAGGGTCACCCCGCGGGGAATAAAGGCTTCAGGGGCAGTTGCGGGATCCTCCGTTCTCTGAGCACTTGGGGCCCCACACAATTCCCCAACCTGCTCACCACCTGTGGGAGACGTGCAGCACCCCAGTGAGGATGGCCCGGCGTTCAGCCCAGTCGCCCTGGGCCCCTGGGTGTCTCCCACGTGACTTTCCCAGGACACACTTCCAGAAGTTTCTCGACCCTATAGAGTGACAGCCCGGCAGAAAAACAGGAACCGTAACGGGTCCAACTCCCAAATACTCGCACTCCCACTGTGGCCATCAGCCTGCCGAGGACCTCAGAAAACCACCTCCATTGTACACAAGGGTGACCTGCCCACTCTGCCCCCAGCCACAAAAGCTGAACTAGGCAACTCCTTAGGGCAGCGCTGTGAAACTGAACTTTCTGGAATGAAGGAAATAGTCTATCATCTGCAGTGTCCAGTATGGCAACCAACTAGCCACGTATGGCTGTTGAATACTTATAATGTGGCCCGTGCAACAGAATTTTCAATTTTATTTAATTTGAATTAATTTCACTTTAAATAGCTGCATGGGGCCAGCGGTTCCCAGGTTGGCAACACAGAAGAGCTGTAATCCTCGGTCCTGGCAGCATATCAGAATCAGCCCTTTCCCTGGATTTAATTGGTCCAAAGAGGAGCCCAGGCACAGCTGCTTAAGGTGCAACAAATCTTGAGAATTTCTGCCCCGGGGCATCCGGCTCATTCAAGCCTCTTCTTACATTCTCAAAGCAAAAAATTCATTTAAACCTGCCATCCTTGTTGTTGGTGGGTGTTTCTCTTAGTGTTTCTTAAACAAAACAGTTAATGATTCGTGAAATCTTGGAAAGTGAAGGGTACATTGTTTGCACTAATAATTGTACCTACTGATTCAAACTTTTCTAATATTTACAGATGAAAGAGGGCTCAAATTTCCTCCCTGAACCCAAGCCACTTACGAAATTAACACACACGGTACATGTCTGCATATATATATATATCCCTGAATTTAAAAAGCAAGATGTCCAGGATCACGTGATCACCAGGGAACCCAGGCTACCTCAGGATAAGGCTGCTGGTCGGGGTGCGTCACCAGAATTTAGGAGGGACAGCTGAGGCAGGGCAGGCCTAGGGTCAGCAAGATGACCTTCTATGTTATTACTGCTGTCGGGTGTTGGGATGCTAGAGGTGCTTAGGCCAGAATGATGGAGGGTCGGTAGGGGCTGGGAGGTGGGGGACGGACAACGGCATTGGGAAAACGACTGAAATGTGATAGGTGGCCAGAGACAGAGACGGTAGCTTTGGGGCAAGAAGGGCCGCGGGCAGCCAGTCCTGGGGTCGCACCAGGGCTGGGCTCCAGGTCTAGCTTCGCCACGCCCCAGCCCCGGGCCTGGGGTCCTGACCCGCTCTCTTTGGGGCTCTGCCTCCTCTCAGGTTGGAGCGGGGCTGAGGGGACCATCCTTTGGTGGTGGGAGGAGGGGTGGATGGGCAGAGAGGGGCCACCTCTGGGAAGCATCCACAGGGGCACCAAGCCAAACGCTGGGAAAGCAAAGACTGGAAGACTCCACGGTGGAGGAAGACCTCAGACCCCTGGGATTTCCCAAAAAAAGCCACGTTGAATGATGGCTCAGGAAGAAGGAACTTCGTGTCAGTGGGTCTGCTCCGCCGTCCCTGCAGCCAAACAGGGTCAGAGACCTGCAGGTGGACGCAGCCACAGCAGGACTGAGTGGCTGGCCCCCCAAGCTCCCTTAAGTTGAATTTCCTGTCCGTGGACTTTGGTCTCCCTTTGGATACCCCCTATTGCCTTTAGGATGTCCCTGTGTCCACATAGGCCCGCTTCCCTCTCAGGATGGGGCATCTCACCAGCCTAGCAAATGAGAAAACCTACAACCCTTAGGCTGAAACATATGGAAAATTTTATTTAAGTTGCGAGGGGAAAAGCATCATGCCATAAGAGGAATGGCCACCAGGTGTCACTGTGGCTCCAAACCTATTTTATAGCTTCCTCCTGGGAACAGAAATCCAGCACAGCACGGCAGTAACAAGCCCACAGAATTGCATGCAATTCATCATCTCCAACGAGCATTCCCCTCCAAGATCCCATCTGGTCTTCACATCAACCCTGAGTCACTGGAACAGCCGACAAATCTATTTCACCGATGAGAAAAATGAGGGTGGTCATGCTCTGTGGGATACTCTTGGCAGAACGAGGGCAGCCTGAAGGCGGTTGGTTAGCCCCTTGGGACACAGAAGGACTGCACCTCAGAGGCCAGTGACCGTCCCAGACCACAGAGTGAACCAAACACTGATTCACCCAAGTAACTAGAAAGTCCTATTTCAGGTATAGTTAGATCTAGGCGTCCAAAGGATGCCACCAGGATTCAGGGTTTTTGTTTGTTTTGTTTGTTCTTTGTTTTGTTTTGCCATTTCTCAACAACATATTCTGCTGGGTGGGCTTCATTCTCAACAGGCTCTCCCCATCCTCACGGCAAGATGGACACCAATACCTCCGGGCTCACATCCTACAGACTGAGAAGCCAGATAGAAAAAGATTCCTCTTTCCCCCTAGTTCCAACACCCACCTTGTCATGTAGCCATCTTGAAACCACCACGTGTGTCTGATTGCTCAAGCCTGGGCCACATGCCCATTCCTGGGCTGGAGAGGTGGGGCAGCTCTGTCTGATGGACAGAGTGGGGAGGGAGTGATTTCCCAAGAGAAAATTAAGATGCTCTTACAACGGTCTTCCCCGGTGGCACAGTGGTTGAGAATCCGCCTACCAATGCAGGGGACACGGGTTCAATCCCTAGTCCGGGAAGATCCCACATGCCAAGGAGCAACTAAGCTCGTGTGCCACAACTACTGAGCCTGTGCTCTAGAGCCCGTGAGCCACAACTACTGAGCCCGCGTGCCGCAACTACTAAAGCCTGCGTGCCTAGAGCCCGTGCTCCACAATGAGAGAAGCCACTGCAATGAGAAGCCCGCACACCACAACGAAGAGTAGCCCCCACTCGCCACAACTAGAGAAAGCCCGCATGCAGCAACGAAGACCCAACACAGCCAAAAATAAATAAATAATTTTTTTAAAAAAATTTTAAAAAAAGATGCTCTTACAAGAAGAAAGGGAGAACACACTTACGGGCAAAACAAGCCTTTCTTTGTAAACGCTTATCTCTGGAGAAGACAAGGGAACTTCTGAGCATTTACCACCTACCTGCTACCTTACGAGGAACTTTAACACGTCACCTTATGCAATGTTACCAGCAAGCCTCCAAGACCGATATTAATGGTTCCATTTCTACTGGTGAAGACAACAGGCTCAGAAAGCTAGGTAGGTAATTAAGCCCAAATCACAGAGCTGGTCAATGGCAGAGCTGGGACGTGGGTGGAGATGGCTGGAGCCCTTGCAGCTGAAGATGACCAATAACCTATCAGTCCCTTTCATCTTAGAACTGGGTGAGGTTTCCAAATGTAGGGTCAGATCACCCCCACCTTCCTGGTGTACCCTGGTCAACAGTGGTATTGGGGGAACTCTGGGTTGCAAAGTCAGTCAAGGAGTTTCCATTACAAAGGCTGAGGTACAGTGGGGAAGTTTGGTCTGGATTTGGTGGTGCTCTGTTGCCCAAAAGGGAAATGTCCAAGTGTATAAACAGTAGAGGAACCTGGAGGATTTAGCAGATGCTTTTGGTGCCCTGTGACCCATCCCCCCACCCCCTGTCCCCAGTGTCAGCGGTAGCTATGATGGAAGGCTCCCACACCTGCCAACAGCAATCCAGCTCACCTCTCCACTTCTCTGCCCTGGGGGGCTTTCTCTAAAGCCTGAGGGTCCCTTCAACCCTTGTAGGTGCAGTCTTGAATTGCACAAGAGTTAATGTCCGTGGGGGGCACTGTTCACCCAGCAGGGGACAGGAGTTGGTGGGCAACGACCCAACCTCTCACACTTCGGAGGACAAATCTGAAGCACCTTAGAAGTGTTTTGCACACACAGCAGGTGCTATCGAAACGTTCGTTAGCTGCAACTGTTACATGTTATCTTTTGCAGTAAGAGATGTAATCAAGTCACGGGAGCTTGGTTAACTCACCATCCCTGGGTCTGTTCACGACAGGTGGTGTCTTGCTGACGGGATCTGGAAAGCAGCATGGAGCTAGCATATACCTCTGTTTGTTCCCAGAACTGTAGTTCTGTAACTTGTATAGATTACGATCTCCTCTCCTCTAGATGTTCGATCTCCTCTGGCCCTTGGCGCTTCTGACACCGCCAGTATGACTTCCCAGCCCAAGATTCTGGACTTGTCAACCCCTCCTTCCGCTAGTGGAAGAGAGTGGAGTGGAGGATAAAGCAAAGTAGTCCCAGACCTGGAGGACACGCTGGGAGTCAGGAGGGAGTTATCACCACCAGACTAGGGTCCAGACCTCAGGAGCAGGGAAAGGTCCAGGCAGGGTACCTGGGCTTCCAGAGGAGGGTGGGAGACCATTTCTGCCACGCTGAGCTAACTCAATCGCTGGCCATGCTTGTATCTGACTCAATGGCTTTCAACCTGCCTCAAACTCCAATTTACACATGTCCAAGAGCAGCTCTGTAGTTTGAGAAAAGCATCTAAGTATTTCTGCCATGCTGCCTCCTGAAACATCTCTTGACCAGATGGCCACAGCGTACACTCAGATGCACGGTCAAGGTTGGAACCATGCCCCCAGTCTGGGCAGAAATCTAACCCAATCTCTTCCCATGCTGTGTTCTCCCAGCCTTCCCTACCAGGTCCCTGTAGACGGGGAAGCAACCTCAGGGAAAGCGTTACCAAGGAACTTCAGGCATCCTTGTTGAAGACGTGGGATGGCAGATATAACTACCAGCGTCTATGTGTAATTGCCTCTTTCTACTCCAAATTCATAGCCTAGGGCAAATGCTCCAATCTGTGGTGTATTACAGAGGAAGCTGCTAACAGTTGGGACCTGCTCATGATATCCAAGGGTATTCGAAAGGGAGAAGCCTGGGGATGCACATCTGAGTCACAACCCAATGCCTTAGGGGACAAAGAAAGTGAGGCTGGGCTTAGGAAGAGCATGGGAGTGAAAGATGACAAATGAGTGTCAACAGAGGAAAAAGAACCAGATACAGCAGGAGGACTCCTAGACTCCCATCCCCCAAGAGGGCACGGACAGCTACGTCTTCCCCAGCATCAGTTAAGACTTGAAGAAAACACGGGCTTCTTTTGAAATGCAAGCACGTGGGTCTACTGATACACACGTTGCCCCCTGGGGTCAGGTGGCAGGTCCCCCTGCTTTCTCCTTCTGTCATCTCGGGTCCTTCTACCTTGGAACTGTTGCTCAAAATTACGTAGCCTTTTTCATGGGGAATAAAAAAGAACCTCATTCTTCCTCAAGAAAAGAACAGTAGCAGAGACACACCAATGAGTCATGCCGTGTATACGAGGAAAAACTTAATTTTTGGAGTCGGCTGTCTTAAACAAATGGTTCCTATCAGAAAGGAAGTATTTCTAGAAAATGGACTGTTGAACTACAGACCCACCAGTAACCTCACCTGTCACGCCCCAGGACTAGGATCAGCCTTAGCAGCTTTTTGGTAAGAAGTGAGGGGGTATTTGTTAGAAGAGCTACTGAAAAGTGTGCAAAGCTCTAGGCAACAGAGGACAGTCAACCTGAGACAGGCTGGGACCCGGGACCCTCTACTGCAGGGCTTGCACCTGGACAAACGTCTCCTCTAGCAACAGAATACAAAGAAACTATAAGAGACTAAAAATACCTGCACGCAGGCGCAGTTGGGGCAAATTATGAACAAGAAGATACAGAAAGGCCAAAACGCGACTGCCACTTCTGAGGGGCGGGGAGGAAAAGCAGGGTCCTGCACGCGATCCCTGCACACGGCATCACCAAGCGGGTGGGCAGACCACCTGAGCCACCGCTCCGGCCCAACCCCCCCTCACCCCATTTAAGGGACCAGCTCGCCCCGCCTCAGGGAGCGAGCAAGGGCACCTGTTGCTTGTTTTCGCTCCCTGCTGCTGCTGCACGAGCCCCAGTAAAGCCTCGCCTGAACTCCTCCTCTGGCCTCTCATCAACTTCTATGGATTAAGGAGTCCAAGGACCCTAGTCGGTAACAAAGGGATGGTCCGTTGAGACAGGCTCAGACTCTCTAGTCCTTGAAAGTACATGCCCTCCAGAGAGAGACCTGGGGAGACTTCTACTTCCTTAGAGAACAGCAAATCATTTTAATTAAAAGTACTTAAAATTCTCAGAGACAACTCAATCGATGGCTTTCTGATATCAACAGCAACGAGGTTAGATGACAAACAAGGACCTACCGTATATACCGGGAACTATACTCAGTATTTTGTAGTAACCTATAAGGGGAAAGAATCTAAAAAAAGAATATATCTATCTATCTATCCATCTATCTATCATCTATCTATCTGTATAACTGAATCATTGTGCTGTACACCTGAAACTAACATGACATTGTAAATCAACTATACTCCAATGTTAAAAAATGGTTAAATGGTAAAAAAAAAAAAAGCAATGAGCTAAGTTTATGCAGCAGAAACAAAACAAGATCATTTGTCCAACTTGAATAATTCAGACCGTCATTTGCATGTTCCACAGATGAGCTTTTATTAAAATTGTACATAGATCTCATAGTTAATTATTTTAAAAAAAGAACTTCCTTTTTTCCCAGTATCAAAATAGTTATCTTTTTTAAATACCTTGAAAAACTTTTAATACAATTATTTTGTTATATATTAAATACTTTCCTAAAATCGGAATCATTTCTCTCCCACCTCATTATCCTAGAATCCTGCTTTAGTGTCACTATCCCTTTTTTTTTTTTTTTTGGCATCCTTAATGCTTTATCCCCCAGAAGCGTCAAGAGGAAAAGAAGATGTTCCTGTTAAGTCCGCTATTTCCCCCCCAAAAAAAGTTTAAATAGGAGAAACCAATAACAATATTTGATTTGATACTGAAGATTCTTATTAACGAGGCTTCCTCACAGAGTTATGCTCTATGTTTTGCCCACATCCGATCACTCCTTAGTAAAAGTACTCAGGCCCTGAAATTTAAACAAAACAGCAGTTCTTGCCTCGAAATGGTTATGCTGACCCACTAAAGCCCTCTTGTGGTCTGGTGGCATAAAGGCAGCCAACAAGGTATTTTTGGAATTAGGTGTTGGAAATCTAGATGCGGAGACCAAAACATTTTTATTTTCAGGGGTCACAAGACAACTGTCTTCCCCAAATCCCACTCTCAACACAGGCTGCCTACAGGTGCAGCTCAGTGCAGAGTCAACGAGGATGCCAGCTCCACACGTCACTGGAACACACACCGTCAGAAGCTGGACTCGGGCAATGTTTTCTTCCGACCTAAGGAGAGCGTGTGGTACTTCACCTTTGGCAAGGTGCCGAAAGAAGTCTGCTCCCCGGGGACACTCCTCTGTGATGTGCCAAGGGCAGTGGCCCTCGGGAGCCTGCCGGCCTTGCGAGGGAGGCGCAGAGAGCTGGGCGCTGACCGGACGTCCCTCTCCAGGGGGCTGGCGGGGCCCCTGGCCAGGCTCTCTCGAATCCTGAGGGACGGAGACGAGCCCCGGGCCCGCTCATTCACAGCTGGGCTCTGCCTGCCACTCACCACCTCTGCCCTGTCACTCTTCCTGCTCTCCCTCTTCCAAAACACAGACCTCAGAAAGGGGAGGGTTCCCTGTGGGAATCTGTCTGTTGCGGGGTCCCTTCTCTCCACGTTAGCCCTCATCTTCCCAAAGGTATTTGGGCAACTGTCTGCACTGTTTCTAGATAACGTCGCAGCGCTGGGAGCCTTCTTGGGGGAGGGTGTTTGGCCACTGCTCCCCGCCAGGCCACTTCCCTTACAGCTTGTGGTCCTTTGGCCCTCCGGCCGGGCTCGTTTCCCGCCGTCCGTTGAGGACATCACTGTGAGGGGCAGGTCACACTGTCTGGGCAGCCTGATATCCTGACTTGCGTTTTCCTTGAGGTTCCTTGCTGCATTCGGGCCATCTGAGTTGCCAGGGACCGTGCAGCGGCCGGGGTGGCCCGAGGGGCAGGGCGCTTCGGCCAGCACTCTGTCGCCGGCTCGCCCACTATCTTCACCCTTAGCAGAGAGGGTGGCGTCTGACTTCTCATCCCCACCAGCAGTGCCCGTCAGCAGCGGCACGATGGACTGGCTCGTGGACCGAGGTCTCCGTCTGGACTCCAAGTACTCTACCAGCTCGACGGATGGACCCAGGGGTTTCTCCCTGGAGCCAAAAGACCACCGGAGGGGCATGGTCTTGAAGGTCCCCTGCTTGGCTCGGGAAGGGGTGGGCACCTTCATGCTGATGCTGCGGCCTTGGACACCCCGTGCCAAAGGCCTGGACTCCAAGCCTCCTGAAAGAGACACCAAGAGCATCAGTGCCCTAGTATCCCTCCGGCCGCAGTTAAGAGTAGCTGCAAGGCCAGTCTGTCTAACAAGCACTGACCATGCACCTCTGATGGATCAGGCACTGTCCTGGGTGCTGGAGACACAGCAGCGAACAAGACATCATGGTTCCTGCCCTCGGGAGCATCACGGTTTGTACCCACTGTTCCACGGAACCCATTTATATATGTGAAGCCACAGGGCAAGCCAGTGCCAACTGCCAAGCCTGGCACTGCATGCCAGGCAGTGCAGACTCCCGAGAATACTCAGTCTCTGAGGCAGCTAGCCTAAGATTTAACATCATTTTCATTCATCTTTATATATGGCCGTGAAACAGAATGCTCAGCAAAAGTCCCTGCTTTTTCAGGTCAAATTAGGTGCTTGTACTTATCCAGTGCACAAGTCTCAGATACTCTACCGTGGGCTCAAAATAAGAAAAAGAAAAGAAGAGAAAAAGAAAAGCATTGTGTGTTTAATTCTCTCAGAACTGCCAGCTATACCTCCATTTTGTGTTCTGCAACATCTGTATATAGTTAGAAAGATGTTTTTGATATATATTGCTAAGGGCGAAATAGAGTCTAGAAAAACAGAGTAATCCAACTTGCAAAAACATATACACACGTATATGTGTAGATGTGTGTGTATGGGCATGACGCGTGCATGTGTAAACATACAAAGAAGTATGGAGAAATAAATACTCCATACTTAAATAAATAACATGAGAAGGTGTAGAGGGAACCATGGGGGTGCTGTGTATTTCTGATTTTCTTCTCAATTCTTTCCTCAATCTCAACATTTCTAAAGGGAACAGACATATACCCAGGTTGTGTATTTTTTTTTAAGACACAGTCAATCAGTTACCCCCCAAAATTCTATTTACAATAGCATCAAAAAGAATAAAATACTTAGGCATTAACTTAACCAAGGAGGTGACTTGTACACTGAAAACTAGAAAACATTGCCAAAAGAAGCGAAAGATGACGTAAATAAATGGAAGCACATCCTGTGTTCGTGGATCGGAAGATTTAATATTGTTAAAATGCCAATATTACCCAAAGCGATCTATGGATTCGATGCAATCCCTATGAAGATCGCCATGAGGTTTTGAACAGAAATAGAAAAACCCATCCTAAAATTCATATGGAATCTCAAGGGACCCCAAATAGTCAGTCACCAAGAACACACATACTATATGATTCCACTCCGTGAAGTATTCTGAGCAGCTAAAATCAGAGAGACAGAAAGTATAAAGGTGGTTGGGGAAGGAGGGAATAGGGAGTTGGTGTTGAACAGGTATAGAGTTCCAGATTTACAGATGAAAAGAGTTACAGGGATGGTGGTGGTTACAGGCCACACGACAATGTCAATGTACTTCATACAACTGAACTGTACACTTAAAGATGGTTAAGATGGCAAACAAAGTCTGGTACGTGTTTTTGGTTGTTTTCTTTTTCTCCCCTGGCTTGTGGGATCTTAGTTCCCCGACCAGGGATTGAACCCGGGAACCTCGGCAATGAAAGAGCAGAGTGCTAACCACTGGACAGGCAGGGAATTCTCTGTTATGTGTATTTTGACACAATTAAAAAGAAAAAAAAAAAGTTAAAAAGTCATTGGCCATTGTACCATTAAGACACTCGATTTATGAGATGCCTGCCACCACTGAGAAAGAAATCTTCAGCTGAAGCCCACGTGGCACAAGGACAGTCAGCCTGGGTCAAGGGCACCAGCCTCTCCACTCTCATCACGGAGCACGTGTCAGCTTCCAAAATGAGCCAGGACCACAGCCACCAAAGCCAACCTCTGAGCTGTATGGAGAGGGACCGGGGTCCTCGGAGGCACGGGCGGCGGGGGGCTCAGGAGGTCAAAGGAGCAGGTACAAGGGGTCCCCAAGGCGCCGGCAGGGAAAGCGCACAGACGTCAGCCAGTAGAGGTGCCAAGGAGGCGAGGGCGTGGAAGGCCCATCAGCTCCACGAGGCATCTGATAGCATCTCTGAGGTTCCGAGGATCTTGCCTTTCAGGTTTTTCACAGATAATCTTCGGTATTTTTCTTTTTCTTTAAAGTACTTCTTCAGATTAGCCATCCACAGACACAATCTCACCCCAAACACTTTGTAATTCCAGTCCCAACTGACGTCGCTGCTCCATCATTAAATTCCCACACCTTGGAAGGAAAAGAAAAAAAAAAACCCGTTCTGGGGGCTGAGACACGTGGGAAGGTTTTGTTCCTGGTCCACAGCCCTGGGAAGGGCAGAAAAAGAGCAGCTTTGTGTTAGGAGTCACAAAGCGGTGACGTTCAGCCTTTCAGAACGGGAGGCCCAGCCTGCAGCCCGGGCAGCTGGCAGGTGGCTTGGCCACGGCCTTAACCCGCTCTCCATCCTTCTCCCCGGGCACCCAGCACCGGGCGGCAGCTCATGTCACGGGAAACACAGGTGCCCAGCAGCGCCCAGCTCCTCTTGCGCAAGATGCAGTGAGAAAGCACCTTGGCCATCATGATTTTATTTCATCCTGTTTGTTGGATCTGAGAGGGAGCGAGCGCTTCGGCTACGAGGAGAAATGAATGGGAAAGCACCCAAGCAGATGCAGCACTTGCTGTTCACCGAGTACCTTGCTTCTGGGGGAGGGGGAGGGTGGGGGATGGTAAGCCCTTCCCCTGGGGAGCCAGACCTCCAGGGATGCTGGGAGCTAGAGGCAGAGGTGGAGTTCAGAGACCCCTGAGCTATGCTTCCTTTCCCACCATGGAATCCGTGGCCTTGCTCCCCCCGAGTCTGGCTTGAGAACCAGGAAGGGCCTAGAAGCTGAAGCCACATTGGGGACATGAATGGTTAAGTGCTTCCTGAGGTTGTATAAGCCCCAGGGCATACATAGGAGCTTCCCAGGTCCCCCAGAGCCCTGCTCACACAGATGGCTCCGGGGCAGCCTGGGAGCCAGACCCCACCACACAGGGGCCCTGGAGCCGGTGGACGCTGCGCTGGGAAATGCCACATCTGCTCCTCTGTGACTTTTTCTCCTGGGCTAATGAAATCGGTCACCGACCCGGCCTCACTATGTGTGCTGTGAGCAGGGGGTGGGGGCTCTTCTCACCATCCTCAGCCCACCTGCAACAGGACAAGACTTTTCCTCGTCCCGTCAAGGGTGTCCCCGACTTATGCACTCAATAAATATTTAATGAGAGCCTACTGGGTGCCAAGGACTGTTTGCAGTGCTGGGGATACAGCTATGGATAAAGTACAACGTGCCTATTCCTTATTGGACTTGACAAAAAAGCAAAAACACATCCCATGGGATGTAGAGATAAGAGCTAGGATGAAGAAGAAGACAGGGTAAGGGGGAAATAGAGGGTCCTCAGTGAGGAGAGACCTGAGAGAAGGGAGGAAGCTGTGTGGAGATCTGGGGATAACAGGTTCCAGGCAGAGGGAGCAGCAAGTGCAAAGGCCCTGAGGCACAGGCAAGCTCGGCAGGTCAGGGAAGTAGCAAAGAGGCCTCCAGGGCTGGAACCAAGGGAGAAAAGGGCCCTAACTAGGGGCCTTCATTTTCTAAGCCCCAACCTGTATTTGCAGACATCTCTGTCTCTGGTTGCACAGTGCAACCTGGGGCAAGCATGACCCCTAAACTTTTCTCGGGTCCCCCAGAAAGTGAGGAGAAGCTGCACAGAACAGCTGAGCCTTGTCCACTTCTGTGACTGAGCTGGCAGGACAAAGCTGGCGAGGGGAAAGGTTGTCTCAGGAGCCAAGGCCACTGCCCCGTCCATCATTCCAAGAACCACGGCCACTCAGGAGAGGGTGGAAGGAAGCCCCGACAGGCAGAAACAGAAAAATAAAAACACACCTAAGGGGGTCTAGCAGTCAGAGAATAAGAATAAACAGAACCAGCGGCTTCCCTGGTGGCGCAGTGGTTGACAATCTACCTGCTAATGCAGGGGACATGGGTTCGAGACCTGGTCTGGGAGGATCCCACATGCCGCAGAGCAACTAGGCCCGTGAGCCGCAACTACTGAGCCTGCGCGTCTGGAGCCTGTGCTCCGCAACAAGAGAGGCTGCGATAGTGAGAGGCCCGCGCACCGCGATGAAGAGTGGCTCCTGCTTGCCACAACTAGAGAAAGCCCTCGCACAGAAACGAAGACCCAACACAGCAAAAATGAATAAATTAATAAATAAATTTAAAAATAAATACTCCTGCTCTCTGTTTAAAAAAAAAAAAAGAATAAACAGAACCATCAGAACAGGCCCTTTTGAGCCGTTAAAGAAAAAGATACAAAATAAAACTGTCAAGGAGATTCAAGTGCAGAACAACAGGAGACTGAAGAATGTGACTTCCAGGTTTTAAAATTCAGTAAATGAACTGAAGGCAGGCAGGGTCACTGTTAAGACTCAAATTAGTGGCCTGAAGCTATCTTGAAATTTATGACATTTGGTAAATTTCACAAATTTTATAATAGTGAAAGCAACGTTTCATGCCATAGAGCAAAATGACAAAGCGATAGAAAATCACAGGGAAAAGCTAGGAGACTTGGAGGACAGATCTAGGAGACCCAAGAGGCAAATAATAGGAATCTGAAAAGCAGGCCAGACAATAATTAAACAAAAACAGCATTTCCCTAAAGAAAAGTCTGCATCTGTAGAAGGAGAGGCCTCCACAAGTCCCAGGCAGGTTTGAGGAAAAAACGCAGACCCAGGGATATTCTGGTAGAATTTCTAAACTCCAAGGTCAAAGACAGAATTTTAAAAGCTTCCAGCCAGAAAGAACAAGTGATTCTCATGTGAAAAAGAAGAACTTCTCACCTGCAACCCTGGGGCCTCATAGGCCGTGGGAAAACATCCACAGATGCCTGAAAGAAAAGGACTGCAACCCAAGAGCCCTTCACCAGTCAATCTGCCATTCACTCCCCGGGAAAAGAAAATATTTCTGGCTCTGCAGAGGAAGAGCATGTTATGCATACCTGACAAGAATTCTGACCAAACACTAAAAATCAGCACCGAGACCTGAAGATAGAAGGTGATGAAAAGAAGACAGACAGCGGTGTCCAGTGCAATCATGTCACAGAGGACAGGTGGTCTTAGGATGTGTTACATGAAGTTACGTTGGTGTGTTTGGGACAGGAAAGGGACAGCAAGAGTAATTCTGATTACAGTCTGGAACAGAGTTGGAAACCATCTCAGCAAAATCTAAGAACTGGGGACTGACGAGGGGGTGCTGTTGAAACAAACAGACCAGAGAGAGCCTGGGAAAGCGTCTCAAAGCTCTTATTTGGGGGGAATGACACGAAAGCATTAACAGGTCTCATCAGGGAAAAGAGAAAAGGCAGTGATGAAACAGAATGACTCGCAGGAAACAGCAGGCTTCTCGTATCCATATGATAATTGGAAAATGCCTTTGATCTTAAATATAGGGAAGCATGAGGTAAGAATGAACAAGATGGGAAAGAATAGCACTTCCCACTGAACCAGGGGAAAAAAGGGAACACACAGCAACATGATCAAACCAGTAAAAATAAGAAAAAAGAATCGGTGATAGAAATATTTTTTAATGAAATGAATGTATATACACTACTATATATCAAATAGATAACCAACAAGGCCCTACTGTATAGCACAGGGAGCTATATCAATATTTTGTAATAACCTATAAGGGAAAAGAATCCAAAGAAGAATATATATATATATATATATATATATATATATATATATATATATAAGACTTACCTGGTGGCGCAGCGGTTAAGAATCCGCCTGCCAGTGTAGGGGACACAGGTTCGAGCCCTGGTCCAGGGAGATCCCATATGCCGCAGAGCAGCTAAGCCCGTGCATCACAACTACTGAGCCTGGGCTCTACAGCCCAAGAGCCACAACTACTGAGCCCATGTGCCACACCTACTGAAGCCCCCGTGCCTAGAGCTCGTGCTCTGCAACAAGAGAAGCCCACGCACTGCAATGAAGAGTAGCCCCCGCTCGCCGCAACTAGAGAAAACCCACCCGCAGCAACGAAGACCCAAAGCAACCAAAAATAAATAAATAAATTTATTTTTTTAAAAAAGTATATATATATATATATAACTGAATCACTGTGCTGTGTATACCTGAAACTAACACGGTACCGTAAATCAACTTTACTTAAATAAAAAAAAAATCTCTATGAGAAAATGTACAAAAAAATATAAAATGATATGAAATCAAGTTTGGTAGTTGATTTTAAGTATGAATGGACTGAAGTTTCCCTTGTTAGACAGGCTTTGAATTTTTTACATTTAAAAAACACAACAAAACACAGCAACATACTGTTTCTCAGAAACCACTTAAAACTAACTCAAAAAGAGAGGTTTATAAAGTAAAAGAGAAGGGCAAAATGACACCAGGCAAATGCAAGCAAGAAGAAAGAAAGAAGGGGTGGAATTATTCATCTCAAACAAAGTAGAATTTATGATTAAAAGCATTAAGCAGGGCTTCCCTGGCGGCGCAGTGGTTGAGAGTCTGCCTGCCGATGCTGGGGACACGGGTTCGTGCCCCGGTCTGGGAAGATCCCACGTGCCGCGGAGCGGCTGGGCCCGTGAGCCATGACCGCTGAGCCTGCGTGCCCGGAGCCTGTGCTCCGCAAAGGGAGAGGCCACAGCAGTGAGAGGCCCGCGTACCGCAAAAAAAAAAAAAAAAAAAAAAAAAAGATGCTCAACATCGCTAATTATCAGAGAAATGCAAATCAAAACTACAATGAGGTATCACCTCACGCTGGTGAGAATGGCCATCGTTAAAAAGTTAATAAATGCTGGAGAGGGTGTGGAGAAAACGGAACCCTCCTTCACTGCTGGTGGGAATGTAAATTGGTGCAGCCACTACGGAGAACAGCATGGAGGTTCCTTTAAAAACTAAAAACAGAACTACCATATCATCCAGCAATTCCACTCCTGGGCATATACCCTGAGTAAAAGCTAATTTGAAAAGATACATGCATCCTTATGTTCACAGCTGCCCTATTTACAATAGTCAAGACATGGAAACAACCTAAATGTCCATCGACAGATGAATGGATAAAGAAGATGTGGTACATATATACAACAGAATACCACTCAGTCATAAAAAAGAGCGAAATAATGCCATTTGCAGCAACATGGATGCACCTAGAGATTATCATACTAAGTGAAGTAAGTCAGACAAAGACAACTATCATATGATATCACTTATATGTGAAATCTAAAATATGACACAAATGAACTTATTGACAAAACAGAAACAGACTCACAGACAGAGAATGCAAACTTATGGTTACCAAAGGGGAAAGGGGGTAGGGGAGGGATAAATTAGGAGTTTGGGATTAGCAGATACAAACTACTATATATAAAATAAACAACAAGGTCCTACTTTATAGCACAGGGAACTATATTCAGTATCTTATTCTATATTCAGTAATGGAAAAAAATATAAAAAAGAACATATATATATGTATATTTAAAACTGAATCACTTTGCTGTACACCAGAAACTAACACAACATTATAAATCAACTGTACATCAATTAAAAAACAAAAAGCCATAGGGAAATGGAATGCAACAATCAACCCACCTAATTTAATAAAGCTCACATTCCTCAGAAGACAATGTACCTTATTTTGCGTATACACGGAACACTGACAAAATAACCATCACGCAGTTACTTGATCACAAAAAGGGAATCATTTTTGAAAACCACATTTTTGGATCACAAGCCATAAAATTAGACATAAAGAATAAAAGGGTGACCAAAACCTCTTAAATACTTGACACCCAGATAACCTGTAGATCAAAGAGGAAATCAAAACTGAAACAACATACTATTTGGAAAGCACTGAAAAAGAAAAACAAAACCTTTGAGGCTCAATAAAGCCATAGAGGAAATTTACCATCAGGAGCACTGACACCGAAACGCTTTAGTCTCAGGGCTCCTCCTCTGCAAAGGACTTTAGCAATTTTTTCACATGGTCACGTTTTTATAACAATTGAAAAAGTAAGGTACTTCTTTGTCCTTTTTCTTATGGAGCCTCTCCCAATACCCATCCCCAATTACTTAAGTTGCATACCCCACAAAACTTGGATCTGTTCATTTTTGTTTTAAAATGCCTTCGTTATTATGAGGTCCCCGTAACCAGAGCTACCAGAAGGATGAAGGTGCCAAGCTATCAGTGTTTCTCTACAGGGGACTGCTGGCTTTGGGAAGGACAGGTCTGTACCACATGGTACCATCCCTGGGCATTGCAAGACATTTAGCATCCCTGCCCCCTGGGGACTAAATGCCAATCATGCCCTCTACTCATTCTGACAGTAAAAAAAAAGTCTCCCACATACTCGTGGGGAGAGGAGTTAGTACCAATCATTGTTGAAAGCCTATGTGCTGGATTTTGATCTTGCCCCGGGCTTAGTATTAACAGTAAAATAAAGCTGGATTTTCAACCATCTCAGAGCTTCTCAAACAGGTTTCAAATCTATCACCATTATATTCAGACTCCAAGAGGGAATGCTCCCTTTGGAAGGGAGGCTCTGGCAGTGTCCAAAGGGAATAGCCTTGAATTTGGAATTTTTTTTTTAACATCTTTATTGGAGTATAATTGCTTTACAATGGTGTGTTAGTTTCTGCTTTATAACAAAGTGGATCAGTTATACATATACATATGTCCCCATATCTCTTCCCTCTTGCGTCTCCCTCCCTCCCACCCTCCCTATCCCACCCCTCTAGGTGCTTACAAAGCACCGAGCTGATCTCCCTGTGCTATGCGGCTGCTTCCCACGAGCTATCTATTTCACGTTTGGTAGTGTATATATGTCCATGCCACTCTCTCACTTTGTCCCAGCTTACCCTTCCCCCTCCCCATATCCTCAAGTCCATTCTCTAGTAGGTCTGTGTCTTTATTCCCGTCTTACCCCTAGGTTCTTCATGACATTTTTTTTCTTAGATTCCATATGTATGTGTTAGCATACGGTATTTGTCTTTTTCTTTCTGACTTACTTCACTCTGTATGACAGACTCTAGGTCCATCCACCTCACTACAAATAACTCAATTTCGTTTCTTTTTATGGCTGAGAAATATTCCATTGTATATATGTGCCACATCTTCTTTATCCATTCATCCAATGATGGACACTTAGGTTGTTTCCATCTCCTGGCTATTGTAAATAGAGCTGCAATGAACATTTTGGTACATGACTCTTTTTGAATTATGGTTTTCTCAGGGTATATGCCCAGTAGTGGGATTCCTGGGTCGTATGGTAGTTCTATTTGTAGTTTTTTAAGGAACCTCCATACTGTTCTCCATATTGGCTGTATCAATTCACATTCCCACCAGCAGTGCAAGAGGGTTCCCTTTTCTCCACACCCTCTCCAGCATTTATTGTTTCTAGATTTTTTGATGATGGCCATTCTGACTGGTGTGAGATGATACCTCACTGTAGTTTTGATTTGCATTTCTCTAATGACTAATGATGTTGAGCATTCTTTCATGTGTTTGTTGGCAGTCTGTATATCTTCTTTGGAGAAACGTCTGTTTAGGTCTTCTGACCATTTTTGGATTGGGTTGTTTGTTTTTCTGTTATTGAGCTGCATGAGCTGCTTGTATATTTTGGAGATTAATCCTTTGTCAGTTGCTTCATTTGCAAATACTGTCTCCCATTCTGAGGGTTGTCGTTTGGTCTTGTTTATGGTTTCCTTTGCTGTGCAAAAGCTAAGAGCCACAGAGCCAGGACTCTGGCAGCCGGAGGGAGCGGGTTTATGTGCAGCCCGGTTACTTCCCAGGTGAGCTTGTGACTGGTTACGTCGTTACGTCCGGGGCTCAGCTTTCTCCTTGGTAAAAGGGCTACCATTTCACCTCTCCCAGAGTTCTGAATGAGTAGATGAGATAAGTAACATGCCTGCAAGGGTCTGGAGGACAGTTATTCTGCAATATTACTTCTCCTCCCATCCCAGCCCTCTCTGTCTCTCTGGGGAGTTTTCTGGAGCTATGCCTGACGCCTGTCTGAGTACCCTGCTGAAAAGTTGGCCATCTTTTGAAGTTGCCTCCTTAAGGGGTGTGAAACACATTTCTTCTTGGGAGAGCTGAGAAATGGCCCAAGGTCCTACGCCTCTGGACAGAACTGGGATGAATTTATGAGCTTGTCAGTGACTCATGCTGATGGGGGATGGACAAGCTGGGGAAGGAATGCCTTTTTTTGTTCACCAGACACTACCCTAAATGTGCAGTCATAAAAATGTGAAGGGAAAAGAAACGCCCAGACAGGGTGAGTCAGAATATAATGCGTGAAATAGTACGCCAACACAGAGCGGATTCTAAGGAAATCAGACCGCTGTGATTTGCAGGGGGCAGTGGTGCAATCAGCCTTCTGTCTAATAGTGAGATATTGGGAGCCAAAATGCTGAACATGGAGGAATAATTCACCAAAATTTGATACATAAACCATAATAACCAGAGGGTTGGAGTCCATGACAATCTAAAACCACCTGCCGCTTTAAAATTCTATCATCAGGGGAGTTCCCTGGTGGCACAGTGGTTAAGAATCTGCCTGCCAATGCAGGGAACACGGGTTCAAGCCCTGGTCTGGGAAGATCTCACATGCCGTGGAGCAACTAAGCCTGGGCGCCACAACTACTGAGCCTGTGCTCTAGAGCCTGCATGCCACAACTACTGAGCCCACGTGACTAGAGCCCGTGCTCCGCAACAAGAGAAGCCACCGCAGTGAGAAGCCCGCACACCGCAACGAAAAGTAGCCCTCGCTCGCCGCAACTAGAGAAAGCCCGCCCATAGCAATGAAGATCCAACGCAGCCAAAAATAAATAAACTTATTAAAAAAAATTCTATCATCATATTTATTCCCTCTCAAATATGTAACAAGAGCCTGGGACACACCAGGAACTGTGTTAGCTACTTTAATAGAACAGTAACTTAAAGTGTAAAGGAATAAGTAGCTGACGGATAAACACACAAACACCCCAACAATTTCACTCCCAGGTAAACAGCCAACAGAAATGCAGACGTACGTACAACAGAAAGGCATGAAAAAAATGGTCATAGCCGTACTACTAGTAATAGCCCCAAACGGAAACAACCCCAATATCCAACCACAGTGGAATAAATAAGCAAAATGTAATCTATTCCTACAATGTGGGAGGTTTTGATGAGGGAAGTGGAGCACCCCATCAGGGTGCAAAAGGACACCAGCAGACGTTTCCCAAAGACAGTCTGTCACGTGTCTTCACCACAAAACGTGTGTGGATTTTTGGAGAATCCACAAATAACTCAAGAATCCGGAAATCTCTAACGACTCAAAGTGCTTCCCCTGACTATCAAGCCAAACTTCTCCAGGTCAGCCTCTGAGATCAAATCCAGCCCATCCGTGAACCCCTCGCACATAAGGTGGTTCTCCCCACCCTACCCATCATGATTTCTTTTCCAAATGCCTGCTTTTGCTTTTTTATTGACAATGGTCAACAGTCAATAGACAACAATCTCTCTCTCTCTCTCTGATATGTACAATTAAACTTGCCGTGCAGAGAACCTGTAACAGAGAACAAACATGACTCCATGTTGGATCTATTTCTTTAGCTGCATCCCTTGTGCTCTGTTGCCTATCTCAGTCATGCTGGCTCTGCACCTTTTGTAAAAGAATGTTGCCTAGAGCCTGAAATATAGCCCATTTTCAAGGCGCTGACCTTTAAAGGTATAACAATTTCCCATTCACGTAGAGATAAAAAGTTGCAGAACAGAAAATAACAATTCTCTTGTTGGAGGTTTATAGGAACATTGTGACCAGACCTACCTGGGCAGCTGCAAGAACAAAGGATTCCTGCCCTGAGAAGTGTGCAAGGACCAGCCACACCCCCTCCCCTTTTAGTATAAGGAAAGCTTGATTTCTACCTTGGGTAGATGGTTCTTTGCGGCACGAACCCACCATCTTCTCGGCCTGCTGGCTTAACAAATAAAGTCGCTATTCCTTGCGCCAACACTATGGTCTCTTGATTTATTGGTCTGTCATGCAGTGAGCAGTACAAGCTTAGACTTGGTAACAAACTTTATGTGTCTGAGTTATTTTGGGTTGGTTTGTGTTTTTTGTTTGTTTGTTTTTGCGGTAGGCGGCCCTCTCACCGCTGTGGCCCCTCCCGCCGCGGAGCACAGGCCCCGGACGCGCAGGCTCAGCGGCCGTGGCTCACGGGCCCAGCCGCTCCGCGGCATGTGGGATCCTCCCGGACCGGGGCACGAACCCGTGTCCCCTGCATCGGCAGGCGGACTCCCAACCACTGCGCCACCAGGGAAGCCCTGTTTTTTTGTTTCTGATAAATGGAATAAAATGAAAAAGGCATTGATACATACCACAAATATACGTCTCACCAATATAATGTTGAACAAAAGAAGTCAAAGAAAAAAGAATGTGTGGGCTTCCCTGGTGGCGCACTGGTTGAGAGTCCGCCTGCCGATGCAGGGGAGACGGGTTCGTGCCCCGGTCCGGGGTGATCCCACATGCCGCGGAGCGGCTGGGCCCGTGAGCCACGGCCGCTGAGCCTGCGCGTCCGGGGCCTGTGCTCTGCGGCGGGAGGGGCCACAGCGGTGAGAGGCCCGTGTACCAAAAACAAAAAAAAGAATGTGTGACTCCATTTATATAAAGTTTCCAATGAGGCAAAACTAATCAATGTGTTAGAAGTCAGAATAATACTTCCTGCTGGAAAGGACGGAAACAGTAAAGATTGAGAAGGATACGGGGTTGGGGTCGGGGGAGGTGGAGATGACCTAGAACTTTCTACTGCTTAATCTCAGTGATAGTTACATGGGTATGTTGTATGATAATTCATCAGATGTACACCTGTGATCAGTACACTTTACTGTATGTACGTG
Source organism: Leucopleurus acutus (assembly GCF_964270905.1). Classification (NCBI taxonomy): domain Eukaryota; kingdom Metazoa; phylum Chordata; class Mammalia; order Artiodactyla; family Delphinidae; genus Leucopleurus; species Leucopleurus acutus. Next base: position 53,596,708 of record NC_139161.1, on the reverse strand, counting down.
GTACTTCAATTAAAGTTTTTTTATTTATAAAACCAAATCAGGTGCTAATAGGAAACATGGAAACTAAAAGTAATTAGAATGTGCTGCCACCTTCTGATGGAAGGAACACGGAGGCCAAAGAGGCACAGACGGACGGACAGACACACGTGTGCTTTTCTGAAAACGTTTGTTTCTGCAGTTATTGCCTCTGCCTCCTGCATGATCATCACATTTTCCCTCTAGTCGGGACCATCTGAATGCTAACATGCTCCGTGAGTTCTTATTTGGCAAAGAAAACCCCAAAGTGCTGGCAGCCCACATTCCTCTGCAGCTACTGCCTCTTTAATCACAGTCTTTGATGGAACCCATATCCACCGTCAATTCTTTAACCCAGTCTCTTTTCCACCTGTTACTGACAGCTTCCATTCTTTCCAAACCGTGATAGATGCTCTTGGCAAGTCACTGGTGACCTTCCAGCCCGATGGTCACTTACCCATCTTCATCCTACTCAGCCTCTCAACAGTATGTGACACAGTTGGCTTCTTCCTCCTTGAAAGATTCCCCTTTTTCGCATCTGTGACCCATGTTTGCCCAGTTTTCTTCCTATTTCACAGGCCACTCCTCTGTTTTCTGTGCTTTCTCTCTGCCTTTGCTCAACCTCTAGATGTAGGAGAGCGCCAGGGTTGGTCTTAGGTCTTTACTTGTTTCTATCTGTATAATTTCCCTACGAGAGCTCAGCCAGCCCCGTGGCTTTAAAGTCCATCCGTGTGGTGATGACCCTCAAATATTTTTCTCCACTCCTTAGCTATCATCTTGATTTGGAAGTCTTACCGGAGTCTCACAACGACCATGTCAAACATTGGATTTCCCTCTAAAATAGACCCTGCATCCTAGCCAACCAAGCCCTTCCCACCTGTACTACTACTGGTCACCTAGTTATGTGGACACCAAGCAAAGAGTCCTCCTTGGTTCCTCTCTCCCTCACACCCCAAACCAGCAAATCCTGTTAGCTCTATCTTCAAATATACCCCGGATCTGACCACCTCGTACCTCACCCACTAATCGAAGCCACCACCCGCTCTCGCCTGGAAAACCACAGCCAGACCTCTCAGCTGGCCGTCTGGCTTCCTACCCCTCCTGTGACGCGTTCACACAGCAGCTAAAGTAGGCTTTGCGAAAGTATCAGATTGATGACCTGCTGCTCAAATCTCCCAGTAGCTCCCACCCCCCCCCACCCCCCCCCCCGCAACTGGAATACAATGCAAACTTGGTACCATGTGACGAAGGCACGCTCCCAACTACCTCCTGTCACTCTGGCCGCAGCTCTGGTCTCTCCTGCGCCCCCCTACCCCCCGTCCCACGCTCACTCCCACCTCACAGCCCTCACCCTGACCGTGCGGAGCACACGCCCAGACTACAGGACTCACTCGCACTCAGGCCTCTGCTCCAAACTCACCTCCTCGGAAAGGCCTTCCCCGCCCGCCCTACCTAACGGGCCCTCTGCATCCCTCCTCCCCCACCCCTGGCCTAGATACCTTCTTCCCTTGATGATTCACCTCCTCGCCCTCATCCCTGCTTTACACCCCGTCGTGAAATTCATTCACTCGTTGATGCGCTGTCGGCCCCCTTTAGATGGTCAGCTCCAGGGAGCACAGAGGGTAGTGGGCAGGGGGCGGGCCAGGTCCTGAGAGCCCCGATTTGGGAAATCAATAAACCTCTCGTACCGAGGGACTCTGTACGCTCCGAGCCGTGAAGTGCTAGCACCTTCATAAAGCTGAGGAGTGACGGTCGTTACAGAGAATGAAAGTAAGCTCAGCGAGTTTAACCAACGTGACCGAACGTACCCTTTCCTTGGCTGGGGAGGCTCTTGGTGCAGGAGGCAGGCCCAGGCAGCTGGGGCCGGGCAGGGCCGGGGGTGGGGCTCCAGGACAGCAGGCTGCCCCTCATGCTACCATCACTGCTCCCAAGCCGGAGGAGCCAGTGATCGGACAAGGAGGAACTGGTGGAACCTGTAGGAGCACAGAGAGGGCAGGCTGGACCCAGCTCCATCCTTCGGGGCCCCCCCGGGCACCTCTCACGGCCGGATTCCCATCCCCGAGCCCGGAGCTACAGAACCAGAGTAGAATTACAGAAACGAGACTGAATCTCTGGAGGAGAACCTATAACTGACGAACCATGAGACCAAGCCTACACACTTAGGGAAAGGCACTCGGGCACAGAAAGGACAGAATGTTGATGAGAACTGAAAGGCTTTTCGTGAAATTACTGGTCGCCAAGTCCAGTTTTCTAAATATGGCATGTTTTTCACTCTCGCCACGTCTACCTTCTGTGAAAAGAAGGCAGACTTTGCATGACGGGGGGGTTTAGACCTGCTGGGGCATCTGGTTTTCCTTGGCCATTTCCCAACCATCTGGGTGCAGAAGATCTGAGTCATTTTTTTAAAAATGTTCTTTCGCTCCTAAGTAAGGATGGCCAGTTCGCAGAGTGAAATCTGGCACACAAAAAGGTGCGTTTTGACCCTTCTTTTCCATCTCCAGACTGCCAAGCAAGCTGGAAGTTGTCTAATAAACTTATCTCTGGGGTGTGGTTAAGTAACTATTTCCTATGAAGGCCCCTCGTCCCTTATAACTGCCCTTCCCTTTCTACCAGGACTAATGCAGGGTTCTACTGCACAACTTTAATTAAGATATGGCTCAGCATGGGTGGGAGCGGAAATATGGAATCCCATGCTCCCAAGATACAGAATCTTGCCACAGACACAGAATCTTATTCCTTTTCCCGTTCTTGCATTTCAGTATGTCCCTCCCACGTCCTTGCAAACGGGACACTAGTCTGTAGGGCTCTACACGCTCTGTAGCAGCAAGGCTTCCTCTTTCAGATCCTTGCCGACCTCTCCCGGGCCTCGATGTCTGATAGAGCATCCTCCCCGTTCCCAATCCTCCCCTCTCCTGTAAGGACCAGCAAAACCTACCTCTCATGGAGCTGCTGGCTGACCAGGGAGGGATGCTGTTTCTCTTCTGATAAAACAGGATGTAAGCCCCTCGCGTATTGACCTCATCTTCTAGAAGCGGTTCCACCGTGCTGTCGTCATAACTGTACCACTGGCCATCCAGAGAGTTCCGGCAGTAGGCTGCGAAGGTCCAAACCCCAAGTCCCCATTACTGGAGCCCCCCAAAGCAGGAAGACATTTCCCACTGGCATGGCTGAAAAACGGACGTTTGTAATAGAAACGCTGGACCATTTTTAGCCGGAAGTGAATGTGGCAGAATCAGCAAGGATAACCAGTTACACACCCAGATAGATGCTCACTGATCCAGTGAGCTGTTACCACACAAGCTGATCCTTACGTCGTAGAGCCCGTTCAGGCAAAATCTCCAATAAGAGGGAGTCCCGATTTATAACACTTATGCAAGTCCCAGGCAATAAGGCCAATGTCCACCCCCGTTCTTTTGAGGACCTTCAAAATGCATGTCTCTGATTCAGTACGCAAGAAAAATATGCAGTTGGGATTATGGTACACTTCTTTCCTACCTAAGAACTGCAGTCAGACATTTAAGAAAATGTTCATAAATAAGATTCTCACCACCTTCTAAACAAGTACGAGAAATAGTCCTCTCCTTTCCCTCCACACCTCAGTAAATGGCTCCATAACTATTCCACAACCATTCCATAACCATAATTCGGAAGTCAGCCAACATTTTTCTGTAATGGGCCAAACAGACAACGTTTTAGGCTTTGCAGGTCCCCGATGGCCACATACGGTCTCTGCCATGTATTCTTGTTGTTTTGGTTGGGTTTTTTTTAAACCACTTTTTAGAATGTAAAAACCACTTTTAACTCATGGGCTGTACAAATACGGGTGCCAGACTGGATGTGGCCCACAAGCCACACTTTACTGGCTCCTGCACCAGCCCAAGGGGGCACGGAGAAGGTCGTCTCTGCTCCTCCTTTTCTCTTCCACCCCACGCTGAGTCCAAAAGCCAGTCTCACTGATCCTCTTTCCAAAATATGCCTTGAATACCCTGTCATCACCCAAGTCCCAGCCAACACCATCTCTCACTTGAGCCCCAGAAACTTCCTCCTAACTGGAATTCCCACTTCCACTCTTGCGCTACCCAATTCTCTGCTCGAGCTAAGACCTCAGTTTGTGAACTAGATTATGTCTTTATTCCTCTGCCTAAAACCTTTGAATGGCTTCCCATCACCCTCTGAAAAAAGTGCAAACTCTTGTCCATGGCCCACAGGGCCTCCGGACCCAGCTCCATCTTAGGTCACTTTCCCCTTCAGCCACAACAGGCTTTCATCAATTCTTAAACACGCAAACTCCGCCTCAGGGCCTTCACGCAGGCTGGTAGCTCTGCCCATGTTTTCCCCCCATTATTCACACAGCTAGTTCCACCTCATCCTTCAGCTCTTGACCTAAAAAGGTAACATCCTCAGGGAGGCCTTATCTGTATCTCAGACACATCAACCAATCACCTTTTCATGACACCAAGTAGGGAAAGTACTAAAGGGACAAGCATCTTTTTATTGTCTGTGTCTGAAATTAGTCCCATGAGGGCAGGTCTCCTATCTGTCTTGTTCATCACTGAGACTCCAGCACCTAGCCCAGGGTTTGGCATAGAATGGGACTTCATAAACATTTGTTCAATGAATGAATGAGTGATGATCCTGGATTTTTATACAGTCTGGTGCTTTCCAAATTGCAGGTTCATTACTACACTAGGAATAGAGCATTTTTCCCAAAAATGAAATATGCTCAAGCATTTTTTCAAAAATGAAATACTTTATATTATTCTAGAAGAGACCAAGGTACACGATTATGAACAACTGAACGAGCTGCCAAGCTGTCTGTTTCTGTCCTTCCAGCCTTCATTCTCTCCAAGTCCCTCCGAGGGATTAACAATTAAAGGTACCCCACAGAAATAAAAGATACCGAATCTGGTAAGTAGGAGTCCGTGTGCTGAATCACAGACGAGGATCAATGGCACTCTCTGGGTTCCAACAGCTACCCTCTGGTATCCGACACGGCCAAAAACTCGGGCTGTAACTAACTTTCTATTCCAACCCCTCACGGAACTCCGCTGGACGCTTGGACCAGACGCCACCACCCCACCCCCGGCAGGTGCCCGGTGTGCGCCGGGTCAGGGGTCAGCTGGTGCCGAGTGCCCGAGCGAGCTCGGCATCCCAGGGGTGCCCCTTCCCCGGGCACCTGGAGGCCCGGGCCGCAGCCACGGGCCGTGAGGCAGGCTCACCTGTGTAATGCCCACCTTGCAAACTGCCGTGGTGGTTGCAGACCGCGTACAGGTCGTACAGGAAGTCTGGTGGGTAGCTGGTGGGCAGGCAGGCCGGCTGCTTCCAGGAAGGAGGCCAGGGGCCCGGGGAGGCCTTGGGGCCCGTGCTTCTCTGGGCCACATGGGGAGCCATGTCGAGGCCGGCGAGCGGGAACTTCACCAGCGTGGAGAGCTTGTTTCTCCTCTCGCCCACTTGGCAGAACCGTTTGAGGTGGATGATGAGGATGTCGGGAAGGGTCCACAGGCTCAGCTTCACCACGCCCTGCTGCAGGGCCTGGCAGTGGGGACACCGCCACGCATCGTCCTGGGCCAGCTGGAAGGGAAGCCACCGGGACTGTAAGCCACGCCCCCCGGGGTCGTGACCCACCCACTGACAGGCCCCGGGCCGGAAGGGGCGTGGACTCCCAGGGCGGGACCTGCTCCTCCTTGGTGTAGAACTGGAAACACTCGTCCAGGGAGCAGCTCTGCTGCTGGTGGGCTTGCTGCTGCCGCCACACGCTGTCCGCGTCCTGGACCCGCTCCTCCTGGATGCTCCCGAACAGGCTGCAGGAGCAGACAGAGGCCACGCGGGGTCTCACCCCTGAGGGGGCCCTACTTCCAGCTAACGGGGTGCAAAGCATCTGCCCGGGAGGCAAAGGCCCCCTTCCCAGGGCTCCCAGGGCACCCACTCGCTTTTACTGGACTTCTCAGTGCCCCCACGGACCCAGAGAGGGACTGAGCCCTTGGCTTACTCATTTTTGTTTCATGTCGTGGTGCAAGGCCTGGCACCTAGTAGGAGATTAATAAACACTCGCCGGACTGAACAGTGTCCTTTCCCGAAGTCGGGCAGATGCACTCGGTGTTAGAGAAGCAGCCACGCTGAGTGATTAGGAGCATGGACTTGAGGCGACAGTCTGGGTTCAAAGCCCGGCTCTGCCAGGCACGGGCTGTGTGACACTGAGCAACCGTTTAACCTCTCTGTGCCTCAGTTTCCACATCTGATGATGTGGATTCGGGTCGGACCTACCGCACAGGAACTGATGCATGAAATAAACTGCATGGATGTAAAGGGCTCGGAGGAGTGGCTGGCACGGGGTGAGTGGGTAAGTGTCACCTCACCATTTCCAACTGTGACTGTTACCACCACTCACACCACCCACAGCCATCGTTATTATTACTCCTGTCGCTGTTGTTTATATACAGACAATTGCCATCGGGGCTTCTCTGAGGAATGGGCCACACGGCATCCGGGGGGCATCATACACCCCACTGTCGCATCAGGGGAACTGGCGCAGGAAGGTCCGTTTGCACGGACAGGCCCTGTCTCCTCTGCCAGAGCTGGGCTCTGCTGGACTCACTGCTCCTTGGTGCCACTGTCCCACTCCACGGCCAGTTTGATGTGCGGGGGGCCTCCCGGCCTCCTGAGGTGCAGAGCCCTGATGAGAGAACAGGGAGCCCATCAAAGGCATGGAGTCTGCTTCCCACTCTCTCCTCCACCCCCAGGACTGATGTTCCCAACAGAAATGTCCAAAGCATGGAAACTGAGGTCGGGGGTCTGGGGAGGTGCTGTCTGCAGAAGACTTGGTCCTCAATCCACCCCTGAAGGCTCTGTCCCAGCTCCCCTGGGAGCTGGCGAGCTCCGAGGATTTGGTGGCTGCAAGGCCACGACTCAGCCCTCCCACTGCAGCCCCAGCCATCTTCTCAGTGTCGAGGAGGCCGTTCTGCTTGAACGTCCTCAGCAAATACCCAGTTCTGATGATGCCTCAAATGAGCTGCTAGGTTTTCCTCCACTGCACAGTGAAAGGAGCACCTTCCAGTCCACCTCCATGACCTAAAAGGTCTTCCCCTTCCAGACCCTCCCATACCCAGAAAATCTCAGTGTGAATCAACCCATCGCTCTTTCCAGCCGCTTGGGCTCAGCCCATCTCAGAAGAGGTTGTCTGGCCTTAATGTGGAAGAGACAGGACAAGGAGAGAGTGGAAGATGTGAAATCAACAAGATACATATGGGGACTTCCCTGGCGGTCCAGTGGTTAGGGCTCCATGCTTCCACTGCATGGGGCATGGGTTCGATCCCTGGTCAGGGAACTAAGATCCTGCAAGCCACGTGGTGTGGCCAAAAAAAAAAACCAACAACCAAGACGCATATAAACGAGTGACAGGAGGGTCTGCACCTAAAAGAAGGTTTTGAATGTACTGCAAGAAAAAAGTGGAGATGTCACATGTGTCCCTAACTGTCACCAAGATGATTCAAAAACAGGTTTTGAGCTCACGGAAGTACACAGTCCTTAACCAGCCGCATGAATGTGCGTGAATTCACTAATCATTGGGAACCTCACTGTCTCCCCATCTCTGAAGTGGCCGTCAGTCCCGCTCTAGACATGAGGGTTGAAAGCACAGAATGTGTATAAGGACCTAACCCAGGCGCTGGTGCTGAAGACCAAAGGCAGCTAAGATTGTCATCAGTCTTATTGATACACAGCCTTGAAGGAGTCTAGTCAGGTAGGAACGTATGCATTCTCTTACCACATCTGGAACATCTCCTTACCTGTCAACTGTCCAGTGATAGAGGGGCTGGCTGTCCTTTGGGGACAAGTAGCTGCAGGCCAGGGACAGCCCCACAACCCGGATGGAGAACAGTGACCCCAGGTTCTGCCAGGCCAAGAACAAGAAGCAGGTCATCCCACATGTTGGTGTGAATCAGACGGTTAAGTGCAAAGAAGTTACTCAAAAAATGTAACCTTTTGCTTATAGTGTATTTTGAATATGCCCTTAATAATTATTCCAAATCCAGAGATATAAAGGCTTCAGTTTTTTTAGAAGATACACCCTATACCTTTTAACATAGTGATCTAATATCGTGTAACACATTAAATTCTCCAAAACAATGAACACAGTGATTTAAAATAACACAGGTTTAATTGGGACAAATGTTGGCACAGTTAATAGGGAATTAAACCAATTCTGTTCATTAATTATTAGCAGCTAATTTACTTTATTAAGATGATTATTAACGTCACCCGATTACCAAAATGAGGCAATTATCTAAAAACAAGTTAGTGTGCATTTTACGTCTCAAATGCTAAATAAGTATTTATACATGTCGAAATAAGCTGCGTAAAAGAAATACCACCTATGTTGTTATTCTAAGATGGACACTTTTTTCATTTTAACTTTTCTGAAATTGAAGTGAGCCTTAAACAGCCTTATTCACAATAGTCAACAGGTAGAAGCAACCCAAGTATCCATCAACAGATGGATGGATAAACAAAATGTGGTATATACGCACGATGGAATATTACTCAGCCCTCAAAAGGAAGAAAATTCAGATGCATGATACAACATGGAAGGACCTTGAAAATATTTTGCTTAGTGAAATAAGCCAGACACAGGAGGGCAAGTATTGTATGATTCTGTTTATTTTATTTTATTTTACTTTTTTTGTGGTACACGGGCCTCTCACTGTTGTGGCCTCTCCCATTGCGGAGCACAGGCTCCGGACGCGCAGGCTCAGCGGCCATGGCTCACGGGCCCAGCCGCTCCGCGGCATGTTGGATCTTCCCGGACCGGGGCACGAACCGGACTCTCAACCACTGCACCACCAGGGAAGCCCTATGATTCTGTTTATATGAGGTCCCTAGAGTAGCCAAATTCAGAGACAGAAAGTAGAATGGAGGTTCTCACGGGCTAGGGGTTGGGGCAACGGGGAGTTGTTATTTAATGGGTATAATTTTTGTGGGTATGGTGAAAAATCTGGGGAGTATAGCGGTGATGGTTATGCAGCATGGTGAATATAATTAATGTACATTTGTGAACGGTTACAATACACATTACATACATTTTACCACAATATCTAAAAAAGAAAAAATCAATGGTCTCTTCAAGCAATGGAAATACAGTTCTTAAAATTGTCACTGATGACCTTGGCCACGACTAGAAAAAAATGAAATATTCTTACAAAGTCTGACAAAGATAAGTGGCAGAAATCTCTACTTAAAAAACACTGATGAGGGCTTCCCTGGTGGTGCAGTGGTTGAGAGTCCGCCTGCCAATGCAGGGGACACGGGTTCGTGCCCCGGTCCGGGAGGATCCCACGTGCCGCGGAGCGGCTGGGCCCGTGAGCCATGGCCGCTGAGCCTGCGTGTCCGGAGCCTGTGCTCCACAACGGGAGAGTCCACAACAGTGAGAGGCCCGCGTACCGCAAAAAACAAACAAACAAATGAAATGTAGGTTGAATTCAGGCAGGAGAAGAGAAGGAAAACATTATAATTCAAAGAAACAGTAACAGGGCAAAGACCGTGTGACCCAAAACATAGTCAGGGAGCTCTGAGCCGACTCCTGGGCTGTGGTAGCTGATGGGGGAGGGGCAATAAGTGTGACATTTGGGGAGTGCGGACACCTCACTGGACTATACCTACTCTCTAGCTGACCTGCCGCTTCAACAAACACAAAACTGATGGCTGGAAGCAAGCTGACTTCAGGGCCTTGGATTCAGGGCTGGCCATGAGAGGGTGTGCTTCCCAAGGAGAAGTTAGTTAAATCTGGGGGGGAAAGCTCTTTTTCCTGGCACCCCTAATGGAGCCTTGCTGTTTGCATGGCAACATAATAAGGTACCTACACTGCAGAGAAGCAGCTCGCCCTGCCTGCCCACGAAGAAAATTTACAAAGGAACCAGAAAAATTCCTAGGCAATGATCAATCTCTTTTCTTCATAATTCATTGCAAATTAATCCCATAGAACAAATTGGTCATTTTCGTAAGAGACTTCATTGCAAATTAATCCCATCTAGCTAATTCGTCATTTTCGTAAGAGACGTTTTCCTGTCCTTCATTCTTGGCTAGGGAAATTCACTTTGGAACCTTCAATGTATGTTCACTGCTTTTAATCTCTTTGGTTCAATGTTGAGAAGGCTGACAGGATTCTTTCCAAATTATTACCAATTCTTTTCAAACTCTTCAAAATATAAAAGCCTTGGGAATTCCCTGGTGGTCAGGTGGTTAGGCCTCGGCGCTTTCACTGCTGGGGCCAGGGTTCGATCCCTGGTCGGGGAACTAAGATGCCGCAAGCCACGCAGAGCGGCCAAAACAACAACAACAACAAAACGCAAAATATAAAAGCCTGTGGGTTAGATGGGTGAGCTAGCCTGGGAGCCTCACAACCACTTAGAGCACATTATTCTTACATAAAACCATGGGCATCCACACATGTGTCAATGTATCTATGGACAAGCGTCCGTAGCTGAGTTGGAGGTTGCCTGTATTCGAATTTTGCAGGCCCCACTGACTGCTTCATCGGTCTCTAAAATTGAAATGACCGGAGAGATGCAGAGGCAAGAGCACATGGGAGACCAGGGGGAGAATAAGAACAGCTGAGTTCAACGTTTGCATGAAAGCCGTTTCATCCACTCTCAACAGCCAGGAGCACAGGGTTTGGGGAAAGCTAAAGCTATTACTAGATATTCTGACCTACTTAGGGAGAAGTTCGAGTTTCTAATTTGGGCACCACGGCAGATATGCTGGGCAGTTCGTGAAGCAAAAATCCTTTGGAGATAAAGATTTGGTGCAAATGTAGAAAAGGTCTTAAACAAACTGGTATTTCGTGTAAATCCCTAATCAGATGTACGGTTTTCCCTAAGCAGGAATGCACATGAATTATGAAGAACTATGCAGAAATCCCTCTGAAATGTTTGGTACATCCCCCAAATGAAAAGTTCTTACTTAGAGAGTAGTTGGGGGAAAACAAATTTCTGAGGCTACCGACATGTCCCTAAACATGTTAAAGTCTTCTATGCCAAGCAGCCATCAGAACAGGTTCTGATACTATCGGGGCTGAAAGGCATGGTTTTAGAATTTGTTGTTTTTATTTGGAAACTACCAGTCTGAGAATAAATAAATGAGCAAGGCAAAAAGGTGTTTCCCCTTGAGTTTTTAACCTGTTTTTCGAAAACTGGACAAAACTGTTTTAACACCTAGGTTTTCATATTTGGACATAAACATCGATTTTAATTTTCCACAGAAGTTATACCTCAAGTCCCTTGAAATTTTTGATCCAAATGTATAAGTTACAGTTTATTACAATAAGCTCCCCTCCAAGAAGAACTATGGGAAGCCATAAATATACAAAACTGAGATGAATGATGTAAATCCCACTCTTTCTTCCAATGATGTTTCGAAAGATTTAACGAGCAAAAGCTCCATCCATGGAAGGTATTTTGTAATGCCACAAAGAGAGAAACAGCACGGACCATAAAACGGTGATTTTCTTGCATATAAATCAAAGTTGTTTGATACGACAGTGTGAACACTGTCACTGACAGCAGATGCTTGTCTCTCCTGAGCTACCACTAGATTCCTACATCCCTCTCTCCACACCCCACCCCCCGACAACACACACACACACACACACACACACACACACACACACACACACACACACTGACACACTGACCTGTACGGAAGCCTCGCTCTTCATGAGATAGCGGACCTTACTGAGAATGCACTGATGGAGCTGGACCCATGAGATGGCTCTGTCTTCCCTAATCAGGAAAGGTGGCCCAAACCTGGAAATCCAAGGAAATGAGGTTATTTCAGCAAAAGAAAAACCAACAATACCCAACAGTCAAGAGCATTGGCTCTACTCATTGGCTTCTCTCAACTGGACAAGAGTTGAGCACAAAACACAACACAACATTGCCCATCTGAGACCCTCGTTATGAATGGAGACATGGCAGTGTAAAGAGGTGGCTGGGAAACCCTCTTCCCCAGAGAAAGAGCACAGGACCCAGAGGAAAGCCAGGCAGAGATAAGCCCAGTGGACACATCGATGGCTTTGTGTATCAGGAATATTCTCGCAACTGGGAATGTTTTCCATATCCCGATCCGATGAGCACGCAGCAGTGAGCTTGTGGTGCCTAGACTGCCTGCTGTCAATTCCAGCTCTGCCCTGGGTGCCTCTGGACAAATCACTGACCTTTGACTGCTCTCTGGCCCCACCTGCAAGGCTGCGTGAAGATCCAGTGGGGTAAGAATGTGCTACTGTTGAATTAACTTTGCGAAAGTTCATTACGAGCTGGTGCACCGGATGGGCAAGGGCACTGGGCGTCAATTGTTGAATAGACAGATGGGTGTATTTACCTTATCCTCTATTACTAGGCATTTGGGTTGTTTCCAATTTTTTATTTAAGCAATGCTTGCTCATGGCAGGAACTATACACGTTCTTTTGCCTACGCCTTTGGGTGCACATGACTCATTGTTTCTTTGGGATAAAGTTCCAGAAGTGGAAATAAGACCAAAGCTATTTATTTCCAACCTGCCCTCTAGAAGAGCCACACCAATTTACCCGTGAAGCATGTGCCCCATTCTCTTGACACTTGCCCAGAATGAGTATTATCAATTTTTTAAAGTTTTTTAATAGTCTGGAAGGTTAAGTATAGCACCTTGCTATTGCCATCAGAATTTCTTCTACTACTAACGAAGCTGAATATTTTAACCTATGCCTGTATTTCTTCTGTGAATTAACGTTCATCTCTGTGGCTCATTTTACTAAAAGAATACTATTTCTGTCCGTAATCTGAGAGCTAGGTTTTATATGACGGGTATGCATCCTTCAGCTGTCACATGATGTAAATACTTTTCTTCGTTTGTGCTATGCCTTTCAAACGTGCTCTTAGCTTAGCATTTTAAATGTATTGAAAACATTAGACTTTTCCTTGGTAGCCTCCTGCCTTAGGTGTTAAAACAGCCCCCAACTCAAAGATATAAATATTCCCCTATATTACCTTCAAGTTATTTTATGGTTTCCTTTTCTGTAATTACCTCTCCAATCAATATATACATGAGAATTTATGGCGGGAGTAAAAAAATTGATTATTTAAAATAAAAAGAAAGGCAAGTATCAGTCAGCCCAGGCTTAGTATTAAATAATTCATTCACTCCTTACTAATATGAAATACACCATTTTTATCATCTAACAAATACTGAAGTACGCTTGACCTGTTCCGTGTCATTGATTTAAGTGTATACTCTTCCGCCTGTATCACAATATTTTAATAATTAAAACTTAATTCTGTTTCACTAGAAAACTCCCTCTTCCTTCTTTCTCCTGCCCCCAATATTTTCTGGCTACTCTTACGAGTTTGTTCTTCCAGATAAATTTTACAAACATTTTATCCATCTAAAATTGTTTCATTGGAGTAATACCTTTTACACATTTTATTTGCATTCCGTAAGAAAACTATCTGGTTTTGTATATTTGTTATGCAACCAGTCACTTTCCTGAACTCTTTCATTAGTTCTAATTACTTTCAAGCTCTTGGTTTTCTGGACAGAAAATAATATAATTTGCAAATAGTGGTCATTTTATCTCCTCTTTCCAATAGCCAGTTTCTTTTTCCTTTGTCTTACTGCACTGCCTAGGCCTTACAGCACATGGTGAGAGCAAAAAATCATTGTTCCTAAAACCAACAGGGAAACCTCCGATGCTCAATTGTTAAGGACAATGTTACCCATCTGCTGAAGGCCGTTATTTCTGATCCTCTCGATCAGGAAGTACCTTACTCCCTGCTCCTTGTTGATCAACTCTGAGAATGGATATTTATTTTTTTTCAAATTAGAATTATTCTAGCGCAAATTCCAAGTACATGTTGACACAACCCAGACATCACGTAAAAGAAGGATGAAGTTAAACATACCTGCTGGCCTGCTGGCCTGAGCCCACCAAATTACAGAAGAGGATTAGCACCGTGGTCTCACTGTGGACGGGCAGGGATAATCGCTGACCCTCGCAGACTGCCAAGCGTGGGGAGATGGGTAGACCAGATGGACGAGCTGAAGGGCGAGAATTACATTTGTGTTCTTAAAGGAGCTGCTGCGCTGGGTCAGAACCCTGGCTTCTAGCCCCTCTTCTCTTTGACCATCCATTAACCACCCTTGGGAGACACTGGAGGGCTTCAGGGGAAGTGATATTAAGGTTCATGGCACTTGTTCCATCAGGCACCTGGCATAAGATGATATACATGGTAGTGAATTTGCTGTCGTGGTCAGCCAATTTTAAAGTATAGACAGGGATTTTAATTAATACTTTTCAAAGCCAATCTGAAAAATACACCAAAATGATTTTGGTTGCTTGTATGCTTCGATCAGAGAGCTGTAGAGTATCCGCTCTCTTAGAACGCCAACGTAAGGGGTACAGAGAGAAGGTAAGAATCTTTATTGTTGAGGAAGTAGAGGAACTGGACCATCCTCAATTTCCAATCAGCTCTGAAATTTTACTTTTAAGCACAGATGTGTCCTGTGATTGAATTTGAAATGAGGGCTATTTCACTGAGTTATCACATAATCGGGGCCTGTCAATGTCCTGTTCTCTCTGTTGACTCAGAGCCACTGCAGACACTTGGTTCCCACAGCCTGCCTGCCACCTAGGCTGGCCGAGGATATGGTCCAGGGCATAGGATTCATCTGGGGTATGTGTGTAACAGTGGCACAAGGTCCTCTAAATATAAGCCTTACTGACTGGCTAATTGGACCAAAATGGATACTGACCTACAACGAAAGGCTGTCAGAAACTGACCATCTTGGCCTATCCAAAGTTTAGGAAAAGTTAACATAGGGAAGCGGGACTGTTAACAAAAAGTCATTTAATAATCTCTTTGGCCATCTATGCTCCAGTTTGTAACAGTTTTACTTCAAGCACTGACCTTGAACCACAAGAGTCCTGAAGACAAAGATTACCCCAGCACCTATTCTGAACAGTGGTTCTCAGAACGTGGTCCCAGGACCAGCAGCGTCAGCGTCACCTGGGAACTTGCTAGACATGTAATTTCTCAGGCGCCACCCCTGGCCTACAGAGTCAAAAACACTGTGGGCAGGGCACAGAAATCTGTTTAAACAAGACCTCCAGGTGACTCTGATACTAAGGTTTCAGGAACCCCTGTCTTAGTTGATTAACTTTTATAATCAACCATCTGTACAACAAATATCGGAGAAGATAAGCCCGATATTTCCAAGTACTAAAATGAAGTGTCTTTTGCCTTAGCAACCAATGAGTATCCTCTCAAACCTATAACTCGTAATATCCAAATAACATTATGCAAAGCACTCTTGTACCTGAGAGCATCTCCTGGCCAGGTGACGGAGGGGCTTGGAAGGCATACACATTATCTCCCTCTGCAATAGTATTCAAGTCCTCTTCATCAAAGAAAGACCGCTGGAGTCCAGTGGGATGAAGTTCAACCAAGATCACCTGGAACGAGGAGGATCACTTTCCCTCTAGTTTCTCAAAGGGAACTAAACAAACACATCATGCCTTTATTTATTTATAAGTCTTTTTTTTAATATTTATTTATTTATTTTTGGCTGCGTTGGGTCTTCGTTGCTGCGCGCAGGCTTTCTCTAGTTGTGGCAAGCGGGGGCTACTCTTCGTTGCGGCGCGCGGGCTTCTCATGGCGGTGGCTTCTCTTGTTGCGGAGCACGGGCTCTAGGTGCGCGGGCTTCAGTAGTTGTGGCACGTGGGCTCAGTAGTTGTGGCTCGCAGGCTCTAGAGCACACGCTCAGTAGTTGTGGTGCACAGGCTTAGCTGCTCTGCGGCATGTGGGATCTTCCCGGACCAGGGATCGAACCCGTGTCCCCTGCACTGGCAGGCAGATTCTTAACCACTGTGCCACCAGGGAAGTCCCCTATAAGTCTTTCTCTTTTTTTTTTTAATTTATTTTTGGCTGTGTTGGGTCTTCATTGCTGTGCGTGGGCTTTCTCTAGTTGCGGCGAGTGGGGGCTACTCTTTGTTGTGGTGCGCGGGCTTCTCATTGTGGTGGATTCTCTTATTGCAGAGCATGGGCTCTAGGCACACGGGCTTCAGTAGTTGTGGCACTCAGGCTCAGCAGTTGTGGCTCGGGGGTTTTGAAGCACAGGCTCAGTAGTTGTGGCACCCGGGCTTAGCTGCTCCGTGGCATGTGGGATCTTCCTGGACCAGGGCTCAAACCCATGTCCCCTGCATTGGCAGGCAGATTCTTAACCACTGCACCACCAGGGAAGTCCCCATCATGCCTTTTAAATTCCTGACAGTCCTTTTACTCTTAAAGTTTCAAACTCTACCTCTCTTAGACTTCTCCCCTTTTGATCTTTTATTACTGCTATTTTTTCCCCCAAGACTCTCTCACCCACTGTCCTACTCTCTCCCTCACTATAGATTCCCATATAGCACTTTGGGTTTACAAAGCAAGATACACACATTTTTTTTCCCCAGTTGAGATCCTCATTAAAATGGTGAGAGAGGTCAGAGGGATTGACTGGGTGGGGGCAGGAAGGAGTCCACTGGGGTGATGGAAAGCCTCAATAATCATGGTGGTTACACGTATGTACACGCATGCAAAAATTCAAGTTATAACCCTAAGACATGGACACTTTCTTGTACCTATGTTATTCCTTAACAAAAAGGTTAAAAATACTCTTTAATTAGAAAACAATCCCACGAGGTCACCAGGGAAGTGTAAAATTTCCATTTTACAGTTAAAGAAACAGAGGACCAATTACTTTGTCCAAGGTCAGAAAACTAGAAGGGACTGAATCACAATTAGAACCCCACTGCGAGCCCTTCTCATCATACTGCATTGCTTTTCACCACCATCACTTCTACCCTGTCCTTTCATGGGGGTCCCTGTTAGGAGTCTGCCCTCCAAAGTCAAGTGAATCCAAACTCTTTACCAAGATGCTAAAAAAAAAAAAAAAAAAAATTGGAGCACGTCCATCCCACTCTCTTCCAAATTGCCTCTCTCATATATACACCACAAGTTCCTTCAGTAGTTCCTTATATTTCATTTATTGTCCCTTCAGTCTCCTGGCTTATATTCTCGGGAGTGAAACTATAGAATAGTGGTTGTGAAACAAACCATCTGCGTTTGATTTCAAATCCTGGCCCAGCCACTTACCAGCTGTGTGACCTTGGGTAAGTCACTCACCTTCTCGGTGCTTGTTGCTAAAATGAGGATAATTGTAATATCTACCTCACAGGATGGTGGTGAGGAGTAAATTAGCTATAAAGTTCATAGAATGGCACTCAGCACTTGGTAAGCCCTACTGAGAGTCAGCTATTGTTGAAATGATGACGATTGATTGTAAGATAAAGGTGGTATCCTTTTCTGGTTATTTTGTGAAAATGCAGGAAGAGGTCAAGGCCCCGTCAGCACAGACACCAGGGACTATTAATCAAACAGAAACTCAGGAGTCACTCAGGAATCACCGCGAGCCAGAAATTAACCTAAACACCCTAGACAGCCGGCCCAGTTAGCATCCATCAATCCCACCACCAGGCCCCATCACACCTCATCCACAGGGATGCCACCTTCCTCTGCAACCATCTTCCTCAGGGCTGCCACCGTGCTGAGGATTGGCACGGCCAGGCCAACCCGCAGGGACCGCTGGCTCTTAGAGGGGAAGACCAAGGTGACGCTCAAGAATCTGGAAAATAGGAAGGAGGCCACATCCTTAAAGGACTGACATGGATTGTTGCCACCATCACTGATAATGGATCAAGTTCAGCACTTAGGCAAAATCTCTGCTTCCTGGTCGGGTCATTGCCCTTTAAGTATGCTGCCACCAGGTGGCAGTGGAGAGCCAAATCTCCAAGGGTCTCAGCTGAGTGTACTTTTCCAGCAAGTTAAAAATAAAAGATATTTGATTAAGAATCACAATACAGACCTTCCTCAACTTATGATGGGATTACATCCCGACAAACCCATTCACTGTAAATTGAAAACATCTTAAATCGAAAATACATTTAATAAAACTAAACTACCGAACAGCACAGCTTAGCCCCGCCTATCTTGAACGTGCTCAGAACACTTACATTAGCCTACAGTTGGGCCAAATCATCTAACAAAAAGCTTCCGTGCTAATAAGGCGTTGAATCGCTCATGTAATTTATTGAATACTATATGGAAAGTGAAAAACAGTGATTTTAAGTGTATCGGTTGTTTACCCTCGTGATCACCAGGCTGGACTGGGAGCTGTGGTGCTCCCCTGCCCACCCTCACAAGAGAGGACCACACCTCATACCGCTCATCTGGGAAAAGATCAAAATTCAAAATGTGAAGCACCGTCTCTACTGAATGCTCATCACTTTCGTACCATTGTAAAGTCAAAATATTGTATACCAAACCATCATAAGTCAGGGACCATCTGTACAGATCTATATAGTCTCCAGGTTCTGTTTGTTAAATAGATAATCTTAAGCAAAAAGAAACTCAAAGTCTGAGAAGTAGAGCAGTCAAGCTTCTTCCAGGACAACTCAACACTGTTGATGAGACTCTCCTGAAGTTCTCCCTTGGCGATTGGATACAGCCCTTCTGCCCCCCAACCTCTCTGGACTCTCTCTGGTTCTACTTCCTACTACCCCCAGCAGCACACCAGGGCTCACCCCTCCAGCTCCTGTTTCCCCTGCTCTATACTGCAGTAATTATCTAATTCATACAACTAGTTAGCCGAACTGGGACTTGAACCCAGGCAGTCTGGCCCGAGTCAGTGGTCCTAACCACTGTGCTATGCTGCATCAGGCCAGGTATCACAGCTCATATCTATCAGTAGCCATCATCTGATGACAGGATAAGCCAGTGTTATATTTGTGGCATAGACAGTCAGCAGCACAGGAATTCAGAGCAGAAAGGGGGATTAAGTTGCCAGGAAAGGCTTTACAAAGCCGTCATGTCTTCACTGCATCCTAAAGATGGAGGATGCCAACAGACAGAGGGCAAGAGAAATGGTTTTTACAAAGGTGAGGAACCCAGGGAAGAAATGCCATCTTCCATGACAGTGAAGGCGCCCCATATAGTTCGCTAAAATTCCATGAGACTGACACGGGCCATTGCCTTAACAGTCACTGCCAAGCCCTGGACTTCTGGGATGCTTGCACTATATGCTTCTTACTTTTGCAGTGACTACACCTCCTACCCAACCCTGCCTCCTCTTTTCCTTTTTTTCCTCATATCTCCCAACAACCCTTTTCCTTTTTCTTTGCTCCTTAAATAAACTTTTTCCTACACCTTCACTAAGAGGAAAAAGGATTTGGAAATAAAGCAGGGCAAAGCAGAGAGTGACAGATTTTCTCCAGTTCGCCCCTGTCTGATTGAGTGGTACCAACTGGCTGGTGCCGGCTTCTGAATGGGCTAAAGACGTAAGCCTGGCAACGGGGCTGATAAACAAAAGCATGTTTATAATTCCTTCTTCGGCTAAAGAAGGGACTCTGTAACCTTTCACGTTCATTGTCCCATTCAATCCTTGAACGTCCCCAAGCTGCAAAGCTTGGCTGGGAAGCAAAGGAGAAAATGCAGCTGCAAGCCCAAAAGATTCCCAAGGATGGAAGTCAAGTTCACGGGCATGATGCTCACGTACCTCGTCTGTCGCAGTGGGATAGGCAGTGACACACACAGGAAAGGATCGAAGGTGTTGCTCTGTTTCAGGCAGTGGGGACAGGTCAAGGAAGATCTGTGAGGGTAGAGGATACACATGAAGGTTTAATCACACTGAACGGTTTGGCGGTTCCTCAAAAAGTTGATTAGAGAGCCACCATTGCGATTCCACTCCGAGATCTGTACCACAAAGAACTGAAAACAGGTATTCAAACCCTTGTACACAGAGGTTCATGGCAGCATTCTTCACAATAGTCAAAGGGTGGATACAACTCAAGTGTCTGTCAATGGGTAAACGGGTAAACAAAATGTGTTACAGACACATAATGATTATTATTCAGCCACGAGGTCCTGACACTTGCTACATGAATGAACCTTGAAAACATCGTGTGAGTAAAAGAAGCCGGGCACCGAAGGCCACACATTTATGATTCCAATTACGTGAAAAATCCAGAGTGGGTAAAGCCATAGGGACGGAAAGCAGATTGGCGGTTGCCAGGTGCTGAGAAGAGGAGGCCTGGGGAGTGACTGCTTCATGGGTACCAGGTTTTCTTCTGGGGGTGACGAAAACGGTTAGGAACCAGAAAAAACCGGTGGTTGCACACCATGGTGGGTGTACATTCCGCTGAATTGCACACTTAAAAGGGTTAATTTTATGTTATGTGACTCATCTCAATTTCTTAAAAAGGATAAAGTTTAGTCACATGTATGAGTGCACTGAGTATGGGAAGAGAGGCTGTAACCCCTCCAAATAGAAAGCATACGGTGACAGCTTTCAAGTTCAAAGGTCTCAGCCTCACTGGGCCCCAGAATCACATAGGATGCTTTTTTTCAAATGCAGAGGTCCAGGCCCCACACCTCGAGATTCTGTTTCAAGGGAAGCAGGGAGAGAGAGGCACAGTCATCAGAATTTTAAAAGCTCCCCAGGTGACTCTAGTGTTCAACCAGGCGGAGAACCACTGATGCAATCCACCTGCCTCATTGTACGGCTAAAGGAAACAAAGTTCAGAAAATAGCAGCTAGTAGAAACAGCTAATGGTGAAAGAATTTACTAAAAACTGGGCATTGTGCATGGATTAACCCGTGTGCTAGCCATAAGAACCAGGATGATCCCCATTTTACAGAAGAAAAAACGGAAACACAGAGAGGTTAAGTCACTTGCCCAAGGACACACAGCTCTCAAGTGGCAGAGCTGGCTCAGGTTCCAGAGCCCATGCCCATCATCATGTCGTGAGTACAAGTAGATCCAATAGTTTATTTATATTCTTTAAGCTCTTTGAAATTTAACACTCCCGTATTTAGCATGCATCTCTGAGAGGGAAAGGCGAGTTTTATATTCCACCCGGGTGCTCTTATTTTATTTCCTTCATCATATAATGCTCCACATTCTTCCAAGATATAAGGGGTTTCTGGATGCTACATTCCTTCTCCTAAAATCTACATGAATTTCCTTGGGAATAGGGGAGAATACTCCGCCACAGGTCCTGCTCTCAGCACTGGACAGCCCTAGGGTAAGTCAGCAAGAAAACCGGAGCTGGGATCAGAATCAGGTTTCCTGAATCTCGACAGAAAGCACCAGTCCTGCTGGATTGGTTTTCCATTGAGCAGACCAAATAGAAAAAGCCAGGGCCCAGCAAGAACTCCTGAGGTTTTCAGGGTGTTGTCCCAGGCAACCCTAAGTGCTCTGCTCATAGCAAGTAGGCTTTCCTGGACACAAGTTCATAGAATGCCAACCATGACTTTAGAAAACAGAATCGAGTACAGACCGGAGTATTTAATGTTCAATCACTCTCTGGTAAATTTCCCTCTGGGAAAACCATCGCAATATTTTGGCAAAAAGAAGGCATCAGACATCAAGCTCCAACCAGCAGGGGGACCTGCCATTTGTGGGGGCCCCTCTGCCACCCCAGCTTCTCTCCCTCCCCTCTCCTCCCCTCACCCATCACGTACCGTGGCGTAACATAGGCCTGAAACATGTATTTTTGTCCCTGGGAAATTTCCAAATCCCTGTTTTATATTTAAGTGAACAAATGAGAAGGAATATTTTTCTTTGACTTATTCATTTTTTCTTTAAAGCTACTAAAACTAAGCGAGGCTGCATCTTTCTTGCAGATACATCATAGTCAACTGATTCAGGGATATGGCCTTTAGATTCAGCCATGAATCTCTGGCAGGGAGCAAGAGATGTGTAGTTTGGCGAAATCACAGAACGGTCTAATTTTGTATTTAAAGGATGGGGAAAATGTATTGTTTTCATAATAAACCACAGAGAGGACATGAAATGCACCTGTTCCTCAAAGGATGAGAAATGAGGAAAGTGAGTGTGACCAACAGATCAGGGGGAAGGGCAGTGTCACTTTCACAGAAAACTCCAGATGTTACCAGGCTCCACCTACACCTCAAATGTGGCCTGGAGGTCCTTTCGTCCTTGCCATCTCCCCCAGAGTTTCACGGTCCTGTCCTACTATCTCCCAGGTACTCACAGAGGAAAGAGACAGAAAATCACCCCAATGCCTTTCAATGTTCACTTGCCCATCTCCCTAAGCTATTTCATCCTCCTTGTCAAATTGTTTCTGTTCCAAAGCCAGCCTCTCACCTGCTGCTGAAACTCAGAACTGCTCTTTGCTCTCCACTGGTTACAAATGTCCCGAAATGGCACTGCTCGTTTCACATTCTGGCCTCTCACTGCTCCTGAATATACGTCTGACACCTCCAACCTGGCCAGCTTCACCTGCTCGCTGGCTGGCGAGACGGATGTCCAAGTCGGCAAGGTAGTTATGATGACGCACGAGCAAGATGTCACCTCTCCAAGATCTGTTCTGAGGAAGCCTTCCAAAACATACTCTGCCTAAAAGGGAATGCTGCCTGTAACGGGGACCAGATTAGGCTTTCTGTGAATAAAAGCTATGAATGCTGTAAAGAGATGAACGCACGCACACGCACACGCACACGCACACGCACAATCCCACCTGTAGCCCAAACTCCAATGTTGCAACAATCCTTGGCTATTAAACTTGCAGATGTTTTCAGGCTGTGGTAATAATCATATAGAATAACGAATTATTTGTCCTCTAGTTTATAACCTCCAGCACCCCAGTACTATTCTTCCTTCTCTCCTCCAGCCAAAGGCAAACACTCAGCCCCCTAAGAAGGAGGACAAGGGAGATGGAGGGAGAATCTCGGGATCTCTGAATTAACCCATAATAACATTTCCAGCTTTCAATTTCATAAGGGCCGATGCCAGGGCGGCCCTCCATCCCAGGCAACCTCTCCCCGAGGAAAAGAGGCTGAAGAGGGTCCAGGACAGCAAGTATCACCCTCAGGGGCTCCAGTGTGGAGCTGATGCCCACCGACGGCTACAGAAAATCACTTTTCAGACCTCAGAAGTCCTAGCCTAGGTGGACGTCTCTAACTATATTTTTTCTTAACTCTGGACCAGCAGGCAGAAAGCAGCTGTTTGTAGCTGTCACCAGTCCTTTTTCCAGCATGAATATCTTGCTTCTTAATCATCATTCTATACTAATCGACAAAGGGTCCTTGCGGTCCTTAGTCTCAGATCAGCTCAAAAGTCACTTCTTCACGAATCCTCCCCTGACTCACGCCTTATGATACTGTGATTTATAATAAGAAATATATAATTGGTCTCCAACAGTTGTTCCAGACACAGAGCTCCTACAGCTTTTGGAATTTCCTAAGCGATAAGAGCAAGAATGAAGGTAAAAGGAGCATCTTTTGCTATTCATAACAAACCCCATCCCAACACACCTGAGTTTATGCTAATGAGGTGATACCTGGAAAGCCCCCAGAGAAAACCACAGGAGGGGGGCTGGTTGCCAGAGGGACCAAGCATGGGATTAGAGGGCTCCACCCCTACCTCCTGGGAAAAAAAGAAGGGGGTCAGAGGTTGAGTTAACCACGTATGGCCAATAATTGGATCAATCATGCTACATAATGTTGCTTCCATAAAAACCCCAGCAGAAGGGGCTGGGAGAGCTTCCAGGTTGGTGACCGTGGGGAGGTGCTGGGAGGGCGGTGCACCCAGCGAGGGGTGCGGAACCTCGCCCCTTCCCACAGACCTTGCTCTATGAATCTCCCATCTGGCTGTTCCTGAGTTATAGCCTTTCCAAATCAACTGGTAACCTGGTAAGTAAACGGTTTTCCTGAGTTCTGTGAGCCACTCTAGCAAATCATTGAACCTGAGGAGGGGGCCGTGGAAACCTCCAATTTATAGCCAGTCGGTCAGCAGCGCAGGTGACGACCCGGGACTTGCAATTGGTGTCCGGTGGGCAGGCAGTCCGCTGGGACTGAGCCCTTAACCTGCGGGGTCCGTGCCCGCTCTAAGTAGGTAGTGCCGAATTGAGTTAAATTGTAGGACACTCAGTTGGCGTCCAGAGAGAAAAACACCCACACATCTGGGGTCAGAAGGATTGTGAGTGTGGAAGTAGTCAAGAGTAATGCAAAGGGAAACAAGTTTTTTTCCGCTATCACATCCATAACATGCACTTCAAAGCTCCCTCCATTTTTCCATCAAAGCACGTGCCAGTTATACAACTATGTAAAAACCCAGGAGTCACCCTAGATGCTCATTGTTTCCTTGGTCCCTCCGCCCCTGACCCTTAAACCCGCTGGCAAGTCCTGTTGACTCTGTTCCCCACCAGCCCACATCCCTCCATCTCCATCACTACCTCATGGTCCAGCCACCACCATTCTCCCACTGAGAGAACAGCACATCACCTGCTGCTCCAGCTCCCAGCCCTGCCTCCCTTCATCACCAAAACAACTAGCCAATTTCTTTCTTTTTTCTTCTTTTTTGTTTTGGCCACACCGCAGGGCACGTGGGATCAGATCCCTGACCAGGGATCGGCCCTGTGCCACCTGCAGTGGAAGTGCGGAGTCTTAACCACTGGACTGCCAGGGAAGTCCCCACCAGCCAATTGCTTGAATGGAAAATTAGACCACACCCTGCCTTAAACTTTGCAGTGGTTCCCTTTGCCCCTGAGGCTACAACCCACACGACCAGGTGCGCGCCCACCTGTCCAGCCTCACCTCCCACCCCTCACTACTCGATGGCCCTCTGTTCCTTGAACTTGCCTGGATCACTCCCACCCCAGACCCTTTGCTGCTTTTCCTGCCTGGAATACCCTGTCCCCAAGTATTTCAACGGCTGGCTCCTTGTCACTCAGTTCTCAGCTCAAATGTCCCCTCTGCAAAGAAGCCCGGCCTGAACACCTTATCTAAGGTTAGCTGCCTACCCCGCCTCCCAGGTGACATTCATCATCATCGCAAGTTGTTGCGTGTGTATTATGTGTGTATTCTCTAACACCTCCCCCAGTAGAATGTGAGCTCCTTGAGAACAGGGGCTGACTCCTTTCACAGCTCAATTCCCAGCACCTAGAAGAGGATCTGGCACGTAGTAGGCATGGATTAAATACCCAGAGAATAAAGGGATCTGCTGGGTTAGTATTTCCTCTTGTGGGCAAGGAGTTACACCCTTCGTTGTAGCCACTGCACCAAGCGCAGTATCAGATGCTCAAGGATGTGCAAGAAGGAAAAGAGGATGTGTGGACAAGAAGGGAAGAAGGTAGAGAGAATGAGTGAGTGGAGAAAGGAGGCAGATCTATGGTACGGGGACACAGAGGAGGGGCACCTGAAGCCAATCACGGTGACCCTTCCCCAAGCTCTAACCCGCTCTTGCCTTATGCCTCCCCCTCCCTCCTTCTAGACTTTCTTCTCCCTCCTCCTCTATTCTTTTCCTCTGTCTCCTTATTTTGCTTTCAAGCAGCCTCTGCTTTGAGTACCTGGAGATAAGACAGATGCCCTGCAAGCAGCTTTCATGGCTAAAAGGTGAGTTAGTAGACACGAAATCTAGGTTTCCTCCATGTAAATCTCGTAGTGCATCACCACTTCTCTTAGGAAATCAGTGGGCATTTCTGTTTTTTTTTTTTCTGGGGGGGGGATTTTATTTTATTTTATTTATTTATTTTTAACATCTTTATTGGCGTATAATTGCTTTACAATGGTGTGTTAGTTTCTGCTTTACAACAAAGTGAATCAGTTATACATATGTTCCCGTATCTCTTTCCTCTTGTGTCTCCCTCCCTCCCACCCTCCCTATCCCACCCCTCTAGGTGGTCACAAAGCACAGAGCTGATCTCTCTGGGCTATGCGGCTGCTTCCAGTGGGCATTTCTTCATGGACAACGATGAGACAGGGGCTCATCCAGAAGAGATCTGAATTCCCCAATGTGGTAAGCAAGCCAGGGCAGGAGGGGAGTGCCCCAGGGTCACTGTGGCTGTCATTCAAGGTCGTTTGAGATCCTTCTCCCCGCTGGGGCAGGGTGAGGGAACTTCTCAAGTGCTACGGATTTTCTGTTCCAGCGGGAAAGCAGCTTTGGCATTCTTCCAAAGTGTTACCGAAACTACCTGCTCTTCCTAAATAAATAATCACCTCAAAGACAGTGATCACGTCCAAATTACATTATGGGCGATCCATGAATATAACATAAATCCTAAATTAGCACAATTGCTGGGCAATTTTAAGTCATCTTCTCCTTTCTAAATACAAAGAATACAAATCTCCCAAAAGTATGGAAGTAAACGGCTGTAAGTGAATTCTAGAAGGCTGAATAATCGTTACTTTGTTTGAAGTAAATAAGAGATAAAAAACCAACAGGAGGCTTATGAAAAAGACAACAGGGCAAAGGAAAGAGAAGAGCATGCAGAAGACTCAGAGAAAAGCCCACCTTTGAAAGTGATTTAATGCAACATCCAAAAGAAAAATATTAAAAAATGTTTTGGGGCTTCCCTGGTGGCGCAGTGGTTGAGAGTCCGCTTGCCGATGCAGGGGACGCAGGTTCGTGCCCCGGTCCGGGAAGATCCCACATGCCGCGGAGCGGCTGCGCCCGTGAGCCATGGCCGCTGAGCCTGTGCGTCCGGAGCCTGTGCTCCGCAACGGCAGAGGCCACAGCAGTGAGAGGCCCGCGTACCGCAAAAAAAAAAAAAGTTTTGGTATCCATAATGGAGAACAGGAAGCAAAGCTTTTGTGCATGAAGTAACAGCAGAACCTCACAGGAAAAGAACAAGGTCAGATGGAAGAGCCACCCAAGAGGAAGAATTACAAAGAAGCAGAAACAGAGATTTATCAAAGGTCAAATCCTGCTTCTGCCATTTACTATGTGTCCTCGCGAAATGCCTGACCCCAGACTGTACCTCATCTCCTTGGGCTCTTCTAAGTTAAATCAAAAACTATCTGGGCGAACATATATGTAACCAGTGGCTTCCCCTCAATCTTGATCACTGCGCTCATTCCCACCTCGAAGCGGATGTCACTCTCATTGAATATGTTCCCACCCTTTTCAACCCTATTCATCCTGCAGAGCCCGTGGAAAGGCATACCTCCTCCGAGAAGCCCCGGGGGTTAGTGCTTTCACTACAACATTGTCATTCTTGAAAATATTCTGCCTTATGTGAATCTCTGAACTGTCATATATAAAAGCCCAAAGAGAACATATACTTTCTGAAGTCAGAGTCTATATAATTATATATCTTTTATATCCTCCATTATGCTGGGAAATCTTGAACTCGAAATAATGTGTGAAACTTGGCTCTCTGGCAATAAAGAACAAACCAGAAAGATCTCATCCACTTCTCAATGATGGCCTGCTGGGGAGATCCTGGCCTCCACATTCATACTCTGGAGAACCATGCTTGCATCACCTCTCCTTCAAGGGGGGGATGGAAAACCCAGGAGACAGCAAGAAAGAAAAGAAATACTGAGGGGGCTTCCCTGGTGGCACAGTGGTTAAGAATCCACCTGCCAACGCAGGGGACACGGGTTCAAGCCACAGTCCGGGAAGATCCCACATGCCGTGGAGCAACTAAGCCCATGCATCACAACTACTGAGCCTGCGCTCTAGAGCCCGCGAGCCACAAGTACTGAAGCCCGCGTGCCTAGAGCCCGTGCTCCGCAACAAGAGAAGCCGCCGCAATGAGAAGCCCGCGCACCGCAATGAAGAGTCGCCCCCACTCACCGCAACTAGAGAAAGCCCGTGCGCAGCAACGAAGACCCAACGCAGCCAAAAATAAAATAAAAAACACAAAAAAAATGAAATACTGAGGGTCAGAGACAATAGAAGTTAGTGGTTAATTGGGACTTATAATGGGAGAGAGAAGGGTGTTTATGGTTTCTGTTGTTTTGTAATCTCGGGGTAAACCTGGCAAAGGGAGGTTAATTACCAGCATGGGAGTTTGCTGAGCCCTTAAGGACAGATTCTAAACACCCCCCATTCTTACCTGTACTGTGCTTGAAAGTGGCTTTGCACAAAGCTTTGGCCTAGAGGAAGCTGAGCTGATGGCGACGGGAGGTCCTCGGAGGTCTTCCTGGCTTCAGGCTGAAGCTGCAAAGAAATGAGGAGAGGAAGCAAGATCAGAAGTGCCTCTCATCACTCCACTGCATTCAGACCAGCGAACCTACACCTCCTCCTGGGTCCTCAGCACCATTCTATGGACCTAAACCTGCAGAACCAGGACCTTCCATGTTGTCTTACCGTAATCCACCTCTCCTTCAATCCCTGGACCTCCCCAATTCCAAGAGAGACAGAGACAGAGACAGACAGACAGAGGGGAGAGAGAGACAGCGGGAGAGAGACTATGAGAGTGTGTGTGTGTGCGTGTGAGCGCTGAAAGAGCATGAACCTTGGTGGAGAACCCCGTTCTTTACCTCCATCCTTCTAGGCCCCCTGTGTCTAGATGCCTTCTGTACATTTCACTTGGGTGAGCTGCCATCACTTCAAATACATCCACACCAAATCTGCCCATCTTCCGCCTGCTAGGCTGTTTCTGTCCACATTTTCCAGGGAGCCAGTCTTCACACGAGCATTCTCTTTCTCAGACAGACCAGGTTTGCACCTTAGAATAATGGATGCATGAGTCTCCTCCATCCACAATCTGTCCTATTGTATCCTTCTCTACATTCCCTTACGTATAAGTGTCCTGTTGCTGCTGTAACAAACGACCACAAACTAGTGGCTTGAAACAACAGAAATGTGTCCCCTCACAGGTCTCGAGACTGGACATCCAAAATCAGCATCACGGAGCCGAAACCAAGGTGTCAGCAAGGCCGCACTCCCTCTGGAGGTTCTGGGGGAAAGTACGTTCCTTGCCTCTTCTACCTTCTGGTAGCTGCGGGAATTCCACGGCTTATGGCCACATCACTCCCGTCTTTAAGGCCGGCAAAGAGCCAGGAGAAAGGACCACAGGGGAAGTGTTTGGGGAGAAATGTACTGATGTCTGAAATTTAATTTTAAATGCATCCAAAAAAAAAAGATGAGAAAAAGATGGAGTGATGAGTGGACAGACAGATGGATAGGTAGATAAATACATGATAAAGCAATTTTAGTAAAATGTAAATTATAGAATCTAGGTGGTGGGTAGGAGATATTCGCTGTATAAGGAATTCAACTTCTCCATGTTTGAAATTTTTCATAATAAAATTTGGGTACAAATAAGAGTGACAAATACTAAGAAGAGTCAGTCCCACTATTTCATTAAACCCAATTTGACCAGAATACAGGATGTACAAAGGGGAGTAGAAAACAGAGCTAGAGAGGGCATCTGGTACCATGTTGGATGGGGCCTTAAATGTCCTAAAGAAGATTCCTGGTTCAGTAAACAGCATAGTACCAGGGTTAAGGGTTAGATGCTGGAGTCAGACTGCTGGGGTTCAAATCCCTGCACTGGTACTTAGCTGTGAGAGTTTCTCAACCTCTGCTCCAGCTAAATCAATTACTTAAACTCTTTGTTCCATGGTTTTCCAATTTAATAAAGGGGTAATGAACGATAGTACCAATGTGCTAGGGATATTTTGAGATTAAAAGAGTTAATGTATATAAAACACTTAGAATAGGGCCTGGCACACAGCAAGCGCTGTATAAGTGTTTGCTGTTGTTACACAAAGGGGAGTGTCTAGTGGGTTTTGAACCTAAGCGGTGGCTACATGCACAGAGACACACTATAACCTGACAGGTGTGGGCACAGGAGGGGGCGTCTGGAGTTAGGACACAAATTATGAGGCTCAAGGGTCCGGGTGCCAACAGGGTGAACTAGAGTAGGAGCCATGAAAATAAAACGGAGGTAGGAACTCAATCAAGACACCCTGTGCGCACAGCTCATAACTGAGCACCTGCTGGGGAAGGAAACGGAGACAGAGGAGGGATACACAGGGCCAGCTCCAAGCTTCCAGTCTGATGCCTGGAGAACCACTTTCCATTAACAGAAGAGGGAAAGGCAAAAGGAGAAGTGGGTCAGGGGAGGAGGGGAGGGCAAGCCAAGTTCGAGGCAGAGACACCTACGGCAGGTAACTGAAGGGCTCGGAGGAGAGAGAGAACTTGGGTACAGAGCAGACACTGGCATCTGGGCCTGCTCAGGATTGACCCTTCTTCTTTGGGAGTAGCCTCAGTCCACGGGGAGGTGGGGGAGGCTCTTTCCTCGGGGGTCCTGTCCTCCCTTACCAAGAGACAGGCAGGCACATGACCCAAGCTAGACGGATGAGATGTTCCTGCTCTGCGTGTCAACCATGGGAGGAGTGACCCAAAGCCTGCAAACACCGACTCTAGTGTCCGGGCTGGAGGACTGAGCTGTTCCTGCCACTGAGACACCCTCACCCCAGAGCTGTCTGGTTCTTGATGGTTCCAAGCCTGGTCTTCAGCCTCCCCTTCGATTCTGCACACTCCCCCTTGGCCTTCCAACTAATCCCCTTCTTGTTTGAGGCATCTGGTTGGCTGCCGTTCCTCGCAACCAAAGACCTCACAATGATCCGGGCTGCGTCTGCACCCAGACAATAAGGCAGCACGCGTTGAGAGAGGCTGTGGACGTGACCATCCAAGGATGGGTATGGAAAGTGAAAATCCCAGACAAGGCTGGGGTAAGAGGCAGCAGAGGGTCACTCACAAAGCATGGTCTATCAGGTGAGACCCGGCTGGCGCTACCCTGCTAACCAAGTGACCCTAAAACCCTCCCTGAGCCTCATTCTGCATCTAAAAGGAATAGGACTATTACATCCACCTCACGGAGCCATCATTTGAACGAAAAAAGATGTGGGTATCCTGCCTGGCACACAGTAGGTGCTTAATAAATGTTAGTTTCCTGGTCCTCTCCCCACCCTCATCCCTTTCTTAATTCTGCAAGAGTGGCGTTTCCTGTACGATAAACTACCCAAAAGGTTGCTAGTGTCACAGTGTCTACAGGATAGTAAAAAGAGGCCCTATTCACCAGACAAAAACATTTATCGTTGCATTAACAGAGAAGAAAGCGGTCCTTATGTTTTCTATTCTAGTTTCAAATAAATCGAACTACATGGCTTTCATATGTTTTGAAACAGAAATAACCTCAGAAAGAAAAATTGTTCAGAGTCACACAGGGGACAGTCCCTTTCCTGCTTGGAAACAGAAAATGAAGTTTGTGCCAAATAGTCCAATAGCTCTGCTCTTTCACCTTCAAGCGTTCACAGCCAGGCCTCCGCAGGCAGCCCGATTTTCTAAGAGTGAATTTCAGGAGAGGTTTTGACCCCAGACAGAGAAAAAGATCTTTTCTGGTTTCAATCAGATCAAGTGAAGAGTGGGCCAAGCTCCTCTCTTCGACCAACAAGCACCCCTGGTCTTGCTGGGTTGTGGTGCCCTCCTGACACCCTTAGCCATTAAAGGAACAGAAAGCAGCCAGCGTGGCTGAGAACGATGAGCAAGGGGCAGAGGGGCCTGAAACCAGGTAGAGTGATTGGTGGGCCAGTCAGGTAGGGCCCCGTCAGCCGCATAGGAGTCCGGATTCTGTTGTAAGTGCAACAGGAAGCCACCAGGGGAATTTAAGCAGGACAGTGACGTGATCTTATTTCCTTTCTGAAAAGATCACTCTGGCTGCAGCGTGGAGAACATATACGTATAGTAGCGGGGCACATTGGAAATTGGAAGACCAATTAGGGCTGCTTTTATGTGGGTTTTGAAGTTGTTATGGATTATTGGCTTAAATAAACTCAAAGGCGTCTTAAAGAAAGGTTTGGGGGTGGTGAACTGTGGTTGGGAGCAAAGGCTCCAGAGCAGAGGTTCTCAATGGGGAAATGCTTTTCCCTCCCCCCACCAGGGGACATTTGGCCATGTCTGGAGACATTTTTGCTTATCAATCACAGTTAGGGGTACCACTGGCATCTGGTAGGTAGAGGGGCGTTACAAATGCTACAACGCACAGGACAACACCCCTCCCAGTAAAGAATTACCCAGCTCCAATGTCAAATGTGCTGAGGCTAAGAAGCCCTGTTCTAGAGTTGAATTTTCTAGATCTGGATCCTTGTTCTCCCACTGACTTGCTGTGTGACTTAGGGCAAGTTACTTAACCTCTCTGTGCTCTTCCTCATCCTTAAGTCCAAAGCCTTTTCCTGCCACAAAGGCACAAAAGAGGAAGACTGAAAGGTAATTGGGAAGGCTGTTTATCCCTCCTACTTTCCAGGTAGGAAGCACTGCCTGGCACAGGACAAAAAGCTTGTTGTTGTTGGTTTTTTTTTTGGCCGTGCCACACGGCTTACGGGATCTCAGTTCCCTGACCAGAGATTGAACCCGGGCCATGGCAGTGAAAGACTGGAATGCTAACCACTAGGCCACCAGGAAGCTCTCAAGAAGACTTTTCTAGATGCAGCCAGAAGGAAGAGGCACCCAGGTCTCCTCCCTCCCTCTGGTGGCAAACAGAAGGCACAAGAAACTCGGGATAAGGAAAGGGATCCAGCACACTGGCTTTGAAATAGACAGACTCAGGTTTGATTCTCTTTCCACAGGTAGAAGTTGAAGGACCTTGGACAATTTAACCTAAATTTCCATTAACTGTAATATATGAATTAACCTTATTATGAGTTACTTATTATTATCCTTATTATGAGTTATCAAATATTAAAGCATGATAACTACTTAATTTATTCAACCATTCAGGGGTTTTATTGAGTGTCTCCTATGCATCAGTGAAATAAGTCATGAAAAGCATCATATGAAATGTCTGGCATGTAACACACTTCAATAAACAGTATCTCTTTTTTTCTTTTTTTGCGGTATGCGGGCCTCTCACTGTTGGGGCCTCTCCCATTGCGGAGCACAGGCTCCGGACGTGCAGGCTCAGCGGCCATGGCTCACGGGCCCAGCCGCTCCGCGGCATGTGGGATCCTCTCAGACCGGGGCATGAACCCGTGTCCCCTGCATCAGCAGGCGGACTCCCAACCACTGCGCCACCAGGGAAGCCCCATCTCTCTCTTTTTAATACATCATTCTGATTTCAAAATGTGTTCATGCTAAGATTATGGAATACAGTGTAGTGACACGTTTGTCATCTCAGCATTCCTTTCCAACGTGCCCCAGCTCTACAGAAACCTTCCTTACCCATGTGATTTGGGTGGAGTTCACCCCACAGGCATGGGACCCATGTGCCCAGTCAGAATATTCCGTCCTGCTGGCCACCTGCCCAGGAGTGGACATGTGAGCCACGCTAAGACAATCGGACTCTTGCCTGGGCTTTTTCTGGAATCCCAAGTGAAAAAGGCTCTGTGAGCATAGCAGGGGCCCCTCCTGCCACTAGATGGGCAGAGTCAGTCTGAGAATGAAGAGAAAGACAAGAGATAAGGAGACCTTGGATCCAGCCTTACCTGAAGCTGGATCAACCCTTGGACTCACAAGTTCTAAAAGACAATAAATGCCCTCTCCTTAAGTTGGACCAAGTTGCAACTAAAAGTGTCTGAATTAGATAAACAGAAAATCATCGTACGTATAAGAAAAATCACCCACAATCCCACAACCCAGAGAAACCACCATAACCTTTAAGTGTCTGGTCCTCCCAGGTTCTGTTTGGTGAAGTTTTTGCTTTGTTTCGTTTGTGTGTTTTGGGGGTGAATGGAGTGGTTCTTTTTATTTTTCTATCTTTTTGGCATGCGGGATCTTAGTTCCCCAACCAGGGATCGAACCTGTGCCCCTTGCAGTGGAAGGTGAAGTCTTAACCACTGGACTACTAGGGAAGTCCTGGGATGGTTCTTTTTAAGATAAGGAAACAGGCTTTCAAGCCAGACCTCCCTTGGATTTGAATCCTGACTCTACCTCTTCTTAAGCTGTGCTGCTTCAGGAAGGTTACACAGCCTCTCTGATTCTTGGTTTACCCATATATAAAATGGGGATAATAACTCTAACAACACCCCGCAAATGATAGTAGCTACTCATACTGTGTATAACACTCCAAGATGTGCTCTGAGGAGTACAGAACACTGTACAATCACTATCTTCCCTGTTCCATGCATTTGGCAACCTGCTGTCTCAGACATGAGTACTCTTTCTGCAGCTCTGTCAAGCTCTTAGCTTCTACATTATATTGTTGTTTAAAAGAGGTCTATTCTTTATTCAAGACATATACGGCTATGCCCTCCTTTTCTTAAAGTTGCCGCTTGTCATTTTTAAAAGGGAAAGAAACAAAGACAACAGCTGGCTGTGTGGACAAGTTAAGAAAAAAAAATGACTCAGCTTCTTGAGCCATTTTATCTTTAAATAAACATCGTATGTATTTAAGGAGTGCAACATGACGATTTGATACACATCTACATGGTGAAATGATTACTTCAGTCAAGCCAATCAACATATCCGTCTCCTCATGTAGTTACCTTTTATTATGTGTGGTGAGAGGGCCTGAAATCGACTCCCTTAGCAAATTTCCAGCACTCAGTATGGTATTATTAACTACAGTCCTCATGCTGCACATTACGTATCTCGATTCATTCATCCTACAAACTGTGAATGCCATTCAATCTCCCCCCCATTTACTTATTCTTTTATTTTTAAAATTTATTTTATTGAATATAGTTGATTTACAATGCTGTGTTAATTTCTGCTGTACAGCAAAGTGACATATATGTCCATTCTTTTTCATATTCCTTTCCATTATGATTTTTCTCAGGATATAGAATATGGTTCCCTGTGCTATACAGTAGGACCTTGTTGTTTATCCATCCTGTATAAACTAGTTTGCATCTGCTAATCCTAAACGCCCAATACTTCCCTCCCCCAACCCCCTCCCCCTTGGCAACCACACGTCTGTTCTCTACGTCTGGGAGTCTGTTTCTGTTTCATAGATAGGTCCATTTGTGTCACATTTTTCCATTCAAACTTTATTACTCTAGAATAATGGTCTCTGAGCAGATAATGTAAGGATGGGAAGGTAACGGGTGAAAGATTGAAACACTTCCAAAGGGCTTTTTAATTGATTCACGAGGGGGATGGGAATAAAATGTCCAGAATTCAAACAAACAAACAAACAAACAAAAAACAAGTACCGCAGTTCTTGTAGCTGCATCTGGCTCAGTTTTGAGACACATAGAAAGTAATATGCGACTGATTAATTACCAAAGCTTGTGAAACATTTTTTAAATTATAGCAGATTATTCATGGATATTGTTGTAATAATTCTGCTCACTCATGGAATCGTAACTTCACTCGTTTTTACTTTCTTAAGAGAGAGATAAAAGGATAGGATTCGAGTAGAACCCATCACTGATCTTTATTTAGCAAAGCCCATAGAGAACACAGCTGATTTATCAACTAGTGGTGGCTACGATGAATGATCGTAGGGCTTTCTTACTCCCAAAGGTTTGAGGTTTCATCCAAATCTGGGACTGCTGTGTGCCCACATGTCAAGATCATCCATCCTGTGTCTTGAAAAAAACGATTGGGAATCGCTTGCTCTGTAGGATAAGTAACTGAAAAAGCAAGGGTGGAGTTAAAATGGAAGCATCTAAAAACAATAAGCAATGGCACGCATGGCCTCAGATGACCAAACTTTTTTGATAAAAAGGAGATTTTTTTTTCAAACTTTAAACCAAACAGAAACCCTATTCACCATGTCACTGGGATTAAAGAGGATGAGGAACTGCAATGGGAGGAAACGTCTGGTCTAAAACAAAAGGGGCAAAGAGGAAGAAGCAGGGAACGGTCCTGTGTGAACAGCGGCCAGAATACGCAAACATCTACGGATCTGAATCTCAAGATTGAGTTTTGAAGAGCTGAGTAAACGCGCAAGGGGAAAAAAGAAAATCAAACACCACGTGTTGTTTCGAGGGCGACTGACCTTGTCGGACCCCAGCCCCCGGGCCGCGCCCTCCAAGTCCTCGTGCACACGATCCAGCAACCAGAGCAGGAACTCCAGGGCGTCGTGCTGGGAATTGCCTTGGAACTGAGAGCCATACTTGGAGACAGCGTTCTGAAAGGAACAGAAGAATGTTTACATTAGCCAAGACATGGAAGCAAACTAGGTGCCCATCAACAGACAACTGGGGACTTCCCCGGTGGCGCAGTGGTTAAGAATCCGCCTGCCAATGCAGGGGACACGGGTTCGAGCCCTGGTCAGGGAAGATCCCACATGCCGCGGAGCAAGTAAGCCCGTGCGCCGCAACTACTGAGCCTGAGCTCTAGAGCCCGCGAGCCACAACTACTGAGCCCACGTGCCGCAACTACTGAGACCACCTGCCACAACTACTGAAGCCCACACGCCTAGAGCCCATGAAGCAAGAGAAGCCACTGCAGTGAGAAGCCCGCACTTTGAGGGGCAATTTGGCCCTTCAAACATCCAAATAAGGGCCTGGAAGCACCAAGCCTACCCATGGTCGTGCTTCAGCCTTGACCAGGATGACAAGTCAGAAACAACGTGGGGCGAGAAATGGTCTTTCCTGCTAAAGCCTGTCATTTGGCGGGCAGTGTCCCCAAATGCTGTGAGGGTTCTCTGTATAGGAGGAGGCATCGTTTTTTCCAGAAAGACTACCATTGTGTATCCTGTCCTTTGAAAACCCACAGGGTTGTCTGTTGAATATATGTATATATATATATATATTTTTTAATTGAAGTATAGTTGATTTACAGTATTG
Source organism: Leucopleurus acutus (assembly GCF_964270905.1). Lineage (NCBI taxonomy): Eukaryota > Metazoa > Chordata > Mammalia > Artiodactyla > Delphinidae > Leucopleurus > Leucopleurus acutus. The sequence goes on along the minus strand of NC_139161.1, from coordinate 53,560,141 downwards.
TGTTAGTCTCAGGTGTACGGCGTAGTGATTCAGTATTTTTGCAGATTCTATTCCATTATAGGTTGTTACAATGTAATGGGTATAATCCCCTGTGCTATACAGTAAATCCTTGTTGCTTATCTATTTCATGTATGGTAGTTTGTATCTGTTAATCCCATACCCCTAATTTGTCCCTCTCCCCTTTGGTAACCACAAGTTTGTTTTCTATATCTGTGAGTCTGTTTCCGTTTTGTTTTGTTTCTTTTTTATTTTATTTTAATTTTTATTGAAGTATAGTTGATTTACAATGTTGTTAGTTTCTGCTGTACGGCAAAGTAAATCGGTTATACATATATCCACTCTTTTTTAGATTCTTTTGAGTAGAGTTCCCTGTGCTATATGTTTCTGTTTGAATATAGATTCATTTGTATTATTTTTTAGATTCCACATGTAAGTGATATCATGTAGTATTTGCCTTTGACTTACTTCACTAAGCATAATATTCTCCAGGTCCATCCACGTTGCTGCAAATGGCAGTATTTCATTCTTTTTTATGGCTGAGAAATGTTCCATTGGATGTTTATACCACATCTTCTTAATCCAATTGTTTTTTTTTAATGATTAAGATTTTTTTTTAACATTTAATTTTATTTATTTTTGGCTGTGTTGGGTCTTCGTTGCTGCGTGCGGGCTTTCTCTGGTTGCAGCAAGCGGGGGTTACTCTTCATTGCAGTGCGTGGGCTTCTCATTGTGGTGGCTTCGCTTGTTGTGGAGCTCAGGCTCTAGGCGTGTGGGCTTCAGTAGCTGTGGCAGGTGGTCTCAGTAGTTGCGGCACGTGGGCTCCGTAGTTGTGGCCTACGGGCTTTAGAGCACAGGCTCAGTAGTTGTGGCACACGGGCTTAGTTGCTCCGCGGCATGTGGGATCTTCCCTGACCAAGGCTCGAACCCGTGTCCCCTGCATTGGCAGGCAGATTCTTAACCACTGCGCCACCAGGGAAATCCCCAATTGTCCGTTGATGGGCACTTAGTTTGCTTCCATGTCTTAACTAATGTAAATAGTGCTGCTATGAACATTGGGGTGCGTGTATCTTTTCAAACTAGTGTTTTCATTTTTTTCTAGAAATATACCCAGGAGTGGGATTGCTGGATCACATGGTAGAATGTTTTGATAGAGTGACCATCTCTCCTCCCTGAAGCTCTGGTCCTTGGATTGCTGAGGGGCACGCTCACCTGGCACCCCACCCACACCCTCAGTCTATTTCCACACTGTCTCTCTCTGTTCACCCCAAAGGTGGACAGCTTCTTGTCCTTCTCTCTCCACGGTGGTTTCCTTCATTCCCACGGCGTCAGCTCTCCTCTTTGAGAATGACCACATGGCCCAGTGAAGTGGGCTTCCTTAAATACCACGCATGTGGTTCCTTCACCGCCTCTTCCTAAAATGAATGAAACTTGAGAAGTGCAAACATCTCCTTCTGTGGTTAGATCACAAAATGTTTGGGCCAGTCCTTAATCCCTTTAATAAATACTTATTGGTTGAGTGCTTACTAGGGGCCAGGCACTAGTCTAGGGCCTGGGGCTACACACCCACATTCCTGTGCCCTTCATGCTGTCCTGTTAGACAAGGTGACAGCTTTGTCATTTTCTGGGTAAATGCATGTTCCAGCTTTCAAAAAGTTTATTTCAAAGGGTAATATATGCACCTACTTAAAAAAAATAATTCAAAATATAAACAGAACAGTAACGAAAAGTCTTCCCAGGCCTGGGTGCCCCTCCCCTCCCCAGAGGGAGGACACTTTGAACATTTTCTTACGTAGCATCCTTCCGGGGTCTTTCTTGTGCAAGCACGAGCATCTGAATGTAAGCAAACCCCCTTTTCTGTGTGAGTGCACAGGGCAGGCCTTGTCCCCTGTAGGTCTGTCCTCTGTTCATGCCCCCCCAAGGTAGCTGTGTGAGCAAAGCTGTGAACCCAGCAGATCTCACCAAGGCCAATCTAATCAAAGGCCCTGGGCTTTTTTTCTTTTCCTTTTTTTCCATCTTTCCTTGAGACTTAAAGGAAACTTTAGGATGAGCCGAAGCGAAATCCAAGATTTAATTAACCGAAATGCTGGTTCTGAGTCTTTAGTTGAAACACACTAGCCTGGGTGCACTGGAGGGTCTAGGCTTCTCTGCACTTTGACCCCCAAGCAGGGCTGCCCAATTAGCAAATAAAATGAACCTTGAATAAGCAGTAAATAATGGTAATGTTTGTGGTATAAGTATGTCCCAGGCAATATTGGGAATATATTTCTACTAACAAGTTATTGTTTATCTGAAATTCAAATGGAGCTGGGAATCATGTATTTTACCTGGCAACCCTACCTCCCAGCCTCCCTCACACCTACATCCTTAGTACCAACATTCAAGCCCCTCCGGCTTGAAATCTCTAAAATCAGCTCTTTCTCTTAGTGTCAGGGTCCTCTTGCAGGTTCCATCTCACAACCACGTCAATCAAGCATTCTGAGTCTGCCTTCCCAACTGTTTCCATCCCACCCCTTCACCAGAGTCCCATTCCCACTGCTGAGTCCTAACTCCCGCTGACCCAGACTGCAATGCCTACCTCGAGGGGAGCCCGGCTCCCAGCACCTCCCCCTGACCACCCACTGCCTGCAGGACAGGACAGACCCTTCTTCCCACAGCCCAGCTGGTAATGTCATGTCCCCACCCAAACCCTTCCCGACTCGCTGACTCACCACCTAATAATCCAGATTCCTCCAGTCTGGCCCCATCCATCACTCACCACTCCATCTCATGTTTCAAAGCTCCAGGTAAGTGAGCCACTCGGGTGCCCCAACCATACTTTCCCACTTCTATGGGCTATACCTTTACTTATTCTTTCTTCCATGTGAGATCCATTCCTCTCCTGCTAATCAGGCTGATCCTTTAAGACTGACACTCTTGTCTTCTTAGTCTGGCCATAAAGCCACACAACCTTTCCAGAAAGAATTTGACAACTTCAAGAAGACAGACAAGATAAGGCCTTAATAATGTCCCTCTTTATAAACACAGTGATTCCACCTTAAGAGGTTTAGCCTAAGGAAATGAGAGATCCAAGCAAAGATATCTCAAAGTTATCTGGGGAGAACTTACTGCACACTTATACCAGATGGCCTTAAAAATTATGCTTCAGGAAATACTAATGAGAAAAGAAGATAAATAATCCTGTCGTTAAAAAAAAAACAGCAAAAATGTATATTTGAGATTTAAAAAATATATTTATAGATAGAAAGGTAAAAGACCAGAAAATGTATGGCAAAACATTAACAAATGGTTATAGAAAGATGGGACCACAGGTAATTTTCATTTTAACTTGTACATTGTGAATTTTTTTAACAGTGAACACTATTCTTTATTGGTCTTTTCCCAATTATAACAGTATCTGTCAGGTATTTTACAGAGTTTTTTAAGATAACTTTACCTACTGATTCTACAGAAAACATTCCCATAGAAAGTCTATTGAAATGTAACTAGAACTGCATGAAAGCTAAATCCTTGGGATTTAACTTGGGAGAGATGAATGGCAATATTTGGTATTTCTACCCTGCAATATGGCATAGCTCTATCCGTGTGTGTGTGTGTGTGTGTGTGTGTGTGTGTGTGTGTGTGTGTGTGTGTGTGTGTGTGTGTGTGTATTTCTTCCTCTCACCACTGATAATTTATAACATATTTGTTTTAAGAAGTATTCCTACTTATTTCATACATTGGGTTGGTTTTAGGTATGAAATCTCATTTTTATATGTTTCTAAATGGGTCTTGCTTTTGACTGTCTATGTTGTACCTGAACCCATTAGCGACAGCAATCATTCTAAAATACGGATTTCTAGAACGATTTAGTAATTTTCCTTCTGTTCAATATATTGTTTTTTCCATTTCCACTTCGTGTCTTACTGGTTTTGTCCAGAACTTCCAAAACATACAAGTGATGAAGGTATCCTTGTTTTTAAAAAGCAATGCCTCCGCCATCTCGCTTGAGGCCTATTGTACGTCTAAAATTGTTAGTCTAAAATTGATCCTTAAGCACGTGAGCTACGATAAATTCCAGATGGCTGAAATCCTTAATATAGCCATAGAAAAACTAGAAGTACATAGCATAGAATGTTTATCAAAAGGTATGAGATAAATAAATCTAAAACTTTCCGTAGGGAGAAGGAGAGAGTTGGGAGAAGATATGTGCAGCAAATATGACTAGAGTTAAGGAACTTACAGAAACAAGAAAAAAGAACATTAAGACCGAGGCAGAACGGACAAACGACATGAGCAGACAATTCCAAGAGCAGTCTTACAACTAGTAAGAAAAAGCACAGAAAAATCCAACACCTCACTCCTAATCAAAGAAACAAATGTAAAAACAAGATGCTATTTCTTTTTGTTCAATAAATTAATAAGAGAGAATAACCAATACTTAGGAAAATACGCATTGCTGATGTATCTACAACTTGATATAATCATTTGGAAAGTAATTTGTCAATGTGGGTACTAAAAATAATCAAGCCCAACAAAATTGAACTAAAAACTAAAAAACAATAAATACTTAAAATTGGGATGGTGATTATACAGGTACATACATGTCAAAACTCAGCAGATTCTACACTTAAAAGTTTTACTCAGCCCCGAGAAAAGAAATTCTGCCACTTGCAACAATGTGGATGGACCTTGAGGGCATTATGCTGAAATAAGTCAGACAGAGAAAGACAGATAGTGTATGATACCTCTTACATGTGGAATCTAAAAAACAACTGAAATTGGAAAAGCAGAAAATAAAACAGTGGTTATCAGGGGCTGAGGGTGGAGAGATGGGACAGATGGTGTGTAAGGGTACATAGTCGTAACTAGTAGATAAATAAGTCCTGGAGACAAATACATGGTACAGGCAGACCTCAGAGTTATTGTAGGTTCAGTTCCGGACCACCATAATAAAGCAAATATCTCAATAAAGCGAGTCACGTGAATTTTTTGGTTTCCCAGGGCATATAAAATTATATTCACACTATTCTGTAGTCTCTTAACACTACAGTAGGACAATGTACAATAGCATTGTCTAAAAAAAACAACCTACAGACCTTAATTAAAAAACAATTGATTATAAAATAAAATTCAAAAAAAATAAAATGGCAAAAATAAATAACTAAAACAATTTATTGCTAAAAAAATGCGCTAACCATCATCTGAGCCTTCAGCGAGTCTAATCTGTTGCTGGTGGAGGGTCTGGCCTCCATGTTGGTGGCTGCTGACTGGTCAGGGTAACTGGGGCAATTTCCGAAAATAAGACCACTATGACATTTGCCGCATGGATTGACCTCTCCTTTCACTTGAACTCTAGAGGTCACTGTGGGGTTATGAATTGGCCTAATTACAATATTGTGTGTCTCAGGGAAGAGGGAGGCCCAAGAACAGGGAGAGAGGTGGGGGAACAGCCGGTTGGTGGAGCAGTCAGAACACACACATTTATTAAGTTCACTATCTTATATAGGCGCAGTTCACGGCAGCTCCAAACAATTATAATAGTAACATCAAAGATCACTGATCACAGATCACCATAACAAATATAATAACAATGAAAAAGTTGTAGATACTGTGAGAATGACCAAAATGTGACAGAGACACAAAGTGAGCAAAGGCTCTTGGAAAAATGGCGCTGATAGACTTGACTGACGCAGGGTTGTCACAGACCTTCAATTTGTAAAGAACGCAATATCTGCAAAGTACAATGAAATGAAGTGTGCCTGTCCAGTGATTATAGACAACAAAACTGTACTATAAACGATAAACTTGCTAAGACACTAGATCTTAATTGTTCCCAGAGCTAAAAGAAATGATAATTACATGACGAGATAAGGGTGTTAACCAATGCTACTATTGGCAATCATACTGCAATACAAATGCATCAAACCAATGTATTATATACCCTACACAGTGTTATATCTCACATATAACTCAATTTTTAAAAATGGGTGCCTTTGAGAAAAGGGAACCCTCTTACACTGTTGGTGGGAATGTAAATTGATACAGCCACTGTGGAGAACAGTATGGAGGTTCCTTAAAAAGCTACAAATAGAACTACCATATGACCCAGCAATCCCACTACTGGGCATATACCCTGAGAAAACCATAATTCAAAAAGAGTCATGTACCAAAATGTTCATTGCAGCTCTATTTACAATAGCCCAGAGATGGAAACAACCTAAGTGTCCATCATCGGATGAATGGATAAAGAAGATGTGGCACATATATACAATGGAATATTACTCAGCCATAAAAAGAGACGAAATTGAGCTTTTTGTAATGAGGTGGATGGACCTAGAGTCTGTCATACAGAGTGAAGTAAGTCAGAAAGAGAGAGACAAATACCGTATGCTAACACATATATATGGAATTTAAAAAAAAAATGTCATGAAAAACCTAGGGGTGAAACAGGAATAAAGACACAGACTTACTAGAGAATGGACTTGAGGCTATGGGGAGGGGGAAGGGTAAACGGTGACAAGGCGATAAAGAGGCATGGACATATATACACTACCAAACGTAAGGTAGATAGCTAGTGGGAAGCAGCCGCATAGCACAGGGATATCAGCTCGGTGCTTTGTGACCGCCTGGAGGGGTGGGATAGGGAGGGTGGGAGGGAGGGAGACGCAAGAGGGAAGAGATATGGGGACATATGTATATGTATAACTGATTCATTTTGTTGTGAAGCTGAAACTAACATACCATTGTAAAGCAATTATACTCCAATAAAGATGTTAAAAAAAAAATGGGTGCCTTTCACTGTACATAATTTATACCTCGTAAAAATTGATTTAAAAAGCAAGATACAGGGCTTCCCTGGTGGCGCAGTGGTTGTGAGTCCGCCTGCCGATGCAGGGGACACGGGTTCGTGCCCCGGTCTGGGAGGATCCCACATGCCGCGGAGCGGCTGGGCCCGTGAGCCATGGCCGCTGAGCCTGTGCGTCCAGAGCCTGTGCTCCGCAACGGGAGAGGCCACAACAGTGAGAGGCCCGCGGACAGCAAAAAAAAAAAAAAAAAAAAAAAGCAAGAAACATAAAAAGGACAAAACAGTCATCTTTGTTTTGACCATGTCGTTTCACTTCAAGGAATTAAGCTTATGGAAATGATCAGAGCTGAGGACGACGATTTAAATACAAGAATTTTCAATGTAGCATGATAGCTGGAAAATTGTACAGTACATGAACCTCTCCCTAGGGATTGGTTCATTTAATGAGATATTACACAATCATTAAAAATTAAGTTTTATAAAACATTTTAATGACCAGGAGAAAGTCTTATGATAATACTTAACTGAAAACAGCAGGATACAAAACTAGAATTTCCAATTGTTTGTACATGATCTGAAGCACATCAACACAGCAGTGATGGTTACCTCCAGGGGGTGCGGTTCCAGATCTTTTTTTTTTTTTTTTTACATTTTAGCATTTTCCAATTTTTTATAGTTATATACATTGAATTACATCATTAGAAATCAAAGTATTATGGATAATACCATGGACAGGATTTTTAAAATGTATTTATTCATTTGCTCTTAAGTCCTACTATCACTGGGAAGCTGGGTGACTCGGGGCCCAGGGAGGGGGAACACCACAGACCCATCCTTTTTGGGTAGCTGCGCTGGAGTAAGTCACTCCAGCCTGCTGGCTGCTTCTCAACTTCCTCCCTTCCTCGGTCTGAAGCTAATAATCCCTCTTAAAGACCGAACTCCTCTACACAACCTTCTGTGGCTTCTCCCAAACCCATTCTCCAGCCCCTCCCCCAGCCACATAGGCTTTCATCAATTCATTTTATCAGGCATTTATCCTGCCCAGCCCCACCCCCTCAGTGGCTGGCAGTTTCAGTCTCAGGAACTATAATGCACTTTCCCACCCTCCCATGTCCTTAGCTGACCCTTCATCCTTCAAAACTCAACTCAATGGTTCCCCCTCCTGGGAAGACTTCCTAGCCCACCTCCTCACACCACCTTCCCCAAACAATCACGTCCTCCTGCCAGAATTGCCATAGAGCATCTTTATTTTTTAGTTTTATTTTTCTAACATCTTTATTGGAGTATAATTGCTTTACAATGGTGTGTTAGTTTCTGCTTTATAACAAAGTGAATCAGCTATATGCATACATACAGACCCATATCCCCTCCCTCTTGCGTCTCCCTCCCACCCTCCCTATCCCACCCCTCTAGGTGGTCACAAAGCAGAGCTGATCTCCCCGTGCCATGCAGCTGCTTCCCACTAGCTGTCTATTTTACATTTGGTAGTGTATATATGTCCATGCCACTCTCTCACTTCGTCCCAGCTTACCCTTCCCCCTCCCCCTGTCCTCAAGTCCATTCTCTACGTCTGTGTCTTTATTCCTGTCCTGCCCCTAGGTTCATCAGAACCTTTTTTTTTTTTTTTAGATTCCATATATATGTGTTAGCATACGGTATTTGTTTTTCTCTTTCTGACTTACTTCACTCTGTATGACAGACTCTAGGTCCATCCACCTCACTATAAATAGCTCAATTTTGTTTCCTTTTATGGCTGAGTAATATTCCATTGTATATATGTGTCACATCTTCTTTATCCATTCATCTGTCGATGGACACTTAGGTTGCTTCCATGTCCTGGCTACTGTAAATAGAGCATCTTTATTTTGTAGCACTTGTCACCAGTTCTAATCGTGGGTCCGTGGTATTACTTCACTCACATCCATCTCTCCCACTGGACCATAAGCTCCAGGAGAGGAGCCCCAGGATCAGGTTTTGCACTCATCACCCCACATGTGTTCCATGCTCCCTGTATAGTATCTAGACACTCAATATTTGTTGAATGAATAAATGTTTCCTCATCTGTAAAATAAAAGGTGCCCACCTAGATTTCAGTCCCCAAGGTTTAAAAGCACAGATTCTGGAATCCTTCCCCACTCTCTCCAAGGCTGCCTACCAGGAAAGTTCCAGGAACCCGCTGGCTTATAACACCCTTACTAACATATTAACAGTTTGATTATCCTTCAGCTCCCCGAGGCTCACAGGGAGCTTCTTGGCTCTAGGGATTTGAGAGCAGGATTTGAGAGAGACAGGAAATGTTGGTGAGTCATGGAAGGTGATTACTAATTTGGAAGACTTTTCAAGCTACTCCCATCTCTCCCATTCCTGCAGTAACTGGATGAGAATGCATGGAGCAATAGAAAAGGTACACAGGATTACCTCCCTCCCTCCAGGTCTCTGCAAGTGAGGAATTATAATTAGCTCATTTTTACCCTCAGAACAACCCTATAAGAAGGTAGGTACCCCTAGAGTCCCATTTTACAGATAAGGAAAGTTGAGGCACAGTTGAGATTTTAGTAACTTGCTCAAGGTAACCAAGACCTTGCTCTGAACCACTAAAGGATACTGCCTCTCACATTCAAAAAGCAAATGATGCCAAAAGGAGATATTACTGACACCCATTTGACCCACTGACGCCTGCAGAACAGTGCTTCACTAGTGGAAGCAAGAGAGAGGACGGTGGGGGTTGGCATCCTCGTGGGTCACATGGCAAGGATTGCTTTCTCAGGCTGAAACTCAAGAGCGGTGATGCTTGTGGAATGAACACTGACAAGTTCCCTCTCCCCCAAGAACAACAATCCCTAGTCTTTGGGGAGCTTCAGCTCTCTGTCCAGAACTGTGGTTTTTTAGCAGGAAGCCAGCCATGCGCGTCAATTATCAGCACTCTTTAATCCAACTGGGACCCCAAACAAATGCCCCGCTTTAATCCTGGGTGAAGTGATACACATAACTTCCAAAGCCTCATGACCCTGCAGCATACCCAGTAAGTAGACCGTGACCCCAGGAACAAAGGATACAAACCCACGCTAACGCATCCTAGGGGATTTCATTCACACTAAGCAAAAGCATGCCACCTCCAATATAGCACACCCACTGCCTCTCCCAGGCCCTCGGCACAGTACCTGGCACACAGATTCTCAGCTTTCGATGGGCTTAGAATAAAAACCAAACTCCTTACCGTTGCCTCCAAAACCTTACATGATCTGGCCAACCTCATCTCCTCCCCACTCTACTCTCCTGGGCAAGAGCCACCCGAGTTTTTTTCATGCCTCCAGTTCTCAGCTCCTTCAGGCCTCTGGTCTTTGCAATTGCTGTTCCCTCCCCCTGTGGGGATTACTCCTAGATCTTGGCCTGGCTGTGTCCTTCTCATCATTCACCTCCTTCCTCCTAGATCTTGGCCTTCGAAGTCCGACTCCCCGCACCGCACTGGAAACTAGAGTGGAAACCCTCTATCCCTGGCGTTAGAACAGTCCTCCGATACTTCAACTAATGTTTGCTGAGTGCAGAAATGCTGAATTCGCTCAAATCTACCAGCTCCCTGCACTCACCCGCCTCAAGCGCTGACACACTAATCAACTCAAAACAAAGGCTGTGGGCTTCCCTGGTGGCGCAGTGGTAGTGAGAGAGAGGCATGGACATATATACGCTACCAAACGTAAGGTAGATAGCTAGTGGGAAGCAGCCGCATAGCACAGGGATATCAGCTCGGTGCTTTGTGACCGCCTGGAGGGGTGGGATAGGGAGGGTGGGAGGGAGGGAGACGTAAGAGGGAAGAGATATGGGAACATATGTATAACTGATTCATTTTGTTATAAAGCAGAAACTAACATACCATTGTAAAGCAATTATACCCCAATAAAGATGTTAAAAAAAAAACAAAACATGAGACTATTTCCAATAGCATAATACATATGAAACCAGATTGCTTTGAATAAATTTGAATAAACTTAAACGTGTAAAAAAAAAAAAAAGAATCCGCCTGCCAATGCAGGGGACGCGGGCCCCAGTCCTGGTCGAGGAAGATCCCACATGCCGAGGAGCAGCTAAGCCCGTGCACCACAACTAATGAGCCTGCGCTCTAGAGCCCGCGTGCCACAACTGCTGAAGCCCGCACGCCTAGAGCCCGTGCTCCGCAACAAGAGAAGCCACAGCAATGAGAAGCCCGCGCACCGCAACGAAGACCCAACGCAGACAAAACTAAATAAAAATGTAAAAATAAATTTAATTTTAAAAAGAAGCGATAATCCGAGACTTAACTGGCAAATGCCATCTAGAGAAGTCCCCAAGAAACCCCTTTCCTGATGGAGCACCCAACGGTCCAGAAGGGAAACCCTAAAGGCCGGAACGTGGCTGCCGCCGAGCGGCCAAGGCTGGAGGCAGCCCGGCGCTGCCTACCTTGAACTCGGCGGAAAGTTGGGGCGTGTATTCGCGCGTCCAGAGCGCGCGCACCAGCGCCGCCAGCTGCTCGGTGACCTCGGCGCGGCCCGGCGCCGCCCGATAGCGCCCCAGCGCCAGGAACTCGGCCAGCAGGTCGGTGTTGCTGAGACACTGCACCACGGCGTTCATGAAACAGGTGTTGCCGTGGTTCTTCAAGCCCTGAGCTCCCGGGATCCGCGCCCCGTCGCCGGCGGGGAGCTGGGGCTGGGGTCGGGGCGGGCGCTCCTCCCCGGGGCTTCCGGGAGCAGCTGGATCCGGGCCCGGGGGGCCAGCAAAGCCTCCCTCCCCGTCGCCATCGCCGTGTCCCGGCTGGGGCTGGGGCCGGGGCGGCGAGTCCCCGGGGCGGGAGCGGCTGCCCAGCGCCAGCAGGAAGCGGCCAAACAGGCGGCGCAGGGAGCGGCGGCGGCGGGGCCGGGGCGCGGGCGGCCCCTCTCCGGTCGCGGCCCCCGCGCCCGGGTCCATGGCTCCCGCCGGCGCCCCTCCCGGAGCGGAGCCCCCAGCCTCCAGGCGCCGGACAGACGAGCAGCCAACAGGCCCTTCCAGGCTCGGAAAGGCACCCGGGAGCCGGCTACCTGCGGGCCAGGTGTGCGGGAATCGGGCGGAGGCGGAGCCAAGGGCGGGGCCGCCCCGCCCCGCGCGGGAATCAGGCCGTAGGGCCCGCCCCGGGCAGCGCCCCGCCGCCCCCACCCCCGTCGGGTCCCGCCCCCGCCGCTCGGACCAGGAATAAAAGCACTGGAGCGAAGAGCTCAGGTTCCCTCCCACTTCCTAACCTCTCCTAAACCTACCGACCTGAATTTAACCTCTGCTCCTAGTCCGCTCCCAGCCTTCAAGCTGTGAAAGTAATAGAGGAATGATAAATGTGAACGCCCTAGTAAATTGCAAAGCCGTGGCTGTTGCTAAATTTCTTGTAATTACCTCCAGGCGAAGGTGAAAAGAAGGGAAAGGAAGGTTCCCCAGAGGGCAGCCTCCGGCGTAGCGAGAGACGCGCCCTGGGGGCGGTGAACGGGTGGAGAGTACCTTGGTACCGCTGGTTCCGCCGCAGGCTCAGGTGTGTGCGGACAGATGGCGCCACCTCCTTCCAGCCCGTCTGCCCCGCAGGGGAGGCAGAGCCTTTGCGGGACCCGCCATCCTGGGACCCGAACTGGAAGGCGCGTGTAGAAACACCCGGGATTGGTTGTGGTTTGCTTGTTTAAATTACAGACTAGGTTAGGGCGTTTATCAAAACTTGCAAGCGAGACTTGACCGTCCTCGGTTTATTTGGTGGAGAAACGGGCTCAGAGAGGTTAACGCAATGGGCTGAGGCCACACGACCCGTAAGCAGAGAAGCCGGAACTCGAGCAGGGTCTGTGGACTGACAACCCCGCAGCTTAGATCTTTCCAGCCTCAGTATTTGCTCACCAGGAAGTTTTCCAGCTCCCGGGCGCGCCTCCTAGGAGGTCTCACGTTCACTCCTTAACGCAAAATCCCAGCTGAATTGTTGCCCAATAAGAATTGACTTGGCATTGCCTTGCCCTTGATTCCCTGGGGACCTCCCTCACTTTATCTTGTAACTGTCACGTTAATCCGGCAGTCTCGCAAAGTGAATTTCTCATCTATTTCTAGCTCAACAAGAGATTAGCAGGAGGCTTATCACATGAATGCCCTGAAATGTTACTTATTATCTGATGAATAAAGTGGTCATCATTTATTAAATATCCACCTTGATATGTCAAATAGGGCAGCAGCAGGTTGGTTACCTGATGCGGGGGGGGGGAAAAGCATTAGGTAAAGGATAAAGAATATGCACAGAACAAAAGACTGTCCTGTGAATTAGAGACTTGAAGTGTTTCTGGGAAATACCGTTATTTATGCTCCCTGGAAAAGGACACCGTCCCTGGTTGGACGGTCAATACACAAGGTCCATTCCATCGCTCTTCTAATGGTAAGCAGAGGAGAAAGATTTTATGGTTAACTCCAGAAAAACATCTATGAAATTTAACCTCTGATAATTACCCCCAAGATCCCCGACACACATTTTCTTTGAGAAAGCACCATAATTCGTATTGAAGTTTCTACTCTGTGTCATGAACCCTGCCGACGCTTTAATACATTATTTCACTTAATTCTCACAATCACTTTTTGAGCAGGTATTCTTGCTTTACAAAACGGAGTATCAGAGAATTCAAACAAAACAAAAACCCTGCCCAAGATCTGGATCCACACCCACGTCTTGCCCCAGGCAGCTTGACCAATGAAATGCTGATTAAGAAGGTAAATTCGGGGCTTCCCTGGTGGCGCAGTGGTTGAGAGTCCGCCTGCTGATGCAGGGGACGTGGGTTCGTGCCCCGGTCCGGGAAGATCCCGCATGCCGCGGAGCGGCTGGGCCCGTGAGCCATGGCCGCAGAGCCTGTGCGTCTGGAGCCTGTGCTCCGCAACTGGAGAGGCCACCAGAGTGAGAGGCCTGCGTACCGCAAAAAAAAAAAAAAAAAAAAAAAGAAGGTAAATTCACCTTCCTTATTTTTAGAGACTAACAGCAATGGTTATCTGTGGACAAATTATGAGGAAGGGCTGTGGGTTTTGCAGAGTCATAGAAGGGAGATTATGACAGGAAACCAACAACTGGGAACTTACTCATAATAAAAAAACTTTACAGTCTGGACGAATTATTCTTGAACACGTCTCAGTTTTAATATACAATTCGAGAATGTAAAATGAATTCTATAAAGGAAAGGAGAAACTTGTAGATAAAATATTTTGACCAAAGCACAGACACACAGGTGTGAGAAAGCAAGACTAGTCATGGAGTTATCTAAGCTCAGCCTCCAACAGGATGGTATTCAATGCTGTGAATCCAGGAGGTCTCCAACGTTTCGTGAGGGAAATGGGTACTTCCATCTCAAAATGGCCCCATCGGCACTCACGCTAATGATGTACTGATTTCCTGGACTTATCCGGACGCGGGTGATATTGCCACTGTGTCCCACCCCAACGTGAGTCACTTCACCCTCATTGTAATCCCAAACTTTGACAAGACGGTCATTTCCACCTGAAAATGACAAAGCAGTTACATGGCATTGCTGCAACAGAACAGAGAGAAACAGTCCTGATTTTAAATTACTGGATCGTTTTCAATACATTCCCCATGTGCCGATTTAAAGGAAGAAAAACCTATCTTTATAAACACTCTTTTCCTTGATTATAAAAATCTAGATCTGTTGTAGTTAATTTGGGGGGAAAAAATGTAAAGAGGTGACATCACCCTTGATCCCACCATCCAGAAAGAACCACTAGTAACATCTTGGTTTAGTTCCTTCCGGTCTTTTCTCTGTAAGTTACACAGATATACATCTGAATATGTGATTAGGATCATACCATGTCTAATTTTATATCATGCTTTACATAAATGTGTTTGTGAAATTTTATTGATTTGGAACTTTAACTGGTTACTGTCCGGAAGAATCAAAGAGGTTGCAAGAAATGGGACTGATGCTGTTGCAATGGGCACATTGTGTGGCAAATGCCCCCTGGAAATGCTGACCGAGAAGCCTGGCATTTAAGACTTCAGTAGGAAATAGCAGAGCAAGGCAGACTGGACAGCCCAGCCCATGTAAAGGCCCATTTCTTTCTTTCTTTCTTTTTTAATTAATTAATTTGTTTAAATTGAAGTATAATTGGTTTACAAGATCGTGTAAAGGCCCATTTCTTTCATCGCCGCCCACCACAGAAAAAGCGCGCAGTGGAAGCTTAGGTTTATATTTGTGTCCCTAAGGCTCGTGAGCAAATGTTTCCTCTCATTGAAATGTGGCTTCTGGATTTTTCTTTCCCAGCCACACCGGCTGCAGTGTTCAGGCCTGAATCTAACCACGTTGCCCTTTAGACCCTTTTGTGGTCACTTCCAGTTGCCTCCCGCCTGGGAGTTCCACTTTCCCATTTAAATAAGCTGGGCTTGGCTTTCTTCTCTTATCCCAGGACTGACCTGTGACAAAATGCACTCCTTCCACGGTGATATCCATGCCATTGACAGCCCCGGACAAGGAACCTTCCAACTCTCTGATTACTGACCCATCAAACACTTCCCAGTAAGCAATCTGGAATTCAAGAAAGAAGCATGAGGCGGGGTTCAGCTCAGTGAAATCATCCACACGCATGCTAACAAAAGAAGGTTCTACTTTATATAGCAGACAGCAAAAATACACCCGGGATGATACACCAGCTGAAATTATAAATAGGCTAAAGCAGGGGGTGGATAAATCATTTTAATATTTTTAGTAGTGGCTTTAAAATTTGCATTCAGTTTAAAGAGGTGTTGATATGCTGATAAACTGGATTGAGACAGAGAGTACTTCTGGTCAGATGGCGCAGACTGAGCCTGAAGGGAGCTGTAAAGGAGAGAAGGAAGCGGCCACTGCATCCACTTTCCCAATTCTGCTCTTAAGAGGAGGAAAGTGAAGCTTTCTTTAGGCCTGGCGGGAGGGGAAAGCATTTCCTTCCTCCAGCTTGGGGAATGAGCAGTTCTGGAAAGTTCTGGAGACTGGGCCTTAAAAAGTGAGCTCTCACCGCGGCTGGCCCTCCCTCTTCCTCACCCCACCCTTATTCCAAACCTTCTCTTCTGCCTCAAAGCAACAGAACATTCCGCAGGGCTGGGTTTAAACAGAGACTGATCATATATTCCACCCGCATCCTCACACCCTCCCCCCGCCCCCTCCTGGGCCAAGGAACTGGGTTAGGGGTGGAAAGGAGACAGGGGCTCAAGGAAGGAAGATTTTTCTCTGAATATACTGCTTTTATGCTTTTTTTTTTTTTAACTTTGTAAATGTACAACCAATTCACAAATAAAATTTCTTTCTAGGGCTTCCCTGGTGGCGCAGTGGTTGAGAGTCCGCCTGCCGATGCAGGGGACGCGGGTTCGTGTCCCGGTCCGGGAAGATCCCACATGCTGCGGAGCGGCTGGGCCCGTGAGCCATGGCCGCTGAGCCTGCGCGTCCGGAGCCTGTGCTCCGCAACGGGAGAGGCCACAACGGTGAGAGGCCCGCGTACCACAAAAAAAAAAAAATTTCTTTCTAAACATAGAGCCCTTGACCAAGAATCAGGAGTGGGAACTTGGGTATTTCACCCAGAACTTTCTCTCTGTTTCATGTTGATGGCAACTTCCTGTGTTCCCGTCATTACGCCAGGAATCTGTATTCCTCTGAATTTAGCTAGAAATGGTGTCTGCTATGTAAAATTTTTCTTTTCTTTTTATTTATTTATTTTGCTTTATAATTTCTATCGATGCTTGGTCACTTTAACAATAAAGTTCTGATTTCATAGTAAAAACATAAAGGAGTATGAAAGCATGCCAAAATCCTAGTTTCTCAGGAATCCCATCGATGTAAGTCACTGGTGCTTGATGACCAGCTTCCTTGACCAGGGAAGTCAAAGTGAGCCTCCCCTGGGCTTTCCCAAGCGTCCTCTGCCAGGAATGGTCTTCCCTGAGATCAAAGCACGGCTGGGTCCTCCTGGCACTCAGGCCTCAGCTCAAGCGCCACCTCCTTAAGGAGGCCTCGCTGACCATCCTTGCTGAAACAGCTTCCTTCTCCCAGCCATTATCCTATAGCCTGTTCTATATATTTTTTTAGCTCTTTCACCATCTCGTATCATCTTGTTCACTTATTACTCATTGCTCTTTCATGGACTCATTTACATGTGTACTATCCCATTCCATCCCCTCCCACCCAAAATTAATACAGAAGGTAGGTAAGCTCCATGACAGCAGGGACACTGTCATGTCCCCAGCACTTAGAGTAGTTGGACAGATTTATGATTTATGGTTGGAATATTCTGGTCAAAATTCAAATAAGAGGGAAATAGACTGTTTCAAGCCTCAAAAGCTGAAACCTAGGATATGGCAGATATCACACTAATTCAGAAACAATATGAACCGTCCATCAAAGCATTTATAGTGACGTGGTGATTAACTCCCTAATATCCATCCCACCCCAGTGCCAAGAGGAAGCCCACTTAGACCCCAAGTCAAGCACAGGTTGGGGGATGGGCAGGCATAGGCCAGTTTGGGCAGATGAGACACAAAGAAACCTAACAATCTACAGAGACTGGATCACAGAGGCAGTTCTTCACGCCCTCCCAGAACATTCTGTCTGTGTCGGGCAGATCCCGGTTGGACCAGGCAGCATTCCTCGGGTTTTTA
The DNA here is from genome assembly GCF_964270905.1 of Leucopleurus acutus. Taxonomy (NCBI): domain Eukaryota; kingdom Metazoa; phylum Chordata; class Mammalia; order Artiodactyla; family Delphinidae; genus Leucopleurus; species Leucopleurus acutus. The sequence goes on along the minus strand of NC_139161.1, from coordinate 53,542,715 downwards.
TGACAAAGTGTCTCAGGCAGTCGTTCCCAATCACCTGGGAAGCTTAAGCAGGAAAAAAACCCACTCCTAGATTCTAATTTGGGGGGTGGAGGTGGGGAGGGAAGGTACCTTTTGTATTTTTCCCTCAATACTTTTAACTCCATTAACTTAGCCTGTATCTGGCAAAACAATAAATGTGCAAACTCTTCTTCAATTATCTCAAAGTCTACATTAGGGGTATTCAAACCCAGTAATTGGATGTGCAGGTAATCAGGCCAAGATCTGGCTGATCCGATGTGGCTGGCAGGGTGGGAGACACCCCAGCTTCCTTGCCCTTCCATGTGTCTCTCTCCTGAAGCCTCCTGCTTGCTCCAAGGGGGAAATGTTCCCCCCCAAATAATGGCCAATTTTCACTGAAGGACATGGACTCCCTAGCTTAAGAGATTTTTAATATATTGACGAAGTAGGGTGATGAGAGATGAGCTCTATTGTCATTCAATTTGAATTTAATCAAAGTGACAGCTCCTTTGGGCACAACACTTCCAGCCTTAGAAATGTCCTCATAATCAAAACCAGTACTTACTGAGTGCCCGCTCTGTGCCAGGCCCCCTGCTTTTAGCATCATATGCAATCATGACTTTAATCCCCACAGCAACTGCATGAGGTCAGTGGTGTCATCACTTCCATTTTGCAGAAAAGGAAACAAAGGCACCCCAAAACGTTATGTAGCATTTCCAAACTGACACGGCGGATCACCAGCAAACCCATGGTTTGAACTGGCATGGCCTGACTCCAGAGCCTGTACCCTCAGCCACAAGGCGTCATTGCTCTTCTCTTGTACCAGAAAGATCTTGACTCTTACCTTTCTGTCTGTCCCGCTGGTGATGATCTGGAACTCTTCAGGGTGGTAACAAACACACTGGAATAAGGTGTTAGCCAGGATCATCTGATTCCTCCTAAGACGCCTGAAAAATAGATTCCAGAGCTGTGAAACATGACTTTCTCTTCCTGAGAAAGCTTATTTACTATTTTTAAAATATATATATATTTATTTATTTATTTATTTTTGGCTGCATTGGGTCTTCGTTGCTGCACGCGGGCTTTTCTCTAGTTGCAGTGAGTGGGGTCTACTCTTCTTTGCGGTGCGTGGGCTTCTCACTGTGGGAGCTTTTTTCTTTCGGAGCACGGGCTCTAGGTGCACGGGCTTCAGTAGCTGTGGCTCACGGGCTCTAGAGCGCAGGCTCAGTAGTTGTGGCTCATGGGCTTAGTTGCTCCGCAGCATGTGGGATCTTCCCGGGCCAGGGCTCGAACCCGTGTCCCGTGCGTCGGCAGGCGGACTCTCAACCACTGCGCCACCAGGGAAGCCCTCAACCCTTTGTTTGAGTCTTCCCTTGAGTTCAATAAAATGCTGGGATTGAGTTCTGCATCACTTGGTCCTCCCCATCCCTGGTACCTACACGAGGTCCCATATGATGCAGGTGCCGTCCGTGCTGGCCGTGACGCACTCATCGTTGCTCTTCTTCACCCTGATACAGGACACGGAGGACTTGTGCTCCTTCAGGGCCTCCTCCAGCTTCTGGGTCTGGTGGCCTATCTGCCACACCCTCACCTGCAAGCCACAAAGCACAGGCTCTCAATTCCACCTTGGTAATTTTTGAAGGGGGTTAAAAAAAAAGTAAAAACTAAAAAGATTCCAAGAGCTTTCTCACCTCCTGGGCTGACTTGCTTTTTCTAATTCCCTGTCCTCATCTCAGTTGAGTGAGGTAGGGATGCCAAGTTGCAGGGTGGGAATATTCTTCCACGGAGCCAGGGAGATGCCTACCAGGGAGCCTACACCTGTTTTTACTTTAGGACTGAGAAATATATCAGACACCCGCTGCTAAAACCAGTAATGCAGGGGGTGCTGCTAAACCGAGTGAAACAACATGTCTGCTCGTTTCTGCTGAGCACTGCTCTCAAAGTCCTGCCCCCATCAGGGAATCTCTTGGGTACCCAGAGCCATATTTAAACTTTCACATCAGCTGCTGTCTCAATCATTTAAAATCAGTGGTTCTCAACTCCACGGAAGCCAACACCCAACTTTCAGTAACAAATATTGTCTAATATCCCTTTGCTATCTTGAAATGAAATGCAGAGGTGATACAACTACCTACACACAAAATTTCAAAACTGGCAAGTATGATGCCCTAACTGTAATACAAAGGGTAAGTAGAAAGGAAAGTTATTTGGTTATAACAGTAGGTCCTGTAATGGATAAACGCTCTGTCACAACTATACCAGAGAACATAATAATGTAGTCAGATGCTTCTTATAATGAACGTGTTGGACTTCTAAAACATAAGAAGAGCAGAAATTATTTTGTATAAGTGATATAAGACAACAGAGGAGCCACGGTCTAGTTGAACACTAAACTGAAAACTAGTGTTGGCATCAGTAATAACAGACTAACTTATTTGCACCTGACAAGAGGAATATAACCTTAAATGAAGTACGAAAAACATTCAAAGACACTTTCTCAGTCAAGAAGATGAGGAAGCGTGAGGTTATCCCAAATGAGCCAGGCCATCTTCCTTGCTATGGTGTTCAAATAACTCAGTATGTCTTTTTTTTTTTTTTTTTTTTTGCGATACGCAGGCCTCTCACTGTTGTGGCCTCTCGTGTTGCGGAGCACGGGCTCCGGACGCGCAGGCTCAGCGGCCATGGCTCACAGGCCCAGCCGCTCCGCGGCATGTGGGATCTTCCCGGACCGGGGCACGAACCCGTGCCCCCTGCATCGGCAGGCGGACTCTCAACCACTGCGCCACCAGGGAAGCCCACTCAGTATGTCTTGACATGGGACAGGGTGATGACTATTGCCAGAGAAAACAAACAGATCCAGAATCTTGAATGTATGGAGGCAGGCAGTGGCTCTCTAGCCAGGGTGAGATGCAGATGTTCTAGCCAGTGTGGCGTGGGCACCAGCCAAACAGCACAGGACTGGAGCCTTGGATGTGCCGGCCATTAGCTGGGGGATGGCAGGGAGGTTTGGGTATAAACTCAGGTAACGGCCAATGAAAGTGGAAATAAAATACGTAAGAGTACCTTAGCAACCCCAGGATTCAGACCGGTGCACCCCTGCGGACCAGCAGCCCTGGTCTCTAGTACTTACAAAGACCTTGAAGACTATGTTTTTGGAAGAAAAGGTCTGGAGTAGCTGTGGGGAATGGGAGCGGGCATTGTGAAAAGACTGCTGATCAGGGCTGGGGGCGACGAATCTGTTTTGTGCGATTCCCTCCTGTAACCCTCCTCAGCAGGGTCGATGCCCCCAAAGGCTGAGGGAGCACGCAAGGATGCTGTGGGTGTTAGCAACAGCGTGGCTGAAGGGATGAGGGAAGGGAACAGAGCCGCGAGGGTGATAATGGGCAGAGAGCAGGGGGATGGTCTAGGACTAGGTGTGTCTGTGGAGCATTTGCAGGGTTTAGTCCACATGGAGATGTGCTCTGAACGTGAAATGCACACCAGATTCTGAAGACTTCGTACAAAATAAAGAGTGTAAAAAAAATCTCACTAATTGGAGTATTGCTATCTTCACTTTATACTTTACTTTTACAGGAAACTGAAGCACAGAGAGGTTAAAGCACACACCCTAGGTCACACAGCTGGGAAGTGACAGAAGTGAAATCGGAGCCCAGGCAGTGTGGCCCCAGAACCCGAACATTTAGCCACTAACGGGTTTGATCCAAACTCTGCCAAAGGCTATGTGAAGATGCTATATCTTTCTTCTCCCTAAAAAGATGTTTTAGGCTCCTTGAAATGATGGAACGAAAAGGTCGAGTGTAATAATTTTGAAATGATGGTCGAAGCATCTGGGTAGATGAAAGAATCAATTCTACAAATAGCATCTCCTTTACAAGATAAGATAAAGACAATTGATATAACTGGTTTTTGAAGGAGAAAAAAAAAGTATTCTAAAACTCTGGCAAAACACCAACTTGGATTCCTAGCTCAATTCCCTGTAGAATGATTTCATGTCTGTATCCTAAATGTCCTTTCTGGGAACAAAAATATTGATGTGTGTATTTATATTATTAGAACTTTAATTTATGAGGTATTTCAGAGTTTCATCAAAAATCTTAATTTGGTCCTGCCTGATTCCTAGTACAGGTGAAAAAATCAAATTAGTGGCCTGCTATGAGGCAGTTGCTCTAAACCAAGGGCTATTTTAAAAAGATTCTGCCTTCGAGAATAATACCTCCCCTTCCCCACCGCCGCTGATGACCCTTTTACAGTCACTGGTGGTGGCGATGGCCGTCACTCCAATCCTGTGGGCGTTGTTAATGACGTACATCAGCCGGCCTGTCTCTGGGGCAAAGGCTCGGATCTTACCGTCGTCCCACGCTGGCACGAAAGGGAAACAAAGGCAGGCAGGATGAGTATACTCGTGGTCTCTGCAGACTGCGGCTCTCTTAAATCTTAAGTGAGAGACAGGACTGGGGGCAGTGGTGGTGATGGAGGGACGAGGCCGATCTCCCACCAGCTGCCAGGAATCATAGCCCCCTTTTCCCTGCTTCCCCAAACTGGCCACACCTCCTGAGGGAAATGAGCGACTTGCCTTAGTTGAACCTGCCTCCAGGTGAGCCCCATCCCAGGAGAGAGAAGCGGGAGGCCAGCTCCCACCTCTCCCATGAGCCGCACAACTTGCGCATTCAAGCGGCTGGTCGATCATGCCTCTGGGATGCAGAACTTAACACCTGCAAATAAATGTTGCCTTCCCACCCCTCGGCCCCACTTTAAACCTGATGCTTCTTCTCCCACTCCCATCATCCTCCCCGTCTCAATAAAAGTCGCCACCACCCAAACAGCTGCTCAAGCCAAGAACTTCAGAGCCATCCTTGATTCCTCTCTATGCCATCCACCCAACCCAACCCCACCTCCGATCCATCACAAGTCCCATCGGCATTACAATCTGAACACAGTAAATCTGGCCACGTCTCAACCCTTCCCCTGGGACCACCTCTGTCCAAGCCACCAGCCTCTCTCTCCTGGATTATTATAACAGCTTTCTCCCTAGCCTGAGACTCTTGCCCTCCTGCAATCAATTATTTATGCCGGGGCCAGGGTGAACTTCTTAAAATCATTTCACCTCCTTGAGGAAGAACTTTCAAAAAGCTTTTCCCCACTGCACTTACAATGAAAACCAGCTCCTTAATTCTCTAGAGTAACTAGTCTCTGCTCCCTCCCTCCCCCTTCAATTTCTTCTACTACTACTCTCCCTCAACCCTGACCCCAACCTTACCCTCTAAGCTTCAGACACACGGGTCCTCTTTCTATCCCTCAAACACACCAAGTAGTTTCCCACCTCAGGGCCTTTGCACTTGCTGTTCCCTCTTCCTGCTGTGCTCTTTACCCAGCTCTTCACCTGGCTGGCTGCCCCTCATCACCTCCAGCATCAGCTCGGGACCTTAGCAATTTTAAATAGGATGCTCAGGGTGGATCCCATTTCAGCCAAGATTCGAGGCGGTGAGGTGGTGAGGAAATGAGTCATGGGGCTCTCTGGGGAAAGAACATTCCAGGCAGACTGAACAGCTATAGCAAAGGCCCTATGTGTAACATAGGAAGAGCAAAGAAGCGCATATGGCTCGGGGGGCTGAGCAGTAAGAGACAAGGTCAGAGGCAAGAAGGTGGGGCCTGGGGGGGGGAGAAGTCGGGGGACCTTGCAGGCAATTGCAGGGACTTTGTCTTTTTATTTTAATTAATTAATTTATTTATTATTTTTGGCTGCGTTGGGTCTTCGTCTCTGCGCGAGGGCTTTCTCTAGTTGAGGCGAGCGGGGGCCACTCTTCATCGCGGTGCGCGGGCCTCTCACTATCGCAGCCTCTCGTTGCGGAGCACAGGCTCCAGACGCGCAGGCTCAGTAGTCGTGGCTCACGGGCCTAGTTGCTCCGCGGCATGTGGGATCTTCCCGGACCAGGGCTCGAACCCGTGTCCCCTGCATTGGCAGGCGGATTCTCAGCCACTGCGCCACCAGGGAAGCCCTGTCTTTTATTTTTAAAAAGGAAAGGACCGTTGAGCCCTAGAAATGGCACGATCTGACTTACACTTTAAAGAGTTTTCTGGCATCTGTGTTGAGAGCAGATCGGGGGAGAAGAGTAATGGGCAAGAGCAGAGCAGGGAGTCCTGGTAGGAAGCTTCTAGAATAATCTAGGAGAGAGAAGGTGGTGGCTGAGACGAGGGTGGAGATGATGAGATGGATGGGATCTTGGATATACTCTGAAGGGGGAGCCACTGGGGGGAAACGGGGGTGGGGGTATTAGAGGAAAAGAGCAGGTGATGGGGACTCCAAGATTCTTGACCCCGGGGTTTGTTAGTTCTAAGTGTAATGTAAGCCAGGAGCTTCCGGTGACCGCTCCGTGGAGAAGACACGCCCCAGGGGAGAATCCAACACGAGGAGACAGAACCAAGAAAAGAGGGGATGAGATGGGTTTTATTTTATTTTATTTATTATTATTATTATTATTTTTTTGGCTGTGTCGCAGCATGTGGGATCTTAGTTCCCCAGCCAGGGATCAAACCCCTGCCCCCTGCCGCAGAAGTGCAGAGTCCTAACCACTGGACTGCCGGGGAAGTCTCCTGATATCACTGTTTAAATAGCTGCCCCTAAAGACCCACTTGACTTTTCATTCATGTGAACCAGTGAACTCACTTTTGACCACTGGGGAAATCTGTATATGGATTGAACATAAACAATATTAAGAAATTAGGATTTTATAGGAAAATATTTTTAGAGATGCATACTGAAGTATTTAGAGGTAGAATATCATGGTGTCTACAATTGATGTTAAAATATTTTGGCATCACATAATCAACGGAATGAAAAAAAAATTCCCTTGGAGCTATAACTTAGTTTAAGTAGTTTTTAATCTCTTGAACAACAAAAAGGGTTCTCACTCAAGTGCCCTGGACTCGCTAAGGCCTCAAATCCACTTTGTAAATGATTCACTGAATTTCCTTGCTAGAGAGAAAGCAACACGCTCTATGCAGCAATGTGGGGGAAGAGAGACTGCTGCTTGGTAATTCCTAGCTCAGAAGGAATCCCAGCTGGACGGGAATTCCAAAGAGAGGCTAGATGAGAAGCAAGTGGACAGTGGGAGTCTGTTCCAGGTCATCCCCGTGTCGCGCCTGGTAGCATAAGAATGACGAGAACCAAAGCCACAGCCGGAGCCCGAAGCCAAACCCCGGCACGCCGACCTTACCGGAAATGATGCTCTTGCCGTCCCTCATGAAATCGATGCCACGGCAGGTCATGTTGGGCACAGTGATCCGCAGCAGCTCCCTGTTGGACAGCGTGTGCCACACCCGGATGTCCTTCTTGGCACAGGTGGCAAAGAGCTCAGCGGTGCCACTGCAAAGAAGCCACCAAGAGGATAAGGGATGCAGCCATACGAGATGCACAGTGTTTCTCAGGTGCCGGTCTGACACTAAAATGGCCTTCGCGAGGATGGAGGGAAGGATGCCTTTAGACACCTATTATCTCAAGCTTGATGGCCTTACAGATTTTTTGTGTAAAATGGCATGTGATGCCCTCAAACCACCTGTGGACCATCGTTCATAGTCTTGGGACTTCCCTGGCAGTCCAGCAGTTAGGACTCTGCAATTCCATTGCAGGGGGCACGGGTTCAACCCCCGGTCGGGGAACTAAGATCCTGCAGACCACGCGGTGCGGCCAAAAAAAAAAAAAAACTTTCATAGTCTTTTTTCTTACGAAGGGTTGGGACAAAGTTGCTCAAAAGGAAAATGCCAATTTAAAAGTCTTTCAGTGTCCTGTTGATCGCAAGTAACACATGAGAAGAAACACATCTGCGGAATATTTATATTAAGAGAGACTAAACAAACCTTTTCCTGTAAAGGAGACAATCTTGTTAAAATTTCAAAGAAGAAAACGACAAGGGTTCTAGAATTCATGTCTGCAGACAACCCAAAATACTTCTTTGCTTAGTTATGAGAAAATATGAGATTGTGAACAAGGAAGAAAAACCCATAGTAATTGGTCTGTTGGGGTTTTTTTTCCCCAATGGACAGCTCGTAAATATAATGAAAAATGTCCAAAAAATTACAGATTATTCCAATTTGAGTAAAAGGAGTCATACCAGGGTACAATAAAGACCATCTGCTTTACAAGTATGCATTTCTAGGGACCTCCCTGGTGGTCCAGTGGTTAAGACTCCCCGCTTCCACTGCAGGGGGCACGGTTCCATCCCTGGCTGGGGGAACTAAATTCCCACATGCCACAGGGCGTGTCCAGAAAAATAAAGTATGCCTTTCTAGCTAAAGTCCTTGTGGAGACTGGGCTTTTAGATTTAAATACCTCTCAAGAAATTCCTACCTATCAGCATAAGCACATCCATAAAAAGAGAGTCCCTCTCTCTTAGGTTAAAATCTACTCACTTTGGAATGAATGGAAAAATAAGTGGATCATTTCCACATACTTAGCTTTGGGACTCAGAGGTAAAATTATGATGCTGGACTACCACCTAGAAACAGGAAGCTCTGGGACTCTCCTGGTGGTCCAGAGGTTAAGACTCCACGCTCCCAATGCAGGGGGCCCGGCTGGGTTCGATCCTTGGTCAGGGAACTTGATCCTGCACGCATGCCACAACTAAGACCCGGCACAGCCAAATAAAAGAAATAAATAAATATTTTTAAAAAAAAAGAAACAGCAAGTGCTGGAACAGGAAAGCAGGAGCTCCTTGCTCCTGGCAATTCTGGTTAACAGAGATCAAACCAAGCCAACGTTGGAGTGGTAATATTTATTGAAATAAGAAATGTTTTATGTCAGACACTGCCTTCAGTGAATGAGCTCCTCCTTGGGGGGAACATGAGCTCTTTTTTTTTCTTTTTAATTCATTTATTTATTTTTGGCTGTGTTGGGTCTTCGGTGCTGCTCGTGGGCTTTCTCTAGTTGCGGCGAGCGGGGGCTACTCTTCGTTGCGGTGCGCGGGCTTCTCATTGCTGTGGCTTCTCTTGTTGCAGAACACGGGCTCTAGGCACGAGGGCTCAGTAGTTGTGGCGCGTGGGCTCTAGAGTGCAGGCTCGGTAGTTGTGGTGCACAGGCTTAGTTGCTCCGCGGCATGTGGGATCTTTCCGGACCAGGGCTCGAACCCGTGTCCCCTGCATTGGCAGGCGGATTCTTAACCACTGTACCACCAGGGAAGTCTCAACATGAGCTCTTAAAGAAGCATATGGACTCCTATGAAAATCAAGTATCATGGAATGAATCTACCTAGAGAACTTTCCAAATTCTCCCTCCCCGAGATGGACAGTCCACTTCCTCAGGAATTAAGCCTAGTCCAAAAACCTCCTGAGTTTAGGATCTGAGAGATTAAGTTCCAAATTGATTGGATCAAGATGGTACACTAAGTATGTGTGCTCCTTCCCACCCAGCTAAAATCCCACTCCTGGGGAGTTCCCTGGCAGTCCAGTGGTTAGGACTCAGAGCTTTCACTGCCGTGGCCCGGCTTCAATCCCTGGTCGCGGAACTAAGATCCCACAAGCTGCGTGGCACAGTCAAAAAAATAAAATAAAATAAAATCCTACTCCTGGGCATATATCCAGAAACATATGCTTGTGATGTTGGAGCAGTGAAGTGGTCACACAAACTTCCCACAGATAACGTTTATAAAAGCCAGATAAAATGAACAACAATAAGAACCAAAAATCCTGAAGACGGGGCTTCCCTGGTGATGCAGTGGTTAAGAATCTGCCTGCCAATGCAGGGGACACGGGCCCAAGCCCTGGTCCGGGAAGATCCCACATGAGGCGGAGCAACTAAGCCCGTGCGCCACAACAGCTGAGCCTGCACTCTAGAGCCCACGAGCCACAGTTACTGAAACCCACGAACCTAGAGCCCGTGCTCCGCAACAACAGAAACCACCGCAAGAGAAGCCCGTGCACCGCAACGAAGAGTAGCTCTCCGCAACTAGAGAAAGCCCGCGCATAGCAACGAAGACCCAACGCAGCCATAAATCCATAAATAAATAAATGTATTTATTAAAAAAGAAATGCAGGGACTTCCCTGGCGGTCCAGTGGTTGAGACCCTGCGCTTCCACCACAGAGGGTGTGGGTTTGATTCCTGGCTGGGGAACTAAGATCTTACATGCCGTGTGGTGGAACAAAAAATTAATTAATTAAAATTTAAAAACTGCCCAAATTACTGTGTGCCAGCTGCATTCTACATGTAGGGGGGAAACCTCAAAAGGAAGAAAAAGCAGGCAGAGACCAGAGAGGATATACTATTTTTCTTTTTAAAAATTCTATTGTTTTTTTTCTTTCTTTTTTTAATTTTAAGATTCTGTTTTTGAGGACAGAGCTCATGGGATCAATTTGAGCGGTTTTTTTTTACCTTTTTAAGAGAGTTTTTTACCTTTAGCTGAGCACAGTACATTCATCAACTGTGCTCAGTTTGGGTGGCTGAAAGCTGAACCTTATAGGCTTCAAGTGACTGCTAGTGTGTTTCTTTGGGGGATATAAAATGTTCTAAAATTAGATTATGGTGATGGTTGCACAACTCTGTAAATATGCCCCTAGAAAAACCATTGAACTGTACACTCTAATGGGTGAACTTTATGATACGTAAATTATATTTCAATATAGCTGTTAAAAAAAAAAGTACAAAACCTAAATAAAGACTCCATAAGAAATTGAAAAGGTATTTAAAAACTTACCCTTACAAAAGGCACCAGGACCAAATAATTTTACAGATTGATTCTACCAAGCTCCTTAGAAAAAGAGAGGAAAAGTGATACAGAAAGGAAATGACCAGTTTTCAAATAAAAATTCACCTAATGGGAGACACCAGCTATTTTCACTAATAGAAATATTTGGGAGAACCTAATCACAAAGACTCATGGAGGGCTTCCCTGGTGGCGCAGTGGTTGGGGGTCCGCCTGCCGATGCAGGGGACGCAGGTTCGTGACCCGGTCCGGGAGGATCCCACATGCCGCGGAGCGGCTGGGCCCGTGAGCCATGGCCGCTGAGCCTGCGCGTCTGGAGCCTGTGCTCCGCAACGGGAGAGGCCGCGACAGTGAGAGGCCCGCGTACAGCAAAAAAAAAAAAAAAAAACTTGGAAAGACTCATGGAACCAAAACTACATTTTGTGATCTTAAGGATCAAGTTTTCAAAGAGAGTCTTGCTACCTATAGAACAATGACTTTGAGTTTTGTAAATTCAAGTGAAACACTGAGGAAGTTCAGAGCAAAAACTGTGACCAACCTCATGGAACAAATCTCACCAAAGACAAAAGAGGTTTCGAATTCAAATAATGGCAAACTCTGACTGTAGCTCTTTTTGATATTAAAACTGCTGATGGTTATTTGTTTCACTGGGTTTTTGAGGGATTTACCAAGATATACAGCAACGAGATCCAGAAGAACTCAATCTTATGACCACTGCCATCGAGCATGCCAAATCTGGAAGACCCAAGAGGTGCAAACAAATGACTCGAAGGATGTTTGCAAAAAGACACTCTAAGCTTTTCTCCAGACAGCAGTGGGAAAACAGAGAAAAGTTTTGCCAGTCTGTTCACCATTTCCATGATGGATTTATTAGAAAAGCCAACATTCTAAAGAGGCCCAAATTTGAATTATGAAACGAAGGTAGCTGCTTGGTAAAGGCAATAGAAAGCCTATTAAAATAATTCGCTACAATAGAAACATTTCAGGAGAAAAAATAATTTATTATGACTTATCATGATCGATTATGTTAGCTGGTATTGAAAGTATATTAATAAAATTACATGTCCTTACACACAGCACCAAATCTCCATGTTCTTATCATTTTTACTGTCTTCTACTTACGATGGAAAGACGATGTCCTCAACAGCTTCAAAGTGACAAGTTGTAATGAGAGTCTCTTTGAAATCTGTGAAGGTGAGACGATAAATGTGTGACTCTTCTGTTCCAACAAAGAACTGGTGTCCTTCCCCTCGCAGTGTGATAGAAGTGATGCCACCTTGTAACTGGATTTTCCTTTAAGGAGAAGCAAGAGGAGAAGCAGATTTCCTCAATCGATGAGTATTTATTAACTGTCCAAAGCATTACAGAGGACACATATCAGGTGTGTGACCTGGGACATGCCTTTGAGGAGGCGGCATAGTTGGAAAGGCAGGGGTTACAATATTAAGTGCCCATGGTCAGCAAAGGGAGAGGCCCACATGGCCTACTATAGTCAGGGGACCTTATCTGTGAAATGTGGTCTGAAATGGGTCATGTAACACAGGTAGGATTTAGATAGAGGGAACATTCTAGGCAAGCAAATGGGCACAAATGACCAAGCCAATTAATTAAACACTTTATTAATTCCATTTCTGGGAAATAATCCTAAAATCAGGGGAAAAACCCTTTATGTCAAAGAATGTCAGTATAACCTTATTTAAGAGAGTAAAAAGTTGGAAACAACCTAAGTATCCGATTGTGTTGGAATGGTTAAATGATCTATGGAGCAGTGACTTCAAAAAGTATTTGCCTGGCCACTAAAACCATGTTTAAAAGGTTATGGAGGGCTTTCCCTGGTGGCGCAGTGGTTGAGAGTCCACCTGCCGATGCAGGGGACACGGGTTCGTGCCCCGGTCCGGGCGGATCCCGCGTGCCGCGGAGCGGCTGGGCCCGTGAGCCATGGCCGCTGAGGCTGTGCGTCCGGAAGGGGCCACAGCAGTGAGAGGTCCGTGTAAATAAATAAATAAATAAATAAATAAAAGGTTATGGAGGGCTTCCCTGGTGGCGCAGTGGTTGAGAGTCCACCTGCCGATGCAGGGGACGCGGGTTCGTGCCCCGGTCCGGGAAGATCCCACATGCCGCGGAGCAGCTGGGCCCGTGAGCCATGGCCGCTGAGCCTGCGCATCCGGAGCCTGTGCTCCGCAACAGGAGAGGCCACAACAGTGAGAGGCCCACGTATCGCAAAACAAAATAAAAAAGGTTATGAAGTATACATGTTTTACCACCATAAAAGATCAGGTAGTAATACTGAAACAATTTATGATGTTTGCATTAAGTAAAAGACCAGAATACAAACGTTTATATATTAAAAAAGTACAATTCTTTTAAAATGTATATGAATAACACGGGCAAGAAGAAATAACAAAGTGTTAATAGTGGCTATGTTTGCCAGAACTTTCAGGGGTCATTTTTTCTTCTTCCACCCTTCAGATATTTCAGATTCCCCTGCTCCCCAAATGTTTACTGAGTATGAGCTTTTCTTAAAAAAAGAATATATAAATGAACGAGGCCCTCGAAACCCAACCTTGCTCTGCAACTAACTTAGTTTTGACAATGAAAATACAGTGAGGGTTCTTGTGCAGGGAACGAGCATGGGAAATGCAGTATTTTACAGAGTCATTTGTTGTTGGGACACAGAACAGTTAAGGGGGAAAGGACAGAACCCAAGTCATATCCCAGCTCCTTCACTAACTAGAACTCTGTGACTCTTGGATAAGTTAGAAACCTCTGGGCCTCAGTTTACTCAACCACGGAATAATTCCTCCTTTACAGGGTTGCAGCTGGAGATAACGGAGGTAACCCTACATGAGCCCATACAGGGCAGCTGAGAAACACTGACCCTTGGCATCTGGGCTGCAAAGAATACAAGGTGCTAGTGTTCCCAGGGCTACAGGGGCAAGGCCAGGACCTCTGACCCCCAGCCGTCTGTACAAGCATCCGAGTTCCCTTTCTAACCTCCATGACCTCTCCTGGGGGCTGCTTCCTCAACCTACAAACCCAAGGAGAAGGAAATCACAGTATCCAATTTGAGCCTTGCTGGTACACAGGGTTATCCTGCAGACATTTATAGCACCGACCCTGTAATCATTACTCCGAGTCTAATGATCTTCATTACAATGGGTCCATTTGTGTATTAAAAACAAGGGGTTAAAAAATGAAAGGGTTAATTTCCTATACTCACTTCATGGGTCCAGAGTCTACCCAACACTGCTCTGAAGCTGCCTCCCCCTTTTTTTATTCCCCTTCATACAAACACAAAACTGGTCCCAATATATTCTCCATAAGACCTACACTGAGCACTGAATTTAAAGTAGCAACCTGTCCCGTCTGCTTCAAAACCTAACCCCCCTCCTCCACAAGCTACTCATTTATCCCCATGGTACTCATCGCTCTCTAATGCCGTGTTGTTTATTTGTTTATTATTTATTGTCGTCTCCCTCCTGCTGGAGCGTAGACTCCATGAGGGTAGGGATGGTTTTTTTCCTTCTTTTTTCTTTGCTTTATTCATTGATTTCCCAAGCACCTAAAATAGTGCCTGGTACATAGCAAGCGCTCAATACAGATTCATCTGCATGAAAACAGGTGATACTCGTTTCTCCAATGTCTATCCATATACATGGAGCTCAGAGGCCACGTGGAGCGTGTCTAGGGATATCTGGCTTCTGCTGAAGCTAAGTTCAAGAGCTGCCTCTGCTCCTCTGGGACGTGTCTTTCCATCCCAACAAGATCACTCCCTTCTGTAATCTTCTCTGCAACATTCATTATATACTTTACTTTGTTGGGAGCATGAGATTGTGTTTATATATCATCTCATATTATAGTGACATTTTCATGTTTGTCTACCTTATCCCCAAACCAGACTGTAAGTTCTGGAAGGGCAAAGACACATCTTATTCTTTCTTTCTTTATTTTCTTTCTTTCTTTTTTTTTTAACATCTTCATTGGAGTATAATTGCTTTACAATGGCATGTTCGTTTCTGCTTTATAACAAAGTGAATCAGCTATACATATACATATATCCCCATCTCTCCTGCCTCTAAGATGAGATTCTTTAACCAAATATCACTTTGCCAATATCACTTAGTTCCCGGCTTTAAGCAAACCTCCCTCTAGAGGGTCTCTCCCCGTCCAAACCCTGTGGGGTCTGGAACTTACTTGATGGGTTTGTAGCTGGGGCTTTTACAGAAGACCAGCAATCCAGCTCCGGAGCCCACCAATAAACCCCCCATCTTCAGGCACCTGATAGCTGACACTCCCTAGGGGGAGAAAGAGCATTAAGAAAAAGGCCAAACGGTTTCAGCATTAAGAATCTATGCGTGATGGGCTTCCCTGGTGGCGCAGTGGTTGGGAGTCTGCCTGCCGATGCAGGGGACACGGGTTCGAGCCCTGGTCTGAGAGGATCCCACATGCCGCGGAGCGGCTGGGCCCGTGAGCCATGGCCGCTGAGCCTGCGCGTCCGGAGCCTGTGCTCCGCAACGGGAGAGGCCACAGTGGTGAGCGGCCCGCATACCGCAAAAAAAAAAAGAATCTATGTGTGACCTGACACAATGGGCATGGCCAGGGCCACGCTGTTGCTGCCCTGGATGAAGCTAAGCAAGGTGTGGCCTGTGATGTACCCCCAGGCTGGCTAAGACGCCTCGGTGCCAACAACAAGCTCGTGTGCCAGGAAGCAGCAAACACGCTGCACCAAGCTTCTTGCCTTTAAATCCACCTGCGCATTCTGAATATATTAAAAATTAACACTTTACATCCACCCAAATGCAGTTAGCGCAGAGACATAAGCACGACCCCAGCAACATCAGTTCCTCCGGTGCCACCGTTTTCACCAGAACTTAACCCTTAGAATGCAAAGAGACTGTATTTGAAATCCAAAGAAAGCACAGGAGACCCCTTATGGTTTGGTGACTGTATTTTCTGAACTAAAGCATTCAGTCTGTGATCTTACCTGTGATAGGAAACATATTTAAAGTCAAAGCCATCTTCAAAGTCTGGGGACGTATGATGGTCATTTTGTATCACCTTCTATGAAGTTCTAATCTGACAATGTGCACGACCAATATCTTCTTTTTAAAAAAAATTTTTTTTTGGCCAAGTCACGCAGCATGCAGGATCTTAGTTCCCCGACCAGGGATCGAACCCATGCCCCCTGCAGTGGAAGCGTGGAGTTCTAATCACTGGACCATCAGGGAAGTCCCCCAATATTTTATTTTAAAACATTCAATAATAATATAGCTAGTGACTTGAGAGGTTTGTGTCTTAATGAAGTTTGGATATTACAAAACAAATATTATGTCCCTTCAAGTTACTTTAAACTGAATTTTGCCTGTTCTGGCTCAAAAGACATTCCATGACGCTTGAGAAGGGAAACCAAGGCTCAGGAATATGAAGGCATGAACCAGAATTGCACGCTGCCCTCTCCCGCATCCCACCCCCAGCTCCAAAAGTGCTGGAGCAGGACCATGGGATGAATGCCTGGCCCATGAGGAGACAACCCTAAATGCTAAATATTTTTAGCATTTGTTTAGGGACTTAGGGAAGCGAGGGATAGAGTTTCACAGAGCTTCGAAGTTACATACGTGTAATTTCTAAATAAACTTTTTTGCAACTATAGATGATACTGTTCAAGTGCACAGGTTCTGGAGCCAGTCTGCTGGGCTTCCAGTAGCAGTTCTACTCCTTGTTAGCCATGAGGTCTTACATGGCATGTGCTTTAGTTTGTTTTCCTCATCTGTAAAGCATAGTTGCAGTGGTACCTATATCTCATCAGATACTCTCTCCAATGAGAGTACAAGAAAGGTGCTATGCTCCGTGTCTGACCCCTCAACATTTACTGAGTATGTACTGTTGTTTAAATTATTATTATAATCATCTTCTTCATTTCAGTGCTGTATGCCTAACAGTGCTGTCTGTCCTTTTGAAACCATTCCAGTTCTTTATCTCTCTAACCACAGAGCAAACATTGTTTTGTTTGTGTTTAGTCTTTTGTTTTTTATTGAAGTATAATTGACTTACAACACATAGAGCAAACATTTCGGTAGAGTTTCAAAATGGGTAACTGCCCGAGATTACTTGATATTCAAACCAAATGTCTTCAGTGATACCTCCTATCCCTTTGTCCTAAAAGAATTCTTTTCTTTCCGCTTGTGTAAAAGGCATCTTGGAAACATCGCTTTATGGAATTTACCATTGGACCTGAATTAGGTATCACAGCATCCATAGGAGACTTAAGTGCCACAGGTTTGAGGAACACTAAGACAGTCAGCATCTTTTCTGGAGAGGCACTTACATCCCAGGTGGTGGGGAGGCAAAAATGTCCAGATCAGAATTTTCACATAGTGTTTTTTTGTGGTACGCGGGCCTCTCACTGTTGTGGCCTCTCCTGTTGCGGAGCCTGTGCTCCACGGCATGTGGGATCTTCCCGGACCGGGGCAAGAACCCGTATCTCCTGCATCGGCAGGCGGACTCTCAACCACTGCGCCACCAGGGAAGCCCCTCCCATAGTGTTTCATGGAGCCCTTTGGAGGTATCTCAGGAGTCAGAACTGGCAGGGCTCTGAGCCGTTCACTCCTTTAACCTGATCTGCTTTGCTTTCATCTGTTGAATATATTGGAATCCCTCTCCTAAAAATAATTTGAAAAACACTGGCTTGGACTATACCTTGATCTCCTGTGGGGTTATTTCTAGACTCTTCTCTACCTATACTAGAGCTTTCTCTCATTCTTATGCACCTCCTTAAAAGCTGGAATAGTAAACAGTTATGTGATTAAGAAAACTCTAACGTCTTCCCGGGAACATGATGCAATATTTCAAAGCTTCTTGGGACTATTGGCTAAGTGGAAATGCATCTAAGCTTAGTTAGAACCTTCTGTTCTATTACCAGACATGAGATAGGCAGGTGCAGAACCTGG
Source organism: Leucopleurus acutus (assembly GCF_964270905.1). Lineage (NCBI taxonomy): Eukaryota > Metazoa > Chordata > Mammalia > Artiodactyla > Delphinidae > Leucopleurus > Leucopleurus acutus. The sequence continues at coordinate 53,525,079 of NC_139161.1, read as the reverse complement.
CAGCTTTCAAATTCAAAGGTTAGTAGAAACAGCCCTTGTAACTTTCCGGGACACTGGAAATAACAGCACTTATTCTGTCCAATTACCCTTTGATTGTAGGCTTTTTATTTTGGTTTAAATATCAAAATCTCTCACTGGACTTTTAACCTGAATTGTTGGGAATTCTGCAAATATAAACAATGAACAATTTCTACGTCTTGCCCATGACTTAAAATGTCAACTGAGGCTAAAATCTAAGATCTGGTTGTTCGATTAGAAAATAAAATGATATATAGTCTTGTAAATGAAAGAGCACATGTCTCTTACACATGGCAACTAGGCTGCCCAAATGCTGGAACCAACGTGGTTACAAAGCCACAGGCCCTGAGCTTTGAAGATGAGGGAAAAAAAGGTGTGATTCTGATCCCTAATTGAGGACACGTAGGAATACCTCTGCCCTGAATATAAACCAGGGAGGAGGGCTTGAGCGAACTAATCAACTTAACCTTGCAAATTTAGGTGTGGCCTTGGGTCCATCACAGACTCGTCATTTTTTCTCCACAGACACTTAACGGAAGTCTGTGCTCACAGTGGCAGGAAGAAATCACTAGAAAATGTCAGGGCAGAGCAGACTTTGATGGTCTCTACTCACCAGACTGAATCTGTCCTTGGCAGGCCCAGTGTCTGCCAGCAGCTTGGTCCTAGGGTTCATCTTTAGAATATCTCCAGTGGTGGTGCCGAGGTAGAAAAAGCTATCATCATGGGCCATCTGGGGATCAGAGGGAAAACGAAATCTGAAGACCTGGTTTTCCCCGGTGATGTGCACGAGCCCCTGATCAGGGAGGGGATGAGCCTTCTCTGAACCCCACTGTGACCTCCAAAGGGCACAGGGAACTCTGCTCAATATTATGTAACAACCTAAATGGGAAAATGTATAACTGAATCACTTTGCTGTACACCTGAAACTATCACAACATTGTTAATCAACTATACTCCAATATAAAATAAAAAGTTAAAAAAAAAAAAAGACCTACAAAGGTCCTTATGGCGACTCCTGTTTCCTCAGCCTCAAAGATGGGTAAGAACAGCTTCGAGGGGAGCACAATAGGACCAAACTCAGAACTGGAGGAAACATTAGACTCCAAGCAGCCTGTGCATTTCACCGGAAGTTGACCTGTGTCTGTTGTTAGCCTGCACATCCCGAGACACCTCCGAAGGGCTCCTAGGGAGAAACGGTGCTCCTCCAGAGAGAACGTGCATTTGTTTTATCTCCTATTTCAAAGTCTACATTCATAAAATGAGCATGCATTAAAAAAGAGGAAGTGGAGAATGGGGTTATATGCATGAATATTTGAATCCACCTTAAAAACATACGAATAATTCCTCCTTATGGAGGAAACTGCATTTCAACAAGGAGTTTCATTGTCAGAAACTTTCTTTCCGGTGCAGAAATAACATAGGTGGCAAAGGGAGGTGCTGGGGGCTCTGAGTACCTCCTGGCTACGTTGCTTCCCTCCAGGTGAGGCAGGTTCCTGGGGTCTGATGGCAGTTCAGGTCCCACTGAAACAGATTTCCCCATAGCTGCGTCTAGGCAGCCTCTCCAGTTTCTCACGGGAGCTCCCTCACCTGTGCCTCCTCAGTCAATGTCCCCCATGTCCAGACCTCACCTCCCCACCCCTAAGCCTAGGTACGTGTACCTACACACACGTACACACACATGTGTACACGCACAGACACCTATCTTGGTCGGTACTGTTAATAGGAACTTGTACTAACAGCTACCTAAAATAACACTTAGAGTAATACTCACTGAGATGCTCATGACTATTCTTTTCATTTGTCCTGTATGACACTCGGTTGGCCAGATCTTTCTATTTGGGAGATCCAGTTCCCATACTCGAATTGTCCCACTGGAGAAAAGAAACCCGCAATCAAACGCATATCCATTTAATAGACACTTCGTCTCTTCTCTGTTTTCTGCAGTGCCTTGAAGGAGAAGCTGAAAGGAAGAGAACTAGGTATTTCGGGGGATTTGTTACAGCCTGGTGATCTACCCAGGATACAGTCGGCCCTTGGTATCCACGGGGGATTGGTTCCAGGACCCGCCAGCGGACACCAGAATTCGCGCATGCTCATAGCCCACAGGTGGTCCTCCTCGGTATCCGCGGGTTCTGCATTCGCTATTCCGCACTCGCAGATTCTACCAACTGCAGATCTAAACATGGTACGTGATCCACAGTTGGTTGAATCTGCGGATGCAGAACCCAGGGATACCGAGGGATGATTGTATTCCACTCAATGCTCACAACCACCCTGCGAAGTAGGTTTTATGACCCCCCACTCTCCAAATGAGGAAACGCAGAGCCTACACACAGCAGAGCAAGGATTCACACCCAGCTCTCTCTCACTTTGAAGCAAATACTCTATCCACTGGTGAAAACAGAGACATAGGAATAAACAAGTAAGCAAAGCAAACCAAAATTCATCAAGTGATGTTTCTTTCAAGGTATGGAGTTGTGAGGAAAATAATTTTTTTTTGTTTGCGGTACGCGGGCCTCTCACTGCCGTGGCCTCTCCCATTGCGGAGCACAGGCTCCAGACGCTTAGGCCCAGCGCCCACGGCTCACGGGCCCAGCCGCTCCGCGGCATGTGGGATCTTCCCGGACTGGGGCACGAACCCGTGTCCGCTGCATCGGCAGGGGGACTCTCAACCACTGCGCCACCAGGGAAGCCCTGTGAGGAAAAATTTTAAAGGGAAGGACTACCTATGGAGAGTCCTGTCTGCAAGGAAGGAGAAATGAGACAGGGCAACTAAATGCCAAACAGCATCAGCACCTCAGATGAGACTCGGCACAGACTCGCTATTTAATCATTGTATGTTAAGTTACTCTGAATACCTGTTTAAAAATATCATGGTTAACATCACAAAGACTTCAGCTAATATCTTAAAGCAGAAAAGATTAATGCTAAAATACAGTTCATCAACTTTAGTTTTCCTTTTTTTTTTTTAGCACCCAGAGTCACACACATATTAGTAAGTGCTCAATAGTATTGATATTTTGAACGTACTTTGCAAACTAAGAAAAAATCAGCTTTTCCATGGCCTCTCTGGTAGATGTCATTTGGATGCTGAAATACTGGAATTTGCAGGACATCTCATGGGGGTCAGTATAATGGAATACCTGAAATTGGGACCATCACGGAGAATCCAGGGTATATGGGTACATACCAGAAATATTATTTAAGAGTGCTAACTTTTTCTCAGGTGCCAATGTCACGAGAAATTAAAGCAGACCTATAATAAAGATTGTCCTAAAAAAAATTTTTTTTTTTTTTGGTTTAAATTCAGGTTTTGACTCCTGGAGAAACATTATCAGCAGACATCAGAATTAGCTGATACCTGCTGCTCAGTCACCTGTGGAAGAGCAGATAGACCCCCCCCATAAAAGTTTTAGGCAAACGACTCTGCAAACCTGAAGGGAGTTGAAGAGCTTCACGGCCACCAGTGACCCCCCGAAGTCAGGGTAGGAGGTGGTCAGCTGCTTTAGGATCAGAGAACTGTCCTGATAAGATTCTCTCCTTAGGGGCTGGCTTTCATGCCAGTTAGTTTCATGGCCTCTGGATAAATCCTTCCTTGTAATTAGCCACGGAACAGATGCATGCCGGATGTCACAAGGTGGGGGCAGGAAACAGCACAGATTCTTTATTCTGGCCGGAAAAGTAACGAATGACATGCGCCTTTCACAGATGGGAGACCACAGGTGGGCTGAAAAGGATCGTTCCAACCAACATATGCTTCAACCCTACCTTCAGATTTCTGACCTGCGAATTGGTATGTGACATGAAAGGGGATGCTTTTATGTAGGTTTAACCTTCATGTAAAACTCCAAACAGGGCTCTGATAGGTGAACCTGTAAATTAAGTTCTTCTGTTAGACAGAGGCAGGCCTCTGTTCAGACCTTCAGCTTGGTACCCCACCCGCTTAGCTGCTCGATGCTAACCCTACCAGAAATGATCGCATGTGGCTCATAGTCAAATGTTTGAAACTTGCTGGTGCAGTTCATTCGCAAACTCTCATTTCACGAGACCTAAATTAAGCGCAGGTGGTAAGAAACATCAACCAGTAAGTGAATCGGTGCAACTGGGCAAATGACCCTGCGAGCACTGATTGGGGGCAATGTGTTATCTGTAACAAACAGACCAGAGCCTGAAATGGGTTTAGCAGATCAGCAGAACCTTTTCAGTAGGAAGCACAGAATGGTCAAATAACCGTATTTAAAAAGACTTTCAGCTAAAAGGATTTTTAATGATTCCCAAATCATGAAAATTAAGATGGAAGTTCTTTTTCCAGGACGAAAGCCATGTTCACCCTAATTGGAATGACCATGTTTTCTGTGCAAGCAAATCGGGTGATTTACAAATTCTGGACACCTTGACGGCGGATGCGTACTTTCCAGCAGTGACAAACATCTCATCGCAGCAATTGGAGAAGATGACCGTGGTGGCATTCCCGACGTTGGGGCCGGCAGCAGGGCTGCCACAGATGGCGTCTCCCTTGGCTATGCTCCACACCACCACACTGCCCAGACGAAAGGACAAAGAGAGTCAGGGGAAAACAGGCTTTCAAAATAAGAAACGGCTCTTTTAGCGGTTCTAGAAGGAAAAAAATGAAAAGGTTACTTACAGAGGAACAAAAGAATTACACCGCCCCCCTGCCCCCCAGACGTCTCCTCAATCGCACTGGGTTCGAAGATAAGTGGGTGACATTTTAAAAGTTTTGAAGGAAAATGATTATGAGGCTGGAAAACCATCAGCCTATCAATCAAGTTTGATGCTAAATCTAAAGAGATTTTCAGACAGGCAGGGCGTGAAAGTTACCACTCATTTATCTCTTGTAAAAAAATTTCCTTGGGGAAGTACTCCAGCAAAAAAAAAAAAAAAAAAAAAATTCATTAATTAGACGCAATAAAGGGGATGACATAGGTGTGTTTTCAAACTTGAACATGTAGCTGATTCACTTGGAGGGCTTAGTAAAACAGAGAGTGCTAGGACCTACCCCCAGACTTTCTGATTCAGCAGGTCTGGGGTGGAGGCTGAGAGTCTCAGGTGACACTGATGCTGGTGGTCTGGGGACCACACTTTGAGAAGTGCGGTTGTAGGTTACCTTTCCATCTTTCTGAGTACGGTCATGCAATTTAGTCCTAAACTGAGTAGCGTTTGCTTAATGATATAAAAAATGTGTGTGTGGGGTGTTCCATTAAACACTGGGGTCAGAGTATTAAAGAAAAAGAATGCAGATGGTACAAACCTGGTTAATGTAAAAACATGCCTACCTATGTTCCCCCAATTTTCTACATGTGGAATGAATTATCACGGGTGGTCTAAATCAAGGTAAAACCAAGATCGCCAGGCAGGGGGAAGGAGATAGTATAAGAGCTATGAATTCTTTTTCTTAGTAGGAAGTTGATAGATACCACCTAACGTGGAAAAATTGAGATGCATGTCACTTAAAAGTTGTAAAAAACTAGAGGAACCAATATCAAAAAAGACTGTTAAAACCTCATACCCAAGAGAAATAAAAATGTACATCCACACAAAATCTTGTATGCAAATGTTGCTAACAGCATTATTAATAGTAACTTAAAAGTGGAAATGACCCAAAAGTCTATACATTAATGAATGGGTAAGGAAAATGTGGTATATCCACACAACGTGAAAACAGTCACAAAAGGCCGCATATTGTATTATTTCATTTATGTGAAACATACAGAGCAGGCAGATCTATACACACAGAAAGTAGGTTAGTGGTTGCCTGAGGCTGGGGCAGGGGCAGTGGTGGAGCAGGAATTGGGAGTGATGGCTGATGGGCACTGGGTTTCTTTTTGAGGTGTTGAAAATGGTCTAAAACCTTTGTGGCAAAGGTTGCACAATATAACACATAAAAATTGTCCTTGGGGAAGTATTCTGGCAAAAAAAAAAAACCAAACAAACCCACTCAACTAACCACTATACTAAAAACCACCTGACTGTACATCTTGAATGGGTGGATTTCATGGTATGTGAAATGTATCTCAATAGGGCTGTAAAAAAAAAAAAAGAATCCAAGTGCCTCTGGACAGTAGAAGTCTTCATGGTGGAGGGGATACAAATTTTGAATCCTTCTGCATAGTAGGACAACATACTTGCTTTGTAAACCATGAACAGGGATAGCTTTAATTTTTCAAAAGCAATTTTAAGATTTAAAAATAAATAAAAGGCAGCAACATAGATAGCTGGCCAAATAAATTCCAGCATATCCGTACAATTGAATAGCATACAGTTGCTGCAAAGGGCGATAGGTATTGTCTACATATATACACATAGAAGATATCCTTGGTATAAAGTTAGTCAAAAGCAGGTTGTAGTACAACACTGATAGTACAATAACATTAATGCAAGAGCTTCGCAGATAGGTTACAAAATATTCCAAATGTATGCGTATGCAAATTCTAGAGTGTCCACTCTAGTTCCCAGCATCCCTTCTGTTTCTCCCCCTCTGTGGAGACGCCAGGTGGTCTGGGTAGAATGGACCCTCCCACACGGTCAGGGTTGACCCATGACTATACAGAAGCAATCAACAGGACCCCACGCTCTTCACCACCGTGACTATTCAGGGATGGGCATGTTGCATTTTCCTAGTACAGCAAAATTTGTTTTTCTTTCGAGAAGAAACTTTCTTGAGAATGTTTTTCTCAACATCTCCAGTTTTCCGTAAGCAAATCTTCGATAGCCTAAAATCAAGCTTAAAATTACAGAGGAGATGACAGTTTCGCAGATTAGTCTCGGTTAAGGAGCCGTTTTATTCTCCCCCCAAGGCCTAGCCTTGGCAACTCTTCAGCAGGGTCTGGGGGTGGGGGGTGATAATTGCCAGGCTTGAAAATCCTCTGGGGCTGGGACCCAGGCATCAGGGGTCTTATTTCCTCAGGTGATTTCAATGTGCACGCAAGATTGAGAACAACTGCCTTAAGTTGAACTAAGAATGTTAATAGCTGATTTCTGGATGCATTTCTTACCAAAAAAAAAACCCGAAACAGTCAAATGGGGATAAGCCAGGGAAGTCTGATTATTTACACGGCAAGAGAATGACCGTGAAAGGAGGAAATCGCGTGATGATTTTGTTGATTTGCTATATATTAAGAGAACAGTCAATATACAACTACACACAGATGTAAATTTCCATTGTAATTAACCTGTGGATCTCAAACAAGAAAATATCTGTGAAAGTGCATCAAAGTATTAAATCCTACACAAACCTCAGGTGTTATTTTTCTTCTATAAATGATGTTCCTTTAGCATTAACACAGGAATAGGTACTACATTGATTTTTATTCCTAATATAAGGCTTTGAAATACTTTTCCCCCCACAATTTCATTTGTATGTATTCTCTCCCTACTAAACTTGACTGTGAGATCCTTGAGCGCCAAGATCATGTCTTGGTGAGGCAAGTTAAAAAATTTAAAATGCCACCTCTGGAGTCACACTGCCAGGGTTTGTCCCCCAGCTCTGCTACTTAGCAGCTGGTGAGTTTAGTTCCTCATCAGTCATATGGTCCCAATAGCTCCCACCTCATGGAGTTGTCATGAGGCTTAAATGAGATAATGAAGTCAAGTGACTCAGCACACACCTGTCCCATAGTAAGTGCTCAATAAAAAAAATTAGCTGTTGTCTATGATGAGAATTATGGTGACAAGATGATGTCATCTTTTACAGCAATGGTTCTCGATTTAGTTGCACATTAGAACCACCTGGGAAGTCTTTCTAACTCTTAAGGCCAAGTGGTCAAAGTCTCTGGAGGTGGAGCCAACCCTCAGTAATTTTCTAAAACTCCCAGTTGATTTCAATGCACTGCCAGGCTTGAGAATCAGCATCCCATAATATTTTCGTCATAGCGTTTTCACACCACACATGCTCTATAGATGGGCAAACAGAGAATGTTAGAAAGGAGAGGGTACTTAACACATCTAGAAATATGCAGGGCGGAAAATAGGTAAGTATGCTTAGTTCATTACCTTCCATCATCTGGGCCTCCTAGTGATACCAAATACAAATCATTTGGTGAAAAGGCCAGAGCTTCAATTTTGCCCTTGTGAAGCGATAGCCGAGCAATCAGCTCCCTTTTCTTATAATGCCACAAAATGATATCCGCCTGGGAGCAAGAATACACTGTCAGATCACAGACAGGCTTTGAAAGAACTGGAAGAGATAGCTACCCCTCTCGGTGAGAAATAATCATTCGTCACTCTTCTAGGAATTAGAGCAGGTCTTACAAACACGACAGCAACAAGATGGACACAGTTGTAATCAGGGACGCTTGTTTCTGAGCATTACTGGTCACAAGTCGCACCATCGGGTATGAAACCGCCAGGTTCCTCCGCTCTCAGCCTGATAGGATGAAAATGAGTCCCGAGGGGGCTCAAAGGAAGAGGAGGAAGGGTGTAAACAGGGTGGCACAGAGCTATTCTGAAGTGGGCAGTTTTTCTTGGGAGGCACTGCTAAATCTCTTGAGAATGAATGGTTTTTTAGTTTATTCACCTTGAAGCCCATGAATGTGACTTGTCCGGAAGCAAGGTAAACTCCGCTCTTGGAGATGGTCGCACAGGAGACATTGTTGCCATGACCGTGTAGGAAATTCTGTTCCTGAGTATTTAGTGCCTGAATGAGGATGGTGCAACCCAGAGGATAAACCAGATGCTCCTGGTCGGGATGGCATTTTAGACCAGCGGGCACATGTCCTAAAAGAGAGATTAAAAATAAGAGTAAAAAATTAAAAAATAAGTCAGGGGCAGAAGTGGCTGGTGGTTTTTATTTAAATTGAGCACAAAAGAACGCTTTTGAAATAAGCCTTAGTTCAACTAAAATGTGTGTGTGTTGTGTGTGTGTGTGTGTGTGTGTGCCAGGGAGGGGTGATAGGTAATTTTATTCCACTGACAAGAAGGTTGGTCTAATAATATATAAGCTTCTCAAACTTTAAGGTGCATAAAAGTCCCCAGGGGCTCCGGTTAAAATGCAGATTCTGATTTTAGGTCTGGGGAGGGGCCGAGATACTGCATTTCCGACAAGCTTGCAAGTGATGCTGGTGTTGCTGTTGCTGGTCCAGGAACCTCACTTCAGACCTAGGTCCAGTGTCTGTAATTCTGATAAGCACAGAGCACATGAAGCAGGAGAAGCCTGTCTGGGTGAGCGCATAGCCATAGGGAGAACGTGAATTCACTACCTTGGGCAGAGGTTTGGTAAAGATAAAAATTGGGGTTTTCGTTCTAAGTCTCTGGCAGGCTGAAGAATCCCAGGACTTCTCATAGTGAGACCCCAATCCTCCAGATATTTGCCAAGAACCACCTCAACAATTATAAATCTTTGTAATATGTTCTAATATGAAATAGACATGAGTCCTCCCTTGTTACTCATCTTTGGTCAGAATTGTTTTGGTTATTTTTCATATCTATTTTACAATATACACTTTAAAGTCAGCTTGAGTACTTGAAAAACTCATGTTTGTATTTAGGGGAGTGGCATTAAATGGATGGATTAATTTAAGGAAAAACAATTTTTATAATAACACATTATATTTCCTTTCTCAAAGCAGGGTATGTTTTTCCATGAAGTCTCCTTTTATGCCCACTGGCGGCATTTCTAATGTTTCTTCATAAAGATCTCACACATTTATTTTGTTTACTTCTTGGTAGTTTAACATCTTTTTTTAATTGCTATTTCCTTCCCCATCAGAAGAGTCACAGATATTTATTAATATAGTTTTCTGGTCCTTAATGAACTCAGCTTTTATATTTAACTCCCTCTGGAATTTAGTTTGATGCATAATGTGATTCCAGCAGCTAGACAGATTTTTTTTCTTCAAACGGCCAAATATATTAATTGAATAAATGATTTCTTTCACTTTCATTGTGATCATCGTTCCTTTTTTCTGCAGTCAGTTCTCATAATCCTAAGGTTTGTGTCTGGGGGTGATCTTGTCCTTGTGAAATGTATACTTAGTTTTTCTCATTGCAGCCTCCTTATAGACAATCACATGGCTATCCATAGGGTAAAAGTAAACTTAGATCCCTACTTCACACCATCCACAAACAATACATTCCAGATAGATCACGGACCTAAATGTGAAAAACAAGACTTAATGTACATACAAGTCATATGAAATGACTAGAACGTGACACAAAAGAGCAAATCCTAACAGCGGAGGCCAATATGTGCATCCAGTTATGTTAAAAATCACAAACTTCCTGGGAGTTCCCTGGTGGCCTAGTGGTTAGAATTCTGGGCTTTCACTGCCGTGGCCCGAGTGCAATCCCTGGTCAGGGAACTGAGATCCTGAAAGCCACGTGGCACAGCCAAAAAAAAAAAAAAAAAAAAATTAAAAACTAATGACAAAAGACAAAATGAAAAGAAAACCCAAACCAGGAGAAGATATTTGCAATGTCCGTAATAACAGACAGAGAATCATACCCAGCAGAATATATAAAGAACTACCATGAAGCAATAAGAAAAATACAAACTGCCTGACAGAAAAATGAGCAAAGGCTATGAAGAAGCAATTTATGATGGAGGAAATTCAAAAGCCAGAAAACACATAGAAAGATATGCAGCTGCACAAGTGACCAGGGAAATGCAAATTATATCCAAAATGAGATACCATTTCATTTCCATCCTAATGGCTAAAATTAAGTAGGCAGACAGTACCAGGCATTAGTGATGTGCAGCAAAGGCAACACTCACAGACTGCTTAATGGGAGGGTAAATTGGTAGAATTGCTTTGGAAAATGTGTCCGTATTGAGCATCATTGAATACATGTACGTATCCTAGGACCGAGATCTACTCTTCAGTATATAAGCTAGAGAAATACTTGCAGTTGTGTTTATGGGCCATGTACAAAGGTGTTCACTGTGCCGTTGTTTATATTAGTAAAAAGTGGTAAATGAATAAAAGCCCATCAACAGGGAAGTAGATATTTAAAGCAAATTAAATCATCACCCAAGTAATGTTGGGTGAAAAAAAGCAGGTTTCAAATGTGCAATAAAACAGAAGATTAATCTTTTTAAAAGATTATAAAATATAAGAGCATGTAAACATATACAATTTATATATAGTATATTGCATATAGTATATTTAATATTTTACATATATAGTGAAATTTTAAAACATAGCTGGGAAGGGTACACTAACTTCAGGATAATGGTTGTCTCTCTAGAGGGAGAAAGAATCAGACAGTGTTATAGGAGAGAGAATTGAAAATGTACAGTACCTGGAAGATTCAAGTACACTTACATATTTACACCCTCAAGTTAAAACTCATAAACTATCATGTAACTCTACAATGAGTGCTAGTGTCACCATGATAAAAGGGGCTTTGCTTTTGCTTCTGATTTGTTTCCATGTGAGAGCTACTAAACTCCATTACCTGGTGTTTAAGGCCTCCAAAATCGAATCCCAGGCTCTCTTTACTGTATTATCCTGCCAGTCCATGACACTGAAGCCAGCCAAGTGTTTGCCATTCCCCAACTGACCCCACACTCTCCCCCTTCCTCCTTGGCTCACCCTATATCTGTTCCCTGGGATATTTACTCACCGACTCCTACCCAACTTTAAAGACTACTTGAGGGCTTCCCTGGTGGTGCAGTGGTTAAGAATCTGCCTGCCAATGCAGGGGACATGGGCTCCAGCCCTGGTCCAGGAAGATCCCACATGCCGCGGAGCAACTAAGTCTGGGCAACACAACTACTGAGGCTACACTCTAGAGCCCTCAAGCCACAGCTACTGAGCCCACGTGCCACAACTACTGAAGCCCGCACGCCTAGAGCCCCGCTCCGCAACCCGCAACAAGAGAAGCCAGGGCAGTGAGAAGCCCACACGCACCGCGATGAAAAGTAGCCCCCGCTGGCCACAGCTAGAGAAAGGTGGCGCGCAGCAAGGAAGACCCAATGCAGCCAAAAAAAAAAAAAAAAAAAAAAAAGAGACTACTTGAATTAACCTTTGACCCCATTCAAACCTAGAATAGAAGCTTTCTCCCACACTTTCATAAAACTTTGGTTATTTTCCGACAAGTAGTATAGCCTTTTTACGTAAACGTGTTGCATTGAAGGCAAAATTACGGGAAACTCAGTCACTTTTTACCAACAAACCCATATAACTACAGCCCGGATCGAGAAGCCGATTATAACCACACCCCAGACATTTCCCATCTGCCTTCTCCCAGGCTACATCTCCCCAAAGATAATTGCTGCTTTGACTTCTATTCCTGTAAATTAATTTTCCTCATCTTAGAACTTTATATGAATGGAATTATACTGTACAGTACGTATTCTGTCACATCTGGCTTTTTTCATTCAACATTATGTTTGTGAAATCTATCCACATTGTTGCGTGTAGCACTACAGCGGTCCCTCTGCATCGGTGGAGGATTGGCTCCAGGACCCCCGCGGATACCAAAACACGCGGATACCAAAACACGCGGATGCGCGAGTTCCTTACATAGAAGTGTGTACTACAGTCGGCCCTCGGCATCCGTGAGTTCTGCCAACCGCGGACAGATTTTTCTGCCCTCTGTATGTAGTTCATTCTTTTTCATTGCTTCAGAGTAATCCATTCTATGAATATACCAATTTATTAGTCCTTTCTACTTTTGATGGACATTTTGGTTGTAGTTCTTAGCTATTTGAAATAATGCTACTATAACCATTCGCATATATGTCTTTTTGGTATACATTTTGTATGGCATTTGGAGGATACATCAAAAATCTTTAAGATGTACTCAGAATTTATCCCAAGGAAAAAGTTAAAGAGTTAAAAGATTTAGCTATGCAGATGTTCTTTGTAGCATTTAAAAATAAATGCAAAAAAATGTAAGTTATACTAAATTTTTAAAAACAGGACATGGTTAAATAAATTGGGGCATATCTATGCAACAGAATATTATATTAAAATTATGGCATAGAGTATATTTACTGCTAAGGAAAGATTTGCATGGCATCCTAGGTGGAAAAAAAATCTGATTATAAGAGAATATATCAGCATGAGACCACTTTTGTGGAAAAAATTTATATGTCAATGTATATTTGAAAGGATCATACCAAAAGTTTAACAGTGATATCTTTAGGAAATGCAATGATGGCTGATTTTTTTCCATTTTGCTGTATTTTTCCAATTTTCTAAATTCTTGTTCTTAAGTATGGCCATGGATTTACCCCTGTATTACACTGTATTCTCAGTGCACAGCATACTATTTGGCATAGAGTAGTTCTAGATAAATGCATATTTGACTCTGAAAAAATATAAATTGTCACAAAATCAAGAAGGTAGAAACAATTCAATTAATTTTATTCAATTTTAAAAGGCCGAGATAATTGCCATGGGAGACACTGAGGTATAATTGACCATATATTTATTTGGTCTTTGAGTGCCACAAAACAGCACAAATTCAGTAGCAGGGCTCTCTGCTGGTCACCATTGTGACCCTTTGCCCTCATAGCAGGTCATCCACATCCTTCACCAATGACCTGGTGATCAGCTCTAAAGATGGCCAGTATCTCGGATGCACTAAATGCCCACTTTCTATCAGAGACTGTTAACATAAAACGAAGACTCAAGAGCCAAGTCCTAGAATGTGCTAACACTTTAGCCATTGATTGTTCTGTGTCCACATTACCACAATTTTAAAGATTTCAGGCATCACAATGCACTTTTTTAAAAGTTTGCTTTTTTTAAAAAAATAGATCTTTATTGCTTCACAATACTGTGTTAGTTTCTGTTGTACAACGAAGTCAATCAGCCGTATGCATACATATATCCCCTCCCTCTTGAGCCTCTATCCCATGACTCTAAGTCATTGCAAAGCACCTAGCTGATCTCCCTGTGCTATGCTGCTGCCTCCCACTAGCTAACTATTTTACATTTGGTAGTGTATATATGTCAATGCTACTCTCACTTTGCCCCAGCTTCCCCTCCCCACTGTGTCCTCAAATCCATTCTCTATGTCTACTTCTTTATTCCTGCCCTGCCACTAGGTTCGTCAGTACCATTTTTTTTTTAGATTACATATATGTGCGTTAGCATACGGTATTTGTTTCTCTCTTTCTGACTTACCTCACTCTGTATGACAGACTCTAGGTCCATCCACCTCAGTACAAATAATTCAATTTCGTTTCTTTTTATGGCTGAGTAGTAGTCCATCGACAGATGAATGGATAAAGAAGATGTGGCACATATATACAATGGAATATTATTCAGCCATTAAAAAGTTTGCTTTTTAAAAAATGCAATCCATTGCTTGTTTTCATGCTTCTCAGAAAACCAAACAGCATTTCCCCCCTTCATGTTGCAAATAGGAGTGGGTCATAAGTCAGATTTAGGCAGAACAACCAGGCCTCCTCTGACCAAAGCATCTCTCCTCTCCAGCTCCCCCTGGCGTCCTCTTCGCCTTCTGTCGTGGACTGAAATCCTCACCATTAGAATCCCTCCTCCCCCCCCCAGCCCCTTCTCATTAGTACATCAGAAGGTGGTCCCAGGGGCCTACACGGATTCTGTAGGTGGTTACCGAGGGGCAGGCAGTATTGCGGGTTGTGTGGGGCTTAGAGCCAGGGGAGAGCTGACTAGTGGGAGAAGGCTTTCAAGTCACACTTACTTATCCTTAAGGAGGAGGAGGCATTTCGTTCCTTTTAGGCAAAACCCATCCCGTTCTTTGAGGCTTGGAGTGAGGATGTGACTCTCTAAGACTTTTGGGGAGGAGGAGCTCTCTGGGTCCCCAGTGCTTCGCTCATGCCAGCGTCCCAAGCTGCCTTCCAGGTGCTACCTGGGGTCTCACTCTCCCTGTTTGCACTACGTGTCCCTGGGGTTCCTAAACCGCCCAACCCAGACGTGCTCTGGGTCTCACCATTGAATCCGATCACGGCCTCAAGCTCCAGCTCGGCCACCTCAGCCACCTCATCCTTGGGCGAAGTTTGGGTCTCCATCACCCGGAGACTCCGCTCACGTTACTCTCAGCCTCCAGAGGTGCAGCGTCTTCCGGTCGTTGTGGTAACGGACTTGCGCATGCGCGCCAGATCAACGCCTGCGCTGAAACCCAGCCGAAGGAGTTCGAGTCCTTTTGCTCTCTTGCAAACGGAAAGAGCCGTTCTTTCTACCTTCTAGTATTTCTCTGGAAATTTAAGGGGCACTATAATGCACAGAACTAATTCCCTCCTGTCCCATGTAAAGAGTGTGTGACCTTTGGGGTAACTATATAATCAAGCACCTAATGGCATTTAAGAATTGAAGAATTGCCTCTGATGGGAAGGCTGCTATAAGACAATATATAATTGATACTTCTTTGGGTCCCTTGTTTGAAGCAGGACAAAAAGGTTTTTTTTAACTATACTGAGGTATAAATTATATAGAGAATTTACTTAAAGTGGGCTTTAGTAAATTTATATAGTTGTGCAACTATCACCACAATCCATTTTTTGTTTGTTTGTTTGTTTTTGTTTTAAGCAGGATAAAATGTTAAGTAACTGCTAGAGGTCTTGAGGGGCTCCCACCTACCTGGGAAAAATGCTTAGATTTTGTTCAAAAACAATTTTATTTTAATTGCACCCAACTGTTCGCGTCTCTTAGTGGGACCCGATTGCTCCAACCTACAGTTCCCCGGGGGAGCGCTTTCCTTTCTTCATCACAGTTTGGAGGCCTTGGGGTACGTATATTCACTGTGCAAACTTCAGGTTCCGGTCGCGCACGGGTCGAGCCGCGGGGTGTGAGCCGCGCGGGCCGCCGTAGTCAGCTGTTGCGAGCAGGAAGTGTCCGAGGAGTGGGTGGAGACTGCACCATGGCCCCGGACCCCTGGTGAGCCCGGGGAGAGGGAGGCTGCACGCGGACCGTCCCGGGGGAGGCCGTGCTGCTGGGGAGCGGGCGGTCGCTAGGCATTAGGGCTGGTGGCCTTTCGGGATGAGGGGAGGGGAGCAAGGCCCCTTCCCCTGCTGCCGGGGACGGGGTTTGAGGGGCTGGGCTCTGCCGCATCCCGACACCCTCGGTCTTGACAGGGGTGGCCGGGGCGGGAGACCCGGCGGACCCCTGAGGAGCTGAGTTCCAGTGCCGAATCTCTGAGCATTCCTTTAGCCCTTCTTGGCTGCATCTCCCGGATTCCCGCCCATCGTGGTTGTGGAGATGGCTGATGCAGGCTTCCCTGGACTCCTGCGAAAAGTGAAGTCGGAGTGACCTTTTTGTGGAACGCCAGTGTATCTGGTGAACCTTCTTATTTCCCAGGTGGAGAAACCGAGGTTCAGAATTCATGGTCATCAGCGAGTTAGTAACCAGTTGGCGCTAGCATCTAGATCTTGTGGGCCCTTCAAAAAACTTAGAGGAATCTGGGAGGGAAATTATGCCGTTGATAAGGTATTTTAGTACCACGAAGACTTTCTATGGCAGCAACTTCTGCAGTAAAACAATAGGTGATAAGGGCCTTTTATTCAACAGTTAAGTCCCAAGGACTGACTGAATGATGAAAGACACAAGTTCTGATACGAGGAACCTATTCCTATAGCGTATTGGACTTGAGCTTTTTGTTTACTAATTAAAAATGCTATAGCTCAACACGGTTCTTTTGGAGAATATGTCATGTTAGTACTTGTAACATAGTTTATTGTTTAAGTTGCAGATAGTCTGGATATTAAGAGATTAACTTTGAAAAATCAAAGTTAATCAACCTGGGATCTAGATTAGCTGGGCCAATGGCTTAATTGATTTAACACTAATTTTTTTTCACCTTATTTTAACACCCCGATAGAAAATTTAGAAAATATTGAAAATTTGCAAAGGAAAAAACCCCCATCTTTAACTCTTATCATTTGGAATAATTGCCACTGTTGATTTTTTAAAATTAATTAATTTTTGGCTGCGCTCTGTCTTTTTTGCTGCGCGTGGGCTTTTCTCTGGTTGTGGCGAGCGGGGGCTACCCGCGGGCTTCTCACTGCGGTGGCTTCTCTTGTTGCAGAGCACGGGCTCTAGGCACGGGCTTCAGTAGTTGTGGCTCGTGGGCCCTAGAGCGCAGGCTCAGTAGTTGCGGTGTACGGGCTTAGTTGCTCCGCGGCATGTGGGATCTTCCCGGACCAGGGCTCGAACCCGTGTCTCCTGCATTGACAGGCGGATTCTCAACCACTGTGCCACCAGGGAAGCCTGGCACTGTTGATTTTTAAAATGAATTTATTACTTTGTATAATATATGTGTGTCTGTGTATATATATATGTGTGTGTATACATATACACACACCCCTGTATATTTTACAAAACAGGGAACATTCCTCCATATCATTAAATATTCACTGAAAACACAATTTTTTTTTTTTTTTTTTTGCGGTACACGGGCCTCTCACTGTTGTGGCCTCTCCCGTTGCGGAGCACAGGCTCTGGACGCGCAGGCTCAGCGGCCATGGCTCACGGGCCCAGCCGCTCCGCGGCATGTGGGATCTTCCCGGACCGGGGCACGAACCTGTGTCCCCTGCATCGGCAGGCGGACTCCCAACCACTGCGCCACCAGGGAAGCCCTGAAGACACAATTTTAATGGTGCTTAATAGTGCATCGTATGAATGACCATGATGCACTATGATTTAATCATTCCCCTCTTTGTACCCTTTAAAAAATGTGAGGGATTTTTTGGGTTTTATTTTTTTTTAATTACAAAGACTGCCCTTTTGTTCCATCTCTTATTTCCTTGGCTCACTCCCTAGAAGTGGAACTACTGGGTCCAAGGGCTAAGTTGCCCTCCACTTCCTGGAAGCTAACTCCCTCATTTTACACATAAGGTAGGAAATAAAGCTTAGCAATAAGGTAGAGGCCCCAGGGTATCCATTTAGGTTGGTAGAAGCTATCACTGAACCCTAGGCCTCTTCCACAGTTAATGTTGAAAAAGCGCTGATAAGTTTTCCTGTTCCTCTCAAGTAGTTTGACTCAGCAGCTTTCTCATTTGTTGAAAGTGAAACAATGAGGGACTGTGCTGTGCTAGGTCAGCTTCCTTGCAAAGTAGGTTGCTGCTCACGGGAGCAGAAAGGAGTATGGAATAGGACTTGGAAAAATCTATAAAACAGACTTGACTACAGCTTTGCTCTCCTACTATTGAAATAGCATAGCTCAGTGATGCTTTACTCCTGAGTAGTGTTCTACTGTTTAGAAATGGAATATGGCTGTTACTCTCTTAATGGCATATCAAAGCCAGTGGTAAGCTCACTGTGTAATAGAAATAGCCGGTGGTGACTGTCTCTGAATGGGTTCTTTGCTAAAGTTAATCAGCTTTACCACTTTTTTCTCTCTGTTCCAGTTCCACAGCCTCTGTCATGGCATCACCATCCTCTTGGGCCGAAAAACTCTAATCATCTCCTTTTTCCTCACTCTTCCTATCAGATTGTTCACTGATCTCCAGTATTTTTTTTTCTTTTCTTTTCTGCCGTAGCCCAATCCTTTATAGCCTTATGGCTTACAGAGAGTAAATATTGGTGGCTGGTTACTGCGTTGAATGGCTGGAGAAGTCTTCTACTGGTCTCTAGCCACTCTTCTCTCATCCCCCCAATGATTTATGTACGTGGAGTTCAGGTTACTTTTCCTAAACTAGTATTTTAGGTACCTGTGTGCTTGATTCCATCATGAGGTTGCCCATTACAGCTAGGCCAGCGGTTCGCAAGCTTTGCTACAGATTGAAATCACCTGGGGAACTTTGCAACTCCTCACGTCCAGGTCAAACCCCCTGCCAATTCAATCAGAATGATGCCTGGGGTAGGAGCCGGGATTTTTTTTTTTTTTTTTTTTTTAGGTCTTCTCTGGTGATTCAACTGTGTAGCAAAGCTTCAGAAATGCTCTTTAGAGCTCAAATGAAAGCGTGAGGATGATGAGGAAGACATCTGGGGTTTGGGCATCAGCGTTTCGTGGAACCTCTTCCAGGCCTCACTCTATGTGTACAAGTATCCCCTGCACCTCTCAAATTCTCTGCTAAAAGTCAAAGCTTGTCCTGCTGTTCAAGGCTCTGCAGAAACTAGCTTCGACTCATCAGTACCATTTTATACTTTACCCTCCTAGCCAGGACCACCACTCAGCCGACCGTGCCAGGCTCCTACCCTCCCTTTCATCTTTGCTTGCTCCCTGTGCCTCACCTCGTCTAGAATGTGCTCCTCCCTCTTGTGGGAGTGAGAGGTCTGCTTTGACCTTGTGGTTCAGCCCAAGGTGTAACCTCGTGGCCCAGCCTTATCAGATCTGTCTCTCGGCCAACAGTAATTTCTCTCATTTCCGAGCTCCGGAAATATGCACTCGCCATTTATACTCCGCGTTTGGCAGGAGGTGTGTTGTACCTTGTTATTGATTTTCATACGTGTGGTCTGGGACCACAGAGCCAGACCTCAGAACCTCTTTTCATAGATGACAACATGCAGGGAAAAAGGAAAATGTGGCAAAGCTGGGACTAGGACCCAGGTTTTCTTATCAGCCTCCCTCCTACTTCCTTTTTCTTTCTTTTTTTTTTAATATTTATGTATTTACTTTTGGCTGCCTCAGGTGTTAGTTGTTGGCCCACGGGCTTAGCTTCCCCACGGCATGTGGGATCTTAATTTCCTGACCAGGGGTCGCACCCGCATCCCCTGCGTTGGAAGGCGGATTCTCAACCACTGGACCACCAGGGAAGTCTCCCCTCCTACTTTCTTAATTGTGTATTGTCTTATATCACCGGCTGTCTTTTGGTATGCATGAATATATGTATATGAATGATGCTACTTTAGATTATAGCGGTGAGTTGCCAAGGATCCTACTGTTAGCGAACCAAACTTGGGTTGACTCGCCCGCATGCAGCAAAGCCAATCTACTGATACAATGTTGCGGTGAAGGAAAGTGCAGCGTTTATCGCAGAGCACCAAGCAAGGAGTCTAGTGCTAGTGCTTAAAACATCTGAATTCCCCGACGGCCTTCAGGGAAAGGTTTTTAAAGACAGGGTGAGGGGGCTTCCCTGGTGGCGCAGTGGTTGAGAGTCCGCCTGCCGATGCGGGAGACACGGGTTCGTGCTCCGGTCCGGGAAGATCCCACATGCCGCGGAGCGGCTGGGCCCGTGAGCCATGGCCGCTGAGCCTGCGCGTCCGGAGCCTGTGCTCCGCGACGGGGGAGGCCACAACAGTGAGAGGCCCGCGTACAGCAAAAAAAAAAAAAGGGTGAGGGAGGGGCGTTGTGGGGTCGTGATCAGCTCGTGGACACTCTTCTGATTGGTTGGTGGAGGGGTAATTGGGAGTCACTTTCTGGTTCCCGTTGGTCTGGGGTCTACGTGCCTTTTGGGCAGCATACAGTTACTTCTCCCACCCGGCGGGGGGTTTCGGTATCTGCAAAGCAGCTCAAAGGATACGGCTCAGAATATTATCTATAGCCCTTGAGGAGTAACCAAAGGTCCTTGACTTTAATGGCTAAACTATTATTATTTTGTTTTGCTTGACTGTTTTCCTGCTTCTCACTTCTCTGATTAAATTTACTTTTTGGAACTCAGGGAAGCCCTAGGAGACTAAAGCTTTTCTATAGACGAGAGGCAGGAGGAGGACAAGGGGATGGGGGTCTGTTCCAGGAAGGCCCCATAGGGTTCTGCTCAGTTACACTACCTCATCGGATCCTTATTAAATTTAAAATGTACAGCTCTTAGCATAGGACCTGGCCCAGATCAGGTACTCAGTTGTTAGCCATAGCTGTAATTACTGTAGTAAGACTCCTAAGGGAAACGACTGGAGATTGTTTATTTTTCCTTCATTCAAAGACATTTGCCAGGTCCCCTCATTGTTCAAGTGATATGTGGGAATTCAGAGATTTTAAGAAATGGATTGCTTATTTTTTCAGACAAAAATTGGAACATTAGGTTAAACAGATTTTAATATTTTTTTGAAACTTAAAAATATTTATTAATTCATTTATAATAACAATAATCAACCTATTACATGTCAGTATAAATCATGTTGTTAACAGAAAATATCTGTATTTTCCAAAACAAGAGAAAATAAGTGAGAAGAGTGGCGTTGTTTTACATTAAGTTCTTTTTACATAAATTTACGTAACTTTTTTTTTATTCAAACAGAAAGTCACAAAAATTATAATCATCCTCATCAGTTTACTCAGTCCCATGTAATTAATTCTTTTTTCATCTTGATCTTTTGTTAACACTTTTATGAATTCATCAGTTTTCCATTAGAGTTCTGAAAATGCTTATTCATTCAGTTCAGCAGTATAGTCAGTTACCAGAAACCTGTACTTGTCAGAGTCTTTTCCATGAATTCCTTGAAGATGAAACCCTTCTATAGGAACATTTTTGCAAAAGCATCAGAGTACACCCAGAACTGTCTGTAAATGACAAAAGACTTAAAAATGACCACGGTTAAAGATTTGATGAAAGTTCATAATAATGCAATTGACAAGGAAATTTAGTTATTTCTGAGATATACATTTTAAAGTAATAACTAGAATTATGACTTATAACATTATACCAGAACATATAAGATTTTTAGGAATTTCATGTAATGTCTGAAACATTTATATTAACATATTTCCATACAAATAACCCAAAGAAAGTTTAGTATTAGTTTTTTTTTAATTTTTTAATTTAATTGTATTTATTTTTTTATACAGCAGGTTGTTATTAGTCATCAATTTTATACACATCAGCGTGCACATGTCATTCCCAATCGCCCAATTCAGCACACCACCATCCCCACCCCACCCCGTGGCTTTCCCGCCTTGGTGTTTAACATTAGGTTAAACAGCAGATTTTAATATTTTTTACTGGGCACTCCTGGAAAATAGGTTCATCGTATATTCATAGTCCCTGCCTTTAGGAGAGATGAAATGTGTGTACACACTTAAGTATTTTCTGTAAAACAGATAAAAAGTAAAAAGGCTGTAAGCGAAGGAAAAAATAAGGGACTATTGGGGATTGATTGTGAATCCTTCAAAACCCCCAACACTGTTGAATAACAAATAGAAGCTCAGGACCTGCTTTGAGAGAATTCTGGTAAGCTTAGGAGTCAGGTGGGTGTGTGTCCTTTGACCCCAGAGCATCGTCTTACCTGCTGATCTGTGTAGCTCTTCCCCAAATAGCTGCTCACCTGGCCTGCCACTCTCCATCCCTTTATCCTGCTTTATTTACCTTCTTAGCCCATAGCAACACTTGACATACTATGTTTTGGTTTGTTTGATGCCTTTCTCCCTTCGCTAAACTCCTTGAAAGCAGGGACTTCGTCCATTTTGTTCCCTGCTCTATTCTCCAGTGCCTGGAGCAGTACTCAGCACAGAGGCGGCCCTCCAGAAATGTTTGCTGAATGTTTTGTGAATGAACGAATCTGTATGCTTTATCAGCGGTCAGATAGCACAGTGGCTAGGAGCAGTGGCTCAGGGCCAGGCAGCCTTGGTTTGCAGCTGGTGGTACCCATAGGGCAAGTCGCTCTACCTCTTTGTGCCTCATTTTCTCACATGTATGATGAGGATGGTGACCCACCTCCCAGTGTTCTTGTGTGGATTAAGTGAGTTATTACAAAGGAAGCTTTGAGAATTGAGCCCAGCCTGTACTAAGTACCATTCAACCCCTGTTGCCATTACTTTTACAATTTTCATCCTCCCTTCCTGTTTGCATTTGTGACTAGAATTACAAACTGAAACTTAGATTATGCAGAAATTTCCTTTAAAGAACCTTCAACATTTTTCTCCCTTTATGACTTTGATGCAGGTTCTCCACCTACGATTCTACCTGCCAAATTGCACAAGAGATTGCTGAGAAAATTCAACAACGAAATCAGTATGAAAGAAATGGTGAAAATACAACCAAGGTAAGACCAGGAATGAGTACTTCAAATGATTTGTTTGAGCTCTGAGGTCTGAAAACCCTCCCCTTTCTGACTCTGTGTGTATGTGTGTGTGTATGTATAATGGCCTTTATGCTTACACATGTCAAATTGACATTACAACCAATCAGTTAATAGTTATTTAATCACTAGGACTAAATGAAGCATGACATCTCTATAATTTCTCCTACTTTACCTTAAAAAGTTTCTAACAATTTCATAGTGTAGTTCCAAGGTTGGCACACTTTCCCCCAGATGGTAAATCTGTCAGGCTTTGCAGGACAAGAGGCCAAGTTCTCACCTCTTTGAGTACCCATTCTCGACAAAAGGATAATAAACTTTTTTGTTTTTTTACATTTTACATTTAAAAATGTAAAAAATCATCCTTTGCTTGTGGGCTGTAAAAAACAATGGTGGGATTTGGCGAGGAAATATGGTTTTTAGAAAACCGTGAGTCCATGCCAATACTTTTGATTCTAATCCAACATTCACAGGTTTCTTTGTAACTTCCCCATTCTAAATTAGTATTTTCCTTCCTTCTCCTGCAGTGAGAACCCAGGTTTCCAGAAGCATTGATATGTTTTTGCTCATTTGGTCTCTCTTAGAGTTTATAGAAAGTAGTTTCAGAATCATTACACAAGGGCCACTACAGACAATAAGTAAAGTTTGAGTTTGTGTCTTTATTATTATTTTTTTAAAATTTAGAATATCCCCCTAAGGATACTGCGGTTATTCTGTTCTAAAGCTATTAGAATTGTTTCTTTTTTTTCTGTGTCTTATGCTCTCCTTTGTATCTATTGATATTCATTTTCAGGGTTTGCTTTTCTTCCCTACCCTTGCTGATACAATTTTTAATATGTAGAACATTTACATAGTTCAAAAGTCAATATATATACAAAGGTATACTCAAAGTCTTGTCCCCATCCCACTCTTTTCCATGCCTTCTTCACCTGCTTCTTAGAGGTAACCTTTTTTTAAAATTAATTTCTCATTTATTCTTCCTGTGTGACTTCTTGCAGAAGTAGGCATTCAGGTGTGTGTGTGTGTGTGTGTGTGTGTGTGTGTGTGTGTGTGTGTGTGTGTGTATTCTCATTTCTGTTCCTTTGACACAAAAGTTACTCTTTTGTATCTTGCTCTTTTCACTTAATAATATATGATAGAGATATTAATGCACTGAGATCTTCTCAGTTTTTCTTAGGGCCTTATAGTCCTCTATTGTGTATACTCTAGTTCATTAACCTGTCTCCTCAGAATGGGCATTTAGAGTGTTTCCAGTCTTTTGCTGTTATGAATAATGCTGCAATAAATAGCTTTGTGATTTTTTTTTTTTTTTTTTTGTATTTGTATTTGTGGAGGTTCTTTTAAGGGTGAATTCTCAGAACCAGGGCATATGTGATTTTTTTTTTACCTGTTGCCAAATTCCCCTCCACAGGAGTTGTCACCGTTGGCTTCACAGCCTGGCCAGCAGAGGGCGCTGTCAATTTTCTGAATTTTTGCCAACCTTATATAAGTGAGATAAAATATTTTAGTGTAGTTTTATTGTCTTCATTTTTTTAATTGAAGCATAATTGACTTACAATATTATATTAGTTTTGGGTATACAGCATAGTGATTTGGTATGTCTTTTTTTTGTCTTTTTTTTTTTTTTTTTGCGGTACGTGGGCCTCTCACTGTTGTGGCCTCTCCCGTTGCGGAGCACAGGCTCCGGACGCGCAGGCTCAGCGGCCATGGCTCACGGGCCCAGCCGCTCCGCGGCATGCGGGATATTCCCGGACCGGGGCACGAACCCGTGTCCCCTGCATCAGCAGGCGGACTCTCAACCACTGCGCCACCAGGGAAGCCCAATATGCATCTTAAAATCACTTATGCCATTGAACATCTTTTCATATATTTATTGGATGTTTGTATTTCTTCCTTTATGAATTGCCTGTTATATACATGTCCTTAACCTAGCTTATTATTTCTTAATTTCCAAGTGTTCCTTATATATATGTTAACTAAGCTTTGATTAAGCTTTGATCTGGCATATTTGGTGCAAATATTTTTTCTATTAATTTGGATTTTGATTTTATAAATGACTTTAAAATATATGTATACACTTCTAAAAAATTTTATTTGAAATTATCACTCTTTTTATTTATGACCTTTTCTTATAGGAGAAGGGGAGATACTGCTTAGAAAGGCCTTTCACACCCAGGGATTATAGAAGTACTTTGCCTAATAATCTAAATTTTCCTCTTTTTTATCTTTTTTTAAAACACATAAATCTTTATAATATTTGAAATTCATTTCGTGTATTGTAGGCATCTAATTTTTTCCCATTTGCTAAATTATTAATCCCCCCCAAATATGAAATAGTCCATATTTCATTCACTAAGTTCTTATACAACTGCACTGTTTCTGGACCTTCTGTTCTGTTGCACTAATGAAGCCATTGGTAACTGCCAGCATCATACTCTTGTAGTTTTTTGCAAAGATTTAATATCTAATTGTTTAAGGCCCCCTTAGTTACACATATCCATGATCTTTCTATATTTCCCTTCATTTATCCTCCTTCTAGAGCAATTTTGCATAGCTTTATTAAAAAGAATTTTGGGGGGCTTCCCTGGTGGCGCAGTGGTTGAGAGTCCGACTGCCGATGCAGGGGACACGGGTTCGTGCCCTGGTCCAGGAAGATCCCACATGCCGTGGAGCGGCTGGGCCCGTGAGCCATGGCCACTGAGCCTGCGCGTCCGGAGCCTGTGCTCCGCAACGGGAGAGGCCACAACAGTGAGAGGCCCGCATACCGCAAAAAAAAAAAAAAAAAAGAATTTTGTGCTGTGCCTCAGTTACCATCTCCTCTCCAATAAAAGGACTGCAAATAGGATTTTGGGTAGATGTGTAGTATATTTATAGACTAAACTGGGGAGCATTTACATTTTTGCAGTATTGAGTGTTTCCTTTCACTCATTCCATCAGCAGTATTTCCTGCAGTTACTATACACCAGGCACTGTGCTGGATATTTTTTAGATTTTGTTGATATTGTTAATGATGTTTTAAAATCATTTTTAAAAGTTCTCCCTATTACTTGAATTTAGGAATGCCCTCGATGTTTTCGTTTTGTGATTAATCACCATCCTGAATTCTTTATCTGTTTCTAGTCATCTTTTAGGTGATCCTCTTAACTTTCCCAAACAGACTGTTATCAGTCTGCAAATAATGATAATTTCATTTCCTTCTTTCCAGCCCTTATGTATTTCTTTAACTTGTCTTATCATGTGGGTTAGAACTTCTAGACCAAAGTTAAATAATATTGTAGTTAAGGCAGCACTGACTGATTTTTAGTTTTCTTTGTTTCTGTTTTGTTTTTAATTAATTTCTCCCATGCTGTGTTAATCATATGTTTAGTCTGTTTTTAGTAATTAACACTGTTAGCTTTATTATTAGATTTTCTAACATCAAACTATTCTTAAATTACTCAGATAAATTCTACTTGGTGATGGTATATTGTCATTTTTAATGTAATTCTGAATTTGCTTTGCTAAAATTTTTTAAAGACTTTTACGTTTATAATCCTTAAGGGAGATTGGCAAGTAGTTTCTTTTTTTCTGTTATCTCTGTCAGCGCTTGTTCCCAGGGTTGTGTTAGCTTAAAATATGAATTAGGCTTTCCATCCTTTTCTGTGCTTTGGAAAGCTTCTGTTAAATTATCATAAAGGGACATTTCTTCTGATTATGAAAGTAATAGTTTTCTTATAAAATATTAAGAAATCCTTCCTTAGAGATAACTACCCTTGATGTTTTGATGTCTTTAGGTCCTGGGTTGTTTTTTCTCTATGTGGATGACACTTCTTTTTATGACTTGATTTCTTTTTCTTTTAATAAATTATGATGGGTATCTTTCTATGTTAACAAATATAGATTTCAGTCATACTTTTTTTTTTTTTTTTTTGGCCATGCTGCACCGCATGTGGGATCTTAGTTCCTCGACCAAGGATTGAACCAGCGCCTTCTGCATTGGAGGCATGGAGTGTCAACCACTGGACCGCCAGGGAGGTCCCCAGTCATACTTTTTAATGGCTACATATTCTTTCATCTGTTGAATGCTTTTGATCTTTAATTTCGTAGATTCTTCTTAGACCTGGTGTGTGTGTGTGTGTGTGTGTGTGTGTGTGTGTGTGTGTGTGTGTGTGTTGTTCTTTTGTTCGTTCGTTTGTTTGTTTTGCTCTTTACTTCTTGAGTGAGGAGGGATCTGCTTTCCTTGGCGTTGGAGTGTCAACCACTGGACCGCCAGGGAGGTCCCCAGTCATACTTTTTAATGGCTACATATTCTTTCATCTGTTGAATGCTTTTGATCTTTAATTTCGTAGATTCTTCTTAGACCTGGTGTGTGTGTGTGTGTGTGTGTGTGTGTGTGTGTGTGTGTGTGTGTGTGTGTTGTTCTTTTGTTCGTTCGTTTGTTTGTTTTGCTCTTTACTTCTTGAGTGAGGAGGGATCTGCTTTCCTTGGCGTTTCCCCATAAACGTTGTGGGTGGTTTTTCTGTGGTTCCCAGGGGTATTAGAATAGTTAAGGTGAGATTTTTCTTGGCTGCTAAGACCTTTGAGGATTGCTTGATGTGTGTAGCCCTTGGCCAGCCTCTGCTGTTGCGCTGTATTTTCCTTATGTGACCCTGCTAATCTAAGGAGAGAGCCCCTGCTTCCACTGCAGTTGTATAATTGCTTCTTT
This sequence comes from Leucopleurus acutus, assembly GCF_964270905.1. NCBI lineage: Eukaryota > Metazoa > Chordata > Mammalia > Artiodactyla > Delphinidae > Leucopleurus > Leucopleurus acutus. Next base: position 53,497,539 of record NC_139161.1, on the reverse strand, counting down.
TAACAAGGTAGCAAACTTGTGAGAGTGCCTTTTTAAACATATCTCCAATTATATCCGCGGTTGACTATGTTTACTTTACACGGGCGATTCTATTTTTCATATTTTTAAATTCCTAAGAGGCTTCCTCCCCACCTCTCCACCATCCTTTAAAAAGGCAGCACTTAGAGTCACAAACAAAACTTTACTCTGGGTTTGTAAATTGGAGAAAATTCACACCTCCTGGAAAAAGAGTCCCATGTGGTCAACACTCCTCTTGTATAAAAAGGACACCCTGCTATAAAACTTTTAAGGGGTTGTAAGTGTACCAGTGTGTTTAGGGAGGAGTGGCCGGGATGGCAGTGGGACTTGACGTCTTGTTCTTTGCAGCATGGTTGAGGGAACCGTGGGGCTTTTGCTGGTGAACAAAGACTGGGGACATGCAGTTTCCTGCGTGGCTCCGAGGTAGACCAATAGGATCCGAGGGTAGATGCTCAAGGGACAGAATTCAGCTGACTGTGAGGGCAAAGTGACAGTTTCCAGTCAATGTCAGGGTTCAGGTGTGGACCGGCTTACCAGCTGGTCAGGTCATAGGGCTGGGTGTGAGCATTAGGTGGGTGGCTGGCGCAGGTGACTGTTAAGATTCCGTACAGCCCTGAGGTTGTCGTTGCAGCCCTTCTTTGATTGAATCATAGTTTGTAAAGCAGCGTTTACATGATATTTTTAGGAGACCTCACACCTCTGGACTAGCATTCTCAGGCTGTGTTCTTTTCTTTTCAGCTTACCGTGACAATCAGAGCTTTGTTGCAGAAACTGAAGGAAAAGATCGCCCTTTTGAAGGACTTATTGCTAAGAGCTGTGTCAACACATCAGATGTATCCATGTAAACATTTCCACCTCTTGCTAGAGTGGGAGGACAAGCAGTCTTATTTTAAGAAAGGAAGGAATCTGGGCCACCCAGATTTTTCCACAGCTTGAGGAAGACCCGGTTTCCAAAATATTGCCTATAATCTCAATTTCTATTTTAAGCATCTGTTACATGTTTTACAGTGAATATGCTGGCGATGCAAGACACGCGGCAGGAGTTAACTTAGTTGGGTGTAACCTTAATAGTGCAGGAAGCTCATGCTTTCTGTCAGTGCTGTATTGACACCGAGCCCCATGTTGCTACCTGTCTAGACTGCCTTGAAGGTGGTCCAGCAGGAGAACTTCCATGACACCCTTGAGTTGTGATTCTGCTTCCGTAGTTCCCAGAGTTTTGAACGATTCGTTTTCTTTTCTGAGAAGCCAGTACCAGTAGAAACGATGCATTTTTCCCCCAATTATGTAGATTATTGAGATGTTACTTCTTTGCCTTGTTGTTCTAGAGGTCCAGACAGTACCCCTGTTTTGGGAGTTTTGTGGGGTAGGAAACACTTGCCTGAAGCAAGTTATGTCATCACCTCAGCCTCCCACCAACAATGTCGAGAATTAAAATATTTCTTTCTTTTTTTTTCCGGCCGCGCCATGCAGTGGCTTGTGGGATCTTAGTTCCCTAACCAGGGATCCGACCTGGGCCCCGGCAGTGAAAGTGTGGAGTCCTAACCATTAGACCACCAGAGAACTCCCCAAAATATTTTCTTTCTTTCTTTCTTTCTTTTCTTTTTTTTAAGAAATTCATAATCTGATCAATTTAGGAAAATACACTTGACCTGTTACATAAACTAATCCTTTAAATCCGAGTTTAAAACTGACCTCAAACTGGCCCTCTCTTACCTTTTTGTCTTTAGTTTGTACCAAACTTTGGTGTCTCGGGAAATGGTTGTTATTGCCCAATTTTAAACATGGGAAAATGTAGGAATATAGCTTTTTAGGTAAAACAATAGAAGATGTTTTAAAAAATATTTTTCTCCAAGTATCACCACTGTATGTCACCAGGGAGGGTGGTTTAGGTAGTTGCATGGTTTCCAGTGTGCACCTATTAAAACACTAAGGTTTTAAATATAAGTTTAATTTCAGTAAACAATTGGGCCCTTATTTTTGACACAGTTAGAATATTCTTATATGTTTAGTTTGTAACTTTACCCTCCATCTGGCATCATTTGTTACTGCACAGTCTATTATATAAGGAGTTTTTATTTTATCAAAATGCACAAGACTTAATATATAGACCTCAAGTTGGCAGAACTGTGTTCTCCACTTTCAGTACTAAGTACTTGGAATTCTGCACATGGGATCAAGGTGTGCAAACTCATTTTAATATTACCTAAATCACATGTATTAGAAACGTAGTTAAATATTGTTTCCCAGTGTAATATTAATAACTTTATTTGCTGATAGGTAACTGATTATTATTCATCTTATAATATTTATGTGCTAAACCTATAGGGCAAGAATATATAAATTAATAACTTTTACTTTTTTCTATTAATAATTTCTTCTAGTTATTAATTATGGGGTGTACCAAGCACGCCACAGTCATAATTGACTTTGTTTTTCTAAATGCTTGCAGTCTGACCATATTTTGAAATTTCATAGACTCTGGTTTTGTGGTGATCTCAGAATTTGCTGAATGAAACACCAGGCATTTGAAAACACCAGAGTTATTAAATACTCTGAAAATATGAAATATTTATGAAAATAGTTAAGGACCATCATGTGAATATTTTAGAATTTCCCAGGAGAAATCAAAAACTCGTCTGGAATATAACAGCTTTCTTTAAAATCTAATAATTTTTTTCAAATAATTGGGTCTATTTCTACTGCAACCAAAACTAGGGATGGAATTCAGATAATCCACCCCATGGGGGCGCTCATAAACCTCTGTATTTTCAGGGAGACCATTTCTTAGATAGAATGGAAAGGAGGCAGCTGAACCTTCTTTACAAAAGGGGTATTGAGGCCAAAACAAACTTGCACCTCAAGTCACTGATGAAGTTGGAAAGAAAGGACAGCATTCCAGCAGAGGAATTTTTTCACACCGAGGAGAAGAATATTTAAGAGCTTAAGTAACTTGCCCAGACCCCACTGCTAAGAAATGGAAAGCTAGGATTCCAATGCAGGGCTGTCTGAACCCAAAGCCACTTGTTTAAAAGCTGAATTCTACTTTAGTGATAGAATACAGTCCACTGTCACGTGGCCTGTCTTCAACTAGAGTTCCCTATTGCTTGGCATGTTGCTGTAATGCCAAGACAAATCTTGTTTATAATGCAAATCCTCAAGACCCTTCTTAATCATCAGAAAGATTAAACAGTCTTCACTGTGGTTTATTAGGTATACTTTATGATGTTGTAATTCTTAGAAAAATTTGTGTCCATAAATCGCCGGGAGAGTGACTTTTTAATCCTTTTTCTTGAGGCATAATTAATGTTGGGTGACTTTTTTAACGTGAATATTTGAAAGCCACATTTCCTTACTGTGTTGGGTAGTTGAGTTTATGGTACCTTACTTAATAAATTTATGCCTTTCTGCATTCGTGAAGTTTTCCAGAGAACACTAGGAGTTGCCAGAAAGATAAGTCCTATGAAAATGCCTTCCAAACAGTTAAATTCTGGGAGGTTAGGCCTAAGATGTTACTGCTCTTTCCTGAAAAAGTATTTTTCTCTGGCAAGAATAAATGTGAAATTAAAATGAAAGTGGCGTGCTTTCGAATTGGTTAACTTGCAATTCATAATTGAAAGTCCTGCAGCCAGAGAGTTGAAAATTGCTGAAATACATTAACTTCTGTTCACGGTGCTTCTTGGAGATGGGGATTGTAATGGCCTCACCAGCTGAGAAAAGGTGGGTTTACAGGAGGGCGCATAGGAAATTTCAGGTAATGCTAAAATTATTCTTAGAATTAGCTTTAAATGAAGCTTGTCTTTTTGTTGGGTTTTTCAAAGGCAACACTTCTGGTACTTTAAAAAGAATTTTAAAAAATCACTTTACAGAGGGGTTCAGTATCAAAAGGTATTTTGGTCTCTTGGGAGAAGTCCTGTAGAAATAGTAATAATTATTATTTTTTGGTCGTGCCATACATCTTGTGGCATCTTAGTTTCCTGACCAGGGATTGAACCCAGGCCCCCAGCAGTGAAAGCACCGAGTCCTAACCACTGGACAACCAGGGAATTCCCTAGAAATAATTTTTTTAAATCCATAAATAACTCTGCTCCACTTTGTATTTTTTGGGGGAAAAAAAGATGTGTAGACAGATAGGTAGATGGCAGGATAGATGCCCCAATCACCGTGTAACAAACCTGGATACGTGTAGGTGTGGAGAGGCTCACTGGATAGATTTTAGGGATAGCCCCTCGGGGCTCCAGTGGAGGTGAAGTGGTTCTAAAACACTGCACCTGGCCATGACAGTTTTCACTGGTGTCTGCTGTTGTGAGAAAAATAAGGACAAGATAATTTTTATTTCAGTAGAAATTTTCTGATTTATAGTCTGTTTACATGGTTCTCCCTAGTTTTGGGTATTAACATCTGCTTGCTTTTTCATCATGATAGTAAAAGTAGATGAGAGTTTTGTCTATTGTGGGTTTTGGAATGTCCATAGATGGCAAAATTGGTCTATATAAATACCCCCCATCACCATCCCCGCAGTTTGTTTGGAAATACTTCTGCTCCATGAAATCCAAAAGTCTGGGCACCGTTGGAATACTGGGAACAACATTGGCTTTGGAGCCAGACAGAACTGAGGTGGAAGACCAGCTCCATCACTTCCCCAAGGCCAGAGAGCAACGTAGCCTTTCTTGACCTTAGTTTCATTCATCTGTAGAGTAGGAATAATCATACTTGTTTTGCAGGTTGTTGTGAAAGTTGAAGAAAATATATTTAAAGCATCTCACAGGACAAGCCACCCCCATAATTGTGGGTGTTAAATAAAAGATAGTTATTAACCCTTTGTGGGCAAGTTACTTCTTTGTGCCTGTTTTCTCATTTGCGAAATAGGGATAATCAAAGTACACCCAGCTTATGGGATTGTTGGGAGGATTAAATTATATGCATAGAAGGTGTTTCACATAAAGTAAGCCCTCCTCGAGGATTAGCTGCTACTTACTATTTTATCATTGTTAAAATTACAGCCATCTTGGAGAATTTACAGGTAGTCCTTTTATGGAGTTTATAATCAAGTAAGAAGGGTATATCAAAGCACACAGATAGTGATAGTATTAAGATACTACTTGCAAAATATGATCGATCAGTGCTTTGAGGAAGATAAGGACCTGGTCAGGTACATAATAGATATTCAGCAGAGTTTGTTAACTTAAAAAAAAAAATAGTAAAATGAAAGGGATGAAGTGCTATGTGAGCCAGAAAAATCTTCTGGCCTCTGGGACCTTAAACTGTCTCTGTGCAGTCCTTCTTGCAGCAGTGGGAAGTAATTATGCTTCTCCAGAGCAATTAATTTGCACGTAAGACTTGCCTAAATTCTTAAGCCTTCTACCAAATAAGGAGAAACTCCAGGAGCTAGAGTGGGGGTGGGGCGTCCCCTGGGTCCAGCACCATCTTCAGCTCACTCCATCGTAGGTTGGAAGTGCTTCCCAGGTTATAGCAGAGAAACTGGGCTGAGGCACTTTGGTCATGGGTATTGGTGATACGAAATCAGGACCCAGTTTCATTTGCAGCGTTGCATTGCCATGAACTGGTTATAATTAATTACATGTAACATCAGCCTAGCCGATGAAAAAGTACTATGGTAGCTAGCTCTTCTGTTTCCTTATTTGTCTGTTCTCTGACCTTCTTCCTTGGTTATTCACCACGTTGGTGGAAGAGGAGGTCCCAGTTCTGGCCACTGACTGTGTGCCCTGTGTTCTACTTGTCCTTCCTTACCCTGTCGTTGCTTCCCCCAACTACCATGAGACCACATCCATGCAGTGTCACCACTGCCTAGATGATTCTTTGACCTCTCGTTAACAACAACTTCTGTATAGTAAGTGTGCTATGCAAAAGGGCTGTGCATCTATCCTCTTCAACCTCCTCTACCCTCCCCCCATCTCCTTATGCTCTGTTCTCTTAATAGGTTAAAATAAAAACAGAACAAAGAGGTAGAGTGAGTGTTCCTAACTGGACAGTTTTCCAGTTGTCCCGGATTTACAGGGAGTCTCTGGGAATATTCTGATAATATTACCAGTATTGTTATTAACAGGATGCTAAGAAGTGGCAAAGTTAAGTGAGCAGTACTGGGGGCCTCAGGGTGGAGGAGCCCCTGGAACGTTTGGTGGTCAAGCCCCACACGAGGTGGTAGGAAAGCCCTGACTTAGACTGGAAAGAGCTGGGCTCTAGCCCACTATTGTCATTACCAGCTGCCCAGAGCCCTGGTTTCCTGGTCAGAAGAACAAGAGACTTGGATATGCCTCTCCTAGCATCAGCTGTCTGTGATTCTGTTCTTCACTTATAAGCTTCAAAACATAATCACCAAGTTTTATTGCTCCTAAAATTGATGTTCTTTGTTAATTTATTCTCAACTAGTTTATATCTAATATCTGCTAAATTTAAAACTTGCCTTTATTGTTTTTATTTAAAAAGTACTTTCTACCTGTATAGTTCTTATTTTATTTTATTTTTTTGTGGTACGCGGGCCTCTCACTGCTGTGGCCTCTCCCGTTGCGGAGCACAGGCTCCGGACGCGCAGACTCAGCAGCCACGGCTCACGGACCCAGCCGCTCCGCGGCATGTGGGATCTTCCCAGACAGGGGCATGAACCCATGTCCCCTGCATCGGCAGGCGGACTCTCAACCACTGCGCCACCAGGGAAGCCCTATAGTTCTTATTTTTAACCAATGACTCTTCTCTCTCTTCCCCATCCCCATCCTATTCCAGCTCATTCTTTCATAGTTAATGTGTTAGTGGTTGGTACCTGCCATCACAGACTTTTCTAGGCATGAACAAATATATACACATGTAAATATAAAATGCTTTTGACTACAGAGGGATCATATTATACGTTTGGTTCTGAAATTTTTTGTTAATTAGCATTTGATAGAGTCAAACAATCCAACACAATATTGGATGGGAAGTAAGTCTCCCTTACACCCTGAATCCCCAGTTCCCTTTCCTTAGAGGCAACTCTTTCTGTATTCTTCCATAAATTTTAAGTGTATATACAAACATATATGTTTCTCTGATTTTTTTTTTTTTTTTTTTTTGCGGTACGCGGGCGTCTCACTGCTGTGGCCTCTCCCGTTGCGGAGCACAGGCTCCGGACGCGCAGGCTCAGCGGCCATGGCTCACGGGCCCAGCTGCTCCGCGGCACGTGGGATCTTCCCGGACCGGGGCACGAACCCGTGTCCCCTGCATTGGCAGGCGGACTCTCAACCACTGCGCCACCAGGGAAGCCCTAGATTTTTTTTTTTAATGTATGCAGTGGGAGCATACTATTCACTGTTTATTAGCTCTTTGCTGCTTCTTTTTGTTTAACACTATTTTGGAGATTATTCCATACCAAATAACTTATGTAGCACTTAGTAAGTGCTCAGAAATGTTAATTATCATTATCATCGATACATAAAGAGCTTTCCTCTTCTCTCTCTCTCTTTTTTTGGGGGCTGCAAAACATACCACTGTAGAGGTGTGCTACTTCCTTATTGACGGACCTTAGAATGTTTCCAGTATTTGGCTATTATAAATAATGCTGCAGTGAACATCTTTGTTCCTACATCTTTGTATAGACATGTGAATATATCTGTAGGAGAAATTCCTGTTGAAAGAATGTGCCTTTTAAATTTTGTTATGTATATAGAAGGCAATGTGGCAATTGGTTGAACCCATTTCCATTCCCACCAAGGATGTCTGAGAGTGCTTGGTTCCTTGCCCCTTTCCAGAACCGCCCTGTCGTAGTTTCTTACCTGATGGGTGAAAGTGATAGCATGGTTCAGTTTGCATTTCTTTTACTAATGTGAAACTGCATTTTTTTTCATTTGATTAGCATTATTGTTGTTTCTTTTTTCTATGCCCTGTTATATCCTTTGCGGTTTTAAAATTTGCCACTATTAATTTGTCACTTGTAATTTTACTTTGCAGATATTTAAAATTTTTATAGAGCCAGATTTAGTGTTTCCTTCATGGCCTCTGGGTTTTCATTCTTGACTAGAAAGATCTTTCTTACTCTAAGAGTATTAGAAAGTTCTCCAAAGTCATCTTCTAATGATATGTAATTTTACTTTTTATGTTTAAACCCTGAGCCAGTCAGATCTGTGCTTAGTTATAATATTGGATTATCGTTCAGCTTATGCTCGCTTGGATGGTTGGATAACTAAATCCCAACAAAACCACAGATTGCCAGAGTAGGTTGAGTGTAGAACAGAAGACAAGGCTAATCAGCATTGTGATATAGTTAATAGTTTTCCATGATTAAAATTCAGTTTTGTCCTGTATAATTCATGACATAGGTTCTGTCTCTCCCCACCCCCAGGAGCGTTTTTTTAGATAGAAGAGGCTTCTGCTTTATTGACAATTTGCCACTGATTCGAAACACATTGATATTTATTCTTGGTGTTGCATTGATCAGAAGGCTAATATTTGGCCCTTTTATTAGTACAGAGGAAGGACTTAAGCTCACTGTTTCTTAGTTACAGTTGTTACTTCACGGTTTCCAAGATGGGTTCTTAATGTCTGTAGTCAAGCAGGAAACGGAAAAGTGATGGTAGTCATTTTTCTCAGGAAAGCGTGGCATTCTGGAATGTTGAGAGAATGTATCCATTATTATTTTTTAAGTAGTCAAAGTCACTAACACTCCTTAGTTACATTGGTTTGGGGGGGATTTATGATTTTTCTAACTAATATCTGCTACTGGGGAACATTTTTGATGGGTTTATTTGCTTTTTTTGCTAGCTGGCCAGCTTTTTCTATTCAAAATGATCAACAAAAGTAGATTCACTGGGCCGTGGTTTTCCCACCCAGGGAAACTTACTTGATTCTGCCAAGTTCTCAAACTTCTGGGGCCTAAATGCAGGGTTTAATATCCCCTCTTGAAAGGACAAGTATCTATAAATCCAGAAATCCAAAGTAGTGATCTCACTTTTACTGGAACCAGGAAAACTGTGGCCATGGATCGTGCCGGAGGAGGTGTGAGAGATGATCTGGGTGCCACATGAAGAAACAAATTCAAAAAGGTGAAGTAATTGGTTCAGGATCGTAGGTAAGGATCAAAATAGGACTAGCTGGCCTTTGGACTCCTAGTCAAGAGTGCTTAGTAGATTAACACATTAAATATGATTATTTCTTTGTAATTCTGTTGAGAATTAAAGCTCATGCAATGTATTTAATGAGCCGATGGTGACAGCTTTTTAGAGCAAATCTGTTGCATGAAGTAGCCCTTTACAAAATATATTCCAGGTGTGTTAGTAGGTGTTCATTAACATGGAAGAAAGGGGGCAACATAGAAAACTTTTCTTTCTCTTTTTCCTTTTTTAGAAGAGTGTCTTAGGGTATCAGTGTCTAAAAAAAACGCTTGACCACCGTGACCTAAAACTCAAAGCCTGATGACTCCCTGAGTCACATTGCCCTGTTGAGAGGAAGGACATTTCAGGGGTGGCCGCTGGGAGGAAAATCGTGTTTACCAACTGTGTTTCTCAGTGAAGGATCTCGTGTGGCGGATCTGTGTCAGTGTTTGTTAAGTCCCTCTGTGATGGTTCTGTCCAGGTCCTTTACTGGAAGGATCAGTGAAGTCTGAGGTTAGAGCAGGAGGAGAAGGTTGGTTCAGGCCTCTTCTGGGTAGGATTGATCAGAGCCTATAACAGTCCTTTCTGACTTGGAGAGCTCACTTAACTTAATAGGTCAAATGAGGTAATTCACCTGCTCTTGGACCTTAACGAGATGCCTGCAGAACACAGCTCGAAGGAGACCGAAGACAAAACCTTTTGGATGATCTTGTAACTCGAGAGAGACTACTTCTGACATCCTTTAAGAACGAGGGTGCAGAACCAGATCTCATCAGGTACGATGTTTTCCTTTACAGGGTTTATGTGGTGGGTGAAATTTATTTGCAGAGATTACAGCTATTTCCTGAATGGCTTAATTTCTTTTTTTAAAATTTCTTTAACTAGTAAATTATAGTCTGTTTATTTATAGTGTTTGTCATTTTCTATGCAATGTAGTTTTCATTAAATTTCTAGATTTAGTAAACCAGATATGTTCAGCTGAATCCCATCTTGGAGGAAGGCTATTTAGGTAAAATACAAAGTCAGAAAATGTCTTTTCATTCTTTAGGTTGAGCTTTCTGCTATGTTAGCTGCCTTTTAAACTCTAGAAGTCATGTTCTTATCTGTGTTGGAAAATGATTTTTTAAAGATTTTTTTGATGTGGACCATTTTTAAAGTCTTTATTGAATTTGTTACAATATTGCTTCTGTTTTATGTTTTGGTTTTTTGGCCACGGGGCATGTGGGATCTTAGCTCCCCAACTAGGGATCGAACGAACCGGCACCTCCTGCTTTGGAAGGCGACGTCCTAACCACTGGGCCGCCAGGGAAGTCCCTGAAAATGATTTTTTTAAATTGACTTGTTATAAAAATGTGTCCTAAAGGTTGTAGTCCATGGCTCATGGAATTAGAGGCGTGGGGCCGTTGGATTCTTCTCTCTGTTCTTTGCTGGAGAGTAATTCACACTCTACAGAGTTGTCGGCTGCTCTGTACCGGGCTCTGCAGAGAAGCGGTCCGGCCTTCCCAGCTGAGGTTAATGAAGTATAAATTGTGACATCTTTAAAACTGGCCTCCCCCCGGCTTCTAGAACTCTCTTAACGTCATTGTGGGAACCATCACAGATGAGATGAGGATAAAACCCTCCTCTCCCCGCCTTCCGCACGAGAGGTGATGATGCCTTCATTGTGGGGCGGCAGCTTGTTCCTGGTTAGGAGTCACACTGCTTCCTAGGGGCGGTGTTTTTTTTTTAAGAGGTTTTAACGAGGCTCAGCCTCAGACAATTAAATCCAGGGGCGTGGAGGGCGTGGTCCTAGAGGGGCCCCAGGTGATTCTGATCTGCAGCCAGACTTGAAAAACCACAGCCCAAGGGCGAGCCGAAGAGGATGAAGCGGCTGCCGGTGGGTCCTAGCTTTCTCTGGAGCGTGGGATCCAAGGTTTGTGGAAAGAAACGTTGAAATTTGGGAAGCTAGATGAAACGTTGGAGCTGCTCGTTTGGAGAAATAAAAGCCAGGAGTTAGGGAAGGAGGAGCTGTGTCCTGGGCAGGGTTTGTAAACGGACGCCGAAGCCTCTGGTGAGCTGGCTGATTCATCGTGGTGCCGGACTCTGCTCGGGCGGATGCAGGAGTGAAGTGGGAGGGTGAAGGTGGTGATTCAGAGCTGGTGAAAAAGAACCGGTGAGCAAGGGGATCCAGGGCGAGGAGAGAGTGTCCTCTATCAGGGCGGGTCTTCACATCGAAGTCCAGAAATGTAGTAAAGGTAGCGTGGGGCGGGAGAAGCAAATTTCATAGGGGAGGAGGGGCCAAGTAGAGGTGATGGTTGGAGGAGGAGAAGACACGGACATCCTTCTCTGTCGTGGAGGTGGCCGTTCTGATGACTAGTGACGGTGACTGTTGGGTGAGAGCCTCCTGTGTGTCAGGCTCTGCTTCTCTTCATTGTCGTTTAATGTTGAAGGGGCCCACTTGGGCCTTAGGTCTTTTTTCCCCCAGGTTTTAAAACTTGAATATTAAAAAAAATTGTGCATTCTAATAACTAAAATCATTTGAACAACAACAAAAAATGGCACCCTGATTAAACTGCATTTTACAGCCCACAGGACACCTTGAGACCAGCTTACTCTTTATTCTAGATTTCACTGCCGTCCCACCCAGCCTCCTCCTTCACCAACATGCAGGTTCTTTTCCTTTCCTGCCAGCCAGACAGGTGGATGGGAGAGGCGGGCGCGGCCTTCGTTGTCAGTAGTTTTCCATTCTTCGATGTGAAAAGGGGCAGCACAGTCATTTAAACTTGATCCGACCTCTTTGCATCTTACAAAGTTAAACAGCTACAAGAAGTAAGATAAGGTAGTGCTTGTGGAATGTACAGTGCATGTTGGCGGCGCGCGCCTCCTTAGGGCACGCCTGCTTGCTTCTCCTGTTCAGTCGCTTCTTTTGAAGGCAGTGGATTTTTCTCTTTTGTTTCTGTTTTCTTCAATCTCGACTTACCGACTTTCTCAATCTCAGCCCTATCGGGTTTGTCCGGCGTGGCTGCAGAGGAAGAGGAGCGAGTTACCAGCGAGCGAGGTCCGGCCTGCGCAGTGGTCGCCGCTGAGTCTGGGCCTTAGGTCTTCCTGGAGGGTATGGTTGATTTTTGGTCCCCCCCCCCCTCACTTGGGTCGACGAAAAATAATAATAGAAGAGTCTTATTGGAGCCAAACTGAGGACTAGCCTGGAAGCCTGCTTCCCAGATCACTCTAAGAAATAGCTCCAGAGAAGCAGGGTTTTTAGCACAGTTTTATATCTTGTCAGAACAAAGTACGTTAAACAAGTCAGGGATACATTTCTTCAAGGTTTCAGAAAAACAGGCCAGGATGTATACGTACAGCAGGTACAGGATGGACTTGGCACCTGGGAAGTGAATCTTATCAAAGGAGGATTAACGTTGGCGTCCCAGAAAGAGGGGCCTTTAATCTTTATTTTTAACATGGACGGTCTTTACTTCTGGTTAGTGTGCCCTTTCCTTTAGTGATTAAAACAGGTGTACAATGTATATTTGATAGGCCACAAACAGGCTGTTTCAAGTAGCGTAAAATTCAAGTTAACTCGTCTATAAGCCAGAATGACTTCTCTAGATCTCAGTATGTCAAAATTACTCCTATTGCTTGTCACCCTATCTCTTTTTGGTCACCCCTCTTCTCTCCTGTGATAATCTGTTTGCTACTTAAAGCCCTACCTGTTCACGTTCAGCGTCACCTGGGTTTGTGTTTAGAAATGTAGTCTCAGACCCCACCCCCGCCCTACTCAATTAAATCTGCATTTGAACAAGATCCTCAGGTGGCTTGAATGCCCCTTCCAGCTTGAAATACTGCTTTATATCACTTGTTCTTAATTGTGGGACTCAGCATCAGAATCACCTACGAGGCTTTAAAAAAAATAAATAAAAAGACAAGCGTCCAGGCCATATACTTGCAGAGTCTGAACGAGTGTCTGGTGGGCGGCCTGGGTAGCCGTAACACGGTGGGGAGCTCCTCGGGGGTGGGTGGCAGGGTAAGAACCACTGCTTTCTTTCACGGGGCCGAGAGATGAGCGCTAACGGCTTACACCTGCGTGTTTTCTGTGTGCCGGGCGCTATGCTAAGCTGTACGTGCCTGCAGTGTTATATCTTTATAACATCCCACTTTACAGGAGAGAAGCTGAGGCTTGGAGGGGTCAGGTAACTTGCACATGATTCTAAGACTAATCTGTCTCAGAGTTTGGATTTCCTCTAGATCTGTGTGTCTTCAGATGGGAACTCTTAACCGTTGCACCATAAGAAGAGCTGGACCAGGAATTAGAAGCGCTCGGCTCTGTCGCTTCCTAGTCAGTCATCTGGGCTTCAGAATCATTGACTTGAAAATGGGTGTGTGTGTTCTGCCTCGTTTTCATTGTTTGGACCAGGTGAGGTGATTGGAACGTGAAGGGCTTTGTAAGCTCTAAAGCCTTTACAACTACAAGATGAGTGCTCGAGGGGGACCTGGCCTCCCTGACCAGTCTCGTTTCATGTTCTGCACCTGGTTCTCCTCCCTCCTATTCTCACCTCCCACGGCTCCTTCTGTGTCCCTTTCCTCAGTGCCCGGCTTGCTGGCTGTGGTCTTGATGGTAAACAGTCGCACATTGATTCTAGCAATGGAATCCATGATGGCAACGACTTACCTTCCTGGACGTATTTTAGCTGAAGCCTCCTTAAGCCCAAAGTAAATGAAGCGGTAGGAAGATTTTAGGGAATTTAGCAGGTCAGTAGCAGAGGTGTGTCGGACGGAGGCCCACCAAGGCCTCTGAAGTCCTATCACCAGGACACCCCCTGCTCCTCCTGTTTAATTTAAGGCTGATCCACCTGGTGGGCCTGCAGGTGTTGCTTATGGGTGAATGGTTGGGCTGGCCAGGGACAGAAAGACCAGCCTGAGGGGAAACTGAAGCAGGGGTAACTAATTCCTGAGGGTTTGAAATAATGAAGGTAACCGGCCAGGCTGATTTCCATGCTCTCAAGATGAAACTTTGAGGGAACCATAGATGTTTTATTCAGACACAGAAATCTAGAGGAATTCAAAGTAAGCTTGCAGAAGAGTTGACAAGTGTGTGAGCCCTGTAGAGAGACATGACTTCTGAGGATTGGCTTGATGAGGTAAAATGGATAGAGCAGACCGTGGTGGTCCACTCCAGGCACCACGGAATGCGCCCGAGAATGAGAAACCAGTGCGGCAATTAGATATCGCTCCCTGTAAAGGAAGTCTGGAAGTCACTGAGGTATGAAAGAGGAAAGACAATGGTAGGTGGCCTGGAAGGTGAATTATTGGTGAACCCTTGTCGGGCTAGGATTGCTTTAGACCCATGTCTGTATACCTGTCTGTATTAGTTTGCTAGGGCTACTGTAATGAAGTACCACAGACTGGGTGGCTCAAACAACAGAAATGTATTTTCTTACAGTTCTGGTGGCTGGAAGTCCAAGGTTAAGGTGTCACCTTCAGAGTTGGTTCCTCCTGAGGGCCATGACAGCAGGATCTGTTCCAGGCCTCTCTCCTCGGCTTGTAGATGGCCGTTTTCCCCTCTGTCTTCTCTGTCATACCCGCGTGTGTGTCCGTGTCCAAATTTCCTTTTCTTACTGGATTAGGGCCCACCCTCGTGACCTCACTTTAACTGCCTCTTTAAAGAACTTATCTCCAAATATTGTTCCATTCTGGATTACTGGGGGTTAAGACCTCAACGAATGAGTTTTGCCGGGGTGGGGGTGGGGTGGGAGGGACGGACACAGTTCAGCCCATAACTGTCCAAAAAGTAAGTCCTACACACATTCTAGGAGAATCTGATTGGTAAGGAAATGCATACAAGGTAAAGCCATTCTCAAATTCTTATGTAGAGGAAGCCCTGGGAAATCTACTCAAGGGCTGTGAAATGAACACCTACATAGCACTGCCCAACCCCAGCTCGTCAGGGAGGATGGCAGCAGTGCAGAGTCGATGGAGGCAGGCAGTGCGTGTATGGATGAGTGTGTGCACGAACACAGGTTAAACTCAAGGAAATTGCTAGAAGTAGACTGTCTTAGATTTGAGGTCAGAGTTTCCAGTCTTTGATTTCACCCACATGCCCATGTCAGAGTTACTTTTGCCTTTTTTTTTTTAACCCCGAATCCCCACCTTTGAGGCCTCCCCTTCCTTCCCCAACCCCCCATACCCAAATAACTCTTGCTTGGACCTAGCCTTCTGAGGATCTGAATTCAGTTGTAGACATGAATTGGATTTGGGTTCCCAGTTCGATCTTGCCCTCCCACCTCCTGACTGTCAGGCTGCCCGGTCATTTCTGAGACCTTGTTGGGGACCTTTCAGCTGTGTCCCTGGAGAAACCTCATTCCCTCCCCTGCCCGTCCATTGCTCTTAGGGTCTCCGGTGACTCGCAAAGATTTCTTCAGTCCTGCAGATTCCTAGTTCTGGGCTCCTCCATCGTTTCCGTTTGCTTCCCTAATCTCTGGATTCCTCCAATAGTTTTGATGGCTTCTGTCATTCTTGATATCATTGTGGGTTGCTTTGTCACTGGGGGAGGCAGGGGGTGGGGGCCGGCTCACGTCTTGCTTTTAGGTCACAACCTACAGAAGCACATTGGTCAGGAAGCCTTATCAGAACTTGAAAGTGTTATAGACCTGCGCTCTCTGGCACATCTTGTCATTCATGCTAGACCATCACCACAGGTACTGTTGGAGAACTGGGGGTGATCTGCTAATCGGTAGTGCGAAGCCCCCTAATGACTGGCGGCAACACCGCAAGATCAGTTGACCAACCAGGACTCCCTGAAAACTGTCGACCCTCCCTGTCCTCCTGAGCTCTTCCCTCTTCTCTGGTTTCCTCTGTGGCCTCCTCTTCTCACCCCAAGTCTTTGCTTCCTCTCTCTCCCCCATCCCCCATTCTCAGGAGTCCTTTTGCCATCCCCTGCCCCCCAAAACTTTCCTCCTCTTTCCTCTTCCTCATCATATGTGGACTTGTTAAGCAGAGGAGAGTATTGTCAAACTTCAGTTTGGATTAGCATTTCCTTTAAACAGACACGAGTGTAGGAATCCCATAGTTGAATGCGTAGCTGTCATGTGATGGCGTCTGAGTTTTACCTTACGGATTACTGATCCTTATTCTGAAGCAGTAAGCCTTGATGTGAGACTTGGTCTCAGTAAGCAACGGTTGACTAATTGAGGACATTTGGAAACTTGTTAAAGAAGTCTCTGTAACAATGTCTCTTGGAAGAAGATAAGCCCTAATTTATAAAGCAGTGACACAGCTTCGGATTGAAAACCCCGCTGCCCTTTATATTTGAGAGCATTGCCAATTCTCACAATTAGTTAAACCTTTGTAAAGAGAGAAAAAAAAATCATTGCATACTTCAGTGCTCTGTGACCATCTCAGAGATTATGTGATTAACTCGGCTGTAGTGGGTGGCTAATTGGGTAAGCTTTAATCTTCACACCACCAAGTATATTGAGGATTATAGGAAATAGGAAGTTATTTAGAGGTTGAGATGGTAATGTGTCAGGAATCCTATATTAACAAGCAGACCAACTGCTAACGTCAAAAGAATAGAAGAAAATGAAATGTTCACATTTTCTTAGAGTGAGCTTTACATTTAATTTCAGATATTTACTTTTCCTTGGAGCTGCTAAAAAAATATATATATACTTCCAATTTATATTTCATTTCACTGTATTGGCAGCCAAGGGAGGCGAAAGAAAAATTTGCATTGAATATTCCATTAAAAGTATTGCCCTTCTACCATTTGAGATCATTGAATGTTTTCTTTCAATTTAAAGCTTGATTTATAAGAAGGATGATTGCCATCTGATAGTACTGAGATTTCCTAAAAAATTATTCGTTTATACTTTGTTGCTTGAAGTTATGAACACATGATGAACCGACTCTTGCAGAAGAGGAAATCTCTGAGGAATATACTCCTGCATCATTAGCTGTGAGACAACGGATAAGCCATAATTTATCCTTTTTACTTATGCCCCAGAAATACACTAACTTTCTGGGTCATCTGGCATGTAAAGGATATGCTGAAATCAGTAAAGATGTGCTTCTCTCTCTTTGAGTGACCCCAAGGATAGTTGAACTAAGGTGGTATTAAGTGCAGTCAAGAATATTAAATTTCTCTGATAATTTAATAAACTAGTTAAGGAATAAAAAATGTGGTAAATGGAAGCTTTTCTTTTGAGTGCAAAAAAACCCTAAACAAACGAACAAAATCTAGTTTTTACATTTGAGCTCTTTACAGTTCAGCAAGAAAGACATGAATTAAAGATTCATACAAATAAGTAAAATCAGTTCAGCAGAAAAATATATTGTGCTTTGAGGGAATATTAGTGGGGAGCTGATTTAGCTAGGGAAGCCATGTGGTTTTAATATTTTTTTTTTTTTTGCAAGCCTATATTTTGTTTCTCCATCTAAATTTTAAATACCTTGAGGACGGGGACCAAAACCTAACACGATGGTTAAGAACTGTTTGCTCACTGAATGAAAATCTTTTGTTTTTCCAGTATCTTTTATAAATACCTAGTGGGAGTTTGGTATATAGCAGGCGCTCAGCAGATTTCTGTTGATTGAAAGGTAGACTGAGTCGGGATGTGATAGGCTGGGCTCTGTAAACAAACCTGGGACCCTCAGGGGAATAGCAGATGAAAGCATTTTTTGCCTGCCTTACATAGAGTCTGGTGGTTCTCTGGGACAGCTCCCTTCAAAGGGTGATTCAGGGTTTCCCACCATGTGGCTGTGCTGTCTTTGACACGAGACCTTCATGCTCGCTGTGAGGGGAGAAGAGAGAGGGTGTGGAGGCCTCACCCCCTCTCATATGCCATCGCCTAGAAGTTGCGTATGTAGCAGCCCGTTGGCCGTAACCAATCACATGGCTCCAACTTGCCTGCCGGGGAGACTGGGAAATGTAGTCTTTGACTACGCTCACAAAGAGGCGCATGAAATGGGACTTGGGGCAACCCCTCACTTTTTGTCTCTGCCTCACTGATGATTGGGGGTGGTTTGATGGAAACATAAGTAACTTTGGTACATAGTCTGCCTACTTTCTTAATTAGCGGAGATTAGAATCAGAAGTTAATAGAGGCACATGAGGTGGGCTGAGAGGCGACCCTGGTGGGGTTTGTTCGCCTTTTATAATGCTCATTCTGAAAGAGTTCAGGCAGGCAGGGGAAACAAGACAGAAATTCAGTGCAAATGGGTATATACAGTGCAGACTAGAAAGGGAGGTTGTGTCTGCAGCAGTCAGAGGAGGAGAAGGACCAAGGAAAGCACCTAAAAGGTCTGGAAAAGAAGACGGTGTTTATTGTTCTTACCCTCATCAAGGGGGTGCCTGGTTTAGCTCACGCATTAGTATTACAGCCACGATGCCCTTAGCTGCAGGGAACAGATAACCCTACCCAAAACCACTTACATAAGGAAAAATACCTCTGTATAATAAATTCCAAGTTAGAGAATTGAGAGGGATGGTTAATTCCACAGTCGGTGATGATCCAGGTTCTGGCCATGTCTTTGTTTTGCCTTCGTCTTCAGACCGCCTCCTCTTGGTCGAGAATACCTGTAGAAAGTTCCCAGCCACACTCCAGACTTCAGTAGGAGAGGAAGGAGGGTGTGTCTTGCATAAGTAATGTATTCACGTGGCTGAGACATTCTTTTTTCGAAACTTTCTATTTTTTTTTTTTTTTGGAAGATGTTGGGGGTAGGAGTTTATTTATTTATTTTTGCTGTGCTGGGTCTTCGTTTCTGTGCGAGGGCTTTCTCTAGTTGTGGCAAGCCGGCGCCACTCTTCATCGCGGTGCGCGGGCCTCTCACTATCACGGCCTCTCTTGTTGCGGAGCACAGACTCCAGACGTGCAGGCTCAGTAGTTGTGGCTCACGGGCCTAGTCGCTCCGCGTCATGTGGGATCCTCCCAGACCAGGGCTCGAACCCGTGTCCCCTGCATTAGCAGGCAGATTCTCAACCACTGCGCCACCCGGGAAGCCCGTGGCTGAGACATTTTAAAAGCACTTAACAGTGTTCAGTGAAAAGCCTCCCTCCGTGTGCCCCCCTCCTCAACAAATACCAGTGTTAATAATTTTTGGTATATATTTCCAAGGTTCTCTTGAATATATGCCAGCAAATAGGAATATTTTCTTATTTCGCTCCATCTTTTACACAAACGGTAGCATACTACACAAATTATTCTACAGCATTCTTTTGTCATCTAAATATCCTGGAGATCTTCCCAAACCAGCACATGAGGTTTTGTCATTAGCTTTGGGGTTTTTTCTTTTTTTGAAATATGAGGGTTGATGTTGTAATTGAATCCTCTGTCATTAGTTTTTTTTATAGCCTTATATTTCATTGTATGCACTACTGTAATTTAACTAGTTTCCTATTGATATGTGTATTGTTTCCACTCTATTACATTTGTGTATATATATTACATAGTTTTTTTATTACAAAAATATAGTGGTGAATAACCTTATACATAAGGGATTTCATATGTGTGAAGGTCTAGGTCTATCTCTAGATAAGTTCTTAGAAGAAGGATGGCTGGGCCAAAGGATATATGCATTTATAATTTTCATAGAACCAGTTTAACCTTGTGCTAGCAACTTATGTGACTGCCTATTTCCATACAGTCTTCTCCAAAGAGTGTTATTAAATTTTGTATCCTATTCCAATCTAGTATATGAAGATAGTTCTGATGTTAAATTTTTGTTAAATTTGTTTACTCTGTTAAATATTTGATCCATTTGGAATTTGAAGAGTACGAATCACACTTTTTCCCTATTTGACTATTTTTGTGACTGACTACATTTTTTTTTTTTTACTGAGTCATCCATCTTCACAAATTCTGAGATGAGATTTATCGTATAATACATTCGCATATATGTTTGGATCTATTTCTGGACTTCGTAAGGCATTTCATTGATCTCTGCTAATACCATTTTGTGGCTTTGTTATAAGTTTTAGTACATGATAGGGCTAGTCTTGTCATTGTACTACTTAAACAATTTTCATTTAAAAAACCCCTCAAAATCAGCTAATCTAATTCCAAAAAAGAGAAATAACTGGTGGTTTTTTAAAAATTGAGGTTACATGAAATCTTAATCCTTTATAATGTTGAATTTTCCTACCCAAGAATATGGGTTTTTTTTTCTGTTTGTTCAAGCCATCTTTCAGGCCTTTCAGAATGTTTTCTTCAAATACACATTTCTGGTTTAATTTATTTTGAGGTATTTTATCGTTTGGGTGGTAGTTTTAAATTCAGTTTTTCATTTCGTCATGCTTTTTGATGTTTATATGAAAACTGGATATCTGGATGCTATTATATGTAAACAGTCTAATTCTCATTGTTTTCAGTAGTTTTTCTGTTGATTCTCTTGTATTTTCCAGTTATTTTCTAAGAGGGGGAAAAACAACACCTCCTGGAAGCTTCACAGTAGACTTTGGCTCAAAACAGAAGTAGGCTAGGATTGTATCACATGCTATGTTATACCAAGAGCCGTGGTGGAATGGAGTTGCCATGATTGGCTTGGTTTATTCAGGATAGATACATCCCTGAACTGAAACTGAGGACAGGCTTATGTTCCCTGAGCAGTGGAGCCTTGAACAAAATTGAATTCTGATAACAAGGGAGAAAGGACATAGAGATGTTGGGTGGGACTGCTGTACCACCCCTCCTCTGTGTTCCCTTAGCAACAGTGACTCTCTTCATCTTGAAGTTTCTTCTGACACCAGAGACTCCAGGTTCCTCACTACTGTGACCTCAGTAAGTTCTTGAAATCCCAGAGAAGTGGTAGCTCACTGGCCTTCTGGGTTATTTTATTTAGGTTCAAGTGGAACTTGGATAATTGCCTTAAATCTCTAGTTCACTGTTTAAAGAAGCTGGGCTATTTACTCTTACCTGTATTCCTGAAGAGGTTTAGGAGAAGTGCTTTCGAAGTAGAACCCAGTTTCAACAGCAACACATTTATACAGTTTCATAGAACTGGCTGCTTCTGTAGACAGATGATCTTGTGCATTTTGTTAATTGTTTAATTCCATTTGGGGGGTAATAGCTTCTGACTTTGTCTCCATGTTCTGGAGAAACATAGGTTAAATAGGTTAATTTGTTGTGGGGACTGATACTTAGGGACAAGAGGGAGTGTTTGAAACATGGACCGACTTGAAAAATCTGGAATATATGTTGCCTTAGCAGTTTTTTTTCTGTATTAACTACTGGTCTGATACTAGCCATGCAAAGTGTACGGTGACCATGTTTTCTTGGGGGGAAAAACTGGATATGTCATATGACCAAGTATTTCTTTTGACTTTTCTGGAAGAGGCAGTTTGGTTGATACTGTCAGGCCAAAATGTTGATGCTTTGGGATGTTCCGGTGGTTAATGGGAACGAATAGAATACTTTTGAAAAAATGTAAAACATAAATTTACTTTTAAAGATGTGTATCACATGTAAACACCCAACTGTACAAAAAGGTTATTGATGAAAACTGGAGTGCCCTCCCACTTCTGGCATGCATTTTCCCTTTTCCTCCCTGGAGGCAGCAACTTCTAACAGTTTTGTGTATCCTTCTAGAAAGGTAATACACATGTATAAGGATACACATACATCTCCAGTCACTCTCACCCTTTCAGTTTTTAATGTGAATTATAGTGTAAAATGTCCTCTTTACTGTGCGTTATCTTTTTTGTCTAGCAGTATATCTTGGGGCTTATGAAGTAGGATGTTTAAATAGTACTCTTAAGTATCTTGAAATTGTCTCAAACTTGACAGTAGCTCTTTTGAAGTGTTTCAGTTATGTGTACTAACAAGACTGATTATCACTTGAAGGTCATTTAGCCCAGATTTTTTTTTCTCCGTGGGCTAGGAAAAGAAGCTCTGTTAGCAGCCTGACTTCCAAATAGATACTAATGGTAAAGAAGGATTATCCATTTGGATGACTGATCAAGGGAGTAAACCCAGAGACGTTAAGACCTAGGTAAATATCGGTCGTTGCAATCCCACATTGTTGCTCAAGTCAATGAAGGTGGCCAGTTATCACTGTGTGATACAGCATGGTCTGTCCATGAGCTCGCAGCAGCAACCTGGTAGTTCCTCTCCTAGGAAGGTCTTGAAAGCTGGACAGCAAAGACATACCAAATGAAAACAAACTTAAAAGGTGCTATTTATAATAGTATTTTAAAAACAGGAGATACGTAGGAATAAGTCAAATGAAAGTATGAAACCTCTATACTAAAAACTATAAAGCATTTAGAGAAAGGAAGGAAAACCTAATAGAGGGATAACCATGTTCACAGATTGGGAGGACTCAGTACTGTAAAGATGTTAGTTCTCTTAAAATTGATCTGTAGATTCAGAGCAAACCCGTTTAGATTCCCCAGCCAGTTTTTTTTTGTTGTCACTTAAGCTGATTCTAAGGTACAGTAATTTTGAAGAGCCAAGGCAATTTTGAAGAAAAAAAGTTTTGAACACTCACGTGATCATTTATCAAGACTTAACCGTAAAGCTGCAGTGTGGTGTTGGCACAAGGACAGGCCAGTAAACCAGTGGATCAAAATAGAGTCCAGAAACAGCCCTCCATACACATGTTGTCACATGATTTATGACAGGTGACACTGCAGTGCAGTGGAGAAAAGATCTTTTCAATAAATAGTGTTAGGTCAGCTGAATGTCCACATGGAAAAAAAACAAATCTTAGCCTCTACAGTCAACCTTCCATGAAAATCGATTCCAGAACGATTGTAGACCTAAATGTGAAAGGTAAAATAAAACTTTAAGAAAATGTAGGAAGATATCTTTATGACCTTGAGAATAGGCAAAGATTTCTTAAACAGAACACAAAGACTGAATGTGAAGGAGATGCATGGTAAATTGGATTTCCTTAAAATAAATTCTGTGTATCAAAAGATAGCACAGAGAGAGTGAGAGCCAAGCCATAGAATGGGAACCTAGATTTGCAGTGAATATATCTGGCACATAAGATATATTTGACACGGAATATATAAAGAGCCCCCATAAATCAAGAAAAACTCCTTAGGGAAAAAATAGGCAGACAACTTGATGTTGTACTTGACAAAAGAGGATGTCCAGTGGCTGAACACATGAAAAGGTATTCAGCCTCTCCAGTCATCAGGAAATTGCAAACTAAAACCATGCTGTCATACCATTATGCCTGCCAGATTGGCTAAAATTAAAATTACAGATGTCTCAGGAGTTACTAAGATGTGGAGCCACTGGAGTTCTCATGTCCTGCTGGAGGGACCATCATTTTACAACCACTCTGGAAAGCTCTCTGAAAACTGTACTAAAGACATGTACGTGTTGATAGCATCCTTCCAAATAGTCCCACCTGGAAACAACCACTGAACACCAACACTGTAGTGGATAAATACATGATGGCGTATTTTATACAATGATCCTAATGAGAGGAAACGATCTACAGCCACACACCGCACACTGGATGCATCTCACAAACACAGCACTGAGTGAAATAAGCCAGGCAGAAGCTTGCGTACTGTATGGATTCCATTCCTATAAAGGCAGGCCTTGTATATGGTGTTATCAGTAATGAAAGTGGTTCACTTTGGGGGACGTAGTGACCAGAAGGGGGCATGGGAGGTCCTGGGGTTCTGCTTACGCTCCGTTTCTTATCCTGGGTAGTGATTAACTGGGGGTGTTCACTTTGTGAATTCTTTGAGCTCTACGCTTCGGTTTCTTTGCCTATATGTTCTACTTGAATTTAAAAATTCGTAAATACACATGTATACACACTTTTATGTAATACATATGTGTATATATACTTATAAGTATACTTACATATACACGTATACTTACAATATATAGCATAATGTATACTTACATTACATATATGCTTAGTGTATATATTACATGTGTATGTGTATGTATACGTATATAGCCATGTATACTTATGTATAAGTATACATGCATATATACACTGAGACGCTTGTGTATCCGTACGTGTGTGTATGTATGTATGCACACACATACACAGCTATGTCTTGAACAGGCCACAAGATGGAGATGTAAGTCAATAGAAGGGGAGACATACTCAGACCTTTCCAGTTTCTAGATTTTTTTTTTTTTTTTTTTTTTTTTTTGGCTGTACGTGGGCCTCTCATTGTTGTAGCCTCTCCCGTTGCGGCACAGGCTCCGGGCGCGCAGGCTCAGCGGCTCCGCGGCATGTGGGACGCTCGCGGACCGGGGCATGAACCCGTGTCCCCTGCATGGGCAGACGGACTCTCAACCACTGCACCACCAGGGAAGCCCCAGTTTCTAGATTTTTAAAAGTTAGGGTTCTCCTCCCTTGAGAGTGAGGAGAGAAGGGTTGATTGCTTGGGCTGTCCAACTTTGGAGGAGGAATCGCTTACCGTTCAGTTCTCTTTCATCTTTTCCCCCCTCCTCTGTGTCACCGCAAACCCATTTGTCATGTTTAAACTTCCTCCTCAGGGCCTCTCTGTAGACTTTTTCCCCGTCCATCTGCAAGCTGCTTATTCTTGTTTCTTTCCCCCTCTTTCATCTTCCTTCCTTTTCCTGTCACATCTTTCTCTTCCATTGCTCTTCTCCCCCTGGAAAAAGATGTTTGGTTTTGGCATTTCTTGGTTTTAGTTTCTGCTTCCCATTCTTGATTTTGAAAGAGAGGAACCCTTTCAGTGCCTTTGATAGTCTTCACTGAGATGGTCTTTACTTCTGTGGGTCTTTGCTGACTTATCAGCGCTCCTTCCCTGGTTCTCCCGCCCTGTGGGGAAATGACTCATCTTTTATTGAATTTAAAACAAATTATCCACGCGATACACACTCATTATAACAAGTCAGTCTACACTGAGGTATGACCCAAAGTTAATACCCTCTCCCCCTTCCTTCCCTCCAGTGTCATTCTCCTGATGTAACCTGTGTTAACCTCCCCACATTTATCTGTGCTTGTACAAATATTTACAAGTGTAGTTACATGAATATGCATTTTCCTTTCCTATTTTGTGGAAAAAAAAGAATTTTACATATTACTCTGTAATTTAGTGTTTTTCATTTAAATTTGGGCATTCCTCTAACAAATAGATTTAACAAAATTCTCTTCAATAGCTGCATTATTTCACGATAGAAATAGGCAGTCACTTTTCCAGCCACTCCCCATTTGATGAATATTGGGTGGTTTAGTTTTTTGCCATTACAAACGATGATGTGGTAAATATCCATGAAGACTGTGGCTTCTACCTCTATAAGACAGATTCCCCTAAGTGGGGTTATTGGGACAAAAGGTATGGGTGTTCAAAATGTAACAGGTTCTGCCATGTCTGTTTCTTAAAAGTTATAGTGCTTTACGTTTCCTCTGACGGTATATGGGAGAGCCCATTTCCCTACACCGTAGGTGTCGGTGGGTGTTACAGAACTGGTTGGGTTATGCTGATCTGATGGGTGAGAAATGGTATCTTGTTTTGAATTGTAGTCCTTAACTACTGGTACAGTTGTGACTTTTGATGGGGAAAATAAAAAGATTTCCTACTTCTGCATGATTACTTTTATTTATTTTTTTTGCGGCGTTGGGTCTTCATTTGCTGGGTGTGAGCTTTCTCTAGTTGCGGCGGGCGGGAGCTGCTCTTTGTGGTGCGGTGGCTTCTCGTTGCAGAGCACGGGCTCTAGGGGCGTGGGTTTCAGTAGTTGCGGTGCACAGGCTCAGTAGTTGCGGTGCACAGGCTCAGTAGTTGTGGCTTGTGGGCTTAGTTGCTCCACGGCATGTGGGGTCTTCCCGGACCAGGGCTCGAACCCGTGTCCCCTGCATTGGCGGGCAGATTCTTAACAACTCCGCCACCAGGGAAGTCCTCATGCATTACTTTTAAATGATAAAACTCACTTGGGAATTGAAAAAGGAAGCAAATTCCTGGCAGTGAATAAACAGGAAGAAGAAAGGAGTTACCTATACACACTGTATTGTAAGTTATGTTGACTTATTTTTTATAAAGCCTCTGTAATACTTTCCAACTTGTGCTTCTTATAAGTGAAAATTGTAAAGAAACTGAAAAAAGAAAAAAACTTTGTCTATTAAAAGAAGGACTTCCCTGGTGGCATAGTGGTTAGGAATCCGCTTGCCAATGCAGGGGACACAGGTTTGAGCCCTAGTCCAGAAGATCCCACGTGCCGCGGAGCAACTAAGCCCGTGCACCACAACTACTGAGCCTGCGCTCTAGAGCCCGCCAGCCACAACTACTGAAGCCTGTGCTCCACAAGAGAAGCCACCGCAATGAGAAGTCCGCGCACCGCAACCAAGAGCAGGCCCCACTTGCCGCAACTAGAGAAAGCCCGTGCACAGCAATGAAGACCTAATGCAGCAAAAAATAAAATAAATAAATTTTTTAAAAAAGCTTTGTTTCTCCCTCCCCCTCTTCTGTATTTGCCAAGCACTTTCATACAGATTATTTTATTTGACCGTCATAATAATCTTCAAGGTAAGCAGAGAAGGGATTACTTTTTTGGTTTACAGATGAGGAAACTCATCGTGCCCAGGGTGGGTTAATGGCAGAAGGAGAACTAGAGCTCATCTCTTTGACCTTGGCTATGGGTTTTGTTTCTCAGGCCTCCCTTTCTCTGAATTGTGGTCCCTTGCAGGGACGCTCATCATCTGTTCCTTCTCACTAGCTTTGAGTACTTTGCCCTCCTGTTCACTGCACTTAGTAGAATCCAGCCAAGGATTGCTAACTTTGCACACGTAATTCCGTGGATGGAGCAGAGGGTTTACAGTTAGAAAACCTGGGTGTGAATCTTGACTCCATTTCGTCTTCTGTAAAATGAAAATAATCATGACTCCTCAAAACGTTGTGAAGTTTGGATGAGAAATATTTGTGAAGGTGTATATTTGTGCTTTTGTGAAGTGGTCTGTAAACATTCCAGAACACTTGCGGTCACTGATCTTAGCAGAGGGGAATTCAGAGGTGGCACGTCTTTCTATCCTGCTCAACACAATTGGAGAAGAGTCCGTGATGGTTTATAAGTATGTGCTAAATGATGTGGCCTGGGCCATAAATGGTCTAGGAGATTGGAGAAGAGAGAGATCCATGTGAGGTGGAGGAGTTGAGAAGAACTGGATGGAATGAGACTTGAGATCGCCGTTGTGGAGTGAGTAGGGTTTGTACCGCTTACGGTTTCCCTCGTTCTTTAACCCTACTCTTTCCAGACCTGTAATTTCCATACCCATCTGTGTATTGGTGCCTGGGTGGTTGCATAAAAATTCACCTGAGGGAGACTACAGATTTCTGGGCCTTGGCTCCAGAGGGAGAGGATGCCATGGTTATTATGAATTTGAGTTTTTGGATATGAACTAGATTGATAAGAAACAAGGTTATTGAGGTGGAAATGATGACTGTATGGGCGGTACTTTTGTGCATCTCGAGCATATACATTATTTGTTCACACCCTTCAACAGTTTCAATGCCAAATTTGGATTTTTGTACATCAGCTGACAAATATAAAATTCTAGCATAGAATTTTTAACACTGTAGAGCATTGTAGTGTTTAATTCTACTCCCAGCCAATTTCATTTTACTGGACTTGCATCTTTGTCCAGAAAACAGTGTTAATTTGCACAACTAATTGAATATTTTAGTGCCTTGTATCTTTAAATGAGTGAGAATGGAAACACATATAAAGGGGAAAACAGGTTGAGGCAAAGATGGAAATCACTGGGCACGCCTAATGCCTAAATGCAAATTGTCAGCCTCATTGGGTTCTCATTGGATTTATCATTTAAGTGTGTTTGGTCATGCAGAACAAAGTGAAAGAAGATGTAGAACATTTGTTATTGAAATGAGTGTCGAAAAGGCACAACAGAAACTCCCTTGTAATATGGAAGCATATTGTTGACTTTCACTCTTTCTCTTTCTAAATGTGTTTTCAAGACTCCACTGTGGGGGCTTCCCTGGTGGCGCACTGGTTGAGAGTCCGCCTGCCGATGCAGGGCACACGGGTTCGTGCCCCGGTCCGGGAGGATCCCGCGTGCCGCGGAGCGGCTGGGCCCGTGAGCCATGGCCGCTGAGCCTGCGCGTCCGGAGCCTGTGCTCCGCAACGGGAGAGGCCATAACAGTGAGAGGCCCGTGTACTGCAAAAAAAAAATTAAATAAATAAATAAATAAATAAATAAAAGAGGCCTCTCTTGGAAAAAAAAAAAAAAAAACGATTCCACTGTATAATAAAGTAAGGAGCTGCTTGTAATAAATGGTAATTATTGGTTAACATTTATTTTGTACTTTAATCGCTAACCAGCAGATGGCGCTCAGTCACCAGACATCTGGCAGAGCAGCTAATTCATCTTTCACTTAGAATTCTTAGGTTTTTATACACCAAGGTCGTAATATATAGCACAGAAAACTACTTAGTATCCTGTGATAAACGATAATGGAAACATGAAAAGTCTACATGTGTATAACTGAGTCACTTTGCTGTACAGCAGAGATGAGCACAACATTGTACATCAACTATATGTCAATTTAAAAAAAGACAAAACCTAAGAATTCTGTGGTGTTTTTTTTTTTTCAATCACTCGTTCCTGTCCTCCTTCGACTTTGCAGGTACCATGACAGTGACATTAAGGTAAAAGTAAAGAATTGTTCCCTTTGGTTTTATTTGCTTGATTTTAGATTGCCTGGATGACTCGAGAATAGCACACAGAGGTTTCTCAAATTCAGGTCAGAGGCCAAAATAATGACTTCTGATGGCCTTTCCCCTCCTGCACTTGTGTTCTTCTGTGAGCTGTTTTGTTAAGTTTTACTGTTACATTTAAAACTTCTTACTGGTAACGTTTAGCCAGCAGTGAATAGGGAGAAAAATGAGAGTGGTTTACAATTAAAAAATTATTTGCTTACGGTAGATTTTAAAGATGCTGTTGTGAGACTTGCCTTGAATGACATGTAAGTAAGAGATTTTCCTTGCTTGAGGTCTTACTGTTCTGGACTAATACTAATTAGTCTAAACAAATTGAATAATCTTTATTCAATTAGTTAACAACAACAACAACAACAACAAAAATTTGAGTACTTTGCAAAAGGCACAGTGTTAGGCATTTATTGTCCCTGGAGTAGCAGCTTCCTGAGGTCAGGTACTTGTCTCTCTTGTTCTCTTCCAAGACCCTAGATTCATGCTGGCACATAGAAGGGACTCAGTAAGTGTGTGTAGGACGGATGGTTGGATGAATAGGTGGATGGGATACAAAAACAGACTTGGGCAGAGTACTGAACTTAAAGAAGTTAGCTGTCTAGTAAATATGGCCACAAGTAGCCACAAATCCATAGCTTATGATCTTGACAGCAGTTTTACTTTGGGGTTGTTACGGGAGTTATGTCGAAATCTGAGAAAATCCCGAAAGGAAATGAAACATTTCCCTAAGTTGTGTCAATTCTCCAAGTCACCCAGTTTGGAAATCTTTATCCTCTGTCTCCATTCTACTGACCAGCACTTGTGGAGCTTTCCTTTGAATTGCTGGGTGAATTGTCCCTTCCCTGCCATTCCATCTTTGCATTTCCCTCATCCAGACCCCCATCCCCTTCTGCCTAAATTGCACTAGCCTTCTGGTCTACCTCCCTGACTGCGGCCTCTCCTCAGTGTAAGCCAGCCTGGATATTGTTGCCAGATTTTGCCTTTAAAGAATGTATGTCAAAGGAAACTATTTCTGATTGAAATTTGAGCCTCTGTGCATCTTTATATTCATGGAAAGAAACTAGCTGAGAAAGCTTTGAGAAGGGAAATCACCCTTTCAGACCATAGTAGCATTTTCACATCTACAGGCAAGTCTAGTTACAAAGCTCTGTAGACTCGATTCAACTCACTGACACCCTAGAAATATCATCTCTAGTCCTGACTGCAAACCTCTCTGTGGCCTGTGAATACTCAAACACCGATGTTTTTTCAGACAAAACAAACATTTTTATGGTCACTTTGACATCTTTTGGAAATGCTAAGAAAAGCTGCTTCTTGGAATTCACTGCTTTTTCAATTCTGTATTCGGTTGATAAGAACACCCTCCCTGTGAACTCTAACAAGTTTCAACTACATTTGTCAGCAGAAAAACATGGATTAACTGCAACCCCCCCATATTGTCATAAATAATGTGTATCACTTTCTTTTGAGGATAAAAATGAAATATTTTTACAGTGTCAGAAGAGACTAAAACTTTTTGGTAAAATCTTAAGACAGATATCTAACCTGTTTAGTAATGTGACATTTATTTGATAAGTTCCATTTTATTAGATAAGTTCCATCTTGAAAATATGGGTAAAAATGATGGATTTATTTTTAAAAACATTTCAAGTCTACCCTAACCTCAGAAGCATAGTATTTAGCATTTCCTTTCTTTAACTGACTTTTCAAAGGAGAAACACTCCTTCATTGTCCTTCCAAAAGTGAGCTTGAGCTGCAAGGTGTTTTAGTGACAGAATTCCCGTTCAAGTTAAAATTCTCTCCATCTGCTCGAACAACGTCAGTCTTTGCTGCTAAACCCTTGAAGGCAGGTAGCAGTTAAGATTTCTTTTGCCTTTTTTTTCTTTTAATCTCAAAATAAATGTTAAATATCCCTCTCATTTTGTCTCTCGCTTAAAAAGCTCAGTGGTTTTCTTAGTTCTGTTTCATAAACACGTACTGAATGCTTCTCCAGCATACTCAGAGGAACTGTCTTTCTGGTCCTAGGGATATAAACATGACTGTCATGTGGTCTCTTTCCTTCCAGAGCTCATAATTTAGGAAGGGAGACAGGTGAGTAAATAACTAACTACAATCCTGCTTGATAAATGCCACGTTGGAGGTTTTGCACGAAGTGCCGTGAGAGCACCAGGAGTGATGGATTTAAGGGAAGAGGGGGTGGGGACGGGAATCGGGAAAGACTAAACAGCAGAAGTGACATTTGAGTTGAGCCTTGGGGGATGAATAGAATTTTGCCAGATGGACAAAGGGGTGTGGGGGTGGGGACCCTCCAGACTCATACAAAAACATGAGAGTGTGAAAGTTTGTGCCTTTGTCTGAGACGTGGTAAGAGTCTTAAGGCTGAAGGAAGAGTAGGGTTATGGAAGGGGGTGTCGGGAGATGACGTTGCAGAGATCACTGGGGCCATGTTGTAAAGCTTCAGTTTGACCTGTAGCTTCTAGGGAGTCGTGACAGTTTTAAAATAGGGGAGATCTCTGGTCTAGAAAGATCGTTCTGGCAGCAGAGTGTAAGGGGATTTGAATCGGGGTGACTGGGAACAAGGAGACCGGTTGGAGACTATGAGCCTTCTACATGAGAGATGATGAAATAGGACATGGACTTGAGAACCAGCTCCAAGGGAGGTCTTGGGAATTGATGAGATGTGGCCGGGGGGTGGAGGTGAGGGGGGGTTGGATGACTTGGGAATACAGTGATGCCGCTAGAGAGGATAGGAGAAGAAACAGCTTATGAGGTGAAAGTTGTGAATTTGATTTTGGGTGTGTTGAATTTGGAGTGGAGTTCCCAGCTGGAGAGTCCTAACGGAAAATCCATAAATGTAGATAGAAGAGCCTGTAGGGAGATGGTGTGGGTAGAGAAATTTGAAAGTCAGTGATTTTTCAATCAGGATGAGGGGTGGGAGGACCTGCCTCCCCTGGATTGTGATATGTGGGGTTTCTTTTTAACTATTTGTACGCCGTTCCTCCCCCACCGTCAGATTTCTGATAGTGCCCTGCCGGGGCGGGAGCCCCCAGGTGAGCATCCGCCACCATGGTGACTCAAGAGAATGTGGCCTGTTTCATTCATATTGGGGAGTAAAAATGGTGTAAGCACTGCTGGCATCTGTCCTTACCGCCTGAGACCACAGATAAAACTGCCCAGGGAGAGACAGCATAGCAAGAAGAGAAGATCTAACTAGAATCCCTGAGGCACACTTCTATTTAAAGGGCAGATGGAAGAAGAGGTACCTGCACGTTACAGAGAAGGACCTGCCCGTGGGAGAGAGTGGGATGGAAGGAGCCGAGGGAGGAAGGGTTTCCTGGATACCGGAAGAAGGTCAGCAGTGGCCAGTGAGGCCTGGAGGACGGGGGAAGTGAGAACTGGCACGAGGTTTTGGCAGTAAGGAGGTTATGGTTGAGAAAAGCCTCAGCGGTGTGATGGGGTAGAAGTTGGATCACGGGGGCTGAAGAGTGAACCCCAAGGGTCAAGAAGTGGATCTGGTGAGCACGGTCCATTCTCTTTTTTTTTTTTTTTTTTTTTTTTTTTATATTTGGCTGCTTTGCGTCTTTGTTGCTGCTCACAGGCTCTCTAGGTGTGGCGAGCGGGGGCTACTTTTCGGTGCGGTGCGCGGGCTTCTCATTGCGGTGGCTTCTCTTGTTGCGGAGCACGGGCTTTAGGCATGCGGGCTTCAGTAGTTGTGGCTCGCGGGCTCTAGAGCAAGGCTCAGTAGTTGTGGCGCACGGGCTTAGTTGCTCCGCGACATGTGGGATCCTGGACCAGGGCTCGAACCCGTGTCCCCTGCATTGGCAGGCGGATTCTTAACCACTGCGCCACCAGGGAAGCCCCTCATTACCATCATTTTAAAAATCCTATGAGTCATACTATAGAGTGAGTGGCTGTTCCCGCCTGGGTAGAAATGGTCGGATATGGTTTCATCCACAAGATGCTCCTCACAGTTTGCACAGAATGTGGGTAGGTGGAGGCAGAAGGGGAGCTACCTGGAGTGAGAAGGATCCTGTGAACATGGGACTGAGGCCAGAAGTGTGTGTTCTGTGTTCCTGGGCCAGCAAGGAGCCCAATATGCCTCGTGCAGAAGGAGCGTATCGGTTACGAGAGGGAGTCAAGATTAGGATGGAGAATTCAGAATTTCTGTTATAAATGCTATGCTATATTCATAGACCTGGTTTTGAAACCCTGCATGTGTTTCTATCTGAGCAGCCAAATACGAAATAAGAAAGTAAGTGGTCATTTTCAATGCTGTAACCTGTAGGGGCAACATTATATCTTCTCGAGAAATAATATTTGTGCCTTTGGTGCCACCTGTGAGACAGACTTTGTCCTAATAGAAAGGCCACTTCCATTTGGCCTTGTGTTTTGAAATTTAAGACCTTCATTTATGATTATTGACTCAGATGTCTCATGGAGGATTAGTAAAACTATTATGCGCTGCCACAGTCTCCTTTACAGGCTGTAATTCTCCTGGGGACCAGGCTTGGGCCTTATTTATCTGCGTATCTCTTCCAGCACTGAACACAGTTGCCGACATAAACTAAGCATGCAATAAATTGCAGTCGAATTGAATTTTCAAAGCAGGCGACGCTAGCCCCCTCGGCACTCGTGGGAGTGATTTGCAGCAGAGCTATGTTTTTCGAGTTATGTAACGCCTGTAATCTTGTTCTCAGGTCCAGCCTGATGACTGGAGGGGCCAAGCGAGGAGGACCCAACCCGTGGCTCTTCGAGGAGCCGGAGGAGACCAGAGGCTTGGGTTTTGATGAAATCCGGGAACAGCAGCAGAAAATTATCCAAGGTACTAAATACCCCAAGGGCTCAGAAACACTGTTAGATTTGTTACCATAGCCTTGGGGATATCCCTCATACCCACTGAAAATCGGAGGTAAAACTGTTGCTCTTGGCGCTTTTGTGCCTCAGGGTACCTGAAGATTAGACAAACGCTGTTGTCCATCCAGGTAGCTCACGGAAGTAGGGATTCTCTCCTGGGAGGACAGAGCAGTTCTGAGTCTGATCAGTCCAGGTGACTCTGAGGCATGTTCCCCCTCCCTGTTCTCCACGATTGGGGATCATTCTCCAAAGAAAAAAACTCCATTTTTTTTCACATATAAGTCAATTTGTTTTATTTTTTACTTTTTTATTGGAGTATGGTTGCTTTACAACGTTCTTAGTTTCTGCTGTACAAAGAAGTGGTTTTGGCTTTTACCTTCAAGTTCATCTGGCCCAGTGGCTTTTAAAACTGCTAATTTCTTCTCGTTGTTAGTTAATTTCAGAAGTAACGCCTATTTGTTATACAAAGTTCAAACAATATAGGGATATAGAAGATGAAAAGCTGTATCTATTGTTTCTCCGATCTCAAACTGTAAACAGATTAACAATATATTTCCTCAGGCTTTTTTCTATACATATATACTGTATATTCAGTGTAAGCACACATATATTTTACATAAATGAGATCATGATATAGATAATTCCACAGCTGTTTAAAAAATTTAATACGTGTGATAGACATTTTTCATGTCAGTGTTACAGATGTTCTACTTTGTTAAAAACAACTTTATGGAGGTGTGGTTGACATCGTAAATAGCACATATGTAAAGTGTATGCTTTAGTAAGTTTTGATACGTGTATACACCTGTGAAACCATGAGTACAATCCAAGTAATAAACATAATCATTACTCTTGACAGTTTTCTTCATGTCTGTCTGTAAATCTTACTGTCGTCCCTCCCACATCCCCAGATAGCTGCTGATCTGCTTTCTGTTGCTATAACTTAGTTTTTTTTATTTTTCTGTATAAATGGAATCATACAGTATGTGCTCTTTTGTTGGGGATGGGGTGGGGTCTGGCCTCTATCTCAGTGTAACTATTTTAAGGTTCATCCGCATTGTTCCATGGATTAGTATTTCATTCTCTTACATTACAGAATAGTATTCCCTTGCATAAACTGACCACAGTCTGCACATCCGTTCACCTGTTGACGCGTATTTTGTATTATACAAATAAAACTGCCATGAACATTCATGTGCAAGTCTTTGTATGGACATACATTTTCATGAATGACTGAGGCGTATGTTTAACTTTATTTTAAACATCTTTATTGGGGTATAATTGCTTTACAATGGTGTGTTAGTTTCTGCTTTTATAACAAAGTGAATCAGCTATACATATACATATATCCTCATTATGTTTAACTGTTAAAGACACTGCCAGACTCATTTCAAAAGTGGTTGTACAATTTTACATCGCCACCAGAAGAATTTGTGTCCCAGTTGCTTCAGATCCTCGCCAAAGAGTGTTATAGAAAGTCTTTTTAGTTTGAGGCATCAAGTAGGTGTGTAGTTGCATTTCATCGTGGTTTACTATGTATTTCCCCAATGACAATCTTTGCACGTGCTTATTTGTCATCAGCGTGTCGTCTTCGATGAAGTGTGTGTTCAGATTGTTTACCTGTTTTTAATTGGGTTGTTCATCTTTTGTTATTGAGTTTTAAGAATTTTATAAAACATATCCTTTTGTATGTCAGATATTTATGTTTCAGAAATATTTTCTCCCCATCTGTGGCTTATATTTTTGGTTTTCTTAACAATGTCCTTTAAAGAGCAGAGGTTCTTAATTTTAATGAAGTCCAATTAGAAATCTTTGACTACCTAAAGCCACAAAGATTTACTGCCTTTTTTTTCCTAGGAATTTTATAGTTTTAGGTTTTACAATAGGTGTATGGTCTACGTTGAATTGATTTTTTTTTAATATAGCAAGATGAAATGCATTTCTTTTTTTTTTCATTTGCATATTTATTTGTTCCAGCACCATTTGAAAGAAAAGAGCATCCTTTCTCTGCTGAATTACTTTACTCTTCTTGGATATCAATTGACCGTATATGGTCTGGGCCTATTTCTGGACTTTCCGTTCTGTTCCATTTGTCCATTTGTTTATCTTTACATCAGTGCCACACTGTCTCCATTATTGTATCTTTGCCACAAGTCTTTAAGTCAGGTAGTATAAGTCTTCCAACTTTGTTCTTTTTCAAAATGTGACTGGCTATTCTAGATCTTTTGCATTTCCATATGAATTTCAGAATCTGCTTTCAATTTCTACAAAAAAGCCTCGTGGGCTTTTGATTGGGATTACACTGCATCTTTAATTTGGGGAGAATTGACATCTTAACAATATTGAGTCTTCTGATCCATGAATATGGCATATCTCTCCATTTATTTAGTTCTTTAATTTTTCTCAGCAGTGCTTTGTGGTTTTCACTGTACATCTTATACATCTTTTATCAGATTTATCCCTAAGTAGTTCATATTTTTTTGTTCTTATTAATGGCATTTATAAATTTCTACTTCTGATTGTGGCTAGTATAAAAATACAATTGATTTTTTGTATACTGACCTTGGATCATGCAGCCTTGCTAATAAACTCACTAATTTATTAACAGCTTTTGGGTAGAATCTATAGGACTTTCTATACAATGGTCAGTGCCATCTGTGGATAAAGACAGTTTTACTTTTTTAAAGGCTTTTTTTAAGAGCAGTTTTAAGTACACAGCAAAATTTAGAGGAGGGTACAGAGAGTTCCCATATAACCCCTTTCCCCACACATGCATAGTCTTCCTCCATTATCAACCACCAGAATGGTATATTTGTTATGATGAATTAACCTACATTGATATCCTAATCACCCAAAGTCCGTAGTTTATTTTAGGGTTCATTTTTGGTGTTGTGCATTCTATGGTTTGGACAAATATAAAATGACACATCCTTCATTACAATATCATACAGAGTATTTCCACTTCCCTAAAAATCTTCTGTGCCCTGCCTGTTTATCTCTCCCTCCTCCCTCAACCCTTGTCAGCCTGTGATCTTTTTACCATCTCCATTGTTTTGCCTTTTCCAGAATGTCAGTAGTTAAAATAATACAGTATGTCGACTTCAGATTGGCTTCTTTCACTTAGTATGTGCTTAAGGTTCCTCCATGCCTTTTCAAGGCTTGATAGCCAACTTCTTTTTAGCACTGAATAATATTCCACTCTCCGCTTGGACCAAGTTTGTTTATCCATTCACCTTCTGAAAGACATCTTGATTGTTTCCATATTTGGGCAATTATGAAAAAGCTGCTATAAACATCTGTGTGCAGGTTCTTGTGTACATGTAATTTACCAACTCTTTGGATAAATACCAAGGAGTGCAATTGCTAGATCACGTGGTAAGAATGTTTAGTGTTGTAAGAAACCACCAAATTGTCTTCGAAAGTGACTGTACCACTTTGCATCCCCACCAGTGATGAATTGAGAGTTCCTATTGCTCTGCATCCTTGCCAGCATTTGATGTTGTCAGTTTCCAGGGTTTGGTCATTCTAATAGACGTGTAGTGGTATCTCTTGCTTTAATTTGCATTTCCCTCATGACTTATGGTGTGGAGCATCTTTCATATGCTTATTTGCCATCTGTATGTGTTTTTTTGTTTTTCGTTTTTTTGCGGTATGCGGGCCTCTCACGGTTGTGGCCTCTCCTGTTGCGGAGCACAGGCTCTGGACGCGCAGGCTCAGCGGCCATGGCTCACGGGCCCAGCCGCTCCGCGGCATGTGGGATCTTCCCAGACAGGGGCACGAACCCGTGTCCCCTGCATCGGCAGGCGGACTCTCAACCACCGCGCCACCAGGGAAGCCCTGTATTTGTCTTTGGTGAGGTATCTGTTAAGACCTTTGGTCCATTAAGAGTTCTTTGTATATTTTAGGTAACAGTCCTTTATTAGATGTTTCTTGCAAATATTTTCTCCCAGTCTATGATTTGTCTTCTCATTTCCTTGATAGTATCTTTCACAGAGCAGAATTTAATTTTAATGGAGTCCAGCTTATCAATTATTTCTTTCATGGATTGTACCTTTGGTTTTGTATCTAAAAGTCATTGCCAGACTTCTCGTTTCCTGTTCTGCCTGTAAGGACCTTGGAAGTCACCACTCCATGCTAACGATCAGTAATATAATCTGAACAGACTGAAAAAGTCACCAACTCTTCTTGGATCTGTAAGAGAGGAGGGCACAGGGCAACTCACTTCCTGCAAGATTGGAGAGACAGGAGAATACAGGGAGTCACAGCTTACTGGAGCAGAGACTTCTGAGCAGAAGCCAGTGTGGGAACCAGTTGGGTAGGAAAAGCTGAACTGTCATTGATGAGTGGCTGGAGGCTCAGTGTGGACAAATCTGAGAATTAAAAACTCCAGGGGACCCAGTCATAGTGGGGTCCTCACAATTGTGTGAGATTCACCTCTAGGAGCTCTACCAGGTTCTCACAGTAAATACCAGAGAAAAATCCCCTCCTGTTTC
Source organism: Leucopleurus acutus (assembly GCF_964270905.1). Taxonomy (NCBI): domain Eukaryota; kingdom Metazoa; phylum Chordata; class Mammalia; order Artiodactyla; family Delphinidae; genus Leucopleurus; species Leucopleurus acutus. The sequence continues at coordinate 53,459,457 of NC_139161.1, read as the reverse complement.
TGGTGGAGAGAGGGAAAAGGAACCATTTTGGAATATGCTAGAGCACTCTGTTCTTAACAAGATTTCATCCTCAGGAGAAACTACTTAACTAGGACCTAACTTGCTAAATTATATCAGTCTAACTGACTTGGGGGAAAGGAAATGCCGAACTCTCTAGCCCACTAGCCATCCTGTCCCACCTAAGTGGCAAGGGGAGGAAAAAACTTTGAAACCCTTGTGACGTTCACAGCCCAGAGACATAGACTCACTAAAGACTGGGACCTAATGATAGGACTGTAGAACACTCCCTTAATGCCCACACTTTACCACCACCTTTTACTAAAAGTCTTTTTACAGCAGTACATTTTACCACATACATCCTGTCTAATAAGAAGAAATTACAAGGCACACCAAAAGGCAAAAAAACATAATTTGAGGAGACAGCAAGCATCAGATCCAGACATGCCAGGGATGTTGGAATTATCAGACCAGGAATTTAAAACAATGATTAACATGCTCAGGATTCTAATAGATAAAGTAGATAGCATTGAAGAACAGATGGGCAATGGAAGCAGAGAGGAGGAGCCAAAAAGAAATGCTAGAGGTCAGAAACACTGTAACAGAAATGAAGAATGCCTTTGATGGCCTTATTAGTAGACTAGACATGGCTGAGGAAAGAATCTCTGAGCTTGAGGATATCTCAATAGAAACCTCAAAAAGTGAAAAGCAATAAGAACAAAGATTGATATAAAACAGAACAAAATATCCAAGAACATTGGGACAACTGCAAAAGGTGTAGTAGATGTGTAATGGGAATACCAGAAGGAGAAAAAAGAGGAAAAAACAGAAAAAATATTTGAAACAGTGGCTGAGAATTTCCCCCAGGTTAATGACAGACACCAAACCACAGAGTTAGGAAGCTCAGAGAACACCAAGCAGGATAAATACCAAAACATTTACACCTAGGCATGTCATTTTCAAAGTACAGAAAATCACAAAGATAAAAAAAATCCAAAAGAATCTAGAAGTAAAACAACACAAAACAAAAAAGAACCCCTCACTTCTAGAAGAACAAATGTAAAGATGACATCTGACTTCTCAGAAACCATGCAAGCAAGAAAGTGGAGTGCAATCTTTAAAGTGTTGCCAAAAAAACCCCTCCAAAACAAACAATCTCATCAATCTAGAATTCTGTACCTTGTGAAATTATCCCTCAAAACTGAAGGAGAAATACTTTCTTAGACAAATGAAAATTGAGGCAATTTGCTAGTAGATCTGCCTTGCAAAAATGGTTTAAAGGTTATTTAGAGAGAAGGAAAATAATATAGATTAGAAACTTTCTACATAAAAGAGCATGAAGAAGGAATGAAGTGATAAGAAAAAAAGTCGTTGCCATACTCAAGGTCATCTAGGTTCTCTCCTATGTGATCTTCTAGTAATTTTATAGCTTTGTTTTACTTTTAGACTTATGATTATTTTGAATTTTTGTCAAGAATGTAGGGTCTAGATTCATTTTTTCGCATGTGAATGTCCAGTTGTTCCAGCAACATTTGTTGACTGTCTTTACTTTGTTGTGTTTTCTTTGCTGTTTTATCAAAGATTGTTGACTGTATTTATAAGGGTCTGTTTCTCGGCTCTCTGTTCTGTTCCATTGACCAGTACCACACTGTTTTGATTACTATAGCTTTATAGTAAATCTTGAAGTTGAGTAGTGTCAGTCTTCTAACTTTGTTCTTCTCCTTCAATATTGTGTAAGCTCTTCTGGGTCTTTTGCCTCTCCATATAAATTTTAGGATCAGTTGATACACACAAAATAACTTGCTGGGATTTTGATTGAAATTGTGTTGAGTCTATAGGTCAAGTTGGGAAGAACTGATACCTTGACAATATTGAGTCTTTCTATGTATGAATATGGAATATTTCTCCATTTATCTAGTTCTTTGCTTCCATTCATCAGTTTTGTAGTTTTTTTCATTTAGATCTTGTACATATTTTGTTTGATTTATACCTAAGTATCTCACTTTTGGGAGTGCTAATGTAAGTTGTATTGTGTTTTTAATTTCAAATTCCACCCATTCGTTGCTGGTATGTAGGGAAGAGATTGACTTTTGTATATTAACCTTGTATCCTGCAACCTTGCTATAATGGCTTTTTAGTTCCTGGAGATTTTTTGTCAGTTCTTTTGCATTTTTTACTTAGGTGATCATATAACCTGCAAATGAAGTTTTCTTTTCTTCCCAATCTGTATGCCTTTTCTTTTCGGATTGCATTAGCTAGAACTTCTAGTACAAGGCTGGAAAGAAGTGGCGAGAAGGGACATCCTTGTCTTTTACCTGACCTTAGTGGGAAAGCTTTGAGTTTCACATCATTAAGTATGTTGTTAGCTGTGGGGGTTTTTGTTTTTGTTTTTGGCTGCATTGCATCTTCGTTGCTGTGATCGGGCTTTCTCTAGTTGTGGCGAGTCGGGGCTACTCTTTGTTGCAGTACGTGGGCTTCTTATTGCGGTAGCTCCTCTTGTTGCGGAGCATGCGCTCTAGGCACGTGGGCTTCAGTAGTTGTGGCACGAGGGCTCAGTAGTCATGGCTCACAGGCTCTAGAGTGCAGGCTCAGTAGTTGTGGTGCATGGGCTTAGTTGCTCCACGGCATGTGAGATCTTCCCGGACCAGGGCTCGAACCCATGTCCCCTGCATTGGTAGGCAGATTCTTAACCACTGCGCCACCAGGGAAGTCCAGCTGTGGGCGTTTTGTAGGTATGAAGTTGAGGAGCTTCCTCTCTATTCCTAGTTTACTGAGAGTTTTTATTAGTAAGGGACGTTGGATTTTGTCTGATATGTTTTCTGCATCTGGTGATATGATCATGTGATTTTTCTTGTTTATCCTGAAATCCTACGTGTTGGTCCATGGTTTCACCCATTAGCTGTAAACAATACATCTGTGTCCTAAAAAGCACCACATGTCATAGCTGATGGTTGATGGGGAAATTCCTTTGATGTGCTACAATTTTGATGAGATGATTTTGGAGACATGAGGATGCCTTAATGACACTGATTTGTCATGGTTGCAGCATTTGAACTTGTTGTGTAAAAAGGAAATCTGTAGGTCTATAACCTGGCAATGTTTTGTAACCCTGTATATTAAAGATGGCTTTCTCATAAAATCCTGAACCACACAGCCCTATGGTCAAACATTTGTGATGTTTGTGCCTCTGCTTTTAAAGGTGCTGTGATGGACAGTTGGCATGCCAGGGTTCGAGAAGAGTGGATGGTTTGAAGTGCTTGCATATACCTGTGCAAAATCAACTGGCTGCCTCTGTTCCTATTTTACTGTAAATTTTATGGTACTGTTCCTGTTGCATTCTCCAGGGAGCTTCTCTGTAGACAAACACCCCCCACCCCACAACACTGCCCCCACAAGTGGTGGAGATGCTGGTGTCTGAGTTTCCTGGTGTATCCAGGAAATCATTTTAAATCAACTATACTCCAATAAAAATTAATTTTTAAAAGTTGCCAGAAATGAAAAAGTGGACATCAGTGCTGTTTACGATGATGTGTTTCTGCTTGCTTTTTCATTTCTGATTTTAGTTGTTTGTGTCCTTTCTTTTTTTTCATAGTTGGCCTGACCAGGGGCTTATTGAACTTACTGATCTTTTCAGAGAACCAGCTTTGGTTTCATTGATTTTTTTTTCTCTCTTGATTTCCTGTTTTCAGTGTCATTGATTTCTGCTCTAATTCTTAATATTTCTTTCCTTCTGCTTATTTTGGATTTAATTTGCTCTCCTTTTTCTAGTTTCCTGAGGTGGGAACTTAGACTATTGATCTTAGATCTTTCTTCTTGTCTAATATATGCATTTGCTGCTATAAATTCTCCTCTATGCACTGCTTTTGTTGTATCATAAATTTTGATAAGTTGTGTTTTCGTTTTCATTTAGTTCAAAATATTTTTAAAGTTCTTTTGAGACTTCTTTGATCATGTGTTATTTAGAAATGTTGTTTAATGTCTACGTATTTGGGAATTTTCCAGCTATCTTTCTGTTGTTGATTTCTAGTTCAATTCCGTTGTATTCCGAGAGCCGAACTGTATGATTTCTGTTCTTTTAAATTTATTAAGGTATGTTTTATGGCCAAGAATGTGGTCTATCTTGGTGAATGTTCCATGTGAGCTTGAGAAAAATGTGTATTCTGCTGTTGTTGGATAAAACAGTCTGTAGATGTCCATTACATCAGCTGATTGATAGTGGTGTTGAGTTTAACTATGCCTGCTAGATCTGTCCATTTCTGACAGAGGGGTGTAGAAGTCTCCAACTATGATGGTGGATTTATCTCTTCCTCCTTGCATCTCTATCAGTTTTTCATCTCATGTAGTTTGCTCTATTAGGTGCATACACATTAAGGATTGTTATGTCATTTTGGAGAATTGACCCCCTTATCATTACATAATACTCTTTAACCCTGATAACTTTACTTGCTTTGAAGTCTGCTCTGTCTGAAATTAATATGGCAACTCCTGCTTTCTTTTGATGACTGTTAGTATGGCTTATCTTTCTCCATCTATTTACCTTTATTTTTTTAATAGTTAAGAGATTTTATTCTAATAGCTGTAATTACACTGCTTGCTTGTCAAAATGAAAACTGAAAACAAGTATACAAAACAGTGGATTACTAATTGTGTATTGAAAGCAGTAAGAGGTTCTGCAACACCAAAGTAAAGCAGTTCTGAGGTTTTCCCCAAGGTAAAGGTTAACAGCTCCAGCTTCTTCAGTGTTTATCAAAATACAAAAGTAGAGGTTATTTTCAATGGCAAATCTGACCCTTGCAGGCTGAGGGAGTGAAAGCACTGGGGCTCCGAGGGGCTGGGGTTCAAGGATGACCCACCTGTGCTCATGCTGGTGGGACCCCAGAGAGCCCGGAGCAGGCAAGCAAGGAGACGGCAGGGCTCCTGCTCCAACCAGAGCGTTCCAGCCAAAGTGCCCATGCTGACCCAAGGAAGGCTGGGGTTCCTCCAAGGGGTCTGAGAGAAGTGGCTGCAGCCTCCAGCCCATCTCCTGGGCGGCCACGTGAGCACAAATGCTATGTGGTGTGGGATGACCCAAGATGGAGCAAATCACAGGGACCTTACTGTGACCATGCAGAATGGATCATGGCTGGTTCTGCCCCACTTCACATTCGCAACAGGAGATAGACCACCGGTGGACTGGACTCAGGCCATTACTACAGAACCTACACTAGGCACATTTCTCCCTTCTGTGTGTTCAAGTGTCCTCCTTATCTTGTAACTATTATAAAAAATGCACCGAGTTTGGGTTAAAAACCAACCACCAAAATGGATCTCAACACAGATCTAAAGCCCAAGAGGAGGAGCGTCCGGCTCATCTGCAACAGCGACCCCTGGATGACCCGTGTGCCTAAAATCCCTTCTCAGTACTAAACAGTGGGTTGATTTTCTTTTTACAATTAAAAAACAAAAAACAAACTGAGTAATATTGCATAGGAGTACCAGAAACTGCCTCATTGGAGACAAAAACTATTTAGATTAAATGAAAACCCAGTTGCAGGCAGCGTCTGCACATGTACAGCACGGTGAAGCACACCGTGACCGACCAGCATGGAGACAGCTTCTGGCACTCACACCCCAGGAGCACATTTGCCACATGAGAGTAAAGCGAGGGTAGGAGGAGGGAGTGAGAGGGGAGGAGAGAGGAGTACAGCTCACTTCTGGTTCTGGAGCTGATTGGACAGCCAGTCCAGTCCCTCACAGAGCCCATCCCCACTGGTGGCACAGGTGGCCTGAGTGTACCAGTTCCTGTGCCTCAGAGTGTAGACCCAGCTTGTCCGTGACCTCAGCTGCGTTCGTGGCATCGGGGAGGTCCTGTTTGTTAGCCAACACGAGCAGAACAGTGTCCCTGAGCTCGTCTTCTGCCAGCATCCTCATAAGCTCCTCTCGGGCCTCATTCACACGCTCCCTGTCTTTGCTATCAACCACAAAGGTGAGACCTTGTGTGTTCTGGAAGCAGTGGCACACAGAGGCTGGATCTTGTCCTGGCTGCCCACGTCCCACACAGTGAAGCTGATGTGCTTGTATTCCACGGTTTCCACGTTGAAGCCTGTAGTGGGAATGGTGGTCACGATTTCACCCAGCTTCAGTTTGTACAGGATGGTGGTCTTTCCTGCAGCATCTAGGCCCGCCATGAGAATAGGCGTTTCTTTTTTGCCAGAAAGGCCCTTGAATAGGTTTGCAAAGATATGCCCTGTGCTGTAGACTGGTGGGAGCAACACTGGGCACAGAAGCCCTTGGCGGCCGTGGCGCAGCTGCTGCTCGAAGGCAGGCATTGGTTTCGCTCCCACTCCGTCCACTTACTTTTAATCCATATATTTCTTTATATTTAAAGTGAGGTTCTTATAGGCCACCTATAGTTGACTCTTGTTTTTCGATCCACTCTGACCGTCTTTGTCTTTTAATTGGTGTGGTTTTACTTCTTCATTTCAGTCTGGATGTCTTTTTTCTTTCCTGCCTTATTACATTTGCTACAACCTCCAGTACAATGTAGGAATTATGAGAGCAGACATCCTTGCCTGGTTTCTAATCTTATGGAGGAAGTATTCATTTGAAAGCCAGATGTGAGTTTTTCTCTGTTCAGCTACTAGATATTTCTTTCTAAAAATATTCTTGAGTTTTTTTGTTGTTGTTGGCTGGGATGCAGTTATTTGGGTCTTGCTTTGTCAGGTGGACCACAGCAGTGTTTATTTTAGAGTAAGGGTCAGCAAACCATGACCTATGGGCCACGTCTGGCCCACCACCTGTTTTTGTATGGTCAGCAAGGTAAAAATGGCTTTTCCATTTTCAAATGGTTGAAAAGAGTCAAAGAATATTTCATGACTTGTAAAGACTGTATAATATTCAGAGGTTAGTGTCCATAAATAAAGTTTTATGGAAACACAACCATGCTCATTCATTTATTAGTTATGGATGCTTTCCTGTGACAATGGCAGGGTTGGGTAGCTGCACAGGAGACCATATGAACCAGAAAGCCTAAAGTACTTGCTCTCTTGCCCTTGATAGAAAATGTTTGCAGACTCCAGTCAAGAGGTGATTTCCCTCGCTTCTGTGCCAGAGCCATTCTGCATACCCTCTCTGATGCCCTTTGAATTATGAGGTGACCTGGTGCGTAGGGATAGGAATTACGTGTGCAATTCCTGTGAGCTCAGAGAGTTATTCCTTCTAAGGCTTTCAGGTGGTTCTTTCCCCAGCCTTAATTTCCTCACACATCTGCCCTGATCAACTCTCACCTGAAGTCTCAGGGCGGACCCTGTGCAAATCTCCAGCATTTTCTCTCTGTGCAGCTCTCTGGTACTGTGGCCTACGTACTGTAGCCACCTGGACCTGTGTTTTGGATTCTTAATTCGGGGAGACTGCTGGGCTCTACCTGGGATCTGCCTTCCCCACACCATAGCCTGGGAACTCTCCAGGCGATGGTGTGGGGCAGAGAGCTCCTCTCATCTGTTTCCCATGTCTCAGGGACCACTGTCCTTCATTTCCTCATGTCTGCATCTTGAAACTGTTGTTTTGTATATTTTGCCTGTGGTTTTGTGTTTTGTTCTCCAGTTGTTTGGGGCCAGAAGTAAATCTGGTCCCTGTCAGTCCCTCTTGGCTAGAAGCAGAAGTCTAACTCTGTTTTGAACTCCCTTTTCACAGTGAAAGTATCTAGTGAAGGAAGCCCTGTTCCTCCCACGTCACTCTAACTCTACGTATTTCACCCGTTTTCGGAAGTAAAGTGAAGAAATTAAGAACAAGGCCGATTTTACTTTTCAGGATTCATGGTTCCTGAAAGGAATGTCTTACTAGCCAGTACTAATGAATTTTCTGGGCGTGGTTGCTTTGTACCAAGAAAAACTTTTCAGTCAGGAAAAGTATCCCTGCCCCCGAGGAGGTGCCTCATTGAGATTGCTGTAGGCTAGGTGTGAGAGGACGCCGCGTGCAAGTGTTTGTATTGTCTCCAAAACCGAGAGCACCCTTACTGAGATGCCCACCCTTTGGAAGCCGGCTGGCTTTGGGGGTTTGTGGGGGGGGAGTAAAGGAATGGAGGGAGAGAAGCAGCATATATTATAGGTCAGGATGTTTCTCTACTCTTCCCTTTGTGTTTTGAAATGCTCTATCCGCCCCCCCGCCCCTTGATTTCCTAGCAAGCTGTTTTTCAGGGATAAACACAAAAATGGAAGTCATCTTTACACGAAACCCTCATTAGTCTTTTCTCTGCCCCAGGAACCTTGGTGATGCGCTGAGGTTACCATGGCTTTGCTTCCTGGCCAGGTTCCGCACTGGAAAAAAATACACAACCACAAAGCGTCGCTTCTGACTTCCTTTTGCCCGTGGAATCTGTTAGCCTTTCTGTACTTTCGTTGACCTTTAGAAAACACTTGGAAAATCATCCTGAATAACAGTTTTTTTGGTAGAGCTTAGACTCGAGGCAATGAATGCCTTCCTTCCCTGACCCGGAAGCTAGGCCTCGTTACAGCCAGTTAGCCGGCCTCAGCTTCTGTGCTCCCTAAGCCATAATTTGAGGCGCAAAGGGACGTTCAGCAGAAGATGGGTGAGGTGATGACAATAACTGGATCACCTCAAAAATCCCTGTGAGAGGGACTTCCCTGGCGGTCCAGGGGTGAGGACCTGGCGCTTCCACTGCTGGGGCCTGGGGTTCAATCCCTGGTCGGGGAACTAAGATCCTGTAAGCTGTGCGTTGCGGCCCAAAAAAAAAAAAAAAATCCCTGTGCTAAAACAAGGGAAGGTGCTTTTTTGGTCAGTACAGACCCGTTTCTGAGTCAGCTGGCGGGTGGCAAACATTGGAGAATTGTTCTACCTCTCCCCAGGAAGTCTCTGTTGCTCAGGCTTCTTAATTAGTTCCAGCTATTCTTGCCGTAGTCTATAGACGTTCTTTCTAGATTCTAGCAGAAAGTTGTGCATTAGTTCTGGGTTTCTGTGTTCTTAGGTCTCTAAGTATTTTCATAGAAATAGCGGTGGGGAAGGTGGCCGGCCGGGCTGCGTTGTACCCTGGCACATCTAAGCAACTCATCTTTGAACACTTGCAATCATAACCTCACAGATTTTTCAAGATAACCTTTCTTGCAGCTGTCACCTAGACCAACATTCCTTCCCCCTCAGATCTTAAAAACATCTGTTCCTAGAACTTGCTCTAAGAGTCTTTCCAATATAGTGATTATCTTTACCCAGCTTGACCTTATCTACTTCCCCTTCTTCAAGGAGAGCTCCTATATATCACATGTGGGAATTTCCATCCCTCCTCTCTGGGCACTGGACAACACAGCATCAGCTACTTTTTCTATTACCTAAACTCAGAGCTGTCTAGTATTAATGAGGAGTCCTTCCATATATGTGTAGCAGAGACTGTATTTCTTCCTTCTACAGACCTAGAGGGTCTTCTGTGGTCATTCCTTGGTTTAAACACCTTTATTAAATACTTGCTCTGTACAACCAGTTGGGCAAAACCATAGGAAAAGAAGACACAGCCCCAACCCTTGGGGCTCTTGTCATGTGCTCAGTCGGGGGCCTGAGGTTGCAGTTCTTAAGAATGTTCCTTGGTTTTATTTACTTGTTAAAATGTTGGTAACTTGTTGCTTTTGACAGTTTCAAACATGAAAGTGGAGGAAGTAAGATAATGATTCCGTCTTACCCATCACTTGTTTCAGCAATTATCAACCCATAGCCCATCTCGTTTCATCTATATGTCTACCCACCTACCCATCCCTGGATTGTTTTTGAAGCAAATCCTAGACACTGTACAATTTCATTGGTGAATATTCCAGAATATAACTCTAAAGCATGTCTGCAAAAGATAAGGACTGTTTTTAAAAAACAAAAACATAACCACCATGCCATTATTACCCTTAATAAGTTAACAATTCTTAATCTGAACACCGACTGGATATTTGATTTCCCTGATTGTCCCATGATGGGTTTTTTTCAGGTTGTTCAATTCAGGATCTGAATATGGTCTGTACATTGCAAGTAATTGTTGTGTCCCTTAAGTTTCTTTTCTTTTCTTTTCTTTTTTTTTTTTTTTTTTTTGCGGTACGCGGGCCTCTCACTGTCGTGGCCTCTCCCGTTGCGGAGCACAGGCTCCGCATGCGCAGGCTCAGCGGCCATGGCTCACGGGCCCAGCCGCTCCGCGGCATGTGGGATCCTCCCAGACCGGGGCACGAACCCGCGTCCGCTGCATCGGCAGGCGGGCCCTCAACCACTGCGCCACCAGGGAAGCCCCCCTTAAGTTTCTTTAGTAGGTAGGTGCCTTTGCCAACTCTTTTTTTCTTTGCTGTTTCTTTGTTGACAAAACAAGGGCATTTGCCCTATAGTTTCCCACTATCTAGAATTGCTGTTTGTATCCACACACATTGTTTAATGTGTCCCTCTGTCCCACATATTTTCTGTAAATTGGTAGTTAGATTTAGTGGCTTGATCAGAATGACGTCTGTTACTTTCGACAAGAATACATTATGATGACTGTCCCTTTATTTTTAATCTACAGCCACCAGATTGTCCTCCCACAATTACATGGTATTTAGTTAGAAGATGGTTTTTCTGCATGTCTTAAGATAGGAAGTAGTCAAACACCTAACTGTTCTGAAGCGATTTTTCAAAAAATGTTTGTATTGGTTTTCTACTGCTGCTATAATAAATTAGCACAGACTTAGGGGCTTAAAATACAAGTTTATTGTCTTATAGTTCTGTAGCTCAGAAGTTCCGTACAGATGCTACTGGGCTGCGATCAAGGTGTTGGCAGGGCTGGGTTCTCTTCTGGAGGCTCCAGGGGAGGATTCATTCCCTTGCCTTTTCCAGCTTTTAGAGGCTACCCACATCTCTTGACTCCTGGACACCTTTCGTCTTCAGTGCCAGCAAGTTGCATCTCTCTGACCCTTCTTCGTGCCTCCCTCTGACCACAGCTGGGAAAGACTCTCTGTTTTTAAGGACTCATGTGATTAAACTGGGCCCACCTGGATAATCCAGAGTCCTCTCCCATCTCCAATTCCTTCCCCTTAATCACATCTGCAGGGTTTCTTTTGCCATGGAAGGTCATATATTCACAGGTTCCCGGGATGAGGATGTGGACATCTTTAGGGGTCGTTATTCTATGTAGTGCAGTGGTCATCCAGTTTTTAAAGTCAATACCATTATAAATTTGAAGAATGATTAATAGAGTATGGTATGTTGCAGATGATCTGTTGTGATATCATAATGATTTAGGGTATGGATAAGGTAGGGTAGATTATAGTAATGGGCTGTGATTACAACATCGTAGTAGTTTTACATGGTTCTGGGTGGCTGTCTGCATGGGTCTTGATAATCGTTGATATTTTTGCACGTCGCAGCATTTTCTTTGGTTCACTGGCTCTAAGAAGACCACACTGCTTCCCCTTAGAAATGCTGCTTAAGACTTGTAGAAGCTCAGAAAATGGTACAAATGAACTTATTTACAAAACAAATAGTCACAGATAACAAACTGTAACAAATTTATGGTTACCAAGGGGGAAAGGGAGCGATAAATTGGGAGACTGGGATTGACGTATACACACTACTGTATATAAAATAGATAGCTAATAACAACCTACTGTGTGGCAAAGGGAACTCTACTCAATACTCTGTAATGACCTATATGGGAAAAATCTAAAAAGGGGCTTCCCTGGTGGCACAGTGGTTGAGAAGTCCACCTGCCGATGCAGGGGACACGGGTTCGTGCCCCGGTCCGGGAAGATCCCACGTGCCGCGGAGCAGCTGGGCCTGTGAGCCATGGCCGCTGAGCCTGCGCGTCCGGAGCCTGTGCTCCGCAACGGGAGAGGCCACGACAGTGAGAGGCCCGTGTACTGCAAAAAAAAAAAAAAAAAAAAAAAAAAAATTCTAGAAAGGAGTAGATATATATATATGCATAACTGATTCACTTTGCTGTACAACAAAAAATAAACATTATAAATCAACTATACTGCAATAAAAATTTAAAGACTTGTAGAAGCTCAAGTCATCAATATTATTACATACACAGCATCTCTGTTAGCTGGACCTTCTGTGTTTCTGAATTATAGGATGAAAATTTATTGTAGCACTTAAACATAGGGGGTAGTAAGTTCTTATAGAAATGATTTGAGTAGAGCAGAATTTTTAGCCCTCTTCTTGTTTTGCATTAGCAAGATAACCTTTAGGTAGTAAGGCAGATGATGAGTCAGGGTTAAGTGAAGAGTGTAACATAGGTATTTTTCATTCATAATCTATGTCTGTACTAGGTAAAGCAACTTCAGGACTTTAATGATTTTTTCCCTAATTGAAAACCATAGAGGAATCCCCTTTTCTCTTTTTATATTGTTTTACCTTTTAATTCGCATTGACACTTGCCCCTCAGTTCTATAATATATATAGTTTATTTGGGGGATGCATTTGGAATTTTACTGTAACATGGGTCATCCTATAGCAGCACTAGGTTGATGATAGATTTTTCTTGGAGGCCATCCAAGAGGTTGTTACTGAAGACCAAAAGGACCTCATTATAAAGTGATTTTGCTATAAAATGGTCCCTTGGAATGATCCCTAGAGACAGCAGGTCATTTGTACAGTTAAAAGAGCATGTAGTGTCAAAAATCGTTACTAAGGGGTCCTTACCGCACACCATTAGTTTAAATAAATTCCAGATGAATTAACAAGTTGTGTAATGGCTTAATCCCATAAAAAGACTAGGAAAAACTCTATAAGGAGATGTTAACGTGATCCGGGGCAGGAAGACCTTTCTGATGTCTGCTTTTGTAGATAGCCCTTCATGTGAAACAGACATTTAAAAAAAAACAACCCATCAACGAGTGGAGCCACGAATGGCATGTTACCCTCACCCAGCAGAGCGCTTGGTGGAAAGAGTCGTTACACTCAGCCTTGGAATGTTCTTTCCAACGCACCTGCAAGCGAAGGGCTAAAGTATTTATAAAGAGATTGGGATTGTCTAGAGTTTAAAAAAAATTTTTTTTAAATAAAGGATCTTGAGTAACTTGAGTTCTTTTCTCTTTAAATTTTCAAAAATTTAGAAAGGTAACACATTTTTTAAAAGCAAAAATGCTATTTTACTATACATTGTTCTGTATTCTGCTTTCTTTTTTAACCCAATAACGTGTCATGAACTTCTTTTGAAATCAAAATATACCTGTACAATATCACTTTTCACGGCCGTATAGTGTTTCACTCTACGGCTGTACTCTGTGTTTCGCTTGTTTGTTTTGGCCTCAGTGCATGGCTTAGTGGGATCTTAGTTCCCCGATCAGGGATTGAACCCGGGCCCCCCGGCCGTGGAAGCGTGGAGTCCTAACCACTGGACTGCCAGGGAAGTCCCTATACTCCGTTTTTAAACCAATCCCTGTGTTTGGGCATTAGGTTGTTTCTAATTCTTCACTATTATAAGTGTATCTATCTGGGTCCAATCAGGAGAAAGAAATTTCAACATGGAAAATGTAGTGTACGGAATTACTAACTATAACGGGGTTAGAGTAATGAGGGGTTAGCCAGCAGGAAGTAAAGAGACAGAAATAGCAGGTAGAAGGTGTAGTCACTCCCCTGTGGAGACAGAGCACCCACAGCAGTACCCCCAGGGTTGAGGTGCAGATCAGGTAGAAGAGGGCACAGCTGGGGTTCACTGGATTTCAGAGAAGTCGCTGTGGTGCCGAGCTGGCGGCACTGCCTGGAGATCGGTCCTTAGGGTACTAGGGAATACAGTGCACAGGGAGGCGTCTAATTGGAGGCACTCTATTCCAAAACTGCCCAAGGAGGGGGTGTGTTGGGAGACGTTGCTGGCCTTGGGGTGCTGCTGGCCACTGCACACCAAAGGAGCTGCCAGCATGGCAGGAGTCTGTCAGGAGGGCACTGGAGCCAGGAAGCAAAACCCGTTTCCCCTGCAGTATCTCTGCAGTCTCCTCCACCGCCAAAGCTGGCAAAGGAAAAATTATTTAAAGGACCCAGATCCACTTTCACAGAGCAGTCAGAAAAGGGTGAACCTGGAGCTGAGAGACGATAAATTGAAAAGCGGCAAAGGAAGCACTGTTTCAAGGAGTATCCTTGTATATACATCATGGCATACCATCCAGATGTTTTGTTGCACACATTTCCTAGACATAGAATTGATCAAGAGGTAGGCACGATTTGCTCTCTAGAAAGATGTGTTAACTATCCTCCTGTGACTTAGCACTTAGAGCTTCTTCACACTTTACTTAACCCTGGGTGTTAGCATTCTTTTTAATGCTTACAAATCTGATAAGTCAGGAAAAAAACACCTCAGTATTGTTTTTTGTTGATATTTTTTAAAAATTAGCGATGTCAGAGCTTTTTCCTTTTTTATTCTTTTGGGCGTTTCCTATCTATATCCTTTGCCCATTTAAAAAATTGGAAGATTGTCTTATTGATTTGTACATGCTCTTTATATATCAAGTATCAGAATGTTTAAATGGTTATACAGTCAAATCTTACATTCATTTGTAATGTTTAAAATGTAATTCATCTGGAAATCATTTTAGTTTAAGGTCTGAGGGTTATAAGTGTTTAACTTTTTAATTTTGTTCCAATTGTTCCAATAATGTTAACTATTTTCTCTCTATTCCTGACTGATTTCAAATGTTACTTTGATCATATATTGAATTGTGTCTATTTCTAGACTTTAAATTGTTTTCCTTTGGTTTTTAGTGATTTAGTTGTCTCACTTTTTCTTTCAGAACAGGACGCAGGCCTTGATGCCCTTTCCTCCATCATAAGTCGCCAGAAACAAATGGGGCAGGAAATTGGGAACGAACTGAATGAACAAAATGGTAAGAACGCGTCTGAAATTGACCAGATTTGCCATTTAATATAAATGCTAAAGGCTTGTCTAATTGTTAAATGATTTTAATATTACAAAACACCTGAAGTAGTTGAACAACAATGGATTTTTACATTGATAGTTTAATGCAATTGAGGGTGGTTTGTGGCAGATTTAGATTGTAGTTACTAAACACTAGGAAAAGAAATTCGGTTAAAAGATGTCCAGTTTTCTGTAGCTACTTTTAAAAATGCTTTGTTTTGTGATCTGTTTATCCTGTGGGCTCTCCTTATGTGGTCACGGGGTGAAGTGGCTCAGTGCGTCGTACACCAGCACAGAGGCAGGGCACACTGAGTTGTCCTCCACACATCGTGGGGGGGGGGGGCGTTGGCTCCTCTTCTGTCATAAATACCAGGCTGCAGGGCAAAAAAATACTCGAAGATTTTTTTATTCAGGGCTTGATGTGACAAACCTGGCTGGAGAAAGATTAGTTCGCAAACCCACAAGCAGGATGGCTTGGGAGAGACAGAGCTTTCAGTCAGGAGCCTACCCAGAAGGCTCTTGTGCTTGAGGTATGCGGTTGAGGGTACAGGGGCATGAATGGAAGATGCAGCAGTAGGAGCGGAGAAGAGCGGATGGAGGCAGGGGACTGATGGTGCTTTTACTGCATGGACCCTTTCAGGGGAATGGGGGAGGGGAGGTCGCTGGTTTGTGAGTGGAGATCCTAAGTCCGGTTTGGACCCGTCCAATGAGAGATGCCAGTGAGGAATCCGAGTCACAGCGTCAAGTGGACAGTGGGAGATAAGGTACTAGAGCTCGGCGAGAGGACAGGACCAAAGGGAAGAGATGTGAGCAGCTTCAGCAGCAAGGTGCTGGGTGGAAGCAGAATAGTTGAGTTTCAGTGAGGCAAGCGTTTATCGAAGGTCGCCTACTAGGTGCTAAGCCTTTTAATCTGCGCCGTTTCATTTAATCAGCTCATAGCACTGTGAAGGTGATGTTATTGCTGTTTGTAAGAGGTGAAGCCCAGAGTGGCTGAGGGACCCCGTAACGTCACCTCAGTTGTAAGGGATAGAAATGAAATTTCACACTAGCTTCCTCTCTAAGGAAGACAAAATGGGGAGAGAAAGGTAAAAAGTAAAAGGTTTCAGCTTGTGTCATAGTATCATGGAGGCTCACGGTGGAACGGCTTTCAAGAAAGGTTACCCTGTATGGGCGAGCATTGGAGCCCTGGGAGCGGGCACGTGCTCGCTCCAAAGCGGGGCTGCACCTGTCAGGTTATACAAGTCCCACTTTTCTTCATCTCTACAAAGACTGAGTTCATCTGTTGCCACAGTACTATTCCATTCATCTGTCATAAATGAATAAAAAGTTAATTCTATCCATCTGCCATCTGTCATAAATAAATAGATCACCAAAGCAAATGGAGAAACCCTCTAGCTTTACCATCCTAATAGAGGTTCTTAATGGTTTAAGGGCAGAGACGAGGACAATTCAGTCCTTTCCTGATGGTGCTGATGTGAATGTACTAATTCATGTACTTGCATCTAACTCAGTTATTGGCGAGTTCCTTCCTTGAAAGACAGTATTCATAAGAAAATTAGCTCTGTAGGAAATCTGCCTGTCAGAGGTATAATTGTTCTTTATCCCAAGGAAATTTAGCCTGTTGAGTGGGTCAGTCTAGAAAGGACGCTAGCCACACACTGGTAAATCACGTGCATCCTGTGATGTGCTCAGATAAGCCGTGTCTAGTAACCGTGGTCCATGGTCAAGGATGGATGGTGCCTACTTTGGTGAGGTGACTTGCTGACTTCCCGGATGAGGTCTCCGTGCATTTTCTTGCATAAGCAATCACACTGGTACGTCCTTATCTTGTTCAGTAAGCACCATACTTTGCTGCGTATTAGAATCACCTGAGGACCTTCTCAGCCTCCAAAGCCCAGGCCATACCTGAGCTGGTTTTCTGTTGTTGCTGTAACGCATTACCACAAACTTAGTGGCTTCAGACTGTGCAACCCCCTCCTCATAGTTCTGGAGCTCTGAAGTCGGCTATGGGTCTCACTGGGCTAAAACCAGGTGTTGGAAGGGCTGCATCCCTTTCTGGAGGCTGTGGGGGAGAATTAATTTCCTTGCCTTATCCAGTGTCTAGAGGCTGCCTGCATTCCTTGGCTTGTGGCCCCCTTCTCCACCTTCAAAGCCAGCAACGGTGGATTGAGTCCTTCTCGCATGGCATCACTCTGACTTCTAGCTCCTGTCTCCCTCTTCCTGTTTTAAGGACCTTTGTGATTATGTCCGGCTCACCCGGATAATCCAGAATAGTGTTCCTATTTAAGGTCAACTGATTTAGCAACCTTAATCCATCTGCAACCTAATGCCCCTTGGCCGTGCAACCTAACATTCTCAGGTTCCGGGATGTAGATGTCTCTGGGGTGGGGGGGCGCTGTTCTGCCCAAGCATCAGTACTTTTTTAAAGCTCCCCAGATGATTTCAGTAGGCTGCCAGGTTTGGGAACCAGTGCGCCTGTTGAATATGCTGAGAGAATGTATTTAGTACGGTACTGTTCCCTTGCCTCTCGTATGCTCACATGACAGATGGAGAGCCCACCCGTGCACAGACCCTTCGCCTGGTTATATAGTGCACATCTGCCATCCTAGTCACGGAGACTCTCTCTTCCCATCACATGTTTTACCCCCATCCTTTCCACCTCTTCCTCGTGCCTCCCCGGCCCTCATCTCCGTTCCAGACCCGGATGCACATATGGGTACATAGACAAACATGAGGTATTTTTCCATGAGTTGCCAAAATTAGCTGGGTTTTCTCTGTGGTGGCCTCCCACTGAGATGGCAGCTATGCTGGTGGTTTTCTGTGGTGCACATTTGCTCCTCAGAAATAGGGCAGAGTCAGCCATTTTTGTTCATAGGAACAGAGAGACTCTCTGAGGATAAAAATGATATTCCTGCTAGGACTGTGATCAGCCTTTATTCCTTTTGTCAAAGTCAAGAAGGCCATTATGTCTAGAGGTGTTGAGAACAGGCTTGCAGCCCCATCTGGATTTTTACTGTGACCCGAGCACATAATGAGGCGTCTGGGACCCGGGAGAAGGTTTCCACTTCTGGTTGTAAATATCTCTACTTGGTTTATTGACCTACTGAATTATCCTTTTGGTTTTCACGAAATGAGGGAAACAATAGGCCAAGATACTGGCCAGCCAGGCCATTTTTGGAATCAAGTATCCAGACCTGACTAACAAAGTACAATACATGGTACTGAGAGCGTAACCACAAAGCTGAAGGGTTGAATTATCATCACTGTAGGAATCTTCTCATAGAGAGTTAAAAAGGGCCTGGCCCACACCAGTAATTACCCTGTTCCCGTGCCAGTGACCAAGCCTAACGAGGAAGAGGATAGGCAGTTCAGTGAAAAGGCGGGTGATGGGAGACCTGCAGGTCTAGTGGATTTGGGGGGTTGGCATCTGCTGAAGGTGGGGGGATGCAGGAGAGAGGGGTGGGTGGAGGGCCGAGCCAGGGAGATTGCCCCGTGGGACCACGGTCCACAGTGAACCGTACGGGTGGCTGGGGGCGCGAAGGGTTCTTGTCAGGCTGACTGCCCAGATGCTGTTCCGAAGTGCAGCTGTGGTACAGTTTTACTGAAAAACCCCTTAAAGTTCCTGCTCAAGAGGACGGGGCCTTTGGAAAGGAACACTAAAACAAGAAAATGAATGGGACTGACTTGACTGAAGTGTAGGTCTTTCTGAGACCCGATCTGGGCGTTGGCCAAGCTGTGAAGCCGGTTCCGAGGGAGGAGACAGCACCGGGAACAGGCTGCGTCGCTAACCTCTGCCAGTGTGTGCTGGTCCTCCTCATTCTTTTTGATGTTCAAATATCCCACATTCGGCCAGTCCTTTCGACGTTTCTCTGTCCATCTTTAAACCTTTCCTTGCTTTCTGGAAGAATCCACGGTGACAAGGAAGGCCACTCATCTCTACCGACAGCATAAGTACTGGGACTGAGGAGACCAGGGTGTCCTTTGAAAGAGCTAGACAAAATGATCAAAGATTTCACGCACACGTCAGTGAATTACCATTGTAAGGGCCTGTTAGAGCTCCTAGCTGCATTTTCGTGTTGAAAGCAATGTGGCAGGCTGAGTAATAGCTCCCAAAGATACCCACATCCTGATCTCTGGAATCTGTGTTTCCTTTTATGACACAAGGGACTTGGCAGGCGTGTTAATCCATTGAGGATCTTGAGACGGAGAGCTTATCCTGGATTATGTGGTTGGGGCCTAAATGTAATCACAGGTGTCCTTCTCAAAGGGGGAGGCCAAGGGACTTCCCCGGCAGTCCAGTGGTTAAGACTCTGCACTTCCACTGCAGGGGCCGTGGGTTCAATCCCTGGTTCCCACATGCCGCCAGGCACGGCCCCAAAAAGAAAGAGGCCGAGAGAGCTTTGACATGGAAGCGCAACCCTGTAATGACTGAAGCAAGGTGCTATGATACTGGCTTCAAAGATAGAGGCAGGGATGCAGGGAAGACAGCTCTAGAAGCTAGAAAAGGCCAGGAAATGAACTGTCCCCTAGAGCGTCTGGAGGGACACCTTGATTTCAGTTGAGTGAAACTGATTTTGGACTTCTGATCTCCAGAACTATAAGAGAGCGATTGTATATTGTTTCAAGCTACTAAGTGTGTAATCATTTGTTAGAACAGCAACAGGAAACTAACATAGGTAATCATTGTCTTTTTGTCAGTTGTCAGTGAACTCAGGTTAACCCCTCTTATGCTAGAAAACATGTATTGACTCCTTCATGTGTCTAACTCCTCTTCCGTCTTGAGGAGCTTTCTTTGAAGCGGGCTTCACAGAAGGAAGTTTGCAGTTCTGGGGCCCCAGTCAACCTCTCAAACCACGTAGCACTTTAATAACAGAATTTAATTGCAGACTTTAGTCTTGTACTGGTGAAATGTGTGGGCATTTGGGCGAAAGAATCTCTTTGTGGAATATCTGGTGTCAGAATTTCCCAGGGTCCAGTAGGCCAGCTGATTTGAGGTAGCACGGAGAGAAGCAGTTTAAACTTAAAATATGCAACTATTAAAATATAAGGTGTGGTAGAAATAAAAGTGACTAGCATTTGAAATCTGATTTCACAGCACTATGGAATCTCCTTATTCAGTTAACTTGTGTGAGCAGGAAAATGATAGTTGATAAGAAGAAAAACATTGAGCAAAAATTGTGCGGGTGAAACATGAGCACGGCAGAAAGTTATGAAGGGGGGAGGCGCTTGAAATGCTGACAGTCGGGAAGCGTCGCTGTAAGAAGACGACTTGTTCAAGCCAAGGGCGCTGTAGAGTACTTCATTTTGGGCCTTGTCCTGGTTCAGTGCTCTGTGATGTAACACAGGCACCTTCTCCACTTGGCCTTTCTGATGGTGAGATCACATACTAGCCGAGCTCAGGGATCAGAAGATGTGCTGAAACAATGCCTCCCAGCTCTGCCAGTGTGTCAGATGGTGGCTGTGGCGGGGATGATGTCGTCTGATGCTGCACCCCCAGAATTCCAATATGCTTGCCCTTTGGAGGAAGGAAGACAGACAGAAACCGCTTTCCTTTAAAGGAAATGTACCATGGTTTGAGGTCCAGGGAGTTTGTGGTACTGCTTGGCAAGTGGTAAGTGAGCAGGGCCACACCCCGATCCCACCGCCCAGAGCTCTGTCCTAGGAGAGCTGAGCCTAGGACTTGGAGCGCATGTCTCTGTGCCATCGGACACTTTACGGACCAAGCAGGCTTTCATGAGTTGACGAGGGGGCCTGACCGCGGCCCGCCCCGCCCCCAACTTTGGGATATAAGCACATACCTGTCTGGTGGGGAACGGTTTTCTCCAAGTGGCTGTGCTGATCTGGGTTCAGGTTTCCTGTATTGAGATTTCATTCGGCTGCTGGGATTCGTGGAGTAGCTTCTCAAGCCTGCGTTTCATTCATAAAGAGATCTGTGAGTTCCTTAGTCTCAGAGACGCTTAGGATGGAGAGGAGCTTGTGAGGTCCCTCCCCTCCCCCGCCCCCTGCCATCTCTTCATCTTTGGGAAGAACTGCACTCAGTCGCCCCGACCTACGGCCATCTCTGCTGCCCTCTGGTCACTTGGAGGCACTGTAAACCCTCCTGCTGTGCAGAAGCAGCGGCAGCCGCAGCCCATCTGTACACGCATGTGCACGTTTTACTCATTGGCTCCGTAACTTTCCTTTATCTGGGTTAAATAATCTTTTGTTCCTAATAAAAAGAGGCCTCATTAAGCCTAGTGAGGTCTGTCCCCAAATCCAGAGTAATATTTTTCCTTCCTTATTAGTGCATTCTCTATTCATTCAGCAAACACCGAGTGCCGACTATATGCTCAGCTCTGTGCTAGAACCCACGTGTCAATCAGCTGTGGTGAGACTCGGTTTCTGCCCTCTGTTCTAGAGGGAGAGGCAGACGTTAGACAGCTAAGTGCACAGATGCCCAGTTAGAGACGTACGGGGCACCATTACAACATAGAACAGAAGACCCTGACGTGGATTTAGGATTAGGAAAGCCTTCCCCAAGGACATGGTCTATGTACTGAGATTTAAAAGACCATTTCTAACGCAACAGTGTATGCAAAGGCCCTTATGTGGAAAGGAGGGTAACACGGTTGAGAAACGTGGGAGAAGGCCACTGATCCCAGAGTCCAGAGAGCCAGGGAGATGAGAACTATTAGCAGGCTGGAGGGGAAGGTGGGAGTCACTGTGTAGGTGTGACCTTCGACCTATCTATACAGTGACCTAAACATCCATAGGGTTGGTGTCATCCGTTATGTAAAATTACTCAGTTTTCTACTTTATCAATCATGTAATTTCGTCTGTATAGTTTACTTTTAAAAAGGGAGATACAGCTCTATCTCTATAGTGTGCATTAGTCCCGTAGCAGTTAATGCGCCTAAACTGAGAGTTTAGCCACTTTTAGGGAGAAGAAGTAAGTACATTGGCAGTGGGGCGTTTATTCTGCAGATGCTGACTGAGTACCAGCTGTGTGTATGGCCCTTTATATGGAAAAGCAACAATTACAACTCAAAACCAGAGCCCCTCCCTTACTGCTCTTAAGTCTAGCTGGGAGAGACAGACATGAAACGAACATTCCCCCAGATCAAGGTGTTTTCTCACATCGTGGGATGTGCTGTCAAGGCAGAGACCAGGCTGCCCGGGCAGGGGATGACAGGGAGGTCTGGGTTCAGTTGGTGGCTGAGGTTACAGGACCTGGGCCAAGGTGGGCCAGTGAAGGGGGGAGGGCAGGTGAAGCATTCCAGGTAGTGCCAGGACCTTTCACGTGAGGCCTCGGAGGCCGCGGAGAGCCTTGCAAATTTGAGAAATCCGAAGAAGCCTTTTGTCGCTGGTAGGGTGGGTGATGAGGCAGACGTTCCAAGATGAAGTTACAGAGAGGGGTTCTGAGCAGGGCTGGGATGCTTCACAGCGCGAACACCCAGTAAGCCCTGAAAATTACGGAGAATTTGTATTTTCCTGGGAAGGACAGTCAACAGTCTGAGTCAAGAAACCGTTATGTTAACGGTCATTTTCTTTTCTTTTTTTTTTTTTTTTTGGCCACACCATGTGGCTTGTGGGATTTTAATTTAATTAATTTATTTATTTATTGCTGTGTTGGGTCTTCGTTTCTGTGTGTGGGCTTTCTCTAGTTGCAGCGAGCGGGGGCCACTCTTCATCGCGGTGCGCGGGCCTCTCACTGTCACGGCCTCTCTTGTTGCGGAGCACAGGCTCCAGACGCGCAGGCTCAGTAGTTGTGGCTCACGGGCCTAGTTGCTCCACGGCATGTGGGATCTTCCCAGACCAGGGCTCGAACCCGTGTCCTCTGCATCGGCAGGCAGATTCTCAACTACTGCGCGACAGGGAAGCCCGGCTTGTGGGATTTTAGTTCCCCGACCATGGATTGAAGGCCGGGCCCTCAGCAGTGAGGGCATGGAGTCCTAACCACTGGACAGCCAGGGAGCTCCCTGTTAACAGTAATTTTGAACGGCACTATGGCTCCATGCTAATTAATACCATTTCTTTTCAAATATACGAAAGCCTGTGTACATCCTCCTTCAAATGCCACTTTTACCCTCCACAGATATTGATATTCAGTGCTGTTATTTTAATTTACTCCATTACATTTCATAATTGCCATTGATTTTGCTTTTTCACTCATTGTTTCTAAATTTCCAAACATGTTTTTTAAATATCTTCTAAAATATTTTTCCACTTTTATTGAGATATAATTGGTATACAGCCCTGTATGAGTTTTAGGTGCACAACGTAGTGATTTGACTTACATTCATCATGAAACGATTACCACAGTAGGTTTAGTGAACATCCGTCATGTCAGAGAGATGCAACATTAAGGAAGCAGGGAAAAAAAAATACCTTTTCCTTGTGATGAGAACTCTTAAGATCTACTCTCCTAACACCTTTCATATACAGTGCACAGCAGTGCTAACTACCATGTTGTATGTGACATCCCTAGTACGTACTTAGCTTGTACCTGGAATGACTACCTTAAACCATCTTTTTATTGTTGGTTTTCTCATTGAAGTGCATAAGGGTCAGAGAATTATGTTCTGTATGATACTGGTTCTTCTGAACTTGTTCACATCTCCTCTGAGGCTTAGTAACCGTTGTGGCGAGTCACCCCTCTGTGTGCCTGAGGAGAATGGGTGGTCACCAGTTTGGGGAGACGGGGCTTCCTATACACTTAAAACATCAGGCTTAGGTGTCTTTACTACCCCTCTGCTTCCTCCAGTCAGATTCTGAAAGAAGTGTGATGAAATTGTCTTCAGGGTTTGTGAACTTAGCAATGTATCCATGTAACTGGGTCAATTTTTTATTTTATAAATTTTAAGAAAAGGTTATTAGGTACATATATACAGGATTATTTAATCTTATTTTGGTGATTTTATCTGCTTATCTTTATGGAAATATCTCTTTTTATCTCTACTGCTTTTTACCTTTAGGCCTACTGACTAGATAGTAATATCACAATCTAGGCTTTTATTTGGTTGGTGTTTACCTCGTCTAGAGATTGCCAGACTTTGTGGTCCAGGGCTGCTTTGTATTCTTAACAATCACCGAGAACTCCTCAGAGCTTTTGTTTACATTGGTTATATCTATCCACACTAATTGCATTAGAAATTTAAAACATTTAAAAAATATTCATTTTGAAAATAACAATAATAAGCCATTACATATTAACAGAAATAAGTTAACTTTTATGAAAAATAACCCCCAAGTATAAGTAGCTTAAAATAGAAAACACGTGTTTTATTTTTTTTTATCTTTTGGTATATCTCTGTTGCGGGGTCATCGGTGGGCACGGTTACTTAAGATCCCTGATAGATAGAATAGCCACCATTTCAAACATTGATGGTCACTGTGCCAGAGAGTCGGAGAGCTCTAGAGGCTCTTGTTCCTGAAGTTAAGTGCTCTGGCCCAGAAGTGACAAGTCAGTTTCGTTCAGAGCTCCTTGGTCAGAGCTAAAACCACTAGGAGGTGTTATCCTACCCCTGCGTCTGGTTGCAGGGGGGAGGACTGGACACACTGGGTAGATGACACAAATGACCGTCACAGGGGCGCCAAACTGCCTCTGGTACTGACTAGCCATGGGACCCTCCTCTTTCTCTGTCCTTAACTTCCTTGTCTAGAAAATGGGGATTTTAGTGCCTATTTTAGAGTGTTGTGTGAAGGTGAAATGAATGGCCACGTGTGAAGTTCTGAGAGTTGGGCCTCACATTGTAAGGGATCTAAAAGTGTTTTCTGTTATTAACTCTTTATTCACAGTACAGGCTGTCGATCAAAATGGTAGACTGAGCTGATGGGGAGCCCCTCCCTCCCTTTCCCAAACACATGGAAATGTTAGATGAAACATTTAAAAAAATCGATTTATACTTCTTAGCTTGAAAGCAAGAAAGTTTCTCCGGGTGTCAGAAATGAAGGTATTTTATTAACCCACAGCCATGAGCAGAATGGAAGCCTCGTGGCCCTCAGAGGTAACTGAGCAGATATGCACACTAGGGACTAATGTTTCAACACCCACGCAGAGAAGGGAGCCGGGGCTGTGGTTCCTGTGCGTTCTGAGGGCCTGAAAACGGGCTCCGTACAAAGCCAGGAGCTGAGAAATGACCATTTTATGGGAAAACGAATTTCCCCTATCTCCACCCAAGAATGAGATGCTCAGCGAGGCCACCCACCTTGGGCCACAGCCACTCTTATATTTTTAACATGTAGACTTAAGTTTACGTATTTTTAACAAAGTCTAGAGCAAATAAATATCTCTGACTCAATCAAGTTTAGAATTCTTAACTTTGCTTCAAAGTCTTCCTCTACAATGTTTTAAAGTGAAGCTCTCTTTTCTTCCCTATGGTCAGTGTTTTTATTTAGATTTACCAACATGTTTTACTGATTTCTGTTATTTTATCTATTCTATGACTCAGCTCTTCTAACGGACTTTTTTTTTAAATTTTGAGAACTATACTTTTAAACACCATTACAGCTTATGCTTTGATGCTTACGATTGCTTTGCCCCCACAGAAGTATGTTTTTAAGGTTGTAAAGTCTTTTAAACCTTTGAGTGGCACCAGTCAGAACCTTGCATTCTCCTTCCGCTCTTTGCAGAGTCTGTGTCCTCCAGGTAAGTTTTGGTTTGTTCAGCTCAGTCCTTCTCACGCTGCTATAGGGCGGATTATGTCCCCTCAAAATTCACAGGTTGAAGTCCCAATTCCTAGAACCTCAGAATGTGATTGTATTTGGAAATAGGGTCTTTAAAGAGGTGATTAAGTTAAAATGAGGTCATTAGGTTGGGCCCTAATCCTATAAGACTGGTGTCCTCATAAGAGGAGGAAATTAGGACACAGACACACATGGAGGGAAGACCATGGGAGGGCACAGGGAGAAGGCGGCCGTCTGCCAGTCAAGGAGAGAGGCCTCATGAGAAACCAGTTCTGCTGACACCTTGATCTCATACCTCTAGGCTCTAGGATTGTGAGAAAATACATGTCTGTTGTTGAAGCCCCCTGCAGTCTTGGTACTTTGTTAAGGCAGGTCCATGAGTCAAGGATCATATTGATGAGTATAGGTAGCTGATGTAGGCTTTGCTGGGATTTCAGCAGGTTTATTCACCCCCAGATCTTCTCTCTTGAATGTGTTCTATATGGGCAGGCAGGGTATACCAGCAGGCAGCTTTCCCTTTAGGGTGTGTGCTTAGGGTAGAAGAGGACACAGCAGATTCAGGACCTTTTGCTGTATAACCCTTACCCCCAAACCACTAAGGGAAAGGGAACTGTAACCTCAGGGTGACATCTTTTTATGTCCTTTATTTTTTTTCACCTCCGTGTCTATCCTAGAGGCTCCTCTTTGACTCATTTGCTAGCCTGGACACCAACACCATGGGCGCTCCTTCGGCAAACCCTCCTCTCTAGACAGAGCTGTCCTGGGGGCTGCAGCTGGGATCCAGTACTGCAGACTCCAGTCCCCATGGGACAGGGGCAAGGGCCAGGGCCACCTGGCTCAGCTGTTCTCTAGACAGCTCTCCCCTCAGATGCCCTGGCTCCTGCCCCTCAGCCATCTCTCTGTAGGCCATTCTTTGGCTCCCAATAGCCACTGACTCCAAGCTCAGAGCTTCTCCAGGGTTCTATCAAGAAGAAAGAGCTCCTATCTGTAGCCCTGAATGTGTATTTCAAGTTGCTTTTTCTCCCCCCCAGTTTTGATTTGTCAATACAGTCCCAGCAGTCTTCTTTTTTGAAAGAAAGCCTTTCAAATGACTTATTCACTGATAGCACTCCTTCGTGTTTTCAGGGCCACCATGGAATGGATTTATTCTTTCAAAAAATATTTTTACTGGCATTTCATTGTGCTCTTGGGACGGAAGCCATGCGTGCTTGCTCTGCTGTCCTGCGCTCAAAGTCTCTTTTTTATATATATATATATTTTTTACAAGGTCTCAGTATCTATAGAAATCGTTCTCCTGAAACAGCTCGTGTTCTGGAAGCTTCAATTAAACAAGTTTTTAATACAGTCTGTGAAAGTTGTTTTCTAGGGCATCTGTGATTGGAGTGATACCTATAAGTTATCATCTGATGTGTTTATAGATGGATTTGCCTAAAGATAAGACAATTAGAGATACGGAAGGAAGGTGATTATTTTCCATGCACTTATGGTATTAAATACTTGGTGAATGTAAGATCAGCTCTTTCTCAGAACATTCATTATTCATCTCTAGGAAGGGGCTAGTTTATAGTAGTGGGGCTAGTTGAGGGGCGGCGGGGAGAGAGAGAGAGAACACCAGTGAGAGCAAGTATGTCGTTCTAACAATAATTGTCCAACACCAGCTGGGTGTCCAATAATTTAATTCCATTTTGACACTGTTTATGTGGACTTAACGTCAGACTCAGACTCCACAGGTGCGGGGGCTCCGTAGGACTGCCCTCACTTGCACTGAGGATCCCTCACCACTTCTGCCCCATTGGCTGCAAATACAGGGTTCCCACACCCCGCTCCCCACTTCAGGATTCCATAATTTGCTAGACTGACTCACAGAACCCAGGAAAATGTTTCCTTACAATTTCAGTTTTGTTATGGAGGATGCAACTCGGGAAAGCCAAGGGAAGAGGGCCAGAGGGGTGCGGGTGGGATGCCCACAGAGCATCCCTGCCCTCTCCAGGCACATCCCCCTCCCAGCACGTCCATGTGTTCACCAGTCCAGAAGCTCTGCAGACCTCATTGCTCAGGAATGTTTATCGCTGCGTCGTTATATAGGCAGAGACTTCGTTAAATAGGTGTGATTGATTAAACCTTTGGCCACGTGAGGAACCCAGATTCTCTGAATTTGCTGGCTCTGCAGAAAAGATACTCAGACACACGCGTGATGTTTGTCACCTGGCTTCGCTGCTAGCTTTAACTCTGGTGAACTGGGCTGGGCCCACTTTGGGTCACAAGGACTTATTTTGTTGACCTCTGTCTGGTCTAGTGCCTCCTTACCCCTTTCTTCTAGGTCAGTGTCTTGGTTTCTACCTGGCTGTGAAGTCAGCTGAGAGGTCATCTGTTGAGAGAGAGAGGGGCGAGGATTTTCCAAAGGAAAAGCTGTGGCAACAGTTGTCGGGGGAAATGTCATTTATCCTCAGGCCCTAGGACAGCTGGCCCATGTGATTCATCAGGCTTCCCTTCCGCTGGGCTGCACCACAGTTCCTCGTTGACTTCCAAGAGGGGAGGCTGTCGGACCAACGTTAGCAGCTGGAGTGGAGACTAGAGGACAGAAAGGCCAGAACCAGAGACCGGAGAGAATCTCAAAGGGAAGAGCAGTCACAGATGCAGGAGCAGGTCACACTGGGAGCTCTGCCTTCTGCCGCTTCGACCCAGTGATCATGCACTTCCTGCTCCCTGGTGCCTCTGCAGGAAAGGGGAACCCAGAGCTCCCTTTGGAGGTTATGCGGGGTTGGGGGGGGCCTCCAAGACCACTCCCTCGGGTTTGGTGCTTTGCTAGGACTCACAGGACTCAGCAGATTGTTGGCCGCTCACATTTATGTATACCCCCGCCTCGTCAATACTGGCAGTTAACGGACATGTGTAAAGAGGTGAGAATTTGGGGTTACCTGATGAACACATTCCCAGCCAAGGTCAAACCAGGTGACGCTGTGCCTTTTTATCTCTGCTCGCATGCAGAGGTGGCCAAAGGGTGGAGACTGCGGCTCTGGGGCCAGTGGGATGGGTGTGAATCCCAGCTGTGGCTCCTGTTAGTGGGGCAGCCTCAGGCAAGTCACTTGACACTTCGGAACCTCATTTTCTCTCTTTTTTGAAAACTGAAGTGTAGTTGATTTACAATGTTGTGTTTCAGTGTACAGCACAGTGATTCAGTTACTCAGGTTCCTTTCCCTTATAGGTTATTACAAAATAGTGATTATAGTTCCCTGTGCTATACAGTAGGCCCTTGTTGGTTATCGGTTTCATTTTCTCTTTCGAAAAATAAAATAGAATCTCCCAGGATGAGTTGTTTTCAGGGTTTAAGATACCACCTGCGTTATATCTATATAGAATATATACGCACGCGTACACATTTCCTTTAGGGGCAGTGGTTCCGTATTCGTGAATTCAGTGTTCATGGTGACTTTGTAGAACAGAACTACCATGAATAACAAGACTCGACTCTAGTTACACTCATGGTTATCACAGTTGACTACAGTGAAAAGAGTGCAAAGCAAAATCAGAGAAAAGCCACAAGGGGCAAAGCCCAGGGGAAACCAGGCACAAGCTTCCCGCGGGCCTCTTCCAGCAGGCGGAGGCGCACAGGATGCGCCTGCGGCCCCCAGTTGTGACGACACCTGTAACGTGTTGCCAGCCAGGAAAGCTCATGAGGAAGTGGGGGCCCAGGGTTTGGTTTGTTTTGTTTTGTTTGAGGGAGTTGGTACGTTCCCCGGTTCCAGAAGGAAAGCAGGCATTCAGCATAAACCAGACTGTTTATACAGTTTAGGACTAGTGACCACACTTATCAGTTAACGGTGGGAACCCTCCCCAGATCCGAGTTCCCAAACACCAGCCAATTTTGTAAGCAGGCCTTTCCTAAGAAAAGCAGTCGAGCCTGGCATGTTAACTGTTTTCCGCACAGAGGCCTCCACCCAATGTGGTTTGTCTATCGTATCACTACACTTCTCTTTGATTGGACGATCTGTGGCAGAGTGACGATGCTTGATTTCTGAGTTGGATAGACGTGTGCTCTTCAGAAGGGAAGGGGGTACAGGAAGGAGGTGGAAGCTGCCGGGGACCCATCCTTGCGCCTCAGTTTCACCTAGAATGTGTGAGACCGGCTCTGATATGGAAGACCTGCTGAGCTTGGCCTGTCTTTAGGGGTCGCAGAGAATGTGCTTTTCAAAGTGGAAGTTGTTTAGCATCTGGGGTGGTGAAAAGGATTGAAGCACTTGGGTAATAAAAACCAAAGCAGCAGGAAGGAAGTGGTCTGATTAGAACCAAGTGCTTAGGCTGGGGGAGACCGCAGGAAAGGAACTGAGGTTGCAGGGCGGTGCTTTTAGATGGTTCAGAATCATTAAAGGAGCTGGAGCACGAACGTAGCCCGGTCTGGACTGTGTATTTTGGGGGAGGAACGCGATGTTCTCCTTCCTTCTGGACAGACCCGCCAGGAGAGGAATTTTAGAGGAAACATCCTCTGAATGCAGTGATAAAGACCTTCTATTTTTTAATTGTTATTACAGTACTTTTAACTATTTTAACGGTAGTTTAGGAACTGGGTTGACATCAAAGGCAGAGTAGCTCTGTCAGCCAGTTTGGTTAGTTTGAAATCCATAAACACAACTTAAAAAAAATTTCTATTGTGTACTGAAGAATTAACCAGCCTTTGAAGTGTGTTTCAGCGTTAAGTGTTGTGTACCCAAAAAATAAGTGAACTTAAGGAGACCCCAGTGTGTTTCTGTACCCTGGGGGTCGTTCGGGTAGGATCATTTGAGGCCCCGTGTTGAGAAGGGACCCTCACTTCTGTTTCTGGATTCACTCCTGACTCGTGGGATTTGTGCTACTGAACTCGTCCTGAGCTTGGCGGGTCTTAGAGGTGGGAGTGAGCTGAATACTCATTTACTGCTTTCTTTCATCATCCAATCAAAGAGCATAAGAGTAGCCATTTTTGTTTTTCTTTGTTTTAAAAAATAATTTAAAAAACTTGTACTTGCGGGAAGTGGGCAGAGAGTCTGGGGAGTAGTAAGTAGCTGTGATTGTGAGGGATGTTTCAGCGGGGCTCATGGAGAGATGGGGCTCGAGGTGGTGGTTTGGGATGTAACTTGATGAGGTGATTGTATGTGTGTTTCACTTAAGTACATGTAACCTGCCACCACTATAGTTAGGCCTCAGTTTTCCACATGAAGGAAGAGAGACATGGAGTGAGTGTGTGCGTGCATGTCTGTGTACAAGAGAGAAAGACGTGTGGGCTTAGACTCGGATGTGAATAGGAATACGTCTGATGGTCTGGGAGTTCACAGTGTACCAGGTGGCAGTACCACTCAGGGGAGTTTGTGGGCCGACCAGGTACCTCAGCTTATCTCGCCCAGAGTTCTGTTGTGCTTCTTGTCTGACTGCAGTAATGCAAAGACCAACCCAGGTAGAGCTGCTCAGTCTTTTTCTAGGCTGAGTTTTAAAGGCCTCTGGAGCGTAGGTCAGATAGAGGAGGGAATAGTACCAAGGTAATTATGAAAGCTTTTTTCCCGGCTTCTTTTCTTGTGTCACTTAACCTTGAGAGTTGGATATCTTTTTCTTATCCATAGAGGTATCGAGTCACAGACTGGATACCGGGCAGCCTCAGGAGGGAGTTTACTATGCAGGATGTGTATTAGGGAGCTCCTGGGGGGTCAGCATCTGTGGGAGCGAGGGAGGCCGCAGAAGCCGGATGGGTGGAGGGAGAAGCTGAGTTTTTGAAGACAGCCTCAGCCAACACCATGGGAAGCTTTGGAGCCTAAATGGCCTGTGAGAGTTGGCCCATGTTGAATTCACGTGACGGGGCCTTTAGACCCCCATCTTGATCAGTCATTGGACGTGGACTGCCCTGGGAGGAGCATGTCCTTGGGCAAGACAGCTCCATGCCCTTGAGACAATCCCTAAGGAGGCTGATGGCCAAAGGCCACTTGCTGAAAGCACTCCCAGTAGCTGGGGCACCAAGTCCTTCCCTGAAGGAGGACCGAGGTGTGGTACATCGCTGTTGGGTCCACCACACATTGGATCAGTTTTAAGTCTTTGAAAGTTGTTAGGTCTATAGAATAAGAAACGAACGGGTCAGATGGGATGTGTGTTAACTAGAATGCAAGTCTCTGGAGATGACTGACCCATACCTAGCATTTTCAAATGATGTTTATAAGTCTTTGGAATTCAGCCAGTATATTGCTTCTACCCTATTTCTAACCATGGCTTTGTTCGTACTTAGGATAAAAATATGGAACATTGTGTCTTTTCACCTTTTGTAGTTAAATGTGTATCATTATGGGAGCTGTATATTTTAGGGCCTTCTGTCTTTAAAAACTTGTTCAGTTATAGCTTGTTCAGAAATAACTGGAATCTGTCAGATATAAAGGGTTCTCTTCAAGAACTTGGGAAATAATAAACTCAGACCCAGTAGAAATGATGATGTGCTTTGTTTTATGTGCACCAATGTCCTATTAACGGCACCTTCAGCATCATACCTCTTTTACTTAAAAAAAGAAAACCAGTTGCAGACTTCATAGTTTTATTCTTTTAAAAATTTCACACTTCATGGGTAATTCTTACTATTAACTAATTAATTAAGGGAAAGATGAAATGGGCAGATTTTTAATTGGAGAGAGAAGCCACTTAAAGAACTCGGCTCTCTCAGTTCCGTGGGAAATAAGATGGTTTTCCTTGGGAATTAGTGTGTATGCTCTCTCTACCTTTTATGGGGCTTGTTTTTGCTTTTGTTTTGGTGGAGATGCCGGGGACCTGCCTTTTAAAATAGAACAAAGTAATAACTCCTTCTCAAGAAGTGTTTTTTCTGTATCTCACATCAACTCAAGCTCCATTCTGAATGAACGTTGGTTAAAAGCGCGAGGGGGCAGTAACGACCGTGTTGGATGAAAGGCCCTGACGTGACCGGGACAGCTGGGAGGGTCAGGGCAGGTGACCCCTGGGCTCCAAGACCTGGAGTGGCTTCCTGGAGCCTTCCCACGCCCTGAGCCCCTCTGGAGAGTGGGGTCAGCACCCCGGCTTCCCCCTGCTCCGGGGAGGGGTGTCCTGCGTTTCAGGGAAGCAAGAGGGAGTGGAACGTGTATCTTTATCTTTCCATTAGGGTCACATCTGGAAGGGTGGGACTCTTTCACCCCGCAGAGCCTGCAGTGTAGCCTTAGTGATTATGCCACAGACTTGGGCAAATGACCTAACTCCTCTACGCCTCAGTCATCTGGTTTTTAAAGCAGGGAAATAATAGTGCCCACCCCGCAGGGTTTCTGTGAGGATTAAATGGGATAAAACACATGCTGGGCACATTGCCTCGCATATAGCAAGCGCTCAACAGCTGTTCGTCGCAGTCGTCATTACGATGCCTCATGCTTCATAGGTGGTCAGTGAAGGCTGGTTGAATTGAGTTTCTGTGGGTTCTCATGGAGCCGCCAGGCCACCCTGATTGCTGTCCCCGTTACCCCTCAGGCAGAGGAAGATGGGATGAGGGCCCTACTGCACACAGGTCGGTGTCACTTTGTTGTTGGAAACGAGCTGGGGATTTAATCCCCAGTGGCTTTTTAGGATGAAACTGATTAGAAGTCTGTAATACCCCTTTTGAGTTTTCATTGTTTTACCTAGAATTTGAAGAGCTAGCAAATGTCTCTGCAATGCTTGTTTCCACGCTCTCTGTTGAAAGGTCACTGTTAGAACTTCTCAGCAGCCAACATGGCTTTCATCTTGGAAATAGTCCTTAATTTATTGCCCAAGGTGATTAATGTATTTCGTCCATTCTTTAGAAATAGGTGCTCCCCACGTATTTTCCAAGACCATTTTGTACAACCTCTATCTGTCCAGGTTTTAATATTTCTTGCATCTAGTTTTCCTCCCCTCCCCTTCTCTACAAGCATCAGGGCATGAGGAAGGGGGAAAGAATATTGAAGAGTACAGTGGTTAAGAACAAAGGCTTTGGGATTGGAGGGGGAGCCCCCCCTCTAGCTACGGCACCAAGAACAATTTTCTTAATCTTTCCAAGCTTCGTCCCCCATATGTAGAGGAGGGATGATAACACCTACCTTATGGGCTGTGGGATTAAACTAAATAGGATCCTGCATCAGCGGGGCTTAGCCCAGCGATGGCCCCAAGCTAAGCCCTGGAAGCCCTCAGTCAAGGGCAGCCCTTGTTGCCCCGGCAGCGCTGATACCTCCGCGGGCCGCTCCGTTTTTCATCCTTGGTGATGACAGGCGTGCGGCCTGAAGAAATGTTTGAACTTGCCTTCTTGAAAGTTCAGTTTCTCCAGGTGATCCTGCACACCTGTGATACGGCTGCTCTCAGGGTATAAATTTCTCCAGCACACAGAATTTCCTTTTCACCACACACAATTCATTCCCAATATCAGTCATTGAACTTGGAGCCTTCTGGTTTTGATTGGCCAGTCAGGGTTCACTGAGGCAAATTCTTTGCCGAGATCGTTCCATATGTTCTGGGAAGGGAGGGAGTGTTTGCGAGCCGCACGGGCAGTAACGGAGATTCGAAGCCAGAAGACAGCGTTACGTTGCCATTTTCAGCGATTCCCAGCGGACAGCCGGGGAGGATGATTAATATTTGAGCATCTTTGTTCTTGCTGTTCCGTTAGAACACCAGCGCTGTTTAAATCACTCTGAAAATAACACGCCTGACATTTCTACAGTTTAAAAAAGAAAAACAACCTGGAGAAATAATCCTCTGCCTTTTACCGCGGAAGTGTTTTTGGTGAGAAAGGACAGAAAATTGGATGACTTAGGGGAGAAGACTAATTCTGAAGAGCATCGTGGTGGAGAATACATTAAAACCTGTACAGCTCAGAGGCGTGACCCAGCGTGTGTGTTTAAGAGGCTGCGATTGGCATCAGAGGCCCTTAGGCTCCATTGCTGGTTCCGGTGTCCAGCCACCGAGCTTGTTTTGAACATTTATTGTGCGCCCACTGCTGACACTCTTCGCTTAAGACACACACTTGAGATTGAGTTTTCGGCACATAGAGCCGTCCGGGAATCTCGGTGTTGTACTGAGGCAGTACTGGAGGCCAGAGATCATGGTTTAACTTCATATTTAAGTACTTTTCTTTCCCTCTTGTGCTGCTTTGTAAATCTAAAGGAAAAGTACAGCCTACTTTGTGTTAAGGCATGCAGCTAAGTTTGAGACTTGCTCTGCGATCACACCGAGCAGTGGACTTAGAGGTGTAAACATTTGCCTTGTGTCGTAGCTATGTCCCCAGAATAATTGCACGCCATCACTGAAAGATCAGAACTGCAGCTCCCAACTTACATCCCTCAGCACACCATTCTATTTATAGGAATGCCTTCATTGCTTTAGAAAATGATTTTCTACTCTTTGATAATTGCCTCTCGTAGCTGCTGAGTGTTAAGAATCAGATTTAAGAAAGCTGTGGAGCACATATGATAACTATCTCCAAACACACCGTCCTGGGCTCTCCTTTGTGATGCCGGAGCTGGCGCTCTGCGAGCCACACTCTGCCTTGCCAGCTGGCTTCCTGTTGAGCTGTGCCAGTAGGAAGTGCTAGAAGGATGCTGCAAGGTTGGAGGACAAAAAGGGACAGGCCCCGTCCATTTACTTCCTGTCTGTCGCATCACACCAGCTCTGCCTCTTCACCCTGGTAGCAGCAGCAGTGCCTTCCTGAAGCAGCAGCTGAATGCAGTTGGCAGTTCTCCCGCAGTCACAGGATCGGCCTCTTCGGGTGCCCTCCAGACACTTGCACCAGCTGAGTGGCACCTCCTCCGCAGAACTTTGAGTTTCGTTTCCATAGAGCCCACCTCTAGGCTCCTAAGTTTAATAATCTTAACTTATTCCTTTTGCTACCGATACTGCTTCCGTGATACCTTAGGGTTGTGCGTTTACCCTTTCAAGTACCTAGTTCACGAGTTTCTATCGTGTTAACAGTTCTCTCTATTAAATTCTCTCTGTTAAAATAACTGGTATGGTTTCTGTCTCCTGATTGGACTTTGACTGATAGACCTATAGAATTCAGACTTCTGGTGCTTAGCTGAGCTTCTCGTCCTCATGTGCCATCGTCTTCATTCTCTAAGCAGTCTCTAAGGCATGCGCATACCGCATCGGAAATTTCTGACAGCCTTTGAGGAGTGAGAGCATGACAACGGACTCGAAGTTAGGACTTGGAGTCTGGTTTCCAGCAAGCCATAGGGTGAACTTCTTAAAGTCACGGTTACTTTGGACGACACTGTCATAGCATCAAAGTAGAAACACAGATGTCAACTCAACTCTCCTGTCCTTAATAGACAGCAAATCTACATCTCCATCTCTATATAAAATAGTATAAACAGAAATATCTATAGTTAGAATAAATAGTAAAATTCAAACTGAGCCTTGGTTTTCTTGGTAAGAATGAGTTAACGCCTACCTCACAGGGTTGATGGGAGATTAAGCTAGGTGACACATAAAATATCTAGCTCAGGGCTGGACCTTTAGTTATAAGTGTTCTATACATAGTGATTATATTCCCTTCTAGGTATTTGCTACACTGTAGCGAATGTGATGGCTGACTCTGACAGCCATCCCAAATTATCAATCTGTGCCGATTACAGTGAACCCATTCCCCTTGTCAAAAATTGGATTGATAATGGGCCAGTGACCCGTCTCAGTTAAACATGAAGGAGAAGCACTGCTAGGGCCTCTGGCAAAGGTTTTCTCTCCCTTAGAAGAAAGAGGTGGCTCACTCTTTGCTTCCTCTGGAAGGTACCGTCTGCATGTGATACTTGGAACTGCTCTCATTACCATTCTGTGACTCTGAGAGGAACCGGCTGGAGGCCAAAGCCCTCGCTGAGGCTGGAGGAGCAGAGATTGTGGCAGGCCGAGTAATGGCCCCAAAGATCATGTCTTGGTCCCTGGAACCTAAGACTATGTTACTTTTACACAGAAAAGGGGGACTTGGAGATGTGACTAAGGCTATGGGCCCTGAGATGAGAAGATTATTTTGGACCATCTGGATGGGCCCAGTGTAATTACCAGGGTCCTTAAAAGTGGAAGAGGAGACAAGGGAGCCAGTGTCAGAGTTGTGTGGTGTGACAGGACTCCACCAGCCATTGCTGGAGTTGGAGATGGAAGGGGCCACGAACCAAGGAGTGCAGGCACCTCCAGAAGCTGGCAAAGCTGGGAAAGGGGCTCTTCCCCAGAACCTATAGAAATGAACGCAGCCCTGCGGACACACTGATTTTAACCCAGCGAGACCCAGGTCAGACTTCTGACCTCCGGGTCTGTAAGATAATGTGTTGTTTTAAGCCACTAAGTCTGTGGTAACTTGTTACAGCAGAGATAGGAGACTCACACAGAGATGGAAGGAGCCTGGTTACTTAGTGACTTCTCTGAACCTCTAATCAGCTGCCCCTGGAGGTACTCCTGAATTTCTCATCACGTGAGACAAGTTTCTGCGTTTAATCCAGTCTGAGTAGGACTTTCTGCCTCTTGCAGCCTAAGCTGTCCTGATTGACACATGCTTCACAGAGTGCTGTGTGTAAGGTAGACTCTAAGTGAGCATTTGTTGAATTGTGAAAAAATGTTGGAGAAAACCCCCAGAATCCACATCTAAAGAAAAGCAGGGCTCTCTTCTCATTCATACTAAGTGTAATAACTTAGAACTTTTTTTTTTTAAAAATAAAAGACACAAAAGATGTTTGGAAGGATGGATGAATTATTTGAATACTGAGAGGGCCTGGAACTTCAGCAGGTGCACTTTCCAATTGCCAGACTCATTTCCTCCTGTGACCTCTGGGCATCCAAATTCTCGTTTCCGAAATAACATTTCAACAGACTCTGTGAACATGCCAAGAAGTGATTATTTTTACAAATCCAGATGACTTCCTAATTTAGGATAGCTCCAGCAGAGGTAAAAATGAAGGGAAACATAGGCTCTTTTTCCATCTCCACAGAGTGGGAACAGCCCCAGTCCTGGCTCTAACCAAATGTTGCTGACAGCTATGAAAGCGGTTATCGTTGGACAGCTGTTCAGTGGCCCCAGTGAACTCAGCTGGGGGCTCAGCCCAGTTTAAGATCAGAGAGGCCAAAGATCAAATGCTATTTCGGTTGGTTTCCCAGCCTTTTCTCCACCACTTCTGGGTTTCAAATTAGCGTTTGTCATTGCTGCTCCCAAGACCATCCTGAGACCCACAACCCTCTGCGCTCGCTTCATCCCCACCCCCGCCCCCCGCCAAGTACACGTGCTTCCTCATCCCCCCTTCACCAGGGAACTGGTTTTCTATGGCAAATGAAACTCATCCACGGGCAAACAGTACTTCTCGTATCATGGAGCCCAGCCCTGCCCGTCTAGCAAGGACCTCCTCTAAAGGTTGCTTGGTTAATATATTCAATACTTCACATCCTCGGTCGTGACAGTCCTTCCCAGGATCTGGATTCAGTGTGGACCACCGCTGTATTGTTAGGGCAGTGAGGAGGCTGTGCTGGGGATAGTAAACTGTACCCCTAAGTCCCAGATGGGGGATGGAGCAGTGTCCCACAGAGGACTCTACAGTTTTTCATATGAGAAATGGTCAGAACCATAATTAGACCTAG
Source organism: Leucopleurus acutus (assembly GCF_964270905.1). NCBI lineage: Eukaryota > Metazoa > Chordata > Mammalia > Artiodactyla > Delphinidae > Leucopleurus > Leucopleurus acutus. Next base: position 53,421,386 of record NC_139161.1, on the reverse strand, counting down.
TGGTCATAGACTTTCCCTTCTCGTTGCAGGCTGTGAAGTTTTGTGAATAATTTTAAGAGCGTCTCGGATAAAAGGCTGTGTGTGTATAGTTATCCCACTTTGTGAACAGTGTTGTCACGTGGCGTCTGCAGAGTACATTGACTGTGTTACTGGAGTGTCTGTATTCCTGTCCATGTTGGGTTCCTCCTCCCCTATCCTTCCCTTCATGATACCATAGTCAAAATCGTCCTATTTTTTTCTTCAACTACTATTTTAATTCCTTACTACATTGTGTTCTTTTCGTTTGTGCTTTTTTTCCCCCCCTTACCAACAGGTCAAAATATTTTCCTTGCCATGCCTTCTCTGGTGTCCCCCAGAGCTTTCACTCTCATTTATCTATGCTTGTATCCCTGAATATAAGATAATTCCTGTATTTCCAAAAAGAAGACCCCACCTTCCTACCAAATTTCTTGCCCAGCTTGGAATATATATTTTAGGGCTCTAGCTGAAATAATCAACTGTCTAGTTATGATATTAAATTTATTATATATATGTGAAATAACTTGGAAAAATATTTAGAAATGTCGTCTTTTTCCCTTTAATTTCATGAAACAGTCTTACTCAGGCTTCTCCATTGCATCTTTGACATCAGCGGTTTTGTCACCAAAAACCATATTAGAGCAGTGTCTTTCAGCCAGCCCATTCTTCTTCATTTGCAATTCACACTCCCTTGTCATCCCTCTTGGTTGGAACTGGCGGATCTTAACAGTAAGTCTTTTCAGGAGAGCAAGAGACTCATGGCACGTTTTATTTATTGACGCAACAAACATTTATCCAACATCCACTAGTCGCACTGTGCTAAGTGCTGGGTACACAGATACATTGGAATATGTCCTTCTGCCCTTCTTACCCACATCCCCTCCAAGGAGTTTACACTCTAGTGGCAAAGGCAGCATTGGGAACAGAGAATTACAGTATTTTCTAAGAAAGGAGAATAATAGAAGTTATAAAGTGCTGTTTGAAGGTTCTGTGTAGTGTCCATCTTCCTATCTGGTTCAGATCTGAACATGTATATTTTTCACGGTCTGTATGACCACCAGAGCATCGTCAGTGTTAATAGTGTTGATATTTTCTCCACGGAGTCAACATTTTTTTTTTTTTTTTTTTTTTTTTTACTATTGCTGTGGCAGCTAAGCAGATTTACGGTTACCTTTCTTGGTTTTCCCTGAGTTTTACAGTGCATTGGATGAACCTACACGATGAAACAGTATCAGTGATTTTCAGGGCTTAGGAAATTAACTTTGGATCCCCACCCCCATTTCTAGTCACATTGGGCCCTAGAAATGAGGTCCAGCCCACCCTGCTGGGAACCTTAGTGATTTGAGAGTTCCCGAGTGGATTTTATTTTTTTTTAATTAAAAAAATTTATTAATTTATTTATTTTTGGCTGCGTTGGGTCTTCATTGCGGTGTGCGGGCTTCTCTTGTTGCGGGGCACAGGCTCTAGGCGCACAGGCTTCAGTAGTTGCAGCACACAGTCTCAGTAGTTGCATCACGCGGGTCCTAGAGTGCGCGGGCTTCAGTAGTTGTGGCACGCGAGCTCAGTAGTTTTGGCTCGTGGGCTCTAGGGCGCAGGCTCAGTAGTTGTGGCGCATGGGCTTAGGTGCTCTGTGGCATGTGGGATCTTCCCGGCCCAGGGCTTGAACCCGTGTCCCCTGCATTGGCAGGCGGATTCTTAACCACTGCGCCACCAGAGAAGTCCCCAAGTGGATTTTAAACTTGAAGTCGTCGACAGCTGAAGGGGCACAGAAGTTCAGTCATCGGGAATGCTCATCAGGGAACGGGACCTTGTACCAGCTGATCTTTCTACGTGCTCACTTATATCCAATAGGCCCTAGTTGTCTGCCGCTGTCATCCAGAGAGCCACTGTCATCTGGCAGGGCCGTGTGCCCCGTGTGTCCATTTCTTTGCTTGTACTTCATCAGGTTCAGCATCAACCCCCAAAGTTGGGTACTCCCACCCATCTGAACCTTACAGAGCTGCAGTGTGTTTTAAAGGACTAATTCCCTCTCCCAGGAAGCATCATACTTGACTAAGAACCAGTGTTTAGAAATAGAAACATTTATATTTAACTTCTACTTGGGCAGAGACATTTTTTCTTCTTCTGTATTTGGTATCTAAATTCCACTCAAGATTGAAGAGAATTTTTTCCCGTCTTATCCCGCCTTCCTCCAGCATCAGTTTTCTTCCCCACAAGCACTCTTGTGTTTGAAAGAAGGGAAGATAGAGCTAATCGTTTCAGGTATTTCTTGGCAAGACAAAGGCTCCACCAAGAAGCTCTCAGGTACAGGAATGTCTGCGGTAAAAATGATTTAAGATACTTAGACTAAAACATCAAAGAAGACCCAAGATTGAGTTATAGTTACTGCTGAGTAACTAGAATTTGAGTCACCTACCAGCCCGGTCATAATGATGAAATTGCCACCAGGACATATCTTATAGTTACTCATTATTATTTGACCCCCACAGAACAATTCATGCCCCTTGTGTTAAGAGAGATCGCAGTCAGTTGCTTCTGTATTTTAAAGGTGAATCATCAAGGTAACTTAATAGGGTTAAGAGAAAAGCATGAATCAAATAGAGCTTGAATTAAACCAAATAAGAAAAAAGAAGCAAACCATCCAACTCAAATTGTCTAAGCAGTGAAACTTTAGTTGTTTCTGTTTGTTTGTTTGTTTGTTTTTGCGGTACGCGGGCCTCTCACTGTCATGGCCTCTCCCGTTGCGGAGCACAGGCTCCGGACGCGCACGCTCAGCGGCAATGGGTCACGGGCCCAGCCGCTCCGCGGCATGTGGGATCTTCCCGGACCGGGGCACGAACCCGCGTCCCCTGCATCGGCAGGCGGACTCCCAACCACTGTGCCACCAAGGAAGCCCTGAAACTTTAGTTTTTTTAAGAATCCAGGGACTGTGTGTGTATGTATCTGTGAGTGTATGTATGTATGTGTATATTTAAATTATGCATTTGTTTCTTATGAAGTAATCATAAGTCATCGATTTGTTTGGTGGAAAAACCTAACACCTTGGTTATTTTTCCATTCTTCCTTAAATACTCATTTCTCATTGAAAGGAAAACTTAGAGATGGGTTTGTTTATAGAACTATAAAAATAATTTGGACATATATATTATGGGAACTAAATTATAACTCTTGGAATAGAGGTTCTAGTTACTTTTACCTGTCAGAAAGTATATAATATTTTAAGTTCTACAAGCCACTAGAAACCATGAACTCTAGCAGGGGCCAGATACATGTCAGAGGCACCATTTTATTTAGAAAAATTATGAAAACCATTGTACCCAAAGGGAATTAGTGCTTAGTTTGGAGATTCCATCAAACATTAAAATAATACCTTGTGTAAGTTCTCAAACTGGGACTGTCTATCTCCATAGTGACGAAGTGTGAGATGAAAAGATGAGATGACATTGACTTGTGTGACCCTGTTTTTTCTCCACAAGAAGATGAATTGAACCAGAATCAGCTTGGACTACTTTGAGTCAAACTTTAAGAAGTTAAATGGGATTACAGTGAGAATTAGATCTGGGAAAAGGGAATAATTCAGAAGATAAATGCTGGGAGAGATAGTATAAACAAAGGAGAGATTTCTAAAATCTAACTCATGCCAGAAGTTTTGAGGGATGAAGGTCACCCTTGCTTTAAGATACAGTGAGGGGCTTCCCTGGTGGCGCAGTGGTTGAGAGTCCGCCTGCCGATGCAGGGGACACAGGTTCGTGCCCCGGTCCGGGAAGATCCCACGTGCCGCGGAGCGGCTGGGCCCGTGAGCCATGGCCGCTGAGCCTGCGCGTCCGGAGCCTGTGCTCCGCCACGGGAGAGTCCACAACAGTGAGAGGCCCGCGTACCGCAAAACAAACAAAAAAAGATACAGTGAGGAAGTGAAAAAGGCAGGCTGTCTGATTCATTCTTGAATCCCCAGTGCTGAGCACAGGCCTGGTACACAGCCTCTGCCTCCAAATGTTTGTTCTGTTGTTGGAAGCGGGGCGAAGGTTTCTCTCATAATGGAAGGCCCCTAAGAGGCCTTGTTTCAGGGTGTCAGTTGGGTTTCGTCCATTGACGGTTAAGAGCAGATACATGCACGAAATACTGAGGCCCCCAAGAAATAAAACTGCTTCGTGAGAAGTGCTGCTGCAGGAGCTTAAAAGAGATGTGGATTTGAAGCTGATGAAAGGGGTCTTACCTTGCCAAATCATCGTGCTGGTCTTTGCTGGAGGGGCAAAGTGCATCAGATTCTTTTAAAAAAAACAAAGCGTCCATCTGTGTGATGCTAGGTAAAGTGTGCCTGTGAACACTGGTAAAAATCAGAGGAGAATTTGAAGGAATGTCTAATGTTAAAGCATTATTGTCCTTTGTTACCTTTGTGTGTGTGTTAGGTTTGTTGAGTACTGATTTACATATAGTAAATTTCGTCCTTTTGGGGGCAACAGTTCTTTGAGTTTTGGTAAACATGTATAGTCACGACACGGAGCAGGTCCATCACCCCAGAACATTCTCTCGTGCCCCTTTATGGTCAGCTCCTCCTCCCATCCCAGCCCCTGAGCGTCACTGATGTGTTTTCTGTCCTTACAGTGTTGCCTTTTCCAAACTGGAATACAAATGGAATCGTGCAATGTGTAACTTCTGTATCTGCTACTTTCATGGAGCGTAAAGGCATTTGAGCTTCCTCCATGCTGTTGCTTGTATCAGTAGTTTGTTCCTTTTCACTGCCGAAGAGTATTTCATTGTATCCCACTGTATCGCTGTACCACAATTTCTCTTTTAAAAAATTTATTTTTATTGAAGTGTAGTTGATATACAATGGTGTGTTAGTTTCAGGTGTACAGCAAAGTGATTCAGTTTTATATACACACACACACACACACACACACACACACACACACATATATACATATCTCAGATTATTTTCCATTATAAGTTCTTACAAGGTATTGGATATAGTTTCCTATGCTATACAGTGGGTCCTTGTTGTTTTATATATAGTAGTGTATATCTGTTAATCCCAAACTCCTAATTTATCCTTCCCCTCCCCTTTCCCCTTTGGTAACCATAAGTTTGTTTCCTGTCTGTAAGTCTGTTGCTGTTTTGTAAATAACATTTACAAAAATGTATCATTTTTTTAGATTCCACATATAAGTGATATATGGTATTTGTCTTTCTCTCTCTGATTTACTTAGTATGATAATCTCTAGGTCCATCCAGGTTGATGCAAATGGCATTATTTCCCCTTTTTTATGGCTAAGTAGTATTCATCTGTTGGTGGACGTTTAGGTTGCTTCCCTGTCTTGGCTATGGAATAGTGCTGCTGTGAACACACAGTTTGTTTTTTCATCCACCAGTTGAAGGACATTGGGTTGGTTTGACAACTTTGAATCAAGCTGCTGCAAACATTTGCATTTAGGTTTTTCTGTGAATGAATGTTTTTACTTTTCTTGGGATTTCTAGTTTATACCCTTAAACATATGTTTAGTTTGCAAAGGAACTGACAAGTTGTTTTCCAAAGTGACTGAACCATTTGCATCCCCACCCACGTGTGTGAATTTCAGTTGCACCTCATTCTTCCCAGCACTTGGTATTGTCTCTTTACAAAAATTTTAACCATTTTTAATGTCTTTAAACGTTGGTTTTGTTAATACTTTCTGTAATGTAGAGCACTTACCCTTACCCTTCAAAGGCAAAACGTTTCTCTTAAAGGTGAACATTTTGTATTAAGATCATTTCTCATTACCGTATTTATGGTGTTTGTGGTCTACAAAGTCACCATGAACCCTGAATGGTGATTACGGAACCGTTGCCGCTGGGGGTGGGGGTGGGGGTGGGGGGCGGAATACCAGGTAAGGTTCCCAGGAGACTCTGGTCTCGACATTTTTGTCAGCTGATCAACATGTAATCTTGTCTTCAGTGTGTTTCTGTTTGAAGACACATTATTTAATATATTTTGTTGACTCATTGACATTGAACTCACGGTCAACAGCCCAAACAAAGCTGATCTAATACATTTTCTCCAGAAGGCACATCACAGCCTATGCTTGGGGACCATATTCCAAACAAGCAAAAACCACCAACAAAAAGTGCAGAACATGCGGAGAACGTGGCACTAGGTAGACCAGGATGCAGACGCTGGTTTACGGTATGAGAGCTGAAACAAGAAGGCGGAATATCGTCTTGTTTCACCTCAGCTGGGGACGTGCATGTCACATGCCTCAAATTTTTCATTCTGTGCATGTCCAGGAGTGACTGGGGCCATGCCCTGAATATTGTTTTGGTGCAGGGGGGGCTACAAGTAAATTTTAGCAAGTGGGCAGATTCACCTATATTTTTATACTCTAGAAAGTGCTTAAATTTAGTTTACTTTAAATAATGATTTGTAGTAATTACCAAACACAACTAAATATTGCTTTAATAATTAACTTGCCAAACCAGGGCCATTCAGCATGAAGGCTGCTTTAAAAACACCTCAAGACCTTCCTAAGATTTTTACCCCCGTTGCGAAGACACACTCTTGATTTATGTTAGATTTTGCACACCATTCGGACACACTTCATTCCTGAAAAGTAATATAAAATGTTGAACTCGGAATTTTATCATAGTTACAGCTAGAGTAGATGTGTTTAAATTCACAGAGACAGATTAATGCACTTACCAAACTCCCATTGCCTAAAAGTAATTATAAGTTTGCTAGATAGACTGCCAATATGATATAGGCCCCAAAGAAATCACCCCTCTTTACTGAGACAGAACAATAAATTGGTTTTCCTGCATACAGTGGGTAAAGAATCCAAGTTCCTGACCTTGAATATTTCACTGGTAGTGTTCTATGCAGTAGGGAATGATCAGGATGACATTTGCTGAAATGTTTGAGATTTATAACATAATAGCTTGAGCATATGTGCCAAAAAATAAAAATCTTAAAGCCTATCCAATCAAGATTAATTACCTATTAAAATGCTCACAAATAGTATAGTACAGGTGGTGTAATAAGCTGTCTCTCTTCATATGTTGTTACAAAACAAACTGTTTGGCGGTGACATGAAACATCATGTATCTTCTATCTCACTCTCAGTGGGAAAATGGAAAAAAACGACTCGGTCATTCTCGGTGTGGATTTTGGCATTTCATGAGGAAGTGCTATCACAAAGCTTCTCACTGAAAAGCATATGCAACTCTCTGGAAACTGCTAAATGTCCTGGCTTTGTACTCCTGCCAGAAAGCTCTTGCTTCTCCCCATCATTAACTACTACATATTTATTCCTCTCTATCTTTGTGCAGAGTAGACCCATGCAGCACTCCCATGAAAAGGAAAACAGTAGTTTGCTTCCTCCCTCCCCCTAGCTTTGCAGAAATGAATCCCATGGGCTAAATGTCTTCTTTATATTCAGCTTTAATTTAGTAGTTTCAACAGTGGACCAAGCGGTCATAGCAGAAACGGTACGGCCGTGATGGTGTTTTCTTCATTGAGATGGCTTTTGAAATTTGGGGGAAAATTGCTGACGGAATTTTGTTGGTGAACCATCCATTAGTAAGCAATGGTGTTGTAAGTTGGCTTCCAGCAAACAGTCAGTCAGCAAATATTCAGTGAGGATCTACTCCATGCCAGGCATTCTTCTAGGCTTCAGCCGTACTCTGGTGAACAAGAGAATCCCTACCCCTGTAACGACAGCATTTTTTTGTGCTAATTGTCTTTGGTTAAAATGTCTGTTATTGGAAGCTGATGGAAAACGAGTACAGGAAACAACTCTTGAAATATTAAGGTACCTAAAGTATCATTGTGGTTTAAAAAGTAGTAGGTGGGAAGCATGTGACAGTTTTTTAAAAGTGCAAAATAATTGGAAAATTTAATAAACTTACACAAAATAAAACTCATCAGCAGGTTGCTCTATTTTTCCAGTGTGTCACTTGGGTACCAGTTTTCTTAAACAAGGAAATATGCCTTGCCCGCTTGCTGCGTGGTGCTTTAAAGCTCTTTTTTTGGGGAGTTTGACTCTCCTCCCCATCCTTAAGGAATCACAGCAACGTGTGTTCTTTTTCCAGACCCTCGCTACAAAGGGCATAACAAGCTGTACTTCTTCGTTTGTTTTTGCAAAGCAAACTCTTCAACAGGGACATGAAATATCTTGTCTTTTCTTTCTCACTCGCAGTGGGAAAAGGAAAAAAAAAAAAAAACTGCTCCTTGGTCATTTCTCTTCGTGGATTTTGGCATTTCGTTGGAAAGTGCCAGTAGGTATTCATTTTTTTACGTTGCTCTGGAAGGCTTCGTAAGCAGCCTTCCAGGTCACAAAGCAAACTCAGGCCCTCACGGTTCTCCAAGCCCAGGTCAGAAAGGTGGGGAACTTGCATTTTTCCAGGCAGGGAGTGCGTGAATAATATACTTGCAACCTGCATAGCGTCCCTGAGTTCTCCTCTGTAGCCAGCTTCTCCGCTCAGAGAGTTGCACGTCAATCTGTTCCTGATGGTCAGCAGAGCAGCAAAGAGCCTAAGTTTTTGTGAACCTACAGCGGAATGACTTGCTTCCCAGCTGGTGATCAATCTGTGTTGGACGGCAGCATGTTTGCCTCTACAAATGAGCTGGACCCCTCTGCCACATATCTCTGCCAACTTTTGAAAGCGTCTGTTTCCATTCTTTTCGGGGGCGGGGGGAGACAAAAAGTCTGTCTCCCTTTACACAGCCAGCTATTGAAAACTCCAGGCAAATATCCATAGCCGGTATCCTAAGGAAATTGTTCTGAGCTGTCAGGAAGTTACCGTCAAAGAAGAAGAATCCATTTGTGTATGTATTCCCACACCAACGCAGTAAATAACCTCTGTTTTTCTTTTGTCAAGATGATGCGCTCATGGTACTTGTTATAGCATCTCTGGAGACTTCCCACTTCAATATAAAAAGATCCTAGGGTTTAAGATTTTAATTAACTTCCCCAGGCTCCAGGTGAAGCCAGGCTTTGTGATAATGCTGTGAAAATGGCTACAAAACTTTTGAGGTTTACTATTATTTTTATTAATTATTATGATTATTAATTAAGGTGGACTGACCAAGGTCTAGGCAGCAAATAATTCCACTGGATCCGTGCTAATCAAAACGATGTGTGTTAGCAGTTGTGAACTTTTAAGAGACCTTTCTTCAAGTTCACTTGGGCAAAGAGGTGCCAGTGTAGCCCAGAAACCAGGCATAGGAGCAGGGCTCTGAGTTGGCAGAACTGAAGGAGTAGCTAAGAACGTGGGCAAGGTTATGTGAATGAGGAACAGAGTGAGGACCTGTGGATGGAGAGCGGAAGCGTTAGGAAGGTCTTGTGGGGTTGCACTAGCGATGCTGCGATGCTATGGTATATTTAGGGTAGCTGTGAGTGAATGAATGATAACAGGGGTGAGGAAAATATTCGTGGATGGGGGAAGCAAAGTGGAAAACTTTGAAGAAGGGTCAAAAACTGTCTCTCTTTTGTGGGGGGGAATTTAGTAACACATACTATTGTTCTTTCTTGTCTATGATCATGTTAGCACACTGTGGGATGTTTTGCACCTTGGTCAGTGTAGGTGGGGGTACCTCATTACTCCCTAGAGAGTAGGGCACTCCAGACCCATGGAGGAGCTAGCAAAAACAAGGTAGATGGGATCGAAGGAAGGGGAACTCTGGGAAGAGTAGAAATCACTTTGGCCTCCAATTTCTGCTCAGCTGAGCCGTTCTCCTTGAGCCGTAGAGGGGCTTCTCGTACGTTCCAGTAGCATATTCCACGTGAAACTGAAGCAGACCGTACCACGTTGCTCGATCTCACGTTCCTTTAGGGTAGAGACTGTGTGCGGCCCATCTTTGTTCTCTCCACATACACATAGTGGGCACCCAGTATGTGCTTAATAAATGAGCAAATCAGTCTTTAGTTCTGTTTTGGCCAAGAGAAAAGAATCGAAGACACTACAGCTGCTTTCAACAGTTGATGTAATTATTCAAACACGAATATTCCCAACTCCTAAGAGTCGTGGTGTTGCCCTCTGGGGTGGGCTGTATGACCCTCCCAGCCCCCAGGCCTGCCCTCTGAAGGTGATGTGCAAGGATTACAGAAGGGATTGGTTATCTTCTTCAGTATTAACTGCTGGGATTGTTAGTATCTTACCAAACATCCAGGTAACTCTCCGTAGCCCCGTTGGCTCTTTCATCTATGGGATTATCTAAACAGTGACCAGTCTATAGCCAGAACATCTCCCAGTTTCACCAGCTTTTGAGTATAAATGAATTTACATGAACATTGATGTCCAAATCTCCCTCACTCCCGTCTTTAAATATTTTGGTGAGTCCCAAGAGGATATTTCATGTGTCCTCGGGAGTCCGATCCACTAATGCACCGCCGCTGCCGCTTATACCACGTGGAGACAATGTGCTTGCGTCCCACCACCCTGACTTTATCCCCTCTGTTGTTCCAAGATGACCATAAAGGGAAGATGACTTCCGGGTAGCCTGGATGGCGGGCAGCAGGGGGTCAGGATTGTACAAAGGGAAACCAGTGTGGAGATGGTTTGAAATAGTTTAATCATGAGCTGAGGTTGGGCTGGCCTGGAATGATTGGGGTTGAGGGAAGATATGGAGAGAAGTGGACAGATTTGAAAGGAGATAAAGTCAGCAGCATTTGACTGGCTTCTGGCTCGTGCAGCTGCAGAGAAGCCGGTACCGTTTGCTCTGATCCAGGGCACACGGGAAGGAGAAGTTTCATGGAGGCAGAGGGAGAAGACATTGCGTTCCAAGGGGCTCGAGTTGTTCTCAAGTTGGGGATGTCAGAAAGAGTATGAGCTTCTGTTGAGTCTGGAGCTCAAGGGAGAGCTATGAACTTGAAATTTACATCTGGGCGGGGTGGTCATTGTATGCATGGTGGTCAAGGTCACGGTACTGAAGGTAGATAGGGCAGAGTTCTGAGGGTCACCATCACCTGTTGGGTGGGCGGTGTGGAGCCGCAGCCAGAGAGGTTTGAGGAAAATCAGGAGAGCGAGGCCCAATGATGATTAAATTTCTTATGTCTTTTCTCTTTTTAAGCTGTTTTATTCTGTCATACCCCTATTAGCATTTGCCTTTCCCTGGTCAGGATTGTTAATTATTTGAATATGTCTTTGTGCCTGCTTTTTGGTCCGAGGTGGAAATGTTGAGCCCAGCTTTGGGGTGAGGGAAGCAAGTGGGAAGGGTTGAGGCACAGGAGTGAAATCTGCCCCTGGGTGCTGGAGACGGAGAGGAGGTCAGTCGAAATGCTGTGAAGGAGGACGGGGTGATGGCTTTGGGAAGACTGGAGAGCACCTACGACATGGGGCTAATGTTTTAAGTATTGGGAAACTACTGAAGATTGTTTAGAGTGACAGTGACAGTAAAAAGAAAAAAGGGGTTATTGCGGATTTAATTGGGCAGTGTTGTGAAATACTGTGGACACCAGTGTTCAGTTGGAGACAACTGCAGTAAATTTGGGGTGAAGGATTGACTAGGATGATGGTAAGAATGGAAAGAGGGGTACATTTGAGAGGGAGAAAAAGGAATCCACAAGCTTTGATGATGGATCCGAAGGGAAGTCTAAGGGCAAGGGATGAATAAGAGATCACTGCCAGATTCTAAGCCCGTCTAACTAGATACGTAACAGTACTGGTGTCAAATCCTCACACTTCAGAGTTAGAAAATATCTTTAAAGTCATCTACTGCAGTGTTTCCCCCTTTAGGATCTCATGGAGCAACTCAGGTTGGGAAGCCATTAGATTGTGAAAGTAACTCTCAACTCTTTCCTTCCTGAGGTCCCTTCTGTCCCTTTCCTGCTGAGATTTTCAGGGTTCTGGACATGGGCTAGTTTACGTTTGCACCATACTTAGCCTCCAGCTTTCCCTTATCCATCCTGACCAGGGTGTGAAAAAAATCCCATGTGCAGTGGAACTTAACAGAATACCCTTTGCCATGTGTCTTTATTTTTCATGGACACGGTGGGGCGGGGGACGTTTTGGTGAGAATTTTTTTAATGGTACTGTATGGCAGTACATTCCAGCTCCAGGCCTCCCTCTCTTCCCATCAGGAAGGAATATCGATGGTGCTTTCCTGGTAAAAATTATAGAATTTACATAGAGGACAATATAGTCGTGATAGGAACGATCAGTTATTACAGTGTGGCGAAGACATGGCTGTCGAAGATGAGAGTGCATTTTGCAAAATGATAAAAGCCTTTATCGTCCAGCTGTGTTGTATGCTGCTGTGTTAAAATAAGTATTGTGTTGAGCATTGGTCTACATTAGAAGAAATACCTTGTGAGAATCAAAAGAAATAATGGCCTTGCTCTTCTACTCTGTGTCGTTGACAGAATCGTTCGTTGTATTTGATTGTTACACGTGCCACATTAAGGAACTGAAATGCGTTACCTAGAGCTGGGGACCACGCCCTGGTGGAAATGGCAAATGATGTGCTGTGAAGCACCAGGGCACAGGGTAAGGCTCAGCAAACCAAGGCCCACTGCCCGTTTTTGTACAGTACACAAGCTAAGAATGTAGGTTTTTATATTTTCAAATGGTCATAAAGACCCAAAAGCAGAATATTCTTTCATGACATGTGAAAATTATATGAAATTCAAACTTCAGTGTCTATAAAGTTTTTTCTATTTTGAATACAGCCTTGCTTGCTTGATGACACATTATCTGTGGTTGCTTTTGCGCTATAACTACTCAGAGCTGAGTAGTTCCGACAGAGACATATGGCGTGCAAAGCCTAAAATATTTACCATCTGGCCCATTGCAGGAAATGTTGATCAACCCCTGGGCTAAAGCAGTGTTTCCCAAACCTTAACGTGCACGTGGATTACCTGGGAATCTTGTTAAAATTCAGATTCTGAGTCAGGAGGTCTGGGGTGGGGCCCGAGAGTCTGCATCTCTGATAAGCTTCCAGAGATGCCCAAACTTCTGATCCTTGGATCACACTTTGATTTGCAAGGGCCCACGTATTTAAGGGGGGTGGGGGTGGGGGGAGTGCATTGTGAAGGAGGGATTCTCAACTTTTTAAAGTAGAAATAGCCTTTGTTTTACTTTACTCCAGAAGCCAGGGCAGGACCCATGGGGACCAGCTTTGGTTTTTTACTTAGGAAGCACTTTCTAATGATTAAAGGTAATCATAGAATCATTGCAGTGGCTGCAAGTGGAAAGGAAGCTGGGAGCATTTGAGAGAAGATTCCTGGGTTCGGCAAGTGGCTGGACTTTCCCAAAGTCGCAAAGTGATGACTCAGAGCTCTTCCAGCTGTTTCTTTGATCGACAGTGAAAAGGTGAAGAGAGAATATGGAATTGGGAAGACAGAACGGATTGCTCCTAGGTTCAAGGCCTGGTCTAACAGATACGGCATTCATTGGATTAATACCTCTTAAAGGGCACAGTAGCTAGTTTACCTGTATAACAGGTGTGACAAACCAACCAGGCCTAACGTGAAATAAATTTGTGAAGAGTAAACATTTAGCTACGATCTATATAACTTGTACTTAATATTACCTGAGTCAGCTCTGGTGTATGCCGAAAAGGCTGCTGTTTTCAGACTCGCACGGTTTTACTCCTCACTAAAAAAGCAATTAAAAGGTAATCCCCACGCTTCTTACTCTCCACTTGGGCCCATTTCTCCTCACATCCCTTCCCTGTAAACCTTAATACCTTACAAATGAATCCATGCTTGCAGTTGGATCTCCCAGCTGCAAGTCATTTGAGGCCCTGACTAGTGAATCCTCTTGTTAATGGCTCCTCTAAGAAGTACTTTAAAAAAAATAAATAAATAAGGAAAGAAACTAGCGGTTTTGAGCCAGCGGATAAATGTTGGAGTCTGTAGCACATTTTGACCGATGAGTGAGTCATGGACCCTTGAAGCAACCTGATACTTAGCTATTGAGGAATACCTTCAAAACCATAAAACTCATTAAGTTAATAGCACAGCTCTACGCGCAGAATTCAGTGCGGGGCTGTCGTAGTGGCCTCATTGCATTCTTCAACTTCTAACGCTTTTCATTTCAGCTTGTCATGGGCCTTTACAGACATGATTTATGCTTCCTAATACCCCAGGGAGGTTAAGTCTTTTCATATTTATTGCACGGAAGAGCATTCTGTGCTTGCCTGCCTGTCCTAAAATCAGTTTGGCTGGAAAAGGACGCAAGAATTCTGACCTCAGCTCTATATTCAAACCAGGAGTCAGCCCGTGAAGAATGTGAACCAATATCTCGCGCAGAGAGTACGTTTCATTTCTGCTAACGTGGGGGAGGGACAGATTTTAGGAGGCAGCATCCACGCAATGCCTATTTTTCTTTCACAAATCCGCCTGTATCCCCACGTCCCAGGGCTCGACCACGGTGATACAGGCCAAACATCTTTCAGCTCTCAGACGTTTCAGACCCTCCTTCATCATCCACCGTGTTATGTTCATTGCCGTCATAATTGTTATCCTGATGATTCAAACCTGTGTAGCACAGAGGGTCTAGATTCTGTCCTAGGCATGTAGGTGATCTTACCCTCAGCAGGTGTGTGTGGGTTGATATTTTTCAACATCATAATCCTTTTAGATGCCCACCCTCTCTTCCTTCTATCCGTGTGGGTACCAGGTCTCTCTTGCAGCTAAGCAGATATCCTGTTCCCATGCTTGTTCACCTTTCACGCGGTCCTTGGCTTTATTATGGTTATCTATTCAGTTAACTGGATGGATTATATCCCTTTCGGCTTTAGTTTTCCCCCGGGACCAGTGGCTCAATTCCCACAGTTAATTCCTAGTGGGTTCCGTTGCTACAGAATCTCTATTTTTCTTCCAACCTACTACCCACTCCCTCATAAATCTTTTAAAGATACTATTTTTGTTGCATGACTTCAGTAGTCAAAAAACTTTGCTTTCTTATTATCTGATGGATGACACTAAAATTCCTAAGGTCAATATTTCAGGCCGTTTTTAATCCAAGCCTAATTTTCAACTCCATGTTAGTTTCTTCTGTTTCAACTCTGTATGTGTCTTTTACATACCTGTTACTGTTCTGGGCACTCTAAGCAGCGGGTATAAAGCATTATGTTTTTAATCTACTTGGGGAGACAGTATGTTTTCACGCTGCCAATAAATAATGATAAAAGGCAGCATAGAATTGAGTACAGACTGACTCATACAGGTGAGCATCCCTTAAATCCTGGGCTCTTCAGGGTCCTGTCTTTGGTTTTCTCTTACTCTGTGTGCACTTGCTGAGCCTCACCTCCTCTTCCGATTGGCTAATCCGTATCCTCATCCATTCCCGTGGCTTCAGCCTTGCGTAGGTGCTGAGCGTGTTTCAGGCTGTATTTCTCTGCAGTCCCGGATCTGCATTTCCAGCGTCGCACAGCACAGCATCTTCACCGGGAGAGGTGCTTCCAGTGTAGTATGTCTGAAACTCGATTCATTTTCCTCCCCCACAAACCTCTTCCACTCCTTACATTCTTTTTTAGTTGTTGTTTTTATCATCCAGCTTATCTTCAAGGTTAGACATCTGCAGCCAGCCACTAAATGCAGTCGATTCCACCTCTGAAACTGTCTCTCACATCTTTTCTTCCCGCCTCTACCACCTCTGCTTTCCTCTGAGGCCCATCTTCTCCCTTTGAGAACAGCGATGACAGCCCAGTAGGTTTTCCTGCCCCCGGTCTTTCTGTGCTCCAGTCTGCCTGCCCCCTGCTGCCAGAGTCAGCTTCTCAAAAGCAAATCTGAGCGTGTTTTCTTCATGCTAAAAAAAAAAAAAAATCTCTAGTGGCACCTTGTCACACTTAGGATAGAATAGCGACTTTGAGAGGCTGGCACGCTGCAGCCCATCTCCGGCCCTAGGCAGCCTCACCTGTGGGTACCCACAGTGGCTACAGCAATCCATTTCACACCTCCGCCCTCTCACACATTGTTCCCTCTGCCCGGGGTGCTCTTCCTGCCTTCCTTAGCTACAGGCCACAGTCCTAGTTCAAATGTCATCTTCTCCATAAAACTCTTCCCCGTTGGCACCTTTCTCTGGGGCCCCACGATATTCCCTGCAGCCACTAAAGTATTCACTATTTTGGATTTCCCCCTCATTTTGGTATCTGCAACCCTCAGAAGCTCTTGGTGTGATCCTTAGCAGAAGGGACCCTACCTGATTTGTCTTTTCCTCTCCAGGAAAGCCAGTAGATGGGCTGAGTGAATGAACGGATGTGTCATGAGCAACATTGTGGGAAAGGCTTTGTGATGGGTGGTCTTTGACTCCCATGTAAAACCACTAGTCAAGCATCTGTTCAGTGCAAGCGCTCACAGTAAACCCATGAGGTGGCATGATTTCCGCAAAAGTATTTCCATTTTGCAGAGCTGGAAACAAAGCCTTGGGGTAAATGATTTGGTTAAGACTATGTAGCTAATAGTGGTCATACCATTTGACATTCCCACCAGGGTTGTACAACCGTTCCAGCTGCCTCACAACCTTGCCAGCACTCAGTATCTATAATTTTAACCGTTCTGATGGGTGTCTAGTGGTACCTCATTGTGGTTTTAATTTGCGATTCCCTGACGGCTAGTGATGGTGAGCAGCTTTTGTGTGATTTTTGCCCATTCATATATCTTCTGTGAAGTGGCTGTCAGGTTTTTTTGCCCATTCTCAACGGGGTTGTTTGCCTTCTTATTGAGCTGTGTATTCTAAACGTGCATTTGTGTATTCTAAACAAAAGTCTTTTGTAAGGTTAAAAAAAACCCACACACTACGTAGCTAATAAGCAAAGGAGTCATGATTTGAACCCAGATTGGTCTGGGGTCCAAGCTCATGTCTTGTCTTCCAACGTCAAAATGCTAGTGCGAAAAGAAAAAAATCTTAGGAGGATGTTCCTAGGCCCTCCACAAGGATAGTGACTCTGCGATGATAAGGCATTGGGAGCTCGCGAAGGAAACCCGTGGTTTTGTAAAGGACTAGAACTCTTTTTACAACTGGTCTCCCTGACTGCATCCATAGCTGTGTGGCCCGAATATTGTTTGACTCCCAAAGGAATATTGTTGATCCAGAGTGAACCAGTTCAGCGGTTCTCCTCCTCCATCTCAAGAGTCTTCCAGGGAGGAAAATACTTTAAACCTCACCTGAGCTATAAACAATTTATTTTGAAGGTAACAGTGTTAGTATTGCAGTATGTAAGCTTTTAGCTAATAAAAATCAGAGTAGCCTCGTTTGGAAAGTACACAGAAGGTTAGAGGGAAAGCTTGTAAATGTTTTCAAAGACTCTGTATTTAATTCTATCACCAGCTAGCAAAATAAATAGTCCAGCTGCTAGCTCTGAATTGGACACGTGTTGGAAATGAATCGTTAATAGTTTAAATGCATCGGTCATTAGCAATCAAAAGGAACACGAAGTACACTTTCTAGTTTATGAGAAACAAGGTGAAAGTTCCCAAAACACATTTGCGGTAACTGGGTTTAAAATTGCTTCCTCATCTTTTATTTTAGTGGCTAATACTTACCATGGTGTATGTGTGACTATGAGGGCCTTTTCCCCCCTGTTTTGATGCAAAGATTTGGAAATAAATGGAGAGTGGAAATCAGGAGATGTTAAATTCCACTTTTCCACGTGTCCAAGCTGTCTGCTGTAGATTGCAAGCTGCGTGCCAGACTTCTGAGGAATGGGAGGTTACTTTCAATACTGTGCTCAGGTTGACCTGAAATACTTAGCCAACACATCTGCTAGCAAGTGCTGGCCTGGTGTGAGGAGGTTATACTGGAATTAATTACCCCGGTTTGGTACTCTGACATGTTTCCTCCACATCTCGTTTTACCGTAATAAAACTTAGAAAAATCAATTGGAACTTCTTTATTTTTCCTTGAGAACTTACGAAAGAAAGGTTGGTGAAAAAAGAATCTGTAAAGCAGCGTTTTCTTACTTGAAGCAAACGTTAAAGAAGAGCATTAGAATTTGAATTTTATTTCTTCCCATCTTGGTTTTTAGCTTAAAATTAGAGTGGAGTCATATCCCTTTCATCCATTACAGTAATGGCATCTTTAAAATGTTTGATGTTATCGTTAGAAAACCAGGAGACTGCGTCTAGGGGAGCAGACAATGTGCTGAGGTGCTCGCAGCCTTACAAAACACTTTGTGAAACGAGATGTTATCTTAGGAACTTTCCAGCTTCAGAAAGGGGTAGGAAGGGAGCTTGCTGGGAAATTTCTGCCAGCGCAGTGCAGCACCCCTGGCCCTGACACCGTGATGTTCGTGGCAGGATGTTTGGCGTTATTATTGCTGTTAGCCTCTTCATCTGAAGTTGACTTGGCCGTAACACTTTTCTCGGTAAAATGGAGAGGAGGCCTGCCTTCGAGGTGTGATGGTTAGCGTTTCTGTTTGAGGTGATGAACAGACAGTGGTAAGGGTTGTACCACGTTGGGAACGTAATTAATGCCACCGAATTGTACACTGAAAGATGGTTAAAATGGGAAATTTTATGTTTTGCCGCAGTTTAAAAAAAAAGAATAATATACCAAAACCCATTGAATTGTGCACTTTAAATAGGTGAATTTATGGTACATAAATTATATCTCGGGCTGTTTAAAAAAAACAAAACAACACCTGAGTGTGGGAGCGGGGTGTTCTGCTTAACTGCGTGTTCGACGTTAATGAAGGACTAAGTACATTTGCACTGAAAGTAACAAGTGACAGGTACCCTTTTGTGGGCTATAAGAATATGAACTTGAAAAACGTTTTTTGTTCTTCACTGGGTTGTATATTCTTTTAATTATGTGTCTTTAGAAATAAGTTCTTTATTTTTTTGTTTTTTTCTTTTGTTTTTCTTTATCATTAGAAACATGACACTTTGCTCTCCACGGAGCATCTGAATAGGACCGTGTTGTCCAATACAGTGGCCACTGACCACCTATGGCCATTGAGCACTTGAGACGCGACTAGTCTGAATTGAGATGTGCTGTATGTGCAGAGTAACAAGGAATTTCGAAGATTTGGTTCGAAAAACAGAATGCACGATATCCTGTGAATATTAATGACACATTGAAATGATGATAGTTTTGATATGTTGGGCTATATAAAATATACTGTTAAATATATTTCTGTTTCTTTTCACTTAATGTGGCTACTCACAATTTTTGAATTGCCTACGTGGCTCATATTGTATTTTTTTTTTTTTTTTTTTTTTTTTTGCTGTTCTACTTCTTTTTTTTAATTGGAGTATAGTTGCTTTACTCATTATGTTTCAATGGGACAGGCTGGTCTGGAAATCACACCTACCCACTTAGGATTTACATGCTTTGAGACAAAGAATCACTTCTGATGACTAAGCAGAACGCAGAAGAATTCCCTGAATTGGCATGAGCGTCAAGGGAATTTACCTCCCAAAGGGTGGCTGCCTCTTCTTCTTCAATGCAGAGGTTCTGGAAATGGCAGACCTAGGGAAGGTCCTTCTCCAACCAGGAGGAGAGCGCCGGGGAGTCGGTGAATCCCTGGTCCTAGTACAGTGGATCTGCTCCAGCGTGAGGATCCATAACACAGGCTCATTCAGTTGAAAAGTAGAGGAGCGATGTCAGTAGACCCCGGAGGATGGATTGGTTCAGAGGCAGTTTTTCTTTGGCCAGAGGAGCAGGAATACCAGGAGAGAAGGGAAAGAGCCCTCACAGCCTGCAGGCGCCTCTCAACTGGATTTTAAGAAAATAAAAAATGAGCACCTGCACCCAGGGCCCCCTCCACAGGGAGGGCACCCTCGGCCTTGTAGGACTCTGGGCTCCTGGAAGGGGTACCCTTCTGCGTCCAACTCACCAGTGACCCCCTAACTCCGACCCTCGCTGTGTCTGCCAGCCAACCTCCCCACTCTGCTGTCCTGTGCGGGTTTGATATCCCCTGAGGCAGCTGCAGCCACGGCCGGCCGAGCTGCTTGCCTGGGCTGTCCTAAGTCATTTTCCCCAGGTGTTTGTTCTTCCTTTGCTTAGTGCTCTGGTTACAAAGTGACACGGGTTTCAAGGGCTCTGCCCCAGTGGTGTTTTCCACCATCAGCCCTGTTATTTCGAGAGTGCGATTTTTGCAGGACGTGAGGTTTTCCAGGAACGCGCCCATCACGGTATAGCAGAAACACCCACGTGAACTTTGTCCTGCTCCTTTGGTAGACGAGTCTCAGGATGCCAGGGTGACTGCCACTGCCACACTGGGAAGGTGTGTTTCTGGCGTTTCACAGTAGCCCCAGGTTGAGATCATTGTACACGGCAATCAGGTATGGCAGGATGAGTACCATTCCTCTTAAGATGTGGTGGATGTAAGTCTGTGGGCTGCCTGGGAACCGGTCTTTCAAACATGCATTATCTCTATGGGAAAGTGTATTCTAGCATCCTTGACTTCAAAGCAACCAACTAGCTAATACCCTTTTGGAACTCATTCTCTTTGCAAGTTGGCAAATGCCTGTAAGCCTCTAGAAAACAACACTCACCTCCGTCACCACTGAGTAAGGAGAAAATAGGAGATGCGCACTTGGGGAGGCTGAAGGGAGTTGTGAAAATCATAGAAATTAGAAGATCGTCAGTGGTAAAATATGAACTTCAGACTGCCCTCCCCACCTTCTAGCTAATAAATACATCGAGACATAACGTACATTGAATTATTCTGTGTTCTCAGGTCACAACCTCTGAAAATACTCAGGGAATAGATTTTCCCACCCCAGCTCTTTCCCGACGTAGGAGAAATCCTTCCGAACGTCAAAATTCAAGATTTGGGGTGCTTCGGCGCTTTATCAACTTAAGTGACAGCTTGTCTGGGTTCCGCTTAGGGTGGATTTCAGGGGTTGGCTGATCCTACTTGAGAAGAGTGGGAACGAGTATTACAGGGTAAAGCCTGTGACCTTGAAGCTGTATTTCAGCTCCGCGTGTGTGTGGAAGTGTAAGAGAAGAGGGGCAGAGATTGAGACTGACTTATCCGTAGCAGTACTGGCCTTTCGGGGGATGTGCTGAGCCTTCCTGCAGGGGCCGACCTGCATCACCCCGGGGCGCTGGGGATCTGAGCTGACAGCCCTAGCACACCGGGCTTAGTAGAGCTCCTGAAGGTGTACCATTTACCTGTCACTTAACCAGAAGGAACCATGAAATCCTGCACTACAATTATGTTGCAAGTATGACTGCAGGTAACAGCTTAAGAAATTAAAACTTTGATCATAATGGATGGTAATGACGTTTTGAAAAACGGTTTACTTTTCACTGTGAGAACCTTCAGGTGGTAATGTTTAGCTGGCAGCTGTTACCATTATTAAGTGCAGTTAAGTGCAGAGTGCCCCCGCCCCAGCCCCATTTCAGGCGCACATCTTTGTTTTCATGACATCCGGAGGAATCACGGCATTTATCATACAGATATTAATAGTGTACATAATTTAAAAATACAATGAATATATGAAATACAGTTAATTAGGCTCTTGAAAAGAAAGAACCCAGATGGGGGAGTGTGTGATACATTGAAAGTTTTTGAGATTTCGTGAAGGGTTGAATGCCAACTCCCTAAAAGATTTTTTTTTTTTTTCCTCTGCGCAACTTCAGATGATAGAGTGTTTCAGCTGATTAGAAAGAACATATTGACAAGAGGCCAGATTGGCTCATTACTTATACACGGGGTTTGAAAACTAGACCGGGAGAAAGTCTTATTTTTCAAATTTTCTTAGAAACGATGGCCTGCATCCCACCCCGTAGAAATCTTGGTCATCCATCAGTATCAACCGCAGAGGCTGCCTCATTCATGAATCTTTTCCTGTGCTTTCCCAGCCTGAGATGATCTCTTCATCCTTTATACCCCATGGCACTTGCACCTCTCTGTGTCCTGGAGTATGCTTTGTGCTGGGTTATTTATAGTTATTTCTGAATTTGGTGGGGTTTTGTTTGTTTGTTTGTTTGTTTTGCTAATTTCCAACTCGTTAAGGGAAAAGGACTGTGTATCTTTGCATCCTTAGAAAGAGATACAAAGTGCCTTGTGCATATGCAACATCTAGAAAGGTACTATTTTCAGTTTGGGGTTGGTTCCTCAGTTCATTTTATTTGTACCTTTGAAGAAGATACACCACAAGTATCCACGGTGCCCCAGTGACGTGTGCGGAGTGCTTCTGCGAGCAAGCTGATAACCAGGGCTCGTTAGGTCTTTCTCCATAATTGGCCAGAGGGAGGAGGAGTGAGGATTCAGAAAGCAGAGTTTCAGTGGGAGGAGAAAGGAGCTCCTAGCTGTAGGCCGAGGGAAGAAGGCCGGCCGCCCTGCCTGAGGCCTCTAACAGGGGACCCCAGGCACACAGAGATCCTGGGATGCACGGGCCGTGCAGCGTTGGTCCGTCTGGGCGTCTCTGGTGGCTTGACGGTTCACAGGGAGCTTCGGCAGCAAGTTTTGGGGACCTGACCAAAGGGAGCAGACTGGTTGGGAAACCAGGCACAGCTCCCCCCTTGCGGGGACCCAGAACAAAGCAGAAGCTTCAATCCCAGGGAATAAGGATCGGGCAGGCTCCTAACACCGGGGCACAGATAGCCGGGCCATGACAGGTGAGGAAGTGCCCTGCTGCTGGGCTCCACTAATTGTTCTCTCGTCCAGGCTCAGGACTGGCACCCAATCGGCTTCAAAACTTCGGGGGTGACCCAACCCGGGAGCCCAGGGGCGTTGCCGTAGGGATGGGAAAAACAGTCTTGGAGCAGTTCTTTCACAGCCTGTGGTAGGTAGCAGTTTTATGAGGTCAGCACATCTGGAACATGTTTAGGACCCATCAGCATACAGAGAGAAACCCTACCAACCCACCTGTCAGGGCTGACTTGTGTGCTGCAGCCCAGGTCACCACCGTACCTAGCTCTGTGGCGGTAGAAGATTCAGTGTCCTGTGTCTGCCACATACGGTATGCTTTCCCATAACAATCAGCGGAAAACTAGCATCAGACCTAGCGGACTGACATGGACAGCATCTGAAAAGATCATCTCGTGCGGTGTCTAGCTTTCTGGCAGATAAAAAGCCAGCCTGTGGGAGGGGTTTTTTTCTTTTTTCTTTGGAGGGTCGCTGACCTGCAAGGGGAAAAAAAAAAGTGAAATCTCATAAAAAACATAACTCATAGCAGGTTTTAACATAGTATTTTGTTTTGATTTTTTAAAAATTTCCTCTTCAGAAACATATTTTTTGATCTTTCATTATAATATGTAAATACAGATTTATCAAGAATAAAAATAAATGGGCCATAATTTCCTCTTGAGGAAATTACTTAGTTAGCATCTTTTTTTAAATTGTTATTACAATTGCTTTACAGTGTTTTGTTGTGTTAGTCTGTGCCGCACAGCGAAGTGAATCAGCCATAGGCATACACACATCCCCTCCCTCTTGGTAGTTAACGTCTATTGACAGTGATGATAAATGCATGTAAAAGGTTGGAAATTTCAGGCAGTACAGGAAGGTACAATATTGGTAAGTGAAAGTTTCTTTTGACTCTCAGGGAAGCTTTATGCAAATATGTATATATATACGTAGTTATGGGTTATTTTTTTAAGAGAAGGGGAGTATATACTAGACATATTGTAATTCTTTGCTTTTTAACCTGATCAAACCCAGAGATCTTTCCCTGTCAGCATGTATGCATTTACCTGTTCCTTCTGAGGAGGTGCACAGTGTTACATAGTACGGATTTACCGTAATTACACCAGTCCAGTGTCTAACAGTAGACATTTTGTTTCCGGTATTTCTCTGTTCCAAACTGCTGCAATGACCATTAACAAACTGACTCTCAAAACCACTGCTTCTGAAGCTCAGGGCATGTATAATCCAGGGGTTGGCAAGTTTTTTTTCTGTAAAGAGCCAGTTAATATTTTCAGCTTTACAGCAGGCCATACAATCTCTTGTAACTACTCACCTCTGCAGTTGTAGTGCACAAGCAGCTCTAGTTGGGTAAACAGATTATAGTGTATGCAATGGAGTATTTACTCAGCTATAAAAAGCAACAAAGTAAGTATTGATACAAGCTGTCAGGTGAATGAACCTCAAAAAAGTTAGGCCAAATGAAAGAAGCCAGACATAAAGGCCTTGTATTATATGATTCCCTTTATATGAAATGCCTAGAAGAGGCAAATACGTAGAGACAGAACTCAGATTGATGGTTGCCAGGGGCTGGGGAGGAGAGGGGGCAACAGGAAGCAGCTGTGCACGGGGTTTCCTTTTGGGGTGACGGACGTGCTTTGGCACTAGACAGAGTGGTTGCTCAACGGTGTGAATGTGCAAAGAGCCACTGAATTGGTCACTTTTAAATTATTAATTTTGGGTTATGTGAATGTCACCTCAATTAAAAAAAAAAATTCACACCTCAGGGGAAAAATGTCACCCTAGTCAGTATATGTGTGAGTGAGCATGCCTGAATTCCAGTACATTGTATTGTAAACTTTATGGTAAGAGCAGCCAGGCCAGATGTGCCAGCCTTTGGTATAATCTGAATAATAATCTTTTTTTTTTTTAATTTATTTATTTTTGGCTGCGTTGGGTCTTCGTTGCTGTACGCAGGCTTTCTCTAGTGGTGAGCGGGGGCTCCTCTTCGTTGCACTACGCGGGCTTCTCATTCCAATGGCTTTTCTTGTTGTGATGCTTGGGCTCTAGAGCGAAGGCTCAGTAGTTGTGGCCCACGGGCTTAGTTGCTCCGCGGCATGTGGGATCTTCCTGTTCCAGGAGTTGAACCCGTGTTCCCTGCATTGGCAGATGGATTCTTAACCACTGCGCCACCAGGGAAGTCCCTCTGAATAATAATCTTGATTGTAATGTGAAGGTTGGATTAGGTAGGGATTAGGTAGGTAAAAGGGCTGAGTGGGCGTAAGGATGGGAGGTGGGGAGGCTGTTACCATAGTCCAAGAGCGATTCTTCACGTTGGGGGAGGGGCAGGTCATCAAGTCCTGAGAAGCTTGTGAAGCTATGGGCCTCTCGGTCCCCGCCGCCCCAGATTTGTTTATGTGCACGCAGACGTTTTGTTCATGAAAATGCCTGTTCACAAGCCCATGTTCTGGTTGGAGAAGGCGAGGGCTCAGACTCTCCAGAGAACCGCAGAGAGGAAGTGGGGAGTCCAGGCTTCTGAGAAGTTCACGTTCTGTAGCAAAGTCAATACGGTGAAGACCGAAAAGAAGCCATTGGAATTCTCAGCCCCTTGACTCACCTCAGCAGGAACAGTGTCCCAGGAGTCATGGTACCACAAGCCCAGCTGTGACGGGTTGAGAGCGAGTTACGGGTTCAAGCCGTGGCGGCGGCCCTGTGGATGAACTTCTCGAGAGGGTTGGCAGTAAAGGAAAGAAGGAAGCTTTAAAAGCCTGAGCTGAGAGCTGGTGTTTAATAGGAAGGGAAAGATTTCAGCACGTTCGCAGGCTGCGCAAGGGGCCACCTTCATCTCCTTGAAAGGTGCCGGAGAGAGCTGAGGGTGGGGCACGGTCCAAAGAAGGTGGACATATTGGGATCCAGCAGGCAGGGGACAGGGCTCTCTTGGAGGAGAGTGGACGTGTAGACAGAACCGATGGGTGCCTCTGGGTAAGCGTAGAGGTAGAGGAGAGAGCTTGCTAGAGGTTTTGCTAAAGGACCTCTCTCTGGGAAGTAATGGGTGAGAACCCCTGCTGAGAACGAGGAAGGAGGTGGGTGTGAGAGCAGGGGCTTAGGAGAGTGGCAGAGGTTAGGGGCAACGGCTGTGGGCAGGAATTTCCCAGCGTCCCTGGTGGCTGATATCCAGTTGATGAGTTCCGAGGACTCATCCTGTCAACAGACGTCTGCCGAGTGTGCGATGTGTGCCGCGTGCTTACGCATCTAAGAACACTGGATGCGTGTTCTTAGGTGCTTTTCTAATTTTACATCAGAAATGTTGTGAGAGAAAAAGAACTGTTACTAATTCTTCATCCATGCCGCCCAACTCTTTTATCACAGCAGCGGGTTCACTGGGTTGATTCATAATAGTTTAGTTCCTTTGTACAGAACTACCAGAGCTTAGTCAGTGGACAACAGGGCAGCCCTTACACAATTGTGGAAAAGTTCACCTATACGAAAACAAAAGATAATTCCTCATTCACACACAGATAACTCCTGTGCATCTGGAGTTTTGTGAATCCCATGCGACTGAGCAGCTGGAATGCACATGTGTTCCTCTCATCTCTCTCCCTCCCCCCGTTTTGTTTGTTTGCTTGTTTTAGCAAAAATCAGGTCCTGTAAGAGCGAGACAGATGTCTGTGAGCTCAGAAACCAGTCTTCTCTGTGGAGGTGTGAGTAGCCCTTTAAGTTTGGGGTGCGGCCTGAGGGCCGTTGCCTCTTTAGGGCCCAGTGACCAGATCTCTGATAACAGAGTGAGCATCCTTGGATAGAGCAATCTTGGTGCTGAAGATCCACCCCTGTTTGTTATCCCTGTTGCTGCTGGAATTGTGTCCTCCCTCCTCCTCCCGCCTGTGAATGATCCCAGCTGATGCCACGTATTTCCCATCAAGGGGGGGCAGTGCGTAATCCATAGCGCACCCCCCTTGTTAAAAAGGTGATTGATTGGGCTTCGCTGGTGGCGCAGTGGTTGAGAGTCCGCCTGCCGATGCAGGGGACGCGGGTTCGTTCCCCGGTCCGGGAGGATCCCACATGCCGCGGAGCGGCTGGGCCCGTGAGCCATGGCCGCTGAGCCTGCACATCCGGAGCCTGTGCTCCGCGACGGGAGAGGCCACAACAGTGAGAGGCCCGCGTACCGCAAAAAAAAAAAAAAAAAGGTGATGATTATTAACAGGCTTTTGTAAAGTAAGCTAGACACTGTTAACACTCAAGACAACTCTCAATTAAAACATTTTCCCATTTTCCAGAAAACCAGGAAGAACGTGGTAAAAGAGAGAGCTCTGGGGAGA
This sequence comes from Leucopleurus acutus, assembly GCF_964270905.1. Taxonomy (NCBI): domain Eukaryota; kingdom Metazoa; phylum Chordata; class Mammalia; order Artiodactyla; family Delphinidae; genus Leucopleurus; species Leucopleurus acutus. The sequence goes on along the minus strand of NC_139161.1, from coordinate 53,394,557 downwards.
AACTAGTCCATCGTGTTTAATTCCTTAAATAACTCCTCTTGGATTTGTCTTTCCTGGTATAGCTCTAGAACCATCTCCTAATGTGGATTTGTCCTGTACATTTTTTTTTAGTGCTTCATTTTTCTTTAGAATAATATTTGTTATATTGACTTGATTCTTAGAACTCTGAAAAAGTTGATGCTGCTTAGTGGAGGGAGTGGTCACTTTTATCAATTATGATGTGAAAACTATTTTTCTTTTTCAAAAGAGAGACTTTAGAAATGTCAGATTTCTCTCTGGGCAGGGGGAAGAATATCTACATTAAGATTGCTCTTCTAGATTCTGCAGCCATAGTTAATAAATCTTGATCAGTGTAAAAAAAAAAAAAAAAAACAAAACCACAAAGAACCACGATAGCTATCACAGGAGAGAAGTGTTGGATTCAGTTCTTTCCATCAAGAAATCTTCACATAGCAAGGGATTAGGGGTTAGGTTTAATGCTGCCACCTGAAAAGGGATTTGTAATCGTCAGTATATGCTGAGTACCTGCTGTGTGCCTCGCAGGGTAGTTGACGGCGTGGGTGTTGGGGGAGAATTATAAAATGGGGTCAGAATCTTCCAAAAGCTTCCATTACAGTCAGGGAAGACTAGTACGCTTAAAATAATCAGCACGTTATACAGGGCTGTACAGTTAAGCACAAAGTCGCGTGGGTACATTAATTTAAACAAGATCACTGTAGCTGGGAAGTTTAGAGTTGAGGCTAAAAGGGAAGATCTCAGTTGGCGTGAAAGGCAAGTTCAGATGTAGCACGTTATTTCGGGCAGTGGTTCTCAACGTTTGCTGTGTATTAGCATCACCTGGTGAGTTGTTTCTTTAAATCCTGGTGTCTAGACTGCATCCAGTACCAACGAGAGGTTTTTCCTCCTGACACCAAATACGTGCTGTCTTTCCCAACCCCAGTTCTCGGATTCTCTGATCTGACACCAACTGGGTGTCCTACAGTTCAGTTCTAACACTAATTAGCATCAGACCCCACAGGTTTAAGGGATCCGTTCTACAAGACTGTCCTCACTTTTTTTTTTTTTTTGGATTATTTTGGCTGGGTTCGAATCCCATTTGAGTTGTGCAGTTTTTTTTGTTTTTGTTTTTTTTAAAGAAGATGTTGGGGGCAGGAGTTTATTAATTAATTTATTTTTGCTGTGTTGGGTCTTCGTTTCTGTGCGAGGGCTTTCTCTAGTTGCGGCGAGCGGGGGCCACTTGTCGTCGCTGTGCGTGGGCCTCTCACTATCGCGGCCTCTCTGTTGCGGAGCACAGGCTTCAGACGCGCAGGCTCAGTAGTTGTGGCTCACAGGCCTAGTTGCTCCGCGGCATGTGGGATCCTCCCAGACCAGGGCTCGAACCCGTGTCCCCTGCATTAGCAGGCAGATTCTCAACGACTGCGCCACCAGGGAAGCCCTGTCCTCACTTTTAAGGCACCAGTTGCAAGTATCAGATCCCCCGGTGACCAGCACTTCTGTCCGGCTTGGCTTCAAATTCGGGGGATCCCACAACCTCCTCCCACTCAGGTTTGATGATTTGCTAGAAGCACTCAGAGAACTCAGGATAAATGCCATACTAGCTATTAGAGTTTATTATCAAGGATACAGATGAACAGCCAGCTGAAGAGGTTCGTAGGGTGAGGTTTAGAAGGGTCTTGAGCGCAGTAGCCTCTGTCCCCGTGGAGTTGGGTGTGTCACCCTCCCAGCAGGTGCATGTGTTCACCAATCTGGAAGTTCTCTGAATCCTGTTGTTCAGGGGTTTTTTTTGTTTGTTTGTTTGTTTTGCGGTACGCGAGCCTCTCACTGTGGCCTCTCCCGTTGCGGAGCACAGCCTCCGGACGCGCAGGCTCAGCGGCCATGGCTCACGGGCCCAGCCGCTCCGCGGTATGTAGGATCTTCCCAGACCGGGGCACGAACCTGTCTCCCCTGCATCGTCAGGCGGACCCTCAAGCACTGCGCCACCAGGGAAGCCCTGTTCAGGGGTTTTTATGGAGGTCCCATTGCATAAGCATGATTGATGAAATCTTTGGCCATTGGTGATTCAGCTCAGTCTCCAGCCCCAACTCCCCCTTCCAAGGGTGGGCCTGAAATCTAATCACATGATTCCTTCTGGTGACCCATCCCCATCCTGAAGCTATAGGGGGGCCACCAAGAATCACCTCCTTTCTGAACTCTGTGCCAGAAACTGGGGACAAAAACCAAATGTCTTTTTCATTATACTACACCTAATTCATTCAGAATGTGTGGGAGTAGGAAGCAGGCGTCTTTATTTTTACGGCTCCCCCAGATGATTCCACTGTGTGCAGCCAGGTTTGAGAAGCATTGTTCTCGGACAGTGGTTTTAAAAGCTTAGTGTTAAAGAAAAAAAGCCTAGCCCCGCCTCCTGTCCCATTAAATCAGTCTCTGAGTGTGAGACCCAGGGATGGTCTGTCCTCCAAGAGCCCCAGGTGCTTCTAACATGCAACCAGGCCAGCATGTAAGAGGCAACAGTGGCTCCTTCACTTAGACATGACTCCAGAGAGACTTGGAGATAGGGAATCAGAGCTCAAGGGAGAAGACTGCCCGGAGTTTTCCCCTTGAGGGCCATTGTCAAGTTGTTAATAAATCCAGGAGGGTCGTTACCATTGCAAACAAGAGGGACCTAGGACACAGACTTGGGGAAACCCCACAGGAAGAAAAGGTGCCAGTGAAGAAGTTAGAAGGTTAAGGCAGAGACACAGGTGGTACGTTTTGAAGGGATTTGTAGAGGATAGGTGGGCAACGTGATTGAAAGGCCGTGGAGAGGCGTGTAAAGTGAGGAAGAAGAGAAACCAATGCTTTTCTAATAGTTGTATCTCAAGGTGGCTGATGAGGGACCAATTTCACTAGAGTGTGTTGGGGTAGAAGCCGGGTTTGGTTCCTTATCTGAAGAGGCCACAGACGTCACAGGAGTGAACCCCAGGGGCCAGGAACCTGTTAGTGCAAGGAAGGTGCAAACCAGGACAGGAGAGAATGTGAGTGAAGGATATTTGAGGTTTGGTTGATCATATGATTAAGACGCAAGGAGGGGAACCCAGACCACGGTGGGCGTCTACGGGCAGAAGGAGAGGTGCCCGGAGAAAGGAAAGGAAGATGAGAGACGCTAGAAAAAGAGGCTGTGGCTCACCAACCTTGTCCCAAGTCTGCACGGAGGCCTCTTGTCTCTCCTCAGGGTGTGGGAAGGGACGGATGCAGAATTCAGGCACCAGGGGACAACACAAGCGTCAAGAGCTGGGACAGGAGAAGATCTCAAAAGACGTAGACAGATTTGTGCCTCACTGGTTCTCACGGTCAACCTTGGTTAGAGCTGTCTGTCCCCACGATGTCAGCCGGAGTTCTAATCGAGCACTTCAGAAGTTACAAAGAGTGTTTTTTGTGTAAACTCGGCTTCAAGCAGGCCACCTCGCCCAAACTGTAGTTACGGGAGCAGAGCCTGTCCTGCAACTGTTTGTTACCAGTGCGCAGTGAGGTTAAGTACAGGAATTCAGACTTACAGCACTTTGGCATTTGCCATGACCTCCAAATGCTCTACTAGTGGGCTTGCACTTTGTGGATTTTAAAAAAATTTTCATTTTACTTGTAATTCAGTTTTATTGTATTTTATACAAGCATTGGTCTGTGACAGACTGGAAATTTAAAAAATTTAAAAAATCCTACACCACAGGGAGTTTGAGAAGCAGAGTCCCAGCCCCTCTGCTCCAGTCTGACTGATGCTCTTATGCCCCTTTTATGGAAACTCTGTAGCTATCACTTATGTCGAGGAATCTGTGCTGGATTTTCACCACTTCTTGGATGTTGGCATTTGCTTTCATAGATAGATGGATGGATGGGTGGTGGATAGGTGGATGGGTGGGTAGATGGATGGAGGGCTGGATGGAAGGAAGGACAGGGGCATGGCCCTCTGTCTACATTGGCAGCCCCCTTCCCACAAGCCCACGGCCCCGTCCTCACTCTTGTCCTTGGGCTGCTTTGTATTCATCTGTTCATTCAGCAGGTATTCCACGGATAGACGTGGTGTTGGGGTAGTTTAGTTGGAGCCATTGGAAGCTTGGTGGTGGTTGCTCTGGGACTGAGGCTTGTTTCTTTGGGTCTGGGAAGGCCCTGGCCGAGGTAGATAGGAACAGTAAAGAAAACAGTGGAGAGACCAAGGCTACCTTCCAAAACCCTCAGCTCCGGCCTGTGGAATTACAGTTTGAGGTTCCGGAAGGCCCTTTTGGGTGCTTGGATGTGACTGACTTCTAGATCTCTGGAAGCAGGTCTCCAGCGACACCCACGCTCCCGAGATCACGGCTCCGGATCTAATCCGCCACGCCGCCCACACCTGCCCTTTGGACAGCGCTCAGTAGTTGACGCACAGCCACAGTGTAAGCGTTCCCAGTGCCTGGAAAAGATCCACTTAGCCTTGGTCAGTCTGCCTTTGAGCAGAGACTTTCTTCCCATTGTGACGGGGGGGTGAGTTCTGCTCCGCATTCATTGGCCCTCCTCCCCCGTTGCACGCCACTGGCCCGGTTCAGCCCCCGTTACTTCTCAGGGCTCTTTCTCAGCCTCCTTGCTGGTCTGCTGCTCTCCAGGATAGACTGTAAGCTTCCTGAGGGCAGGGGTTGTGTCCGGCCCGGTCACTCTTGTAGTCCTAGACCTCAGTCCAGTGTCTGACACGTCGTTGGGGTCCAACACCTGTTTATTGTTCAGGTGCCGTTTGTCCTGGTGTCTTTTGTTTTTCCCCCTAGAACAAACATCTCATCACGTCCTGAAACCCCTTCATGACCTCTTCCTTGGTTGTGCCCTCTCCCTACTTCCTCTACACCCCTTAGTCTGTGGTTCAGCTGCTCTCAACCTACTTTTGTCACCTTCTGTCGAAACTCCAAAGACAAATCATGTTTGCATGCAAAGAGCACTCTACGAGCAGACATCGATTTTAGCAGAAGCTCTCAAAATGCTCAGGGAAGTGGAGCTCTGAGATAACACTAAGTTGCCCCCGTGAAGGATGCATTGGTTACGGTGATCCGTGGCACAGAAGGGAAACACTGGGTGTTAGGAAATGCAAGGAAGTGGGCCGCTTCAGGGCTAACCTCCACTCTGCTTTATGTAAAGTAATTTGCAAATTTTGGTGCTGTGATTAGTTACAAATCACTCTTATTTTAAGTGTTTTGTCTTCCACTAATTTTAGATTTATAGAAAAGTTGTAAAAACAATGCAAAGAGTTTCCTTAGATCCCTCACTCCACTTTCTCTAATATAACATCTTCCCACTGTATTCCTTAGACTGTGTATTTGTGTGGTTTTTAACTCAAGTTCACCGAATGCTCAGTTATTACTTTGAGAACTTATTTAATGTTTTCTTGAATAAGGCAAAGATGTTGAACTTTTAGACTCTTGGGTTACATATACTTGTATTCTTTTATAGGTAATCTACAATACATTGCTCTGAACACAGTGGCCTCCAACGTTTTTAGATCACGCATTGCATTAGGAGAAATTATGAGCAACCCTCCAGAATTCGTTTTAATAACTGCATTTATAAAATTATATATACTTCCGTTCTCCATAAATATGGCTCCTAAAATTAGAAATTAGAAAAGGTTGAGATTAAATGCAGCATATTAATAGAAGTTTTAGTTTTTCCTTTCTACATTCTAACGAATGGTTTTATGCCCCCCGGTTTGTAGATTATTGGCTAAAATTACGGTCCTGGCTTAAATTTCTCCCTCCTTTCCCAACAGAAATGGAACCCAGTGAGAAGGCGATGCGGTTATGTATATTTTTTTTTAACATTGACTATCTGGGACTATGTAACGTAGGAATTTTCTGATGCATGATTTGGAAACAGCTGAACTGCTTCTGAGAATCGCGCAAACGGAGAACTTTGAACTTGAGAACTTTGTGATTAATAAGGTAGAACTATTTCTCTTAAAGTAGAGCTATGGATTAAGTCTTTCTTAGGGTTAAGAGAACATTCATCTTACAACCAGGGATTTCAGTGTCTTTATACCGGAACAAATGCTTTTTTTCAGATCTAGACACAGTATGAAAAATAAGACTCTTTGCAAGGTGCTTGGGAAAGTTCTAAGTGGTTCCCAAGTGGGGAGGCCTTTGTTCTGGAGGAAGAGGCCTAACTTCAGGGGTGAATCGGAGGGACGCTGGGCCCATCATTCACTGCTGGTGTAGGTCAGAGAGAAAAGTTCACATCTGGGTGTTACTGACCACCAAGCCCTTTCCTGTGGTCCTTTCAGAAGTGATATATTGTCAAGCATCCCAAGAGCACAAGCCTCTAGTATAGATTTATTAGAGGAAAATGCCCCTTGTCCATATGATAAAGTTATATATTTATTTTCTTTGAAACTCAAGGTAGGTAACAGTTGAAGACTTTGTGGTAGTTATTTGAAGAAATCTACTAGCTGAAGTGTTTAAATTTGCACATAACACAGTGCCTGGCATATAGTTTGTTGGTTGCCTGGTTGAGTGAGTGGCTTTAGATTTCTCTGAGGTTGATGGGTATAGTATTGGGCGAGTATTTGAAGGTGATACAGTTTTTGCTTTGTAACTGTTAAACCGTACATGTCAGTCAGTTGCTTCTTCTCTTTGTACATGGCGTTTCAGGATAAAAATGTTTTTAAACACTTTAGGAGAAAATGTCATGAAGTAAATAACCATACGTGGACTTTGTTTCCTTTAGAGGTTTCTGGGTACGTGCTTCAGTTTCCCTTGTCAAGTTGAAGCATAAACATTAGAGTGTTTGCTTGTCAACACGTGGAATTTGGTAATTAATTTATATTTAGAAAACCCTTTCCAATTATGAACATTTTAGGGAACAGGGTTTCCAAGTGTATCTCGCTAACAGCCAAGAACAGCTGCATTTACGCACAGTTTTCAAACGGCTTCTCTGTGACATCTGTAAAAATAGACAGCTTCAGTAACTACGCATGCCGTGATCGCATGGCACGTAACAAGCGTTTTATGATATAAGGGGGGCGGGGCAGAGACCCTCTGTAGCTGGACAGTATGCTGACCTGTACAAAAATACTTAATTTGACTTCCACCTGAATTCTAAATTGACCTGTGTTAAATCAACGGTAAGGTTGGAAACTTCAATTTTAACAAGAAGTGTAAACTACAGTACTTAATTTTGGTTTTTATGTGCTTAATTTGGAGAATAAAAAGATGATTCCTTAGCAATAAATCTGATTTGGAATGGGAGTTAACAAATCAGTAATAAACAATGATGGCTTACCTGGCAGCATTGTTATGACCAGTATCAGAAATACAAGAGAAGTTCAGAGTCAGTGCTAGTCACGCAGGCGTGAAGCAGAACTGAAGGTATTTGGGTGCAAGGGCGGCGGGGAGCAACACCTCCACACCAACCGCTTGGGTCTGTTCTCCTGCCAAAGTGTTTTTGGATTTCTTTCACTCGAGTTCCGCTTCTCCCTCTCCCAACCCCAGTCCTTCCGTATGTACACTTCCCAGGAAAAGACAAGATCAGTCTTTTAACGATCAGTTAGTTAATTAGGGGCGATCACGGGACAGTTTGTCAGTTTATAGATGTTCAGATTAAATGTGGCAAAGGAGATTTTCTCTGGCTCTTGTACAGACTCTCTTAGTTTTTACTAATAAAAAGCATTCACTGGAGAGAAACCACGGACCGATTCCACACACCCCCGCCCCGCCCCCCACCCCACCCCCGCCGTGCTTCCAATTAGGGATCTATTATCTCATTCCAGATAATTGGAAAAGGAGATTCAAAATACTGCTTCGTGTAAATATGGCTTTTGCCTGCATTCTGTTACTAGGAGTTCCGAACACATCTGGAGTGAAGGCGGCCCCGGGGGCATTGAAGTGCGCTGTTTGGGTTGGCACAGTGACATTGTAGTATATGCCAATTTGTAATGGCTTTTGGAAGCAGGCAGTTTTAAACTCTCCCTGAACTATTCCCCCGAGAAATTATTCAATTAAGTACAACTAAAATGAATGTTTAGCAATTTTTGCTTAAATAAAAGAGGCAGCTATAAAGGGAAATCTGTGGTTCATGCTTGTGTGTTTATTTTAGTCTAAAATCCAGCGGCTAAGAAATAATCGAGTGGCCGGGAATCGGTGCATTTTCTAGAAGAGATGTAGTTGCCAGGCCCTTTTTACAGCTTTTGCACTGCACACGTGTCTCTGTTGCTGCCTGGGTGGGTTTAGACACCCATCCAGCACCAGCCAGGGAACCAGCCAGACGGACTCTTTCTCTGTCTTCCTAACCTTTGCTTTTCAAACCTTAAACGGGCATAAGTATCACTGGGGGTCCTGTTAAAATGCAGGTTTTGATTCATTAGTTCCGAGGTGGGGCCTGAGCTTCTGCATGTCTAACAGTTCCCAGGGGATGATGCCCTGACTGCTGGCCGGAGCACCACACCTGGAGTAGCCAGGTTCTAAGCAGCAGTGGGGTGTATATTGGGGGTAGGATACCTGGACTTGACTTCGATTTCTACTTGGTGGCTTGGCTCTGTGTGTGTTCGGTAGGTATGACTCTTACTTTTCTTCTTGGTATATTCTTACTTATTTCTCAGAATCCCTGATTCTCCTGGACTTCCCTAGGGCCGCCCCTCCTCCCTGGACTGTTATGTGAAATAGGAAACATTTCTGATTGATTAATCGCAGGAGATAATAGCTTCAGTTCTTCTGTCATGTGTCTTCCTGAAATCCAGGTATGTTGTCTACCTGGTCTTCTTCAGTCCATCTTTTTGTAGCCATGTTACAAAGAAGGGGGGAAAAAAAAAAGTTAACCTGATGTTCTTTGGTCTCTGTCCCTAAACATGGAGGCCAGAGCCCTGGTGAGTGAAATGGTGTATGAATAAGTGGCTTTGTGGTTTTTAACCAGGCATTGTTACTTTCAAGGTTTGGTCCCTCAGGCTCTGAGGTTCAGGGCTTTGATGGTCAGCTTTTAAGGGTGGTCTGATCGGGGCATGGTTAAAATCCACACTAGGTGAAATCTCCTAAACCCAGGGTGGTTCTTTATCCTTATATGAGAGGGTGTTCTACAAGGAAGACTATAATATTCACATCTAGTGGACTGGCTCATCCCTTCCTTGTGTTGAATGCTAATTTATAGTCATAACTACCAGATAGAAAAGAATTGAGACATCCTTGTAGTGGTCACCACTTACACCCTTCTCATCTTCCTACTGCAAACGGAGCCCAGAGTGCTAGTATGGGTGTCTATCAGAAATTTCTCACTTTTTTTTTTTTTAACCTTAAAACTCTCCCTCTTTCAGTCCATCCTTGGTTTTTTCTGTCTCAATAACTTTCATTGTACAGTTCCGATCATGTCACTTCCTTGCTAAAACCCTCCAGTGGTTCTTTGCCTAAACAGTGTTTCCAGAACCTTCAGAAAATTTGTCATATTCACCTGTAGTGTTAGTCATTTAAAGTTCTTCTTTGGACTTAATTTTTTTAAGTAAATTTTTATTTTTATCAAAATAATAAATTTTGATTTAAAAATCAGAATTAGAAGGCTTAAGAGAAGCAGGACTCCTCCCCGTCTGCCTTCCTCGCCTCAAAGTTCTATCCCCCAGATGCAGTGCTTCTAATTCTTTTAGGGGTTTATGTGTCAATATCTATAGTACAATACCTATATTTCAAAATAATGTGCTCCTGTTTCTTTTCAATCTTAGCCCCTGTCGACATCCTCCTGAGGAAGATGTTAATTGAAACCACAGCAATCCTGTACATACACACGTCCCCTCTCCCCCATTGCTCACACATTTTAGTTAAGTCAGTGTTGATGGAATCATGACTATGTAATTGTTGTTCGTGACCGAACCACAGTGGGTTCTAGAATTAGATTTTATTTCATTACACCCTTTTCCTCTAAAGTCGCTAATTGCCTCTTTTTTATTTGCTTAGTTGTCTTTATTGATGCTTTTTCATCCCTGCCCCCAGTTAACAGAATTTTGAAATTCCTTTCAATATAGACAAACTCTGTTGGTAGCTGTCTTAGTCTGTTCCAGCTGCTGTAACAAAACAGCACAGACTGGGAGGCTTATAGACCACAGGAATGTATTTCTCACACTTCTAGAGGCTGGAAATCTGAGATCAGGGTGCCAGCAGGGTCAGTGAGGGCCCTCCTCTGGGTCACAGACTTCTCCTTGTGTCCTCAAGTGGCAGAAGGGCCCAGGGAGCTCTGTGGGGTCTCTTTTATAAGGCACTAATCCCATTCAGGAGGTTTTTGTCCTCGTGGCTTAAGCATCTCCCAAAGGCCCCACCTCCTAATACCATCCTCTTGGGAGTTAGGATTTCAGCATATGAATGTTGGGGGGACACTACTGTTCAGCGGCCTGTCAGTTTCCTCTTTTGATTGGAGCCTTTTGTCTTCCTGCTCTGATCTGGGCTGGCTGTGCTCAGGATGCGTCCACATTGTTCTGGGGTGCCCTGCATCTCCACACTGGGAGCGCAGCGCCCTCTGCCCCTCCTTGATGTGTGTTCCCTGCTTTCTGGATCTCAAGTCATCCTCTGTCTTCCCCCACCCGCTTTTTGGTGCAGCTCTTTCTCCAGGAACTTCCAAGCAAGGGCGCATGGGAGGTTAAAAAAAAAAAAAAAAAAGTAAGACCGTATACATTTGAAAATCACTTCATTCTCCCTTCATGTCTGATTGGAAGAATGACTGCATCCTGGGTTGGAGTTTGTTCTCTCGGCATTTTCAAGGCCTGCCTCCTTTAGCCTCCAGCCTTCAGCGTTGCTTTGGGAAGATCTGCCATTCTGATTCCCATTGTATATGAGCTATTTGTTTTACTCCCATCTCTGAAAGCTTTTAGAATCTTTTCATGTATAGTGTTCTGAAATTTCACAATGATAAGGATGTGACTTTTTAAAAAAATAAATTTATTTATTTATTTTTGGCTGCATTGGGTCTTCGTTGCTGCATGTGGGCTTTTTCTGGTTGCGGTGAGCAGGGGCTACTCTTCGTTGCGGTGCACGGGCTTCTCACTGCGGTGGCTTCTCGTTGCAGAGCACGGGCTCTAGGTGCGTGGGCTTCAGTAGTTGTGGCGTGCGGGCTCAGTAGTTGTGACGCACAGGCTTAGTTGCTCTGCGGCATGTGGGATCTTCCCGGACCAGGGCTCAAACCTGTGTCCCCTGCATTGGCAGGCAGATTCTTAACCACTGTGCCACCAAGGAAGTCCCTTTTTAAAAAAACAAACAAACAAAAAAATCATTGCTCTGAGCACTTGGTACTCACTTTTCATCTGGAAACTTGTCCTTAAATTCTGGGAAGCCTTATTGTATTATTTCCTCCACTTGATTTCTTCTCTCTCTCTCTCTCTCTCTCTCTCTCTCTCTCTCTCTCTCTCTCTCTCTGTTCCTATTGTCAGTGTTGGGCCACAAGAATTAATCCTCCATTTAATTTAAATTTTTTCTCTCATTTTTCATTGCTTTATCTGTTTGCTTGATTTCTTGAATAATGTCCTCAGCTCTGTCTTCCTTCTGTTTCTTTCCCCTCTTCCTCTCTCACTGTCCTGTCTTTTTTCATTTTGAAAAAATGAAAGGAAGTTGTGAAGATAGTGCAGAGGTCCCATGTCCTTCACCCAGCTTATCTCAGCTGTTACCGCTTATATGATTATAGTGCAATATCAAAACCAGGGATTTGACATTGGTACAGTGTGTGTCTGGTTCTGTATCATTTTATCACAAGTGTAGATTCATGTAACCATTACCATAACCAAGAATCCGAACTATTATTGCTCTCCTAATTTCTGAGAACTCTTTCTTTTTCCCTGGAAGTTCCTATTTTACCCTGTGTGTTATAGTTTTGTACATACATTGTCTTCTTTTAACTCTCTAAGGAGGTGTGTGCGTGTGTTTTGTTTGCTCCAAGAAAGATTTGCTTTGGAATCATTTTTCAAATGCCTGATGATTCTAAATGTTCATGTTTGAAGGTGAGGCACCAAAAGTTGATTGGAAGGACTTCATGTTGGCTGAAGTTTAACTGGTGGGCCTTACTTTAGGGCAGAGGAGGGGGGGACCCAAACATTTCATTATAGGAGTTTCAAGTATCAGAGTATATGCATCTTTTCTCTTGGCCCCTCCAGTCTCCTCTTGGGGGATATCTGCAGCTGGAGCCTCCAGATGCTGGCTGGGGAGAGATTCAGGGAGAAGGGGTGGTGGGCTGGAGCTCATATCTCAGTAGGCACACTTTTATTCAGTACTCCTCTTTTTACTACACCACACCCACTTCCTCAGTGGGGCCCAGCATCCCGGGCCCAGAGCTCCCCAAATGGGATTCAGGCCTCCCTGGAGAAGGTGTGGGCTTCTCCACAGCCTGCTGGATGGCAGAGGGAGCCCACTGGTTGCCAGAGCTGGTCCACAGAAAACGTTGCCCTTGGGGCCAGAAAACTGAGGAACCACAGTGAACCTGGGCAATTAGGAAACACCCCTCAGGGCTGGGGGCTGGGGGGTGGACACAGAGGAGTCAGGGCATTGGGAGTGGCTCCCTGGCAGGATGGTATGTGGTGTCCGACTCTGGAGGCCGGGACTCTGAGCTCACTTGAGGGGGCGTTTGCTCTGGGCTCACAGCTGGGACCCAGCACCACTGGATGTTGTCCGTATCCATGGTCACTGGGACAGGAGCAGCAAGAAGAAGGAAGCAGGAAGAAGAAAAAACACTAGCACACCTGATCCTGGAGTGGTACTTGCCCCTGGCTTTGTCCCTCCAGCGCCCTCTGCCCGTAGGGCTTAACATCACATGAACTACAAAGGAGAGATGCTTGGAGTTTAGCCCGCGAGTGCGGAGTTAGCACTGAAGGGTGAATCTGGAGCTGAGAGGCAGTGCATTGGTAACTGGCATAAAGGAGTAAAATATGATGCAGAGTATCAGTCTACTGACACATTGTATAAAATTGGGACATTTTCCGTTTTAAGCTGTTATTTAATTAACGGGACTCCCCCACCCCCCATTTTCAGTTGTATTGTGCTTTATACAGTACTTTGCATTTGGATTTCTTTTCTGTACTTGGAGAGTTTAAAAATACATATAAGGGAAAACATAAGGATTCTTAAAAATGTGTATATAATCAGATAGCAAAGATAAATGGGTGACCTGTGGCTCCAGGGGACCTGTCTGTAGATACCTGCCTTGGACCTTTACACCCCCTTTTAAGAATGGAGATGCACACCTCAAATAGGTCCAAAGTGTTAAAACTGATTGGAATAAAAGGAGGTAATTTTTTTGTGAACGAGGAATGTTCTCTTCTAAAGTGGAAACATGTTTCTCTTTCAAGTTATTTGTTTTTTTAAAACAAGAGGGCATGGTTAGTTTCAGCTTTCTGACTGATAGATGTCATGGTACCGAATCTCTCAGAATCTATGTCTTAACCGCCTCTCTGGGCTTCATCAGACATCTCCTATAAGAAAGGGAAACACAGAGAAATCAAGGTGATGGTCCTCTGGAATGGGAAAAATGCAGACTATGTTTAGTCTGGAGGTAGACACAGACCTGAAATTTGAGACATAAGAGGCATGAGCTACCAAGTAAAGCTTTTGAATTGAAATCCAGAGACCCGTCTTTGTGTCCTACTACTTATTCGTGGGGTAACTTAGGCAAGTTGCATAATCTGTGTGGGCCTGTTTGGACATCTATAAAATACTCTAACAGTTTCCCTATCTACCTTTCAGGATTGTCAGGAGGATCAGGCGAGATAATAAATGGTTACAGTTCTTTAAAACTGTATTACCGTCATTAATACAGTATTTTTAAAACTCTTCATTTATATGAAATCAGACTGAAACAGGGAATGTAAGCCCTAACTTAGAAATAATGCCGTTTTATGGATTTCATAAAGAGCTTGTCTGTTTTGTTGAGCTCTAAGAGGAAGAACCCAGAAATAGTGTTTAAGACTTTCTCCATTCCTCACGTTTTCTTTTTGGATTTATCTATTTTGTGCTTATTGTGTTATAGGAACTTGAACATGCTGTAAATATTCAGTAGCTGGGGCAGATATGGAAATGCAAGGCTGTGATCCTGTTAGCATTTTTGAGTCCCAGAGGAAAAGTAATTGCTCAGGCAGGCAAATCCTGTTGGATTTGAAAGGTAGGCTGCTTCTCAAAGGGGGCAAAAATCTAATGGTTTGGGTCTAGATATTTCATGAGAGACTGTCTAGAAGCTTAAGTGATAAAATGGAGGTAGGTAGAAATTATCCATGATTTTCTGTAATCACTTGTGAAAGAGGAAATGTTGGCAATGGCCTTGGCTCCCAGTTGGAGGTTATATTCTTTCTCCACCAAAGTCATGACATTGTCTATGTCATGTCTGTCATGACATAGACAATCATGATTATGACCAACAACATACAGCGTCACAAGTAAGAACTGTACATTCTTATAACAGTTACAAATAAGATTACATTTTTAGTTTTATAGTATTTAAATAATTCCACCGACTATGCAGAAAGCTGTAGTGTCTGTAACATAGCATAAAGGAACACTCAACTGGATCATAGATGTGGCTTAAGAAATTCAGATACTCATTGTACTAAATAATAAACATTTACTCAACAATAGTTTAGAAGGTATTTATAGGGAAAATTTGAATGATCTCATCTTCAAACAAAACAGAACAAACAAGGCAGTCTTGGACCGTTTGATCTGCTGTCCCCCTTTTCCTTTCTGAATGTTACGAAAAACATAACTCTGGAATCAGACAGACTGCAGGTCAGACCGGCTTTGCCACTTACCAGCTGCGTAACTTTGGACACATCATTTCACCTCTTTGACCTTTGCCTCTAGGAAGACTTGCCTCATGGGGTTGTCATAAGGATGAGCAGAAATAGTACCTGCCTGTCAGGAGCCAGTGGAGCATTCGTATGTTCACTTAATATGTTCTCACGCCTGCATGTAAGTAGGGATCCTAAGAAAATTGAAAAAAATAGGCCTGCTGACATTCTTATGGGATCTGAGGCTTGTGTGGATATCCTTTGTGGAAACTCAGTTGGCCATCTGTGTGAATCTGTTTCTGGACTCTCTTCTGTTCCGTTGATCTTCTTTTGTCCATTCCAAACCCTCTTGATCGCTTGAAATCAGATCGTATGACTTTTCCAACTCTGGGGTTTTTTTCCCCCCAAAACATTGATTAGACGTGGCAAAACTAATAGACATCTTTGTCTTGTTCCTGATCTTAGGGGAAAGTGTTTAATGAGTCCTCTTGAAATATGATATTAGCTATTGGCTTTTTTAAAATAAGACTTTATTCTTTAGAACAGTTTCAGATTTACAGAAAAATTGAGAAGATAATACTAGAGGGTTCCCATGTACCCCGTGCCTAGTTTCTCACGTTAGTGTGGTATATGTTTTACTTTTAATGAACCAGCATCGATACATACTGAAGTCCACAGTTTATGCGGATTTCCTTAGTTTTGACCTGATGTCCCTTCTCTGCTCCAGGGTCTTATCCAGGATACCCCGTTACATTCCAGTGTCATGTCTCTCTGGGCTTCTTTTGGCTGTGGTGGCAGTTTCTCAGACTCCTTGTTTTTGGTGATGTTGACAGTTCTGGGGGATACTGGCCAGGTATTCTGTAAGATACTACACAGCTAGACTGTCTGATGTTTTCCTCATGATAAGACTGGAGTTCTCAGTTATTAGGACGAAGTCCGCAGAGGTCAAGTGCCGTTCGCCTCATACCAGATCAAGGGTGCCTTACGGTCCACATGATCTGCGACCATTCACCTTAACCTTGATCATCTGGCTGAGGTAGTGTCTGTTGGGCTTCTCCCCTGGAAAGGTGCTCCCTCCCCTTCCTTTATTTCCATGCTCAGCTCCTCGGGAGGAAGTCAGTACCTGCAGCCCACACCTAAGGGGTGGAGACATATACTCCCCCCTCCTTGAAGACGGACTGGCTACCTAAACTATTGGGAATTTCTCATGGGAGATTTGGCTCTTCTCCCTCATTTATGAACTTATTCAATCAAGTGTTTTTATCAGAGTATATGTCAGATATTTATATTTAGTATAAAATTAATGGATATTTACTATGGATATTATTATTTTTTTATTTTTTATTTTTTTGCGCTACGCGGGCCTCTCGCTGTTGTGGCCTCTCCCGTTGCGGAGCACAGGCTCCGGACGCGCAGGCCCAGCGCCCACGGCTCACGGGCCCAGCCGCTCCGCGGCACGTGGGATCCTCCCGGACCGGGGCACGAACCCGCGTCCCCTGCATCGGCAGGCGGACTCTCACCCACTGCGCCACCAGGGAAGCCCTGTGGATATTACTTTATGCTTTTGGCTACTTTATTTTGTTGCTCAAATTATTCCAGCCTTGGCCATGGGGAGCTCTGTCGGTTGGCTCCTATGCTCCTTTGACATATCCCCACTGGTGAGGCTGTTGTGGTGGTGGTGTTGTTTGTCTTTTAAAGCACTTCCTCAGTTTCTGGTCCTACCAGATACTTCAGGCTCCTCTTGTATATTTCCTGTGCCAGTCCGAGCGTCATCTGTTTTCTTTTACTGGAGAATGGCCTTAAAACCAGGATCTGGGTGCCAAGTGTGCTTGTTGCTCCTGGGGTGCTGGTTTTTTCAATGCCTTCTCAGTTGACAAAGCATAGAAATGCATGTCTGTTTACTAAGCTGTGTATATACACATACCCCTATGTAACCGTCTTTATGTTAAGGTCCTACCGATGTCTCTAACTCTCATCTGTTAACCACATGGATTGTCCTAGCCTCCTCTTCTTGCTTATCTTTAAATTTCCAGTCCAGCAGTGAGAATCTGGCCCTTACCATCCATCATCCATTTCCATAATTGCTCACTTCCATGTACGTGTGTAAGCCCTATTGTAATTAACTCGTACCACCAGGGAAATCCACTTCATCAACTAGAATTCTGTGCTTATATGCAGTGCTTTTGCCTGAGTCTTACAGACTCCACTCATTCCCAGAGTAACTTATGTCAGCACCTGTTCTTTCCACCCTTTTCAGGGATGTTGTTTGATACATTTACAGTACAGATAGATGCTCGTATCACACTCTATGTTCCTTCCTGGAATCCCCAGCCTCCTAAATGATTTTTGTTTACTTAATTTACAGCACAAAGAGTGAACCTTAATGAATGTAAAGTTCTATGGGTTTTGACAAATGCGTAATGTCACATATTCACCATTACAGTATCATACAGAATTTTGTACTGCCCTAAAAATCCCTGCGCTTGACCTGTTCATCCCTTCCCTATTCCTTCTAAACTCCTGGCAAACACTGATCACTGTGTTCTCTCTATAGTTTTGCCTCGTCCAGGATGTCATATGATTAGATTCATACAGTATATAGACTTTTTATTCAAGGTGCAAAGAAACGTGTTGATTATCTTGAAATTATTCAGTCAGAGCTGAGCACATTATCACCAGGATTCCAGTTTTCTAAAATAACGGGAAGTGTATTTTTATTGTTACATTATTAGCAAGGGTTCTAATATGGCTTAACCCTTTTTTTTTTAACATCTTTATTGGAGTATAATTGCTTTACAATGGTGTCTTAGTTTCTGCTGTATAACAAAGTGAATCAGCTACACATACACATATATCCCCATATCTCCTTCCTCCCTCTTGCGTCTCCCTCCCACCCTCCCTATCCCACCCATCTAGGTGGTCACAAAGCACCGAGCAGATCTCCCTGTGCTATGCAGCTGCTTCCCACCAGTTGTCTATTTTACATTTGGCAGTGTATATATGTCCATGCCACTCTCTCACTTCGTCCCAGCTTACCCTTCCCACTCCCCGTGTTCTGAAGTCCATTCTCTACATCTTCGTCTTTATTCCTGTCCTGCCCCAGGTTCTTCAGAAGCATTTTTTCTATTTTTTAGATTCCATATATATGTGTTAGCATATGATATTTGTTTTTCTCTTTCTGACTTACTTCACTCTGTATGACAGTCTCTAGTCAATCCACCTCACTACAAATAACTCAATTTCGTTTCTTTTTATGGCTGAGTAATATTCCATTGTATATATGTGCCACATCTTCTTTATCCATTCATCTGTCGGTGGACACTTAGGTTGCTTCCATGTCCTGGCTATTGTAAATAGCGCTGCAATGAGCACTGTGGTACATGACTCTTTTGGAATTATGGTTTTCTCAGGGTATATGCCCAGGAGTGGGATTGCTGGGTCATATGGTAGTTCTATTTTCAGTTTTTTAAGGAACCTCCATACTGTTCTCCATAGTGGCTGTATCAATTTACATTCCCACCAACGGTACAAGAGGGTTCCCTTTTCATCATACTCTCTCCAGCATTTACTGTTTGTAGATTTTTTTATGATGGGCATTCTAACTGGTGTGAGGTGATATCTCATTGTAGTTTTGATTTACATTTCTCTAAGGATTAGTGATGTTGAGCATCCTTTCATGTGTTTGTTGGCAGTCTGTATATCTTCTTTGGAGAAATGTCTGTTTAGGTCTTCTGTCCATTTTGGATTGGGTTGTTTGTTTATTTGATATTGAGCTGCTTGTATATTTTGCAGATTAACCCTTTGTCAGTTGCTTCGTTTGCAAATATTTTCTCCCATTCTGAGGGTTGTCTTTTTGTCTCGTTGATGGTTTCCCTTGCTGTGCAAAAGCTTTTAAGTTTCATTAGGTCCCATTCGTTTATTTTTGTTTTTATTTCCATTTCTCTAGGAGGTGGGTCAGAAAGGATCTTGCTGTGATTTATGTCATAGAGTGTTCTGCCTGTGTTTTCCTCTAAGAGTTTTATAGTGTCTGGCCTTACATTTAAGTCTTTAATCCGTTTTGAGTTTATTTTTGTGTATGGTCTTAGGGAGTGTTCTAATTTCATTCTTTTACATGTAGCTGTCCAGTTTTCCCAGCACCACTTATTGAAGAGGCTGTCTTTTCTCCATTGTATATTCTTGCCTCCTTTATCAAAGATCAGGTGACCATATGTGCGTGGGTTTATCTCTGGGCTTTCTATCCTGTTCCATTGATCTATATTTCTGTTTTTGTGCCAGTACCATGCTGTCTTGATTACTGTAGCTTTGTAGTATAGTCTGAAGTCAGGGAGGCTGATTCCTCCAGCTCCATTTTTCTTTCTCAAGATTTGCTTTGGCTCTTTGGGGTCTTCTGTGTTTCCATACAAATTGTGAAATGTTTTGTTCTAGTTCTGTGAAAAATGCCATTGGTAGTTTGATAGGAATTGCATTGAATCTGTAGATGGCTTTGGGTAGTAGAGTCATTTTCACAACGTTGATTCTTCCAGTCCAAGAACATGGTATATCTCTCTATCTGTTTGTATCATCTTTAATTTTTTTTATCAGTGTCATAGTATTCTGCATACAGGTCTTTTGTCTCCTTAGGTAGGTTTATTCCTAGGGATTTTATTCTTTTTGTTGCAGTGGTTAGTGGGCATGTTTCCTTAATTTCTCTTTCAGATTTTTCATCATTACTGTATAGGAATGCCAGAGATTTCTGTGCATTCATTTTGTATCTTGCTACTTTACCAAATTCATTGATTAGCTCTAGTAGTTTTCTGGTAGTATCTTTAGGATTCTCTATGTATAGTATCATGTGACAGCTTTACTTCTTCTTTTCCGATTTGGATTCCTTTTCTTTTTCGTCTCTGATTGCTGTGGCTAAAACTTCCAAAACTTTGTTGAATAATAGTGGTTAGAGTGACAATCTTGTCTTGTTCCTGGTCTTAAGTGGAAATGGTTTCAGTTCTTCACCACTGAGAACGATGTTGGCTGTGGGTTTGTCATACATGGCCTTTATTATGTTGAGGTAGGTTCCCTCTGTGCCTGCTTTCTGGAGGGTTTTTATCATAAATTGGCGTTGAATTTTGTCGATAGTTTTTCTGCATCTATTGAGATGATCATATGGTTTTTCTCCTTCAATTTGTTAATATGATTTATCACACTGATTTGCGTATATTGAAGAATTCTTGCATTCCTGGGATAAACCCCACTTGATCATGGTGTATCATCCTTCTAATGTGCTGCTGGATTCTGTTTGCTAGTATTTTGTTGAGGATTTTTGCATCTATGTTCCTCAGTGATATTGGCCGGTAGTTTTCTTTCTTTGTGACATCTTTGTGTGGTTTTGGTATCAGGGTAATGGTGGCCTCATAGAATAAGTTCGGGAGTGTTCCTCCCTCTGCTCTATTTTGGAAGAGTTTGAGAAGGATAGGTGTTAGCTCTTCTCTGAATGTTTGGTAGAGTTCACCTGTGAAGCCATCTGGTCCTGGGCTTTTGTCTGTTGGAAGATTTTTAATCACAGTCTCAATTTCAGTGCTTGTGATTGGTCTGTTTATACTTTCTATTTCTTCCTGGTTCAGTCTCGGAAGGTTGTGCTTTTCTAAGAATTTGTTTCTTCCGGGTTGTCCATTTCATTGACATAGTTGCTTGTAGTAATCTCTCATGATCCTTTGGATTTCTGCAGTGTCAGTTGTTACTTCTCCTTTTTCATTTCTAATTTTACTGATTTGAGTCTTCTCCCTTTTTTTCCTGATGAGTCTGGCTAATGGTTTATCAATTTTGTTTATCTTCTCAAAGAACCAGCTTTTAGTTTTATTGATCTTTGCCATGGTTTCCTTCATTTCTTTTTCATTTATTTGTGATCTGATCTTTATGATTTCTTTCCTTCTGCTAACTGGCATTTTTTTGTTCTTTCTCTAATTGCTTTAGGTGTAAGGTTAGGTTGTTTGAGATGTTTCTTGTTTCTTGAGGTAGGATTGTATTGCTGTAAAGTTGCCTCTTAGAACTGCTTTTGCTGCATCCCATAGGTTTTGGGTTGTCATTGTCATTTGTTTCTAGGTATCTTTTTATTTCCTCTTTGATTTCTTCAGTGATCTCTTGGTTATTTAGTAGTGTATTGTTTAGCTTCCATTTGTTTGTATTCTTTACAGATTTTTTCCTGTAATTGATATCTAGTCTCATAGCATTGTAGTCAGAAAAGATACTTGATACTTTTTTCTTTTCCCCTACCCAGGTACATGGGGAGTTTCTTGCCTTTTGGGAAGTCTGAGGTCTTCTGCCACTGTTCAGTAGGTGTTCTATAGGAGTTGTTCCACATGTAGATGTATTTCTGATGTACTTGTGGGGAGGAAGGTAATCTCCACGTCTTATTCCTCTGCCATCTTGAAGGTCTCCTCCTTAACATTTTTTTTAAGTAGATGTTTTTCTTGAAGGGCTGGGAAAACTGGTGAGGCAGTATTTTTGTGCCTATTGTAGAGCTGTTTAATGAGTAACTTAAGGTAAGAAATGTTATGCTTTTAGCATTCTATATTCAAATCAGGAACGATGGTGCCTTCTCTGAGCTCTGTGGGACTCTTTTTTTTTAATGACTTTTAAAATTTTGTCTCTCTCTACTGTTGATAATCCAGAAAATCCTTTTGATTTTTAAATATTGTCGGGATGACCACTGTACTGTGTGTTGCCATGCAATTCTAGCCCACATTTGTATTTGTAATTGTCTTAGTAATCCTTGGCTGATGAGAGAAGAAGGTATACTTAATATGTAATGATATATTTGCTTGCAAGAGAAGGCCAAAGGCTGTCACTGTGCAATGTCTAAAAGGTGTCTCCACAATTGGAAGAAAGAATAGCAGGACCACCCTAAAGGACCCATACTTCAGTCTGTATCATATTCGTGTTTCAAGCAGCAATTTACTACTCAGAAAACAGGCTGTCTCTATCAGCATGAAATTATTATTAAACAGAATTTTAGTTTTTATTTTTAATATGAATATATTTTTACAACTATGGAATAAAGAAATATAAACATAAATAATATATACCACCATTGATGTTTATATTTAATTAAGTAATTTAAATAGAATAACATATTAATACTGTGGGGTATAAAAGAATTGTTTTTCACTTTATAATGAACTAGATACAACTCAAGATTAAAAAACAGTGATTTAGCACCTGGCAAGTTTTCAGTAAATATTAGTAGTTAGTGTTTTGGTTTTACATTATAGGAGTTTTCAGTAACACACTAGGGTCCTCTTACCATCTTCCTTTCCCCACACTTTGCCTGCATTCAGTCCTGCAGCTCAGGCAAATTGCCCCCTTCTTCCCCCACCCAAAGCGGCTCTCAGCACAGTCCACGGCAGTGGCCCAATTACCCGTCCATAGACATGGTATATGCCACCCTTTTTTCTGCAGTGCTGCCCTCTAGGACAGCATTCTCTTCTGCTTTTTCACCCTCCTCCTTTGTTTCTAGTTTTTGTTCCTCTTGTTCTTTAAACACTAGCGTTCTCTGATGTTCTTCCTTTACCCATACCTCTCTTTGTTCATTATATCTTTTTTCATTTGAATTTTTGAATTAACATACAGAAAAATCGACTGTGTGTGTGTTTCTGTAGTGCTGTGAATTTTAACACATGTATAGATTTGTGTAACCACTACCACAGACAGGACACAGAACAGTTCCATCACCCCTTGTGCTGTTCATTTGCCATCGTTCCCTCCCCCATCCCTAACCCTTGGTGATCACCAACTGGCTTGTTCTCCATCAGTATAGTTTTGTCTTTTGGAGACTATCGTATAAATGGAATCACACATATGAACTTCTGTAGTATTCCATTTTAATTTTTCTATTGCGCTTTTTGCTGTATATGTTTGTACAGATTGTATTTGTGGTTACTAGGGATGGCAATATATACACTTAACATTCTACAGTCTGCTTAGAATCAATATTTTATCATGTCTAGTGGGGTATAGTAACCATACCACCATAAAGGTCCCTTTACCCTTCCCTCCTGTCAGTATGGTGTATGATACTTATGTTCATTGAAAACCAGATGTTGTAAGTTTTGCTTTCAACTGTCAGATAATCAAAGAACTTAATTGGAGAAGGATCTATTATATTTACCCAAATGTTTTTCATTCTGTTGCTCTTCATTTCTGATGTACCAGATTTTCTGCTGGTGTGATTTCCCTTCTGTCTGAAAAAGTACCTTCAGTTTTTTTGTGTGGGGTCTGTAAATTCTCTTAGCACTTCATCTGAGAATACCTTTCTTTCACCTTGATTCCCAAAGGATATTTTTGCTGGATATAAACTTCTGTGTTGACAGTTTTCTTTCAGCATTTTAAAAATGTTGTTATACATTCTTCTGGCCTCCATGATTTCTGGTGAGAAATCCACAGTCTTTCAAATCTTTGTTTTCCTAGAAGTAATATGTCGTTTTGGGGGGTGGTTTTCAAGATTTTTTCCTTTGTTTTAGTGTTCAACGGTTTGGGTTTGAGGTGTCCAGACATGGACTTCTCTGTGTTTATCTTTTTGGGGGTTTTCCGAGCTTCTTGAATGTATAGGTTTATGTTTTTTGTCAAACTTAAGAATTTCAGCAGTATTTCTTCAACTATTTTTGTGCCCCACACTCTTTTCCTCTCCTTCTGGGCCTCTGATGACATGAATGCTTGACCTTTGGCCATTGTCCCATAGGTCCCTTAGGCTATGGTCATCCCCCTGCCTTTTCTCCTCATTGTTCAGATTTGATTGTTTCTGTTGACTTGTCTTCCAGTTCACTGCTTCTTTCCTCTGTCATCTCCATTCCGCTATTGAGCCCATCCAGTGAGTTTTTCTAATTTTGATTCTTGTAGTTTTCAGTTTTGCAATTCACATTTGGTTCTTCTCTGTATTTTCTGCTTTTTTTTTTTAATTTTTTTTCTGAAACTTTTGTTTCAAGAGTGTTCACTTTTACTTCTTGGGGCATTTATATTACAGCTGCTTTAAAGTCTTTGTCAGATAATTCCAACAGCTGTGTCATTTCAGCCCTGGCATCTGCCGATTGTCTTTTCTGATGCATCTTGAGGTTTTCTGGTACTTCATATACTGAGTAATTTTGGATCTGATCTTGATTATTATGAAACTCGGGTTCTGGTTTAAGAGGAAAATGTATTATTTACTTGGCCACTGTTTCTCCTTCTGTTTTCCTTGGTGTTTATCCCTGTCTCTTATTCTTTTCCTTCCATATTTTGTCCTCTGTAACCTCCTTCTGTGACTTCTGGGAGACTATTCCAGTTTGGTTTCTAACTAAATCTTTTATTTAGATTACAATCTGTTTAACTGCCTTCACTGCGGTTTTTAATTTGACAAGTGTGTTTCTACCTGGAGCACTGTTTCTAGTAACTTAGGTCGGTCCCTCATCGTGGCTCTCTGTTCTGTTGTATTGATTTAGTGTCCTCTTGAATCTTGTTTTAAAAACAGAAACCAGTTTCTCAAGTTTTGTCCTTTTCTGGAAGGAATTGTGTTTTCTAGGGCAAAAGGGGTGAGGGAGGGGGAGCAGATGCTCCCTCTTTATTTACACCTGTTGGCTCTTTGCTCATTTTCACACACACGTCAGTGTCTGTCTGTTGTTAGAAGTTGGGAAGGGTTCTAACTCAGCATAGGCCTCTGTTACACACGTTTCAGCCTGGAGGAAGGAAGACTGAAAGGCCGTGGGATTGCTGGTGGGGAGGAAGAAGGAAAGGAGCCTGTGCTTTCTGCCCAGCCTGGCCCACCTGTTCCTGCTTAAAATGGGAGCAGGTATGGCCAAGGGGCTTTCTCCTAGGCCTCCGAAGCTTGAGTGCTCCCAGAGGCTCTGCTTGGGTGTGCGGGGACTCCCTGCCAGCTGCCCTGCCATAGGGTGCCTTGGCCAACGTGTTACTTTTCCTTTGCTGAGTCACAGATTGGTCTGTTCTTCTGTTCCTGGTTTCCTAGTGTACAGAAAAGTGTATTATTAGAGGTTATCACCCACCCCATGTTTAGTTTCCATTGTAGGGAATAAAGGGAGTTAAAGTAATGCCCTCAAGAAAAGCTCTTTATTCACCATTTGGTTTTTTTAATGCTTGTCTTCAAATGTCATTAGCAATTAAGTGAAAGGCATAACAACATAATGACTTTGCAAGTGCCAGGATCCATTGTGAGTGCAGAAGGCACCAAATTTATCTGAAAATACGCAGCACACTCTCTGCCCTTATACAGATTTTACTGAGACTGTACCTGAGCCTAGAAGGAAATTAAATAATTTGGATCCAGCTGTGTTAGCACTGTATAATATTTCTCACCGCTTTTTGATGAGAAAATACTTTCTATTGTCCACATGTGATAGAAACGTAAGTTACTTCTCGAAACCAAGTGCAAATACTTACTGGGAAGTAAAATACCAGTTGCTCTTTGGAGACTGTACTTGGAGGGATCTGAAAGAGTCAGCTGGTTCTTTCTTAACCTGTATTCTGAAACCTGTGTTTAATTTGCTCGTAACTGACTGTGGTTAGGGAAATTCCCCCCTTAGAAGCTACTAGGCTGCAAGGTGGGAATTCTCCCAGGCTCCCTGCCCTTGGAAATCGCTTTCTGAGGTCATATTGACGAGTGAATTTGATCAAACCAACCAACAGCAGTGGCAGTGCAAACCTTTCTGACTTGGCGGTATGTTTCAAAGTCCATGTGGCAGTCAGAATCACGCTTAATTAAGAAAACGATAGAAAAGAAGGAAGATGTTAATGGAGGAAAGAATTCATTGACTCATTATGTGGAAATATAGAAGCATTCTACATATCCCATAATGGGCTGTTTCTAATGAATGTTTATTTTAATGGAATGAATATTTTGTAACCATTAGAAATTATAACTGTGAAGACTGTGTAACAACATGAAAGCGTACAAATGATATGTTAACAGGGGGCAAAAGGCTCATATATTGCAATTATATAAAAATACAGGGCTTTCCTGGTGGCGCAGTGGTTGAGAGTCTGCCTGCCGATGCAGGGGACACGGGTTCGTACCCCGGTCCGGGAAGATCCCACGTGCCGCGGAGCGGCTGGGCCCGTGAGCCATGGCCGCTGCGCCTGCGCGTCCGGAGCCTGTGCTCCGCAACGGGAGAGGCCACAACAGTGAGAGGCCCGTGTACCGCTAAAAAAAAAATAAATTAATTAAAAAAATACATATGTTTATGTCAAATCTTAGAAGGGAATCCATAGGAGTGGTTACTGGGGTGTGTGGATAATCTTATACTTTTCCCCCTCTCATTTATAAACTGCTATTAAATGATTTTTATCACCTAAAAATAGAGGGTTTTTTGTTTGTTTTTTAAAGCAAACAAACTAGTAATCAGATGAGGTTTACCAACCAATATGAAAAACTCTGTGTTTGGTCTGAAATGAAAACATTAACCCCTTCAGTGTTGACTACTGATTTTTGCTTAGCTAATCTTCTACCAATTTTGTATTTACCTCTGTTATGAATATTTACAAATTTAATGAGAACTCTATCCAGAAACCCAGTTAACATATAACAGCTGACATATTGTATTTAGTATCTGACAAGGAGTATTTTGCACTTGACTTTCTTATAGTGCTAGAAGCTTATTAAGTCTAAATTTTATATTACATGTTGAGACATTAAAACATACCATGCAATCTCAACTGCAATCATTTGCATGAGAACAATGGACCAAGCAACTCTAGGAAGCATAGCTGTTACTATGGAATATCCTGATAGGACATGAGGAATGGAACTTAAAAATACTGACTTTTATATGTGCTACTCTGTCTAAACTCAGTGTGTTCTGTGCTGACTGGACAGAACCTGAAACGATGGCTCCAAGTCCTCATGTCACATTTTAGGATGAATACGGTGTCCAGTGCATCAAGATGTCATGAGATCTAGAAATCGCTTCCTCTGAACAATCTGTTAATGTTCAGAGCTAAGTGTCTGTAGCTGAGAAGACAAGACTAAGGAGTGATACGAGGAGAATTGTCTTCTGGAAGGAAGAACACTGGAATTGTGTTGTTCTAGAAATAGAAGGTGAAAGTTAAAAGCAGGCAGATTTTCAGCTCGAAATATAGAAACTTATAATTACAGGCACCCTCCAGCTCAGCCATGGAATTGATTTTCTCACGAGCTTCCCTGTTACTGGCACAGGGTTGGGTGGGGAGCTGGGTGGGAGGGGAATTGTTAAGGGGGAGGAGCTACAAGATGATCCCCTGACTTCTTGCAGCTGGAAAATTTTGTTATTCTAAGTCATTTGCTTTGTCTTCGCAGCAGGTCTCTCTGCCTGCCCGCCTTCCTCCCTCCCTCCCTTTTTTCTTCCTTTCTGGAAAATCCTACAAGTATCATGATATTGTAAACTTCAGTTTTTTTTTCTAATTTATATATATATGTATTTTTTTCAAACAACTTTTTATTGAAGTATAGTTGATTTACAATGTTGTGTTAGTTTCAAGTGTATAGCAAAGTGATTCAGTTTTATATATATGTTTTTTCAGATTCTTTTCCATTGTAGGTTATTACAGGGTATTCAGTATAGTTCCTTGTGCCATACAGCAGGTCCTTGTTGTTTCTGCTTTACATTTTTAATTGAGGTATAATTTACATACAACAAAGTGTACAGACCTTAGTGTTCAGTTCATGCATTTTGACAACTGCATACGTTTGTGAGAATATTTAGAACATTTCCATCGTCCCAGAAAATTCCCTCTTCTCCCTTTCCAGTCAGTCCCCTCCATCCCCACCCCAGAGGCAACTGCTTTCTGATTTCTATCTAGTAGATTAGGTTTGTCCTCATACTTTATATAAATGGAATTATTAAGTATATATTACTTTATTATTTTCGCCAACAAAATGCTTTTGAGATTTATTTTTTAGCCAACAAAGTAACAGTTGTTACAGTTATAAGAAGCTCTTTGTTTTTTATTACTGTTTTTTATTACAGTACAGATACCACAGTTTGCTTATCCATTCCCCTATTGATGGATATTAGGTGGTTCCTAGTTTTGGGTTCTCATGAGTATCGCTGTTGGGTATATTTTTGTACAGGTCTTTTTTTTTTTTTTTTTCTTTTTGCGGTACGTGGGCCTCTCACTGTTGTGGCCTCTCCCGTTGCGGAGCACAGGCTCTGGACGCGCAGGCTCAGCGGCCATGGCTCACGGGCCCAGCCGCTCCGCGGCATGTGGGATCTTCCCAGACCGGGGCACGAACCCGTGTCCCCTGCATCGGCAGGCGGACTCTCAACCACTGCGCCACCAGGGAAGGCCTGTACAGGTCTTTTTGAGAAACATGTTTCGATTCCTGTTCGGTAAATTCCTAAGGGTGAAATTTCTGGGTCATAGAGTAGATATATGCTTAGCTGGAGTAGAACAGACAAATATTTCTTCAGTTAACTTTGTGCCAAATCATCCCCAACAATTAGTATTGTCAATTTTTTTTAATATAAATTTATGTATTTATATTTGGCTGCGTTGGGTCTTTGTTGCTATGCACAGGCTTTTTCTAGTTGCGGCGAGCGGGGGCTACTGATTGCGGTGCACAGTGGTTAAGAATCCGCCTGCCAGTGCATCCGGGAAGATCCCACATGCTGCAGAGCAACTAAGCCTGTGCGCCACAACTGCTGAAGCCTACGTGCCCTAGAGCCTGCGCGCTACCACTACTGAGCCCGTTTGCTGCAACTACTGAGACCCGTGCACCTAGAGCCCGTGATCTGCAACAAGAGAAGCCATCACAATGAGAAGCCCATGCACTGCAACGAAGAGTTAGCCCCCGCTTGCTGCAACTAGAGAAAGCCTGTGCATAGCAGTGAAGACCCAACACAGCGGGGAAAAAAAAAAGATTTCTATCTTGGGCAAGCAAAAGTGAATGGTGGTGCCGTTAACTGAGGCAGTGAAGATAGGGGAGTCCAGTTTGAGGGAAGATGAAGAGTTTAGTTTTAGAGACCTCGAGAGTCAGATATTTGTAGGAATTTCAAGGTAGAGATAAGTAGTAAGCAGTTGGCTATATGAGTCAAGGAGTTTTGGAGAGCTATGTAGAGCAGAAAAAATTTTTTTAATTTAAAAATATTTAAATTAAAATTTTAATATTAAAAATATTTAAATTTAAATATTTTAAATTTAAATATTAAAATTTTAAGTTTAAAACTAAAATAGAATAGAAATATACAGAATTCTGGGGATCACCAACATTTAAGAGGAAGAGGAGACTAGACAGAGCTTACAGGTAAGTGAAAGGGAAACTGGGAGAGTATGTCATTGAATACAAGGAAATAGTTATGAATGGATCGTTAAATAATAGTGAAATATTTTCTAGGCAGGTGTTGTACAGATAATATTGGGCAAATTTGACTTAGTTCCACTTTTCTAAGAAGCAGCAAATTATTCAATGCTTTGAAATTATTCAATGCTTTTATCTTTTACACTCCATTCATTCACGGCCTTTATCTTTTAGTGTTTATCTTGCTGTATATTAGGCACTCTCCTACGGATAGGAGATACAGAGATGAATAAAAGTTAGTGTCTGTCATACTCTTTCTGTAAAAGACATGCAAACAGATAATTCAGTACAAACAAAAAGGGTCTCTAAGTAAAAAGATTGTAGGAAGTGCTGTAGGAGCTGGAAGAAAGACCTCCCAACTCTTCTGTGCCTTTCACATGCTACTCTTTTTACATGAGTCGCACTATTCCTGCTTCTTCACCCACATACATGGCCGTCAAAACTGAGCTCAAACAACTTTCTGAAAGCTTTCTTTGACTTCCTTGTGGGTTTTATTTCATTCTTTAAGAAAAATGGTAACGTATTGGACAACATATCTCTAAAGCAATCACTAAAAAGGGAGAGAGGGAAGGAGGGAGGAAAAAGAACCAAAATTGAAAAAAAATAGTATATAGAGCTCATTATAAGAAATTCAAATAAAACAGATAATACAAGGAAGATCACCCAGGATCACACCACCTAGAAATAGTCATTATTAACATTAGGTTAACACTGTCTGGATATATCCTTACAGGTTCATATGTATAAAAGGAGGGATAGAAATAATTTTACATAATTAGGGTCATATTATGTATGCTATTTTAATATTAAGTGCTTAATTTCACTTTTAAAAGATAAACTTCAGGGGCTTCCCTGGTGGCGCAGTGGTTGAGAGTCCGCCTGCTGATGCAGGGGACACGGGTTTGTGCCCCGGTCCGGGAGGATCCCACATGCCGCGGAGCGGCTGGGCCCGTGAGCCATGGCTGCTGAGCCTGTGCGTCCGGAGCCTGTGCTCCGCAACGGGAGAGGCCACAACAGTGAGAGGCCCGGGTACCGGAAAAACAAACAAACAAACAAAAACTTCACATGAAGAGTTCTCTCCAAGAGGTAGTAATTACTAAAAGATCCATTCAAGGTTAACAAAATAATAACATAAAACATTGAAGCTTTAGTGATTTTTACAAGCTGTAAGTCTCTATATGTTTTACTTTCCAACAGCTTGATGTGACTCTGCTGAAGAAATTAACATCTTAGCTGCTGCCTTACCTTTCTTGCCACCGCCCCCCAACTGCTTCCTGATTTTCACCTATAATTCCATTGTCACTGTTTATTATGTTTGTCTACTTTTCTGTAACCTAATCCATATTTGTTCTCAGCTCAGTATTTACATGGATTCAGTTCTCGCTGTCATCTCTAATGTCATGGCCTCTGGCTTCTCCAGCCCAGAGCTCTGTATTTTTATTCACCTCTTGGTTGCCTAGATTCCATCATCAAGTAGTTTTCTTAAGAAGGATCCCAGTGGTCCCTCAAGTCCTCTATACCGTCTGTCTGCCGTCTTTATACTCCAATGACAACTTGGCTGGGCATAAATTTGTTGGGTCATGCTTTCTTTCCCCTGAACTTTTGACATTTCTCCTCTGTCTCCTGGAATTGTGTTGAACTCATTTTTTTCTTTACTACTCCTTCCCTCCCGACCCCACCCCCAACCTTTAATGAATCAGAATTGCAGTTTTCAGAGAATATACATGAGTTCTTTAAAACCTTCTCACTCACTGCAGTTGAGAGAATTATTACTAGGAAGGACCACCACAGCTATGAGACTCTGATGTGAGCCAAGGTATTTTTGGAGTATTAACCGTGCATCTTTGTTTTCCTTTATAGAGATAATTGATGACCTTGCCAACCTGGTGGAGAATACCGATGAGAAACTTCGCACCGAAACCAGGCGTGTGAATCTGGTGGACAGGAAGTCCACGTCTTGTGGTAAGAGATTGCTGTAGTTATAGCTCTGCCTCTCTAATCATTTGCGGATAAGCTTCCCACGTTGGTCTCATTGCACCGCAGGGATTTGGTTGCTCTTCTGGTACAGGCAGTTTCATGTGATGAAGCATTGAAATTGCTAGAAGGTCCCTAAATCTTGTTAAAATGAAATGAATTGTTATGAGGGCAGGGGAAGTATAATGCGTTGTTAATTTTTTTTTAATTTAAAGTAAGAAACCTTCCTGTATGCTTACCGAGAATAATAGTTTGGGAAATTCTATGACATCATGCAGACTGGTGGTGGCAGATCTCATGGGTTTTAAAGGCGATCTTGCTTGTTTTGTGCCTGTTTTAGTCACAGGCTTCATTGTTGAAGCTTGAGCCATAGAGCACAGATTCTAAAGTCCAAATGAGTGTATATCCTGTTATTTAGTGAAGTTATCATTTCTTAATTCGTTTTACGTAAAATGAGGAAACACAGGCCAGAATAAGAATCACTGGGAATGACTCTTAAAGTGCTGATTCCCCGGCCCTCCCGTCGAGATTCTGATTGAGTAGGGCTAGGTTGGGGTTCAAGAGTGTTCATCATTTAACAAGTGCACCAGGCAATCCCGATGTGGGTCCTTGCTCTTCGGCAGAAGTTCTGATGCACGTGTTTGTGGGGTTTCAATGATCTCTTGCTTGTGCACAGTGCCTTGCCCACAGGTAGGTGACATTGAATGGTGGTGACACTAGCAGTAATCACAGTCATGGTTATTTGATCCTTCATTTCACAAAGATGCACCACGTTTATAAGGCTAATAACTTTGTTATACAGAGAAGTGCAGTAGCACTGAAAAAAACTAATGATCTGAGCACATGCTTTGCCTGACTTTTAGCCCTCTCAGTATGAAAAATATACTGGATCCCTCCCATCTATCCAGTTTTAGAACAAGGATCTCTGTGCGAGGTTCATCTGGGATGCACAGCTTGAGAAGTGTTACCTTCCTTGCCTGTGTGTGTGGTTAAACAGAAATCTAGAGCAACAGGGTGATGGAGGACCGGGCAAATATGGACTCTGGAATCTCAGAGGAAGTGGAACTTGGAGGCGCCCACCTGCTGCCCTTTTATCACCTGTCTCCTCCCTGTAACCTGGCAGTTCTCATCCACCAGATAGCAAGCCACTCTGTGCTTCTGCGCCTGTAGGCATGTGCTTCTTTCTACTTCCTGCGCAAAGCAAAGCCTCCTTGAGTTTGCTTTACCCGCCTTCTCATAACTTCTAACCATAGGGATGTTGTTCTTTGCACCAGATCCTGAAACTTTGGCGACAGAGATAGATGGGTTCACTCCCACCTCCATCTGTTATTATCTTCGATTCTTATATAAACTTATTCTTTCTGAACTTTAGTTTCCTTGGCTGTTAAAAAAAAAATAGATGACCTGGTTATAAAAATGAAATTGTATAAAATATGTAAAGTGTCCGACACTCGCCATCATCCCGGAATTTCCATATTTTATGCAGACAGGCAGTAGAGCACAAGAGTTAAGAGCCTGGGCCCCAGAGCCTGGCTGTGTGCCATTCTGCCATTCACTGGCTGTGTGACCTTGTGAAAACCCGCTCCCCTTTGCCTCGATTTTCCCATCTCTGAAATGGGAATAATAATGGTACATATCTTGGAGGGTTGTTGTAAGGAATAAATGAGTTAATGTAGGTAAAGATATAGATGATATAGAGGTAGGTAGGTAAGTAGATAGATAGGTAGGGATATACAGCCCTTACATCAGTTCTTAGCAAATAATAAGCAGTGAGCAGGTATTAGCCATTATCTTTATATGTTGAAAGTAGGAAGAATCTTCCAGTTAAGAGACAACATTCCTGAGGTCTTTTTCATGCACTAAGCAATCATGCACTAAGCAAGTAAGGTTTTGTATTTGCAACATAGAGGCTCTCACCACATGCCATTCATGGCGTCATAATGAAGAATACGGCTTCTACTGTTGCCAAGTTTTTATTTTGTAGTTTTACCTGGTGTTGCACTTTATAGCCATGAATGTCCATAAAATCTTCCGAGCTGAGCTGTTTAATGTTTTTTTGAAAACAGGAGAAATTTAGAGATGCCCAGAATTACTAAAATGCATGTTTTTTAAACATGTGTTGGTATCTTAAAATGTGTTAAGTGTGAATTGATCTCATGCCCCCTTTATATTTACTTATAAGTATATATATTATCTGTATTAGAATTATATGTAGTGATTCAGAAGGGGGAGGTACAACAGTACAACAGATGCTGAAAGAAGAAATTTCTCCAATTTTTTTCAATGGAAATACTTTAGAGAATTCTTTCTCTTATCTCGTCAATTTCCCCCCTAATATTTATTTAGCAGTTCTATCGATAGTATAGCGACACCACATAACTATCCTTATATCATTTGTGGTGCCTGATAACTTTAAAGAGAAATGTTTTGCATTTGTATTTGTTCAAGGGACCTTTGCAATTATGTGTGTGTTTGTCGACAAGCAGTGCTAGTTTTGCATATTGATGGAGGTTCAGCGTGTGGCTCCAGAGGTCTAGGGAGGTTAGACTTGTATTCATGACCCCCATTAATTAACTTCTAAGTCTTCCCCTGATTAGTATTAAGCCTTGGAACTCAGGGTATATTGTGCAATTTACTGATTAGGTCTAGCAGCCCTTAGCAACATTAGCCAGACCTTTTAAAAAAAAAAAAAAAAAAGTTTTTATTTTGGTAAAGTATACCTAACATAAACTTTACCATTGTAAGTCTTTTTAAGCATGCAGTTCAGTGGCGTTAAATACATTCGCGTTGTTGTGCATTTACCACCACCATCCATGTATCTCCAGAACTTCTTCATCTTCCCAAACTGCAAGTCTGCACCCATTAAACACTAACTCCCCATTCCTCGCCCAGCAGCCCCTGTTAGCCACCACTCTGCTTCCTGTCTCTACAAATATGACTACTCTAGGTACCTCATATAAGTGGAACCATACAGTATTTGTCCTTTTGTATCTGGCTTATTTCACTTAGTGTAATGTCTTCAATATTCCTCTTTGTTGTACCATGTGTCAGGAATTTCCTTCCCTTTTTAGGCTGAATACTATTCCATTGTTACGTTTATGCCACATTTTGTTTCTCCATTTATCTGTCAGTGGACTCTTGGGGTTGTTTCCACCTTTTGGCTGTTGTGAACATGGGTGTATGGTATCAGTTCCAGTCCCTGCTTTTTTGTGTACATGCCCAGAAATGGAATTGCTGAATCAAATTGTAATTCAGTTTTAATTTTCGTGGGGTAACTACAGTATTGACCTGACCTTTTGTTTTGCTTTCAGCCATTAAACTCTTAGGTACTTTCTAGTAGTTTCTTTTTTTTTAATCTAATAAAGCCCACTTGCAGGCAGGAGTCAGGGGCTTCTGCAGCCTAAGAGGGGTAGGCAAGTGGAGTTGGAAGGTAAGGTCCTGGGCCCACCCTATTTGGGAAGTGTAATAGGAGACCCTTTTCCCATTAAAGTGGGGTCCCAAACCCTTGGGATAAAAGTGTACCAGAAATAAATTGTCCTTGGGGATTGTGGAGAAGGCAGCCTTGGCACTGAACAGATGAGAAGAAGAAAAAGGAAAAACTATCGTTCCTGACAAGTTGTGGCCACAGAAAGGCTTTCCTGTGCATTTGTATCCTGGGTAGCTGTTTTACCTGTTGTAGCTCAAGGTGCCTGGCAGAAGTAATGAAATACCTCTCTGGAGGGGACAGCATGTTTATCCTTGGTCTCTAGGAATCAACCAAAAACAAATTTTCAAGGCAATGACCAGCACACACTCAAAGATAACGTGGCATATTGGGAAACCACACAAGACGAGCGAGGATCAGCAACAGACCACAGAAACCGATCTGCGTAGACTTGCAGTGTTAGAATTATCAGATGCAGATTATAAAATCAATTATGATTATATTTAAAGAAGGACATGGCAAGTTTGAAAGTATCTTCAGAGAATAGGAACTATAAAGAACAACCTAGAAGATTTGAAACGGGATCAAACAGAATTTCTATAAATAAAAGGTAACTGAAACTCGAGTCTCAGTGGGCATATTTGGTACCAGCAGGAGAGAAACCCAACCAGAGGACATGTAAGAAGAAAACAAACCACATTCCCTTTCCATAAATGCTAACATTTACGAAAGCATGTCCAAACGCCATGGAAGTTAAATTACGGTCTGGGGGCAAAGGCTTGGTCCAAGAGCCTCACGACATAGCAAAGAGTTAATCACTTGCTCTTCCCTAGTGCAAGGCCAGGCTGATCACTGATATGTAAACACATACACATAGTACATGACACTGCAAGCAGGGTATGTTTTAACTATTTGGGGGGTGGGGATTAAGCAACTCACTCAGGGTAACTCGGTTACTGTTAACTCCATGGCTGTTTAACTAAGAGAACTTGCGTAAGCGGAGAATAGCAGCGGCACATCATCATTTTACTTAAGGGAGTGCAAAACTAGGCTGTGAACCGTGAAATGGTCTTTTGTTTTCCTTCCGCCACCATATCGTCCTCGCCCATCTGATATATCAGTCCTAGATGCTTTCCCAGTGAGGAAATTTCTTGTTAAAAGGACAGACCCAATTGCAAGGGGGCCACACAGAACGGCCCGATGATGAATTTGTTTGTTCAGTTGTTAACAAAGGATTCAAGCACCTCTTTGTGAACCTTTCACTCGGAAGCCTGGGCTTTAAAAATTTTTTTACTGGGATCTTTGGGTGGTTTTTCCTCCCTTTTCTTCTCCTGCCCCCACCCCAATAATAGCATCAAGTAGAAAACAGTATTATTGTCTGTCTCCAGCTTCTAAACGCAAACTAGACTGATATCTTCCATCGGCACCTACGTGTACTTTCAGATCTGTTATTTGTGTTAAGGACATCCGCATAAAAGCGGGATCTTTGTAATTGCAGTTTAAATATTCATTGTGCCTCGTCCTCATTAGAATTCAAAATAGAGCCTCGTCTGAGTCTGAGGGACGCAGCCAATTGTGAAAGGCCAGACGAAGGGTTCTGAATGACTCGGGTTGAGGGACAGTACTGCTTCTCAGTATACTGACTGTTACATAATGTTGTCGAAGCAGAGTCGCTGTGATTTTAGCAGCGTCTCATTGATGTGGTTAGGAAACAGCCCAACTGACATTGCATTGACAAGGTCTCTCTCTGGAACCATTGGATTTGCCTTCCACTCCTTGGAATGGGGTCGTCTTAAGGAGGTGGAAGAGTTCAGTGGTTAAGAAAGGACAGCGCACCGCACGGGCGTGGAGCCAGGCGAAGGGGGGGGTCACCATTGGGGCTCAGCCACTTACAACCTGGGCGACTTGGAGAGCCGCTTGCCCTCTCCGTGGCTCAAAATGAGGGTCCCATGGCTCTTCTGCAGACTGCATGAGAACAATCCGGGCGGTATCGTGACTGTGCTAGTGAGTCCTCAGTAAATGCCAGCCGACGTTAAAATGTGGCTTTAAATTGGTCGTCGAGAGCCACCTTAATAAGTAAGGCTCAGAGGCTCTTACCTCTCTTTGAAGCCAGCTTAGAACGGTCTTTAAGGAGAATAGTGATGATCTGAGTAAGTTATGCAGGAATATTACGGAGCTAGGAGGTTTGCATGCTCATTTAATCAGAAATGGAGTCGATTTTTTTTTTTTTTTCAAATAAACTGAAATTTATAATCTTGTGGCTGAAGCCATTACCAGTCATGAAGTTAGTCAAAACCACCTCTAGTGCATATGCGGGATGGTGGTGAGGCTGCCTTACTTTTGTATTGCACAAAACCCACTTTTTCTTATGTTAGCTGTTTTGAACTGAACAAAATTGAACAAAATAGGTAAGAAACTGAATTCCAGGTTGTCTAGCTTATTGAACTGACCTTAGAGACAACTTAATCTCTCAAGGAATTGTTTTCAAAACCTTACCACAAACACAAACAGTTAATCTGGAGCAAGAGAATAACTCTGCGAGTTCTTTTATTTATCTTACTGTTTGTCAAGAATATTCTTAGCTATTGTTTCCTTCCTTCTTACCCTTCTTCGTTGAGATAAGCTAGTTGAATTCCTCAGCTCCCTTATTCCGTGGCGGAGCACAGGCTCTGGACAGGCTCAGCGGCCATGGCTCACAGGCCCAGCCGCTCCGCGGCACGTGGGATCTTCCCGGACCGGGGCACGAACCCGCGTCCCCTGCATCGGCAGGCGGACTCTCAACCACTGCGCCACCAGGGAAGCCCGCTCCCTTATTCTTTACATACATGTGTGCCTGACTCTGTACCCCCGTGTCACCTTTCATTCGGTCTCTGGAGAAATGCCCAGTCCTTCACTAATGCGTATCTGCCCCCAGAGCCCTCTGATCCTTCACCTTACTGCTGCCTTTCCCATTCATTCATTCACTCTTTTCTCCCTCCATGCCAACACAGTTACTGGGCTTGGATTTTAGAAGTAGGTCTCCCAAGAATTTTATGCTCTATGGTTTCACTGCCTGGTATCTATTATCTCCGTAATGGAGAAAAGTCATTTCTCTAAAATCTATAGCAGGTATGTCTTGGGAGGGAAACAGTTTTAAATCAACTGAAAAGGGCATGTTTACAAAATAAGGGAGCCCTACAGAGGGGCTCATCTTATTTATCTTGGTAATACTGGTAGCCAGGTAGACGTTAGCTGCATTCCGACACCAAATTCACAAGATGGGAGCAACGGCTTACATAAACAAGATCAACGTTACAGTCACGCACATTTACTCTGTGTGCCAGGCACTGGGCTCGGTACTGGAGCTGAAAGGTACCTGAGGCACACAATTCCTGCCCTCGGGGAACTTGGAGCGTAGGAGCGGGGACACATACTGTAAATCACTAGTGACTGCAGTAGCGCAGGCAGAAAAGGCTCTCAGTCAGCCTAGGGGCCCAGAGGTTTCCAGGAGGACACAACACAGGAGCAGACGTCTGAAGGATGAGTAGGAGAAGCTTCTTCTGGGTCCGGTCAAGTGACAAACCCAAATAAGCAGGATGTGTACACTGTGATGCCATTTAAAGGAGAAAGGGAGGGAGAGAGGGAAACAGGGAAAGACAGAAGGATCCACATAGGTGCTGTGTAGACTTGTTGATTAGAGCGTGACAACAGGTGTGGAGGAGCAGGTGCAGGTGACATCGGTTACTTCAGGGATGTGCACGGGGGCCAGGCTTGGAGCTGGGTGATGTGAGCTTGTTGATGTTTTCTTTACAAAGCTTTAGACGTTTTTATGATAAGCCTGTATTACTTTGTAATTAATTAAAATTTTAAGGAAAATATACTTTTACTATTGATATTTTGGTACTCTTTTAATAAACTTAAAAAAATTTATTTTTGGCTGCATTGGGTCTTCGTTGCTGCGCACGGGCTTTCTCTAGTTGCAGCAAGCGGGGCCTGCTCTTGTTGCAGAGCATGGGCTCTAGGCGTGCGGGCTTCAGTAGCTGTGGTGCACGGGCTTAGTTGCTCCGCAGCATGTGAGATCTTCCCGGACCCGCACTTGAACCTGTGTCCCCTGCATTGGCAGGCAGATTCTTAACCACTGCGCCACCAGGGAAGTCCCTTAATATCTTGGTACTTCTAGTCATTTTTTCTATACATAGTATTTTGACAAGATTATGATAATCCTGTATTTTTAACCGTTCTTTTTAATGTTTTATTATGTATTTTTTAAACTTTTTAAGTTGAAGAACAGTTTTACAATGTTTCAGGTGTACAGCAAAGTGATTCATATATAGATATATACACATATGCATATATATTCTCTTTCAGACTCTTTTCAGTTATAGCTAATGTCTTATAAACCTATTTTTCTTTTAATACTATTAGTACCGTCCCATCATTTACTTAAATACTCTTGTTTGGGGGCTTTTAGATTATTAGACGCATAGAGCTTTTTTCCACGTTTAGGACTTTTGGGTATTGGTTCGGATGCTTCCAGGGTCAGAATCAGAGACCAGCTCTGGCCGTCTTGTATCAACAGTCTCCTTCGTATATCAGCGGGCTCCTGAGTGGAGGATTGTTTGAGGCCCAGAGCAGTGACAGGGAGCTGGAGGGCCGGGGGCAGAGTTGCCGTCCCTGGGCAGGGAGAGCGAGGTCGGGATGCCACCGCCAGAGCTGCCGAGTGACGCCGCTGCCTCTGACCGTCTCTGCCTCTCTGGGTCAGTGGAAGAGTGCCGCGCTGGCCAGGCCTGGCTGCCAAGGCTGGGCAGAGGAAGAGTCTGGCTGTGTTAGACGTCACAGGATGGGCATTCCCTCAGAATGGAAATGGGGGTTGGATCTGGACACCCAGGGGAAAAAACAAAACAGAGCACGTTATCTATTACAGATGTATTTCTCACGTAGACTTATTTAGACCCAAGGTGGGAGCAGCGTGAAGCTTTTTTCAGCGTACAGGCGTACATCATTTTATTGCGCTTTGCTCTTACTGTACGTCACAGATGATGTGGGTGTTTTTTTGGTTGGTTTGTTGTTTTGTTTGTTTGTTTGTTTGTTTGTTTTACAAACTGGAGGTTCGTGGCAACCCTGCGTTGTCAGATGATGGTTAGCATTTTTTTTTAATGAAGTTATGTACATTGTTTTTGTAGACATAATGCTATTGCACACTTAATAGATTATAGTATAGGGTAAACATAACTCATGCACCGGCAAACCAAAAATTTGCGTGACTCACTTGGTTGTGATATTCCCTAGAGCAGCTCTTCAGGCAGGATGGGACCAGCTCGTGGAGAGCCAAGGGGCTAATCCCGTCCCCCTTCGTCTTTCTTTTTTTCCTCTTCCATCTTCTGTGGAAGACATACTCAGGGCTCAGTCCTTTGCTCTTTTTTTTTGTGGTGGGGGGGGGGGGTAGTTCTACTCTGACCTACTCTGTCGACTCTTGGACGGTTTCATGGGCACCTCACAGCTCTGCATCTCAGACCCCGACTTCACCTGCGTCGCAAGGTCTCTGTCTTCTTCCACTACCACTCAGTTTCTCTTGACTGCCCCCAACATGCTCTCAATTTGTGTATGCTCTTCATAGGCTCATTATCTTTGGCCCCCATAGGCTCCCTCTTCCCATTGCTTCCCATTGCTTCCGGCTAAAAACTTCCTTCATCCCCTCAGACGCTTTCGGAGGCCAGACAGGAAACCTTCATGACTGAAGCGGGCCCCTGTGATTCTCTCCAGTGGCAAACAAGAGAGGAAACAGCAGAGGTTTGCCGAGTGGGAATGCAACACCAGATCATCTGTGTGTTTATTTTTTTATGGGAAGCCTGAAATCTGGATCTTTTAAGTGAAATCTCCCAGTATTTTAGTGTTGACAATAAATGAACCTTGTTAAAAATTCCATGTGGGCCAAATAAAACATGTGGCGATGTCCTACACTTTGGGGCCTCTCTTTCACCTCTCTCTGGTCAGTCCCTAGGCCTGTTTGAGAATAACTCTGAAGTAAATCTCTCCCTTTCCTGTTCATCACTTTGTGTTCTCACCACGCCGTCTCAGGCTCTTGCCACGCTTATGTAGCCATTACAAATGATAATGAAGAAGTCTGTTTATTGGGTACAGAAACATGTGCATGATTGTAACGTTGATATATTTATGTAAGCCGCTGCTCCCATCTTGTGAATTTGGTGTCGGAATGCAGCTAACGTCTACCTGGCTACCAGTATTACCAAGATAAATGAGTCCCTCTCTGTAGGGCTCCCTTATTTTGTAAACATGCCCTTTTCAGTTGATTTAAAACTGTGTCCCTCCCAAGACATACCTGCTATAGATTTTAGAGAAATGACTTTTCTCCATTACGGAGATAATAGATACCAGGCAGTGAAACCATAGAGCATAAAATTCTTGGGAGACCTGCTTCTAAAATCCAAGCAAGTACTGGGGCGCTCCGATGAATATGTTGGAATTGCTCGATATTCCTTTTAGGAGCTAAAATGGACAGCTCGCAGACCTGCCCTTCTCTTGGCACTCCTGAACACCCCCCTCCTGGACCCTGTGGGTGCTCGTGGCCTTTGTATAATGCAGGTGTGACACGTTTGTGGTCAGATGTCTTTTATATGTGACCACATCACCGTCGTCTGCTTTGGTTTTGAGCTCCTACCGTGGAAAAGCCTGGCTTTCTGCTCACAGCATTTATCTGGGGAGTGAGAATAGGAGCAGGAGGTTCCAATGTTGATGCTTCGGCTTAATCCAGGCAAAATGAAGCCTTTGAGAGAAGCACCAAATTGGAAAAGCTTCATTTAATGGAAAGTGATTGATAAGGGCTGACAGCCTCAGCACTGTCACCATGACCGCCTCTGGGGCTGCCACACTTCTTCTAATCCGTTACGAGGCAGTGACTTCTGCTATCATCAAGGGGTCAGGAATGATCACAAAGGAGAATCGTTTTTTGATTACTGTTTTTGCTCGGTGTGGTTTGGAAAGATAAGGTGTGATTTCCAAGAGCAGCTTCTGTTGTCACGGAGTAATAATTACGCTGAGCAGACTTGGCCGATGCCACTCCCCCGTACGTGTTCCTGCGTGTTTTCTGGTAATATGTGGTCGCCACTGAATTCATCTGCTTTCAACCGGCTGTGTGGGACCAGCAAGTATCGGCTAGGGTTAGAAGGCCCGTCAGCGGGCTTGGGACAGAGCATGTTTTGCTTACTCGACGTATACTTCACCTGTGTTGTGTGTCCACTGCTTAAGCGAGCCAGAGCCCCAGTGCGCCCTCAAGGTGTTTTGCCACCGCAGCCTGATTCTTCAGGAGCTCACCATTATACTCCAGTACCTCTCATTCATACGTTGATTTGATTGTATCTGTAAATTGAAGTGACGAATTGGATTCTAGTTGTGACCGAAATTACCCAAATTGGGAAGTTGCTTGATATCTTTTTCACATGTGAAATCAATGGCTTGGTAACGTTGACCATAAACTAATTGGAGTCCAATGAGTTTATGGTCAACATTACAAGGGTTTATAATTGGACTGTAATCCAATTCTAATTGGACTTCCTCAAAAGAAGTTGGGCGTTTTCCTTTTAGCTAATAAATTCATCCACATCTTCATGAGGTCAGTATGGAAAGGCAGGGGGAAAAAGGTTAATGGCTTAGACTAGATGGTCTTTGAGGTTCCATCCAACTCTGTTATCCTCTTTTCATACCGCTTTGAAGAGAATTAGATACTTCCTTCTACCCTGCACACGCACACACCCCAAATATGAGTCAGGGGTCTAGGCCAGAACTTTGCTGATCTCATTTCATACAGGGTGGTTGGCACCAGGTTAGATACTTGCAGAGTTAAATCCTACCTGAACAGGGACCTTGACCTTCAGTGTTACGTATTCCTGTTTGATTGAAAACAATTTTAACAGACATGTGTTAGAACAAAAACAAGGAAAATAGAGAAAAGTTTTAATGGGAGATACAGAGAACGTTTGTTGGGTTTTAGTGTGTGTTTCTTTAGGAAAATAAAGAAATGTGGTTATTGAGCGTAACTCCTGGGTTCTTTGTTCATAAGTAGTTGGTAGAGATGCCTTGCACTTTTCTCTCAAGTTGGTGTTATAGCTCTAGGACTATTTTTAGTTAATTAGTTAATTTTTTTTTTTAAGTGGGCTGTATTTTTTGGAAAACATCCCTACAATTTAAATTTTGGGTACAGGTTTTCGTGCCTCTCGCCCATCAAAAATTGTAACTATAAAATGGAGTAAATGGACACGTAGCTGGTTTTAGGGTTATTTAAAGTCACAATGGTTCACAAGTGGATTATCTTCTCTGTGTATTATCACAATGGAAATTCAGAGATCAGCTGGCCTTCCTGAGCTTCTAGTGCTTGCTACTCTGTTGAAGAGGCGCCCTAGCCCAGGCCAGTTACTGGTGTGTGCTCAGAGAATGAGATCGTTTTACTTCGACATCAGCTGCGATGCCCAGTGTGCACGCTTCTGAGAAACAATAACCGCTGGTAAATAAAGTTGAATAGAAACAAGCAAAATGAAAGGAGTTGTCATACCTTGGGAAACCATAATAATTAATATCTGGCTGCAACCATTTCTCAGTGTGCAAAGCATCTCTGTCAGCCCCATCTGCCGGTCTGTCCACGGGTAGGTCCCTGCCCGTACTTCTCAGCTTACAGCGCACTTCACAGTGGCGCCAGTGTGCAAAGCTGCTCGGTCGCAGGGCAGTGCTTCCAGTCCAGAGCCCTGACATTTTTTAAAGAACTTGACTCCGGACCTTGTTGCATTCATGAAAGTTTTTATCAGCCCTAGGGATCCATTCATCGGCTCCAAGAGAACCTCATCAGGCACACGGTTTTTATTTTTCGGCTTACCTTTTCTATCTATCTCAGAGCCAAGCAGTCATGACACTTTTGAGTCATTGAACCAGTGTTAAATTCCTAAGAAAAATTGATTTGGGGCTCATCTGAAATCACTGTTGGGTTTTCTCTGTCCAAGGGTGTGAACACTGAGATCAATTTCTCCGGATTAGCAGCAAAATGATCTCTGTATTGGACTTGGGCATCAGTGGTCCACGACACTGACCTCTGCGCATGCCCAGTACCAAAGGCTCTCCTGCGTCTCCCATTATGCTGCTCCGAGCCGACTGCAGCCAGCAGGACGCACTTCGGTGGCCTCGGGAGGGCACGTGTCTGCTGAAACGGCTCCCCCCGCCTCCCCCCCCCACCCCATTCTTCCACCAGTTGATTTATGGTGATAGAGCCCTTCTTTCTCTTTTGGCCCTCCAAGCGATCGTTCCTTTCAAAATGACTTGGATTTCTGAAAAGTCTTATTTTTTAAAAAAATTTTTGCAAATATGGAGCCAAGATTCTTTGTCATTGTGTTGGCATTTGTCTGGTAACTTCTTACCTGTAAATCCACAGAGAAATGGAAATAAAATTGAAAAGGGTCACTTTTTTCTCTTTTTTGGCCACACGACACGTGGCATGTGGAACTTCCTCAACCAGGGATGGAACCCATACCCCTTCAGTGGGAGTGCAGAGTCTTAACCACTGAACCACCAGGGAAGTACGAAATGGGTCACTTTTTTTTTTTTTTTTTTCTTTTTTTTTTTTGCGGTACGCGGGCCTCTCACTGCTGTGGCCTCTCCCGTTGCGGAACACAGGCTCCGGACGCGCAGGCTCAGCGGCCATGGCTCACGGCCCCAGCCGCTCCGCGGCATGTGGGATCTTCCCGGACCAGGGCACGAACCCGTGTCCCCTGCATCGGCAGGCGGACTCTCAACCACTGGGCCACCAGGGAAGCCCCAAAAGGGTCACTTTTAAAAATGAATGAATACAGTGGTGGTAGCAGCACAATAATGTGAAATAATATTGAATGCCACTGAACTGTACACTTAAAATTAAGGTGGTAAATTTTATGTGTATTTACCACAGTAAAAAAATGTTTTTTCTATTTAAAAGATGAGTAAATACTTGGTGTACCCCTTCCCAGTAATTATGGCAAAGTTAGAATAAAATGCCTTGGCATCTTTGTAAAATAACGTGCAGTATTGTTCCACACAACCATTTTTCGTGTGATGTGGTAACGGAATCTTAATTGTATCTATATAGATTTGCCCAAG
This sequence comes from Leucopleurus acutus, assembly GCF_964270905.1. NCBI lineage: Eukaryota > Metazoa > Chordata > Mammalia > Artiodactyla > Delphinidae > Leucopleurus > Leucopleurus acutus. The sequence continues at coordinate 53,350,043 of NC_139161.1, read as the reverse complement.
CAAAATAGAACTAGGAACAAAGATAGCTTCAAAAACTAGAGGGCATCTCAAAAATAAATATAAGTGAATTGAGCATTATGGTTGCTATATCTTATTCTTGCCATTCTTAGTAATACTAGTAAAGCACAGTTAACTGATCACTGATATATTCCTACGTCCAAAATATTGGCAGTTTATTTTTGAAACCTGGAAGGAGAGTTACATGCTTGGAATATTTGATTTGCAGAGACTTCTCTATTCCTGTCATCAGCCTTCTGACACTATACTTTTTGTATAACTTCAGTAACATCTACTCTTTTTAGCATATTTATACCCATGATGAATCAGGTCCATTTTAATCCATTTCACTAGTCCTATTTCCATTTTGTTTAGAGGTAATGAAGCCTCTAATAGTCCCTCTAGGGGGCGTGCTTTTCATTTTAGGTAGACAGCAGGCACATCTTCCTGTGATACTGGACTTGTTTTATACTTTCTGTTCCTTAGAAAAAAAGGCTGAGCTCCCAGTCTTTCCCAAAAATGGTTCTTCCCTTTGCGATCCACATTTACATCTCTTTTCCCTGTTTTTCAACTCTGCTTTTCTTTCTTTTTTAAAAAAATGTGATCCGGGACTGCTTCTTAGGTACTTCTTAAGCCGTGTCTTGCATTGATATTTTTGGTGGCATGTGACGGCTGCAATCAGTTTAGTAGTCAGAATGTTCCAGTGGTGTCAAATGCCGTACCTTGGGCCCAGTTTTCAGAACTAAAAGCCCCTTTAGCCTGTCAGTAGTAAATAACTGTATTTCGAAGCATTTTGCAAAGTGAACACTATGATTACGATATAATTTTATATGTAAAGGGAGTGGGAAAAGGAGAGCAACCCACTTGTTACAATACTGTTGGAAGGATCGAGAGAATAAAAAGAGGAGGGCAGAGTGATCCAGACGTGAGTAGCTGTGTGAAGCAGCTACCACCCATAGACCTGAGGGAAGGAAGGGCGTTCCAGAGCCCCCGGGAGCGTAGTCACTGCTGCGCTCCTGGGACCGCCACTCAGCCAGTGCCGGAGCTGCCACGGAGGGGCCCCCTGGGCTGGTGTTTCGACCACATGGAGATGCCCCCAGACCAGAGGAGGCCTGCCTTGCTGGTTCTGGGATGGTCAAAGAGAGGCAGTCGTGGCTGCAGCCGGGATCACTGAGGGAATGTAGACACTTGGAGAGACCCTGCTCGAAGCAGAGGGGGAAAGAGAAGGGGAAGAACAGCTTCATCCTCCATCTGGCCTTCTGAACTCCTACCAGGACCTTCGCCTGGCAGACCGTAACAGGGAGCTAGCTGGCGAGGGAGCCTGGGAAAAGTAGTTTGCAGACTGCAAGCCCCAGAATGCCAGAGCAGAGAAGGGCAGGTGTGGAGCTGGGAGATAGCAGGTAGTACCTGGTACACAGCTCTTCACAGGGGGACCATTGAGATGTTCTGTATATATTTCACTGGAAATCATCTGAGATGTTACCCCAGCCTTTGCTGTTTCTTTCAGAATTATTAGGTTCCTCATGAACTTGTTGAACTGGGAAAGGGTTGTACGTACTCTAAAGGACTGTTTGGTTAGAGCTGTTTATCCCAGGCAATATGAGCCTTAGAAAACCCAAAACATATAGTTTGTCACTAACAGAAGAAACAGGGCCGTTGTCACCTTGGACCACTGGAAGAAATGATGCCGTTTCCCCTGACTGGCCAATGGACTTACCACCTTCGCAGTAAATGATTACAGATATGAACAAATGTGCAACAGTTGGACTTAGTATTTGATAATTAGATTGACTTCCGGCCTTCAATTAGCTCCTATCCTTTTGTGAAAGAAAGAACTATGAGAAGTCACCTGTGAAAAAAGTGACAAATAGAAAGGACCACTGGGCACCCCTGCAGTTTTAAAGTTTGGAAGGTAAAGTTGAAGAAATCTTCCAGAAATTAGAACCAAAAGACAAGGGAGGATATAAAAATTAGAGAATTGGTTCCAGATCCAACTACTAGGAATGTCACGGTGAGAAAAACAGGACCAAGGACATTTTCAAAGGAAACAATGCAAATTTCTCTAGAACTGAGGGACAGAAGTGACCGTATTGAAAGAGTTCATTATGTACCCAGCTTAACAGATGAAAAAAGACCCATTCAAGTAGTGGAGGGTAGTGGAGTGTTGCAGGAAGCTCCTAGCAGATGTACTTTCCCTAAATGAGAAAGTAACTCTAGAAAAGAGATCTGTGATGCCAGAAATGAGGGAGAGAAGTAAAGAGAATTCCCTGGATGATAGCAGTGGGAAGACCCAGGATATCAATTGTGCAACCGATTGAGAGAACCACCATTCCCGAATAGAGCTGGAAGTTAGGGGAGAAAATAAAATGATATGTTTTCCTGCAGAAAAAACTGCACTGAGAGGCTCTTGGAGAGAATGAGATTTAGTAGGAGGAAATCTAAACAATGAAAAAAGAAAGGCAATTATAACCTCCAGGAAAACGAAAAGTAACACAAATGAGGAAACATAATTATAACACATTACTGAATATGTAGATAGCCAAGGTAATGTAGACATTAGTTGTTAATTAGTTGTTAAGATCTAGCTATAAGGAAGACGGGAGAAGGAAGAGGTAGAAAGAGGAAATGACAGTGTATCTAAAATAGATGGAATTGAGAGATCACAGTGTGAGCAAGTCGTTTTAAAATGGGGAAGGGTTAGTGATGCAGTAGTCAGAGGGGGAGGGCAGAGATTCCTGTTTAATAATTATTATAAACCTTTCTAGAATTATTTGAATATTTGTCATGAATCATTTTGATGCAATAATTTTCTCTAAGGTGAGCTCTTTAGGTTTGTAGGTTCTGTTACAACTTGAGGGATAAGCTTGTAAATAGTAAACAGAAATCTGTGAATTGAAATAATAGTTTATTCAGTAAAAAAGAATTTGAGTAACTTTTAAGTTTTTCTGTGCATACCTTTAGTTTTATGTATTCCCAAGATGATGAACTGCAGAAATCTCTAACACTCCTAAGCAGGTGTGTTGTCCAGAACGGTACGGGTAGAGAAATTCTGAATCTACTGCGTGTGTTAAGTAGGAGAGGGTAAGATAGCAAATGGGAAAAGTGAGAACGAACTTTATGGTGTTAGATCTGAATTAGAAGTATCATTGTAGATTTATGATTAAAAAATATCTTACCTTTAACCACTGAAAGAGCCTGGAAGCAATGATACTCCAGTATTTGAGCACCGTTAGTACCCAGGTCTTACGTTCTAAATACTATTCACCACGAAAGAGAACCAAGGTTCCTTGCGGAAACAACTGATTCCAGGTCTGGGGCAGAGAAATTGTAAGGCAAGGCCAGAACTTCTTGTGTCAGAAGTCAAGCATGTGAACAATGATGCAGGCATAGCAAAAGGACACAGGTGCTGGCTTGGAGGGATTCTTGGTCAAATTTGGGGCAGTTGAAGCAATAAAAATAATGATGATGGTAATAAACACTGAATATTTAAAAATGCATTGATGAGTCCACATCAGTAGTGAAATAAAGGCAGAGGTGAGGCTGAGGGAGAGGGTCATCTTGCCAATAAATGTGGAAGAGTGATAAAAATGATAAAATCATCATTTTGCAACCACCAGTGTGATTTTTCAGAATCATCAGTGGATACTAAATTGTTGGGTGGAAGGTTGTGGGCAGTAGGATACTCACAGTCTCAAATTATCAAATTACTCATTACAAAGGAGGGAAGAAACTTGAACAAAGTGATCACACTCAGCATCACCAGCGTGAGTGACAACCTCGCATTGTAGAGCTCCAAACATGAAGCGACACATCATCACCTCCAGATCTAATCGAGAGAAACGATCAGACTGGTTCCGATTGATGGACAGTATATGAGACAACGTCCCGGGCCCTTTGAAAGTGTCAGTGAAGAAAGAAAAAGATGGAAGGACTGTTGTAGATTAAAGGGGACTGAAGAGACATGACAACCAGATGTCTGTGGTTTTGACTGGCTTCTGGATCAAAGTACACCCAGCCCTAAGGATGTTATCGGGATAATCAGGGGTGTTTTTTCCTACTTTTCGGTAGGTTTTAAATCTTTCAAAATAAAAGGTTGGGATGGGGGAAAATATAAACAGTGACGTTTCCCCTGGATTAGTGTCTTAGTTGACATTGTAATATGTTGTCGAAGGAGGGGATGAAAACCTGGTGAAACGTCTGGGCGTGCCACTACTAAGCTCTCTCCGGTCAAGTACGAAACCATAGGAAGATCTTGAAAGATGAAGGCGTCTTAGTGTGAGCAAGATGGTGCATTAGGCGAACGTGGTAGGTGCTGCACATACAGGATCGTGAGGCTCCAGCTACGCGGGAAAGCAACGCTGGTCTCATTGTGGCTTTTCTCTGAAGACCCAGGCCATCAAGGAGGTAAGAAGCAAAACCGAAGCATCGCCTACCTGCATATTAAGCTCATGTGCTTCCTCAGCTGGAATACTCGGTGAACTTGAAGCACCACAGTTTAGCTTCCCGTCCTGAAAGTCATCACGCTGTGGTGAAGCTGTTTGGATGTTGATCTTCTCACTAGACCTTGAGCTTCCTGAGCTCTTTTGACTGTATCTTTAACTTCTGATTCCCAGCAAGTAGCACAGTGATGGACTTTGAATGGGATTTATTTGAAGGGGAACTGAAGTCACGTGGAGGAGGATTTTCTTTAGTTTTTTTTTATTGAAGCATAGTTGATAGCTATGTTGTGTTAGTTTCCGGTCCGTTTTGATGTCTAGAGCTATTAAAACAAAATGCCACCTGTCACATAGGTCCTTAAGTTTAGTAGCTCGCAGCCACAGGCTACCCAGCCACCATTATCCAGTTTGCAAAAGGTCCCCCACACACCATACAATGGAATAGTATTCAACCAGAAACAGGAATGAAGTACTGATACATACTACACTGTGGATGAACCTGGAAACATTACGTTAAGGGAGAGAAGCCAGACCTCGAAGACCATTTATGGGAAATGTCTAGAACAGGCAAATACATAGAGACAAACCGCAGATTAGTGGTTGCCAGGGGTTCAGGATTTGGGAGGAAGTGGGAGAGATTGCTTGATGGGTATGAGGTTAACTTCTGGGGTGGTGAAAATGTTCCGGAAGAAGATAGTAGCAGTGGTGGTTAGAACATAGTGAATGTAATTAATGCCAACGAATCTACATGTTAAAATGGTAAATGGTATTTCACCACGATTCTTTTTTTTAAAAAACCCATTAAAGATAAGGAGTAATTTCTCTGGAATCATGGTTGCAAGCAGCACAGGCAATTTGGCAACGCTGAGGGTTTTCCTGCTTTTATATAAAATGACAGTAAGTTATTAAAGTAAACTAGGGTAAGGTGGGGCACAGTTAACTTCTTTTTTAACATCTTTATTGGAGTATAATTGCTTTATAGGGGTGTGTTAGTTTCTGCTGTATAACAAAGTGAATCAGCTGTACATATACATATATCCCCATATCTCCTCCCTCAATTCTCCCTCCCACTCTTCCTATCACACCCCTCTAGGTGGACACGAAGCACTGAGCTGATCTCCCTGTGCTATGCGGCTGCTTCCCACTAGCTATCTATTTTACATTTGGCAGTGTATATACGGCCATGCCACTCTCTCACTTCATCCCAGCTTACCCTTCCCCCTCCCCATGTCCTCATGTCCATTCTCTACATCTGTGTCTTTATTCCTGTCCTGCCCTAAGTTCTTCAGAACCTTTTTTTTTAAGATTCCATATATATGTGTTAGCACACGGTATTTTTCTCTTTCTGACTTAACGTCACTCTGTATGACAGTCTCTAGTCCATCCACCTCACTACAAATAACTCAATTTCGTTTCTTTTTATGGCTGAGTAATATTCCATTGTATATATGTGCCACATCTTCTTTATCCATTCATCTGTCGATGGCCACTTAGGTTGCTTCCATGTCCTGGCTGTTGTAAATAGAGCTGCAGTGAACATTGTGGTACATGACTCTTTTGGAGTTATGTTTTTCTCAGGGTATATGCCCAGTAGTGGGATTGCTGAGTCATATGGGAGTTCTATTATTAGTTTTTTAAGGAACCTCCGTACTGTTCTCCATAGTGGCTGTATCAATTTACATTCCCACCAACAGTGCAGGAGGGTTCCCTTTTCTCCACACCCTCTCCAGCATTATTGTTGGTAGACTTTTTGATGCTGGCCATTCTGACCAGTATGAGGTGATACCTCATTGTAGTTTTGATTTGCATTTCTCTAATGATTAGTGATGTTGGGCATCCTTTCATGTGTTTGTTGGCAATCTGTATATCTTCTTTGGAGAAATGTCTGTTTAGGTCTTCTGTCCTTTTCTGGATTGGGTTGTTTGTTTATTTGATATTGAGCTGCTTGTATATTTTGCAGATTAACCCTTTGTCAGTTGCTTCGTTTGCAAATACTTTCTCTCATTCTGAGGGTTGTCTTTTCATCTCGTTGATGGTTTCCTTTGCTGTGCAAAAGCTTTTAAGTTTCATTAGGTCCCATTTGTATTTTTTTGTTTTTATTTCCATTTCTCTAGGAGGTGGGTCAGAAAGGATCTTGCTGTGATTTATGTCATAGAGTGTTCTGCCTGTGTTTTCCTCTAAGAGTTTTGTAGTGTCTGGCCTTACATTTAGGTCTTTAATCCATTTTGAGTTTATTTTTGTGTATGGTGTTAAGGAGTGTTCTAATTTCATTCTTTTACATGTAGCTGTCCAGTTTTCCCAGCACCACTTATTGAAGAGGCTGTCTTTTCTCCATTGTATATTTTTACCTCCTTTATCCATGATAGGATGACCATATGTGCATGGGTTTATCTCTGTGCTTTCTATCCTGTTCCATTGATCTGTATTTCTATTTTGTGCCAGTACCATGCTGTCTTGATTACTGTAGCTTTGTAGTATAGTCTGAAGCCAGGGAGTCTGATTCCTCCAGCGCCGTTTTTCTTTCTCAAGATTTCTTTGGCTCTTCGGGGTCTTCTGTGTTTCCATACAAATTGTGAAATGTTTTGTTCTAGTTCTGTGAAAAATGCCATTGGTAGTTTGATAGGGATTGCATTGAATCTGTAGATGGCTTTGGGTAGTAGAGTCATTTTCACAATGTTGATTCTTCCAGTCCAAGAACATGGTATATCTCTCTGTTTGTATCATCATTAATTTCTTTCATCAGTGTCTTATAGTTTTCTGCATACAGGTCTTTTGTCTCCTTAGGTAGGTTTATTCCTAGGTATTTTATTCTTTTTGTTGCAGTGGTTAGTGGGCATGTTTCCTTAATTTCTCTTTCAGATTTTTTATCATCACTGTATAGGCATGCCAGAAATTTCTGTGCATCAATTTTGTATCCTGCTACTTTACCGAGTTCATTGATTAGCTCTAGTAGTTTTCTGGTAGCATCTTGAGGATTCTCTATATAGAGTATCATGTCATCTGCAAACAGTGACAGTTCTACTTCTTTTCTGATTTGGATTCCTTTTATTTCTTTTTCGTATCTAATTGCTGTGGCTAAAACTTCCAAAACTGTGTTGAGTAATAGTGGTGAGAGTGGGCAACCTTGTCTTGTTCCTGATCTTAGTAGAAATGGTTTCTGTTTTTTTACCATTAAGAACGATGTTGGCTGTGGGTTTGTCATATGTGACCTTTATTATGTTGAGGTAAGTTCCCTCTATGTCCACTTTCTGGAGAGTTTTTATCATAAATGGGTGTTGAATTTTGTTGAAAGCTTTTTCTGCATCTATTGAGATGATCATATGGTTTTTCTCCTTCAATCTGTTAACATGGTGTATCACATTGATTGATTTGCGTGTACTGAAGAATCCTTGCATTCCTGGGTTAAACCCCACTTGATCATGGTGTATGATCCTTTTAATGTGCTGTTGGATTCTGTTTGCTAGTATTTTGTTGAGGATTTTGCAGCTATGTTCCTCAGTGATATTGGCCTGTAGTTTTCTTTTTTTGTGACATCTTTGTGTGGTTTTGGTATCAGGGTGAGGGTGGCCTTGTAGAATGAGTTTGGGAGGTTCCTCCCTCTGCTCTATTTTGGAAGAGTTTGAGAAGGATAGATGTTAGCTCTTCTCTGAATGTTTGGTATAATTCACCTGTGAAGCCATCTGGTCCTGGGCTTTTGTTTGTTGGAAGATTTTTAATCACACTTTCAATTTCAGTGCTTGTGATTGGTCTGTTTATGTTTTCTGTTTCTTCCTGGTTCAGTCTTGGAAGGTTGTGCTTTTCTAAGAATTTGTTTATTTCTTCTAGGTTGTCCATTTTATTGGCATAGAGTTGCTTGGAGTAATCTCTCATCATCCTTTGTATTTCTGCAGTGTCAGTTGTTACTTCTCCTTTTTCACTTCTAATTCTATTGATTTGAGTCTTCTCCCTTTTTTTTCTTGATGAGTCTGGCTAATGGTTTATCAATTTTATCTTCTCAAAGAACTGGCTTTTAGTTATTGATCTTTGCTATCATTTCCTTTATTTCTTTTTCATTTATTTGTGATCTGATCTTTATGATGTCTTTCCTTCTGGTAAATTTGGGGTCTTTTTGTTCTTCTTTCTCTAATTGCTTTAGGTGTAAGATTAGGTTGTTTATTTGAGATGTTTCTTGTTTCTTAGGTAGGATCATATTGCTATAAACTTCCCTCTTTAAAACTACTTTTGCTGCATCCCATAGGTTTTGGGTTGTCGTGATTTCATTGTCATTTGTTTCTAGGTACATTTGGATTTCCTCTTTGATTTCTTCAGTGATCTCTTGGTTATTTAATAGTGTATTGTTTAGCCTCCATGTGTTTGTATTTTTTACAGATTTTTTCCCCTGTAATTGATACCTAGTCTCATAGCGTTGTGGTCGGAAAAGATACTTGATACAATTTCAATTTTCTTAAATTTACCAAGGCTTGATCTGTGACCCAAGATATGATCTGTCCTGGAGAATGTTCCATGAGCACTTGAGAAGAAAGTGTATTCTGTTGTTTTTGGATGGAATGTCCTATAAATATCAATTAAGTCCATCTTGTTTAGTGTATCATTTAAAGCTTGTGTTTCCTTATTTATTTTCATTTTGGATGATCTGTCCATTGAGGAAAGTGGGGTGTTAAGGTCCCCTACTGTTACTGTGTTGCTCTCGATTTCCCCTTTTATGGCTGTTAGCATTTGCCTTATGTGTTGAGGTGCTCCCATGTTGGGTGCATAAATATTTAGACTTGTTATATCTTCTTCTTGGATTGATCCCGTGATCATTATGTAGTGTCCTTCTTTGTCTCTTATAATAGTCTTTATTTTAAGGTCTATTTTGTCTGATATGAGAATTGCTACTCCAGCTTTCTTTTCATTTCCGTTTGCATGGAATATCTTTTTCCATCCCCTCCCTTTCAGTCTGTATGTGTCCCTAGGGCTGAAGTGGGTCTCTTGTAGACAGCATATATACGGGTCTTGTTTTTGTATCTATTCAGCCAGTCTGTGTCTTTTGGTTGAAGCATTTGATCCTTTACATTTAAGGTAATTATTGATGTGTATGTTCCTGTTACCATTTTCTTAATTGTTTTGGGTTTGGTATTGTAGGTCTTTTCCTTCTCTTGTGTCTCCTGCCTAGAGAAGTTTCTTTAGCATTAGTTGTAAAGCTGGTTTGGTGCTGCTGAATTCTCTTAGCTTTTGCTTGTCTGTAAAGGTTTGAATTTCTCCATAGAATCTGAGTGAGATCCTTGCTGGGTAGAGTAATCTTGGTTGTAGGTTTTTCCCTTTCATCACTTTAAATGTGTCCTGCCACTCCCTTCTGGCCTGTAGAGTTTCTGCTGAGAGATCAGCTGTTAACCTTATGGGGATTCCCTTGTATGTTATCTGTTGCTTTTCCCTTGCTGCTTTTAATATTTTTTCTTTGTATTTAATTTTTGATAGTTTGATTAATATGTGTCTTGGCGTGTTTCTCCTTGGATTTATCCTGTATGGGACTCTCTGCACTTCCTGGACTTGATTGACTATTTCCTTTCCCATATTAGGGAAGTTTTCAACTATAATCTCTTCAAATATTTTCTCAGTCCCTTTCTTTTTCTCTTCTTCTTCTGGGACCCCTATAATTCGAATGTTGGAGCGTTTAATGTTGTCCCAGAGGTCTCTGCGACTGTCCTCAGTTCTTTTCATTTATTTTTCTTTATTCTGCTCTGCAGTAGTTATTTCCACTATTTTATCTTCCAGGTCACTTATCCGTTCTTCTGTCTCAGTTATTCTGCTATTGATCCCTTCTAGAGTATTTTGAATTTCATTTATTGTGTTGTTCATCATTGCTTGTTTCCTCTTTAGTTCTTCTAGGTCCTTGTTAAACATTTCTTGTATTTTCTGCATTCTATTTCCAAGATTTTGGATCATCTTTACTATCATTACTCTGAATTCTTTTTCAGGTAGACTGCCTGTTTCCTCTTCATTTGTTTGGTCTGGTGGGTTTTTACCTTCATCTGCTGTGTGTTTTTCTGTCTTCTCATTTTGCTTATCTTACTGTGTTTGGGGTCTCCTTTTCGCAGCCTGCAGGTTCGTAGTTCCTGTTGTTTTTGGTGTCTGTCCTCAGTGGGTAAGGTTGGTTCCGTGGGTTGTGTAGGCTTCCCGGTGAAGGGGACTGGTGCCTGTGTTCTGGTGGATGAGGCTGGATCTTGTCTTTCTGGTGGGCAAGACCACATCCGGTGGTGTGTTTTGGGGTGTCTGTGACCTTATTATGATTTTAGGCAGCCTCTCTGCTAGTGGGTGGGCTTGTGTTCCTGTCTTGCTAGTTGTTTGGCCTATGGGGTGTCCAGCACTGGAGCTTGCTGGTCATTGAGTGGAGTTGGGTCTTAGCCTTGAGACGAGATCTCTGGGAGAGCTCTCGTCTATTGATGTTACGTGGGGCTGGGAGGTCTCTGGTGGTCCAATGTCCTGAACTCGGCTCTCCCACCTCAGAGGCTCAGGCCTGACACCTGGCTGGAGCACCACAACCCTGTCAGCCACACGGCTCAGAAGAAAAGGGAGGGAAAAGAAAGAAAGAAAGAAAGAAAAAATAAAATAAAGTTATTAAAGTTAAAAAATTATTATTAAAAGTAAAAAGTAATTTAAAAAAAAAAGGAAAGAAAGAAGAGGGCAACCAAACCAAAAAACCAATCCACCAATGATGACAAGCACGCACATTTAACTTTTGAAGCTGCTCACGAGGAGAGGCATTTCCTTCTGAGGACATTCCTCCTTGTCAGACAGAACATTGGGTCCAACTCAGGCCGTTCCTATGGTGTCACTATTGCCAGTCAGCAAGTTTAGAAGCTCTGGGGAGCCTGTTTACTTCCTGGCCTCCTGGTTTCTGAGTTTGTTTTCTTTTTCTTAAAATCCTGGATTTGGAGGCACGAGAAATCCACCCTTAGACCCGCATCAGCTAGAAGGCCCCCAGTGAGTGTGTCATAAAGCTTTTGAGTTTTGCAGAGAACAGCAACCAAGTGCAGCTAGTGTTAGTGGTTTGTGTTCAGTGCTTGCTGAACTTTGTCTTCCCGTGGTGCTTCTCATAAGTTCTTCATTTTCCATGACATACCAGAGTGCTGAGGTTGAGGTTCAGTGCTGAGGTTGAGGTTCAGTAGGAGGGATGAGCAGACTGCTCCTGCGGCAATGCAGGCAATGCAGGCTCGAGTCAAGATGAGGGAGGGGGAGGGGAGAGGGGGAGGGGGGAGAGAGATGGGGAGGGCAGGGTAAAAGGAGAGGCGAAAGAAAGGAAATTTAAGAGATGAGGCATAGGAAAGAGCGGTATTGAAAGGCCAAGCAGAGAGATCCCCTGTTTGGAAAGCCTCCTGTGCACCCCTTTGGAATCCACTTCCTGACCGTGATTCCTTTTGTTTTAGTAGTGGAGGAACCAACCGTTGTTTGTAGATTCCCTGAATCAATTGTAAATGTAAAAAATATGGATGTTTAGATGAGGCATTGCAGATGGCCAAGTCTGTAGCAGAAACTAGGAAAGATGGACCTCAAAATCTTCTCAGTTTCCGTGAAATCCTTTCATTAGTTGTGCCATCACTTAGAATGCCATGAAGGCCACGTGTCACAAATCCAAACTCCAGGCAGGTAAAGAAAATGAGAGCTGCAGTCCAGGTTATGTAGCAGTTGGGAGTGACAGGTACCACCATGTGCTGGAGCACATGTGCCCATCTGGACAGCGTGCTTGCCCTTCAGCCCCTGCAACTTGCTGCTTCTGGAACTATGGTCCCTGGGTGCCCAGGTCAGCTGCCACCTTCTCTCTCTCTCTCTCTCTCTCTCTCTCTCTCTCTCTCTCTCTTTCTCTCTCTGAAAAATAGAAACTGATTTTATGTGAAATTTGCCAATTTTAAAACCTCTGCCCAGGTCAAACCATAACTGCAGACCAGACTTGGCTCCCTGGCTGCTGAGTTATGGCCGGTGATTTAAGTCCACAGATTGCTAATATTATCAGGTGCAAAGGCTGGATATGATGGTGGCGGGGAGGGGAGATCAAAGAGTTCATTGCTCACCTTTCAGAATAACATAATTTGATTTTTTTAAAAAATCACCAGAAGTTACCCATTTTAGGGAAATTAGCACTTTGATGGAGAAATAATTTTGTACCCTGGGTGGGGGAGGGTGGGTGGAGTGGGCAGGCCTGGATGCGGTGGGACACTACAGACCTTAGCAGGCCAGGGACAACAGCGTTGGGGTCTCAGGGTGCCTGGTGCTAGGCAGAGGAGGACCAGATGGTGGGAACAGAGTACAGAAAGGAAGAAGTTTGGTATCGAAGACAGACTGTCCGACTTCGCGTTTTCCCTGGAACCTCCTCGTCATCCAGACTCCTGCTCCACCATTCCCCCAGTCAAGTGGGAAACACACCCTTTGCTTAAAGGTGAAACCTACACAGAAGTGCAAGGGAGAGCCCTAGCCCTGTAGCTGTGCAGCACAAATCCCTGGGCATGAACAAGTAGGCTAACTTTGCTTTTAGTTGTTATTTTTACATTGTATAAGTTATTTCGTTGTGGCACTAATCAGTTCTTGTGTTGGGCCTCATCATTTGTTGCTCATGTATGTTTATCTGCTCCTGGAAAAAAAAATTTTTTTTTAAACGTTAAGGGAACCCAAGTGAACATTCACTTCATTTTTTAATTAGATAGCATTGATTGTGATATTGTTCAACAAAGAACCCAAACCAAGATGAAACAGGAGTGGAAGCATTGTTCCCCCAACACAGGAGTGAGTAGAGCTAGAAGTTGGTAGAGAGCCCTGGAGTTGGCAGATGGGGAGGGAGGGACGGTCGGTCGCTGGGTGAGTGAGAATCTGCGGTGTGTGTGCTTATCTGTTCCCAGTTGGGGACCACACTTTGCTCTTCCCACCCCTGGCCTGACATCCATCACCACCAGGCCTGTCTCTCCTGATCTGATGGCAGAATTTATAGTTAAGTTCTGAAAATGTGGAAAGGGCATGGAAAGGGGGGTGGTGCATGGGAACCCGTTGTAAAATGATACATCAGGGCCTCTTTAAGGTCTAGGATTATTTTTGGCATCTTTCACTTTGGGGTTCTTTACATGAGGGGCTTTGAGAAGCAGGAATATGGCTTAAAATGTGTGGAGTTCCCCCCCCCCCCAGAGAAAAAACCAGTTACAGTGATCAACTTGGCTGTTTAAATGTCAGAGCTTCATCACGGCCTCATGGTAGCTGTTCTGCACCGAGCAGTAGAGAGCACAGCTGTCATTAACCCCTTTCATCCGTCTCTGGGTAGACTGAGCCCCATCCATCATGCCAGAGGCTCGGTTAAAAACCTAGAGTGGTCTGGAGTCTCCAGCAGTTTGATTCGGTTTGTAAGGCTGCACATGCAAGAAGTGAGTCTCCAGTGTTCCTTGAAATGGAGCAGAGACAGTACACGCTCCGTGGTGGAGATCGTCCTCAGACCTCTGTTCTGCTTTCTCAGACATCACCTCTGCCCCTCGGTCGCAGTGGTCCTCGCCACTCCGTGCCTCCGGCGTGTGGCCCCTTATCCAAGCCCCTCCCGCCTCTCGACGGCCCTGTCATTTCCTGGCACTTCACGTCTCAGACCACACGCTCATAATTTACGACCTCGTACCCGCCACCTCCAACACACACCACACACACACTTAGATACACTTGACAGCAAAACAAAGAGCCGACCTCTCTCCAGTACTCGTGTTCGGCACCACTGCTCCTCAGCGGCTCAAGTGGACAGTCGCTTTCCTATTTGAGCCCTTCCACTTCCTCCCGGGCCATCTGCTCTGCAGGCCACGGCCTTTCTCACGTGCTCGGTCGCTCCCTTCTGCGTTCTCACCATCACTGCTCGCCTGCAGGCCTGCCGCGGTACCTTCTTGCGTAGGGCCCCCAGCGTCCCCGCCTCTGCTCTCACCTCTCTCCTATGCGGCTTAAACTCGGCCACCCACTTGATCACTCTGAAACACCGCTCTCGTTTTTGCCAGGCCCTTGGTAGGAAACCTTCCAGAGCCCCAGCCTGCCCCCAAGGACATAGCACGCCGTCCTCGGCCCTGGACCTCGGGCCCTCCGCAGTCTGTCTGCCCTTCGTGTCGTCTGCGGCTTCGTCCTGTTCCCCTTGGGAACCATCCACTCCAGCCAAACCAGTTACCTTCCCTTCTCTAGGCCTCGCTTGTCGGTTTCTGCCTCTGGGCACTCGCACTGGTGGCCTTCCCTCGCTGCTGTCCTCCTTCCAAGCAACGTCCTCCAGCTCCACTTAAGACTTGGGTCTGATTATAGCCAATACTCTATTTCCCCTTTAGGGTACGCATGTTTTGTTTGTTTGTTTGTTTTGGGGCTGCGTTGGGTCTTCGTTGCTGTGCGCGGGCTTTTCTCTAGTTGCGGTGAGCGGGGGCTACTCTTGGTTGCGGTGCGCGGGTTTCTCGTTGCGGTGGCTTCTCTTGTTGCGGAGCACGGGCTCTAGGTGCGTGGGCTCAGTAGTTGTGACTCGTGGGCTCTAGAGCGCAGGCTTAGTGGTTGTGGTGCACGGGCTTAGTTGCTCCGCGGCACGTGGGATCTTCCCGGACCAGGGTTCGAACCCATGTCCCCTGCGTTGGCAGGTGGATGCTTAACAACTGTGCTACCAGGGAAGTCCCCACGCATGTATCTTTCTCTTCAATTTGTGAACGTAAATCTCTTTGGGGAAGGGGTCACCAGCGGCAGCGGGATCAGGCGGCTGCAGAAAGGAGCAAGCCTGGGCTGGGAGGGCTCTCTCAGAGGCCTTGGCGCAGGCCGAGACTGAGGTAGCCAGGTGGGCCCACCTTGATTTTTTTTAAGGAAAGCCAGAAGCCCCAATTTTCCATGTGAAATTGCTTCATTATCATTTTTCACGTCATGCTTTAAAGGTGGTGCCTACCAGGGGAACATCGTCCCTTAAAATGACAATTTAAAGGCTATTTCACATGCAAAATGGTTATGAAACAGTAATACATTCTGTGTACAAATACAAAATGGAGTTGACAGTTCTGCTTTTCAGGATGGCTTTGGGATCTGTAAAGGAGATTTTCTGGGAAATCAGGAATTGGGATCTGTAACAGTATTGAATGTTCATCCATTGAACTTGGGATTTAAATGATAGGAGAAAAATATGACAGTGGTTTCACTCGTTTCTTTTACAGATGAATTTAGTAATGTAACATTTCTGTTAATTAACGTAACCCGATGCCTTTCAGAGCTCCTGGTTATGTTCATTTTATGAAAATATTCCAGTGCAACAGAGTTTTAAATGGAATTTTTCCAGATCGACCTTGAAGGAGCCAGGTCTGTTTAGGGGCGTTATTCTGTGTCGAGAGTGTCGGTATCCTGGGGAAAATCACAGCCCCTTCTAGGTTCGATGAATGAGGGAAGGTCACAGGCAGGGATGAAGCAGCTGCCCTGATTCATAGGCTGAGAAAACAGGAGTAGCCGGCCTCGGCAGGTGTTCGGAGAATTCCCACACAGGTGCAGATTCCAAATGAACCATGATGTATTGCATTTGGGCTCCTGTGACATAGTCATCTGTCATCCATCTGTCACGTTTTTATTGAGTCCCTTCAGCGATGCTGAGCTACAGGGAGGATCCCGAGATGTGTCGGCCGTAGTCCGGCCTGCAAGTTGCTTAAAGTCTAGTGGGAGCGATAAAGAAACCTTACAACCACAGTAGTACGAGAGAGAATGTGATGAGTGTTTCTTAGTTCCTGAATGCCCGATTTAAAAAGTTAATAGTAATAGGAGGAAGAAGTTTCCACAGTGCTCCCAAAGACACATAATCTCTCGTAAACTCCTTATGTCACCTCTGTGGGGAACTTTGATCCCAGTCTTGTCTCTCTTAGATCCATGATGAGAGAACCCAGACACATTCCTGGCTCTTGGGGAAAAAGCCCTTCTGAGCACTGACCAATAGAATGAGTACAAATCAGGAAGGAAGGGGTACTTCTCTACTGTATTTAATTAAGTTCCAGTACGTTTTCTTGGTTTGTTGTTTCATCGTGAACCGGCAGACAGGGGAAGTGAAGACCCTTCATTTACTCATCCTCCTGACTCATGGCATGCCAAGGTTGTACGCAGGTGCAGAGTCAGGTGCTAGGATTCCTGAGATGGCCGCGGATCTCAAGGAGACCGTAGTCTTACACTCCGATTCTCACCTCCGATGTCCTGAAATAGGTGGTCCTTGGGAACTGTTCTTTGAAAAGCTTTGGTCTACAAGTACAATGGAAGAGATAAGACAGTAGACAAAATGGAACTGCAGAATGTACAGCAGCTGTGATAAGGGCCAAATGGTGGTCCATCCATGGTGCTGTAGAAGGTGAGGGTGGAGAGAGAGCTCATTTTCAGCCTCGGTGCCTGGAAGGCATTTGGGTTAGTGCAGAAAAGATGGGTGGGATTCTGATGCTTTGCAGTGAGTAAGGAACTGCAGGCTAAGGGAGTAGAATGGCTGGAGCACTGGGGCGGGGAGAGCAGTGGGTCTTCAGGGGAATCTGATCAAGTCTCTCCCCAGCTTATGACCCTTCAGTGGCACCTGGGCCTTCAGGATGAAGTCCAGACTCCAGAGCATGATTTCGTAGCCTAGCAGATCTGGTCCCAGGCCTTCAACCACCGTGCTCCCGCCCCCGCCCCAAGCACACGTGCGCGCGCGCTCTCTCCCCCACGGAATACGTGCTCCTTCCTCTTCCTCGTTCCCCTTTGCTAGCTCGCTAGGCCTTCAGCGCTCAGTGTTGATGGCGCGTCCTCCAGAGCAGCTCATACGTAGCCCCTGGGGATCTCCTGAAAAATGCAGATTCTGACTCCGTGGGTATGGAGAAGGGCTCAAGAGTCTGCATGTCTAACTCACTCCCGGGAGATGTGGACGCTGCTTCTCCAAGGACCACGCACTGAGCAGGACGGGTCTAGAACAGCAGTTCCTGACTCAGCTACTCATCAGAATCATCTGGAGGGTTTAAAAACTCCCAGTGCCTGGGTTCGCCTTCCCTATAAATTCTGATTTAATTGCTCTGGAACATAGAACATTGGGATTTTCAAGTTTTCCAGGGGATTCTAATGTTCAAGTTGAGAACCCGTACGACTAGAAAGTCTTCCCTGACTCCCCAGGTCTGCGTTATGTTGGACACCCACCGCGTGCTCGTCCTCAATCTCGTACCCGCTGTGTCCCTCCTCCGGACACTTAGCTGCCTGAGAGAGCAGGGGTTGTGTTGTTTGTTCTTTCGTCCGTCCGTTCGTTCAGGAAGGGGCATCTGTTCTGTACTCTACACTGTGCAAGGTACCCAAGATACAAAACAGACCTGGTCCCTGGACTCAGAGAATCTACAGTATAGAATGAAAACCATCATTCAGCACAGTGCGTGGCATGGTGGGCCCTTCATAAGTACTGGGTTGGCCCAAAAGTTCGTTTGGGTTTTTGCAAGATGTTACAGAAAAAAACCCGAACCGAAGTTTTTGGCCAACCTAATATTTATTGAATGAAAGAAGGATGGCAGGGGGCTGCCTGGTTTGAAATAGACATTTCATCGTTCTGGATTCATCTCCCTGCCTCCCGTTGTAGGAATGAGTGGAAATGAACAAACAAGTGAGGCTGAAGGGGAAAAACCTTGATGAGCAAATATTATCAAATGTCCCATTTCGCCCTCATGCTCTTTGCACCAGATATGGTCCCTGCCCCTCTCAGTGCCCAATTAGACATTTAAAGCAGTGTTCTTCCTACTTCCTGACGCGGTAGTGTGGGACCTGTAGGACTAAGTCTCTTTTTGCAGCTGGGTCTTTAACGTCCCTTTTGGTTACCACTCCCTAACAGAAAAGGGTTTTCACCCTGGTTTGCACTCAGCCTTTGCTTTTCTGCAAGGTGCTGAATCCTACTGAAGAAGTTAGAAGGGTTTTGAAATGCTAATGCACAGCTGTTGACAGGTATGAATACCCATCACCCTGGAATGTCACACCTATTCAAAGTAATTGAGCATCCTTGAATATAATCTCTTTTAAAACCCAGAAATGTGACACCAGGTTGCTTCCAGCTGAGAGAGAGAAGTTCTTCCAGACTCCTATAGCAATTTTGTCTCAAACTCAAAAATAAATAAATAACCACAGCCCCTCGCCCAACACACACACACACACACACACACACACACACACACACACACACACACACACACACACACACACACACACACACACACAATGTTTTTGTATAGCTCCAGGCATGTACATCTAGGGAGCGTGTATGTGGGTGTGTGGGTGTGTGTGTGTTAAGACACACCAATTGGGTGCCTGCTATATTAATTTATAACTTATTTTTCAAAACTCTTAGCTCATTTACTGATATATTTCCTTTTAAAAAATGCTTATTGGGCTTCCCTGGTGGCGCAGTGGTTGAGAGTCCGCCTGCCGATGCAGGGGACGCGGGTTCGTGCCCCGGTCCGGGAAGATCCCACATGCCGCGGAGCGGCTGGGCCCGTGAGCCACGGCCGCTGAGCCTGCGCGTCCGGAGCCTGTGCCCCGCAACGGGAGAGGCCGCAGCAGTGAGAGGCCCGCGTACCGCAAAAAAAAAAAAAAAAGTGCTTATTGAAGGTTTTTTTCTGATTTTAACTTTAATAGATTTACTGTAGCAAAATGGTAAAATAGAGAACACTAAACAAAATAAAAACCCCCCACCTACAAACCATCACTATTAACATTTTGGGTATATCTTTCCAGTCATTTTTCTGTGCATACATGTAATATGTATACGTGTATTTCTTTTTTTTTTTTTTTTTTTTTTTTACGGTACGCGGGCCTCTCACTGCTGTGGCCTCTCCCGTTGCAGAGCACAGGCTGCGGACGCGCAGGCTCAGCGGCCATGGCTCACGGGCCCAGCCGCTCCGCGGCATGTGGGATCCTCCCGGACCGGGGCACGAACCCGCGTCCCCTGGATCGGCAGGCGGACTCTCAACCACTGTGCCACCAGGGAAGCCCCATCTATTACTTTTTTAACCCATCTGGGATTATATTTTACATACCACGTAACTTGCTTTTCACTTCCCAGAGTCTGAAAAATTTCCCTGTCTTTACATAGTTTCCAAAACAACTCTGATGACTGTATAACTTTTTGAAAAACTGTGTGTATTATCTTTTTACATGACCTCCTGCTTTTTAAGCAAGAGTAAAGATTTCTAGTACTTATATTATTATATATTATCATGCACTTGTATGTATTATAAGATACATTTTGATTTGGAATTTGGGAACCACCCGAAAACAAACTCTTGTATTCATTCTCAGTGGAGAAATACTGCCCTTGAGGAAGTTTTGCATCTCATTCCTTTGGGGAGTGGCAGCTGAAAGGTTTTAAAGATATGGTGTATTTTCCCAAAGGCAGACAAAAAATAATATCACCTCGTTCGGCAAGAGTCTTGGACTCTGGGTGCTGTGCTGGGTGAGACAGGATAGGACGGTAGTCCTTTCCTCCGGGAGCTTATGTTGCATTTGTAGTGGGTGGGGGGAGGAGAGACAGTAAACAGTCAACAGACACATAAATGCAATAACTACCATTTGCGATAGTCTAGACAGCCAGAAGTCCCTCCGAATCTAAAAGCTCTGAAAAAGGATCCAGTTCTGCATTACTGATTTTATTAGCATCAGTAAGATTGTCACCAGAGAGTGGTTTGGACGCCACAAGTGCGTTTAGGTAATTATGACAGGTGAATGAAATCCAGTACCATTAGCTCCGTTTGAATGTGTCATCAAATTGTCTTCAGTTCCTCGTCAACGTGAGCAAGTGGAATGTCGCTGAAGATCTATAATAGATCGCTAGCAGAAGAAAGCTCATTTTGTTCTTCCCTTTTGTGAGCCTTGTCCCCCTGCCTTCGTGGATGATGCTGGTTAAGTTAACCCAAGCTAGCTGTGCCTTGAACTGACGACGTGTAAAATCGGTCCTCATCGTCCATTGGTGCTTTGGATGAAGGAAAAATGATGCGATCTGAGTCGCATTCTCCCTGACTCCAGCCCAACCCGTATTCCAATTCACCCTGTTCCCATTATGAAGCAGAAAAGACTGCTTAAGGCCTGGTTTATTTACCTAATAAACTGGCTCTTGTATTGCCTGGGAAATGCTAAAATTTTTCAGCCAAGAAATCCTAGTAACAAGCAGACAGAGGTCCAGCAGTCAGGTTCTGAAGCAACAACAAAATGAAGGTCAGCTAATATGGCCATTATTCTCCTTCCTGGTGGCCATGACAGCGCTGGGGTTTATTTGAAGATCCCAGACTTCGAATCCTTGCTCGCATTGTTAGCTGCCCAAGTATTTCAGGCTGTGCCAACAGTTTCAGATATTAATGTATTCGAGAGATCAGTGAATGAAGAATTCCTCTGCACTTTTTTTCCTCTTTAATTTTTTTTTTTTTCCCCCTTGCCATACACTTTGTTTGTAGTGTCTTTGTCTGCCAGACGTTGCCGGGCATTTCTAATGAGAGAGCAAAGAATTGCAGAAGGAAAAAGGCAAGGGGCGGGGGGGGGGGGCGGTGTAGGGAGAGGAAAACAGGAGAGGAAACACAGGGCGTGTTTAGCACTTTAACGGCAAGGTGACATTTTTACAAGCTAGTCAGGTGCACGGGACTCGTCGGGGACAACAGCGTCCGGGATGCAAATGCGGAGTGGAGCGAGCAGTTTTGGGAACAGCCAACTCATTGATTAGCTTCTTGCCACAAAAACGCACTTTTATTTCTGAGCCTAATTTCCCCGCAGGACACCCAGCCTCAGTGCTGCTTTAGGCATTCATCCCAGCTGCATTATTGCGGCCACCTTACTTACCCACCCCGGGCAGCTGCTACGGGGGCGGGGGGGGGGGGGGGGAAGAATTAGAGCCGTTCCTACTCCCGGTGACTTAACTGCTGCCGGATAATTGGTTGCTGTTTGCAAAGAACATTATCACAGCACAGCCCGGAAAGCAGAAAAGTCTGTCTGAGAGAGGGTCGCTGAGCCTAGGCTAGAAAGTGGGGAGGGCTGTGAAAATCACAATTCTGCAAAGGCAGTGAGCTAATAATTAAGTTTTTAGTATCGCTCGATCCACGGACTCGTCCTCCCTGCTGTCCGTACCGGGGCTGGTTTTGCAGCTCGTCCTTTGATACCTCATGGAAATGTTAATGAGACGAAACCAGCTAAAGGGGCTCTTTAGACAGCAGCGCTTGGGGGAAGGCCGAATGAAATGCAGACCCTCGGAGGGCTTCTCCTCCACACAAGAAGTCCCTTTGTTTCCTGTCTTATAAACCAGAGGCCTGTCTAAAATTGCAGGGAAAAGTGAGAGGGGCCGGAGAGTGGGCTCCCGAGGCTCGGCTTTCTACATTTAAAGAGAGGAAAAAATGGTTCTCCAGTTCTTCGCGCCCTGATTTGATAGGCAGCGCAGGGTGTGTTTGAAGTTCCGAAGGAAGGTTCTCTGAAGATGTGAGCGGGATCTGTCTTTCACTTGGGCTTAATTAAGAAACTTGCTGGCTTTGTCTGCAGGGGGCCCATTACGCGCAAGCTGCAGCCCCCTCTGAATAGGGGCTCAGCCTGGAAAGTGTATACACGCCACGCCGCCTTTGTGTCGTGTTGCCAAACTGGAGGCTGGAGCGAGTGGGGACGGGGCTCTGCCAGAGGCCATCCCTTGTTGCCCTGCGAGTGCCGTGCGCTGGCATCCCTTGGGGACCTGGACCAAACGAGCCTCTTACAGGGTGAATCTCGTGAGCAGACAGGTGGCTGGAGCCCCAATGACGGGCTGGAGGGCGAACGCGGGAGGCAGACGGCGTCCTGGGAACGAGCGCTGGGTCTGCCACCCCGGACTGGCGAGAGCCCGGCTTCGGGCACCACCTCTCCCCGGCTTGCTTCCACCCAGCCCCGGGAAGAAAGTCGGCCTGGTCGCTGTTCTCGTAACCTTGAGAATAATTTCTCCCTGGTGGGCTACTGTGGCCGACCCTATTTAGAACAAAGTTACTGAATGCTGGAGGATAAAGAACAGTGGGAAGGCTGTGAGCAGTGGTTAATCAGCTAATTCGCATTTCAAAGGACACTAATAAGAGGTGATCAATTCAAATAAAGCCCCGGGTATGAGTACTTTCCTCACCCTGGAAAGCCTGCCGAGCGGCTCTCCCTCCTGTTTCTCTCTCCCTGCCCGTCTCCTCCCTTTCCCTTTGAAGCTGTCGGGACCTCCCAGGGTACCTGCACCTCCACCCTCGCCTTCCCTCTGAGCAGGGCCCTGCAGACCTTCACCTTCCTCTGGAACGTGGCCAGCTGCGCCCTCTGTGGCAGGAGCGGGCACCGCTGGGGCTTTGCTGCTCCCAGTAACCCCAGCCCTGGCCCTCGTCTGCCTGGACCCTCTGTCCTCCTCGCTGTCCCGCACCTTATCGACTTGATGAGAGCCCGTCTCTTCTCTCCCAAATGCCTGATAACCGCCTTATTCATCCACCTCCGCCTCCCCTGATCTGTGACAGCTGGCAGCCTTCGGCCAACTCTGTCCAGTTGCCACTTGCTCGGCTGTGATGGGAGGGACCCTCCTCATGACTCTGGCATGACTCTGGTACCTGCCCCGACACCCACTTTGTGATGACCTGAGTGGTCTGATGGGCCTCGAGGTGGCTCTGCATCTTCCCCACATCTCTCTCACCGCAGCCCCTCTGCCCCCTCCTCCCATGCCTGCTGTTCGCACAGAGCTGGGTGGGCTGCATCTCGGGCTTTCTAGTGAGGCTCCTCATAACTGGGCCTTTCTGCTGTCGCAGACTAATGGCCCTGTCCTGGAACCGGTGTCACTCACGCAGTGACTGGAAAATCACGCAGACAGCCAAGTGGCACTGTAGAAATAGAGCTGTAGTGCCGGCGATCACATGATTTTGTTGCAGCCGGGAGTTCAGGTCAAGTGTTGGGAAAGAAGCTCGTTAGAGCTTTCTTTACGCCTCGTCTCCCAACCTTGGCAGAATGTAGAATATTGTTGCCGTTGATAGAACACACCTGGAAACGCGGGGAAATGCCCCGGAGCATCCTTGACTCGCATGCCGGAAGCAGCATCACCACGTTCGACACTTCCGTGTTTTTCTGCGGTCGTCGTGTTTGTATGGGGTCTTCCGAATGTGGTCCTTGGTGTTCAGAATCCCAGAGCACTTCAGGCCCATCGTGCTCCAGAACTCCATTAGGAACTCAGCTGCCGTCTTAATTACATCCTCTGAATGAATGACATTTCATCTTCTGGCCATGAGTGGTACGGAATTTCCCTGAACTCCGTCCCTGACAATTTGACGACAGGGATATCCTAGGAAGCCCCAAGAGGACCACTGACCTGGAAAGGTAGGGGAGGTGGCCAGTCTCAAGGTTTGTCACCCCATGGTAGAGGCTTCCTGCTTAGCATACCCTCTGGTTATCAGGAGCATCTTCATTTGCATCTCATTTTGACTCTGAATCATTCTGGAAGGATCCCTGCTTGCAGAAGGAGTGTGGACCACATGACCTGCAAGGTCCCTTCCGTGTGGGCAGGCCCCAGCACTCCTGTCACCACCAGGGGCACGTGTTCCCACAGGCTTTGCCTTGGGACACAGGACTCATTTGCTCTGTCAGCTGAGGGGGCATCGGGGTAGACTCCATGACGGAGTCTAGCTTTACAACAGAAAAAGCTCTTGGTCATGAGCAACGGAAACCATCTCTGATGACTGAAGTACAAAAGGAATTTATTAAAAAAGGATATTGAGTAGTCTGAAAAATCAATCATGGAGAAGGCTGAAAAATCAGGCTAGAACATGGGGAGAAACCACAAGTGGCTGGAACCATCGCCACAATCCCACCACAGAACCATCTAGTAGAAGATCTCATTGCCGCAACTGCTGGACGGCTCCCCATTAGCTAGCCCAGCTGGTGCTGGTCAGCAGAGGCTGTAGCCACGAGGGCTGCCTCTGATGTCCCTGGAGTATCGAAGTTGCTGCCACCACTACCAAAATGAGCCTGGCTGTGCACTGGTGCTCTCAGGCAGGGCAATGCCAACGTTTGGCCCTTCTGGCCTCGCCTCCTACCAAGACTCCTATAGCTAAGAATTCGTCCCTTGTTTTTTGGGTTTTTTTTAAAAAAAAAAAAAAAAAGAACAAAAAAGAAGGGTTCAGATGCTGAGCAGCTGAGACACTAACTTGTATCCACTACAGACTTGCAGCTCCACTGGGAGTTATTTGCCAAAGATGGACGTCTTCTCCTGGACTCCTCTCATTGACCCACGGAGCTTTGTCCAAGACAAGCTGTGTAATTTGTGGGGTCCAGTGAGAAATGAAAATGCAGGCCCCCTTGTTTTGAGATTATTAAGAATCTCAAGATGGAGACAGCAT
Organism: Leucopleurus acutus; assembly: GCF_964270905.1. Taxonomy (NCBI): domain Eukaryota; kingdom Metazoa; phylum Chordata; class Mammalia; order Artiodactyla; family Delphinidae; genus Leucopleurus; species Leucopleurus acutus. The sequence goes on along the minus strand of NC_139161.1, from coordinate 53,325,295 downwards.
GGGGGCCCTTCTAAGCATGGGGCCCTGTGTTACTGCTCAGGTGGCTTTACGTGAACAGGGCCATGGTCCACGGTTGGGTCTTGGGGCCCTTGTTAAGGTTTTGTAAATGGATTCTGATTAGTCAGTGTTATTTCATTTTATTTCCTACCCACAACTTGAGGTGTGATTATGATTTCCCCCATTTTCCAGTTAGAGCAGATGGGGCTGGATAACAGTGGAGCTGTGTTTCCAACCCAGGTCTTCTGACTCTTAAGCTCCCTTTTCTCTATACCGTGTCACACTGTGTACCAGGAGCTTACCAAGTGGAGAGCTGTGTGGCATTCCCTGGAATATATGCCCTTGGGGCATCGTCTCCAGAATTGTTAATGTGGAAAAAAGACCACTAACTCAACGTAAAATAAAATTTGGTTTTTCACTTTCAAGAACTGCATTATAGGAAGGAAGGAAGGAAGGAAAGGAGAGCAGTGCCCACCAGCCAGTAGCCAGACCACCACTGTGCACCAGTTCCTTAATTAAAACAAACATACCCAGGCTTTCTTTTACATACAAGTACATCTGTGTGTGTGTGTGTGTGTGTGTGAGAGAGAGAGAGAGAGAGAGATTGATGCCGTAGGACCTTGAGCAAGTCACTTACTCAGCTTCCCAGGGCTTCAGTTTTCTCATCTCTGAAAATCCTTGACCTTCTTTCACAAGGTAGGGTTGATGCCTCTCTGCCCTGCTTGCCCAGCAGACATCTCATTCTTGGGATCAGCGCCCCCTCCAGGGCCCACGTGCCCTCCCACTCTTCCCTCTCCCATTCTGCCACCTGCTCTGGCCCTCAGTGTCTCCCTTGGGTCCAACCCCTTGAACGCCCAGCCTGTACTACCTGCTAGCTCCTACCGGGACCGCCCCAGTGCCCCGTCTGTCCGTAAAATACTCAGTACGGGCTTCCTGTGTTCACAGCCCTGATGAACACGGTCTCGTCCAGCTTCCTCCTCCTTCTCCCTTTCTCTCCAGCGTTGTGTGTGTGTCCTTTCCCCTCCTGGTTCCTGGAGAGCCTGCCGCGGTGCCTTCTCCAGAGCGGGGTCGATCCCACCGTGCTTACTGCTGTCTCCTCCACTGTCTCTTTCTCCTTTTCTGTTTTTTTCTACCCCTTTCTCAGTTCCCTTCCCTGGACACAATGTGAGATCAAGGCTTTTTTTTTTTTTAAAGAATATTTATCATGTTTATAAAAATACAAGATTATTTGATGTGTTTTTAATTTAAAGATCATAGCTCTCAAACAAAATATAGCTCTCTTTAAAAAGCTATTATGAATTTGTTTTTTATTGCTATGTAGTCTTTAATTGATTTTTTTTTTCCTCTTAAAGGATTTTTTTTCTATTTTAAACCCAGGGAAGGAGAAATTTCCAAGGATTATTAGTTCATTAGCTGTTAGAAGGAATAATTGATCTGTCAACTCAAAGGATTTATAAGGATTTGGCTCACAGGATTCATGAAAGCGGCAGCATATGTTTAAGTTCTGCCTCAAAAGAAAAACATTTCAGAAGGGGCTTCCCCTTACTTTCCACGAGATAAAAATTAGCATCTCTCTAGTGATGAAAAGGCCCACGATTTTTTAAGATCCTCCCAATCTTAAGGCGCTGCAGCTGCGGCATTTGCACCTATACCTGAGATAATTGGATGTGTATTTCAACCAACCAAAAGGATGGATTATAAATAAATAGTATAAAGTTTTAAGTTTCTTCCAGTGGTGTTTTTCCCCCCCCTAGTAAAAGGAATGGAACACAACTAACATTTCTTCAACCTCAAATGGGGTTTTGCTTTTTTTTTTTTTTTTTAAAGCAAATGCACCCAAATTGCGTTTGGTTCACAAAGGAAAGACTGACTGCAGAGCTAACAGACCCATCATTAGCCGTCCCTGCCCTCTCAAATGGCCCGTCCATTCCTCCGCTCACAATATGGGGCGAAGGCCGTAAACAAGGGATCCAAGAGAGCTCTGGACAAGAAACATACAATGGAGTGGGATAAATTTCTTTAGCACAAATAGCAGTCTCCAAGGGTGACTGGTGTGAATGGATTCCTGCTGTGAGGGTCTCTGTGCCTACAGAGGAGATCTGTGGCTTTAAGAGCTATGGTCCCACCCCCTGGGCTGTGGAAGTGCTCGCTCAGTCTCCCCTGCTGGGCATGGTCCGAAGGCCCCCTGTGGGCCTCCTCTTTCCTTTCAAGCTGTGAGTCCTAAGGAACTCCGTGACAGCTCCTCTTTCATTCTGCTGTGCAAATCCTCGAGCTGTTCCTCGTGCTTTCAAAAGGGAAATATAAGACATTTTACTTATTCTGTCCAGCAGGAGCATTGGAAGTCTCGTAAGACCCAGGGTTATTCCGGCAATAAGCCTGGGGGAGATCTTCCTCTTTGTAATGACTCGAAATTCCCTAAGATGACCAGTAATCCACAGTTTATACTTCCTACCTCCTTTACATCGTGCCCTGTGGGATGCCATCTGTGTTCTGTTCCCCCCCGCCCTCCACTGCCCAGGACTTGTGTACTGCTAGCCAATGTCTGGATACCCAGACAGAAACGAGTAGAATTAAGTGTATCCAGCAGTACATGTCAAAGGTTAATTTCTTAGCGGCCATGAGCCAAAATATTCAGGTTCCAGAGTAAATAATTACTTTAAAAGAATTAAATGGTGCATGCACACAGTTAAAAACAAAACAAAAAAACAGTGTCCTGATTCGCCCATTCTTATCTCCTGTCCTGATCCCAAGAACGGTTTTTGCTTGTCCTTCTTCAGGTGATTACTTGCATATTACTAAATGATGTATTGATACACACCATTTTTTATTTCTAAACTTCAGACACTACCGATTGATTTCCTGATCTGATACATAGGGTTTCACTCGCTCTGTACGCACCTCTCTGTTTCTAATATCACTGTTTTAATTCCTCTGTGTATTACTATCGTAACTTTCGGTAATGTAATTACATCTCTATTTCCAGTTCCATTGATCATAGACAGTATGTTTGCCTCACCTTTTTTCGACCTCTTCTCATCTCACGGCCCTTCACTTCTGTCAGGTGTTGATAATTTACTTTCCATTTTGCCCACAATTAAGATTTCTAAACTGTGATTTTAGGTTGTTTCTAAGTTAAAAGCGAGTAAATAGCTTTCAGATTATTATATCTGCATGAATACTGTACACTGAAAAACCAAGAAGTGCACTGTAGTTGATTATATTTCCATTTCTAATTCCTAACTCATAATCCATGTGTTAGTCAAAGAAGACAGTTCAAGTCTATTCTTTTTTCTGACATTCCATCATTGCTTTAAAACCATGCCACATTTTGGCTTGCTAAAATTTTTTTTCAGATTTTTTTTTTTCTGGTTATTTTTGTAATTCTTCTGATTGTTTTTTCTTTTTTCTTGTCAGGAGAGGAAGCCTGTCTTTTTCACCATACCCCTGATATCTTTTGAATCCATTCTAAAAGCCCACAAACTTCCTGTTTTAATTGCTTATTCTAAATTTCTTCTTACCTGCACCAAACAAAATTAATACTGCCCTTCATATTTCCTGGAGTTTCTAATTGCCTTTTCTCTTTTCCTTACATTCTTTCTCTTTATTTGTCTTGAAGTTTTTCTAAACCAAATCTCCCTTTTTTCCTGGAAACCTACATCCTCAAGCCCTCAGGCTTCCTGTTCCAATCTGGATAGGATTATGACTCTGTAAGTAGTGTTTATTGCTGAATCAAGTGGTATGCCACTGCTCTATTTTCTGTTTCATATATAACTTTTTGATTTCCCAGATAATTGGTAATTTCCCTTTTTTGTTCACTTTTCAATGCACTTGCGGATAATTCTTCCCAATATGTCAACATCTCTTTAAAATGCCTCACAATACTAATTTCCACGATGGAAAATTCACCAGATAATCTCTCAAGGTTTTTGTTTGTTTATCTTTTGGTTTGTTGTTTGCTTTTTGTTTGTTGTTTTTCCTGGAGGTTTTCCTTCTAGACCCCCTTTCTGCTTTAATCTAAGCTAAGTTATTTTTGTTTTGTTTTTTTTCTGGGCTTTTTGCACTGTTTGTCATCATGGTATTTCTATTTGCTGTTATTCTGTGTTCTTATACCGTTTCTCTGATCTCTGCCTCTCTCGAAAATTTTAGCCCTCGTTTTGCTGAACAACATCGTCAACTTTCTAAGAAAAGGGGCAAAAATGGTATGCCTTATAAATTCTCACATGTAAAAATGCTTTATTCCATCTTCGTGCTCAAATGGTAGCTTGTCTGGATGTAGAATTCTAAATTCTAAATTACTTGAGAATTCACTTTAACGTCTAGTAATACCCACTGTTGCTGATGAGAAGTCCACCCAGTCTATTCTTGTTCCGTTGTTTATGACCTGCTTTTATTTATCTTGTCATTGACATAGTGTTTATTACTCTGGAAGCTTTTAGGGTCTGTCTTTTACTGTTGCTAACAGAACAGTGCATCTAGTTATGGGTCTTTTAGTTTGTAAAAGCTCTTTCTTGATTGTTCCTTTTTTGTTGGATTCTGTTCTTGTTTTTATGGGTGCAGTATTTTCCCCAAATCTCTTCAAGAATACTAACTAGAGTCTTTCATCACGTTGTGTTTCATTTTTAAGTTCTCTTCTTTTATCAGAATTATCTCTGTATCCTCTCGGGTCAGTTTTTCTGTTTATCTGTGCTTCCTTTGTCATGCTATGGGCTTTGTTTAAATGCTTGATGAGTCTTGGGGATGAGTTTGTATGAATCTGGAAGTAGAAAGGCTGCTGGGAAGCTCTCTGTAAGTGGATGGACCTGGTTGACTGACAGACCTCATAGCCAGGTTGCTGGGGACCCCCCCAACCCCCACAATATGCCAAAAAGCAGAGGACTCTACTCTAGGACAGCAGCACCCACACTAGCAGCTCTGGTGCCCCAGAGAGCGTTTGCTTGATTTCTTTCGAGAGAACACTCCACTTTTTTACGTAGGTGAAAACACTTGGCTGCTGGTGGTTTTGTCCGTTGGTGAGTGGGAGGGTCCGTATAAAGCTCTTCAGTGGGTCCTGTCTTCAGTTCCATTTCTCACTCTCTTGCTTGCTGTTTCTCTGCCGGGAGCCTCCCGGGAGTTGTGCTTAGCAGGTTGGCACCCTCTTCAGTTCTGCCGCCGCCTCATGGCTTCTAAGCCACTGCTTCCCCCTCAGTTTGAGTAGTTAGCCCTTCCGCATTTATCTTCTGTCATCCAGAAATTTGTGGAAAGCTCTCTCTCACCAGTGGTTCCTCTCCATTTCTCCCCATTGTGGTGGAGCTGTGCCTCTCTTACGCCTCTCCTCTTAAACAGCGTCTCCTCCAGAGTAAATCCGACCTGGTATCTGTTATTGCTATTCGTCTGCCCAAATATATCATACAGAGATCTTAGCAGGAAGACATCCCGAGTAAGATAAAGTTCAGGGCCCATCCACATCTGGGACTTAGGCCAGCAAGCATTCTTTGAGTGTGTACTACATTAGGGGTCATGGGGTATATAAAGATGTAAAAGGTATATTCCCCATCTCATAGTCTAGTGGGAAGCCCATAGTTTAGGTAGGGCAAGGCCCAGAATTACGGGCATCTGTAGACATTTTGCATTTTGGTCAAAATGAACCTCAAAGGCTTGCCAGGATCAAACCCGGCAGTCCTTTTTCTCATAGAAATCGGGAGTCATCAAATGGTATACACTGAAGGGCATGTGATAGCTCATTCATTCTTCATTCATCAAAGATTTTTAGAGTGTAAGGAACTGTACTAGAAGTTCATCAGATACATACCCTGCCTCAAGGAGAGCTCGGACATGGATCTAAATAGTTCAGTAGAGGAGACAAGACACATATCTAAGTTAACTCTTTAATACACAGCGAAATGAGGTAAATGGTATAAGAGGAATACAGGTAAAACGTCGCAGGAATTTAAAGTAAAAGCTAGAGAGATTACTTCCTGCACATGGGCATGTAAAGGAAATTAAAACAGGCTCATTGAAAGACCACAGATTTCGACAATGGAGATGAAGGGGAGGAGAGGGAATTACTCGGATGAGTCCAGGGTACAAGGAGAAATTCATCTCTACTGGAGCCAGAATTTCAAAGATGCTCGTAAAATGTCATCATGAAGTAATATCCCTTCCATAGAACATTGCTTCTTAATTGAAGCATAGATTTCCTCTGACCACACCTTGTTCAGTTGAGGGTCTTTATTCTTCCACCAGCTTCATGTCTCAGAACCATAAAAATACAGCCCTCCCGCCCCCGCCCCGGTCCTCCTGTTATTCCACCCAGGAGGTCCACGCCGAGTCAGGTCAGCATCTCCTTTCCAGCCTCCTCCCTGCCGCCTCCAGCAGGTGGTTTGGATGGGCTTCCTCACCACCCACTTCAGCCCCCTCCTGACTTTCCTCCCTGAATTACAGAGGTTGGAAAGTTAAAAGGTACATTTCTCAGAGATTCCACACGTGGCCTGGCTTCCACCTTAGAAGACGTGGAGATAGCAGTGACCACTGTGAGGTGTCAGCAAAGCTCAGGGAGACCAGGTCTTCTGGTAGGCGCAGGGGTTGGGAGCGTGTGGCTGTTGACGGGGAGCTCAGCAAAGGTTGTAGCACCAGTTCCTGTTGTCCTGCGTGTCACGTGGCAGGCCACTGCCGCAGTGGTCCCCAGCTGTCCCCTTGTGTGCTTGGCTCTGTTGGTTCTGGTTGTGCTGAAGATTTGCTAAGCTCCCCAGGACCCTTTTTTTAAAAATCCCCCTTTGCCTCACCTAGCTTGACTGGATGTTGTCATCAACAGCTGAAACCCCCCTGATGTGATGTGCTTGGACTTTCCAGTCACCCACCCTTGTTGTTTGAGGATTTGGACGCTCGATTCCCAGTTCCCACGCACTCTGCTTCCTGCCATCCTGAGAGGGGATCAAAGACTCTGTCTTGGTGATCCATCCAACATTATGGCTTCATGCTTTCTCTGTCTCCATGGCTACAGCCCAGAGTCCACATATCTGGAGCTGATCACCTCTAAAAGTTCCTCTGTCTGACTCCAGCTTCCTCTTAGCCCACTTTCCCACTCCATTCAGACCTGCCCTGTAACCCCAGAGCGACCTTCAGTCTCGCCAACCCTCTCTGTTCCGACAAGAGAGGGGAGGCTTCCTTTCCCTGGAAGCCTCAACCCAACGGGTATTCATTTCGACTACGCTCTCACCAGTGCGCAGTTTCTCTCCCTTTGGACCTACTTGTACGTTTATTGTCTCTTACAATAACCTTGAAAATGTGCCCAGCTGGTATAGGCTCCCCAGTGCATATTTACTAACAAGAATACCGTATCCGTTAATGCTTAGAAAGTGCTTACCATGTTCCAGGCACTGTTCCAAGCACTTTAATATATTAACTCATTGAATCCACACAACAGTCCAAGGAGACGGGGACATTTAATGTCCACCTTTTAGAGATGAAGAAACCAAAGCACAGAAAGGTTAAGTGATTCACCCAAGGCCACACAGCTAGTAACTGGTTGAGCTGGGGTTCAGACTGTCCGTGTTCTTAATAACCATACTCCGTTTGCATTCCCTTAGTCTGTTTTAAAGGATGCCAAGATATCTGTGCATCTTTACATGGATATCAAGAACAGTTTTTTCTATTTAACCATAAGCGTGATTACTATCTCAATGTTAATACCACAAATTGTGGTTTCTAAAAGCTGCATCCCATTAATATATCTGCCAGGTTTTTTTTTTTGGTTTTTGGTTTTTTATTTTTTTTTTTGCGGTACGCGGGCCTCTCACTGTTGTGGCCTCTCCCATTGCGGAGCGCAGGCTCAGCGGCCATGGCTCACGGGCCCAGCCCCTCCACGGCACGTGGGATCTTCCCAGACCGGGGCACGAACCCGTGTCCCCTGCATCGGCAGTCGGCCTCTCAACCACTGCGCCACCAGGGAAGCCCCTGCCAGGTTTTTTTTTTAATGAAAAAACTTCCTTTTTCTCTCCCACGTTATTTCCTGGCTGTGTATTTTGAGTCTCAATTCTGTTGTGAAATCTAGTGTCATACTACTGCAGATAAAAGTTCGGGGCAGCTGTTGAATAGCTGGGGTGATGGATTGTCTATACTACCCTACTGACTCCTCTTCTTTCAGAATATCAATTCTGCTACAACCAGCAACGCATTCTCTTATAAATGAAGTATAGCAAATTGGGATATCAACTAGTACTTCTTGCCCCTACTGTCTTCAAGATAAGTCTAGTGTAGTCGGATTAGTCTTTGGGTTCCAAAATCAGACAGTGGAGATTTGAACGCCAGCTCAAGCATTGAGACACCTTGGGCAAGCTACTTAACGTCTCCAAGCTCCAAGTGTTCCATCTATAAAAATGGGGGTAGCCCTATTGTAAATTGCATGTGAACAGATCACCATGGTACAGCCCTCCCAGCCATCCCCAGCCCACACACAGTTAATCCCAGCACATCATACTACACTCTCCTCCCCCAAACAAGCACATACCCATCACACACACACACACATAACAGCTTCAGGAACTTTGATAAATTATAGAATTTACTGAAGGTTTCCGGTTGAGACAGAAGGACAGGTTGCATTGCACTCCACAAAGCAGATCTTACCTTAAAAAAAAAAAAAGGCACTGCTTTGTCACCCACTGCTCTTTCCCCAGAAGCCCCCTTGGGCTCCTTGGTCGTCACCCTCCTGGCTCAGCCTGTCTCAGGCAGAATCTCTCCAGACAGGTGGGAGGGAACCTAAATTCCCGGGAGTCAATGACGATTCATTGATAATAGGGTGAAATACTTCTTCTCTTAAGTTATTCCACTGGAAGCTTGACTGAGAGAGTTCATAGTTCCTTGACTGTTTCCAGGAGTAAAGATGAGTGAGTACACTGCTCTGGTTTGGAATGCCTCTGGTTGCAGCTGTACTCCTCAAAGGGAAATGTCATGCCTGTTTATACCGGCCGTTCACAGTTCAGTTGCTGGGAGCAGAAAGTCAGTACCGATGCTAACAGCCTCCGCCGCCAAGTTCTCTTATTTAGATTTTGGTTATCAGAGCGCCCGGTCGGTTTGTTGGTTGGTTCATTTTTCCCTCCTGCCAGACAATAAGGGTTCATTTTTGGCCTCCAGCTCATAGTTACATTTATTTACATTACTTTCCTGGGCAATTTTTTCTGAAACATCATTTCAGGCTCTTCATCAACTTGACTAATAATAGTCAACTTGGTTGTTGACTAGTGTGTGCTGGAAGGAATACTTCCAACAGGGAAGGTGTATCTTGTCACAATAGACGTGAACATGGCTATTCATGGCTATTAATTGAATATGAAATAACTTCTACCGATATGGAGTTTATAAAGTTAATGCAAGGAGGTCAGGGAGACCGTATTCTCCTAGAGTAATCATTTCACTGGCTTTAGTGTCGGTCTCTACTATTTTAGAGATTTTTAAAAATCTTACAAGTCTGATAACCTATCCCCCTTTCCTTTCATTTGCTTCATATATGGTGAATCTCACCTATCAAAACTAAAGAACTCACTGTTTGGAAAGTTAAATGAAAATTCAGCGGAGTCGGAGTATGTATTGCTTCCAGAGAAGGTTCTTCATTGTCGATTATCCAGGAGCCAGTAATGAATGTGTACTATCAGAGGCCAGGGATTTCAGGGGATGAATTTCCCAGGGTTTAATCATTTCATAAGGCCTCTGAGTGTGACTTTTTCCCCAGTAATCTACTTATCTCAGTAATTTACCCCTCCTACTGCCTTGCAAGGAAAATGAGTCTCCCAGGTTGTTTGCATGATAAGTAGCTGGGAATTGTGTGAGCCTTTCAAGAAGCAGCCCTGAGTTAATTGTAGCAGCCTGAGCTAATGGTTTCCCATGTTAGCTGGCAGGTTAAGTGAAGAAGAGGGCTTGAAAACACCCTTTATCACAAGTACCACGCATCTGAAAAGCTGAAATCTTAAAAATGTTTGCTTCGTGGAAGATATTTTCCCTTGCCGTATAAATGGGTGAGAAAAATGTCCTTCCAAAGATAGGACTAGCAGTTTCGCACATAGCTCTGGAGGTTGGCGACTGGGAGAGGTTGGGAGGTTTTTGTTTTTGTTTTTCCAATGGATCCCGCTCATCTGCCCCCACCCCCTCTGTTTTTAGTTAAGTCAGAATTGAAGAATAAGCTGCTCGCTGCAAGCGAACAACTAGAAAAAGAATCACTTGGGAAAAAGTAAAATGCGCGTCCTAGTATTTTCTGTTTGTATTTTTTAAGGTATGTTTCACATTTGTCCTTTGAAGTTTTTAGTATCATAACACATCAACCAGCAAGTACAAAATGGATTTTCTATTTAGGAAAAAAGTTACAATACAGTTTCGAAAGGAGGGGACCAGGAGGTTCTGCACAGTATTCTCAGGACAGAGAGGGTTGCACGCCGTCTTACTGAGGGTCTGGAATTGTGATGGGATTGAATCAGACTTGGGTCAGAGCAAAGATACTGTGTTTCTCACATTACATGACTACGAAAACTACATAACTACAGAAAGTTTAGATGGAGGAGGGCAAGCTCCTGGTGAAAAGAAGCCCCCGGAAGAGGGAAGAACCAGAAACACCTGCTCTGCGCTCTGCGCACCTGCTCTGCTTGGTCAGTGCCCTCCCATCCTTGAGATCTCTCTCTCACATCACTTCCTCCAGGAAGTCCTCTCTGATTCCCAGACTAGGGAGTCTTGTGTGCTCTTCCGTCTTTCTTTTATAGCATTTATAGCACAGTTGTAATTGCACATTTCTTTGTATGGTCAAATTATTATCTCTTTGTCTCCACAAAGTTTAACCTCCCATGAGTACGTAAGGACCATGTCTGTCTCTTACATACCATTATAATCTCAGTATCTGAATTCTCAAAAAATATTTGCCGCATGAATGGCTGGATGAATAAGAGTACAGTCGTTAGAAGTATTTCAGTGAAGGGACTTTCCTGGTGGCACAGTGGTTAAGAATCCACCTGCCAGTGCAGGGGACACGGGTTCAATCCCTGGTCCGGGAAGATCCCACATGCCGCGGAGCAACAAACCCCGTGCGCCACAACTACTGAGCCTGCGCTCTAGAGCCTGCGAGCCACAACTGCTGAAGCTCGCACACCGCAACTACTGAAGTCTGCGTGCCTAGAGCCCGTGCTCTGCAACAAGAGAAGCCACCGCAATGAGAAGCCCGCGCAACGCAACGAAGAGTAGCCCCTGCTCGCTGCAACTAGAGGAAGCCTGCGCACAGCAATGAAGACCCAACACAGCCAAAAATTAATTACTTTTTTAAAAATCTTACTTAAAAAAAAAAAAAAAGTATTTCAGTGAAGGTTCTCCGGGTGAGTCTACGGGTTAACTGATGACTATACAGGAAGCATTTAAGAGGCTTGTTAAGAGGAAGCAAAGAATCACAAACCTCAAAAGTAGAAAGATACTTGGGGGCAAAAGAAGTGTGTGTGTGTGTGTGTGACATATTCCATGAATAAACTGGCCTTGGGATATAAAGATGAAAAAAGAACTAACTTGAGTGGTCTGAGAAACAGAGGACTGGATATATCCGCCAGGTTTCCAGCATGAAACAGATGGCATACTCTTCTGGGTGACTTACAGGGGTGTAGGTGGGGATGAGGGAACCAGCAAGAGGTACTGGGGCACCTAGGGACCAGCACTAGTGGAAAACTATTACCCACACCCACTGACTCCCATCCCAAAGGAGCGAGGGGAGCAAACAGTGTTCCTGAAGCGTACTGAGTAAGAGCCAGAACCGTGGAAGAGGGCAGCAGAGGAGTGTGGCTCTAAGGGGATACCGCCATTGCCAGAACCGCAGTGCTGAAGCCAGGAGAAATACGCCAGCCTCTGTCTCCCCTGACCTCGGATCCAGCCAGTGCCTCCGTCGGCCAAACCCAACAGGAAGCCAGAAGACAGGAGAGCCCAGGTGATGTGGTATGTGGAGATCAGCGCCCCCAACCCCCCAATCCAGAGTGCAGAGAAGAGGTGGGAAAGGGATCCAGAGAGGCAAGTGGAAAATAACCAGCCTGGTGAGGGAATTTAGACTCATGGTTTTTTGTTCACTTTGTTGGTAGTGGTAAAGATCTTTGTAAGTTCAGAATTATATATTGTAGTGACATTGATTATTTAGGACTGTGTCAAATGAGTTGTTTTTATAAAGGTCAACTTTTCCAGATACCTACCTGCAATTTTACTTTTTAACTTTTCAATTTACTTTTTCTTTTGAATATATATATATATATATATATATTTTTTTTTTGAATATATATTTTAACCACCAGTACAATGAACAAGGTGTACCGTTAGAAATTTCACTCTTCTATCTGCTTCACTCCCCACTTCCCCACAGAGGTAACCACTTTCACCTGCTTCTTCCCATGTCTCCTCCTAGTGTGTCTTTCTGCAGGTGCAAGCAAATATGAAAAAAAATATGTGGGATATCCCTAGTTCCCCCAATGTCTAGCGCACCTAACACATACATTGTTTTATTTGTGTATAGGTATATATCTGTAAGGACTGTGTGGTTCAGTCTTTCCGGCAGTGTTGTACGACAGCATTTACCCACAGCCTTGCTGAAAGCGTGTGTTTTGGAATTTTGCTCAACTTTTGGAATTTTGCCAATCTGATCGACTGGGGGAAAACAAATTCATTGTGTTAGGTTGAACAACGTGAAACCGCAACTTGTGTAGGTCAGAAATGGTAGTCCATCAGTAATTCCATATGGTTTGACCTAACAGCTTTATTGTGTATTTTTCTTATGAGTGAAACAACATATTTTGATATATTTTAACTACGGTTGTATTTCTTTTTCTTCTGACAGTCTGTTGATGATTTGGTGCATTTTTCTGTTGCTGGTCTGTTTCTTATCATTTTAAGGAGCCCTTTATGCATTAGGGAAAAGAATCTTTTGTGATAATGAGTTTCAAATATTTTCCCTAATTTATTTGTCTTTTGACTTTGCTTAGGATTTTTTTCCCACTATAAAAGTTTCTAATTTTTATGTAACTGACTATCAATCTTTTATGACATTTATATTTTGAGTCTTGGTAAGGTTATCTTCACTCCAGTGACATGCAGGAATTCTATGGATTTTTTCCCTAGAACGTTAATGGTTTTGTTTGTTGCATGTAAACTTTTGATCCTCTGGTTTATCCTGTTAAGAGGTGTAGGTTTAACTTTTTCTTTTTCCAGATGGCTACTCAGTTGTTTCAAAACCATTTATTTAATAAGTCCGTCCTTAATCCTACTGATTATGGAGGTCATCATGATCATATACTAACTTGGAAGATTAATTTTAAATCCTAGCAATTTATTTTAACTTTTTGGCACTATATATATATATTTTTTTTTTTTTTTTTTTTGCGGTACGCGGGCCTCTCACTGTTGTGGCCTCTCCCGTTGCGGAGCACAGGCTCCAGACGCTCAGGCTCAGCGGCCATGGCCCACGGGCCCAGCCGCTCCGCGGCATGCGGGATATTCCCGGACCGGGGCACGAACCCGTGTCCCCTGCATCGGCAGGCGGACTCTCACCCACTGCGCCACCAGGGAAGCCCCTGGCTAGAAATATTTTAAGGAACGTCACAGAATTTATATATATATCTTATTTTACATGTTGTAAAATTAATATGTTTGAAAGAATTAATACATATTTACTGAATAAATAAGATGAACAAAACTTAGAAAATGAAATAACCCTAATTCTATTATTTACCAATGTTCATATTTTTAAATGTATATGATATACAGGTACACATGCACACACACATGAAGTAAAGCTACTAGACAACCGTATTGGAAGAATATAGTGGCTTATACAACATAGAACTGTGTTTCTGTTTCATGAAACAGCCCCTGAGTTGAGCAGTCTAGCTTAGAAAGGGAGGTCTGTTCTCCATTGGGTCATTCTTCTTTTGTTTTTGTTTTTGTTTGGTTTTTTGTTTGTTTTCTGTTTTTTAGTTAATTATATTGAGGCTTAACTTACGTTAAAATTAAAGTTTTATGTGACCAGTTCTGTGAGTTTTGACAAACATAATATAGCTGTGTAACCACCATCACGATCAAACTACCAAATATTCCCACCACTCCGAATAGTTCCCGCGTACTTCTCAGTGGTCAGTCCTCCCCCACACCCCACTCCCAATCACTGATCTGAATTCTGTCCCTAGTGGTGGTTTCTTTTCATGGGGTCATTCTCGGCCCCCTCCCTCTGTCTTGTCTCCCCTATGCTGTATGGATCCTCACCCATGTGGTCAAAGCAAGGTCATGGACACATCAGGCTACACTTCAGAAGGAGAAAAGAGCATTAACACGCACCACTAATTTCAGGCCTGGAAATGGGACCCATCACTTCTACTCGTTTTCCATTAGTGAGAATTTAGCTGATGCCCACCTACCTGGGAAATGTACTCTGTTACTATTGAAGAAAAGGAAAGTGACTTCTGATGGGCTGATCTAGCAGTCGCCCTGCAGCCTGGCCACCCACATGTCCACAGCCATCTGTTGTCCACACAGAGGACACACCCTTCCCCCAAGGAGACAACCCCAGACCCCATTCAGTTACTGCATCCAACTCAAAGACCAGGCTTTCTCAAAGGCCAGTGATGGAGAGTCTTCTCCAGTAGGTTCGAGGTGGCTCCCTGTGGTCTTATGACCTCGAAACTAAAACACAAGCTATTTGTCTCTCCCCCAACTGTCTCCTTCCCAGGATTATGGTTTGTTTCAAAATTGATGGGACTCTCGTTCAGTGTGCCAGGAACCACATCCAAGTTCCACTTCTGTACATAGTTCTGGCTGATTTTCTTTTTTTTTTTTAAATAAATTTACTTGTTTATTTATTTATTTTTTTGGCTGCATTGGGTCTTTGTTGCTGCACGTGGGCTTTCTCTAGTTGCAGTGAATGGGGTCTACTCTTCATTGCGGTGTGTGGGCTTCTCACTGAGGTGCCTTCTCTGGTGGAGCACGGGCTCTAGGGCACGCGGGCTTCAGTAGTTGTGGCTCGTTGGTTCTAGAGTACAGGCTCAGTAGTTGTGGCTCACGGGCTTAGTTGCTCCGCAGCATGTGGGATCTTCCCGGACCAAGGCTCGAACCCGTGTCCCCTGCATTGGCAGGCAGATTCTTAACCACTGCGCCACCAGGGGAGTCCGTGGCTGATCTTCTGACTTCCAACTAGACTCGTACGGTCTTCCCCATTTGAAAAGCAGCTGCTTTGGGGTTAGCTGAAATGATAGATTTAGGAGGGAGGACAGTAAACATTGTCTCTGCCATGGGGCTCAGCCCCTTTCTTTGGCTTCATGGGAAAGAAAGTTTCTGAACACCCCCGGCCTCATCTCCTGCTGTTTGAGGTACAACAGTACTTGGCTTTTCCATCCAGTTTTCTAGACTTTTTCCTTCTGTGTCTGCTCGTAAATTGGCCAGTTCTTGCCTGAGTTCATCCCTTCCTTGTAATGGCTTGCTAAAAGTTAACAAATTAGGAATAAGCATTTATCTCTTTAACTACTGCATGTGCGTTACCTCGAAACATATAAATATGTATTATTACAGCTATTTTAATAGAGAACTGTTAAGTAATTCCTACCACCTAATTTTCAGGATTAAGTTGGGTGGGTGTGAATAAATTCCTTAAAAAGCAGACCTGTAAAATCAAACGTATAAGGGAATGTTGTGAACAGCAGAAAAATCAGCACTGCCAGCACTGTTGGTGGGGGGAAAGGGATATAGAATATTGACAGAGTGGTATAAATGCACTATAAAAATGGGTGAAGACAGAGAAGGTACAGTATTTACCAAGTCTTTTTTCTTTAGAGATTAGTATTAGAATAGGTCAGATGAGATACAACAGCATGGAGAATGTAAACATAATAATCCTCAGTCAGAAAAGGCTAATTGAATAGCACAGGGAGATCAGCTGGGTGCTTTGTGACCACCTAGAGGGGTGGGATAGGGAGGGTGGGAGGGAGGGAGATGCAAGAGGGAAGAGATATGGGGACATATGTATACGTATAACTGATTCACTTTGTTATAAAGCAGAAACTAACACACCATTGTAAAGCAATTATACTCCAATAAAGATGTTTAAAAAAAAAAAAAGAAAAAGGCTAATTGATAGCTTTTAAGGAGCGTGACCATTCAGTGCATTAGAAAACATATAAATAGTAAATTTGTTAATATCAAACCTGTCTATTTGAAAAGGCTAATTAAATAGGTAAATGTATGTCACGTGTAATGGCAGAAGAGAAAAAGCATATCTCCTGAAAGATGCTAGGCAGTTTTGTAGGCACATTCTTTCCAACTTCTCAGGAGAAATAACTTTCATGTTAGGTAACCTGTTTAAGAATACGGAAAAGAAGGAAAGCTTCCCGTTTCACTTTATGAAGTTAAAATAACTCTGATGTCAAAACCCAACAAAGATATCGTATACTCACAATTCCGTTGGTCAGTCTTGCTTATGAATATAATTATCCTAAAAAGAAAAACCCGAAGTAAAACACAAGCAAATTGAATCCAGTTCTCTACTAAGAGAGTGAAGTGACGTGCCCAAGACAAGTTAATCTCAAGAATGCAAAGAGAGGTTAGTATTAGGAAATATATTAACATGATTCATCACATTAATAAATGGAGAAAAGCCATATGATTACCTTAGTAGACTCTAAGAAGGCATTTAGTAGAACTCAGTGTCCGCAGCTTTTTTAAAAAGCAACTCTTCAAACTATAAGTTAAAGGGTACTTCATTATCCTGCTAAATAATAACCATCACAAGCTAAAGGCTACCGTTTTGCTAGAGGATAAAAAATTAGAAGGTCTGGTCGGTGATAAAATCAGAATGTCGCCTCTCACTGCTGATACACATCATTAATTTTGAAGACCTAACCTCTGCAGTATGCAAATTAGTTATAAGGAGAAATTTAAATGACCATCATGTTTGTGAATATTTACAGTCTTCTACGTGGAACCTGCAAGAGAATGAACTGGAAAACTAAAAAGAAAGCCAAGCCCTTTGCCCATTATAAAATAAATATGCCAAAGTTATTTTCTCATACAGCACCCATAACCAGTTAGAAAATGTCAGCGAACAGAGAAAAGGTCACATTAACAAAAACTCAACAAGAAGTAGAACCTATGAAGAAAACTATAAAACATTACTAAGGTTCAACACCTAACTCTAACTAGCTTAAGCAAAAGGGGAGGAGGTATTATAATTCTAATTGGGGGAAGTCACAATCCAAAGGAAGAACTGTAGGAATCAGGTCAGCTCTGAGGCCTTAAGCAGTATAGTACATGATTCTCAAAGCTCCCAGGACTCTTTCCGTTAGGACTGCAAGGTTCAGTTGTTCAGAGCGTGCACTGAGCAAGTCTAAACCTCCGGGCTTGCAATTCATAGGCAGTCATCACAGATTTATTTAGGACAGCAGATTTATGGCATGTTGTCATAGGAAGGAGCACTTGTTTCTAACACACACTAAGCCACCATTCGGGTTAGTGACGGTGCTGCATCCCACCCCTCCTTCATCTCTGTTTTGGCTTCATCTTTCCAGCCACAGACTGGCTTTTTCCTCCTGGCGGAGAACATGACCACCAAGCCCCACACTCAAGTCCTTCTCGCTCTGTGGAAGGGTTCCTTCCTTAGAACAATGAGGAAAGTCGTGGGGAAAGTTTCTCTTTGATCTAGTCGTGTATCTGTCCCCGAAACATGGGTTATTATGTCTGGCTTAGCCCATGGTCCAGAGAGCACAGGCAGGCTGTTTTCTCTGAAGGGTGTAGAGGTTGGTTGGGGTGACTCTTGCTAGGCAGGAAAAATGATAGCTACAGACAGAGAAGATTTGAATAAATGGAGGAATAGCTGTAGTCCCACATCGGTTGGCTTAAATTAAATTGCAGATGTAGCTTTTCCCCCAAGTCGATATATAAATTCCACATAATTTGATTCAGAATTCCAAAGGGAGTTTTGGGGCTCCTTGACATCACGATTCTCAAGTTTGTCTGGAAAAACAGACATACGTGGTGAGAATAGCTAGGAAAATTCTGCCCAGTGAAAGGGAATCACCTAAATTTATATGTTTTCTTCAGTATTATTTTATCATCTATCCTGGGCTTTCAATATGACCCCGTGTTGACCCCAAATTTTTAAAGCTTTCTCCCTGAACAATTTTTATACAACCCAGGGAACTCCGAATGAGGTATCCAGAGATCTAATACATGATAGTCTTAACATCACTCAGATTATTTTGTGTATCCGCTGTGCACGAGGTGCTGTGGGGTTGCATTAGACCCTGAAGGCTACTACTTATTAGACCCACCCACCACTACTTATATTAGTCTTTTCCAACCAAAGAAGGGTATTAGACATTTAAGTTTGTCATTCTTCAATACGATTCAGGGAATAAGTTTGCCAAAATGAAAAGAGCAGAAAGAAGATGGAAAGGATCCAGTATGAAATTACAAGTAGACAAAAAAACTTGGGGGTTGGTTGGTGAAGAACTTTAGCTACTGCACACCGTGGAGTGGGGGGGGGGGGGTGGATAACGTGGGTTTTAAACAAAGATATCTGTGGAATAGTAATAAGAACCTGAAGTTGGACAAAAGTTTCAAAGATGCTGGAGCTGACTTGAGCCGGACAGCATGTACTGATCACCCTAGCCAAAGGAGGGATAAAGAGATGGAGAGGAAATGTCAGTTCAAAAAGTGTTTGCCTGGGAAATAAATGCCGGTCAGAAAACCTGACATTTGTGATTTTGTTTTGCATTTACACACGGTGCTTTCTTGGGAAAGTAAACCCATGATTGAAAAGGAAAGCGGATGTGTAATACATGAAAATGCCTTTGTAAATACATGGCAGGTCTCATTTCTTTGGCTCTTAAAACCATTGGGGACTTTTCAACTCTGGAAATTTGTAAAAATAGGCAGGATAAATGTTTATCTTGTGCGGTTTATGTTCATACCATGCCTGGGTTCAAAGTTCTCAACTAGATAACCACTTCAGGGTCTCTTCATCTCCAGGTGTTGGCAAAGTAAAGGAGTTTACATTACATTCAGGGCAACAAAGGACTTGAAAGGAGGGCTTCTAGAAAGAGAAGTAACCCTGCTCCACTGACTGGAAGCAGAAGTAGTATAATCAGTGTTACACGGCATTAAGAATGAATACAGAAACGCGCAGCCCCCCTCCTCTTCCCAAACCCTGGGGGGGTTCGCAGCTAAAACTCAGTTCCTCCGTTGTAAAGGAAGGGCAGATATGGTAAGATTCCGCATTTCTGTGGAGCATATGTTTGGAATTAATCATGTAACCACATTTGCCCCGGCCTCAAGTTGGAGATCAGGAAAATGTGGACAACCCTGGTGAGATTCTGAATCCAGGAGAAAAGGTCACGGGGCCTGTTCTGAAACGCACATCGGAGAAAGCCCTTCCCGGCCACCAGGCCACCTGAAGTCCCAGTGCAGATGTGAACGCAAGGTGGTCTCAGACAGTGAACCCCCAGGCCCAAGGGAAGTGACTTTCTTCAGCTAATGGGGAGCGAATGAAAGTAGGAGAGAGCTCGCAAAACACGGACCAGAGAAAAAACCAGGTGGGGAGGTGAGCCCATCTGGCTAATTGGTCACAGGCTGTAAATTCCCGGCAAGCATCTTTCTCTTAAGCCGCATCTGCCCTCGCTCCTGAGAAGGACCTGGATCTTCAGAGGAGTGGCAGAGAGATGTTTGCAGGGATGGGTGCCATTGAGGGTTGGGGGGCTTTTTGGTTTTTTTAAGTTGGTAAACAGAAGTATGTCTGCTCACAGAGAGGTACTTAGAAGGAAAAAATGGCAGGAGTGGGGCGGGGTGAGGGAGATGTCGGAAAGGCACTTAGGAAAAGCTGTGTCCGTTGCTCCACCCGCCTTTCCACGGCCAGATACTCTCCTGTGACCATGGGTTCCAGGGCTGGCCCAGGGCCAAGGACAGAGCAGGAGGTTCCTCTCCTGCATCCAGCCGGTCCCCACACCCCTCCACTCACCCACAGACGCTCCTCTGTCAGCCGTTTCAGCCTGAGCTGTCCACCCTCTTCTGCTCTAGAGCACAGGACTCCTCTGAGTTCATTCACGCTCAGATTGTGGGGCCGGAAAGCGTTTTCCTAGTTCAGATGGGAGCAGAGTGAGAGAATGACCATGACATAAACGACAACCCTCTGGTGGTGGGATTTCGGGTACCCTGACCTGGGCCGAGAAGACAGCTGAGAGCAGAAAGGACTCTTTTTACTCATCAGCCTCTCCACGGTCGGGTGACCCTTCACCCTGGCCTTGTTAGGGACGTGAAGGTAGCTTTGTTGTTAGGGATGCTTCTGAACATACACTGGGGTCCCAATGGTCCTTCCTTCGGAAGGTGTCTCTGATCACCTCCCTGCTAGCAGGCGTGGCTGAGTACCTTGCCGGGCACTGGAAGCCTTGCTGTGCGGGGCTGAGAAGTCACGTGCGCTGAAATTGAAAGGGTTTCCCTCTCTCACACACATACCAACCGAGGAGGATGTTCCAAGCCTATTCCATTGCCTCCTTTAGTGCCGTTTATAGCTCTCAGCTTGCTTGACATTTTAAGCAGCTGAAGAATCCCTCCACTAAACTGGAGTGGCAGGTAGGGTGGCAGGAGTGAGATTCTGGTGCTCAGTTCTGCTGGTGAATTTCTCTACTGACCAAGCGTATTGGAAGCAGTATTCGCTTTGCCCCCCTTACGTCCAGGTGTATACTGTCAGGCGGTATGAAAAATGATACAAGGTTTGAGCATCTCTGAGTCAAGGGTAGAATTCCGGTAAGCGAGGCGCCCATAACCGCAGGAGAGCTGGCGCTGTGGAGGCCCTCTGTGTCCCGGGCACCTGGCTGCGTGCTGCAGGAGTGTTTTGTCATTAAACCCTCACACCTACCCTGTGTGAGCGATACTGTTATTATCCCCCGCTGACAAGCTAGGACAACTAGAAAATTCAGTGAGTGCTTAACAACTTGTGTATTTTTCTGTATATGTGTTACACTTCAGCAGAATTCGTGTTTAAAAAAAAGGAGGCCATTTCAGCCCAGAGAAGTGAAGTAACTTTCCCAAGGTCACCTAAGTGGTGTTTGCAGAAGCAGGGTTCAGCCCCCACATCTCACTTTGGAGTCCACTCAGCCCCTGCCCTCCACCACCCTTCACATTTCATTGTAGGTGGTAATCATGCCACCTGGTAAATAGTTCACGCAAATAACTGCTATCTGCCTGCTCTCACACAGCTAATCTTTTTTTTCCCCACCATTTATTTTAATTTTTACTTACTGCCTTCCACAAGCGTACACTCTTTTCCATAGTTACAATCACAGTGAACCTAACCATTTTTGGAACTTTCCACTCCCTTTTTGGATGAGGTTTTGAAGTAAGTCTCCTTTGGTTCTTAGAGACCACCATGCCCCTGGGCCTGTATACTTATTAACATCAGCACTTTCTGGAAGCCAGAGGTGCCTCCCTGAGGGCTGGTTTCTTTCCAGGCAATACTTTTTTCCCCTAAACTCTTCAGATTTGCCCCACTCAAAGTAGACTCTTCTCTGGGAAGGAGCGGGGCTGGTCTTAAAGCAGCAGGACCTCCCACCACTCACCCATCTACTCCAGCTCTCTCCACTCCTCCCGGGAGCACCCTCCTTAGAATCCTCTTATCTCCATCACAGAATCCCTCTCCTGCCTTCACTCTGGCATGGGTGGGACGGGGGTTTGCCCCAGATGAGGGGAAAGAGAGGTTAACACAGTTTAGCCCCGTAATCCACGCATCTTACTTGGTTGCTTTCCTTAGTCCCCCAAAGACAGCTAATCCTTCATTTGGTCATTTCTTCGTTATCTAAGAAATGTCTCTTCTTTCACGGGGTTCAGAGTCTAGTAGGGGCAGACAGACTTAAAAAGAAAAAAATTAAGTCAATAAAATGTTGTGGGTTCTAAGATGAAATCAATTTAGGTAGGGGGCACATCAAGGGGAGGAAGTGGCCAGGGTAGAGGAGCAAGACCTCACAGAAGAGGTAACTCTTGAGCGTTGAAAGGTGAATAAGTGCTGGCCGAGGGCCAGGGCGTGGCAAGGTCAAGGCTCCCTGTATCAGTCTGCTTGGGCTGCCATAACAAAACTCCACAGACTGGGTGGCTTAGACAACAGAAGTGTATGGTCTCATGGTTCTGGAGACAGGAAGTCCAAGGTCAGGGTGCCAGCAGAGTTGGTGTTTGGTGAGGGCTCTCTTCTAGAGTTGCAGACAGCTGCCTTCCTGCTGTATCTTCACGTGGCCTGTCCTCTGTGAGCGAGCGGGGAGAGAGAGAGCAAAGTCCTCTTCTTCTAAGGACGTCAGCCCTATGAGATTAGGGCCCCACCCTATGACCTCATTTAACCCTAATTATCTTCTTAATTTGGCCAGATCTCCAAATTTGGTCACGTTGGGGGTTAGGGTTTCAACATGTGAACAAGGGTGTGTGACACAATTCAGTCCATACCACCACTACCCACACATTCCCTGGCCCCCCAGTTCCCCCTGAGCCCTCCTCACTGAGGTACCCCACATTCCCTCTATCCATGCCTTTTAGGAGTCCTTTCCCATGCATCCTGCCTGCCCCAAGAAGTCTTTAAGGAGCAGTGCAATGTTTCCAGTCTGCTCCTTGACGTCTGTTCTAAAGAGCATGAACCTGCTGAAACTCTGATTTACAAAACATTGGCCTTCAGATGTTCCGCCACCATCTGACCAGGATGGAGAAGCAGCGGCTGCCCTTCCACCCAGGAGTCACATTGGCCTTCAGATGTTGCGCCACCGTCTGACCAGGATGGAGAAGCAGCGGCTGCCCTTCCACCCAGGAGTCACATTGGCCTTCAGATGTTCCACCACCGTCTGACCAGGATGGAGAAGCAGCGGCTGCCCTTCCACCCAGGAGTCACATTGGCCTTCAGATGTTCTACAACCATCTGACCAGGATGGAGAAGCAGCGGCTGCCCTTCCACCCAGGAGTCCTCTCTTTCAGGGATTCTGTTCTATCTCTGGCTCTCCTGAGCCATAGGGCCCAGCAGAGAGTTTGCACGTAGCAAAAAACTGAGCTCTCCTCCCCTTTCTCCTGTCACACCCCTAGGCCCTCCAGTTGGAGTTCTGGGCCCTTGTTTCTTGTGTTATGTCAGCCCCTCACTCACAGTTCTTTGCTGGCCCTGGGGTCAGGTCAGTGAGCCATAGTGGCCAATAGCGCGCTGCACTAGATGTCAGAAGACCAAACCCTGGTCCACCTTGGCCACATGATCTTCGTCTGTCAGACAAAAGACTTGCAACAAGAGGCTGTGACAAATTAAAGAGTTAAACATGACATCCTGGGGTGACCGCAGAGCTCAAAATGGATAATATAGGTGAAGTAGAAAGTGCAGTATTCATTTCAGAATAATCCTAATGTTTTATTTTTATAAGAACATTTTTGGGGTGGGTTGCCGGAGCTTCTCACGTCTCCTGTCTCACTGCAGTTATATCGCGGGCTGCCGAGAATTCTCCGAAGCTGCCTCAGAGCCCTAAACCATCCTTCTCCCATGCCCAGGTTTTCACACTCTCGTTTTTTTTACAAGAGTCCCTGTAATTCCAGGCCTCCTGTGAAGGCTTCCTACGCTGAGTAGAGAGTAGTGGACGCCTTCCCTGGGAGATGGTGCAACGTGGTGGTTATGGGTGAAGGTTCTGTGGTCTCTTCCTGGGTTTGACCTCAGCTCTGGGACCTTAGGTATTCCTGTATTCGGTTTCCTACCTGGAAACCGAGGATATTAATGATACCCTAATACTGGGAGATTTGTGGGGAATTAAGTGAGTTAAACGTGTAGCCCTTGGAACAAGGCTTGTCATGTAACAGGTGCTGACTGTTCCTTGTTATTTTCCCCCTTCTGTCCCGTAGACATGGAGGCCTGTGGCTACTGTCCCCCAACGGTT
Source organism: Leucopleurus acutus (assembly GCF_964270905.1). NCBI lineage: Eukaryota > Metazoa > Chordata > Mammalia > Artiodactyla > Delphinidae > Leucopleurus > Leucopleurus acutus. The sequence continues at coordinate 53,301,404 of NC_139161.1, read as the reverse complement.
ATTTAGGGATTTGACTCAATCCAATAATGTTGGGGAATTGAATGTGAGTTTGCTTAACCCACCAGTACTCAACATGAAAGCTATCAGACATTCATGTTTGATTCCACTCTGTGTCGGATTACTTTCATCTGTCTTGAAAATAGTCTCCAAAGAGCTTGCTGGCCAAGGGTAAGGCCATGTGCTTGGGGAGAGGGGCGGGGTGGGGAGAGGGGCGGGGTGGGGGTTGGCCTTTGAATACCTAGCGGTGTCCGAGGATTTGGGGCATAGGAACTGAGGAGAGAATTCTGGAAAAAAAAAAAAAGCCCGAGGATGGCCAGCGAGGGGGAAAGCTTTGCTGGCTCAGAAGGAAATTCTGCCTTTTCCAGACCAGCTTGGGGTGAGTTAAGCGTGATGATTTTGCAAGCCCTGGTCAGCTGAAGCCAGCAGTGAGAACTGTGCTCCCAAGGGGTTCAGTGGCCAAGTTAAGAAGTGGGGGGGACTCTTTCTGGCTGGGGATGGGAGGAGGAAACTTCTTCCTATAGGCCTCAGCCTAAAGCGCGAAGAGCTTAGCCCTTCGCAGGTAGCTCGAGAACCCTCTGAGTGCCTTCTCTTTATTGCGTCTGCTATGTGATTATCTTTCTGAAGTCTGTGCTGTGTTATGAAAGAGACAAGTTGAATAAACAGACTCTATTTTCGTCCGGAGCCACGGCTTGGGCAAGCGTTCTGAAATCTCTAAACCAGGATCCATCTCTGTCCTGCGCGCCCGTGAGTCCCTCTTCCGCCACACGGTGGTGACACACCTAAGCCACGGGGCAGGTCTCAAAGCCAGTTAACACGGAAGCCCCAGCACTGGGCACCGAGGGTGAGAGTGTGTCGCTGACTGTCAAGATGCCTTTTGCTCTTACCCTTCTAAGATTCACCATCCGTGCCCAGTTATTTGTCTGATGTTCTCCTTTGACCCCGTAGCGGGATTGCCCAGTGGGCAGGGGCAGCCTCCACCCCCCGCTGGCCTGGTCCTGCAGCTCCTGGATTCACACTGCCTCTGCCCCCAGCTCTAAGGCCCGTTCCCGGATTCTGGTTCTGGTCTGCTCAGCTGGCAGCACCCAGCACTCAGGAACACGTAGACATGTGAGCAAAACAACCCTGCTTCCCCTGAGTTCAACTAAGGCAAGGCTGGAGGATTTCAAAAAGAACTCTTCCTTGGAGACAACAGCATAATATACACAACAGTTTAAAGAGGTGGATAAGTTCAGAGATTGGCCTGCAGACCAAGACTTGGGGATAAAATAGCAAAAGAGTGAGCAGTTAAGACCGGCTGGCAAGGCTTGCAGACGATCCAAAGCCTGATTTCTTCCCCACCTTGGAATCTAAGAATCGTGCAGAGCAAACTCGAGCAAAGATAGCCCAGCTTCTGTCCCAGGATAGATTTTATGTGTAATTTGTAACCTCTGTTCCGAAGAAGATGTGGAGTGGCTTACGATAAAATGGTGTACGCAGCTGTATGAAATCTCAAAGCTGCTAAAGAAGAAATTAAAAATGTGCAAATGTAGGCGAGAATATAAATAGGATATATCAGATTGATAAACAAAGACCATGTTGGAGCCTCAAATTTAGCACCAAGACCAGAATCCGGGGAAACCAACACAAAAAGGGAGACAGGATGTGTGACACATGGACGCCATCTAATAGAAGAGAAACAGACTTTTTCCAAGAAAGGCAAGCTTGCTCCTGGTACGGAATATTTATCACAGTAACCGGAGAATATAATTCAACCGTGACTTTACAGAACACACAGAAACTCTTCCATTCGGTTGATAACTTAGATCTGACGAAATCCTCACATCTTCCTGGAATTTGTTTCCATACCCACCACACCGTGTAGCATCTCCTTCTTGAGATCGCAGGTAAAGTGGGGAAACCCCCCGAACCTCCGCAGCAGAGGACCCTAGAGAGGGATGCCCGGGAAGAGTTAGCACAGCCTGACAAGGGTGTGTGTTCCGGACTGTTTCCCATCTCCCCTTTCCCAAATGGGAGCTTTCGGTAGACGGTCAAGGTGTTTATCTACAAGTATACGTTGGACGTATGGGAGGTGATTAATTACAAGTCACAATATGGAGAACTGTGTACGGCCAGAAATCCGGGACTCGTAGAGCGGAGCTTCCACGACTGCTCCTTTGTGCACGGTAGCAAGATGTGATTTGAGATTTTTCTCCCTTTGGGGAGGAATTGAATGCAGGTTGGGTTGCACTTGGGAGGCTCGTATTGTGACGTGTGTGGTGTTAGATTATTGTGGTTTTAGAGATGTGTGTGGATCTGTGCGCACAGGCACACGTGTGGTGGCTGAGCAGCCCAGGGGAGGCTGTCACGGACCTGTGTTCCTCTTCTCTCTCTCGCCCCCGATACCTGCTTATTCCGTGTGGTACAGATGCCGGTGACACTCATCCCCGGTGCATCCGCACCTGCCCTCGGTCCCCGTGCCAGGCCACAGTGGGAGGCATTTAACACAGACTCCGGCCTGGCGATGAGTCAAAATAACACCTAAGCGTAGTTTACAAAGACAAATAGTGGCACAGGGTGCATTTCACAGCAGGAAAGGAGACCCCCCCATTGCCCGCCCTGCTGGCCTTCCCACTCTTCTGAGGAAAGTATTTTCCGCTCTCTCACTTGTTTCTTGGGGATTTTACTTTCTTATTTCTAAACAATGTGCTTATACTAATACGACTTGAGTCGATTGCAGTGTCGGGTGTTATCCGTTAACTTCCTGCTGTGGAAGACCTTGCGCTTACGCTTTCCCTCTATGCGACCAATGGAGTCAAATCACAATGGTTAAGTCGTTACTCAGCATTTTCATTTTGACTATATCAATATTTTTAGCTGAGCCATGTAGCTTACTAGAATCAGGTTTCCTTTCTTCCACAGTAGTTTGTTCTTCCTAAACTTACTGTCGTTTGTTTCCCTTTGCTTATCATAATTCTTGCCCTAACTTAGTTCAGAGCTAAGAAATTCCTATGGGTATGGTGAAAAGTACATGAAGTGATCTGTCTTTATAATGTTTTCCTTGGGGGTCGGCCCTCCTGAAGTCCTCCTGGAGCTGAAAAATATCTTTATCCTACTTGCAGCGGAGTGATTGCATATATAGAATTTTAGGTTGGAAACAATTTGTGATCAGAATTTTGAAGGCGTTTTTCATCGTCTTCTAGCTTTCCTTGTTGATATTGAGAAGTCCAGTGCCATTTTGATTCCCGAACTTTTTTATATGTCCTGCTGTGCTTTTGAGAGAGCTTCCCTTCAGCTTCAATAGTCTAAATTTCACAAAGAGAAACCATCTAGTAACTTCTCCCCTCACCCTACACTATTGTGTTGGGTACTTTGTAGACCCTTCAGTCTGGAATTCATTTCCTTCAGTTCTGGGCATTTTTCCTTACATTAAAGCTTTGATAATTACCCCCTTTGTTTTCTCTCTTCTTTTCTTATGGTACATTCCTGAGTTGGAAATTGGGCTTTCTGGTTTAGTCCTCTCTCTCCTGTTTTTCCTGTCTTTTTGTTCATTTGGGGGACATTTCTTCAGTTGCATCTTCAAATCCTCCCATTGAATTTCGTTATTGCTGCTGTCTTATTTTTAAACTCTCAAGTTTTCTGATTTTTTTTTTTTGTTCTGGTACGCGGGCCTCTCACTGTTGTGGCCTCTCCCGTTGCGGAGCACAGGCTCCGGACGCGCAGGCTCAGCGGCCATGGCTCACGGGCCCAGCCGCTCCGTGGCATGTGGGATCTTCCCGGACCGGGACACGAACACGTGTCCCCTGCATAGGCAGGCGGCCTCTCAACCACTGCGCCACCAGGGAAGCCCAAGTTTTCTGATTTTTAAAAGTTATTCTGGGGACTTCTCTCGTGGTGCAGTGGTTAAGAATCAGCCTGCCAGTGCAGGGGAAATGGGTTCGAGCCCTGGTCCGGGAAGATCCCACATGCTGCAGAGCAACTAAGCCCGTGCGCCACAACTACTGAGCCCACGTGCCACAACTACTGAAGCCTGCACACCTAGAGCCCATGCTCCACAGCAAGAGAAGCCACCGCAATGAGAAGCCCGTGCACCGCAATGAAGAGTAGCCCCCGCTCGCCACAACTAGAGAAAGCTAGTGCACAGCAACAAAGACCCAATGCACCCAAAAATAAATTAAAAAAAAAAAAGTTATTCTGTTCTAGTTTTATAGATACAAAACATTTTATATCTCTGAGCATATTAGTGTTTCTTTGAAGTTTTCTTGTTTGCATTGTATCTTTTTGCTGAATTCTTTTTTTTTGTTGGGGGGGTATGATTGGGGGGTTTTCTTCTTTTTGGTCAAATATCCAGTGATGCTTGGCTACCCATTAACTTTTTAAGAACGAAGCACTAAGGAGACATCTGAAAGTTTTATACACATGGGTAGGATGTGTTGAGTTGTAGGTTTCACAAGCGATTATCAGACAGGAAGGACCTAGTCATTTTATTGGGGGCCCCAAATGCTAGTGTCTGTAGGCCTTTTCTCTTTGGTTAGTCCTTTTCTGCTGAGAAGGGGTCCTGTGGTCTCCTGCCTGGAGAATAGAGGCTTAGCTGCTAGCATTTGGGAGCCTAATGCAGGAGGGGGCAGCAAACTCACCATCCCATGTGAAAATGTGTATTTAGTCTCCTGTTTTCAGCCTCTCACCTTATCCCTTCCTAATTCTGCACCTGTTGCCCCATGTTCAGAACTCCTCTGGTCCCATTCCTCCACTGACCCTCTTTCCTGAGAGGACAGTGCACAGGTAGCGTGGCTGGTTGTTTGGGGCGATGGAGGAGGTCTGAGGTGTAATTGGTCCTCGTGTAGTCTTTAAGCAGTCCCCCTGTTTTTGGCTCTGCTTTCAGAAGTACCTGGTGCCTCCCATCCCTGAGCCTTGCCGAAGATCTGGCCCAACAGCCAAAGCCCTCTTGGATTCCGCCCCCCCCAATTTGTTTGTTTCAGCACCTACTCTCACTCATCCATCATTTACCCCTGTGCTTTCTGTCTTCCAACACTGTATTGATACGTCTGTTTGGATATCATTTTCTCCCCTATTCTTTTGGGTTATGGGTTTATACCATTTGTCCCCCTCGAGGTGGAGTCGGGGAAGGGGCAGAGGTAACCACGGGTGTTTGATTTGCTGTGTTTAACGGAACCAGCATGTCGCATAATCGCACCCTACAGTCTTCATTACAGCCCTGAGGTCGGTAGTGTTATTCCCATAAGGCAGATAGGGAACCAGGAACCCCCAGAGGCGAAGGTCCTTTGTCACGGTCACTTAGCTAGTCAGTAGCCGAGCAGAGATTTCAACCCAGGTGAGCCTCTGAACCTCACACTCCTCCGCCCACATCACACTTCTTCTGATTCTCCAGGATTGCTCGGGGATTCCTTCTTAGCACACTGAACAATATTCATCAGGACTGCATACCGCGCACAATCCCAAGGGACAATGTAGTTCGGTTAACGGGGCTTTTTTTGTCCTCCTTCCCTTTGTTCCCCGAAGCAATTATTTCTTTATTTCATTTAAAGACTCGGCCTCCGCAGCTGCTGCGGACAGCTTAGAGTTGTCTGAAGGTTGAAGACAAGAACCAAGCCGCGAGCTTACGAGCCATCAAACTTGAAAGATGTATTAAGGTGAAATACTGCTGCAAAGCCTCCCCACCAAACCTTTTTTTTTCTTTCCAAAATGAAAAAGAACCATTTGTACTATACATGCATTAAAAAAAACCCTGCAGCTCACGCACATAAAAATCTTCAGCTCTGGCACTGTTCAAGACAAGATTGTTTTGGTAACTGCCCACCCCGCCCCAATAGAGCAAACAGTATAGTCTTCCGAAGCCAAAGTAATTGCGTGTCGTACACTGGTATTTAGAGTCAAAGATCAGTATATGTGTGTGGGCCCAAACGCCCCTTCCTTCTCTCCTTCGGAGAAGAATCCTGTGCTAACGGTTAAATAACTCTGTTTTCATACCGAATATTTAAGTTGCAAATGTGAGCCATACAGGCAGAGGTTTGAAATCAAGACAGCTGAACCGCCAAAGGTACTTTTGGAGTTCACGTTCAGCCGTTTGGATGAAACGGAAACTAACTTCATGGGGAATCATTCAAGTGGAGTTTTTCATCCCACGTGTGATCTTGCCCTATTTATTTATTGACTTTTACTTCCAAGCCTTACCTGGGTCTGGCATTTCCCTTGGCATCCTCAAAGAGGTCCGGGTAGTTATTGGCCCGTGTGAAGCACGGTGATGCGGGGATTACAGAAGAAGTTGGTTGCAACTTTTCAGTAGGGAGCACGTTAGTCACTTTTGAAGGGAGAATGTGAAGGTATTGTTTGTGTTTAAAGTGTTTGTTTTTCTAAGCACAAATGCCTTAGCAACTGTACGTGAAGACAGGTTTATTTCGGCAGAATTTGTAGTAAACAAGGGTGTTCGTTTATGACCAGGCGATGGTACGTGGAATGGTCTCGTTTGCAATTCACAGGCATGATATAACCAGGCCACGACCTTCCTGAGAGAGAGTTTGCCACTGTGTGTTTCCCTAAGGTGATTCCTGCTGCAGAGTGCCAGAGGTACACCGGTAGGCGTCCTCGCTCTGCCTCATCTAGGGACAGGCGGGCACCCTGTGGTCCAGAGTGCTTTGGGCTGAACCTTGGGTCCTGGAGGCAGGCCTTTGAGAAATGGCCCATCAGGGTAGATCAGGAAGCAGCCCGGGCCCGGGGAGACCGAGATGTCCCCGATATCCCCCTTTGAATCGTTACTTTGGCGTCTCCTGATTCTGGTTGTTTTTTATGTTCATCCAGAGTCAAGTTTGGCAACTTATTAGCAAGCAGAGAGATGTTTCTGTTGACCAGATGTTGCCTGAGGTGCTCATTAAAAATGCAGATTTCTGAGTCCAACCCCATGCTTTCCTGAACCTGGCTGGCTCTCCAGATCCTGGGGCCTGGGAACCTGCTTATCCCTCCCAGCTCCAACGACCTCCACCCAGGTTCTTAGGCAAATCCTATTATCCAGGGCCATGTTTTCCAATTTTCCTTGATGATAAGGGTCACATGATGCTCTTACTAAAAATACAAGTTCCTGGGCCCCATCCCGGAACCACTGACTCAGGATCGCCAGAGGGGTGGGGCCTGGGAAGCAGGGAGAGCGGAACCTAGTATTCCAGAAAACTTCAAATCCTAAGGCCAAAGTTGCCTGCTGGAAACCATCAGAGGGAAGAAACCAAGCCCCATCCGTGCCTTTGAAAGACTTTGCATCTGTTAATTAAAACATAAAACCAGCATGGGGAATTCCCTGGCGGTCCAGTGGTTAGGACTCGGTACTTTCAGTGCCAGGTCCGGGTTCAGTCCCTGGTTGGGAAACTAAGACCCTGCAAGCCATGCAATGCAGGAAAAAAAAAAAAAAAAAATCAAAACAAAACCAGCGAAAGACTGAGGACGACCCAGGGTCTTTGGGTCCCAGGCAAGTCACATCGGAAATTTTCATAAGTTACGTTTACCAGTCCCATTTCTAAGAACTTCTGAAGCTTTCTACTTCTGCTAAGTTGAAGTCAGGATCTAAAATCAGTCCTTATTCTCCTGGTTAAAAGATTAGGGGCAACTTTAAATTTATTTTCTTTTCACGAATTATTTCAAAAAGTATGTTTCGTTTGCTGTGATTCTTCAAAAGCAAGCATCGCTTTTTATGCTTTTAAAGGAAAAAAATTTTTCTACACCTGTCGTCTCTCGTATCTTCTGATGTCTTCGACTTCATCAATATGTAAACCGTGAGCTTCTAAGTTTATTTTCTTTAGCTAATACTATCACAGTTAACCTTTTTTGTGTGTGTGTGAGACCTCTGACATGTGGTTGATTATTGGTTTCTCAGTTTGAAGATTTATGGGTGGCAGAATGCTGATTTTTCTTTTAAAAGAATGTAAAACTGAGAGACAAAACACAGAATTGTATATACCCGAAAAGAGATGTCCAGATCCCCTGTATCCTGCCGAGGAAATTTCGTTGCATAAATGGGTTACTATTAGTTGATGGAAAAACTAAGTTAACTGGAATCCCCAGTTCACCAATCGTGCCAGTTAACTGAGGTATTAGTGTCCTGTTTAAACTCTCAGAGCTATTAAATTAAATGGTCATGACACGAAACCTCAGAAAAGTCTTATTGTTGTCTAGAAAGATGGTGTACAGGTGTTACTAGCCTGCTTTAGAATAAAAAAGGCTTCAGTATTCTCAAAAATCATTTCCTCTCCTGAGGAAATGCACCATAGTAAAATAGCCTTCTGCAGTGCGGTAATTGCTGGCTTTCCGCTTCAAAAGAAAAATCCTTGAATGTTATTCAGGTTGCAGTTTCCATCAGACTTTTCTGAATAGATGATAATAATTTTGTGTTGGATTAATAAAATAATTCCAGAAAATAAAAGGAACCGTAACCCCTACAGACAGAAGTTGTGGGAAACATCTAGTTGCTTAAGAACATCGTTTTTAATTTTAAAAGATGAGTACAGTTGAAGCTTAGGAAGTGAAAAGCGTATATTCTATCCATTATAAAAGGTCTACATTTGAAGCTGGTCTGGTGAATACTTTTCCTGCGTTTACACTTTAACACCATGAAATGAAAACTCTGAGAATTCTGTTTCAAACACAGAAGGTTGACTATTGATCGAAAGGAAAAAACCTCCTTCAGTTAAGAAAAGTCATTTCTCTTTATCCACAACTTGTTGTCAGAGTAAAAGATGTTATTTGATGGCAGCGGGTTTAGAAGTTACTACAGGCCGTCACGTGAGCTTCATAAAATACATTCTCTCAGATGCTGATCACCCGGGGTCACGTTCCATTTGGGGCTCTGACTGTGCACCCCTTTTTCCCTATTGAGGAGACCTGTCTGATTTCCTGGACTACCTTATCCCCTGACACCCCTAAGTAGTTTCTACATCAAGCACCTAAGCTCTCTTGCTTCAGCCTGTGCTGGTTGGTGTCTTAGGCATCCCTTAGGAACATGCAGTTCTTTATTTGGGTAAAGAGAGACAGATTCATCTCTATAAAGCTACCTTCTCATTTCATGTATTCAAATCTGCATTTCCTCTCCGAATCTCTCGTTTACCTGGGTAGGCTGCCATAGGTGAGCCAGGGGACCTCAGCTCTGCTCTTCTTGGCCAGAGAAGTTGGCCAGAGGCATGTGGAATAGAGAAAACAGCTTTCCTCTGGCTGACCTTTCTTCCTTTTTTTTTAAATAAATTTATTTATTTTATTTTTGGCTGCATTGCTGCATGGGGGCTTTCTCTAGTTGCGGCGAGCGGGGGCTACTCTTCGTTGTGGTGCGCAGGCTTCTCATTGCGGTGGCTTCTCTAGTTGCGGAGCACGGGCTCTAGGCACGCGGGCTTCGGTAGTTGTGGCTCGCAGGCTCTAGAGCACAGGCTCAGTAGTTGTGGCGCACGGGCTTAGTTGTTCCGTGGCATGTGGGATGTTCCCGGACCAGGGTTCGAACCCGTGTACCCTGCGTTGGCAGGCGGATTCTTAACCACTGCCCCACCGGCTAAGCCCCTGGCTGACCTTTCTTCACACTCTGATCAACAGCTAAGTCTAAGGATCAGGGAAATGTGATGGATCGTTACGTTAATAAAACAGACACCTGGAGACACTTTCATTAATTTAAAAAAAGGATAGGGCTTCCCTGGTGGCGCAGTGGTTGAGAGTCCGCCTGCTGATGCAGGGGACACGGGTTCGTGCCCCGGTCCGGGAAGATCCCACATGCCACGGAGCGCCTGGGCCCGTGAGCCATGGCCGCTGAGCCTGCGCATCCGGAGCCTGTGCTCCGCAACGGGAGAGGCCACAGCAGTGAGAGGCCCGCGTACCGCAGAAGAAAAAAAAAAATAAAGGATAGCTTCCAATTACATGCCTTCCTGTTGAAAACTTTCTTACCAGGCTTTAAAACAATGTAATGTTTGAAGGAACGTAATGGAATGAATGTGCGTAGCCTAGGATGTCAAAGAGGAGGAATTATAGTGAGAAAATATCAAGTACCAACGGAAATATTCTTAAATGTACAAAAACGTACAATAAATGTGTGGGAGTCTTGGGGTAGAGGGGAGAAAAGGGGGAAGCAGCGTGGGGCTTAGTTTCTGATGCGAGTGTGGGCAGGACCCCAGAGAGGGCTTTGCCAGGGGAAGGGGGTGGAGCTCTACCAGCCATCTATGCGAGACCCATACCTGAGCCTTTTTACCACTGTTACAATCGCTCCAACAGACTGTCTGCTTCATATTTGCCAGCCTTAAAGTAGATTGTCGGTCCGCCTCCAAACGCCCCACCAAAATAGGGAATTTCCCCATTACTGGCGAGTCCAACAGACAAGTTTTATATAATCCCAGTGGAAGAAAAGTAAATATTATGCTGTCAAAACTTGCTTGAAATAATACCCAAGATGTCCAGAACCAGGCTCGTGGTCTTCTCCAGCCCTGCGCTTCCTTCTCTGTTTTCTAATTTGACGAGCAAGACCACCAAGTGCTCAGCTGCTCCAGCCAAACCCTCAGGAGCCGTGGCTGGCTCTTCCCTCCCGCCCCGCTGCATCCAATCTGATGCCCGGCCCTGTCGATTCTGCCTCCTGAGTGTCTGTGGAAAAGCCGTGCACGTTTCCTGCAGATACCTGCCGTCCTCTGGGTCCCTCCCGTTGTTTCCTGACCCATCTCCCCGTCTCCCTCCCAACCTACCCTTCACACACTGAAGCCAGGGCGCGCTTTGGAAACATGGGAACTTGCTTTTCCCAACCCTTCCGCTTCACCACCACTTCTCTCCAAGGAAACCTTTCGGAGACTCTCTCCATTGCCCGGATTCCTCGTGACGACACTCAGGGCCCTCTGTGACCTACTGTTCCCTCATCTCCTGCACGTGCGTGAGCGCACACACACGCACACACACACACACACACACACACACACACACAGCTCTGCAGCAGCAGATGTCGGGTGATGATGGTTTGTGCCTCCACACTGATTGCCTTAGACATGTTTCTTCACCTGTCTAAGCCCTGGTTTCCTTACCTGCAAATCAGGGATGGTTCTGGTGGCCTCGCAGTAATCTGGCAGATTCCTGAAGCGTCTGTTGCTGTTTTTATTGTAACCGAATTAAATGTTCATATTGATTTGGAGAGAGGGGCCATGCACACGGCATGGGATCTTCCCATCCAGGCATACGATTGTGGCTCCTTTATTCGAATCTTCCTTTCATGTCCCCTCAATATTATGGCATTTTCAAGAGAGCAGTCCTGTCCATTTTTACGAATTTCTTTGTCCTCTGTTTATTAGCTTAGTTATTAACCAGCTTTCTTCATTGTGTTTTCTCTGACTGTGACTGGTTCATTACGAAAGGGTTGGTGTCAGTCTCTTTGTTAACTGGCCTTGTTCCTTTAGTTCATGTAGGTTTTCTGTTGGCTGTTTAGTAATTTGCAGGTTAGGCGTCCTCATTTTCTGCAGGTGATCATTTTGTCTGCTTTAGTTCTTGAAGGGAAATCAAGGAACATGTGTGGTTAGGCTTTGAATTCACGGTTAAGAGGAGGGTTGGCTTGGGCAGCAAAGGGCGACTGTTGACCCTGGGTAGTTCTGGAGCGGGGGAGACAGCAAGGCATCCACGGCAGGCTAGTCTTTGGTTTTTTTTTCCCCCCCGCACCACACGGCTTGCGGCATCTTAGCTCCCTGACCAGGGATCGAACCCCGGGCCCTCAGCAGTGAGAACGCAGAGTCCTAACCACTGGACTGCCAGGGAAGTCCCACGGTAGGTTAGTCTTGAACCGGGCAACTGGCTGTGGAAGCAGAGAAGATGGTGTGGAAGTTGTGTTGTTGGTATTCTTAGGTCTTTCTGTACTTCTGTACAGTCTTAACCTTATTGCAAACTTTTTACCATGACCACTGGACAGTCGAACCTGGGTTCATGCCCAAGGCCCAACACCCAAGAACCTTGAAGCCTTAGATAAATTGCTTCACCTTTCCGAGCTTCGGGTTCTGTCACCGTCAGCATTGTCGTCACGATAATAATATCAGTTTACAGGGTTGTTACGGGGCTTTGCGTGTTGTACAGAAGACGGTGAGCGGGGTGCCTGGCACACGGTAGACCCTCAGCCGACGCTCCCCGTGGCTGCTGCCGCCCCGTCCTCATCAGATCGAGGCAGAGCCAGACTTCCCCTCCGGTCCCCCTTCTCCGGCCCTCGTCTGAGAAGTCCCTAAACCCGGAGTCCCCTTCCCCGCCCCCACCCGTCCTAACCCCCTCCTGCGGCTGCTGCCCTGCCCTGCCCTCACCTCCCAGGATCTTTCCTCTCTCAGCCTCCCCCTGGCCTCTCACCCTGTAACCATCGCTGCCTTGCCGACCAAGACCATCTTCTGAGCTCCAGGTCCAGCTGCTTATTTGGTATCTCAGTTCAAACCGCTCTGCAGTGTATCGAACCGCCCCCGCCCCCAGCTTCCTCTGTCTCAGTAAACGATGCCACTGAGCCAGTTATTCAAGTAGAAATCTTGTTTCCTCTCCTTGTGCCACCCCAGCCCCCCTTCTCATCAACAAGGAAGCCCTGATAATCCTGTTCTAAAGTGTATCTCCGACCCCTCCATCTCCACTGCCGCCACCCCCGTCCCCCTCACCGCATCGCCTGGGTGCCGTGATAGTCCTCTTGAAAAGGACGTGTTGGCTTTACTTGTCCCTGGAGACTGGACCCTCCCGTCCAGTCTCCACACAGTGGTGTAAATGTCTGTGTAACGTAAATGACATATCACTGCTCCCTGCTTAAACCCATCAGTGGCTCTCCTATAAAATCCAGCTCCTTGCCGTGACCCCCAAGGCCCTACAGAACTTAGCTCTTGGTTCCGTCACTAAACTCATCTTGATTTCTCTCCTTCTCATTGGCCAGCCTAGCTACTGCGGCTCTCTTTCCACTCTGTGAAATCCCCAGGTGCTCTGTGCTCACTGCTCTCTCCAACTGGAACGGTCTTTGCCCAATTTTTAAGACTGAATCCATAACTTTTAGGTCACCAGAAGGAGGCGCTGCAGTAAAGCAGTTCTGATCCTAGCACCTTGTTTGTTTGTTTCCTTAGCACTTATCCATGGTTTGTAATTGTCTCATTGTGTGATCATTTCGATCTGTCTCCTCCATTAGCACGTAAGCTCGGCGGCGCCAGGTATCACGTCTGTCTTGACCGTTGTTGTATTCCCAGCATCTGACGTGGTATCCGGTACAGTGTAGGTTCGTGATGGAGGGAGGACGACTGGCTTCTCCTGTCTTTGCTCAGCCGAGACCCGGTCTTGAGCCACGTTAAGTCCTGCCCTCGCTGGCCTACAGCAGCTCTTCCTTCTCTCCAGAAAGCTCCATGATTTCTCATTTGAGAAATAGTGGTTAGGGATATTCTCCAGAGTGACAAGGAAGTTAACCAGAAAAGAGTGTGCTCTTTATTCACCTTCAGTCACAAAGACTTTAGTCCTGATTATACCCGCAGACCCTGAGAACCTGGATTTGAAATGGGGGTGGATGTTAAAAGGTGACTCTGATGAAGACCAGTTTTGTTCATGTCTTAGATAGCTCACTGGTGGCCTAAAAAGTCTAATTTCGAAAGGGACAGAACGCCTTCCAGCCATCTTGTTGGTGACCCAGGATGTTTCAACTAGAAATGTATTCCTTCAGTCAAACTCCGTCCTTTGTTTAAAGTGCATATATCTTTAGCATGAGACATCAGTATATAGTAATTCAAACTTTTGTTCTTTGGGAGATCTTTTGGTTGGGAGAAAAAAACAGAATCACTATAAACATTATCACAATAATAAATCCAGGTGAGTTTATCGTAAGGACCTGGGTTACTATTGTTAGGAAGAAAGGCAGACCTGGGGAGCCTGTATTGCTCCTGATTTCCTAGTGTAGCTCCAGAGAAGAGAACCTGTTTCCCAACTCAGCTTCATGTGCCGGGCTAAAGTGGGTTAGGGGCTGCTGGCCAGCCGGTGAGTTGGCTGACCTCTCCGTATGCCCATGCCACCGTGGTTTGATGTGTGGGAGCATGGGGTGTACACAGCTGACTTGGGCTACCCTTCCACCAGAGCTTTGGTCTAAACAGATCCTATTTGAAGGGGCTCTAGGCACACCAGGAAACTTGTCTGGTAAATCCACGATAAAAGAAAAAGTGAACGTTTATCGTGCACTTACTGTGTTGCAGGTACTCTTCCCAGGGCATTGTATATACTACTCTGAATCTCATTTTACGGGTGAGACCCAGACAGGTTAAGTAGCTTGCCCATAATCACCCAGATGGGAAGTGGAGTGGCCAGGATTTGAACCCAAGCAGTGTGGCTCTAAAGTGGGCAAGGCAGAATGACCAGGGAGAGGGCACTGAAGGAGGAGGCCTGGTGATGCCGTGGTTAAGAATCCACCTACCAGTGCAGGGGCCACGGGTTCAATCCCTGGTCCGGGAAGATCCCACATGCCGTGGAGCAACTAAACCCGTGCTCCACAACTACTGAGCCTGTGTGCCACAACTACGGAAGCCCGTGGCATCTAGAGCCCGTGCTCCACAACAAGAGAAGCCACTGCAACAAGAATCCTGTGTACCTCAATGAAGACCCAACACAGCCAAAAATAAGTAAATGAAAAATAAATAAATTTATTTTAAAAAAGGAGAAGACAGAGGGTAGTGGTGGGTCCCGGCGTCATGGGGCCAGGCCTCTGTTGAGGAGTGACAGGGGAGGAGTTCAGCCCAGGAGGTCAGAGCTGAGGTCCCCGCAGATGCCTGCAGTGAGAGTGGGCTGTACTGAGGAAGAGACCCCGGGCATCTGGGTCAACCATTCAGTCCTGATACACTGGAGTAAAGAGGATGTCTGATCACCAGAAGCTGAAGAAATGGACGTTGTAAACAGCCCATTGACTGTAACAGTCAAGTAGTGAAGGTTTTGGTGGTTCCTGACCTAGGGACCTTATAGAGAAATTGTTGTGCTTTAGAGGACTTTGAACAATGTGGATCTCATGCATAAACTTGTTGTTGTTTTCCTTTGGACACTTACTGGCAGAAGTGATGAACAAAGCAAAGCTGGTGTCAGATCCCTTCTAACACGTTGGTCGAGACCTTAACGTCATTCGGTCCAGTGAGCAGGTGTGACACATCTGAACAGGAAGGCATTTCTGTCCTATAACAA
This sequence comes from Leucopleurus acutus, assembly GCF_964270905.1. NCBI lineage: Eukaryota > Metazoa > Chordata > Mammalia > Artiodactyla > Delphinidae > Leucopleurus > Leucopleurus acutus. Next base: position 53,286,272 of record NC_139161.1, on the reverse strand, counting down.
AACCCAGTTAGGTTGAAATGCAAAACGGTAGAGTGACAAAGTGAGATCAGTGGGCAAGTTTGACAATATTAATGAGCAAAGTTACTCTCTTGCCCGACTTTCTCGTACAAAAGTCTCACGAGCAGCCGCTCGCGGTCGTTTCCCCGGAGCCAGCGTGAGGCCGTGACGATGAACGTGTGGGCTGGGGTTCATTTACTCTAGTCTTACGCTCGGTACCCGAATTCCGCAAGAACAGAAGAACAGCGTCTCATATCCAGAAAACTGTCCGAAGGGACCCCTTGGAGCAGATGGCAGAGGCTGCCAGACGGCACACAGGCCGCCTGGAGGTCCAGCCACGTGAACCCCCAGCGGCTCCGCGGCCGAGCCGCTGAGGTTTCCATCGTGAGCTGAACGGGGCCCCGCCCAAGCAGAAAGGCCTCAGGCCAATTACGCAACTAGCCAAGAGCCTCTGGCGGCCTCCGCATTTGTTTAGATAAAACTTGAAATCATCAGCGAGCTCTTGAGCCAAAGTCTGTCTCTGTGAGGAGAAAGTCAGACTGTGTAAACCTGCCCAGCGCCACGCTGTGTGGCCTCGGGATAAGTCCCGCCACTCCACCCCCAGGGGCGGGAGCAGCGTCGTCCTTAGAGAGACCTCTGGCTGTGTGTGGCCTGGTGCCGTCCTCACTGGCGGGAGGAAGGGTCACACTGAGGGTGGCCACCGGAGCCGGACCCAGTGGCCCGGCTGCCTTAATCTCACTGCCTGCCCGGGGGGGCCCCAGCCCCACGTCAAGCCCCACCCCGCCCTTGAACCTGTAGAGGGGACGCTGATTGGCGGAGACTGGAGCTCAGGAGAGAAGGGGCGCTGCTAGCCTCTCCTTTCCAAGAAGATGACCTTTTGGACCCAGAAAGGGTAACTGGGCTCCAGCTGCCTTTATTCAAGGTGCTCAGAGTGCTTCCCACGTATCTCGTTTATCCTCATGATGCCCCGAGAGGTAAGTTTGTTTGAGATTTCTGCACAGTTATGATTATGCCTATAGATTCGAGTTCCTGGCTCCATGTCATTCTAAACCTGGAGTCTCATCCCCATCTCACTTTTCCTAACATAACTAAACCCTTCGGGGAATGAAATGTCTCAGGCCTTAGCCTAGCCAAAGGGTGATTTTTCTCCCCCTCCCTTTTTTTGTTGTTGTTAAGTTTGATTTATTACTTCGCCTTCTAGCCAGGCTCAATGGATGGTCAGAATATTATAAATAATGTGGATTGAAAAGATCGTGCTGAAATGTTTATTGCATTCTTAGAGCACAGGGGATGGCGTGGAGAGCGTGGCCGTGGGGAAGGAGGGGCGTGAGGAGGGGGTGGGAAGGCAAATCCTGTTCTGAGGCCGTGTTGGTGTGTCCACAAAAGACAGCGCTCTGAAGGGAAGGCTCGTGTATTGCAAGCCGGCAATCAGAATGCAGAACTGTTCCAGCGGGTGTAAAGAATATTCCTCAAGAATGCCAGGACCATAAGGAACTAATCATTAGACATCCCCCCCCCTCATCTCCTCACCCACAGTTCTCGAAGGGGGCTGCTAACAGAGCAGCCACCACGCTTTGTAAGTAGCTCCCCAGCATCCTGGCTTTGGGGCGCCCTCCAGGATGGGGCAGCTGTGTGTGCCTGAGAAAGTGCCTCCTTTGACTGATTCAGCATCCAGTGCTTTAGCATCTTGAATCTCTGTCCTTCGGGTCCACTAGAAATACAAATGTTATCCGAGGTCAGGACCCCACCCGCACACGGGAAATTAATGTCACATCGGCCCATTGGCATCCAGTGATCACGTGTGAAGCTGAAATCACACCAGGCTCTTCTTCCTCTCTTGGGCCTTTCCTCAGGCTTCTGTGAAGAAGAAGGAGGGTCGAAGCTCCTTAGCAGTTAACGCCATCTGGGTCAACCTGATTCTAGATAGAAAAGTCTGGCAAACCAGTGAGATGGTGCTTTGAGTTGTTCTCTATTCTGAGCAAGGTCGTCTTTGGGCCACTCCAGGTGTGGTCCCACAGATCTCAGAACGTGGCGCTCTCTGTCAGGAGGAAAGGAGGCCGAGTAATATTGGTGCGGGACTGTGGGCAAGTGGGACTGGTGTGTCAAATACATCCCAGGCTGCGCCCCTTCTCCACGAGGCTGTGTGTCGTCAGCTGGGCACCCCGACCCATCATCTTTGCGGTACCCAGAGAAAGCCATGGCTCTTCCCGTGCTGTTAACAGATGACACTTGATTTTGTGGTGTGGAGAACTTCCAGCGAGCTTTTAATCCTGATCTCTAAGCCAGTGGTTCTCAAATGTGAGCGCCGGAAGAATCACGTGCGGGGCTTGTTCACATCCAGCTTCCCGCCCCCCCCCCCCCGCCCCCGCCACCAGAGACCCAGACTCAGTAGGCGCAAGGTGGGGCCCCTGAAATTGCATTTCTAACCAGCTCTCGGTGATGCTCCTGAGATCACGCCACGAGTGGCACTGCTCTAAACATAAACGCAGCATTTCCAGCGTTAGGTAGTTTTTGGTAATAACTCTCTCAGGAATATCTACAAATGGCAGCTGAATCAAAGTTCCAGGGCATGAAGGAAATGTGAACTGGGGCTGTTCAGTGTGAAAGAAAGAGGGTCCACTTGGTTGAAAATTGAGTCTAAATCATCTGTGTTGAAAGAAACCCATGAGCATCTGGTAAAATCCCAACATTTCACCAAAATGTACCCCTGTTCATTTACTTGAAAGATAAGTATAGGATCTATTCTCTCCTAGAAGTTTATATTCAGATCACTGACCACTAATGGGCAATATATTGATTTTGAGTTTGGCAGTACCGACTGTACTTACTTGTACCCCCTTGGAGTTCTTTAGAACCAGTATTTTATAATAGCCTGTTTTATTGAGTTTATACCCTTTCATGCATTCATTCACTCATTTCTTTTCAACACACGTTGATCACTTACTATATGCCAAGTACTGTTGTAGCTGCTAAAATGTCCACGTTAGCTACCACCAAGTAAAAATGCATTTGAAATCCTTACTACTGACGCTTAAAATACCAAGCAGTATTTGAATCTGAACAGTGAGGTGCTATCCAGTCAACCAAAAACAAAAATACGTACGTGTCGAGCACGTATTAAATGACATCTGTCCTGGGCAGATGGATAGCATGCTGGGGACACAGACATGGAAACACAGGATCTGTCCTCTCAAAGCATTTCAGACCATCAGGGAGGTAAACCCTGAACCCAATCAGTTGTTAATTTCCCCAAGTATTAAGTCAATTTCTCTAAGGCACATGTTCGATATGCAGGAGCCGCCCAGGAAAAGCGGTCCACAGACCGCCTTGGGCACGGGAGAGGTGGTGTCCCTGGGGGAGGGGACGGTTCTGAGCTGAGGCCCAGCGCCGGTGTCGGGGTGCCGGCGGCGTGGAAGGCGGCGGAGGGCTCCGAAGCGATGCGAACTGTCCCTGCCAAGGCGCGGAGGTGTGAGCGAGGGCGGCGTGTTGAGTGAGAGGCCAGGGTGGGAAAACCGGATCGTTTCTTTGGGAATGTGTCAGAATTCCACTTTTTTATTTTGCTTTGAAATGATTTCTGAAGTATCTGCCAGACCATGTTGCACGCAAGCCAACGAACATTTCAAAGCCAAACCCGACATTTTGAATGGCCTCTTCTACTTCTTTTCAGAAGAGTGGAGAAGGAGAAGTTGATGACGTCATTTCAGTATTGTCCTCAAACACCTTTCATCATCTGCGCTCACAACACACAACTGAAAGGCAGACACCCTGTGTGTTTGTGGACAGTGTGTGAGAGGCAGACACCCGGCGCTGGCCTGAACACACTCATGACACTCCGTGGCCATCAGGGTGCCTTTCTGTGGACTGCAGTTTTGTGGTCTCCTTAAGCCCCTTACACACTGACCACCTTCAGAGGAAGAGAGAAGGCGGCAAGGACTTCTACCTGGATTGCCGGGCTCCTGGGTTGCCTTATCCTTGAAAGGGCCTTGGGCCACATGTCGTAGGCCACCCCTGCAGGCCGGTCCTTCAGATGAGCCGGTTCCCAACCTTTGGGCTCTACCGCCCTGAATCCTGGGGCCTCAGATACTTCTGTTCATTCTTCTTGCCAATAGAATCCTTGCTCAACAGTTTTTAGGCGGACCGTATTCTAGAACGTATGGCTGGGAATCTTGCCCATTTGTTTGTTTTTTGAGAAGGAGGATCTTTTCTTTATTTTTGGCTGCATTGGGCTGTGTTGCTGCGCACGGGCTTTCTCTAGTTGCGGCGAGCGGGGGCTACTCTTCGCTGCGGTGCACAGGCTTCTCACTGCGGTGGCTTCTCTTGTTGCGGAGCACGGGCAGTAGTTGCAACAACTCCAAGTAGTCTTAGTAGTTGTGGCTCGCGGGCTCTAGAGCGCAGGCTCAGTAGTTGTGGCGCACGGGCTTAGTTGCTCTGCGGCATGTGGGATCTACCCAGACCAGGGCTCGAACCCATGTCCCCTGCTTTGGCAGGCAGATTCTTAACTACTGTGCCACCAGGGAAGTCCCGCCCGTTTTTGTTTTTTGTTTTTCAGTCGGCTCATTGGTGACCTCATTGACCCTGGGCACCTGTCAGAGCTGCATAGGGGCTTGGAGGGCACCTGTGACCACCCCATGTGTTCACGTAGGAACCCATGGTTTCCTGCCTCACTGACAGTTGGCACTACTGAGATGGCGCCTTCTATCTGTGAAGGTCAAGTTTTATGGCTCCTCAGATGATACGCTGTCCTTAGAAGGATGTCTTGGTCGTGAAGAATGTTAGAGAACAGTCCTGGGTGGAGGGGGCATCGTTGCAGGGGTCCCCAAGACGGCGGGAAGGGCACCTTCACTCCACAGAGTGAAGAGGCCTATGGTGAGACTGTGCCTTGGGTGTGTGAGCTCTGCATCCCGACCGGTCCTGGGTATTTCCTACATTGAACTGCAAGCCCGCTGCTGCTTTGGGGAAGGGGCCCTTTTCCATGACCCAGTGCAGAGTGGCTTCCAAGTCTTTGTGGTCCTTACCCCACCCATCCTGGTGATGCCCGTGGGCTCACAACTCTCCTTCGACTAACGAGAAGCTAGCAGCTGACCAGGGTGCTGGATAGTTTCCACCCCATCCCTGCAGCCACGCATCTCACTGCAGCGATAATTCATTCAATTCACGCCCCAGAGCTGAACGAGGAGGCCGTTGGGGCGCTCTGGGTAGAAGACGCACATCCCTTCTGATAGAGCAGATATGACGTACATTTTATTGAAGAGCTCTTAATCTGTCATTTGTTAATAAGTGTATTTTTCTGTTTGTGCATATAGGCACGCACGCTGTTGGAGAATTTTGCATGAGCGTAAATTTCAAAATCCGTTTTCCTGGTAGATTCTCTGAAGAGTGACGTAGAGAAGATTTTCAAGAACGGTGTGGGAGCCGTATGTGGGTCTCCCTGAGTGGTCATGCCTGAGGGCAGGTGGCTGGCCACATACCCCTTGGAGGCCCCTTTCTCCTGCGTGTTGGTGGCGTGCATTGGTGGGGGGATGTGGACAGCACTCGAGGCTTCAGGGGTCACGGACGGGGCAGGCCAGAGGGCCTTCTGTCCAAAGGTTGAGGACCGTGAGTGCCACGTTTGTAGCGAAGCCAGTCTCCAGTAGGTGACAACAGCAACCAGTGTCAATTGAGAACATGCCGTGGGCCAGGTCATGCTCGGCACTAAACGTTTTTACCTTGTTGCGTCTCCATGACAACTCGGGGAGCTCAGGGTTAGCATTCTCCTGATTCCAGGCTCAGAGAATTGGGTTCCTTCCGCAAGCGACAGAGCTGCGATTTGAACGCAAGCCATCTGGCGTCTCAGCCCACGTGCAGCTCTGGCTGTTACATTCTGCGGCCTCCCAAGGAGGGAAAGCGTGTGTTCACGCACACGCGTGTACACACTCGTCTTCCATGCCTTTGCTGCACCACTGGGAAGTGACACGCACGGTGCTGGGGGGTAATGGAACAGAGAGCTTACGATCACTTAGCGGTGATGACTTGAAAGCAGGGGTGACCGTCACATCACAGTAGGGCTCGTTTTTCTGCCTCGATGCTGGGGACAGGCTTCACAGCCAAACTGAGGAACCAGGACATACGTTCTGGTTCTCTGGTAAAAGACTCGGCTCTTCAAGCTAAAGGACCACGTCTGCTGCTCTCCTCAGCCCTTATTTTTCTTTCCTGCCACGGCTCTTAGCAGTCGTCTTCCTTCTGCCCTCCCCACTGAGGCTCTTGGTTATATATAGTCCCTGTCACCTTGGGGGCCAAAGGAATGCTGAGACTAGGCAGGGGGCCGATACGGCCTCCAAGACACAGAGTGACTCTCCACCCAGAGCCCCAGGAACAGTGCTAGCCATCCCCACGTCAGCCAAAATGGATTGAACTGGCTCCTCCCAAACTTTGGGTGACATCTTGTGTCTACTCTGTCATCCGATTCCTACCACCACCCCCTGGCTTCCTCTCGACTTCAGCCCCCAGCTGGTGGCCAGCACTCTGTAAAGTGAGAGGGCCCCTGGTCAAGGCAACAGCCCTCTGTTTAAGAAGCACACTTTCCACTGGGGCGTGGAATTGTCAAAACCGGCCCCCCGAGGACGTGTGGCCGCCCAAGCAGCAGTGCGCTGCCTCGTCACCTGGACCGCACTTCCCCGCAGACCGAGCAGTGACGGAGCACACTGGCCGGGTCCCCCTGCCCTGGCAAGTCCTTCCTCTCCAGCTCGCCTTTTCTACACTCCACAATAAGTCCCCTTTCTGTTTCCACTTGTCATTACATCACCCTTCATTCCAGCAAACTCTCGTCATGTGTTATTTCTAAGCTTACATATTATTAACATTCAAGGGTAGCAGTTTCCTGATGCCATGTAGGAAAGCACCTTAATCTCACCCGCAGTGTGTTTCCAGATCCCACCGTGGATGGCCGGTTTCTGGAAGGTATCAGTACCCCCTCCCCCACGTGCTCCTGGAAGCTGAGGGAGAGGAGAGTGTGCCTTTGCGCCCCCCCCCCCCCTTAGCCTATAGGATAGGAAGAGATGGGCTGTGTTCCTCTTTCTAGCACTTAACCCCTTCTAGCTTTGGGGTTTTGTCTGTCTTCACCTGCTGCGCCCCCGACACACACACACACACACACACACACACACACACACACACACTCACTCACTCACTCACTCACTCACTCACTCACTCACTCACTCACTCTCACAGATAGCAACTCAGTGAAGGCAGGAACGTCTGTCTGTCTTGTCCATTGCTGTATCCCCAGTGCCTGGTACCCTGCACATGTTCTATCAATGTTTGTTAAATAAATCGGAAGCCGAGAGAGAGAGAACCCAGAGGGCATCGGCGTTGTTTCTGCTTTCCTCGCCAAATCGGGAGTAGGGACCATCTGTTTCATTTGCGGATTAAACACTGACGGAGCCGGCTCCATGTGTAACGTGTGTAAAGGGTACGCGTGCCCAGCAGCAGTAATAGTGGCACAGGTGGCTCTTGTTAGGACTGTGGTGGCAGGAACAATGTGTGCTCGCCTGGGACCTGCTGGATCTAGACGGCCCATGGGCCCTACACGGTGTGTCTGGGGAGGAGGGGTCCCCAAGGGGGAGGCTCTGAACACCTAGTTCACCCCATCCACGGTGTCCTCGTTAGCCTTGTTTACAGCGGGGCCTCTCCTGCCCTGCCCTTTGCTCTAAATACCTCTTGCCCGAGAACTTGAGGGCAGCTTTTCTTCACGTTGATTCCTCGGGACATCTCTAGCGAATCAGAGGATACTTGCAAGGTGATAGGATATGTGACTGTGAAAGGGGAAGAGTTTGGTCTCTTCATGGTGACAGCTGTCTCAGGTGGGACCTCAGCCCATTCAGAGTAAGATGCTAGATGCAGCACAAGACGGCAGGCTCCCGGGAGCTATGCCTCTGCACCGTCCTTCCAGCGCTCAGCCAGTAAGGCGAAATTGTTCTCGTGTGACTGATACTTTTACAAATAATTAGAGACGAATAGTTGTTCTTGCTGATGGTGTCTTTACTGAAGGATCTTGGTTACAAGTAAGGGGAAATGACTCTGGCTCCTTTAGGTTAAAGAACATGTAATTTATTTGAACGACGTTGGGTTACTTGCAAGAATCTAAGGGATGGTGTGGCCAACCAAGTCTCAGGAAGGGCCAGAAGATGGGCAGGCCTGGGACCTTCCAGCCGGAGTTGGTAGAGTACCCCTCCGGAGCGTCCCCTTGACGGTGGCTGAACCCCAACTCTGTCAGTCCAAAGTCACAAAATTCCTGGAGAAGAAAGCCTGGTTCGCCTCACTGGCTCCACCGCTAGACCCACCAGCTGTGTCTGTAGGAGCAAGTTGAACGGACATGGCCGCTGCTTCCTCCCCTGCCAATAATATGTTCCTTTGAGGTCTGAGACGCAGACCCTCAGTTCAGATCTGCCACCGAGTAGCCTTTGCATCTTGGCCAAATGATTTGCTTTAAACAAAGCACAGCAGATGGGTAAGCATTTGATGTATTGAGAAAGCGTCCTCCTGATGGCCGCGCCTCCCTGCGTTTCTCTACCTGAGTTAGGACGTCAGCAGCAGCGCCTTCCTGTCACCTTGCCCGTTGTCCCTAATTGATGCCAGGCGGTGCTTCCCAGTCCGTAGGGCCCAAACGAAGGGGTTTGCAATGGAGAATCCATAGCCTGACTGGAGCCATCCGGAAACCTTCTGATCCTTCATCGAGAGGGAATTGTCAGAACAAGGTGTCCATAACGGAGCTCCCGACCGTGTTTTCAGAGACACTTGAGTTTCTGCCAGACTCTCTCCGGATTCACATTCCCAGGGGTACCAGTGCAGCACAGTGAGAGGGCGTTGCTTAGCGAATGTCGGTGCGCCGGAGAATTGGCATTAAGTGATTGACTCGACAACTCACAATCTGCTGATATGAAGGGTTATCTGCTTACAGGTGAATCCTGTTGAATTATGGCCGGGCAATTGCCGGGCTGAACTTATCTCAGGGACGGGAAATGAGTAACGCTTATAAGAACAAAGATGGGACCTAGAAACTAGTCAGCACTTTCTGTGCAGGAAGCAACAGTAATGGCTGAGTTTCTACACAGCCCCTCCAGGGACGGTGTCTTCTGCGGGGGGGTTTAGTTTTGTTTTGGGGAGGCAGGGGTGGGTCGATTTTCTGCCTTTCTCATGAGACCGGGAGACCCGTAAAGAGACGACGTGTATCTTTGCCCTGTCGGACCTGACCCGCAAGGAGGACTCGGTAGATTGTGTTGAGTTTGGTTCTGGTGTGGGTAAATCTAACTCGCTTGGGCAGTGCCCTCGGCTAGGGCACTTGACGAGCAAGTCTGACCCCTCCGTTGGGACCTGATTTGCCCCGGGCCAGGGAGATGAGCTCTCAGGTCCTCATGCTGGGTGTCCATGAGCCGAGTGTCAGCCTCACCACTCCCATGGCTGTGACAGGGCCACCAGGCACCCAGCAAGGCCCTCATTCCTGGAGCCCAGACCCCGTGAGCCCGCCTTTCACTGGGCCTCCATCCGGCTCCTCTGCCCTGTCTCTTGCAGTCCTAATTCTTTTTAATTTCCTGTTTCTAGGCAAGTCCTTTTTCCCTCCTCCCCACACCTCCTCTCGGGTCACCCTCCCTGCTTCCTGCTGAGAACCACGCTGCCTCTGGCCCCCAGATGTGTCTCTGCACCGCTCTCCTCTCCCCAGTCAGCTTCCTACTCTTCAGAGTTGCTTCTTGTCGAGTTTTTCTATTTATACAAAGCAGGACCTCCTGTCCGCATTGAAATGGGGTGCCCATCCGGGGCCTGGGCCCTCAGAGGACAGGGGTGAGATGCCAGCGCCAGGAGGGTGCCTCTCCCCTTCCCACGTCACCCCAGCACAAATCCAGCCCAGGCACACTCAGGGGTACCAGGTTCATCCCTCCAAAAACTCATTTCGGAGAAGACCCCAGCTCTCACCCTCAGGAAGCTGGTACTTTCCAGAATGGAGGCAGTGTCAGCACCCGTGTGCGCCAGGCCCTTGGCCGGGGAACGTCACGTAACCCTCCCGCAGCCTGGGGACACGTGTGTCGGCCCTGTGGACGTGGAACACGGAGGCATCGAGCGGCCGGCTCGCACGGGCCAGCAAGGGGCCGGGCTGGGGTCGGCAAGTCCTCCCTGTGCCCGGCGCTGTGTGCGTAGGCTGTGACCTTGTCGAAAGGCAGAGACACAAACGCCGTCACAGACACATTCCGTCGGCGTGACATAAAGCCCTGGGAAAGTTAAGATCTGTGCAATTCCAGTTTTCTTTGTTTTCAGTCAGAACCCAAACATAGGCACATCCTAGGCATGTTCTTTGCCCTCTGATGGATTTCTCTGAGGGGCTGTGCCGTCACGGCTGGCTCACAAGCCCTGGCATTCCCCCTCGCGCGGCAGGACCTCCGAGGGCCCCCGGGTTGCCTCCTCCCACCTGATGCTCCATCCCAGCCGGTCCTGCGGCTCCTCCCGCCCTCACGGGCTCTCATTCACCCCTGAGCCCCGACTTTCTCACGCAGAGACTGGGGGAAATTCTTGTTCTACCAGCTGACTGCCCGACGGTGAGAAGAATATTGGGATCTGAGCACGTGTGCCCTGTGGCAGAACGGGAGCTCTGACGTTTGTACTTCGTGCCATGCTGTCATTTTCATCATCGTTATCATTCGTGCCACCCCAGCGAGAGTGCCCAGGCTCCCCGGCCCCCGAGTCCCGCTCTGCCCATCCCCGCGCGTGGCGGGATGTCTCCCGATGTCGGGCACGTCTCTGGAGCTCCCTTGGGCCCCTGCACACCGTCTGGGTCCCCCTTTGGGTGTGCTTTCACCGTCTCCCTCTGCTGCCGGCAGCCCTGTCCTCAGCGCACACCCTTGCCCTGCCCTTCCTCCAAGGCCTTTCACATTTCACTTTCCCGTGGCTTCTCTCGCCTGGTGCCCACAGCCAGTGTTTCGCCCGGCACAGCCGCCCTTCCTGTGGCTAATAACCGACACGGATGCTGCCAGATACTCGCGTCCCACCTTTCCTGGATGCCCCCGTCATCGCCCCCGGGCCTCGGCTAGAATTGGGCTGGTTCTCAACTAAATGCCACCCAGGCGTTCCCCTGTTTCTGCCCCTCTTCCTTCTCTTCTGGAACGAATGGCTTTTTATTTCTGTTGTTAAGCCAGGGGGCCGGCTTGCTCATCGGACGCGCGCAAGGCACCGGTTGGGGGCCGTGGGTTGTACAAGGAGTCAAGATCACTGTCATCACAGCCGCCATTTATGGAGCGCCAGTTATGATCTAGAAGTTTTATATCCTTCATTTTATTGAATCCTCGCAGCAAGCTTAGGAATTTGATATTTTTAGGCTTGTTCTACAGATGGTGGAACCGAACTCAGAGTTAAGGCACTTTCCCGACATTTCATAGCTAGAAAGTGGACATGTTTGAAGTCAGGTCTCCCTGAGTCCCCAAACCAGTGCCCCTTCCGCCACATCAGACCGCACGGTGCCTGCTTTTGGAGATCCTGTGACCTAAGGAAAGAAGCGTGAATAAGTAAGATAAGAATTGAAAGATGGAGGCCAGTCATTGGAGAGCAGTGGCCTGGCTGTGAGCGCCTCTCTGACCCCAGGGAGGCGAGGTCTCTGTGGGTGGAGAGGTCTCTGTGGAGGAGGTGGACGCTGCCCTGGGGTGGGGTGCGAAAGGGATGAGGGTGCAAGCAGAGGGGGCAGGAGGATGGGTGGAAGGTCTGTTGAGGGGATGGGGGAGCCCGCTGGAGCCGCAGAGGAAGGTTTACCTGCCAGCGGAGAGAGGAGAGCCTGGCGGGATGGGCTGAGTGCCAGATAAGAAAAGAACCAGATTCAGCAAATCAGAGATGACTTTTGCACAGTATTTTGATGAAAGCACAGTTTGGGGAAAATTCAAATGTAGAACTGTGGTGTGAAATAGATTCACGAGCAGGGAGACAACAGAGGCTGGTCTCTGCACCGTGTCTGTGCAAACGCAGGCCCCCAGCCCGGCCGAGTCGCCAGGTGGGCTGGAGGAAGGCGGCCCGTGCCCGCGCCCCGAACACAGCTCCCGAGTGGGCAGGTGTGGGCCGAGGGGGGAGCTCAAGGGGAACTGCCATTCTTCAGCCCTTCAGTTAGAAAGTCAGAATGTCAATATGTTCACCGTCTCTGCACGGCCTCTACTCTTTTCTCAGCATATTTGCCTAGTAAGGGGATTAAAGGGAACATTTACATGAACTTTTGAAAGCCAATATTCCAGTTTTGTCTCTTCTTCTGCGATTCCCTCCCTCAGCTCAGGAGCCTGCTGCAGAAAGATCTGTGTGATCAGTGAGAACCCGGTCAATACCTACGCAAATGCCACGTATTGATGGGCACAGCCGGCGAAAACAGCTCCGGGGGCCGTTCCTAAATGTCCTCTGTGGGTCCTCAGAGGCTGCGTGAGAGCTGTTTGTGGGCCCTGATCCTTCCAGTGTGAAGAACAAAGCAGACAATAGGAGGATATACAGTTTGGTTCCAAACAGCCAACCACAGCTGGCAGCCAGTATGGCTTTCCTTGTGATGAGCAAAAACCGGATAAAAAGGCTTCCATAAAACTGGCCTTTGTATCCCCCTCCCTCCCGCCACCTCGCCCCTCCCTCCCCCACTCCTCTCCCCTCCCTCTCCCCTCCTCCCCCCCATCATCAGTGAGCATTAGGAGCCGTTACCCACGCTCCACTGTGGCAGGGGTGTTGGCATCACAGCCTCCGTAATTTGCTGGTTTCCAGTGTTTCACTGGAAAAAATATGGACCATGAATCCCGACGGACAATCTTCAGCAAACACAACACTGTCCCTGAGAGACCGTGTTTCACATCCTTTCCCCGTTTGCTAAGGAGTTTTTCTTACATCTTTTGGTAATTGCCATGAGCTGGACTTGTAAATATTATAAGTGGTTGAGTAATACTCATCTGGTAAACTGACCAAAGGAAACGGACGGTTTTTTTCCACTCTTGGAAGTCTGGCATCCCAGGCCTGTCCCTGAAAGGGGCACTTGGGGATTGGAAGGGAAAATGTGCCCTGCCAGGTGCCAGCAGGCCCCACGCAGAGCTGAGTGATGTGTGCAGGAAGGCTGCCGGCGTCCGCAGCCTCGCCCGGTGTTTGTGTGCTGGGTTTGGGGGCAAAGAGCATTCATTGTTTCAGAAGTTGGTAGGTTCCCAGAAGTTCCACTGTCTTTCCTGGGTCTGAAATGTCCAACATTTCCTTAGCCGGGGGCGGGGGCGGGGGATGGATGACTAGACCCCCTGAGGTTTAAGCCCCACTCTGAGGCAAGAGAAAGAAGTTCTCTCTGTCACGTGACGGGATGCTTTTCCTGTTCCTCCCATGGGCAGTGGCCATCGGTGGCTTGGTCTCCCTCGTCCTCCAAGCTGGAACCACCTTCCTATATCTGAAGTGTTGGGGGCTCTTCCCTGCCTCTGTCTTTAAGGAATAGCAACCCCTCTGTGTTTTGCGTGGTGGTGGTGTGGTGGATTTTCTGATGATGCCTTTTGGTGATACCTGCTGAAGTTTCTGTAGATGAAACTTGTGGGGGTTGCTTCCAAAACATACACCAGGGACAGGGAGCGGGTGAGGGTATAGATGAAACCAGATCGGCCACGAACCGACCCCTGTTAAAGCTGAGTGGTGAGAGTTCATCACAGCTCCTTAGACTCTCCCGTCTGCTCTTGTATTTGTTTCAATTTTCCCACTATAAAAAGTTGCCCAAAGGAAGAAGGAAAGAAATGGGAAAAGGAAAAAAAAAAAAAGAGAAGAAACTCTTTATCTCAGTTTTCCAGCCCAAAGACACCTGGGCCTCCCCCCACCCCCGGATAAACCCCATGCTGTGCCGGGAATCAGGATCCCCACCCCCACCCCGAGACAGGCCCCAGGGGTAAGAAGGGGTAAGAGCCTGGCCCGAGGGCTCCACCCCACCTGGATTCCAATCCCAGCGCTTCCTCTCACCAGCTGTGGGGCATTAAGTAAGAGAGTTAGTTTTCTAGAACTTCAGTTTCCTCATAAAAAAACAGACAAGAATTAACCTGTTGCTGAGACTCGAGCAAGGCAACCTGGCCCGCTTTGAACCGTCCACGCACGCCGTGGCTCAGCTCTCCCTGGCTTTGAAAAGACCCTTGGTTTCTCTTTCCGAAGCATCCTTCAGAGGGGAGAGGCTCCATGCAAGGAAGGTGCTAGAGCTGTGTGACATTCCAGAAAAGCCCAAGTTCTACTCTTCGACCCAAAAGAATCCACAGGGCTGCAGCTGGCTTTGGCTCATCCCTGTCACCTGCCTCCTCAGAATAACTTCCTCCGCTGACCCTGCGCGCAGCCCGCTTTACTTAAACCTGCTGGAAACCTCCTACCCAGAGGACCCCTGTTTGCTGCGAAAGGGTTTGAAACGTCAGTCTTATTTCTCGTTGATCTCAAAGTCCCGCTTTTCATCTTTGGACAAGAAACCAAGTTTATCACATATTATCAAGTTACGGTCTCTGGTGTCAGCAGGTGAAGGGCGTTTCATGTTTCACAGGTCTTGTGGACCCCGTCGTACCTTTCCTGTGGCACCATTTGTAGAACTCACGGTTTCCGTGGTAGAATAATCAGCGGCTGAAAGAGGAATCGCCGTATTGACGATGGTTCCCATAGGGCCGCCACTCTGCCCACGCGGCGCTGTGAACCGTCTCCGAGGTGCCGGAGCTTTTCCCCATCCCCCTGCGGTCTCTGCGGGGTTTGTAATTGGGATTGACCATCTTTCTCTTGGACTCAACGCATTTTCCTAGCTCCTCTTGGACTCTTTTGGGATTGACCATCTTTCTCTTGGACTCAGCGCATTTTCCTAGCTCCTCTTGGACTCTTTTGGGATTGACCATCTTTCTCTTGGACTCAGCGCATTTTCCTAGCTCCGCTCTCCCCGTTGCTTTACCTCTTCTGTGTCCTCCTCTTTGGTGCCTGATGTCCCTTCCAGATACTCAATGCATGTATTCGTTTATAGCAAAAAGAATGTCTCGTGCCTCTTCCGTGTGCCAGGCCCTGCCCCAGGCACAGGGGACGTGGCGGTGAACACAGTCCCTGCCGTAGACGCTCACGTGCCGGTGGCGGATGTAGATAGTAACTGACTGAGGACCCAAATCGTGGTTGAAGAAGGGTCACTGCAGAGACAGAAGGAACACGGTCCATTGCAGGTCACGAAGGAGTTCCTGGAGGATGGGAAACTGATGCTGAGTTTTGGAGGATGAACAGGGATTAGACTGAGAGGGGCAGGAAAGACAGCACGGGTCCAGGCCGGGAGGCAGGAGGGTGCAGGGCACGTTGGAAGAACCGAAGTCAGGATGGCCCGAGCACAGAATACCATGTGGCTTCACGGGTCGCAGGGGGCAGATGACGCGGGGCCTTCAAATGCCATGAGGAGTGGGGATTCTAAGCCGTTGGACCGTTTTGAGCCAGGAAGCAACCTGATCTGATTTCCATTCCAGCTCAATTGTGGGGAAAGGATTGGGTAAAGGGAGTGGCTGGTCAGTCCTTGCAGTGACCCAAGCAGGAGATGGTGGTGACTATGATGCCTGAGGCTGCTTCCATCGGACCATGCGTAGAAACTCAAACCCGATGTATGGTTTCTCCTTCCCAGCCAGTTACCGCTCTTGATTTCTTTGTCCTGCTTTTCTCATAATCGCCCTGATTTGAAAATTCAGGGCCACTCATATGGGCCTCCCCTTGGGCCATCGCAGCCTTGGTCCAGAACCCGGGCCGCACAGGCAGCCTCTCAGCCCCACGCGCCCTCCCAGCCCCAATCCTGGCTGAGCGTCGGCGGCAGGACTTCTTCCTGAGCGCCCACTCAGCCCGTCTTCTCCCCTTTCCTCAGAAACACAGTCCTCCCCCTTGGCTTTAGGATAAGCCTGGGCTCCGGAGGGCCAGCAGTGGCCCCTGACGCTTCACCTCGGTCTGTCTGCTTCCCTCGTTTTCACTGTTTTTTAAGGAAAAAGGTTGCACAATATAAACCTTTCCCCCGGCCAAGAAGCGGTGGGATTCCTGCCCAGGTGGAGCCTTCGGTCAGCCTGGAGATGTTTCTGGAGGCAGAAATGAATGAAAAGATGTGTTCTTCTGCTCTGGCAAGAAGGTGGACTGAGAGAATGTTCACTCAACAGCCACACACACCCCCACCGCCTTACTACAAGCATCTTGAAATGCTAGATGAAATATTACAACACCCCCCCCCCAGAGTGTTAACGGATGGCTGAATTTACAAGGAAGAAAGGAAATCCCAGATGAAAGAAATGGAGGGAGAGCCAGAGACCAGCACCTAAGTGAGACCATCCGTGGCCACAGTGACATAGAACAGGGTCGGCAGATTCTGTGAGAGGCCAGCCAGTGAATGCGTTAGGCTTTGCAGACCCCAGACAGTGTGACACATCTCCTTTTTCTTTTTTGACAACCCGGTAAAAATTAAAATACCACTCTTAGCTCATGGGTTATATAAAGCAGACCACAAGGGACTTCCCTGGTGGCGCAGTGCTTAAGAATCCGCCTGCCAATGCAGGGGACGTGGGTTTGAGCCCTGGTCCGGGAAGATCCCATGTGCCGTGGAGCCCGTGCGCCACAACTACTGAGCCTGCGTGCCACAACTACTGAAGCCTGCACGCCTAGAGCCCGTGCTCTGCAACAAGAGAAGCCACTGCATATGAGAAGCCTGAGCACTGTGATGAAGAGTAGCCCCCGCTCGCTGCAACTAGAGAAGGCCCACGTGCAGCAACGAAGACCCAATGTAGCCCAAAATAAATATTTTTAAGAAAGAGGCACACTTGTGGCAAAGCTAGAGGAAAAAAATGGATGCATGAACAGGTGGTGTGAGAAATAAAAAGGACTGAGATACAGCATACTGTTTAAATTATAGGAGAATATAATGAACAATCTTATACCAGTACTTTTGGACACGCAGAAAAAAATGGGCAATTTCCCAGAAAAATATAATTTAACAAAACTGACTCAAGAAGAAGGGGAAGCAGAATTCCCAACGTGGGGAGCTGTCCAAGTGTGGCGTGAGTGTCGAAAACACCTTGAGCGGCTGTTCACTCATTCATTCAACGATTGTGTCTTAAGTCTCCACACCAGGCACTGTTGCAGAAAGCTGGCGATGCAGCCGTAAATAAAATCATCAGAACTCCACACGCTATGTCCATTCTGTCCAGCAGAACTTTCTGTGAAGGTGGAGATGTTCTCTGGTGTCTGTCTGATAGGGTAGCCATTGGCCACATGTGGCTCTTAAGCTCTGGAAGCCTGACGTGGCCAGTGGTTATCTGGTAGCCAATAAGATCGATAACGTGTTAACGGCTTCCTATAAGAGAATAAGCTGCTGAACTCTGGGGACCCTGAGCTTTCCCGAAACAGCTCCTCAGTCTGAGGTGGGCAGTCCTGGGGGCCGAACAGCCACGTGACCCTGACTCCCCTGCTACTCGTAGAGCATTTTCACGTGCTTCACCTCATCTCCTCACTCCCCTCTCGGGGCCTTCATTTAGCGAGCGCTTGCGCCATCGTGGCCGGGCCCTGTGTCTGATACGCCACCACAGTGCTGGCCTCCGGGGTGGAGGAGGCACTCATCGCCCACCAGGGAAGTCAGCGTGGAAGGCAGTGAGCGCGTCGGGGGAAGGGGCCGAGTCCTCCTGGGCCCTCCCTCTTCATCAGCGTTGCAGGGATGGGCGTGGTGAGTCCAGCCGCGTCAGCTGGGGGAGACGGGGCGGGCTTGGCGGGCAGAGCTGGACACAGGGAGCAGACTGGCCGGGAGGCCCGATGCTCTCCTTTGTGGTCCGCAGACAAGAAGTTGAGGAAGTGAAACTAGAAAGTGTTAATACAAAAAAACTTAAAGAAAAAGTCTGTCTCTCAGAATTTTTTTACAGAGGGGTGCCAAGTATTGGGCTCAAGAAGGAAAGCTAAAGCCATGTGGATAGGGGAGAAAATGGATTCTAGAATCAGTATTTCTTCATAGACACCAAGCCCTTTGCTTTATCAAGGCCTCATCAATGCAAACAGAAAACGGGGCCGAGCTGTGCACAGAAGCCGGAGCGGGGGGCTGAAAGGGGAGGCCCCAGCAGGTCAGGAACGCGGGCACTCTTCCGGCACAGCTCTCGAGGTGGCGAGACGGCAACTCTCCGGTGTCCCTGGAGCCCCTCCCTTCCGCAGCCTCCAGCCTGCACAACCAGAGGCCGCGGACAGCCCCCCCACACCGGGGCTCCCTGGAGAACTGCAGCAGCCACTGTCTCTCAGAAGGTGTCTCACGGGATGGGTGATGCCCGTCTGGTGTGAGTCCTCACGGGGGGTCTTGTATGCTTCTGTTTTTCAGGGATGATAATGGTGATTCTGTTGCTGCTCGTGGCTATTGTGGTCGTTGCAGTCTGGCCTACTGACTAGTGGCCGTCAGGGGACCACAGCCGGGACACCTGCCAGTGATGGAGTGAAGTTCAGCATCCTCTTGCTGCCCGAAAGCCACTCAATAAACTCCCCCAAAGCTCTGACCTCCTGACGTGCGTTGCTTCAGCAAAGGCAGGTCGTGTGGCAGCTCCAGAGAGCTGCCGGGGTATTGGGCAGTGTGGCCCTCGTGGGTTCTGCCTTGGTCATTGGGCTGCTAGCCCAGGGTCCCTCAGTGGTCACTGCCCTGTGGCTGCTGATGGAGTCCGGCCACCCCACAGCGTGCTGGGCACCCTGGGGGGACGATGGCGAATTCCTACGCAGCTTGTGACCTCGAGTGTCTAGTCTGCTTGGGGAAGTCATGTGCCCATGTGGGAGACCAGTGAACAGACAAGGCCACGCGTGTCCGAGAGGGAGGAAGGAGTGACATGAGGAAGGAGACACGCGCAGGCACGTGTCTCCGGGCAACTGCCGCCCGCCTCACTGCCCGAGTCCCCCCACGAGGCTCGCCACTCCTCCTGGTGAAATAGCTCAGGACTCCACTTTAGGAACCACCTTCAGGCCTAGAAGCATGTTCTTGTTTCCTCCCTCGGTGTAGTAAACCCATCTTCCCAGGCTGAAACGTCCTGTACGCAGCCGGAATCAAGTCTGATGAATCTGATCGGGCAGGAAGGTACCGTTTAGGGTTCAGAGGAAGGTGTGATTGTGCAGGGAGGAGAACAGTACCTTGATTTGGCTCCTAAACTGGCCCTGACAACCTTGTGTGTGTGTGTGTACTGCACGCGTTGCACACGTGTGCACGTGCATGATGGCAAGGGCAGACACGTGGGCTAGGCCTGCGAAGGGTGCCGGGCCCGCGGGAGCGGCAGTGAGTCTGGGTTGGAAGGGGCAGAGGGCCAAGCTTCGTGCCCTCCCTCCTGGCCAAGCGGAAGGCGGGCTGGGCCGGCGGGCCATGCTTTGCGCTCTGTGGCTCCAGGCGAAAGAATTGGTGATGAAAAACTAGGGGCAGTTTCCAAGCACAAGATTTCCCTGGAAGAGGAGAGATCGGGCAGCTGGGAGGGGAGTCCTGGGGGGTCTCCTGTGGATTTCCTAGAGACTGTGGGCGGCTGCTGTCCAGAAGGCGTGACCTGACCCATCTCACCGCATCCTCCCTTCCCGGGGAGCCGAGATAGGCACCAGGAGGACCGCACTGCAGCCTGGCGACCCGGAGACTCCAGCGCACAGCGAAGACCGGGCTCCAGACCCCAGGCCTCCGTCAGGGGAGTCAAGGTTCTGTGCTTGGTCAGTTGTTAAGTCGCCGCAAAGGCTGGGTGACCCTATTCCCAGCAGCTCCCCGCTAGAGGGGCCAGGTCACTACCAGGCCACCTGGGCAGCCCCGCTGCCACCTGGTGTGTGTGTGGCGGTGACACGCGGCACTCTTCTGGGAGGTGGTCTAGCCCTGGACTCCGCTCCGGGCCAGCTGGGACGGCGCTGCAGTCACAGTTACCCAAATCCGAACAACCTCACTCCATCCCCAGCGTCGGTGCCTCCCTCCTGCTGCCCGTCCACGCAAGTGGGCTGGGGGCCCAGACCCGGGCTGCTGGGACAGCCACGCGGGCTGTGGCAGAAGAAAGGGGACTCTGGGAACACTCTGCCCAGAAGGGAAGCCGTCGCCTCTGCTCGCAGCTCCCTGGCTGGACTCACCTGATCTGCTCAGCGAGAGGACCGGGAGGCACGCAGAGGCAGAGAGCCTGAACTAGGCAGTGCGCCCGCTGACAGCCACGCCCCTCGCCAGCAGTGCGAGCGCGAGCCAGATACCCTTACCGCGCCTCCGTTTCCTCCTCTAGAAAACGGAGAGAACACAGCTTCCTGCCTCCGGGGCTGACTGCGAGGGTCGGGTGAGCCAGCACGTGGCAGCACGGAGCACCCCGAGGGCCTCAGCTGACAGCGGGTTCTCCCTCTACCCCAAGCCTACAGCCGCCCCCCGGCCCGGGTGGCCTCCGCATCCAGGGCTCGAGGATCCTACCCCCTGCTTCCGACCCGGTGCCCGCTGACCTCCAGGGCTGCCAGCACGTGCAGAGCAGGCGAGGCCCTGGGAGCCGTGTTCAGACTGGCGGTGGCCCAGGGACGAGGGCAGGAGCGCGGGGCAGCCGTGAGCAGGAGACGCGCTGTCGGGGGTCGGGACGGGGAAGCACAGGAGAGAACACGGAGGCAGGCTTGTGTCGGGAACCAAGGCGCTGTGCTCCCGAAGGAGCTGGGCCGGACGGGGGCCAGGCGCCTGCGCACCCTAAGGCGCCCTGGGAGGCACTTTCCGCGGGGGCAGGGCGGTTGCTAACGGATCCCCCAGCGGAAGATCAGGCATCCGCAGAGCACATCGTTCAGTCTTGTGCCAAACCCCAAATCTGTATAAACAGCGTCTCCTTGGAGCCCCCCACTTTGGGGCTCACGGGAGGGGGCGCTGAAGGTCTGTTTGACTTTCTCACCTCCCCTTGCTCAGCATGGAGCCCCGGCAACTCGTGGGGGGGTCTTTGAACCGGAGCCACGGCGGCCTGGCTCGGCCACACGGAAAGGCCTTTCCGAGCCAAACGCTCAGCTGATGCGCGCACACAGCGCTGCTGTCCTTTTGACTGAGTGGGCTGTGGGCGTGGCCCAGCCCTTCCTAGCCGGGTGACCTGGACCTGCAGGCAGGGGAGGGGTAAGAAGCTGGTCGGGTGAGACCGTGAGGACCTGCCGTCCAGGCCTGGGGTGGTGCCGGGCAGGGCGGCTCCCCTTTTGGGAGATACCCACCCCACTCTGAACTGAGGCGCAGCCCCAAATTGCCGAGGCATCCCGAGCGGCTGGGATGGGCCACTCGGGGTCTGTTGTTACGTCAGGAGCCACCCTGAGGTCCTGTGGCATTTTCCAGCTGGGTTTGGCCAGGCCTGGTCTCCCCCTTCAATGGCGTCAGGCCCAAGGTGCCAGGCGGCCGGCAGGGCTCTGGATCGGTGGTGGGAGCAGTTAGTAGTACCCCAAGCGTAGGGAAGAGAGGCACGACCCGCCACCTTGGGTGCGTTTTCGATGAAAGTAAACTTTATTAAAATACCGTCGTTAAGTACTGTTTAACTGAACTGATGATTAATTAGAAGCATTTAAAGTCTGGATACTATATAAAGAAGTCCAGATACCTGGTTACGACGGGTACTTTTGTTCCACTGCAATGTCATTACAATGAATAACTGTAACCAAACCTTAGTTTTCATTAGCCCCAGGACACTCCGCTGCGCTCCCGGCAGAGCCCTGGACCCTCCTCGCACGGGGCTGCTGCAGGATCCCCGACTGTCCCTCTGCTCCAAGGACTGTCAGGTTCTCTCCTGACCTGTGCTCTGAGAACCACCAGCCGGCCTGTGGCCGGTACTCCTGCCTCTCCAGCTCCGGGCTTATACCGAGAGTTCTTTGTGTAGATTAGTGAAAGATCATCTTTCATCTAGTTGGGTTTTCTAGCCTAGCCCTGCTGAAGGTAAGTGCGGTTTCCCCCCCTTTATTTTGAAAAGTGGGCCAAGACTCGTCTTTCCTCTAATTGCTTCTTATGGCTTCAGAGTTCTCCCACCTCCATGCCAGTAACAGAAAGCATTTGCCTCTCTCCAGAAGTGACTTGCTGTCCTGTTGAGTCTCCAGCCTGATAGAGTATTTGGATGGATTAACTCATTGCTTTATTTCTCACACTGGCTCTGTCTGTCCTTTTTTTTTCTTTTTTTAAATAAATTTATTTTTATTTTTGGGTGCGTTGGGTCTTCGTCGCTGTGCACGGGCTTTCTCTAGTTGCGGCGAGCGGGGGCTACTCTTCTTTGCAGCTCACAGGCTTAGTTGCTCTGCAGCATGTGGGATCTTCCTGGACCAGGGCTCGAACCCGTCGCCTGTGCTGGCAGGCGGATTCTTAAACCACTGCGCCACCAGGGAAGTCCCTATCCGTCCTTCCACGCCTAGTTTTTCTTGGCGTATTTCTTAAACGTCTTTATTTAGTCTCAAAAGAGTATAGACAGAGCTATCTGTTCAACAGAATCGGAAACCTAGGTGCGTCTCAGCCGTGAGCCGGCAGCCCCCATCCCCAGGCGCTGTCTCGGGCCACAGGGTAGGGATTTACGAATGCGGGAGCCTCCCCGAGAGCCAGCCAGACACCGGGGAGCTCGCCTCCAGCGGGGTCTGGATTTTTGACTAGACTCTGCTGGCCCCCGAGTCCCTGATGGGAATCTCTCGGTTTCCTCATACCTCGGCATTCCGGTCTCTAAAGTGGACTTTTCCAACCACCCTGGGTCAGGACTTGGCAGCAAGCTGGCTGATTTCCTGCTTTGGCAGATGTCTTAAATCCTGCAAACAGTCCAGCTGGGTCTGAACTGGCTTTGAGGGGAGCCCGAGGCTGCAGAAAAGGCTCGCTTTCGCCTCCGCCTGTCCAGCCACCTGAGGCCTGTAGCCTGTCCCTGCCCATCCAGCGTCCGGTGCTGCCGCCCCTGGGTCTACCCACCCGAGCTTTGACGCCTGGTTCCGAGAGCACAGCTCCCGTTCCTAGAGCCGGACCCCTGAGGAGGCTGGGCTAGCCCTGTTCCCTCCTGCGCCGCAGGAACAGCGTCTCGGCCTGCTCTCCACGCAGCGGGGACAGGCTTCCCGTGCCTTCCGGGGGCGGGCTGCGTAGCTGAGACTTGTCTTCGAAACAGCTGGGTGCAGAAATTATAGCTTCCTGGTGACGATCGGCTCCACTTTGCATGGTAACGCAACATGTTCCTAATGACTGAATTGTTTATTTAATAGAGAAATCACAACCACTTGGAAGTTTAAATATAGCCTCCAGAAAGCCAGCGAGCTCAGCTCCTGGTGGCTGCGTGGCGCCAGCCCCGGCCCCACCCCTGCGCCGAACGAAACCTCAGCGATGGCTTGAGAAAAGTCTTGAACGTCACTAACCCTGTTGTCTCTGCTGGTGAGTCTCCCCTTAGTTGTGCATAGAAGAAACTGGTTACGTGCAAGGCAGAAACTCTACTTGCAGGTTCTGAGTCAGATGGGGAGGTTCAGAGGTGCACTCTGCCCCACCCCTGGAGGCCCCCTGACCCGGAGCCCTGGGGACTGGCCAGGATGGAGCCCAGGGATGGTCTCTTGGGGACTGAACTAGAGACTGTCCAAATGGCACTTGGAGCCAGCCCGCCCCTAGGACCTTCCAAGCAAAGCTGCCCTTTTCCTGTTTTTGTTTGTTTAATTTTTTTTATTTTAGTGGGTTGTTAGGGCACCATCTCAGGCTTTGTGAAAAACCCAGGGCTCTGTCGTGCTGGGGAGTTTTTAGACCAGAAGCCATATTCCTTAAATGGCCTGAGGACTCACCATCCTCTCTCCCCACAGGCCGACCACCCGTAGCTCAGGCCACCAATAAAGACTGGGAGACAGAACAGTGTACAAGAGTTTATTTAATTGATATCTGAATTTAGTTCTATCATGTGGGGCCCATGTTACAAGTTCCATCTGGGTCCATTACAACTCTAACCAAAAAAAAAAAAAAGAAAAAGAAAAACTTAAAAAATCCACAACTTTCTCCTTGTCATTAAATATATTCATATATAATAACCATAATATATTAGTATGCATTGGAGAGGAACACCGACCCAAACAATATGTCATGGTCACAACTAAACATGTACAATTCTGAGTGAACAGAACTCCGAACGTAGGAGGGAGTCGGGGGGAGGACGGGAGGTGCCCTGGGGAGGGGGGCTGGCTTCGTTCTGGCGGGCCAAGGCCCCACGAGCACACGTCCCGATACCCCTAGGGTATGGCCTGGCTGTGGCCATGGACCGTGGCCCAGTAACCCCACCCATGGGTCTGGTTTGTCCACTCTCCACTCGTCCTTTGAGCATTGAAACCCTAACATTTTTCAGTTTCTTAAAGGGACCATGTCCCGATCCCTCAGGGTCTCCTTGATTTCAGTCTCATTCCAACCTGGGGCAACCCCAAGCCAGTCTGTGCCCATTTCCTGCAGCTACTGTGGAGGCAGAGTGCCAGGCGGGCGCGAGGGGCCTCCCACTGCCCAGGACCTGAGGATGCTGGCTCAGGACAGAAGCCCCAGCCTGCAGGTGAGTCCAGGGGCGGGCCCCCATCCGCCCCACTTCCCTCTGCCCCAATAGCATTACTGTGTGTCAGAAACGCAGGGACCCTGCTGTCAGGGGCTCCAGACCACCCAGCAGGTAGGAAAGTGGGCAACTTGGAAATTTTTTTTTTTCTAAAGAGACTATTCTGGTATGTTTTGCTTCAAACACCTACAATATCACAACTCTGGTTAATACACTCTTCAAAATCTAGTTCCATTTTATATCCTTTCCTAACTGTACAAGCCGGAGCACCTCAATTCCTATTCCATCTCCTCCCGGGGAGGGGGGGCGAGGGGAGGAAGAGGGGTGCTTTCCCAAGGATGGGTCCTCACCCCCAATTGGTGGCTGGATTCAGAGGAGCAGTGGGCTGGCTCTGGCTGGATCCGTGAAGTGGGGCGGGCAGCCGGCGAGGACTGATACCCCAACAGCGTCCTCACCCCACGCTGGCTGATCTGGTCACCCTGGCATTCCCTAACATTTCCTAGAGACCAAGCTACGTTGCTCTCGGGGTGGCGAGCAGGAGGGCGAGGCTGGAGGCTGGTTGAATTTAAAGCAAGATGCAGTGCTGCTTGGCAGGCCGCTGGCTCCAGCGCCTGAGGGGCCGCAGAGACGACCAGTGCAGGCCCCTGATGATGGGGGCTGAGACTCGGGCCCACTCAGGTGGGAGGTGGTGAGGCTGCCGTGGCCCTTCTGGGCGGAGGGCAGAGAAGCCGGGCCAGTATGAATAGACGCCGGATAACGGGGCAGGGCCTCTGCAGGCCTGTGGGCCAACTAAGTGCACTCGGACAACCCTGGGTAGCGTTGGAGAGCCAACTGCGTGGAGTGGTCCCTACGCTCCCAGCCTTGGGCTTGGATTCAGGCAAGGCAGATACCCCTTCCCAGGGCAGTTCTGTCTTCCCCCTGCCCCTGGGGGCATCTCTGGAATCCCTTCAAACACCCCCAGGCAGCCTTTCTCCCTCCACCTTAGGGTCAGCCACGGCCTGCCTGCCCGGCATCTGGGGCTTCCAGGGGCTGCCCCGGGGTCAGTTTACACCCGGCCTCACCCACGGCCCTGGCTGCCACCTCTGAAGATGTAACTGTGCCCATCCCTGCCCAGCTGTGGGCACTGCTCGGGGCCTTGTGGGAGCTGAGGTCATCACACAGTAGCGTCACTGCCGTAAACCCCGCCCGCGCCCCTTCCCCGGAAAATGTCATGAAGGGGCCGCTTGCCGCTTGCCAGAAAGGAGACACTCTGGGAGGTTTCGCGTGCGCGATGCCGCCCCCGTCAGGCACCTCCGCGGGCTTCTCAGGGGTGGCCCTGGGCCCACCCGTCAGCTGGGCGGGGGCTTCCCAGCCGGGGGGATGGGGGGGCCCCGAGGCGGCGCGGTGGAGACCACAGGCCGCCCGGGGAAGGCTGCTGGGACAGGCTCCTGCCGCCCCCCCCCCCGCATGCCCCCAGGGCCCTGCACAGGGGCCCCAGTTGTCACAAGCAGGGCTCCCGTGGGAATTCCCGAAGAAGGGTGTGGGGTTTTCTGTGTTGGGGGGGGAGGGGGATGGGGGGGTGGCCAGGCGGTGGGCCTGGGGTTCACAGTTCTCCTCGTGTGCTCTTCTCTACCCATCGCTGTGGGCCACCTGCGCGCTGCTGCGCCCGCCTGCCCCGGCCCCCCTCCCGGCCGCGGGGGGAGCGCCTCTCTGCTCTGGAGGGAACCCGTGAGGTAGCTAAATCTCGTCCTCAATCCGCCGGGCCCGGGCGCGCGAGGAGTGGGGCGGGGCCGGGGGCGGGGCCGCCGAGGGCCCCGCGCCGGCCCCGCCCCCACCCTCCCCCCAGCTGGAAAAGCCCTCACGGGCCAAGTCCACGCCGCCGCGGTGGCGGGGCGCCCGCTCCCGCTCGCCGGCCCCGGCGCCCAGCCCGCCCGGCGCGCCGCTGCCCCCCCCGCACCCGCCGCGCTAGGCCTTCTTGCACTTGCCCTTCTTCTCGCGCTGCTGGAACTTGCGCAGCCGCCGCGCCCACGTGTCCCGCCACTGGATCACCAGGCTGCTCTTGTCCGCCACGATGCCGCTCTGGTCGGGCGAGTCCTCCGCGTTGCCCAGCAGTAGGTACTTCTTGAGGGGCTTGATTTTGGGGCACTTGCAGGCGATGTCCCGCGAGCGGATCCACAGATTCTGGTCACCGCGGCGGATGCGGCTGGTACCCTGCTTGTACACGGAGATGATGTTCACCGTAAACTTCCACCAGTCCCCTGCCTTGTCCGCCTTCAGGATGTGGATCTGGACGGCTGCAAGGAAGCACAGGCAGGAAGGTGGGCCACGGGTGCCGCCTGGACCCGAGCTCCTGCGACCAGGAGGGCCAGGGATGGGGCAGCCTGTTTGATGGAGAAGGGAAAGAAGACCCGGAGCAGGGAAGTGACTGCACGGGGTACCCGACTAGGAATGGGTGTGTGGTGGCAAAGCTGATACCGGGGCCAAGGCCGCTCTTCCAGGAAGCCGTATGTCCTGTGTTTTAGGTGCCACCCAGCACTGTCTTTGGGGACACGCCCCTTTAGGGTCCAGGAAGGTGCTGTAGGTTCTGACCACATCCCCAGAACTCTGGGCAGAATCCAGCTGCCGGGGTAGGTGCCCTCCATGAGCATAGCACTGGCCACTCGGCACAGGCTCTGGGGAACCTCCTCAGATGGTACCCCCCGGGCATTTCCAAAGGCCCCCGTCACTTAACATCAAGCCTCATGACACCCCTAGACATACAGCCTTGCCCTTGATCCAATCTCAGAAAACCGGAATGGGGTCTCAGTGCCCAGGTGCAGCGCACGCTGAGCAGCCCTTCGGGGTGGCTGCAGCGTCTCCTCCAGAGTCCAGGGTCCTTGTACTGCCCGCCGCCCCTCCCTGCCAGACTGCCTCGTCTCCCTGGCCTCCTGATCCTCCCCCAGTCTTCAGGCCCTTCCCCTCCCTTTCAATTCTCTGCTCCTCCTTCCCTGAGTAGAAGGGGTTCTCAAGCTGGAGCAGGCATCAGAAACCCCTGGAGGGCTCGTCAAACACATGGCTGGCCTCACCCCAATTTCCTATTCAATAGATGTGGACTGGAGCCCAGGACCGCACACCTCACACATTCCCAGATGCTGTGGGTCCAGGGAACACACTTTGAGAATCAGTGCTCTGGTAAACGTTAACAGGTGTTCTTTCTGCAGGATATTAAGAGATACTTCATAAAAAGAGGACATATTTTGTTTTAAAGGGGGGGATTTTGCTCAAATATGTGAAAATACTGGCTTAAACAAAGGAAGTCGCCTTAGTGCAGGACTTTTCTGAGCCTTTAATCTACAAAGCGTGTGCACACACGCGTGTGTCTGCTTCCCAAACAACTGACTGCAGGACCCTTTGGCTGGTGCATCTCAAGGCACCAGAGCCCCATGGAGCCTACCTGGGGAACTTCTGGTGGTGGTGGGAGAGACACACAACCATTCCAGGGGTAAGTGCAAAGGTCTCTGCTGTACTAACCCCCGTCCGAGGGAAACTTGGACTCCTTCCCCCCCCCCCCCCCCCGGTCAGAACATGGCGCCTTCCCCTTGCCACCACGTCCTGTATACCCCTGGACAGGCTGAAGATCGTGGACCTGAGCCCGCCTGAGAAAGGAGCTTGTCTCCCCAGATTACAGGTGAAGGGACCGAGACAAGGTGCGCTCCAGCCACGAGGA
This sequence comes from Leucopleurus acutus, assembly GCF_964270905.1. Classification (NCBI taxonomy): domain Eukaryota; kingdom Metazoa; phylum Chordata; class Mammalia; order Artiodactyla; family Delphinidae; genus Leucopleurus; species Leucopleurus acutus. The sequence goes on along the minus strand of NC_139161.1, from coordinate 53,258,147 downwards.
CGTGTCCCCAGGGAATGCCATGAGGTAATCACCTGCCTACTTCGCTCTGGGCCCACCCACAGCTTGGCCTGGCTGGCCTCTCTCAAGGTCTCCCCAGGCCCTCCCCGTTCCCCTCCTGTGCCCACACTTAGCCCCGGGGTGATGGGAAGGGGCAGGGACGGCTGGGCCCTCCACCGAACGCCCTCTGACTCATCCTTCTGGGCGAGGGAAGTGGTGCATTTTCCCATATTTTCATTTCAGCTGTTCCTGGGCATCCTCAACTTTGCACTCCAGTCTGAGGGCTCCAAAGAATGGCTGCCATGGCAACCGTTTCCATGTTTCTGTCACCAAGGGACTCAAGACTCAGTGTGAACTCTGAGGTGGGGGTGGGGAGCCCTCCAGCCTGGAGAAGTGGCTGGGCTGTGTGTGTTTGACTGCGCAGATAGAGGTCACCGTGGCAACTGCGTGCCCCTCAGCTAAGCAAACGGGGAGCCGTCCCCAGCATCCCCGAGAGCCCCGGTTTCCTCTCCTTGGGACTGAGCTGAATACAGAATGAGCCTCCCCCAGGATGCAGCTGTTTGCCTGTGCGGGACCTCAGACCCCCGGCCCAGCCACAGTGTCCCCCCAGCCAGGGTGGGCTGGGGTGGCCAACAAGGATGCTGCAGAAGGCACCTCTGGCTTGGGCCCCGGGAGAACGTGGCTCTGATCGTACGTTGGTGTTAAGAGCTGAACTGTGTATCTCCCCCAACCCCGCCGGCAAAATTAATACATTGAAGTCCTAACCCCCAGTGCCTCAGAATGTGGCAGTACTTGGAGATAATTACCTCTTAACGACTTTAAGAGGAAGTTATATAAAGGGTGGGCCCTAATCCAATATGACTGGAGTCCTCCTAAGAAGAGATTAGGACAGACACGCACGGAGGGACGACCACGTGACGACACAGCAAGAAGACGGCCGCCTACGAGCCCAGGAGAGAGGCCTCAGAGGAAACCAACCCTGACGACACCTTGATCCAGTACTTTCGAACTCCAAAACTGGGGGAAAATGAGTTTCTGTTGTTTGAGCCCCTCAGTCTAGGGTACTTTGTTCTGGCCGCATGAGCAAACTCGTGTCACTGGAATCAGAGGCTCGGGGTCTTGGGCCTCAGCTCAGGGCCAGGTGGGAAGGCAGAGCTGGTGAGGCCAGAGAGCTCTCTGGACAAGCTCAAGCTCAGGCCCCGGGCTGGCCCCCAGAGGCCCTTCTCCCTCCCCAGCCCTGTAGGACCCACCTTGCCTGCTTGGTCTGCATTTCCCCCTGTCCCCCATTCCCCCTGGTAGGGCATCCGGAGCAGCACCCTGCTGCCCCAGCCCAAAGGGGACCCACCTAGCACTGAGGACGCAGCCCGGAGGGGGATCTGGCCCTGGACACCTTGCTGTCCTCAAGCATCCGGGGGCCGAAGCAGTGGACACAGGTCGATGGGGACGAAGCACGGGTCCCTGTCGTCCTTCCACCCCAGCAGCGCCCTGGCAGCGGGCTGGGACGGCACGGGGCCGGGGGCAGGGGCGGGTGGTGGTAGATTCATGGGATTATGCTGGAAAAAGTCCACATTTCCGCTGCCCTTGGCAACGCCTCTGCATATTACACAGCCCACCAAGTATGAGCTGCACACACAGTGCGCAGGCCAAGTCCCCGCAGTGCACACACGGCTGAAAACACTCAAAATACACATTGAAACTGTGACCTCAGGCAGACCCACTCGGCCCCCTCGGGGAGCACGCAGGGCTCGGCTGCCACCTCTGATGCCCTGCTGCCTGGGAGCCAGGAATGACCGGGGTCTCCCGGGGGCCTGTGGCACCGCCCAACCGGGGTTGGGGGGGGGGGCGCTTGGTGCAGCGGCCGTGGGCCCATGGTCCCCGAGGGTGTGCCCCTTACACCCACACGACGCTCACTCCAGGCCAACGACCCTCAGTCCTAAGTCCCCATCCCTGCACCGCTGTCCTAAACTGGCCTCACAGGGAGGATCCCCCATCCCTCATTCAGAAACGAGGCGGATGAGAGGACCCTCAGAAACACAAACGGTGAGATCAGACCATATCAGACCGGGAAGTAAGACGCGTGCCGAGACCCCCCACAGGAAGAAGGAGGGTCCCAGCACAAAGACCCCGGGGCCAGACTCTGAAGCGCAGACTCGGGAGTGGCTGAGGCCCACCGGCCAGGAGGGGAGGCGGCCCACACCTGCTGGTGCCTGGGGCCCCGCACTCAGGATGAACATCCCCGTCCCAGGGCCACACCTACATGCCTGCCCGCCCTCCCTCTGAGCCCTGCGCACCCAAACACTGAGAGCTCAGGAGGGAGCGGGCGCCCACGGAAAGCAAGGGGCGCGCGCAGCCTCCAGAGAGCGAGGAGTCAGCCCCTGGACCCCACGGGCCAGGCTGGGTCCCTGGGCTGCCAGTTTCTGTAGGAAAACCTTCCTGCAGCGGGCCCCGGGGCTCCGGCGAAGCTGCAGACAGCCCCGAGCAGCTGCCCCCCTCAGCAAGTCCGGGGCTCACGGGAAGGCCTCCTGTGCCAGGAGCCCTCCTCGGCCACCAGGGCAGGGCCGTGAGGACTGATCTCCCCTGCTCGCCCTCCAGCCAGCCTCCTGGCTACTAGGGGCACGCACCTCTCCAGCCCTAGGCAGAGGCCTGGCCCTCGAGGGCGAGCCGTGACTCCAAGGGGGAGAGGGGGGGACAGAGGGCCAGGCCCCGGGGGCCAGGGCCAGCGAGAACGGCCTGTGCCCACACCGGGCTGGTCCTGGCCACGGGGCAGGTCCTCTCAGCCCCACTCGTGGCTCAGCCCGAGGCCCCCGTGTGTCCTTCCGTAGGCGCAGACCTCTGGCCATCCTTCCCGGGGTGCCTCAGCCTCCACCGAGTCCCAGCACCGGCAGAGGCAAGCTGAGAAGTGGGGCGCTCCAGGGCCCAAAGGGGGCCAGGGGGCCACGCGGCCCCATGGCAGCCCCCTCCTCAGTCCAGAGCCCCTGTCCTTTCAAATCCTCCCTCCCTCCCCAGCTCCGGCCCAGGAGACCGAGAGTCTGTCAGCTCTGGGCCCTTCGAGGACCTGGCGTTGCCACCACCTTGGACAGTGTGTGACAGGCGGCGGCACTGGGCCGACTGATGCCCATGCCCACTTGCAGGTCTCGGGGACGTCCAGCCAGGTTCTAGGCCAGCTGCTAGGGCAGCGAGGAGCACACAGTGAGTGCACATCCATCGGGGCGCAGCCCGAGACGATGACCTGCTGGGTGGGGCCGTGGCCGTGGCTCAGACCCCGGGGGGATGGGGGGGACGGCGTGAGGGGGGCGCCCGTCTCCTCTCCCCTCAAGCTTGGAGGCTTCCTACCTCCTGGAGGTCTCCCAGATTTATGGGCTGCTCGGCGTGGTCCCCGGGGGCTTCCCAGCAGCTGCCCCTCCCAAGGAGGCTGGGTGGTCAGCCGTACCTTCCTGTTGGGCCCGTGCAGCCAGGGGAAGCTTGTCGCCCATCTGCCTCTGAGACAGCAGCCAGGACGAAGTGGGGGAGGACACTAGCCCCACAGAAACCATTAAAACCACGCGGCCCCATAAATCTCCCGGCACGGAAAGCGTGTCATGAGTTGCAGCTGCTTTCGTGAAGTGCAGCTCTGACCACATGTTTCCCAGCCCCCTGTGAAGGTCAGAAACGGGCGAGCAGGGCCAAGCCTTGTTCGCGGGGACGCTAACCTGTGGCGGGGGCACGGCAGCCCCGCCCGGTGGAGGGCTGGAGGCGTGCTGTGGTCAGACCCCCCCCCCCCCAGTCGGAGTCCTCAGGAACCCCGGGGCTGCCCCGCCCACCAAGGCCCCACCCTGAGACCTTAAGTGCGGACACCCAGCTCGGGGCTGGTGAAGGCTCCCCCTTTCCCTCCTGAGCCTAAGAAGCAATGGTATGCCCCTCTCCCTAAGACCACCGGCAACACAGAGGCGGCCTCAGCTTCCCCTGCTGGGTCCCAATGCTTGGGCTCTGTTCTGGGGAGGGGAGGGGGTGAGGTGCCTGGGACTGATGCCGGGCGCTCCCTGGAGGAGGGACCCTCAGGAGAGCTGGGAATCAGAGAGCCGGGCTCCGGGGAGGCTACTGGCCCTCTGCCCTAGGAGATGGTCCTGGTCTGACCCTGCCAACACCCCCGGCCCCCAGGCGAGATGCGCTTAGGAGACTGGCTGCCCGGCTTTGCGAGAGGCTCAGGCAGGAGAGTGGAGCTGGGCCCTGCCCTGCCCCAGCGGGGTGCCCTCCTCGTGGAGGCAGGTCTCCCCTGCAATCAGCCCGAGGGAGAACGCCCCGGGTGCCCCCTCCCAGCCAGAAGCAACCGAAACGGCCCAGGCAACTCCTGATCCGGTGCATGTGCCCACACCCATCATGGGCACGGCCCCAGCTGTCACAGTGCCACCCTGGAGAATGGCCGAGGCTCCCCGCCCTCCCCCGCGGGCCTCACACGCCTCAGGAGATGCCCCACCACCCACACCTGCCCCCCATGCCGCACGCACACACGCACACAGCAACGGTGGGGCTGGGAAGTCCCCCAGGTCGGTTCCCATCATCAGTGGGGTTCGGCCTCTGGAGGCGGGCAGGCAAGAGAGTCAGCCTCCCCACCGTGGCCTCAGCCCAGACCCCGCGCCTCCAGGGCTCACATCCTGGCTGCAAGTTCGTACCCACTCCTCAGCGGGGCCCCCGCGCAACGGTTCTGCCACAGCCGTCGGCAGCGAACCCTCTACACAGAGCAGCCCCTCCTCCCGCGCTGGGCCAGCACCCAGGACACCGTGCGTGGAGCCCTGTCCTGGAGGGCGGGCGTCCAGCAGCAACTTTGGTCCCCTTGCACCCTCTGAACACGGCACTCGCTCAGCTCCAAAGAGTCAAACCACCCTCAAGGGATGGAAGCTGCTTCCCCAAGAACACCCAGAGAAGGGGCCTCAGGCCCGGAAACAGGGGCCAAAGCAGGATCCTAACCAGAGCCCTGCTGGCGGAGGCGCCCACTCCGGGGGTGACCCTGCGCGAGCCTCTGGAAAGCTGTTCTGACCTTAGGCCAGGCCTGCCTCCCGCAGGTAGCCCAGGCTGCTCAGAGGCGGTGGAACTCTCAGGGCGTCCCCACCTCCTGTCAGCCTGAGCCTCACACAAGCAGGTGAAGCGGCAGGTGTGGGAAGACCCCAGGAATAGCGACGGTACTGGAGTCCTCGTGCCAAAGGCTCTAACCCCGGGGAAGTAGGGTGTTAAGACCCCCGAGATCCATCCCACTGGGGAAAGGTGCCCATCCGAGCCCCACGTGAGTGGGAGAAGTGCTCTGTGATCCTGGAGACGGGTGGCTGGTGAGCAGGGACAAGACAAGTGTTGCCTGTCTGTAGGGGAAGGCGGCCCGTGTCCCCGGGCACCTTGGACAGATCCCCGCCTTCCCCCACCCCCGACTCCGAGCCTCGGTGTCCCAGTCTGTGAGATGGGAGAAGACACCTTCCATTAGACAGCCTTCCCTACCCACACCTCCTTTCTAAAAACAGGATGTTCAGAGGAGAGGATGCTCCAGGGAGAGGGACAGACAGGGCCCCAGCAGGTCCCTCTGGAGCCTGGCACCCTGCAGCTGCTGGGGCGGCAGAGGTTGGAGGCCCAGGCTCTGGGCTCCCGTCTGTGGAGATGGGGAGGGCTGCGGCCCGTCATCCCCTTCGCGCGGCAGGAGGCCCCGATGGGTGCAGCGCCTTGCGGGCTCAGGGGCCTCTGTCGAGCTGTCACTGGGGCCCCCTGGCCCTCGCTGCCGAACCTGGTGGTCACCCGCATTCTGCGACCTCAGGCTGACTCATGCTGACCCGGCTCCACATCTGGCCTCCATATGGGGCTGGCACTCTGAGGGGGGAGGTCACATCTGGCTGGGGAAATCGGAGGATCCCCAGGGGGCTGGTGACCCCCGGGGAAGGGTCAGTGAACCCCTGAAACGCCATGCCACGTGCTGCCGGCTGGGCTGCGTCCCGCTCCCCGGAGCTGGGGACAGTGCTGGGGCAGCTGGCCCCTCCCAGCCATCACCACCAGCTGCCTCCCAGCCCCTGCTAACTGCTCTGAGGGGGACAGCCCCCAGGGTGCCCCTCTACCATCTGCCCACCCCCAGGCCCTGATGTCACGGCCCGCTGCAGACACGGGAGCCGGGCCCCCAGGACGGGGTTGATAACGGGCCCCATGTTCCCTACTCGAAGGGACTGATCCTGACCAGGAATAGCTATTGACCCCAAGGTCAAGAAAAGGAAGGGCAGGGGGTGTCAAGAGGGGGAGAGGCCATCATTTGCCTAGAGGCCCCGTGTCCCTGTCCAGGCCTCACCCCTGCTCACCTCATCCCGGCCTGAGCAGCCAGACGAGAGCCCACAAGGGCCGTGCCCACCGCCTACACCCGCTCCACGGGAATCCGCGGTCACTCCGCCACCAGCATCGTCTCCACTGCCGGCTCGGCCTCCCCAGCCTCCATCACGGACCCGCCCGTGACCTCCCTCCACCGCACGGGCCGAGCCCCAGCCGAATGGCCACGCCCACCCCACCGTGCCCGACGTCTCGTCTCCGACAGCCCCACTTGCCCGACGCTCACCCCAGCACCGCGGTGACCACGCCTGCCCATCCCCACGGAGATGTCTTTGCAGCTTCTCAGGAGCCAAGAGTCAAGGGTCCCGTGGGGGAACCAGTCCATGAGCCTTCGAAGGGGGGCTGCACCCGCTCTGCTGCCCAAGGCCCAGCGCCCTGGCACGGGGGGCAGGCTGGGAGCACAAGGACCTCAGGCCTCGGAGGCCCCGGTCTGGGGCGTGTTCTTTACCTCGTTGAGTCTCAGCATCCCAACGGCAGGAGTAAAAAGCCCTCCCTCACAGGCGTTTCTGAGGATTCGCTAAGGGTGAGAATGAAGGCTGTGAGGTGCCCACCCGGGGCCTGCAGGGCAGGGACAGACACCGGCCTGGCAAGGCCTCTTCTCTGGGGTTTCCACTGCCCCAGGAGGTACAGGGTTCTTGGGGGCGGGGATCCGCTTAGGTCCCCAGGCCCACCTCTGCCGGGGCCCCCAAGAAAGCACACGCGTGCATGCATGTGCACACACACAACCTCATGAACCCAGCTCCTCCCCACAGATGCCAACAGAACTTCCGCTTCGAGCTGTATCCTCAGAAACCATCCTTGAGCGATCGCGGGAGGAATGCTCGAGACAAATCATCTCAGGAAAAGCATTCTGATTTTCCATCTGCTGGTGCCAAAATGTCTTTCAACAAAAGGGGTGACTAATAAACATTTCTGGGAACGAATCCTTTTTCCAAGAACTGGCAAAAGTGAGATGATCTCACCTTTCAGAATGTGAGCTGTCTGTCTCCTCCCGCCTCCCCCCATCGCCCCACTTCTGCATCCCAGGGAGGAAGAAGAGACGGGTGGCAGCCCCCGTGTGCCAACGTGAGCGGGACTGGCTCTCGGTGGCCTCAGAGTGGCTCCTGCACGTGGACGTGAGGCCGGCTGCCGAGGCCCACAGCAGCGTCTCGCCCAGCCTCCCTGGCCTCCAGCCCTGCACCCAGCACCTCCACACTCCCTCTTCTCCCGTTTCCCCAGCCTGCTCCTCCCTCTGTGCTCAGACACTTTGCTCCCTCTGCCTGGGAGCCCTGCTTTGCCCCGTGAGCACTGGCTACCTGCGCTCCCTCCTCCAGGAAGCCCTCCCTCTACACCCTCCCTGAAGGAGGGACCAGGACCCACTCTCGTCCCACCCCAGGCCGGACCCTGGCCACACGTCTCCCGTCCATGCTGTCATTTGTGTGCGCATCTCCCCTCTGATTCCGGAAACTCCTGGAGGGCCGAGCCTGTGTCTCCTCCATCTCTGTAAGTCCAGCACCCGGGACGGGATGGGGCACGCAGCAGGTGCCTAATGAGTGTCCGAGGAGGGACTGGCTGAGGTGGGGACGCCGTGTGAAGGGGCAGGACCTCCTGGGACGTGTGTGCGGTGCCCACGCAGAGTGGCCACGGGAGCCGAGGGGAGGTCGCGCAAACACCAGGAGGTGAGTGGGGACCAGACAGTGGCGCCTCCCAAGGAGCACAGGGACCAGCGAAGAGGAAGCGGGGGGAGGGAGGCTGAGGGGCAGGGGCAGGCCGGCCCCTCTTCCACGCGGGCCAGGGGTTAGAAAGTCCACTCCCCACACCAGCTGAGGGGTGTCTCGGCCTGAAGTCATTGCCAGGCCTCAGCCAAGAGTGCACCATCCCTACGGTAAACGCCCCGGGGACGGCGTCACTCTGTACACACCCACCGAGGTTCTGGAGCCCCGGGCTTCTGGGTAGACGCGCTGCGGAGCCAGCGACTCCAGGAGGGACGCACGCGCTCTGCCTGCGTGGGCGCCGCCGAGCGGATGCGGGCTTCGTGGATATGCTCACGCGTGCACGCTCACGCACGCACACACACATGCACACACCTACGCATGCTTGCTGGGAGCATTTACGCCAAGGAAGGGCCCCTCTAGGCTAGGTTTTCCTGGAAAGTCGGCAGGAAATGCTAACACGCTAGGAAATAACAAACACTGTCTTCCATGTGCAACTGCCCCGCCCCGAGCCTTCCCACAGGCGCTTCCTCAGCATCTGCAAGGTGAGACGGATTCCCCTAGAGGGCAACAGAGGACTGAGGTGGGCCCAGGAGAGGGGGGCCGTCAACGACAGCACCACCACGGACCCCTGCCCCTCGGAGATGGCCCGGTGAGGCCACCATCCTTGCCTCGTCTAGAAGGACGTCGTGTCCCCTTGATCTCACCACCACGGGACAGATCAGGAAACAGGCCCAGCCTGGTCCAAAGTCACAGAGCAGGTGTGGAATCTGCCCCCGGATTCTGGGGCCAGTGCCCCATTCCCTACAGATGGGACTGGAACAGCTACCCTTCCCTGTCCCGGGGTCTCCCCAGAGCAGAGAGACAAGGCAGCTCGGCCCCGAGGCCTCCCCCACCTACTGGGCCCTGTCTCACCAGGAACACGGGCAGGACCAGCAGACCCCAAGCCAGCCGGGGGGATTCCTTACCCCCTGCTCCCCACGGCCTCCCGCCCACTGGCCACCGCCCGGCTCAGCGGAGACCCAGACCCAGGTCCTCCCGCTGTACAACACCAAGACTCCTGAGCGGGCCTCAGAGGAGGAAAGGGGCCCGGGGCCTGCTCTCCACTACCCCCTCCCCCACCAGGTTCTAATTAGCAGCTTCTAGAACGTCCAAGTGCCCTGGCTGTAAAGTGAAGGAAATGTGTTTCCTAATTGGCTCCCTGCCGGGGTGTCAGTCAGAGAGCAGGGATTATGCGGCCCCTGCAGCCTCCCTCCCGGCCTTCCTGGGCCCGCCGGCTCCCTTCGCCATCCTCGCTCACCTGCCCCAGGTCTGCTCGGGCGTGGAAGGCACACCTCCACTCACACCTCATCCAGGGGCCCAGCAGGATGCGAGGAAGATTCTCCACAAGGTCCGTGGACCCCGGTGGGAGACCTGGCCTCCGGCCTCAGAGCAAGGCCTGCGGCGGCTGCTGCTGGGCTGAGCCCCCGATGCCCCCTGCCCAGCCCCTGTGGGTGCCACTCACTCCTTCCCCCCCAAGCCTCTCCCTGCCTGCCCCCACCCTGCTGGGGTCTGCCAAGCCCTGCCCGGAAGGCCCTGTGATCCCCTTCCTGGCATCTCTTTGTCCTGTCCTCTGCCTGAACACGCAGGCCTAGTTGCTGAGCTGGGGTGGGCTGCTCCCCAACTCTGAGGCAACCCCAAGAGCATCACGGACGGTGCTAGGGACCAGAACGCGCCTCCGAGAGCCTCTGGGGGATGGGCGGGGGCAATGGGCGGGGGGTCAGTGATGAGGACATCAAAGCTCCGGACCCTGTTGGCGCCCTGCGGGGGCACCCCGCTTCTCCCCTGCACCTGCTCTCCTCAAATCTCGCCCCACAGCAGAAACGTGGACGCCTGGGCGGTGTGCTGGTAGCAGCGCAGGGCCAGGAGCTGGGGGGGGGAGGTGGCGTGAAGCCGCCATGAAGTCTGGGAAGGTGGGCATGCCGGGCTGCTTCTCAGACCTCTTGGTTTGGGGACACATGGGGCCCTGGGGATAAACGTGATGGGGGAGGGGCGGCCAGGGAGGGGCAGCCAGGGAGGCCGGGCCTCTGCTGGGCAAGTCACCTCAGCCAGCTGGGCCAGGGGCCGTACCTAGGACACCAGCTTCCCTCAGATAATCCAGGATGGAGTCAGGCAGCAGAGGACAAGAGGAGGCCAGAGGCCGAGCCCCCTGCGCCACCGCCCTTGTTCCCTGGGGGGCCCCTCTGGGAATATAACAAGAGGGGGCCCGGCCCCCTCCTGCAGAAAGAGGGACCTGCCTGCTGCTGGGGGTGGGTGGAGACAGGAGAGCTCAGAGGGGGCCGAAGTGTCCCCTACAACCTCAGGGGTAGGGGAGGCAGAATTCCACGGAGGAAAACAAGTCAGAGAGAGCAAAATGAGTCCCACGGAACCAGGAGGCAGTCGGAGCCACTGGGTAACTGTAAACGAAGGTCCTACCTTCCCTTTCTTCACGGGAAGAGCAGAACGGGGGTAGGGGGAGCTGCAGTCAACACCTCACACGAAGTCTGCGCGGCGCCCCTCCTCCCAGGCCCCTTCCCCAGCGTCTGCAGAGAGGATGCTTCAAGACCCAATTCAAACCACCCTCCCCCCAGGCGGCCCACCTGTTCCTTCCCCACCCCCGCTCTGCGGGGGAAGGGAGCAGCGTGGCAGAGTGACAGGCCCAGGGCTCTCCTCCGTCACCCTGGCTCTCTGGGCCTGGACAGCCTCGATGCGCCCCCAGCCCTAAGCCTGGGACACCGCACGACCCTTGGGTCCTCCCACCCTTGTCCCACCCGAGTCCCACCTCCCGTCCCTGGCAGACGCTGAGGGTCCCAGGCCAGGAGCATGGACCACACAAGCCTAATCCAATGCCACCTGGGGCCTCTGGGGGCTGCTGTCACCCTGGGTCAGAGACAACACTTCCTTTATCTTTACACCAGCTCGACATTTGCTTTCAAAATCAAAGTTGGTTTTCCCGTGAAAGTCAGAAGTTTCTGCACTGCCTTGGGACGCAAGCACTTAAAAGAGGCTTTTTAGGAATTCACCGTGGACCCAGAGGGCTCCGGGACGGGATGCCCACGGCCCGGCCGCTTCGGAACAGACACGCCAAACCCACCGGCCGCTCCCACCCCATCCTGAGGGGAGTGCAGCTGGACCGTGGTGTCTGGCCAGCCCAGGCCCCCAGCGGGCCGGACACTCTCAGGGCCCAGAAACCACAAAGCCAGATCCTCACCGCGCGGTGCAGGGCTGGCGACGCGGATTCAGAGAAGGGGTGCGGGGGTCCCCACCCCCAGTGCCAGGGTGGACGGCGCCTGGGGAGACGGGGGGACGGACTGGACACCCTCTTCCCAGGAAGGGAGCCTGAGGCCTCCAGTGACAGGGAATCTCTGCAGCCCCCCAGCTCCCGGCTGAAAAAGGCCCTCAGGGATCCCGAGGCTGTGTTCACACGTCACAGTCACCAGCGAGCCGCTTTAAATGCAGATTCTCGACCCAGCTCCACCTTGCGGAGTCAACCCTTGGAAGGAGCTGGCTCCTGGAATCGGCATTTTAAACACACCATGGAAGCGCCCTCCCTTTCTCCAATGCCCGGAGGACCTCTCTTCGAGCTACAGAGCCTCAGGCTGAATGCCCATGAGTACGGACGAGGGCACCGAAGACCAGAGAGGTAAAGTGACTGGCCTACAGCCACACGGCCCCTCAGGGGCAGAGTGAAGCCTGGGAATCCCAGGCCTGTCAGGCCCCACTGGCCAGGATGCCTCCCTGCAGGGCCAGGGGGAGAACCCTGCCCACACGCCTATGACCCCTCACACCACCTGCCGCCAAGGGGGAAGAGCTGGGACATTCCTGGGCGTGGGACCCATCCCACTCGGCTCCCGTCGGGTCCCAGGGACTCTGTGAGCAACACCCACGCAGGGCCACCTGCGCCCCAACCCCGGCCCCTCGCTGGTCACGTGGTGCCCTCCCCTCCCCCTCCCCCTCCCCAGACAAGGGGCTCTCACTCACCGTAGTCCTTCTTGCAGTATTTTTTCATGTTAATCTTCAGCTTCCCTTTGGACGCCTTGCAGTACGAATCACAGTCTGCAGGGGAGGGGAGAGCACAGACAAAACCTAATTAGGCGGGCGAAGAATAGGCTGCCAGGCCGGGTGGGAGGCCACCTCCCTAAATACCCAGAGGCCCGTGATACCCAAGGGGCCAGGCCGCGCGGGCGGCCATTCAGGGCGTCCTGGCCTTCTCGAGAGGCGCTGGGACAAAGGGCCCCCGCCTGACCACCCCCGCCGGCCCCCCGCCCCCGTGAGGGACTCTGGGGGCTCCCGTATTGTGCCACCCAGGGCTTTGCAGCGCCACACAAACTCCCCCTGTTCTTAAGATGCACCCGGAGCCTGATTAAAGCCAATAGAGGCCTCATTGTCACCCCGCACCCCGGGTCTGTGTCAGGCGCTGGCTTCCGTGGCGAGCAGCCTCTGGTTGGGGTCAGGCCCCAACAAAAGAGGTCACAGAGGAAATTAGCAGCCCATGAAGCATTAGAAAACCCCTTTGGTGTCCACTCTACTGGAGTGTGCAAATAAAATGCCCCACGAAGAAGAGTTCAGTTCTAATGGGCCCTACTGCTGAGAGGCAGGGCCGCCGGGCCCGCGTCTGCCGGGTGTCAGTTCGGGGGCATCCCAGTGCGAGCCGGGCAGGACTGTGGCGCCCTGGGGCCTGCCTCCCCTGGGGGTGGCCTCTGTCGGCCCAGCAGATGCAAACGTCCAACACGGTCCCCCGGGCCGCCTCCCTGCCAGCTCTTCCTTCTCTTCAGATAAGGTGATGCAAGTCCTTTGCCATATCTGTGTTCACACGTCAGCTTTTGGCGTGACGGCCAGCCCACGACAGAGGCCCCGTAAATCACTCCAGCCCGCCCTGCACCACCACTCAACATGCTGGCTCTCACTGAATTCTCACAACCGTTCTTTGATCTGTGGGCATTATTCCCATTCTACAGACTAGGAAACGGAGGCCGCCTGCCCAGTGCATCCCAGACAGCTAGCAAGTGGCGAGGCTGGGCCTTGCACTCGAGTCTGAGATGCCAAGATCACTGTACGCGTGGTTATGCTAACGCTGAGTCTCGGTAAACACCGATGGGTTCTCCCTCGATAAGCACGAGGCGTTCAGCTCAGAGCTGGGGACGCACAACGCCTGGCGTTCCAGCAACTCCCAGACTGCCGGCACGGAGAAGCGGCCAGGCCAGCCCCGGGGCTGCGGAGGGCCCAGCCTGTCCTAGGAGTAGTGACGGTGCAAACGGGCTGGGTGTGTGTCCCCTGGCAAGGGGACTAGAAAGGGGGAGGGAAACACACACACACACACACACACACACACACACACACACACACACACACACACACACACACACACACACACACACACACACACGAGACTGCTCCAGGAGCAGGGGCCAGCCCCCCATCCTGCAAAGGGGAAAACCAAGGCCAGGGTGGGGGTGACGAGTGGTCTGTGTGGGAGTACAGGACAAGGCCAGGGCAGGAGGCCGCCTGTCCCCCCAAACCATCACTCAGATCTGCAGGGAATATTCAGAGATCACCCCAGAGTCAGCCTCTGGCCCATGGGAGGCGGCTGCCTCCTTCAAGGTCCTAACTAAAGCTGAGACAGCTCCATCCTGTTGCCCTGGGAGCCGCAGGCCTGGCAGCCCTCTGCTGCCCCCCGAGCCAGCTTCCTGGGGCACCCCACTAGGAACCAGTCTCCGGAAGTGGGGAAGAACAGCCCCCCGTCCTGCCCCCAGGGGTCAGAGTCCTTGGACCTCTCCCCCCCACACCCGGATGCCCTGCCTGGGGGCAATGGAGTCCACAGTACCAGCCCCTCCTGCCAGCTGGTGGCTTACTGGAGTCAGGACCTCGTGGAAGGCAGGGGCTGGGGCATCCAGGGAGAGCGGCCTGTATTCCACTGGGGCCAAGCCCGAGGGGTCGACACACGAGGTGACAGTGAGTAGAGTGGCCCAAACCCACAGGCAGTGGCACCGCCCCCCGCTCCCCTGCCCCGCATGGCACTGCACACTTCACTGCTGGGAACGGCCGCTCTCGGCCACATCTCTGCCATCCCAGGGGCAGATGGCGCTCACGGCAAAGCCACTACGGGGGCTGAACGCAGGCCGTACCTAAGTCCTGGCGTCCCCCAGCAAGCTGGCGGGGATCCCTGCCTGCTGTCTTCCACTCGGGACAGAACTAGAATGCCAGTGGTGCCGGTGACGTCACTGCAGGGACGGCCTTGAACTCACTCTCATCACTTTCTCATTATTTTTCCTTTTGGCCCTCGTCAGTACTTGCATTCCGGTCAGTCACCTGCCCTGTCTCCTCTGTGCTGTGGAGACTCAGCCCTGGAGAGAGCCCCTAACAGCACGTCAGCTCCTCCAAGCCTCCAGGCAGCCCCGTAAGCAAGGCTCCGTGATTCCCATCCTCAGACAGGACAGCAGAGCTGACAAAGGTGCCAGGGTGCCAGGCCCAAGTGCACTGTGGGCTGGAGGGGAGGCGGCCCCTGGGAGGACCGGGCCCTGCACCTCCAGCCCTCCCTTCCCTCTCCATCACTCCCTCCTAGCAGCGTCCACAGCTCTTCTTTTCAGAGCCCAGTATCCACCTGGGCCAGAAACCATCCTCGAATGCGTGGCATCCGTCACTGCCCGGTTAGATCCAGCTCCGGACCCCGTGTGACAATCACAGTTGCCCCCATGAAGACGAAGTCTGCCCCTCAATAACGAGCGCCACTCACGGGGCACTGAAGAGGCATGTGGCACTGCTCTCAACCCTGCCCGTGCTCGTAACGGCCTGGCTCCCAACCCAGGCTTCTGGAATGACCCAGAAGCATTCTGATTTCACTGGTTTAGGGGGCAGCCTGCGTGTCCAGATGTTTAAAGCTCCCCAGCTGAGTCTAATGTGCAACCAGGCTCAGAACCACTGTCTGAGCCAACTGTAGTCGCAGGAGGTGGAGACAGTCTCTGCACCCAAGACTCGTATGGAGGACCCAGGCTGGCAGAGGAAAGGCTCAGAGGGGTGATGGCTGACTCACACTGGGGTCACAGGGCAACCTCCAGCCGCTCGTCCTTGCGGGAAATGGTACCAGCCTCGACATGTGCACGTCTACGGCTGTATTCGGTTTGCTGTGGTGGTTGTTTATGTTTTATGTGGGTCTTACGTCTTTCCTTTCTGTCAGCCAGCAATTCTCATCAGGTCAGTGTGCTTGCTGTAAACTGTCCCCTCTCCCTTCCAATTTGCTGATTCTGATTTAGTTGTGAGCTAGGAAAACAGAAAGACTAAGGTTATTCGAACTGTAGGTAAAGCATGGGTCAACAGGCCTGGAATGAGAGACTGAACTGCTCCTTCAGAGCACGGACACCATGGCAGCTCTCTGGCTGCGTGCTGACTCTTTGGGTGTATGCCAGAGAACTGAGGTCACTGGACAAGAGGTCCCTGGATAAGGAAAGTGTTCCTGAATTTTCATCTTTCATCAAACACACACACAGCTACAGAGGCTGCCTGAAGACGGACCAAACGCAGCTTTAAAATGCATCTTTGACTCCTTCAAAATGGCATCTACTTGCAGCTACCCACGTTTCCTCTCCTCGTTTTGTTCCAAAATAGCTATACAGAC
Organism: Leucopleurus acutus; assembly: GCF_964270905.1. Taxonomy (NCBI): domain Eukaryota; kingdom Metazoa; phylum Chordata; class Mammalia; order Artiodactyla; family Delphinidae; genus Leucopleurus; species Leucopleurus acutus. The sequence continues at coordinate 53,242,502 of NC_139161.1, read as the reverse complement.
GACGAAAAAAAAAAAAAAAGAAAATTCACACTAATGCCAAAAACTAAACTGACAGATGACCCAACGCTGGAATCTGGGAGCAATTCTCTATTAATTAAAGGCAGATGGTGGTAGAGCAAGCAGAACCTGTCCAGGTCTTAGCCCAGGACAGAGCTCTTTGTCTGATGAACAGAAAAATCCTGGGAAAAAAAAGGGAAGATGACAGGGAGACAACAGCCGGAGAAAGAATGGGCAGGAAGTGGGTGGGGGCCCCAGGGTGGAGCCAGATCCGGAGAAGGGAGGCTTAAGGAAGGGGATGGATGGACGGGAAGGACTGTGTTTGCAGTGGGTACATGAACTCACCTTTTTATCTAAATGACTGACGCAGAGAACAAGAAAGTCAGGCAGTGGAGACAGAAGGACACCACCTCCACAGAGCAGAAGCGGATTGAGGAGAAAGGCTGGGAGGGATTAGGAACTGCAGAGGGAGCTGGATGCGTTCCCTTGCCATCCAGCTTGGGGCTGGAGTGGGAATCCAGCTGTCACACTAGGCCAGGGATCTGCAAATCTTTTTGCAAAGTCCCAAACAGTAAATATTTCAGGCTTTGCAGGCCATGCGGTCTCTGTCTCAACTATTCAAACTGTCGCCGTAGCTCAAAAACAGCCGTAGACGATATGAAACTGAATGGGTGTGTCAGGCTAAAAAAAAAATTCTAAAAAGACACAGCCTCTATGAAGCAGGAGAGAAAAAGCCATATGGGAAAACGAGGCCGAGCTGAAAAGGCCACGTGATGATACAAAAAGGGTGACACACGAAAGAAAGAAGAGCTGGAAAAACCTAAATCTAAAAGCCTAGGAGCACAATTAAAATCGACTTTGGAAGCAGTCAAGAGAAATAATACTGTAGAAAACAGATTCAGAAACATGGAGAGTAAACTGGAGGGATTCTCACAAAATTTAGAGGAAAAGGATAAAGACGTGGAAACTGTGAAAGAGAAAATGATAGGGATAGAAGAGGGCAAGTGGAGAGATGGCATATAATTGGGAGAAAACTGCAGCAGAGACCAAAGATAGGATCCCTGAGCTGAAGGCCAACCTATGTATGAAGGAAAGGATGAGCTGAATTTTTGGAAAAAGTCAAGGATAAAAGACCAACACACCCACGTACATCTTTGCAAAACATATGAAATACCAGGATGAGAAAAAAATCAATTCAGATTTAAAATCAACAAGCAGCTGGCCAGATGACAATGGAGCAATGTCTATAGGTTGTGAGGAGAGAAAACTTTGAGATCCAAGATTTTTATACCTAGCTAGACTGTCTTCTATGTATGAAGGTCACAGTAAACCAAAGACATTCTCTAGTGTGCAAGGTTTCAACCATGTATCCTTTTTGAGAGGAACACTGGAGAATGTTTTCCAACCAACTATGAAATGGATCAAAAATAAGAATGTAAGAGGGGAAAGTCATGGAATGAACACACTGGTCATGAGCACGGAAACCAGCGGACATAGAGGTTTCCAATTTGGTTCTAAGAGTGAAGGCAAAGATCAAAATAATTTTAAAATGTTTGAAAGGGAGCATCAGACAATGTATAGGTATGTATAAATAAGTATACAAATTTAACCTGCAACTTTAGATGATATTAAAAAAAACTGAGAACGAGGCGGGGAATACAACTTTTTGTCTTAAGTAAGCAGAACACAAAAGATGCCATTTGATGCTTGACTCTGATAAATAAGAGCTATTAGATCAAACAGTGCTTTTGAAAAACCCAAAGATAACCACAAAACACCAGAGAAGAGAAGAAACAGGGTAGAGGCAACTGTGATAAATTCAAATCACAGAAGAGCCACTGTCTCAAAGCAAAACAATGAATGTAAATGGATTCAACACCTCTATTGAAAAACTGATTGTAAAATATTAGACTGTTTAAGAGAGACAACGAAATAGTGCAAGTTTTTAAAAGCTTACAACTTTTAAAGAAGTTTTAAGCTTGTCACTAGGTGACAAAGAAGTTCAAAAGTAATAAAAAAATTTGTGTGGAATAACGTTTTATTGAAACACGTTATGCAAAAAACTGTGAGAAAGACAAAAAGGAACAGACAGAAACACATAACCAGTAAAAGAATGCTAACTGCACTCCACGAGCTAAAATTACACAGGCCACACTCCCTGACCACAGTGCAATGAATATTATTATTAAACAAAAGCGAATGAAAATAAATGAAGCGCATTCAATTCTAGAATTGAGAAAGTAAGGAAAATAAAACCCAAGGAAAGCAGGAAGAAAGAATTAATAACAGGAGTAGAAGTTAATAAAGTGGGATACTGAAAAAAACTCAAAAGTTATAAATACATCCAAGAATTGATTCTCAGTAAAGCCCCCAAACCAACACACACACACACACACACACACACACACACACAGACAAAACACTGTCATGTCTAACTATGAATGAAAGAGAGAAAACAGACCCATTAGGAACTAATGAGAAAGGGGTGTAACCACAATCTAAAGAAGATTTTATAAATTACAAGGCTATTGTATACAGCTTTAGACTGAAATCTTGGACATCTGAATGAAATGCATTCCTTCTGAGGGAAACATAAGGGACCAAAGTGAACAAGAGAGATATCAAATCTGAACAGATAAAGAATCTTAAGCATCTCTGGATCCAGATGGTTTCGGAGGCTGGCTCCATGTAAACACTGAAAGGATGTTTCACGCTATTTGATCTGGTTAGAAAACAGAAAAAGAAGGAACACTAACAGGATGAACCACATAAAAGTGCCTAAAATCGATCATTCTTCAACTTTAAAAGAAAAAAGCAGTTTCATATGGTCTGATCTTAAATAAGTGCTGGCATGAGCTTAGACACACACACCCCCTGTGGACCAGTTGGTCAGCCTCACTATCTAATCGGATCCGATATTTTATGCCCCGAAGGTCCCCATCCTCCCTGGACCCAGGGCCCCCGCAGAGGAGGAAGGGGTGAGCGGGAAGCTGGCCCTGCTCTCTCAGGAGACCCTGTGGGGCTAGAATTGAGGGTGCAGGTAATACCAGAAGGTCTGCTGGGGCCCCTGCACCAGGCTCGCCCTCCAGCTCACCCTCCTCCCCAGCGAGAGGGGAGCTGCCAGGGACGGACGCTGGCACTGCCTGGCTGCCCACCTGGACGCACTCTGTCCCAGGGAGAGTGCAGAGACCCGAGGCCGCCATCTGCGACTCGCAGCAGGCCCATCCTGGCTGGCTGGCATCCTGGCTCCTCCTGGGAGCAGCCAGCCCTCCCTTTATTCCCCCCACCTGCTCCCCTGACCAACCCGAAGCCAAGAGCCGACCCCCCCGCAGGCCCGATCCCAGTGGCCAAGCCCCTCCCTCCTCTTCCTCCACCTTGGGTAGCTTGCCCTCTGCTCTGCCTCCTGTGCCCCAGGTGCCAAAAGTCCTGCTGGGCGGGCCTGCTCGGCCGATCGAGGCTCGGCTCCGAGCATATGGCAGGCGGGGCCCAGCGTCCCCTGGTCGGAGCCAGGGGCGCTGCATCTGGTGCCTCCCCTGGAGCAGGGCGGGGAGCTGGCCAGGGTCTCACTCCCGGCGGCACCCCAGCCTCTCTGCTTCTGGGCTGTCGGCTCGGGAAGGTGGGGCAGTGGGAATAAAGAACGAGGGACATCCAGCCACGGAGGTCCTTCTCAGGGCAGAGACCTGGAGGCTGGGGGAGTTTCCGGTTCCACTGGCTGGGCACAGGGTAGGGGCTCCTGGAACCCCTCACCCCAACCCTGCCGGGTGAAGAGCTCAAGGGGGTGGCGCCAGGAAGGACACCCAGCCGGCTCTGTCCACTTCGGCTGGGCCACCCTGCCCACCAGCAGGTGACAGATGACAGGTGAGGCCACTCTGCCCAGAGCGTCCTGGCTTTCCCTGACCCAGATCCACAAAGCCACTTGGAACTCCTCAGGCCACAGGCCAGCTTTCCATGTGTGTCACTTTCACACACGGTGGGTCTCCGTGGGTTTCATGATGAGCATGTTAAAGATCGAGGAGGCACGCCCCACTAAGCCAACCCCCACGTCCTGGTCCTAGGCTGTAGGTGGCGGACCCACTCCCCCTGCTGAGATACCTTCGAACCCCCATCATAAGCACTTTGCCCAGGAGAGAGCCGGGGTCCACAGGCAGCTCCCAAGTGCCCACGCGTCTCTCCAGGCCTGTGCTGGTCTCACCCACCCCATCACCTCCCAGCCCTCCTTGCCTCCACGGCATGACGTCCATTCAGCTCTGGGCTCTGGGGCAGAAAGGCCAAGGTCACCCCAAATGAGGCAGCCCCAAGCAAGGACGGGCACGAGGTACCTTGTAAAACTTTTGGGAGCAAAGCCAAAAGTGTTTGCAACATAGAGAGCAAAGGGTGGGTGTCTTTAATATATAAAGAACTTTTCTGAATCAATAAGACAAGCACCCTAACATTCAAAGAAGACAAACAGGCAATTCACAAAAGAGGGAAGAAGGCGGACACGGAGATGTAACAATGCTCAACCTCAAATAAGCAAAGAAACGCAACTTAAATCAACAGGAGGGACTTCCCTGGTGGTCCAGTGGCTAAGAGCAGCGGATCGGGTTCAATCCCTGGTCAGGGAACTAGATCCCACATGCCGCAAATAAGAGTTTGCATGCCGCAACTAAAGATCCCACGTGCTGCAACTAAGACCCAGTGCAGCCAAATAAATATTTTTTTTAAAAAATCAACAGGGGTCTTCCCTGGTGGCGCAGTGGTTAAGAACATGCCTGCCAACGCAGGGGACACGGGTTCGATCCCTGCTCCAGGAAGATCCTACATGCGGAGCAACTAAGCCCGTGCACGACAACTACTGAGCCTGCACTCTAGAGCCCGCGCACCTCAACTACCGAAGCCACCGTGCCTAGAGCCTGTGCTCTGCAACAAGAGAAGCCACCGCAGTGAGAAGCCCACACACTGCAACCAAGAATAGCCCCCGCTCGCCGCAACTAGAGAAAGCCTGTACACAGCAACGAAGACCCAATGCAGCCAAAAATAAAAATAAATAAAATAAGTAAACTTATTTTAAAAAATCAACAGGAATGTAGGGTTTTTGCCTGGGGAAGTGTCAAAGCACACACACACACTCAGACAATGCAGTTGGGGTGCAAATCAATGCCAACTTTCCTGAGTGCAACTGGCTTCGAAGGTCGAAACCCTGGAGCACACACACCCTTGCTGGAGCACCCCGACTTCTAGGAATTTATCACCCCTTCATCCACTTAAGTTTTGCTACAAGATTTCCACGTGGCTGGCTCTGGGAGGTGTGGGTGGACCCTGGGGCTCACGGAACAGATAGGGTGGCTTTATAGCAGGAGGGGACACGTCAATGATACGAGTGTAACCACACTCACCGAAGAGTGACACTCACAAAATGAAGACACAGGCCAGCATGCGCTGGTAGAGCATGGGGATGGGGCTGCAGGTGGGGACCTCTTAGATGTGAAGGCCAGTCTGAGGAGGAAGCTCTGGGAAGCAGCCAGGGCAGGAACAAGCCGGGCAGGTGTGAGGAACCAACAGAAGAGGGGCCTGGAGCTGGCGGAGGGGAGGGGCGGCCAGAGATGAGGCTGCATGGTCCATGGGGGCCCCTGGGTTCTTCTCAACCACGGCAGGGGTTTGAATTTTATTCTCGAAGAATATACTGTGCACCAAAATGTGGGGTGGAGTTAGTGTGGCTGGTTTTTATACTCCTGCTTTGTCTTGTCTGTATATTTAATTTTACTATAATGTGTATACCATTCTTGTATTAAAAGGAGAAAAACAGGGACTCCCTGGCGGTCCAGCGGTTGAGACTCCACGCTTCCACGGCAGGGGGCGCGGGTTCGATCCCTGGTCGGGGAACTAAGATCCCGCGTGCCGCGTGGCACAGCCAAAAAAAAAAAAGGAGAAAAGCACTAAAAATATTCTGAGGCAAGTCGCTTCTTCAGTGAGGATGGGGACTGAATGGGGGGCTCCCATAATGAGACGACGTTCCTATTCGGTGAGGTGACATTTGCATTCCTAATCCATGGGGCTTCTGCTCCTAGGAAGGGCTATATCTTCCTAGGAGCTGGTGTGTGTGTGTGTGTGTGTGTGTGTGTGTGTGTGTGTGTGTGTGTGTGTGTGTGTGTGTGTGTGTGTGTGTGTGTGTGTGTGTGTGTGTGTGTGTGTGTGTGTGTGTGTGTGTGTGTGTGTGTTTTTACATCCTCTCCCAATTCCACAAACATTAATACCAAGGGACAAAGGAAGAGTGAGTGGTCAGCGAACTGTCTGTGTGGTGACGTGGCTAGGAGACAGGGTGCTGCTCTCTCGAGGGTCCGGGAAAGCTCCCTGAGGAGGTAACAGCGCTGAGACCTAAACAGTGCGAGGGAGGCAGGGCAAGAAGATCTGCGGGAAGAAGGTTCCCGGCAGGAAGAACGGCCCGTGCAAAGGCCCTGAGGCAGGATCGAGCCTGGCAGAGTCCAGGGCTGAATGCAGGCCAGGGAGCCTCACACAGAGTTGAGGCTGGGGAGGAGCAGAACCAAAAACGCACACCAGCCAGATGGGCCAGGATAAGGTTTGGAGTCTGTTTCAATGTAATGCAAAGCCACCCTAGGGTTCTAGCCAGGCCTGAGTCACCCCCAGAGAAGCCCTGTCCTTTCTTTCTGCTCCTCCCAGTACGGCCACCTTCACTCAGAGCTTCCCACGCGGCTCGCCTTGCCGTGCCAGCCGGGGTGGAGGCAAGTTCCTGCAGGACGGCATGCTGTCGCAGCCCACCAAGGGCCCCCTCTCCCACCCCCTTTCTCCTGAAGAGCCCCCGCTGTGAAAGCTCCACCACCATCAGGCCTGGGTCTGACAGATCTGCTGAGGCCACCCCAGTATCCATCTTTCTTCTTCCCCAAGTAGCAAACCCCAGTGTTTCCTACTTCAGATCTTCTTCCAACACTCCCCTGCAGCTCACACGGCCACGTCCCTCACTTTTGCCCCGAGGGTGTGAGCCGAAGTCGCCTGCGAAGGGCTCCAGGGAAAGCAGCTGTGTCCTGTAAAAAGGGATCCCATCACCCGCGCTCTGATCTGCGGCCCTTAACCATTCCAAGCCTCAGTTTCCCCATCAGTAACATGGGGTGGTGATGCCGATAGTAACTGTCCTGCCCCCTCATAGGAGTCAGGAGGAAATAACCTTGGTGCGGTGAGACAGGTGAGGGATGCTGGGGGTGGTCTCTCAAGGAGATGACCTTTCAGCTGGAATCTGAAGGATAAGAAGGGGCTGCCAACAGGGTATGCCAGGCTCCAGGCGGCCTCAGAGGCCCCGGCTCAGTGACCGCAAAGAGGGGGTGAATGACGGCGGAGCAGTGGGAAAGTTGGGGCCTCGTGAGGAGAGGAGGAGAGCTCAGACCTGAGGCGGAGTGAGCCGGCTCTGGTCCTTGGCAGAATCTATACAGCTGACCGAGATACGGGCGACGGAGCCCTGTCTCCCACCAGGAGCACGTCTGCCTCCAAGACCCCTTCTTGGGCTGTACCATGGACCCAGAGCCGGGCAGAGGGAGAAGGCGCCTGGATGCAGAGGGTATCGGGGCCCAAAGCTAGGACCTTGTTTTTGCCCGAGGCCCACAGTCTGGGGACATGTACTCCATTCTCTGTAACGTCTTCTCCTCCATGTGAGTGCGAGTGGGTAAACCCTATTATGCACAGAGGATCTGGAAAGAACGAGACCTAACCCCACAGATGCTGGAGAAGCCAGAGGCTCCGCAGGGGGCCACTCACAGGTTCGGTCCCCTCGGCCAACTTCCTTGGACCCCACTCCTGGGTCCCCTCCCCGTGTGGCCTTCCTCTAGGCCCCCAAGCACAGCGGGGCACCCTCTACCCTCTCAGAACCCAGGCCATGGTCCAGAGTTATCCGTCTGGCCCCTCATCCAGTGGGGAATCGGACCTTGGTCCCAGCACCTGGCGCAGGATGGGTCACCACTGAACACCCAAGGAACACGCTGGAATGTAAACTCTGGGTCCCCCCGTGGCCAAAAACATAGTGTAAAACAAGCCCCGTGAGATACCAAGACCGCTCAGACCGACCTGCAAATCAGGCTCCCCAAACCAAAGACACAGCCTCCCTCACGATTATTCTGGTGACACCGTGAGAAAGCCTGGGGAAAGTGCTCAGGCATCTTCTCAATCTGCTAAGCTCTCTGACGAGAACGAGGGCGTGATTTGGGCTGGAGGGGGTTTGAGTGGCACCAGAAATCAGGGTGCCTCCGTGGGGACTCGCAGCTGACACCTGGAAGCAGCACCCCGACCTCTCGACGTGCGGGCTTTTCTAAAGGTCTTTGCCTGCTTGCGTTGGGCTGTGGAGTGTCCGTGGGACAGACTGCCTCCCCCTGGACGCTGGGATACAATCTGGTACGCTGGTGGGAATGGCCTACCTCAAAACATGGATGGGAACACGGATGGGCTTCAGGGCTGTGGGATGGGGGAGCAGTTGGCAGGTAGGCTACAGAGGGACTCAAAACACTGGCTTCTCGACTCTTAAGCTGTGTGTCCTTGGGCTTATGACTGCACGTCTCTGAACCTCAGAGTCCTCGTTTATTAAATGGGGAAAGAACGTGTAATCCTTTGACGTTCTAGTGAGATGAAGCCTGACAAACTAAAAAATGTCAGCTGTCAGTATTTTTCCTATAATTCAGGAGCCATGACAAGAAAACCAATCTCACTATATTCCTGGCATACCGATTTTTTTAAAAAATTGCTTTTTAATTTCTCACTCGATGTACTGCATGTACCAACTGATGGCTGGCTGTTCCCAAAAGCAAACTCATCTTTGGGGATCTGGTTTCCTTCCTAGCACCTTGTCACAGGGCAGTTTTACATTTTTTCAGCATTGTTTGTTTATTGTCTGCTTCCCTCCCTGACGACAAGGGCCATTGCCCTGTCCACTGCTCTCCCCAGGGCCCAGGACACTTACAAGCTCTCAATACGTATTTGTCGAATGAAAGGGGGACAAAGCTGCCCCCACCGTGTGGCAAAGTGACCCGAGGCCCCGACAATTCCCGCACCCCTCCTCCAGTCCAAGGGCGGAAGACCCCAGGCCCAGAGGAGCAAATCTGTGTAAACAGCGGGAAAGCAAAGGCCTGAAGCAGGATTCAGAAGGGTGGAAAAAGAATTCTGGAAAATGCTGCGAAACACAGAAAGCCGCAGCTTGGCGAGAACGGCTCCTCGCCTGGGGAGGACAGCGGGAGCCGGCAAACCCTCCCTCTCCAGGGATGTGTGCAGGGCTTTGGTGTTTTGTTTGGACTTTAATAACAGAGATTCGAAATCTGCTTCCTTATTATGAAAATGCATTTGCAGACTGAACATCCCGGGCCTGGGATTCTGAGGGCAGCCCCTGCTGGAGAAGCCAGGGATGCTGAGCTGGGTGGGGAGGGCCCTGTAGGAAGGAGCAGCCTCGTCCCAGGCCACTGCCTTGGAAGCCGCTCCTCTTTCTGTCCTGCCTGGAGCACCGGGACCCCCAAAGGGCATGGGCTGTGGAGCGGGGCGTGGAACAGGCAGGCTGGGCTGGGCGTTCATGAGGGGGACCCGCAAGCCGGGCTTCTTCCCCTCCCGCACCCGGCGAAAGTGGTCGACCCACCCAAGCTCCCTTCCTGCCGGCCAGGGCTGCCTGCAGCCTGTTTGGGGGTGGGGTGGCCGGGCTGGGGAGGTCGGGGGGCTGCACCGGCCACGTGAGGACAGCAGCTTCTCTTCCCCACTTGGAACAAGACGGTGCCAGGAGTCCCCAGCACGCTCTTTCTTCTTGCTGAACAAGATGGATTGGAAAACAAATTGGCTCAAATAAAGCATGTAATTAGATTAACGCCTCTTGCCCAGAGCCTTGGGGACTGCGAAAGCCCTCCCGACTGGGGGCGGGAGCCCTCGGCTGGCTCAACCAGTGCCTGGCCATCCAGAATCTTCTCTTGACCCTCAGCTGCCCATCCTCAGTCCTTCCCAGCTGGGGTAAACTAGGCCGAGGGAACTCATTGTGCCCTGGAGATGGTCCCAGGCCCTGCTCTGCCACCAGCTCCACAGGCCTTGGGGTCCCCCTCTCCCCTGCGTGCAGATCCCGCCTCAGCCTCAGAGGGCGGGTGTGTCCAATCCATGAGCTCCCACCAGAGCTCAGCATCAACAGCTGCGACGGTGATGTATACACCTGGGCAGCTCCAGCCAAAGCACTTTCCACCCACAACCCCATCTGAGCTGCACAATGACCGGTAAGGAGGCCGGGTAGGTAGCATTAGGACCGCCATTTCCATCACACACATGAGAAAACAGGACCACAATGTTCAGTGTCCCAAGTCATGGCCACTGGGGACGCTTTCCCTGTCACCACTGGTCCCACTTCTTAGCCTCTCTGTTCCTCAGCCGTCTGATGTGAGAACTGAAGAGGCAAGTCCAGTTTACTTTACGGACATCTATGCTGAGTGTGGAAATGCTTCCAGACGGTAAGACCCTACCTACCTGGAGGTCCCTTGTCTGTTTCTTTCAGTTCTCTGGGATACAGGTGAGAAGCAGGAAGGAAGAGGTTAGAAGCAGCCAAGTATCTATCACAAAGGAAATCCCTTTAGATCTTCATTCACAGCTTAATTATCTTTTATTTATAAACACTGATAACAAATGTCATTCTCACCATTCCCAGAACATAGTACACCGGGACCTGTATTTAGGTGGGGGGACCTTCTGGTGAGCTACCCATTGGCAGGAAGAAGGAATGGCTAGCAGAGAGCAAGGAAGAGGCAGACAACTATGAAACTGTGAAAAGCAGATGTAGAATACCTAAGGACCATTCTGAAGAGAGACCAACAGTCCTAAAACGGCTGCAAAAGCTTGTTTACAGTATAATCCCTTTTTTGCAATGGCTGCATTATCCTGAGGAGCTGAATCACGCTCAATGTGCGTTACTTAATATGGCAGGAAAGCTGGCAATACACTCGGGAAAGATTTCCATCCAAAACGGTTAAAAGTTACGGAGCATTATAACAAACTATGGCATCTGAAAGCCGTATTTATGGGGGCCACTCATTCCACAAAAATGCAAGGACCACTGCAGATACGGAGACCCTCCCTGTCAAGCCCAGACTCCCTACCCTCTCAAGTGGAGAACGAAGGTACCACGTTTGCTTTGGGGAAGGAAAGAATTCTGGATGTACTTCGGGTCAGCATAGAGCCCGTGTCCCCCAGGGAAGGGGCTGGAGTCTTCACGTTCCAGGCAGAGGCACGGCTGTCCTCCCCAAGAGCCACTGCAGGGCCCAGAGGATGACGGTCACCAAAAGGCCCGTGGACTTCACCCCTGCCCTGCCCTCCCCACCTGGACATGTCTAGGTTTTAACAAGACAGCCAAGGTCATCTTTTATACCAGGCTTCTGTTTCTTACTCATCTCTTCTGTCTCCAGGAGCCCCCCAGACACAAGGTTCCCAGCTGGAGCTCCACATCTGTTTCACCATTTTACAGGGCACCCTCTGAAACTGTACTGCCCGAACTCGCACCTATCGTCCACAGACCAAAGGGTACTGGAGCCACAGAAGGGTGTGTCTCAGGGGCTCGAGCCAGGCAGTGCCTCCCACACATCCCCCCAGGGCTGCCCTGACCCACCCCTGGGAAGTTCACACCGGGAGAAGCTTCCCGCACAATTCTGGTGGTCAACGGACTAACCAGCTCTCACCTGCACACGAGGCCATATCTGTGGGAGGCACCCCTCAGCTGTGTTCCCGGCCCCCGCAAGCACCAGCTCCTGGTAGAAGCTGGGAAACGGCTACCTGGGCCCTGGGACAAGTTAACTCAGAACCTTCTAATCTCATGTGCCTGCACCCTTGGACATCAGGCTTTACCGTAGCCCTGAGGTCCCAACCACCCCCTTCCTTCTCTCCCCGCTACAATGTGCACGTTGAAACCCCGAGCCACGTAACAAGTTCCAACATCTTTTGTCAAAGACCCACACGCTTGCGGGAGGTGAAGCCTGTAAAGCCCGGTGGAGAACACAGGTAGAGGTTTCTGCGGGATGGCAGATGCGCTGCCCCGCTGGATGAGGGATGTCTGACTGGGACAGATGGGGGCAGGGTCCCCATCGCTATGAGGGAAAGACATGGAAACCACACCGTCATCAGAGCCAGAGGCACACAGCCCCGGGCCATGTTCCAAGATGCAAGCTCTGCCTGGTGAGATGGACCTTCCAGAGGTTTTGCCTGAGGACCCCACACTTCTAGCTACGTCACTGGTTCTCCTTATCTGCTCTCGGGGCCACTAGGAAACAGCAGCCCATCCGGAGGGCTGACGAGCCGCCTGGGACTTGAGGCTTTGCATGGGTACGGAACAGACCCAGCAGGCTCTTAGCAAAGCCTGACACTGGGGGGCCTGGAGACAGCCACGGGGCTATCTGCTGACACAGGCACACCTGGCTCTGCTCTAACAGGTAACCGTCTGACTTAGAATCATCTATGCGGGCATCTTCCTCACCTAGTAAACCGTGGTCCCTTGAACTCAGGACGCCATGTTCTATCGTCTCTGGAACCCCAGCCCCCAAACCAGGCCCTCAGTCAATGTGCATCTGACGAATGAATGAAAATGCATAAACGGACAAGTGCGCAAATCCTCACGTCGGAATTCCCAAGGAACGCTAGGAGCTGGGGGTGGGGTGGGAGACTCAAACCGCTCCCAAGCCTGGCTGAACAAGAAATCCCCGTTTTCAGGCTGTAGCCCGGATGAGGCCAAGGGAAGGATTTATTGAGCACGGGATAAGTATTTCATAAACCCTTCCAAACTGCAGAAAAGGCTGCACCTGCCTCCGTCAGTCTGCAGCCGCTAATCCGCTGTAACAGCTCTGTGCCCTCCTTTCTGTCTCCCGCCCGGAGGGCAGGGTTAGCCTGTGTATTCGCCTTTAATAAGCTGAAGCCACTGGGGCGCTGCATTCACTGCTCTCTGCTCCCACAGGGCCGGCCCCACAGGGTCTCCTTGTCGGCTCTCCAAGTGAACAGGGGATTTTGTGTTCGGCAGGGGAAACAAAGCTGTCCCAACGGGGATCCAGTTGGCTATGGACACGCTTCTCCAGCAAGAGCCAGCAGTGGTCACAGCCTGGAGCTGCCGTCGGCGCTGAAGGGTGATTCAGTGGCATGGGGGAAGGAGGCGAAGCTGGGCTTCCTGGGAAAGTCACGAAAGAGAGGGAAGCTGGTGGCCCGGCAGTGTCCACCCCACTGGCTGGTTGGCCGGTGAGCCCAGTGCCGACGAGGTCACGCCTCTGCTGAGTTCCCTGGGTGGGCTACAATCCAACCTGGGCAGCTGTCGGGCAGGATGGCCACCCCCCGGCCAAGACTGCGCTAATCGGCTTCCTAGATAGAGAAAAGGCCCTCAAAGCTCACCATCACTTTCTGATGCCAGTTAACTGTGGCACCATGACGACAGGTGGCCACAGACACCCCAAAGTCAGCAGAGTGAAAAGGTCTATGGCGAAGACTGTATATAGTTGCCAAACCCCATTTTAGTTTCCTCCTGGGCTTCGAGACTACATTACTCAGCACCCCTTGTGTGAGGTGTGGTCATGTGACCGAGTCCGGCCACGGGACATGGGTAGAAGCGATGCAGACGCTTTCAGTCCTGCCCGGAAAAGGGCTCCCACAGGCACTCTCTTTCCAAACCAATGACTCCAAGGCCCCAGGGGATGGCGGAGCCACATGACTGAAGGAGCCCAGGCCCCTAGTCACTGCCTGGAAGGGAGCCACCCAGCCAGGAACACCTGCGATGGACTGTCGGGATGCTTCTTACAGCACGAAGCCTACCTGACCAATACAGCATTGGTGAGAAGTAAAGAGAGTCTAACTTAGGACAGCAGCAGCGGTGCGTACGTGGTAGAGGAGAGAGATAACAGGAGAGATCACAATACTGTCTTTACTGAGCGACTGGCGTGGCGTCAGAGGGAGGACATGGGCCCCGGAGAAAAACCACCAGGCCTTTCCACAGCACAGGGCTGTGGGGGAGTGAACAGAAATCCACAGGGGGTTCCCAAATCCCAGTAAAACTTGCCTTCCCCCCAAGTAACTTACCAAGTACAGCAGACGTGGTGGGTGCCTGGCCCAGAGCCCCTTTCCTGGACCAGAGCCCCTTTCCTGGACCAGTATAGCCACCTAGAGCTGCTGTGGGAGGTGGCGGCCACCAGCTCACACTTGCACTTCCTCTGAAGGCCTGCCCCTGGCTCATGGAAACTGCTCTGCTTGGAAACGTCCACACGCCCCATCCCAGCGAGCAGTCCACAGCCAATGGCCAGCTACGTGGGCAGGCACCCAGTCCTTTTGCTTGTAAGCAGGGCAACTTCTTTGGGGTGATTCACTGTCTAGACCGCCCATGGAAACAGGCTGAGGCCAGACTTGTGAACCCACACATTTTCCTAGCTTCTTCCCCTGCCCTGCCCACCTCACCCCCTTACTAGTTTCTCCTGAGAACATCCTCTCAATAAATCATGTCACAAGAATCGCTGTCTTGGGGCCCCTGACAACCCAAATGAACGGCTGGCACTGCACCTCTTCCCCCATCCACAGCAGTACCTTTGCCACAAAGAGGGGGAAGGACAGGGATGAAGTTCAGACCCAAGACAATCCTAGATTATCGGGCCTAAGAGTAGATCGCCACCTTCTCCGAGGTCTCTCCATCTGGTGAAGATGTCCTCGCCTGCAGGGAGATTTTAGATGAAGTACAACTTTCCAACCCTGGGACTGAAGGAGGTGACCTCACGGGACAGAAGGAATGCCAGGAAACTAAGGCTGTGTCCCACCTGCTGGGGGAGCGGGCAGGATGGCAATGAGTGGAAATCTAACCCAGCCTGGCTTGGAGGAAATTTTAAGGCAGCTTTCACTACATCTGCTGCCCCAAACACTTAGGAATTTCTCACCTCTCTTCAGCAAGAGGAATCTTTTCCAAGTCCCCATGTCTGATTTCTCTCCACAGCTTACCGCTTGGAAGGATGCTGGCTTGAGGCACCATGGTCCACGGAAACTTGAGAGATGGGAGACCTGAGTCCTCACCTAGGTTCTGCCATCAACCCACTGTGTGACCTCGGCCAAGTCGCTCTCCTCTGGGCCTCAGTCTTCCCATCTGTCCAATGTGGAGGCCAGATCGGATGAGCTATCTCTAGGTTTCCTACTGGTATCAAGAGACAAAATTCCACTCCCAGGAGGCCTTTCAGGAGAAACACTGAGCAATGCGTAACCACCTGCTCTCTGGGAAGAAAAAGCCTTGATTCGTAGCTTGTGCCAATTTCCAAGGTGTAAATATTCCCAGCGTGGCCAATTTCAAACCGCCAGCAGGATGCCCTGAGCACAGAGCTGGGAAGAGATACCGACAGTCAGCTCTTGGGAGCAGGTGTGCGCCAGCCCCAGCGCACCACCGATTTTCAGATACCTCTCAGCACAGAATACATTCGTTTCAGACCCCAATTCATTTCCCATCTCTGCAGAAGAAACAGCTCTCTCCTTTCCTCGATCCTACAACACACTTTACTCTTGAGCAGAGCCCACAAAACAGTGCAAATCCCACTGGCCATCACCTTCGCTGGGGAGAGGCTGACCTCTCCCATGGAAGGGACTGGAAGGGGGCAGTGTCCCACTGCGCCTCCCCAGATGCAGATCCACTGCTCTGAGATAAAGCCCTGCCCTGGGGGAAAAGGACACAAGGCCCCTGATCTGTGTGGTCAGGCCTCAGGGCAGACTGGGCCTAGTTTCAAAGGCCACACCCATAGCTTTAGGAGCAGCAAGAGTCCTGCTTGACAGGAGGTAGGTTGGGGGGTGGGGACGGTCTGTGCTGTGTATCAGACGGTAGGGGGCAGCTGGTAGCCTCGTCCACCTCAAGGCCACGTTGGTCCTTCCAACACTGAAGGTCCCTGTCCACAGAAGGGAGGACGCCTGCCTAAGTGGGCAGACAACATGCCCCACCCATCCTCCTCTTCGCCTTCCCTCCCCTGGGTCTGGGCACCATTCCCGGTCCAAATCCCTCAGGGTCCCCTCGACACAGCCCTGAAAGAGCCCCCAAGGCAAACACCCGGGTTCTATGACCAGAAGGCCCCGCGATCACAGTCTCCCAACCAGCCTTCCAACTAGCTGGGACCTGGAAATACTGAGCGGGAAGGGGCCGAACAGACCATTAGCCCAACACCTTCATTTCATTGAGAAGACAGCCCAAAGCTATCAAGCGGCCTGCAGGACACTTTAACTGGGTCACTGGGGTGGGGGGAGGGTCATGAAAAACTCAAAATCCCTGCTCTTAACGATGGCATTTAACATTGTTGCCAGTATCACTTGCCATGGACGGAACTGTGTCCCACCAACATTCCCATGTTGAAGTCCTAACCCCCAAAGTGATGGTGTTTGGAGGTGGAGCCCTTGAGGGGTAAATAAGGTTCTACGAGGTCATGGGGGTGGCGGCCATGAGGATGGAATTAGGGCTCTTATAAGAAGAGACACCAGGGCTTCCCTGGTGGTGCAGTGGTTGGGAGTCTGCCTGCTGATGCAGGGGACACGGGTTCGTGCCCCGGTCCGGGAGGATCCCGCGTGCCACAGAGCAGCTGGGCCCGTGAGCCATGGCCGCTGAGCCTGCGCGGGAGAGGCCACAGCAGTGAGAGGCCTGTGTACCGCAGAAAAAAAAAAAAAAGAAAGAAAGAAGAGACACTAGAGAGCTCTCTCCCCGCCAGGTGAGGACACAGTAAGAAGTCGACAGTCTGCAATCCAGAAGGGGCTCCTTGCCAAAACCCAACCATGCTGGCACCCTGATCTTGGACTTAACACACTCCAGAACTTTAAGAAAATAAATTTCTGTTGTTTAAGCCACCATTCTACGGTCTTTTGTTACGGCAGCCCAAGTGGACTAATGCATTACTACTATCATTATCAAGTCTGGAGTAGTTTTAAATCCGGCAGGGTACTTAATAAATCAAAGGGACCACCCCTGGGGTTGGGGGTGGCGGTATTAACTAACTTCAGTAGCATCTGAGGTTCTGCAGGGGCCGAGCCCAACAGCAATCCAGAGAGGGGACGGACTGTGACGCCGGCACAGTGTGTTACTGCGCGTCCCCTCCCACCAGCGCCCAGCCCACGACCTGGACAGGAATCCCAAGGGAGGTTCCGGGCACGGCTTTGGGCAGGGGGCCACCCTGCAGGGTGGGGATGGGGTCTCGGCATCCACCCTGCCTCAGCCTAGCTCTGCAGCTTGCACGCCCCCAACCCCCAGCCTCTGCAGTCAGGGACCCTGTGACGTCCTCGTGACACAGGGCGGGTCCTGGGGATTCCAATCCTCTCACTGACACCTGTCACTTGCCCCATTCCCATCTGCCATCCCTCTCGAGTCCCCGGTGGGAAGAGCTCCCAGAAGGGCTAAATATTCCTCCCCCAGGCTTCTCTGGTCTCCCAGCTCATCCCTTTATCCTCCTCCAAGGCTGGTGGCAGCTCCACCTGCAAAAGCCCAGCCACAGGGGAACAATGCGGGTCCTGAAACCCCCCATGCAAATGGCTTCCTTTGTGCTCCCCCGGGGAGGCCCCCAGTGGCTCTCTCCCAGCCCTGCTCACCCCAGCCTGACCTCTGCCCTGGCCCTTTGTGCAAGCCCCAAAGAGGGGAGGGGAGGGAAGGGGGAGGGGGGAGGAGATGGGGAAAGTGAGGGAATAAGGAAGGAGGTGGGGAAGAGAGACAGAGACAAAGGCAGAGGGAAGACCCAGAGATAGAGAGACAGTCTCGAAAATCAGAGCGAGACACGCAGACAGACTGACAGACAGAGGGAGAAACTGGTTCATGCAGGCCGCCCAGAGCAGGGTCTCCTGGCTGAGCGGATGGAAAGAGTCCGTACCATGTGAAACCGCCATTTCTGTGGGTCACAAATGGTCGAATAAAATGACAATTCCGTTTGGTCCAACCCAACACATACGGATCCGTCTGGTCTCCAGCCAGGGCGGGTGGAGTGGGCAGGTCCCGCTCGAGAGAAGAGCCCCCATGTGCCCTGGCTCAGCCTCTGGTTCCTTTCCCGGAGGGTTCTGGGGAACTGGGCTTGATGTCAGGAAATCCGGGCTTAACAACCAGAGGCTGTTTTGCCCCCAGAGCACATCTGATGAATGCAACCGTCTGGAGGACAGGCCAAGAATGCCGTGCCACACCAGCAACAGAAGACAGCTCCACAACCGAGAATTCTCCAGCCCCGCCGGCACCTAAGTCACAGCTGACCGGCCTTTAGCTCCAGCACCCTCTGCTTCCCACGGAGGGAAGTGGCAAGCATTTATGATGGTGACTGGCTCCCTTGTCCCCTCTGTGGGGCTGTGGAGGTGCCCCTTCCTTGGGGACACTCCCCTAAAGGAGGCCCAGAGCTCTCACCCCACCCCCAGCCCCAAAGCCCAAAGTTCAGGCCTGACATGGCCATGCCTTTTCCTTTAGACCACGAACAATGACGATAGGTAACACCTGGGTAGCACTTTTCACCCCACACATCACTCCACGTGCGTTCTAGCCGCAGAAGCAGCCCAAGCCTCCCCACCACGAGGACTCTGATGCGCTTCTAAATATAATACTTTGTGTAGCTCACGATTGCATAAGTTTTAATAATTAAACCATTGAGTAGACCAGCTGTAAAAGACATTTGGGGGACGACCAAGAAAGTTGGAAGGTGGACTGGGCATCAGATGATATTAAAGAATTTTTGTTAGTTTTGTTAGGTGTAATAATGCTGGTGAGAAGATGTAAGAAATGTTCTTCTTTTTCAGAAGAGGAATTCTGAAATATTTAGGGGTGAAATGTCATAACGTCTAAGCTTTTCCTGGAAGATATTTCAGCAAAAAAAAAAAATTGAAGTAAATGGGACACGATGTTAAATCGAAGTGATACGAATGTGGAGGTCTAACCACTCTATTCTCACCACTGCTCCAAGATTTTTCATCATAAAAATTTTAACACACAATTAAACCACACTAATTGAAAATACAGTAATATATAGTAAAGCTCAGAATTTTGGATAAACGTCATATTAGGTTGGGCTAAAATTCACCATAGAGAAAGGACCAGGCAAACACTTGGCTACATGTGAGCACAGCACTTCCTGTGATCAGGCAGGAGACGTCAGCTGACTTCAGAAAACTTCACTTTCTAAGCCCTCAGCGGCATCTACTTCAATACGATGCGTAACTAATAAACGAGCGGGTCCAAGGCAGCAGTAGCATCCTGCCTTAATACTTTTGGACAGAGCACATGGATGTCATCCTGTAAAAATACACCAGGGTTTCTCAACCTCGGCACCACTATTAGCATTTGGGGCTGGATAATTCACTGCCATGGGGGCTGCCCTGTGCGATGCAGGACGCTTAACAGCGTCCCTGGCCTCAACCCACTAGATGCCAGCAGCACCCTCCCCCTAGTTCTGACAACCAGAAGTATCTCCAGTAATGTCCAAATGTCCCATGGGGGCAAAGCAGCCCCAGCTGAGAACTACCGGAATATATGAGCACAATGAAATAGTTTCTTTGAAATGCTCTGTAAGCCAGGCTTTTCACCAAAGTTGACCCTCCGTGTGTAATTAGATGTATAATCTGCTTCGGACATATACTGTATCTTTTCATTTCACACTCAAAAATTCTCCTACAACATTATTATATGGATATCCCATACGTGAGTCACTAAAACGCTACTGAAAGACATTTGGTCGGTTCCCTCTTTTGTCATTATGAACAATGCTGCAATAAGCTACCTCGGAGCAAAGTCCTGCGACACATCACTATTCCCTTAGGCTAAATTCCTAGAAGTGAAAGGATGAGGCTAAAGGTACATTTTGATACGTGATGCTAGATCACCCTTCATAAACTTGGCACCGCGTTGCCCTCCCATCACCAGAGCAGGTAGATGCCTGTTTCCCAAACCCTTTCAACACTGGGAATTACTTTTTGTTTTCTAAATAGTGTCGATTTAATGAGGTTTTTAAAATGGTATTCCTGTTAATATTATTGCTTTATTACTAGTAAGTGTAATACTTCAGATGCTTGATTGCCATTTGTACAAATTCTCTGAATTTCTAGTTCATTTTCTCAGCTCAGTTTTGTATTAGGATCTCTTTTTCAGTGAATTGTAAAAGTTATTTACTGAGAATATTAATCTCTGGTCATCCATGTTAAAAATTTATATTTTTCAGCTTTTAGTTTACCTTATGTTGCTTATAGAGATTTTTGAAGTATAGACGTTTTCTATTTTTATCTAGTTAAAATCTTTCCCTTTATGATTTCTTGCTTTTGTATCCTATCTAGAAAGCCTTCTTCACCCCAAGATTACACTGATACTGACATGCTTTATTCTAGAACTTTTAAGAATTTATTTTTTTAATTATTATTATTATTTTTTGGCCACGCCCCACAGCATGTGGGATCTTAGCTCCCCAACCAGATATTGAACCCATGCCCCCTGCATCAGAAGCGCGGAGTCTTAACCCCTGGACCACCAGGGAAGTCCCAAGAATTCATTTTAAAGATACATTTCATACCTTGGGATTTATGAGTTCACAGCATGAAGTAGAAATTTATTATTATTTTAAAATAAATAGCCATTTTCCCAGCACCGTTTACCGATTGACTCATCCCTTTTCTCACCGATCTATGATCACAACTTTATCATACACAAGTTCTTATGTTTACATTTGAGTGTATTTCTGGACTTTCTACTCAGCTTTCGTGATTTCTCTATTCCTATGCCAGGATCACACTAACGTAAATATCCTGTTTACAATATTTAAAAAATCTGTTAGGGCAAGTCACCCTTCATCACTCTTCTTTTTTAAAAACATTCTTGGCTATTAAAAATCACATCCTACCCAATTGAGATTTTTTGAGTAGAATTATGCTGAACTTACAGATTTCAGGGAGAACTGACATTTTACAATTCCGAATCTTGCCCTCCCGGAACATGGGAAGATCTTTAGTGTCCCTTGGGAAAGTTTTACCCTTTAAAAAAAATACCGTCTGTACTTTTATTGCTACATTTATTTCTGTGTAGTTGATATTTTTGTTGCTGTTCTAATTGGGAGTTTGTTTCCATTATCATTAAAAAACTGACACTCGGGGGCTTCCCTGGTGGCGCAGTGGTTGAGAGTCTGCCTGCCGATGCAGGGGACACGGGTTCGTGCCCCGGTCCGGGAAGATCCCACATGCCGCGGAGCGGCTGGGCGCGTGAGCCATGGCCGAGGAGCCTGTGCGTCCGGAGCCTGTGCTCCGCAACGGGAGAGGCCACAACAGTGAGAGGCCCGTGTACCGCAAAAAAAAAAAAAAAAAAAAAACTGACACTCATTGAACACTTAACTACAGGCCAGAGATCCCATTCTATGCTTTTCACTTGCTATGACATGGTTCTGTAATTGCTGATACACAGGAAAAGTTACTGACCTTTGTACGTTAATTCTGTAATGGTCTCCCTGCAGAATTCTCTCACCAGTTTTAACAGTTTTCAGCTGATTCTCTGCAGGCACATGTTATGACACAAGGCTCTGAGGAACGCACAGAGGCCCTTCCCACCTCTACCCGCCACCTGTTTTCAGGTATCAGCTGATCCGTGTGCCCGTCTCCCTCGGCTGCCTTGGGACCAAAGGGACGGGTCACTGCTAACTGGTTCTCCCAAGCCCAGACCCTGTGGCCTCAGCCACGCCAGCGCCCCTAGCCAACCACCCTCCTTCCCAAGGGCCACTTTAACGGGCACCTGTGGGAGACAGTGGCTTTTAACTGGCTGTACCTCCATCTCTACCTTGGTTTCAGGTCCCCTGCGGACACACAAGTTTGTCTTCTCTCTTGGTAGGATGTTACCACACAGTCAGGGGTGTGTGTGTGTGTACACACATAAGTGTGTGTGTATGTATATATATACATATTTATGTATTTTTAAATTAACCTAGAGTGACCAACCAGCAGGACTACTGAGAGGCAGAATGATGATGGGGAGGTTAATGTCACTAGCGGACCCTGAGGCCAGGAGACCTTGGCTGGAATCCCAGCTCACTGACCGCTCTGTGCCTCAGTTTCTCCTACGTAAAATGGGGTAACAGCAGTATCTACCTCATCTGGGTGGAAGAAAGGATTAAATGGCTAAGAATCAAGAAGAGTGCTGAGCACATAGCAAGCATTATATAAACGTCGTCTCCGCCTTCATGTAGCCAGAATCGATCTATCTTTACTCATGGGTCTGGTCCAAACACTTCCTGGGATACTACTTATCTGACAGCCATTTCCTCATACAGCTGATCCCGGACAGCCCTACATCCTGCGTCACACCATCTTTTGAAAACCAATCAGCACTCAATTAACAGACCTCCTTACAAGTGGCACGAGCTGCTTACAAGTGTTACGGTCGGTGATCCTAGCTCCCCCCCAATGGACGCACAGGTCCCTCTCTCCTATACCAGGAGTACCCATGGCTCCCTTACCTGGGGCCCAGGGAACCACACCCTCCTCAGATGACTCTAAAAGCATGCAGGCTGTGAGGTCAGACCTTTTCAACGTAACACTAGGCAACACGGCCACTGCCATACGTCTGGAAGGCAACAGAGGGCGTCCGCCATTCCCCCATGTTGGCTGAACTATTTTTGCTTGGAGACGAAGTGGGGAGGTGCTAAGTGGCCCCCCAGTCTCAAAAGTCTCCCAGGGAGCAAGAGATCAGGAAGGCAAGCACGTCCCCCACGGCTGCCCGAGCCCCAGCGCCCTGTCCCCAGGGCTCCTGCTCTCCACCCAGTCCACCCCAAACCAACCAGATTCCCTGCACCCTTGCACTCTGACCTCAAAAACTCAACTTTTAAAAAACTGTAGTAAGGGGCTTCCCTGGTGTCGCAGTGGTTGAGAGTCCGCCTGCCGATGCAGGGGACACGGGTTCATGCCCCGGTCTGGGAAGATCCCACATGCCGCGGAGCGGCTGGGCCCGTGAGCCATGGCCGCTGAGCCTGCGTGGCCGGAGCCTGTGCTCTGCGGCGGGAAAGGCCAAAACAGTGAGACACCCGCATACCGCAAAAAAAAAAAAAAATTGTAGTAAAGCACACATAAAATTTACGATTTTTAAATGTACGATTCAGTGGCATTAAGTATATTCGCGATGTTACCCATCACCACTCTCTAGTTTCAGAATTTTCTGTCACCCCAAAAGGAAAGCCTGTACCCATCAGACAGTCACTCCCCATCCCTCCCGCCTCCCAGTCCTGGGCAACCACTGATCTTCTGTCTCTGGATTTGCTTATTCTGGGCATTTCATATAAATGGAATCATACGCTGTGTGGCCTTTTGTGTCTGGCTTCTTTCAATTAGCATAATATTTTCAAGGTTCATCCAAGTTATAGCATGTGTCAGTACTTATTCCTTTTTATGGCTGCCTGATATTCCACTGTCTGGATATACCACATGGAGTTTATCCATCCTGCCACCATCCATTCTGTCCCAAAGGTAGACATTGGGCTGTTTCCACCCTTTGGCTATTGTGAAGTCAAGCCCTTTAATTGATTTCCAGTCTTTAACAGGGTCTTACAGTCTGTGAGGCCACCTTCTGCCTTGGGCAGCCCCACCTGTTCCCAATCAAGTTCTTCTCACAAGCCCTCCCTCTGGCTGACTGTCTACACCTGTCCTCACACAAACCCACATCCCTGGTGAGGAGCTAAGAGACTTCAGCTCAGCTCAACCCTTCCATACACTGCAGTGTTTGTATTTTCCATGGCGTTCCATTGTTTAAAAAAAATTTTTTTTATTTCTTTTTGGTTGCACTGAGTCTTCATTGCTGTGAGCGGGCTTTCCTCTAGTTGCAGCGAGCGGGGGCTACTCTTTGTTGTGGTGCACAGGCTTCTCACTGCAGTGGCTTCTCTTGTTGCAGAGCACGGGCTCTAGGCACACGGGCTTCAGTAGCTGTGGCTCGCGGGCTCTAGAGCGCAGGCTCAGTAGTTGCGGTGCACGGGCTTAGTTGCTCCGCGGCATGTGGGATCTTCCCCAGCTAGGGCTCAAACCCGCGTCCCCTGCACTGGCAGGCGGCTGCTTAACCACTGCGCCACCAGGGAAATCCCTCCACTGCTTTTTTTTTTTTTTTGCGGTACGCGGGCCTCTCGCTGTTGTGGCCTCTCCCATTGCGGAGCACACGCTCCAGACACGCAGGCTCAGCGGCCATGGCTCACGGGCCCAGCCGCTCCGCGGCATGTGGGATCCTCCCGGACCGGGGCACAAACCCGCATCCCCTGCATCGGCAGGCGGACTCTCAACCACTGCGCCACCAGGGAAGCCCCATCCATTGCTTTTTTACTGAGCACTTAGGATAGGCCCGCCACTGAACCAAAGGCTTTACCCAGAGCATCTCATTTAATCCCCACGACAACCGTACACAACAGGGTTATCATGACCCCGGTTCACAGGGGAGGAAACAAGATCAAACAGAACTCCCAGTTCACTGCCCTTGCCCCCCCACCGCCCGAACACTCGGCCAGTACTGCGTTCAACTCTTATCAGCTCACCCAACCTACCCCCTACCCTGGAAAACCAAAGCCTAAAATGAGAACACTCCAAGCTTATCCAGCAGCAGGTCTATAAAAACCCAACAGTCTTCCATGAAACAAATGGAGGTGCTGCAAGGCCACCAGAGGTGACATCTCTCAGCCCACTCCCACCCCACACCTGGAAGCACCTGGGGCGGGGCAGCTCCCGTAGGTTCAGCCTCCAGGCTCCCCCGAACGGCTGCCGGGGGGGGCCTCAGAAGCCACCCCCACCCCCCGCTGGACCACTGGAGCAGCTGGCAAAGGGCACCACTCGGGGCCCCAAAGGGGGTGAGCGCAACTGGGCCAGAGGGTGGACCCCAGACCCAGGTAGGTGGGGGCGGAGGAGAGGGGCCGGTTGTTCGCTCTCGTACCTGCATCCCGGGTCCAGCTTCCACTCGGACGACAGCCGTGCCCCTTCCAGCCCAGGAGGCCAGCGGAAGTCAACGTCTTTCTGGCCCCGCCCAAAGGCGGCCCTTCCTCCCTCACGCGTCTCCGGGGGAGGCTCACGTGGGCTCTCACGTGGGAGCCGTTTACACCAGGGAAAGCAGCAAATGCTATACATCAGGCCCCGCCCCAGCCAGGTGTTAACTGTTTACTGCGTGCCTCTGCTCATGAGGACCCGCAAGGCCCGCGGAAGAAGCTGGTCAGCAGAGGGGGGAGGGGTGCAAGCAGGCATTTACAAGGAAGGAGAAAGCTTATTAGCAGAAGTTCAATCCTCCCAGGAGAGGCAGGGCGGGGAGGGCCCTGGACCGTTGGTCCCACCCCGTCATCTTTCAAGGAAGCAGAAGAGAGAAGTCTTTGCTCTATCCAAGGCCTCACACCCAGGGGAGAACCAACCCCAGATCTCCCGGCTCCGAGACGGTACTGCTGCTATACCAAGGGGTACCCACGAACCAAACAATATGCCCCCCACAAACCAAACTCCGACAGCTACCTCGGAGTTGGTGCAGGGCAAGGGAAGGCAGGCGGTGGAGGCCTCTACAACCACAAGTAGATAGGTTTAGAGTCGGTTTGCCCCATCTCCCTCCTGGCCCCAGGGTTCCTCGCCTCCCTGCCCCAAGACCGGGTACCAGCCAGCTTAGCGAGCAGGTGGACAGCATTCCCGGAGTGAGCTGGCCCTTCAAGGGGAGGGGTTCAGGGTGAGGTTATGTCCGTCAGCTTTCAGGACAAATTCTTGCCTTATTAATTCTCCTCTGTTCCGCAGGCAAAAGTAAACAAGCTTTTCTCAGGCAGCCCAGCACGGAGGCCTTCCCTATTCAAACACTGCAAGACTCGACAGGCTTGGAAGTACTGAGCTCCCAGGCCCCGCTTCCCAGGGGGCCCCCTGGCCTCCTGCCCACAACGTCCCTCCTGCTGAGATGAGGAGAGCAGGGCCTCTTTGTGGTGGCAGACCCCAGAGTCCCAGCGCCTGTAGTCTAGACCTGGCCCGAGTTCTCCAGAAAAAGCAGCACAGATCCTGACCATTCGGAGACCCAGAGAAGGTCACAAAGGGTCCGGCCAAGGACCCAGCATCCCAGCAAGCATCACACCTGCTCACTTAGCCCCTCTGTGGAGAAAGCACTTTGTTAAAGGGTGTTCATTTACTGTTTGCATCCATTTAAACCATGTTTTTAAACGTCCAGAAAGAAGAAAGGAAATAAACAGTGATCAAATCAAAAGGAGTCAGAAAAGTTAACTGAGAGTTGATAAACACTTTTCAAAGAAAAATGCTACAAGTGTTTGTTAGTTGCCCAGGAATCTTTTGTCTGGTTGAGCGGAGATCGTTGCATGTTTTATACCAGCTTCTTGTGGTGTGTACAGAAATCTCATGAGTTGTTTTTTGCTTCTCCTCTATTGTTGTTTCCATTTGCCCATTTCTAAGGTGGAATGAAAAAGCCAAAACCACTGCAAGAAACATAAAGACAGGGTTGCAAGGCCCAGAAAGATGGGAGGTGAGAGAGCGAGAGAGAGAGGGTGAAGATATGCCTTGTCCTTGCATAAGCTGTATTCTCAGCCCCGGTGAGTTCTGATGGGACTCATGTCACAGCAAGGAAGCAAGAATCGCGACTACATTAACTGCAAGTGTCTTCTCGCTTCAAAACTGCTCTACCCGAGAGCTGAACTGGGCTGTTCCTTTTATTGTGTTTTTACCAAAGAGCTTCCTCATCCTGCCTCCCAGGCACCTGTCACGCTGCTTCCTTCATCCCCTTCCCAGCACTATTTGTCCTGTAAGTGTCCCCCGGGGCTCAACCAAAGGTGACAGAAGACTCTGCCCAACAACCCAAGACCAAAGTATCTTTGGTTTTCCCCAGTGTAGCCTCCAGCACTCCCTGAAATTTTCTGTCCTTTCCTCTTTGAGGGCTGTTTGGTGATGGTGCACATCCAAGTTCTGAATCCGTTTTCTCTCAAGTTCCCAGCGCATGGCCAATATTCAAAAAAAATCCAGTCTATTCTAATGTATTCAGGTGGGGACTTCCCTGGCGGTCCAGTGGCTTAAGACTCTGCACTTCCACTGCAGGGGGCACAGGTTCGATCCCTGGTCAGGCTGTGCCACGTAGCCAAAAATAAAAATTTAAAAACTAAAGTATTCAGGTGACCACATGGGTGCACAGACCTCCCCAACAGGTGGATCTGGGGAGGAGCAAAGGGGTTCCCAGAGCTGACACTGATGTCCCTGCAGGGCCCCACTGTCACCATTCCTGCCCCCCCATTCCCACTCCAAGTACCAGTACACAAAAGCCCCATGTGACCGCAGGCCCAGGGCGCTGGGTACAGCATGGCCTGCTCTCCTGGTGCCCCCTCCAGCCAGGCTCCGAGCCCTCTCTGTACCCAAAGCCAGGACTGGGTGACCCTTCTTGTACCAAGGACTGGTGACGTCCACGGACGTCACAGTGACATTTTTACTTTCTCACAGTAATGTTTTTAAATGCAGAAATAAAATCCATAGGACTACAAAGGAAACTAATCAATACTGAAATACACTTAACCCAAATCTTTCCAAAACCCCAGATTTAGGGTACAGTTATGTAATGTATGTGTTTCTTTATTAATGATTATAAGTCAGGACCTAGCAGCAGGTCTGGTAACTTGCATCATTTTGAAGCAATTCAGTGAGCGTAAATACTATTCCATGATAGCTGCACCAACTCTAACGTGATGTGAAAACGGCTGGGATTTCTGCTGGTGGCCAAATCACTGATGTTGCTAGCCTTGCTATGGTTTGTGGCCCATCTTTGCAATAAAGGAAACTCTTTTTTTTTTTTTAGGTTGCACCACACAGCAGGGTCTTAGTTCCTCGACCAGGGATCGAACCCGCACCCCCTGCAGTGGAAGTGCAGACTCCTAACCACTGGACCACCAGGAAAGTCTTTTTTTTTTTTTTTTTTTCCCAGGGAACTCTTGATTTCAGTTAGAAGGGACAGTGAGGGGGTGAGTCTCTTCCTGTCCCGATTCATGCCCTCCCCCAATTGTTTGTGGACCCCAATGCTCTAGAATGCCTTTTTCATCCCCACCACCCATCTCCTTCCTCCTCTGCAACCCCGAAAGGAGTCACCCCCAGCTCAGGTGGCCCTGGACTGGAAGGCAGCTTCTTACCCTCGCTGGCTGAGCAAGAGGAATGTGGCTTTGAGGGTCCCAGGCTTGGGAGACAGGCTAGCCTTAGGCACCATTCTTGGAAGGGACATCGCAGAAAAATGCCCTGTGGCTCCATCATCCTCAATCCAGCCCAGGGGCACCACCCACACCAACCAGCACCCCGATGCTGGTTCAGAGGAGTCTGGCCCCTCTAACCCCCTTCCCCACGCCCCACCCCACCCCACGGCAAAAGCAGGAAGGCAGCAAAGGGGGAAGCCTACCTTCGGGCTCCTCCACGCTGCTGGCTGCAGTGGTCGGCGGTGCCACGGGGATCTCTTTGTGGGGTTCAGGATGAGAGGAAGGGGAAACAATAAGAACATGTTAGAGAAGAACGAGCACAGGGCAGACTCCTCCCAACCTTCCTGGGCCCTCCCTCCCAGCCCCACTCCTCGCCCCAGCAGAGGATGATCAGGGAGGAAGGGAAAGCCGGTGTGAGGGCCCGGGCACCCTACCTGTTCTCTTCTGGAAGCCATCCCTCCACCTGGCAGGGACAGGAGCGAGGGGAAGGCAGGACACTGACCCCTCTGCTGTCTGAGTGTTGTTGACTCACCTCGGCCCCTGGGGCAGAGAGAGGGGTCCCCAGGGCCCCCTGCTCATCACGGTGGGGCTGCGTGGCCCGGTCTGACCTTGACTCATTGGTGGGGAAGGGGGTCCATGGCAGGGGTGGCGTGTGAGGGACTGGGAGGTGTCTTCCATGTGCAGAGAGGGGCCTGCACCCCTGGCCCAAGTTCCCCCGGGCTCACATCTCGCATCTCACAAGCTAAGGCATTTTCTCCGTGGGCAGAAAAGACTGACAGTACAGAAGACCGTAGGGCCTGACAGACACATGTGCTTTTTTGTGACCATTCCTCTCCTACCTAGAAGGGCAACTAGCTTCTCTACAGGCTCCCGCGCGGTGCTCAGAAAAGGTGAGGAACTTCAGCCAGACTCCGGGAAGACCCAGGCTTCACGTCTCTGGCTTCCTTTCTAGACAAGGCCAAACCACGAGCCGAAAGTCCCTGAGGGACAGGGGCTCACCTCCCCTGCTGAGTGATCATGTGAACAGGGGGGTCACAGAGGCCTCCACGAATCCCACTGATTCTGGCCACCATCTGACTATTAGGGGTAAGACCTCCCTCGGACCCCCAGACTCTAGATCAGCTGCGATCTGAGGCTTGGGGGGGTCGAGATGGAATACCCGGGCCTGGGGGCAAACGTGAGGGTCACCCACAGAAGCCAGCCT
This sequence comes from Leucopleurus acutus, assembly GCF_964270905.1. Taxonomy (NCBI): domain Eukaryota; kingdom Metazoa; phylum Chordata; class Mammalia; order Artiodactyla; family Delphinidae; genus Leucopleurus; species Leucopleurus acutus. The sequence goes on along the minus strand of NC_139161.1, from coordinate 53,213,192 downwards.
CTGCACCTTCAGAAGGAACAGGCAGAAGACCCAGCCCTCGATTCGGAGTCAAATCTTGCTCTCGGGTGATTTTATCAGCGACAAGCCACAGGTGCCCCGTCACAGCAGCTCATTAAGAAGCCGGGCCTCCTAGCAGGCCCTCTCTGAGCCTTCCTGAGCTACCTGGCCCAGCAGGAACATTCCAGAGAGAAATCCAGACAGCCCAGCCTAATCTTACAAGTCCAGGAATGGGGCTGGGGCCAGTGGCCATGGAGGCACCCTGGCTGCCCAAGCCCAGCTCCTTAGGCCTGGCTCTGGGACGTGAGCAGAGGGCCCCGGGGCTCCCAGAGCTGTTGCGAATCAGACACAAGTGTCCGAGGCACTGTCTGGGCACCCGTAGCCTGATGCCGGCAGATGGAGACCCGGGTCCTCAGGTCCTTGGTGGGAACGCTCTCCCCAGCATCAGCCCGCCCTTTGCGAGAGGAAGGGAGACGGTACAGAGCATGTTGGAAAGGGACAGTTCCAGTCTCCCAAGGTTTCTGTCCCTGATTCTGAAACATAAGCTCCATGTCAAGGCCTTTCCCCCTGGGGATTTGAAATGTTGGTTTCAGCCATTTCTGGGAAACCCAACAGCTCCTGACTCCCTTTAAAAGGGAGACCTCACTTGCTCCCTTCATGTTTTCGTAAGCCCAGATGGTGGTGCTAATTTCCTCCCAGCGTTCTAAAAATGTTCACCGTGCAGCTTTTTGGATGGACGGAAAAGAAAGACTCTTGCAAGCTGTGAGACCCTGACAATTAGATGTCGTGAAAACTCATTTCAACCTTCTCTGCCCTGGATGGATACAAGCTCAATTTCCCGTGGCTCGAATTTACGTTATCCGCTGTTACTGGACCCCTGCCAACAAGGAAACATCTCCTGATGTAGAAACTGGTCAGAAAAGCTGCTGGAACCCACACGGCTCGTCGTGTCCTGGACGTGAGGCCGCACCTGAGTCGGGCAGCTGAGGTGCTGGGGGTTTAAGGCTCCTGCCCGGTGTGAGAACATTCCCCGCAAGATCTAGGGGGTCACTCCAAGGACCCCAAGCAGGTGCCGGGCTGAGGGGTCCCCACCCTCCTGCTTCTGCCTTGGGTTGTCTGTTCCAAGCCCCCCGTGCCTGACCTGAGAAGCCAGTGCCCACCCAGAGCTACAGGACGCTGGAGAACCACAAGCAGGGGTCGGCCGACTTCTCCTGCCAAGGGCCAGCTCGCAAAGATTTCAGGCCCTGCAGGTCGTAGGGTCTCTGTTGCAACTACTTAATTCTGCCGTTAGACCCCCAAAGCAGCCACAGGTAGCACGGGCACAAGTGGGCATGGCTGGTCCCATAAAAGTTTATTTATGGACACCGAACTTTTCCTATCATTTTCGCATGTCATAAACTAGTCATCTTTTCATTTCTGTTTCAATCATTTTAAAAAGGTTAACAAGAAACCCAAAACCCCATCGAGCCACATAAAACAGGCAGTGGGCCAAATCCCCGAGCAGAGTGTGCTAACCCCTGCTCCAGAAAAAAAGCCTTATCCTTGGTGTCTGCCTAGTAGGCTAGGATTCACGCGTTCTTCCCCCTCCCTTCTGGGTGCGGGTCAGCCCTGCACACGGAATCAACGAGGCTGAGGCCGGGGGCCAGCACCCAACCAGGCCTGACTTCCATCCAGGGCGAATCCAGCTCGTAACACCTGCGCAATCCTACCAGTTGTAAGATGTTAAAACTCTTCCGAGCCAAGGCCCCTGAGCGACCCCCCCCCATCTTGCTCACGCCCCGCCTCAAGTTCCAGCAACTAAGGGGCCGACAGCTGGCCTGCCAGGGCCTCTAGGACCCTCATGGAGGGCTGCCACCCTTCCGAAGGGCGCATGGGAGCCATGCCGGCTTCTTTCAGAGGCCTTGTGGAGTCCATCCTTTCAGTTCTGAATCTGCCAGGGATCCTGGAATTCCCGCAGCAGCAGTGGCAGCCCCTGACCAGGCCCCCCAACCCAGGCCCAGGCCCAGGGTCAAGGTGGAACATGGGAACAGGACCTGGGCTGAGGAAGGGGGGCTTGCTCCCCCCCCACCCCCCACCCTGGGACCAGGAGACTCTGTCTTTTCAGGACAGAGAGCCACAAATGGGCTGGCTCTGCGGAGACCCCCGCAGCCTTGGGGGTTTCACACGGGCTCCCCGAGCGCAGAGGGCCACCTCAGGGAGCACTACCCCCACTGGATGCGGGTGATCCGTGTCCGGGAGGGGCCTCCCAGCCCCGAGCCCGCACCCGACCCCAGCCTGCAGGAGGGCGGCGCCCTGGCATACTTATGCAGGGGGCGATGGGGGAGCGGCTCTGCTGGTAGCCCTTGGCACAGCGGTTGCAGGTGATGCCGGTCACACCATCCTTGCAGGGGCACTGGCCCGTGGTCTGGTTGCAGGTTTTGCCAGCGGCGCCCACAGGGTGGCAATCGCAGGCTGTGGAGAACACACGACAGGGGGGGTCAGAGGCGGAGGTGGGGGTGGGGAGTGGCCAGAGCACACCCTCCCCCCAGGGTCCTCCCCACCCTGTGGCGCCCCGGACCCCATCCCAGGGGAAGAGCAGGGCTGGGGGAGCCAAGCCCGCACACATTCCAGGAGCTCCGATGCCTGACCACCTGCCTACCTGGAAACAGGGGAATGAGAATCAGAAGGGGCCGACTTGAAAGGACCGTCTGGGGGGCAAGGGTGAAGTGGGGGAGCCCTTCCGAAGCCCCGGGAGGAAGATGTACACAGCCCACGGGCTGAGCGTGAGTGCAGGAGTCAGAACTGGGGGTACGCCTGCCCCTCACAGGCTGCTTTGTGCCCTGTCACTCCTCTGCCCCAGCCAGCTCCTGACCCTCTGGATGGGAAGGACAGAGTGTGGGGCGTGATGGAGCTCCGGGGTTTGCCAGGTCAGGGGAGTCACCGAGGGGGTGTGACCTCCCCCGCAGGCTGCGGCCTCCACTCTGCTCTGTCCATCCACCCTGACTGGCAGCCAGGCGGAGTCTGAGACACAGGCTTCTGGACCACAAAGCCCGTCAACTGTAGCGCTAGGAAGAGTCACAGCGACCATGGAAAGACCCCGATTTAATGCGAAAACTCGAAGGTGAAGGAACCCCCAGGACCTTGCAGCAAAGGAATGGCCAAGCTGGGAGGTGCCGCGAGGCCCTGATTCTTAGGCCAGCCGCTGCTGTACCCCACACCCCTCCTCCTAACTTGGACCGGGCTGAAGAGCTGGGATTGCCCACCCTATCACACCGCACCCTGAGGCTCCCTCCCTGTGTTCCAAGGACCCAATCCCAGTGACGAAATGGCCAGAGGAGTTTGAGGGAACATCCCCCCTATTACGGACTGAATGACTGTGTCCCCACCTGCAGATTCATATGTTGAAGCCCTAACTCTCAATGTGATGGCATTAGGAGGTGGGCCCTTCCCTTGGGAGGTAATTAGGTTTATTTATTTATTTTATTTAAAAAAGTATTTATTTTTGGTCGCTTTGGGTCTTCATCGCTGCGTGCAGGCCTTCTCTAGTTGCATTGAGCAGGGGCTACTCTTCGTGCACGGGCTTCTCACTGTAGTGGTGGTTTCTCTTGTTGCGGAGCACGGGCTCTAGGTATGCGGGCTTCAGTAGTTGTGGCACGCGGGCTCAGTGGCTCGCGGGCTCTAGAGTGCAGGCTCAGCAGCTGTGGCGCACGGGCTTAGTTGCTCCGCGGCATGTGGGATCTTCCTGGACCAGGGTTTGAACCTGTGTCCCCTGCATCAGCAGGCAGATTCTTAACCACTGCGCCACCAGGGAAGTCCCCGGTAATTAGGTTTAGATGAGGTCATGATGGGATTAGCACCCTTACGAGAAGAGGAAGAAGAAAAGATCTCTCTCTACACAGCAAGAAGGCAGTGGTCTGCAAACCAGGAAGCAACTGTCGTCAGACACTAAATCCGCAGGCACATCGATCTTGGACTCTCCGCCTCCAAAACTGTGAGAAATACCTGTTGTCGAAGTCACCGGTCTATGGTGTCTTGCTATGTCAGCTAGTGGAGTAAGACTGCCACCAACTCCACGACGCTCGGGCAAGAACTGTGGGACCTGCAGACACAGGTCACCTGCCACCCTGGACCTAGGCGGTGGACTCAGCGCGGGCAGGGAAGTGGGGGCAGGATGAAGGAGGCCAAAGTTCTCCCTGGATCCCTGGGGCCCCCCTTGCCCTCCCCACTCCCTCTCCCCAGGGAAGCCTGGGGAGGGTGGAGAGCCGTCTGCAGGAGGGCATCCTGCAGCAACTTCACTTGGTGCCAGAGTTGCTGTTTCTATTCTCAATGGGAAAAAAATATGCTAGGGAAGAAGTGAGAGCAGAGCTCCCCAAAGAGCTAAACTAGCACCTCCCCAGCTGCGCTGCTCAGCGTGAGGGCAGGAGGCGTGGGTGAAGATGTGGCCTCTCCCAGCCGGCCTCGGGCCCAGGAGGGGCTGAGGAGGAGTTAGCAGAGAAAGGAGGAGTGGGGAGTGGGCAGAAGGGAGAGGAATGTGAGGAATTGTTTGTCAAAGTTGTGTCTGGACACGTGAGAGCTTCTGGAAACTCTGGGAGCTGGGGGGGGGGGGGTCCTGGCCGCGGGGTGCTCCGTGTCAGGTGAGAGGACGGCAGGGACCACAGGCCTGGGGGAGGACGTGGAACTGTCCCAATCCTGCCCTTGTAGACAGCAGCAAATCCTTCTGTTAGAAACGTGCCTAAAATCTACGCTAAATTCAAGTTCATTTCCTATTGGTTTTTTCTTCTTCTTCTTCCCTTTTTTCACTCAGTCCTGATGCATGTTGTGAATGATAATGTGAGGAGCGGATGGTGGGAGACGACCTCTGACCTTCGATCCATCCCTGTGATGGGAAGGGTGACGGGGCACGGACAGCGTCTCTGAGCTGGCCTGGCGACAGCAGAGGGCCACAGCACAGGACCCTGGCGTCCCAAGCCCCCGCCGCGGCTGTGGGCACCAGGCAGAGGTGGAGTCCCGAGGCTCCTGCCAGCTGACCTCGCTTGGCCGGCCTCGCAAGCCTGTTGGTAATCCTAAAACCCGGGCCAAACGTCCTCCCCTCCGTGCTGACAGAGCACAGCTGCGTGCCAGTAACTTCTGGGCCTTGGACTTGGCTGGGAGGAGATCACCAAAGGTTGCTTGGTCCCTGGAGGGTCAGAGCCAAGTCACCCGCAGGCCCAGGTCGTCTTTACCAAGGCAGGAGCCAGCCCGGAGCAGAATCTGGGGGGAGCAGCGTGCATCGCCCTCACCCGAGGCCCTTCGAAGCTGGTGACCCCTTAACCCCCCAGGCTGGTGGGCTGCCGTGCACCAGCTGAGGTCAGCAGGGCTGGGGGCCACCCGGGTGATGGCAAGGCAGGGCGTCTGCTTCATGGAGCAGGCGCATCCTTAGGGCCATCCTCTGGGCACTGCGCTGTGTGGTTTCCACATCTTTCTCCCAGGATTCCGCAAAGACGCTGACCGACTGGCCCTTGGTCTCACAGAGGCAGCAGGCTGACTGTGCTTCCTCAAAAACCACTGTTCCAGGAAGAGAAGCCGGCAGGGTCCCACAGGGTGGGGGGCCTCAGGAGGCTACTCAGGTCACCTCCAGGGCGGTGGGACCATCCCCAGGGGTGGAGCACTCCTGCAGCACAGGTCTGCCACCCGGACGCCTTGGAACACCTGAGCACATCCACTCTCCCTTATGTAATGCTTCTGGCCCTCACACCAGCCTGTGAAATCAGCAAGACCCTACAGAGGCGGCCACGGACCGGGAGACAGAAAGCACCTGACCTCTGAGCGCGTCACCGAGGGCCCTCACCCTCTAGACTGCCCCTCTGCGCTTCTTGTTCTGCAAGGAGAAATACACAGCACACTTCCCTGTGAAAACCCAGGCCAGGTGACATCCCTTACGGGCAGCCGAATGCAGTCCCAACACAGAGACTTGCATTGCACTCATTCTCAATTCCAAGCTAAACGGCCCCAAAGTAAAGACTTTTCCCAAAAGCCCATGAATAAGGAAAGCCTAACTTATACCCTCTGTGCAAAGAAGGGTGAGCTTCAAGGTGTGAGGAGAACTGATGGATGACAACAGCCCACAGAGGATCCTCTATATCCTTGGACCAGGGAATCCAGCTAGCGGTGTCACAGGAAGGGGGCCTGAGCTGCCCACATAGGAGGCCCCAGCCCTGGTCCTTAGGGAGAGAAAGGCAAAGGGATCCTGCCATATCCCTACAACCCCCAAACACACCCAGACACACAAACACACGTAGATTCCTACAGGCCCTCACACACGCACGCACGCACACACAGCGCCACAGTGGGCAGGGGAGTGGGTGGGGACAAGCTGAGCTGGGAGGATGCAGATGTGAGGCAAGTGGAAGGCTCTTCCTTGGCGAGGGTCTGGTTAAGGGGACGAAGTGAGAGCCTCTCTGATTCTTCCGAGAATGAGGTCTGGGTCAGAATGTCTTTTGCCACAAGAAGCCCATTTGGTGACTCCCGTTTCCTGGGAAGTCAGCAACTCCTTTACGGAGGAGGTCAGGCCCTTCCCCGGCAGGTCACCCGTGTGCACGCAGCAGGCAGCACCTGGTCCCGGGAAACAAGCTACTGGAGGGTTTTTCCATGAAGAGGAAGGTGAGACCCAGCGGAAGCCCAGGCCCCTGAGAAGGTGGCCGGATTAGGTTTCTCACGAACATGTGGGCTGGAGGGCCTCCTGGCGCAGAGGAGACAGACTGTCCTTGCTCTGGGTCATCGGCCAGAAACGGACAGCTCAGGACACACAGATGGTTTCAGATGAGTGTCAAGAGACCCAGGTCTGACCCTGCCCTGCCAGTAATGCTGTGTGACCCTGAGCTAGTGCCTCACTCTCTGAGCCTCGGGTGACTCATCTCTAAGGCAGGAGGTCTATAACTTGCACTAAAGTTGCTTCCAACTCAACAGGCTAAGATCCAGGGCAGTGGCCTGTCCCCTGGGCCCGTCACCCCGACTGCCACAGTCCATTGCAGTGTCCTGGCCCAGGAGTCTAGGAAAGTGCTCTTGCTGCCGGGCACACACCAGGCCCTGCCTCCACACCCCACCCGACACCACGACCTGCTGCACTGGGCCAGAACCTCCTCTCTGAGATTCGGGTCGTCAGCTACGAGAAGTGTACCAGGGTTGCCGAGAGCCCCTGCAAAGCTGACCTGGAAGGCAGGCCGGTGGAGCAGTTCTCAGGACCCCCGTGATGGCCAGGGTCCCTCTCAGCTCGGATCCCTGGTTGCTGGTCCCGAGCAGCTGCCTTTCCTGCTCTCTCTGACACTCTCTGTCCTGGATCCCTGAAGGCCCACAGCTCCCATAAGGAGGAGAGGCATGCCTGGGGCTGGCCCCTCTCCACTGCAGCTCAAGCCCTGGCTCTGGAAACCCATCCTGGGTTCCTATCAGGACATCTACCTGCTTTTCCTGAGGACCCGGCTCCAGGGGCCCTCAAATGGCAGTGATCCCAGGACACATGCGTGTGGAGGAGAGGGGAGTGGGCCTGGCACCCAGACCCTCTGGAGCAGCTCCAGACAGGAGGGGGAGAGAAAACCACCACAGCACCGAACCGAACCTCAGAGGTCTTCACGGCCACCGCCCAGGCCTCCAGCCAGTTGTGAACTCGTGTTATGAGCTGAATAACGTCCCCCCCAGAATTCAAATGTTGGAGTCCTAACCCCAGTCCCTCGGGATGTGACTGTACTCACAGACAGGCTCCTTAAAGGGGGGATTAAGGTAAAATTCAGTCACTGGAGTGGGCCTCAATCCAGCATGACTGGTGTCCTCGTAAGGAGATGAGAACACAGACACACCCAGAGGGAAGGCCACACGAGGACACAGGGAGAAGACGGCCGTCTTCAAGCCAAGGAGAGGCCTCAGGAGGAAACAGCCCTGCGGCCACCTTGGTCTTGTGCTTCCAGCCTCCAGAGCAGTGAGAAATCAATGTCTGCTGTTTGAGCTCCAGGCCTGTGGTACATTGTTCTGGGCCCCTGAGCACGCTCACAGCTTGTGTGCAGCCTCAGGAAAGCGTCTTCTTCCCGAGGGGCTCTGCCCAGGCGCGTCCCGGGCCTCAGGAGAAGGCAGACTGTCCTGCCACTCAACCAACCAGCCTGGGGGCCCTCTCACGCCTCGGCTCCCCTGTGGAAGTCGCTGCCTCTGCCGGGGGATGGAAGCTTTCTCCAGGTAGGCTGCGTCTCTGAGGGCCCCTGACACCCCAGCAGGCCGGCGGAGCAGACATCAGGAACTCCGTGATGGCTAGGGTCCCTCCCAGCTCAGATCCCACAACAGTTCCTCACTGACCCATCCACCTGAGGGCCATCTGCAAAAGGGCGGCCCACGCGGGCCTCAGGCGGGGAGCGTGCTGGGTGCCCGGGCTGAGCGGGAGGCCGGCACAGGGTCAGAGGAGCGAGGCTGCACCGTGAGCTTCTCCAGGGGCCCTGCCCATGGGCGGCCTCGTCCTCGCCCGCCCCGTGCGTGCGGGGAGCCTGCCATTCCCGTCCTTTAAGAAGAAACTGCAGAACGCCAGGTGCTGGATGCAGCCCTTCCCAGCCAGGGTCTGACGGAAACGCCCCTTCCAGTGCCCACAAGGCCTCGGGGCTGCAGAGGTGCGTGTCAGGGAGAGAAACCGCCCGGCCCTGAATCGGGGACACTGCCGTCAGTGAGCATCGTTAGAGACGGTCAGGGGGTCCCTGGGACTCCAAGGTCTGCAGCCTATAGGCCCGAGGTCCTCCTCTGCCTGTGGCACTGGGTTAGGGTGAAACACCCTTCTCTGCTTGGAGTGACACTTGTCTGTGTACCTGGACACCATCCCCAAAGAAAGCGGGGGCGGGTGGAGCCCTGTTACGTGGACCAGGCTGAGCTCCTGCTGCTGTGGGGGGAGGCGGCGGGGGGAGCAGCACGCTCTGTGCCGGTGAGGGTTTGTGCATGAAGACAGAAAGGGCCAGAATCTTCAGAGAAAATCAAGTTCAGATACAAAGGCTTCCCATGTCTCTTGCACGTGTGCTGGGCCTCTTTGGGGAAGCCTGGTGGGACCCCCCCCCCAGAGGTGGCGCTTGGGGGAAGGACACATATCAGGCACTAAGGGGTGTTCTCCGCTCCCCAGCAGGGTAAGGAGGATGGACCCCAAGAAGAGCAACGTGGAGGCTAGCCGAGATGGCTGGGGACTCCCGAAGGGAAGGGCCTCGGGTAAGGTGCAGACAGTGGGTGGGGCTCAGAGAGGCGGGCTGGGGGTGGGGCAGGGAGGAGGAGTGAATGCTGACCCCAGGGGGACTGGTCCCTTTGTGAGCTCAGAGCCATGAGGAATGGGAGACAGGGGACCAGGAGGTCCAAAGTCAGCATCACAGAGCTCTACGGAAGCAGCTCGTCATCGCCATCACCATCATCCTTTCATTCACACACGGTCAAGTTCGCTTTCTGTGGTGTCCAGTCCTACGGGCTTTATCACATGCACAGGGTCCTGTAGCCACTACCACACTCAGGACACAGACGGCCCAAGTCTCCCATGCATCCCCTGTGCTCCTCCTTTGCAGTGAGGCCCCCGTCCCTACTCCTGGCGGTCCAGGATCTATTCTCGGTCCCTGCAGCTTTTCAGACCGTCTTACTCTGGGATGTACCCTATGTAAAGTATATGGCGGTACCGTACGTTCGGTGAGGTCACACAGTAGGTAACCTTTTGAGCTTGGCCTCCTTTACACCCAATGAATTTGAGATGCGTCCATGTTGCTGTGTCGGTCAACAGCACGTTCACTTGCATCGCCGAGTCGGATTTCACGGCACGGGTGCACCGCTGGCTGTCCGTTCACGCACTGAAGCACAGTTGGGTTGTTTCCAGTTTTGGGCAGTTGCGAATAACGCGGTTATCCACATCCATGTGCAGGTTTTGGTGTGAACACAGATTTCGTTTGTCTGGGATAAATACCGAGGGGAGGCATTGCTGAGTATCACGGCAGGTCTATGCTTAACTTTGGAAGACGCTGACAAATGTTTTCCGCAGCAGCTGTGCCATTCTGAATTCCCCAGCCGTGTGCGAGAGTTCCGGCTGCTACACACCCGCGCCAGTGCTTGGGGCTGTCAGGACTTTTTATTTTCAACATTCTAACGGGTGGGTAGTGGCATCTCGCTGTGGTTTTAATCTGCATTTCCCTAATGCAGACAAATGATGGTCTGGGTATTTATTTGCCATCCCTGGATCTTTGCTAAGTAGCTGTGCAAGTATTCTGCCCCTTTCTAGCTCAGTGGTTGGCTGCCTTATCGTGGAGTTCTGAGAGTCCTCTACACAGCCTGCATTCAAGTCCTTGGTCGGATGTGCGATGCACAAATGTTTTCTCCCATCTGCGGCATGTCTCACAGCAGGAGCTTCTTACAAGGTAAGCCAGACGCATCACTCCAGTCACTTGATCCTCAGCCCTCCAGCGGCACCCACTGCTCTTGGAACGGGCCCCCTCCTCTCTGCCCTCGTCGCCTCCCTTCTGACAGAGAGCCCTCCAACCCTCACCTGCTTCCAGGCAATGGTACTGCTCCTCCCTCAGTGCCCCCCTGGCTGTTTGTTCCTCACACCCCAGGTCTCATCTCAAAGTCCATCCCATCCCCAGAGGTCCTCGCGGGATGCCCCCTCCCCTCCCCTGCCGCCAGTTACACTCTCTCCTTCCACCTTATTTATTTCCTCCACGTACCTCACCACAGTCTGTAATCATCCTCTGCTTACTTTTTCTTCTCTATCATCAACCTCCCTCCAGAACACAAGCTCCAGGGGTACGCGTCTGTCCTGGTCACCACCGTACCCCCAGTTCCACGTGGAGCAGGCGATCCATGAACATGGGCTGAATCAACGCACACGCTCAGAGCCAGTGTGCCGCCCTCTCCGTGGGGAAGAGGCCGTTTCACGGACCCTGTGACTCTGGAGGAAAGTAGGAGGGGCACAAAGCAAAGACCTTCCCCTCACAACCGAGGTCACTCCCCACTCCTAAATTCTCCGTGCTAATGAGGGGGCGAGGATAATTTAAATCCACAGATTAATCCACAAGCTTCATCTCAGCTGTCTGGGTCCGCCTCCTCCGAGGCTCTGCTTTTCTTTCTCCCAGCAGTTGCTAACGAGGCACAAAAGAAGAAACGTTTCAAGCTGCACGACCTCTCTTTCAGATCAAGGTGCAGACGGCAGGAAGTGGAAAGGGGGAGCCCCTCATCCCAAACTGGATTACGACCCTCCGTGATCTAGCTAACTATAGTCCTCCTGCACCTGATCTACAGCTGAGGCGAAAGGCACAGGTCCCACAGGTCGTTCCGTGTGTGTGTGTGTGTGTGTGTGTGTGCGCGCGCGCGCGCGCGTGTGCGCTGTCTGCATGCACAGGCTCAGGTAGGCGGGCAGGGGCTGGACAATGCAGTGGGGGAGGTGCTGGAGCACCCGATGACCAACAGTCATTGGTCAACAGTGAGGACCAGTTCGGGCCTCGCATCCACCTTTCAGCCCCAGACCCATCCGGAGCCCCTCAGATGCTGCAGGTCTTTCTTAGCAGCACCTTCAGAACTGCGTCCGGATGCACACAGCCCTTCCCCACCTCTCCGCTCAGGGCCTCCGCCTGCTGGCTGCCGGACACCCATCTCTGTCGTTCCAGTCATTTGTCAGTTTTGCTCCCAAAGCGTGTAAATCCTTTATCAAGGGTGTGCAACGGCATTAGGGCAAATGCCTGGGGCCCTGCCCAGTCTGGTGGGAATCGGTCTTCAAGTGCACGTGTCCCAGGGCTGAGACTCTCAGGGGAGAGGGGCCGGCTGTCCTGTGCACCACACTCACCGAAAGAACTAAGGCCACAGGGAGCCAAAGGAATGGTCTCCATCCACTTGGTGTGCACACTGGCAATGGCAGGGGCTCTGGTTACTCTCTTTTTCTCCTCTTGCACTAATAATCATAACAGCTCACCAGTATGGCGTGCACGCCATGTGCTGGGGACCTCCTCTGCATCATCTCATTTAATCGACACCATAACCCTAGGAGGGAGGAGGGACTATTATTATCCCCATTTTCAGATGGGAAAACTGAGGCACCGAAGACTAAATACCTTGCCTTGAGGTGGAATCTGAACCCTGGTCTCAATAACTCCAAGTTCCATGCTTTTAAAAGCTCTTCATCCCTAGACTGTGGCTGGGGTAACCTGCTGCTCTTCCAGTAGCAGAAGGTATTTCCCAAGTAAAATGCCCCTGTTAACTGGGGGCCTGCAAACATCAGGAGGCTTTTCTGTTCGGACCGGGGACCCCGGGCATCCTCTAGGAGAGTTCATGTAAAATCAGGATGAGAGCAAGCTTCAGAGACAAGGAGACTGACACCCAGGGAGGTGAAGAAACTGGCCAAGTAGGCCCAGGGGAATGAGACGGAGGGCTGGGCCTGAAAGACCCCACTTCAGAGCAGGGCACCGCAAGGGCCAAGTCACAAGATGGGAGACTCTCTTCATTTGTAAAGACCTTAGGAGAAAACCACCTCCACCCGATTTCCTGGCTCTGCCAGCTTTTCCAAGTTCCCAGATCACAAACTTCACTTACACAAGACATTGTCCTATTGGATCAGGGACCCATAAATTTTTTTTAATTTATGATTTTTTTTTTTTAAAAAAGAGGATGTGTTATGTGGAATGTCAAAGCTGTATGGGGCTCAGAGACCGTAAATCTGAATATGATTTCATAGATGAGGAGACCAAGGTCCAGGGAGGTCCCATGACTTGCGTGATGCTCTCTGGGCTTTGAGCCTGGAGCAAATCTGGAGATCAGGATCCTGACCCCCACGTGCCCAGGGAACAAGGAAGGCTGCACCAACACAGGCCACAGCTGGAGCTGAGCCCTTCCATGAGGATTTCCTCTCCTCTGACTGTCTCTCTCGCCGTGGGTGCTGGCTTTGTGGTCCCTGCCCTGTAAGCTGGGAGCCGCTCCAGCCACTGAGAACCTTTCTGCCAAGATGACCAAGCCTTTTCCCTGTACCTCCCAAGATGATGCTAGGAAAAGGAAATGTGACGAGGAGCCCACACATCGCAAGGGCATCTCTGAGGCTTTTAGGCTTTTGTCCACTGCATGGACACTAGCTTAGAGTCAGGAAGGGGTGGAGGTCCCAGGTTCCTAGCTGTGCAGTGACTAAATCCTCAGACCACCAGATCTAGACATACACACATGTATACACACACACACACACACACACACACACACACACTATGAAGCAGTAATGACTGTCCAATCCCAGCCTTCATCTGGACACTGGAGCATCAGACTGTATAACTAAGCTCCCAGCCGTACCAGCAAGATTTAAATTTTCACAATTTTAAACACACACACCCCCCCTCTGCCCAGTTTTCATCAAGAGAGACATTAAAACATAAGGCTCTCCCCTCTAAAGGATAAATCCTAGGTCACCTGTGAATATCCCCTCTCTCAACACAAGAGCAGGTCACTGTACTCATTTCTTTTTCTCCCACCGCCCTGGTTCTCAGCCTTGGCTACACATCAGAGTGGCTGGGGAGGCCAGGGCGTGGCCCAAAATGATCGATTCCTCCCCAACCCCTGGCAGAGCTGCTGGAAGAAACGGGTGGATGGGAGCGGCAAGCAAGCCCTGGCAAAGCTGGTGTGGACCATCTCAGGCTTCTGCCCGCTGCCAACCGCATCTTCTGAGGACTCGGGCACCTTCTTAGCAGCCTGCCATCAGCCATGGTGACCGTGGACTTGAAGGGGGCAGGTCAACGAGGGAAGGAAGCAGGCCGCTCTGAGCGGGGGCGCTAGATGCGGTGGGTCATTTCTTCATTCTCATCACAATTCGGTTCACGGGAGACTCCTGGAATGTCTTTATCCATCACAGATGGTTTGGGGAGATGATAAATTAATATCGTTTAAAGGGAGGCATGGCTGAAATGGTTAAATGGTAACGTCTTCTTTGCCGGCTCTAAAGAGAAAGGGGCCCAAGTCCATAAAGAAGACAAATGGTAAACAAAACCGCCTATCTTTTGACAGATTCCAGAACGAGTATCATTCACACACCCTTCCGCAGAGAAAGGGGAGAAATTCATCTCGTCTGACTTTGTATAGGACAACAGTCCACGCCATAATGAGGCCTTCCCAGTGCTGTGAAATCGCGCTGAATAGCGGAGAGTGCAGCCGCCTGCTCCCTGGGCATGTTGATTACAGCCCTTTGTGTGCACCGGCCCTGCCAGCCCCAGTCTGGTAAGCTAGGGGAGGGGAGACAGTACCCAGCAAATTTGTTGCTATGAAACTTCCCAAATGGGGGAACGGCATAATGACGTTTGGGATGGAATACCCTTGCTCCAAGCTGTCCTTGTCTGGGTCCACCCTGCTCTCAACTGAACAAGGTCGGGAGTCAGCCAATCACCAGCAGTGTATGGGTGGCCTCAGCCCCTGCCCGGGGCTCCTCCCAGACCCTGGGAAGTCGGGTCGGGGGTGGGGGTAAAGGGGCCCCAATAGCCATTCCCAAGCACCCTCAGGTCAACGGCCAACTTGAGTCAAGAGGCGCTGCTGGTTTGTCCCATTTCCCCATGAAATGCATCTGAAACAGAGCAAAGAAGTACAGCCTTCACCCGAGAGCTACAATGGGGCCAGGGCTGGGGGTGACTCCACATCTCCTTGATTTTGGAAGCCCCTGAGAGCAAACCATGCTGGGACCAAATGCTTCCACTAAGGGAACCATTTCCTTAAACCATCCGGCCCTGGGAAGACAAGACAGTGGACTCCTCGGGGGCGGGGTGATGGAGAGACACCTGTCTGAAGATCTCAAGGGTACACATCCCCCTGCCGGCATCTGAACTCCTACAGCTGGTTCCCACCAAGATCTCAGGGTCTTTCTTTGGTGGGGGAACTGTGGATTAAAAGTTCCCACATCCCCTAAGGGGGTGACACCAGGAAAAAAAGAGCTGAGGGGAAAGAGCTGGAACTTTCAACAGATGACTTCCCTCGCCAATGAAATGGCAAGACCTTTCAGGTCACATTCTTCTTCTCACCAATCAGAGAGCAGATCTTTCAGGCATTGTATGTTCTCACCAATCACAAAGCAGGGCCCTTCAGGCAATGCTCTGCCTCACCAATCAGGAGGCAGAATCCTTGAAGCACTGTCTTTCCTCACCAATCAGTAGGCACTGAGAGTCCCACCCTTTCCTGCCACATTTCCCCAGAAGGATAAGCAAGTGTCCTCAGCAGATTCCATCCTTACATTTTCTCCTCTTCCATGGGTTCTTCTCCCAGCGTTACCACCAAAGTAGTTGCTGTCCAGGGCTGGGAGAAAGGACCCAGCCACCCAGGCTGGCCAAAGCATTTGGAATGAGACAGGACCACACCCTCATCTTCCTGCATCTGTCCCTCCTGGAAACCAGCAAAGGAAGCCGGCAGCTCCACACCATTTAACTAGAGTGGCAGAGCCCTATAGGATGATCTGCAGGTTCCCAGGACCCTGTGGCCTCCTGACAGCTGGCTCCCAGCAGTGAAGGGCCACACAGGGCCCTCATCCCTCCCCACGGCAACAGAGGAAAGGGAGAGCAGGCAGATGGCAAGATGACCAAGGCCCTGCTCCTTCCTGACTCTCCAGGGGACATGCCTTTCCTGCTCTGACAGAAGAAACTGGTATGGCAGGAAGCGACCACTGCCTTTCCAGACACAGCCCAGACCTTCTCATCCGTGGGCACAGGGCTGCCCACCCGACTGGCCCCTGTTGATTAAATTTTCTTGGCCAAATCCCCACGAAATCTTTGTGCAACCAGTTGTTTACAAGACCCTGACTTCAGTTTCTTCAGTAGAAGAGAGACAACAAACACTTGGGCACAAGGCGTTGGCTACCTTCCAACTACATTCTCTGAAAACCCAAAGCCCTCCTTCCATGGTGCCCCTGCCTTCCTGCCACCGCAGACGTTCCTTGGATTCCCTTTGCCCAGGTCGCTTTCTCAGTCCCTGCTCAAAGTCTCCTGGGGGATTCTCACCTGATCAGTTGTTCTTTAATGTGGAAACAGCCCAGCTACCTTTACGCTTAAATTTCTCTCGGCAACCACCAGAGGCAGCCTTAAGCCCACGGATCTGGAAGGAAAGCTTGCTTGTGTGTTGGAAGCCATCCTATTCATCTCTGCTCATTTGGAATCCAAGGGATTTCTCTAGGAGGAGACAGACTGGGAACCTGTGTTTTGGAGAACAGCGTCCTGCACCAGCAGGGCCGGCTCACGGGCCCCACACTCAGAAGGGCACGCGCTTGGTTGAAACTCCGCTTGCCATTTTGAAATTCTTAGCAATTCCTGAACAAGAAGCCCCGTATTTTCATTTTGCACCGGGGCCCACGAATTATGTAATCGGTCCTGCACACAAGTGCCCAACATCTGGTGGATTTCCTGTTAAGAGGACGATACTTTGGCTTCATCCAAGGCTAAGCAGTGGCCATAGGAGAGTTTCCCTGCTGCAGCTCATCATCTGGGCATCAGTCTCCCATGGCTTGTGTCTCTCCGGTGTCAGGGTCTATTACAGACCCATGTGAGGACCCCAGCCATGCTGGCTTGTGGCCCAAGAGCCCTAGAAGATAAATATGTTCTCAAAAGCCATGCTCACAGGAAGCCGTGGCGCTAGGCCTCGCGTTTTGGACCCGGAGAGTCCTGGTTCCTGGAATTCCCAAAAGCAAATGGGGGTGGGGGGAGAGCACTTCTCCCCTACCCCAACGTCACTAAATTCCCTGGCATTTTTATCAGTTCCTCTGAGTCATCCGACCATCGCTTCATTTTTGTTAGTGGGAGAAAACAAACAGCAGAAAGTTAAAACATTACTGCTTGCTTCAGTGAACAAAAAATAGAGTCCCCCGTCTCCCTTTAATTTTTTGTCCTGAGAAGTGAAACTATTTGCAGGTGGATTAAATGTTCCTTCTGAGCCCCGCCCCCCCCAGCCCCCTAGTTGCCGACATCACAGTGAAGGTGCGCATCTGTGTGAGTGTTGGGGGCTGGAGGCGGGGGGAGCGGTGCGCACACATCCAAAGAAATGCATCTGCTTGGTTTTGGTGAAAGAGAGTCCTTTGTGCCGACGGTAAGCCCGTTGAACATGACCCCCGCCCTGTGGTATGCGGCACACCTGTGCCGACGGAGGGGGCGGGGCGGGGCCCGGGAGCCCTGCACCCTCGCAGGGACCCCACCTCCTTTCTTCTCCCGGAGCCGTTTCTCCACTGCCCCTTTGTTCCGACTTACACCTCCAGATACCTGGGAGGCGTGCGTGCGTGCGTGAGATGATCTCAGCGTGGGGACTAGAAAAAAGAAACACCGGAGGAGAAGGGTTGGGGGGGGAGGGAGGGGCGGCCCAGGCCCGCCCCGCCTACCTTTGCAGGCCTTGCGGTGGGTGATGGGCTTGCCCAGGTCGCGGTAGTAGCCCTCCTTGCAGTAGTGGCAGTGGCGGCCGGCCGTGTTGTGGCGACAGTTGAGGCAGACGCCTCCGCTCTTGCGCCCCGACAGCTTGTAAAGCTCCATGTTGAAGCGGCAGCGCCGGGCGTGAAGGTTGCAGTTACAGGCTACGGGAGACAGGGACGTGGGTCAGGAGCGGAGTCGGGAGGGGCGCCGGAGACCCCGTCCCCCCAGCTGCCCCTCCTCCACTGCCGACCCTGAGACAGCCTTTCTTCCGGGAGCTTTTTCCTTGGCTCCCCTGTTTGCATTCATCAGCGGGTATTGACCACCTGGCAGTACCTGAACCGTCGCCAGCCGGCTGCTTCCCTCTCCAGTGGAGAGGGTTCATTTCCTTCAAAGGATCCCCACTCCCCCCGGCCCACACACCCATCACACGAGTCAGAGCTGGGAGATGCGGCTGGCATCCTCCTTGTGCCCAAATCCTGCTTGCTGCGGGCTGAACTGTGTCTCCCCCCACCCCATTCATGTGCTGAAGCCCGAACCCCACCCAGAACCTTGAACGGGGCTGTATTGGGAGACATCTTGGTAGAGGACCTATCTTGGAAATGGGGTCTTTAAGGAGATGATTACATTAAAATAAGGACATAAGGGCTTCCCTGGTGGCGCGGTGGTTGAGAGTCCGCCTGCCGATGCAGGGGACGCCGGTTCGTGCCCCGGTCCGGGAAGATCCCACATGCCGCGGAGCGGCTGGGCCCGTGAGCCATGGCCGCTGAGCCTGCGCGTCCGGAGCCTGTGCTCCGTAACAGGAGAGGCCTCAACAGTGAGAGGCCCGCGTACCGCAAAAAAAAAAACAAAAAAACAAAGGACATAAGGGTGGGCCCCAGTCCCATCTGACTGGCGTCCTCTTTTTATAAAGAGGAAGTTTGGGCACGCAGAGAGCTGGCAGGGGTGCAAGTCAAGGAGAGAGGCCTCAGGAGAAACCAACCCTGCCCACACTTTGCTCTTGACTCCAGCCTCCGAATTATGAGAAATAAACGTGTGTTGGTTAAGCACCCCGGAGGCTGCCAACTTATCACCGCAGCCGGAGCAGACATTTGCACTGCTTCTGAGCAGCGCCTCTACCCACGCACGCTCCCCACTTCCCTGAGCTCCAGCCACTGGGCTGGACTCCCCTTTTCCCACGCCTCCTCCTGCCACTGAGGGCTCGAGGCCCCGCTGCACCATCTCCCCTCCCACCATCAACTTGCATGACTTCCCACGGCGTGGTGGCCCACGTTCCTGGCTGCTGGGTCCTCTGGACAGGCCCTTAGCATCCTCCCCCCACCGCCCTCCTCCTGACTAATCCTGCTTCCCTCTGCCTGTTCCCCACATGCTCCTCTGGACTCAGCACCCTTTTCCCTCTACTCTGACGCTGTCCCCAGTCTGCCTCGTCCACCCCTCACGGCAGTGCCCACCTCTGTGCTCCTGTCTCCCAAATCCACATTGCCGGCTTCTGCTTTGGGGACTCTATGTGGACCCTAAGGCGCCTTCCCCAGACCCATTCACTGCTCTCCGTCCATCAGGCCTTGGCCCCTCCGTCACCTGAGCTGAGCCCTCCAAGCTCCTGACACTGTAAGCAGAGCAGGAGTTCTAAGCACGTATCTGAAGACGTCCAGCACCTGTGTAAAATCTTCCATTGGCTCCCCACTGAATAAAATCTAAATCATTTAACACGGCCTCCCGGGCTCTGAGTAAACGGGTCCTGCTTCTCCCCCCGCCCCTCTGCCGTCGTTCTGATCACTCCCCTTTCTCCTCTTATGCTTCAAGCTGTATGAAACTCTGTCAGTTTCTGGAACATGCCACGTGTGAGGACCCCTCACCTGTCGGCTCTGTGGCTTTGCATTTGCCGTTCCTTGCCTCCTTGGACCCTCTGCTCTCAAGCCCCTTCCTCATCTGCCTGCATCCTTCCCAACCTCCGTGTCTTGGTTTCAATGTCACGTCCAGGCCCATCTTCGCCTCCGGCCAGCCTGGCTTGCACTCAGGGGGGTCTGAGCTCCCTAGGGATCCAGCACAGCCCCTACACAGCCCTCTTCATATCACCCTGTGACACTGTTCCCTGCTTCCCCTTTAGGCTTCTGACTCCAGGATGCCTCCAGCTTAAATCTGGCCTCATCTCGCTCACTCTACAACATGATTTGCCCTTGCTTTTGTGCTAAGCTTGCTTTAAATCGCATTTTATGTAATTGTTAAAGAAACACACGCTTAATACCAGACACTTGAAAAACAAAAGCAGAAAGGTAAAAAAAAAAAAAAAAAAAAAACCACACTCAAATCTCCACCAACTGCTGTTAATACTGAGTCTCTCCTTGCAGGCTTTAATTAACATTTGCTCAGCTGTGGAGCTATTTAATTCTTTCCTACACACGTGGATCATACTTGTACCTCTCGCTTCCAAGCCAATCTTCTCATAATGATGAACATTTTTTTTTATGTCAGATAATGTCCTTCATAGTTTTGAAAGTCCTCCACTGTATGCATACACGAAATGGGCTCCTTGGAATCAGAAGCTGATGCAGTTAAAAGCACGGTCTTCCCAGGTTGGGTAGTTATTTCCAGTTTTTCACTATTACAAACAACACAGTGGTAACCACCTGTGAACATGCACATCTGTACTCTGCTCTGATGACTGTCGTACGGTAAATTTCTCAGGGCAGAATCGCCAGGTTAAATTTTGGTGTTCTCAACTCGGGATCTCAACTGCCCTCAGGAAACGCTGTCCTAGTTTACTCTCCCACCAGCAGGATATGAGAGTTCCTATTTCTCCACACCCTAGAAGAGAATAACAGTATGCATTTGGTATCAGCATTCTTTTTTTTTTTTTTTTAGCCTTTGCCCATTCATCTGGAAAACACACACACACAATTTTAATTTGCATGGCATGTCTCTGATTACCAGTGAGACTGGACATTTCTCCGTGTGTTTGTTTTTCTACTTATATTTCTTTTTGTGTGTGTATGCATTGCCTGTTCATGCCATTTGCCCAAATTGCAAAAAAGGTGGGTTCTTTTCTTACGATGTCTAGTGCTCTTATAGACGATGGATTAAAAACCATTTGTCTTTTTTATATCCGAGCTGCAAATATTTCTACCTGTTTCTTATTCACATATTACTTCTGTGATTTAAAAAAATTTTGCCTCTGTCATTTTTCTCTCTGTTATGACAAGCTTCTTTAAATATTCTTCCTAGAATCACCCTCCAAATCACACACAGTTTACAAGCAGAGATGGATGAGGGCTCCGGAGGAGATGCTGTGATACAAGAGAAGAGACCTCAGCTTATGCCTGAAGTCTGGAAGAAGCATCCAGGAGGCAAATTAAGCCAGAGAATGACCCCCAAGAGCCTTACAAGTATCCCCTCATCACCTCCAGCCCTAGGGGCTGAGTTCAGTCAGGTGCAAAGAAAGTTCAGCTACGCCCTGCCCACCAGCACGGGGAAAGATGCAAGTTCACTGTCACTGTGGAATCACTCGGCCAGACTAGGGTGAGAGGGGGCTGCTCAGAGGGACCACCAAGCCAGTAAAGAGGGGTCCAGGACAAGAACCCAGGTCTCCTGGCTCCTGGCCCACCGCCGCAGAGGAAAGGACCCACATCACTGGAAGGAACAGCTGGCCCTAGACTACAGCTTAGCATCTGGATCTTTCCTACGAGGACAGAAGTCGCAGGGATCTGGAAGAATCACCGGGGCGTCACTTCCTCAGGCCTTTCGGGTACGGGAAAGGCTTCAGTAGCTGCATCTTCTGACCCTTCTCGGAGGCAGATGCTAAGCCTGCATCCGCATCTGTAAAGTCAGTCCAGCTGTTCCCCATTCCCTCCTCGGAGCTCAGCACCCCCCCTTCCCCACCCCAGGGGGAACCTCTGGTTGGTATCTCTCTTCCATATGCACCTTACACCAGCAAAAGCTCTTCCCAAACAACTGGTCACACAAAAGAAAGCTCAGAGGCCGAACATCAAAAGACAGGGCTCCCCCCGCCCCCGCCCTGTCCCCCTCTTCTTGGAGCTGTCAGGGGACATCAGTGGCAATTGCCCACGCTCAGCCTCCTGCAAAGTATTTTACGGCTTGTTTTCTTTTCTCTTTGTTTTATTTTCTCTGCACAAATGGAAAAATGCGTCAGGCAAAGCAGCTCACATCTGGATCTCCTGGCTCCACACAGGGTGTCGCCCAGCTCCCAGCCTGTCCCCTGCCCCTTCCTTGGAAAGACACCTTAATCCCTCACGCCTTCCTGTTTATCTCCTGCCTCTCTTGGAGGCAAAAATATTGGGTATTAGTTTCATTATCAGATTTCAAGGCGGGAAGGAAAGGGCAGCTTTGTGAGAACGAAGAGGTCAGCCCGGGAGAGAAGGGAGGGCAGAGGGCAGCACAGCTTATAAGGAGCCCCTCGAGGTGCTGCGTCCTGTCCAGGGGTCTCCCAGCCACCCAGAGGGAGCTGATCTGGCCTGGCCCCCAAGCTCTGTGCCCTCCCCTTCAGCTGTCACGTGGGGATCACCAAGGACACATCACATCACTGAAATGGCTGCATTTCAGACCCAGGGGCAAAACGTGGGTCAGGAGAGAGGGAAGCGAGCGCCCCATCCCCCCAACCAGAAACCTGGCAGGGAAAGGGGCCCAGGAGACTTTCCTCTCCCCTCAAAAGGTCCTCTAAGTCTTCTTTTAACATATGCCTGTCACCACCATTCCTTAAGAGTCTACGAACTTCTCATACCTACCTGGACTGTCCAACCCCCTCACTACCCCCAGGGAGTTCAAGCAACACACATGCAGGTGCTCCGGCTTCGTGCCAGGTCCTGTGCCACAGGCCGTGACGGAGACGGGGGCTCCCAGTCTCACAGAGGGGAGGGAGGGGCACTCTCAGAAGCAGCTCTTAGATAAAATGGGACAGATGCTCCCCTCAGCCGTGTTGGTTCCTGGAGGACAGGGACAGTGTTTGCCCTTATATCCTCCAGGCCAGAGCAGACCTCGATACATTTTCATTATACAAATGAGAGAGAGAGAGTGCAAAAATAAGAAAGCAAGAGAGAAGATGGATGGATGGATGGATGGATGGATGGACGGACAGGTGGACGGGGGAGTGGGTGGCTGAGTAGATGGATAAATGGATGATGGATGGGTGGGAGGATAGACGGATGATGGGTAGATGAATGGGTGAGTGCATGGGTGGATGGGTGGGCGGATGAACAGGTGGGCGGGTGGACAGATTAGGTAGGTAGATAGGTAGAAACGTAGGACAGATGCAGGATTGTGTGGTCTGCCAGGATGACACCCTCCACCAAGGCACAGTCTCGTGGCATCTGTGACTTTTTTTTTTGCTTTGAGCTACTTTAAACTTGTCCTGCTGCGCTAACTCATTGATTTAGCTCCTGTCTGCCCAAGCGGACTGCAGGAGAAGAAGCCACATTAGGATGCCCTGGACTCCTCCTGGGACCCCGTACACAATGGGGACTGAATCCGCATCCACTGGTTTGATGACCTTACCAGACGCAGATGCCGGCCCTCTCCTGAAAGGCCTGATGAGCTACCCCCAAATCCCGCCAGGGCTCTCCCAGGCCCAGAAAGAATCGGCAGACGTTGCTAGGCCGGATCCTGGCCCCGTCTCTCAGCAACTCGGGTCCTGACTCCCCTAGACTTCATGTGGCTCAGGGGCTCTTCTGGAACAGGACGGGCCTTGGGCAATGGGCCCCCTCAGAGCTCTGGGCCTGGTGCAGGGTCCTGCCCACCCTCCCCGCACACAGGATCGATCCTAACGTTCTCCCCTGCCTTCTAGGCCAATTCTTTCAAGAAGGTCGCCCAGGTTAGTTCTGCCGCCCAGCAGGGAACTTTGGACTTCTATATCTGCAGCCGAACCGCCCCACATAACTGGCCCATGTTTGCTCCATCTGCAGGCTTGGGGGCTTTGTAGGCAAGAAACCAGCCCCCAGCCCTGGGCTGCCCGAGTGCCCGGGTAAGCGCAGCTCTCAGACCTACCGTGATCAGCGACGCATTGCCACGAGTCCAGGCCACCGGGGCGGGTGGGGACACGAGGGGAGCTTACAGGGTGGGGGACAGGGGCCGCTTCTCTCACCAATTCCTTTGCTAATTCGGTCTGTGGCTGCCAGGTGAGGACCACAAGACCTCCTCAACCACACAGAGAATATTCAGAACGTTCTGGGTGAGGGATCAGAGCAGCGGCTCTCAACCACGGGCAGTTCCGTCCCCCAGCAGACATCTGACAATGTCTCTACAGACATCTTTGGTTGCCACAACTGCCAAAGGAGGTGCTACCGGCATCTCGGCGACAGAGACCAGGGATGCTGCCGAACACCCTACCAGGCACAGAACAGCCCATACGAGTTCCCCCGCCCCAAATGTTAATAGTGCCAAGTTGGAGAAAGCCTGGGTTAGAGAGATCATGACTCCCCCCCGCAGGGTAGGCAAAGCTTTACACCCTTTGCTGCTGCCTCTGAGGGCAAACTCAGCAGCTTCAAATGCTGCCCAGGGAGTGACAGACCATTTGTTTCTTCAACAAACACCAGTTGAAGCCTTTAAAAGAGCCAGATTCTGGGAATTCCCTGGCGGCCCAGTGGTTAAGACTCTGCACTTTCATTGCCGAGGACGCGGGTTCAATCCCTGGTCGGGGAACTAAGATCCCCCAAGCCGTGCGGGGCGGCCAAAAACATAAATAAAAATAAAAATAAATGAAAGGACCAGTTTCTGGTGTGTGCGTGCAGGGGATATGGCGGCAGACAAGACAGACACTTGCCCTCAGGGTGCTTCTGTCTCAGAAGGGAAATGGACAGCCGTCTGGTAACCACACAGTAGACCTGGAATTTCCAACTGTGCCCAGAGCTGTAGGGACTGACGGTCGGGAGGCCGTTCTGCTGGGACCAGGTGGACAAGGCAGGGCCTGAGAAGAGAACCAGAGCACAGACAAATATTCTTGCTGGCCTTGCTCCAACTGCAACATGCAGATGGGACCCCTAGGAAACCTGTTCCAATGCAGAATCTGATTCAGAAGGGCTAGAGCGGGGGCCTGGGAGTCTGCATTTCTAACAGGCATCCAGGCACTGCCACTGGTGGTCCACAGGTCAGCAGCAAAGGTTGTTGAAAAGAAATCAGTTGGAATGGAAGGCACTTTGGAGAGAGAGCCCATGGGGAGGTAAAGGGGAGAGTTTACGGTGGGGCGTACGTGATGGAGCAGTGGGGAGAGGTCTGGTTTCAAAAGAGACTTCTGAAACGGTTGGTTCAGAATAACAAAAATATTTGGTTATTTTTAAGAGTTTGGGGCAGTTTGTATTTCCTTTTATTTATTATTTTGCTACTCTACTTGGTATATACTGTTTATTTAGAAGTTGTTTGACCCTTGTTTATAAATGTTAAGTATTCCGCCCCAGTGGTGGCTTCTCTGAGTCCAGTTTCAGCGTCTAGTGAGATGACCAGGCTGAGATGTCACCGCTCCCCACACACCTGGCTCCCGCCAGCACCTGCGGACACTGAACTGGGCTCTCAGAGGGCTCCTTTTGGGACAGGGGCTGAGGCAGGACCCACCCAAGCATTTCTGGGGTGTCTTTTCGTGTCTTACAGGTGAGCTGGGCATAAGAGAAATGATCGCTCATGTGGATAGATCTGCAAAACAATCAAATCCCCGACTGTAGGTTTCATTTTACTAATGACAAATCTGGTAGCTCATGGGTTTATTTATTCACTCAGCTGATATTTACTGAGCACCTACTACGTTCCAAGCACCAGGCAAGGCGTTGGAATAGAACAGTGGGCAGGACAGAGGTGGTCCCCACCCTCGCAGAGATACCTGGTATGAAAAAGTCTGGTTAATGCTGCTGTCACTGTCACTTCACTCCAAGGACTACCCCTTTCCCCTGAAAATAGGGCTTAAAGGTTGTCCCCAGAGACATCAGCTCCCATATAACACAGCGGTGACCAGCAGGGGTGAGCCAGAGAGACTGGGCGGCCGCTAAGAGACTAGAAGCATCTCACAGGAGCCATTAGGTTCCAGCCAAGGCTCAAGGGCTTGCAATCACTTGTGGAGTGCCTTGTGTCAACTTCAATCTGAAACAGTGTTGGAATGCACCACCTAGACATGGCCAGGAGAACTGGACAACTCGCTTGTCTAGAAGAAAAGTCAACAAGTCCATGCTGGGTGTGACGGTGCCCAGGTGAGGTGAGGGTGTGCCATGGGACTCCAGGGAATTCCCCGAGAGAACACGAGAGGGACGACGTGACACCTCAAGGCATAAGACGGGGCCACCAATGACACCCCCCGACGCTGCACGCTTCGCACGATCGCTTGTTCATTTCTTCATTCAACGAATATTAACAGAGCTCCTTCGATGTGACAGCCTGAGCCGGGAAGCACAGCCGGTATAGGGTTGATGTCACTGCACTTCACTCTCTCAAGACTATGCCCGCCTCCTCCTTCTCTCCACTTCCGGTTTTCAATCCAAGCCACCAATCCCCTCCCAAGACCCCAACATGGGATGGTTCTCAAACATGGGTGTGGAGAATCACCAGATTGCCTGCCCAAAGAGAGACAGCTGAGCCCCAGGCCCACGGGTTTCTGATTCAGTAGGCTGTAGGTGGGGCTTGAACACCTGCACTGCTAACAAGTTCCCAGATGACGCTGCCGCTGCCTGTCCCAGGGCCACACTTTGAGGACCACTGGTCCAGAACGTGCAGAGGAGAAAAAAAGATGTGTGAAGGCAAGGACCTAGAGTCTCACACGTGAGTGTTGTTATGATTAAACTCAAATGGCACACAACTGATACAACACCACAAGGCTGCAAGGACGAGAAGCAAGAGAACTGGACCTGATGTGGGAGAGCTGGGACCTAAGCGCTAGTCCTGGCTCTGCGGCTCACCCAGGTGTGTACCTCTGGAAAGCCCACTTGGCCTCTCTGAGCCTCCGTGCTCTCACTGGAAAATGAGGACATTGGGTCTGATGATCTGAGTTCTTTCCTGGCCCTAAAAGTCTATGGCTGTGTGACACCAAAACTCCTGGAGATAAGAGGCAGATTCTAGCCAGCAGGGAAGCTTTCAGGAGTTCAGGAGGAGTGTGCTCCAGCTGCAAACTAGCCACAGGTGTGGGACTGAGTGGGGCGGGTGGCAGGGTGGCAGGAAGGGCAGTAAGACCATTCTTAGCTGGCGGGCAGGTCACAGATGGGGCATGATGGGACCACAGCCCTGAGGGGTCATCCTGCAGATTTCCACAAGTTCAAGGTAGAGAGGATGGGGGCCTTCAGCAGGGGAGCGGCCTCAGAAGGGGACTAGCTGATAGGAGTGCTGACCACCTGGCCCAGAAGGACTAAACCTCCAGGGTACTGGGCAGAGGAAACCATTCTGAGGGAGAAGGTGGTCCACTTCGGGGCATGTGGGTTGGGTGGTGGGTTGATGAGGGGACCTTGGTGAAAAGACTTCCAGGAGGGTAGTTAGCAAGAGGGAACTTCCCTGGAGGGTGGCCAAGAGCCCCCCAAAGCCAAGTTCTCACAGGGAGGGGCCCACCGACCTCTCTGGAAGTCTGTTTGGTGGTACCTCCTCTTGGGAGACAGAAGGCCTGCAAAGCCACAACACTTTTTTGTTCTTTTTTTTGCAATACGCGGGCCTCTCACCACTGTGGCCTCTCCCGTTGCGGAGCACAGGCTCCGGACGCGCGGGCTCCGCGGCCATGGCTCACGGGCCCAGCTGCTCCGCGGCATGTGGGATCTTCCCGGACAGGGGCACAAACCCGTGTCCCCTGCATCGGCAGGCGGACTCCCAACCACTGCGCCACCAGGGAAGCCCAACACTTTTTTTTTTAAGCTCCAACTTGAAAACAAACTCTCTGACTCCAGACCTGTGCTTTATCTCTGATATCAGAAACAGAATGGACAAGAGGTGGATCAAGGTGGTAGGAAAAATGAAAAGGAAAGAAAAACTGGGAAATGCTTTCAAAACCCAGTCCCCGGTGTCCGTCCAGGAGGCTGGAGTTCCTAGCAGCCAAGGAAGGCTTTAGATGGTTCCTGATAAAGTCCCGGGAGAGAAGTGGCCTGTGTTTGTCAAGGGCTTAGAGAGCTTTAGCCGAGCCTGCACACAAAGGGACCCTCTGTCAACAGTCCTTCAGGCCACTAATAGGGCTGAACAAACACCAGGGTAACAAGCTCTTCACACCTGTGGGGCTTGGGAAAGTCCCGGCCCCTTTGTCAAGACAGCAGACAAAAGAGCTGCTGGGAGCTGTCGTCCCCACCCAGCCAGACCCTCCTGGGCTTCTGGAGCAGGGCCTGGGGCGGGAGCCGGGGGCGGCGGGGGAGGGGGGATGGGGGATGGGGGAGTGGACTACCTCTGAGGTCTGCGAGCAGAAATGTGAACTCCAGTTCACAGCGAGACGGCGGATGAACAGAATCCCCGCGCACAGGGAGATGGTGAGCGGACGGGAGGGGGCGTTTCGTGGGCTGGGCTGGGGCCCCGGCGGGATGCGGGGTCACAGGGTGAGAGGCCTGGTGGCTTTCTCCCCCGAGGTCTGTGCAGGCGACCGGCCCCGCCCGAGGGGACCGCACGGGGCCATCCCCCGAATCAGCTTGGCCTCTCCGTCATTTTTTCCACTGACTTTTTTTCTCTGTAAACATCGTAGCTGTTTCTTTCCCCTGCCCTTTTTTGGCCGCCGCACCTCCCCCGAAGGCTTTGAAACGATCCCTCCCAACGTCTCCCAGGCTTTTTGCTGCCGAGGGATAACTCAGGGCTCCTGCCGCACAAACATCCTTCTCTCGGTGGAGGAAATGCCGGGGACGCTTTGGTGAGCCGGGAGGAGCCGTCTCAGTTCTTTGTCTGCAGCCCAGTTCCTCACATCCTCCCTTCCCAAGGCCCCGCCCCGGGCCGCTCCCTCAGGGACCTGAGCCCCAGGCCCACTGTGTGGCCTTCCCAACCCCAGATCCCTCTTCCAACCCTCCTCTCACCTTGTCACTACCCTGTTCTGGAACCTTCCGCGGCTGCCCACTGACTACAAGATGCCAGCTCCCTTGCCCTCAGGGGTACTGGTTTCCAAAGAAAGGTCCAGAGACTAAGAGTCTTGCTTCTCCCTTCTAACAGGGCCGGCCCTGCATGAACACCTCACCACCACACCCCCGGCCATGCCCAAGATCCACCAGCCCAGTAGGGAAAGGAGATGTCATCCTCCGAAGGGCTGCTGGGGGCTTCCAAGTCTTACTCGTTTACCCTCTTGTCGCAGAAGAAATGAGAAAAACGAGGCCCCAACAGGCAGAGAGACCTTGCCAAGGACCTGGAACTCGTTAGGGAGCGCTTTCCAGACCTCCAGTGCTGTGAGGTGGCATGGCCGTGGGCAGGAAGAAGCCCAGATAAACCCCGTGGTTGCTGGAATTCATTCCCCAAGGCGGAGGCTTTTCAAAGGCGAAGAGAGTGAGCAAAACTCCCCCAGCTTGCTGCGGGGGGCTCTCTTTCCTCGTGGCCTCCCCACCCTGCCCAGATGCCTGTCTAGCAGCACGGGGGCTGCCTTCCAACCCATGTTCCCCAGAGGTGGTGTACACTGTCCTTTACTAAACAGACGTATGAGGGGTGATTTGCCGGCCGCGCCAGCCAAGCCTGGCCCCTACTGCCCGGGGTCATTTCCCATCTGTAATGGGTCCCATCGCCGAGTCTGGCACATGCCAGGCTGCAGACTCCAGCGGCTGGCAGCAAGGCGGTTTAATGACTTGCAGCCGATTCTGTTCCCCTGACACCAGGCAGGAAAACACGCGATTCCCGGTATACCTTTCCCACTTCCTTCCCCACCGTGCCACGGCCGTGCACTTCTCTGCCGGACCCATTACTGAATTCAACCCTGCAGTGAACTTTGACTTGGGCTAGAAGCGCCGGAGACCAGCCTCGGCTGCAGCCTACCCTGCTCCCGGGGATGCGACACCGCACGTGTGAGCCCAAGAGATGGCGGTTCCAGTTCATGGATGGATGGGGACAGGCTGAAGCCGGGGTCCCCGTGGGCCCCTTCTGGTCAACACAAACGTGACTTCTCGTTTCCTAATGCACTCTCCAATGAGGGTTGCCAGATTTAGCAAATAAAAACACAGGACGCCCAGTTCCATTGGAATTTCAACAAGCCCTTTTGAGTGAAAGTCTGTGCCAAGTATTGCAGGGTGGTCCTATCCCTGTCACCTTCTGGAGCCCCGTCAGACTTGTGCTTTGCCCAAGATGTGTGATTCGGCACAAGAGCTTTTTATCAAAGGTAGCTCTGATCTTCTTGGCACCTGAAAACCCAGGAAGAGGTTAAGAGGGTCCCTCAATTCATCAGGACCAGGAGGGAGGGGGGCTGTTTGGGCTTTTCTGAACTCCAAGGGTTGTCTGATTCTCCAGTTCCTGTGTGGTCTGTGCCAGCCTGTCCTGCCCTAACCACTTCTCTTTCTCCATCAGCTCTGTGAGAACAGAAATCCCCTGCCTGAGACCATGTGGAGATGTGAGAGAAGGGAAAGACCCTGCCCACCTGAACCCCGACCAGGCTTCTTGGCCTCCTTAATCAATAGAATTTGATAAGAAGCCAGACAAGAAATTCAGGCAAGGCATAGCACAGGGAGATCAGCTCGGTGCTTTGTGACCACCTAGAGGGGTGGGATAGGGAGGGTGGGAGGGAGACGCAAGAGGGAGGAGATATGGGGATATGTGTATATGTATAGCTGATTCGCTTTGTTACACAGCAGAAATGAACACACCATTGTAGAGCAATTATACTCCAATAAAGATGTTAAAAAAAAGAAATTCAGGCAAGGCTTTATTGGGACACATGCTGCAGCACAAGGGATCAAAAACTAGTAACAAGTGCCCTTGTTCGCTCCCCGAGGGGGAGGGCTGGCCGGTTCCTCATACGGGGTGCGGGTGGGGATGGGCCCAGGGGTCGGGCCAGAGGGGTGACTTAGGTAGTCTGCCCATCCCTTTGGGGGTGCTGTGTGGAGGGGGCTTGCGCAGTGCCCTGCTTTTGCTCCCCACTCTTCAGAAGCGGCAGTTGGGTTCTTTCGGTCTTTTTGTATCTTACTGTCCATAATTTGCCCCAGCTGTGCATTCGTGCAGTTATTTTTAGTTCCTTAGAGTTTCTTTGTATTTTGTTGCTTGAGGAGTCCAGATGCAAGCACTGCAGCAAAGGGTCCCAGGTCCCAGGTCCCCACCCGTCTAATGATGACCCAGAAAGTGTTCTTGGTGGACACCACCACCAATGCTGAGCAGACAGGCCACCGCTCTGTCCCCACCGGGCTCTCCAGGGGCCCGGTGGTCCCCAGCATGCCCCAATATCATATGCAAAGATCCCACGTGGAATCTCGCCACCATCCAGGGAAAAACAGGAGGAGAAGGCAGTTATGATCAGAATGGCCCAAACTCTTTACCCAAAAAAGTCTGTTTTCATCAGGACATGCTTTGTGGTAGAACCGATTAAACTCTGGACCCCAATTCTGAATCCAGTTATTTTCATCAAACCAGTGGGTATAATTGGTTTAGATACCAGTCAAGAGTTGATGAGATCACAATTAAAGACTTTAAATAAACACCAGGTCACTGGAGAATGTAGGTGGCCTACCACAGGACAGAGAGAGTGACAGGGAACAGCTGATTCCAGCTGACCTAGAATGGGCCGCCCCCAGGAGGGAGTGATCTTGCCGTTTCAAGGCAAGTAGAGGCATTCAAGTAGAGGGACACAGTACAGGAGACTCTGGCTCTGAGAAGGAGGGCGAACCAGGTAAAGTCCCTTCCGACTCAGCAACCCTAAACGGAGACACAGTTCCACCTCTGGGCTTGGGAGATGCTTCCAGGTTTGAGGCTCCAACTGGACTTGTTAACATTCTTATGTGTGAGTTAGTGGAAGGGGTGTCCTGAGAAATCCTCCAGTCTGGAAATGATCCTGAGTCAGAAGGAGACAGCAGAAGAACTTGCAGCAAACGTGGGGGATTTATTTGCAGAAAACAAATCCCAATGGTCCTTCTGGAATGAGGTCCCATGTTACCAGCTATAGCTAGGGAGAACAGCCTGGGGATGACGGCCACCTCTTCCTCATGGACGGATGACGGCTCCACAGCTCAGCACCCTTCTGAGAGGCTCTCGGATCAGCACAGCGACAGCAGGACAGCAACGGCTCATCTAAAAACCAGCCACTCTTGCGGGGTTGCAAAGGCTTTAGGGCAGACCGATCTTCTGCAGAAAGGCACCAATGCAGCTGTACGCAGCTGGCATCTCTGTGACGGCTGGTGCCAGGAAGTGCTGGCTGTTGTGCATTTTAAACACCTCCCCTGGATTTAGGAATAGTCCAGCCCAGTGGCTTGCTGGCTCTGTCGTACTGAGGCTCCCAAGCAAGAATGACACAAGAGACTGGCCCTCACAGGAAAAGGGAGGGTGCTGTGGCAAGTGAGCCCCTTCGCTCTCCTCCTCCAAATGGTTTTCAGCGCCCGTAGTGTGGCCGACTGCCTAGCTCACTAACAAGCAGAGAGGTTCTGCTGCACGGCTCTGGCTCAGCACCCAGAGGGCATGGCTGCGGAGGGTCCCCCGGATGTGTCGAA
Organism: Leucopleurus acutus; assembly: GCF_964270905.1. Lineage (NCBI taxonomy): Eukaryota > Metazoa > Chordata > Mammalia > Artiodactyla > Delphinidae > Leucopleurus > Leucopleurus acutus. The sequence continues at coordinate 53,181,322 of NC_139161.1, read as the reverse complement.
AACCCCGTGGGAACTCCAGCCCCGCTAACCGGCAGGGTACAGGAAGCAGGAGGTGGCTGGACTCTCTTTTGCTGTTTGGCTTCAGGACGGAGTCCCACAGTGTTGACACAAAAGGCTGTCCCCTCCTTCAGGCCTCACCCCCAAGTGGCGCAGGAACGAGGGTGCTAGAGCACTGATGTGTCCAGAAGGGGTGAGGGACCCCTGGGAGCTCCAGAGAACAAATGCCATGCCACGGCCTGAAGGATGAGGCGCGTTGGCAGAGGGGCGCAAGGGGCAGGGGGCAGGAGTTGAGGGCAGTACTCAAAAGACAGAACGGCTTCCACCTGGCCATCGAGAAGCACTTTGGCCACTACGACAGTGACAGGGGAGTCGCCTGGAGCTGTGTCTATCCACCAAAGTAGCACCAGACACCCATGCTGTCACGACTCTTCCCAACCTCCCCCGAGGCAGGGATCATGAAGTCCCTCCTGGCACCTTACTAAGCTGTGTCTCCCTTACTTCCTCATCCGTGAAGCAGCAACACTGCCCTCAAGGCATGCCATGGAGGTGAGGGATGCGCGTGCAGGGGTGTAGAGGCCTCCAGAAGGGGCCCCAGCCCTAGACAGCCCAAGCTGCCCGACTAGTGACTTAGGAAACCATCTCCCTGAAAAGGGGACCCTCCAACACTGTTGGTGGGAATGCAAATTGGTGCAGTCACGATGGAAAACAATATGGAGGGTCCTCAAAAAACTAAAGATTGAGTTGCCATGTGATCCAGCAGTCCCACTCCTGGGCATATACCTAGACAAAACTATAATTCAAAAAGATACAGCCCCCTTATGTTCATAGCAGCTCTATTTACAATAGCCAAGACATAGAAGCAACCTAAGTGCCCATCAATAGATGAATGGATAAAGAAGATGTAGTACATATATACAATGGAATATTACTCAGCCATAAAAAAGAATGAAATCATTCCATTTGCAGCAACATGGATGGACCTAGAGATTATCATAGTAAACAAAGTAAGCCAGAAAGAGAAAGACAAATACCATATAATATCACTTGTATGTGGAATCTAAAATAACGACACAAACGAACTTATTCACAAAACAGAAACAGACTCATAGACATAGAGAACAGACTTGTGGTTGCCAAGGGGGAGGGGAGGTGGGGGAGGGAAGGATGGGGAGTTTGGTGATTAGTAGATGCAAACTATTATATATAGGATGGATAAACAACAAGGTCCTACTGTGTAGCACAGGGAACTATATTCAATATCCCGTGATAAACCATAGTGGAAAAGAATAGAAAAAGGAATGTGTGTATATATATATATATATATATGTATAACTGAATCACTTTGCTGTAGAGCAGAAATTCACACAACACTGGAAATCAACTATACTTCAATAAAATTGTTTTCAAAAGAAAGAAACCATCTCTTTACCCCCCTTCCTCTCCACAGGAGGCACGGACGGAAAACTAACACAAACCTACTTGCTCTTCAAAACGCCCCACAATGTACACAAGGAAGTCACAGAATAAAAAAGTGAAGGACCAGGTCCCTGATCTTACAAACTTTATCCACCTGACATCTCACAAAGAGCACATGAGTCAGGGCCTTTCATGCCCATTTTACAGGTGAGGACGTCGAGGCTCCAGGCTGAGCCCCCATGGCTCCCAGGGGGCAACTGGAAGGGAACTCTGATTGGCTCCAGCTCGGAATCCGGGCATCGTCCTGCTTTCCCAGCTGCAAACCGCGGGGTTTAGCTCTGCCCCCTGGACCTCCACCAGTGACTTGTAGCCAGAAGACAACTATTTAAGGCACAAGCTGGGCTGGGCTGGGCAGGGGTTGTTTAATGACGATAGTTCCCCTCAGGTAAAGTCTTTTGATGTTTCTTCTGGCCTTAAAATTAGGGGGTTTGGGAACCAGACAGGTTTCTTGGACAAGTGGGAGGGGGACCTGCGTGTAAACGCCCCACATTTCTTGGCGCTGGTGCTTCTGGCTGCTTCGGATTTGGCTAATTCCCCAGGCGTCCTCTGTAATTCCACAGTAATGTGGCTTTAATTGTCCCCAAAGCAGGGCATTCTTCCTTTATTGTGCAGTAAATTTCCCTCCAGAGTTCGGATTTCATGCGCCCGCTCCAGCCGGGGAGCTGGGCGCCCCCTCGGCCCCCAGGGGAGGCCGCTGTCCTCACACGGGCCCCTCATCCTGGCCACCAGCCCTTCTCCTGCCTCAGCTGAGCCGGGGGCTGGAGGCGGCCCGGGGCGGCTGTCAGACCCCCGGGATGGACACACTGGCAAGGAGGCAGGGACACTGGTCTGTGGTTCTGTCTGGAAAACGAATTAACTAACAAATGCGAACAAGCTGTCACACCGTGATTCGTTAGGCCTGATTCGTTAGGCCGGGGTTCAGACTGGGTTTCCATCCGTTTGTCTCAGCAGCACGGAGGCAGGAGCTTGGGGTGCTAAGAAGGGGCTCGGGGTCTGCTCGAATCTTCAACATGGACCACCTGGGCCAGACGCCTGCATCCTTCCCGGCCAGCTTTGTGGCGTCTGTAATGAACAGTAATTATGAGCATCCCCTTATCAGATGAGATAAGGCTCATAAAACACGGTGAGGAGGGTGAGGTGCAGGAGGTCAAATCCCGCCTGTCACACGCTAGCACGTGTACTTGACAGTGGGCATGTTTGTTAAGCGCTCTGTCTCAGTTTCCTTACCTGGATGAGGACAATAACGGTGCCCACCTGTCAACAGCAGCTGACACAGAGGGCCCAGTAACTGAAGTCACCATTATCGTTCTGACAAACTGTTCCAGGCGCCCATAAAAGATCTGGATGCAGGGACACAGGTTAAGAGACGGTCAGAGCCCTGGGTGGGCTCCTCGTGGGGAGACAGAAACAAAAGCAGAGAGCAACACGCTCACAAACGGGGTCACCTCAGGGGAGACCCTGTCCCTCGAGAAGCAAGGCCGGCTCTTCTCCAAGGGCCCTTGCGGTTTAAGGTACGACTGTTCTAGCAGTGGCCCGACATGGTGTGTGCCCAGAGTTTTAAGGGCTTCTCATTGTGACCATCTTTCCTCTCTAGAACCTAAACCATCTAGAACAGAGCCAAGAACGATACAGAAGGGAAAAAAAAAATCTCTCAGCAGCCAAAACAGCGGTCACCACTTTTCTCCACTAAGAAGGATGCTCTTCAGTTCCAGAAGGTCCCATCTCCAGATTCTCCTCTCTCTCTTGTTTACACGGAACTCTATCACAGCACGAAGATGAGGGAGCTGGAGTTTGGCAGGGAGGCGGAAGACAGAACAACAGGCAAGGCAAGAACCCAAAGCAACATGAGGTGTGAGGGCAACAGAGGGGCGCTGTGGTACAGATGTACCACATCTTCCTTATCCATTCATCTGTCGATGGGCACTTAGGTCGCTTCCATGTCTTGGCTATTGTAAACAGTGCTATGAACTCTGGGGCCACACGTATCTTTTCGAATTAGAGTTTTCTCCAGATACATGCCCAGGAGTGGAACTGTAGGATCATACGGTAGCTCTAGTTTTAGTTTTCTAAGGAACCGCCACACTGTTCTCCATAGTGGCTGCACCAACTTACATTCCCACCAGCAGTCTCATACTTTACATATCGATTCTGCTTCTTATATCATCTTACAGCACGTAGATGCTTTACATGTTCATTCATTTACTATGTTTCCCACATCTAAAAGGTAAGCTCCATGAGGGCAGGGATTTTTTTTTTCCTTTTTTGTTCACCGAGGTATCCCCAAGGCCTAGAACACAGTGCCTGGTACAGAGTCGACACACAGCCATATTTGTCAAGTCGATAACGAAATGAATGAATGGATGGATGGATGAATGAATGGGCCCTAGAGATAGGTCAACCCTCTCTCCCACCCCTTGGAATGACTCCCTTTTCCGAACACTCCCCACAGCCTTTAAACCTCCAGCCCCCACTATCGCCTTCCTCACCTCCACACGTGCAGTCGGTGGCCTCACCTCCTGCTTCTCAGAGGAGATGGAAGCAAGAACTCTCACAACCCACCGCCCCCAACCTGGAAGCACCCCTCCGTCAGGGCCGACATCCTCCCTCCTCCCGCCGTGTCAAGCCAGTCACTGCGTTTTGGACCCTAACCCTTGGTGCCTCTGCAGGAAACACACACCATCACGAGTCCCTTCTCTCTCAGATACTCAGCCTCTCCCTTCTGTCCGCCCCGTCCTCCCATCCTCCTGGCAATGACGCTCACATCCCTCCCCCTCGAAAGCCCTCCCTCCAGCCCACATCTCCCCGCAGCCGCTCTGCCTCTGGCCTTCACAGCTCAGCCCGCCGGCACTTCACCTCCCTCTCACTCTCCATCTGCCTTCTCTGTCCCCTTGTCCCACGGGAACACCCATGCTAAGGCCACCCACTACTGCGATACTGCAAATGCAATCGATGTTTCCATCTCTCCTATTCGACCTCTCAGCAGTTTGTTTGCTTTTTGTTTTTGTTTCTGTTTTGGCCGCACCTCGCGGCATGTGGGATCCTAGTTCCCCGACCAGGGATCGAACCCATGCCCCCCACAGTGGAAGCGCAGAGTCTTAACAGTGGATACCAGGGAAGTCCCGATCTTTCAGGGTTTTTTTGTTTTTTTTTTTTTTTGCGGCACGCAGGCCTCTGACTGCTGTGGCCTCTCCGATCGTGAAGCACAGGCTCCGGACGCGCAGGCCCAGCGGCCACGGCTCACGGGCCCAGCCACTCTGCGGCATGTGGGATCTTCCCGGACCAGGGCATGAACCCACGTCCCCTGCACTGGCAGGCGGACTCTCAACCACTGTGCCACCAGGGAAGCCCTCTCAGCAGTTTTGACAGCCCTCGCCACGTCTCCCCTGCAACCCTCTTTCTCGGATGTTCACGGCAGCATCCACGCCTGGCTTTTCTCCTCCTCGACCTGTCTCCCTTCCAGGCTTGCCCTGAGTCAAAGCTGGAGCTCTTCTAGGAGAAGTGGGCCTTCTCTCCTCTCACTTGACTATTCTATCTCCCTTGATAATTTTGCCCGACTCAACAATCATCTTCTCGGAGAGACGGCTCCCAGATTTATAGCTCTGGCCCAGAAATCTTTGAGCGTCGGATACATATATCTAACTCTACACCCCACATCTTGGACCTCTTAAAGGCAATTCAAACTTAGCGTGGTCCAAGATTAAAGTCTTCATATTCCCTCCCAAATCCAGCTGTCTTCCAAGACACAATGCTGCCATCCACCCACCAAGGCAAGCAAGACACGTAGGAGGCACCTTTGTCACCTCCCGTTTCCTCAACGCACGGTCTAATCCACCACCAAGTCCTGTTTACTTCTGAATTCCCAAATCTCCCCCAGATCCCTCCGCTTCATTCCTTAGTCCAAGTCACCATCCTCCTTGACCTGCCCGGGGTCATGAATTTGGGCTTTAAACCCACCTGGGAGCTGGTGTGGGGTTATGAATTCTCTGGAGGGACCATCTTTCCCCTCCATCCAATGAAAAGGTCCAAACAGTCTGGTCTCCTGGGCTCTCCCCTCTGCACAGCAGGCCTGTGTCCCGTGGGCCTTTACACCGAGAGTGTAGCCCTACAGGGTCTGAGCTTCACGTGCATCTCCTGTTAGACTCCCTGCCAGCATCTCTGGTCCCGAGTCCCACGAAGCCGAGGCTCCAGGTCACGAGGTTTTGACCTACACCTTCCATCCAGAGACACCTCCGTGATTCCACTTGCACTCTGTGGGCCTCAGCAGATGCCTTTTTCCTCTTGCCAGCTCAGTGGTGCATTTTTTTTTAAGTTTGTGTTTTCGTTTATTCCTTTTTTTTTTTTTTTTTTGCGGTACGCGGGCCTCTCACTGTTGTGGCCTCTCCCGTTGCGGAGCACAGGCTCCGGACGCGCAGGCTCAGCGGCCATGGCTCACGGGCCCAGCCGCTCCGCGGCATGTGGGATCTTCCCGGACCGGGACCCGAACCCGCGTCCCCTGCATCGGCAGGCGGACTCTCAACTACTGCGCCACCAGGGAAGCCCCTCGTTTGTTCCTTTAAAAAATATTCCGTCCTGTACTTGTTTCCGTCGCCTTCAGAGGCAGGGTGTCCGTTCCACCATATGCAGTGCAGATACGCTGATGGACGGGATGCCACCATGTGTCCGGCGAGGACCTTCCCTTTCCTGGTGACCCAGAGCGCACACAGTCCGCCCCGCCAGACGGATCTTTTAAGAAGCGCGCCACTCTCCTAGACTCCTGACACGCTGATGTTACAACCCGTTAGCGCATCACGAGATGGGCTTAGTGGGTTGTGGGACAGGGTTACAAAAACAAAAGCGAATAGAAAATATCAGGGTGGACTGCTCATAGCCAGCGTTCATTAAAGTTTTCTTTTGGATGGACGGGTGGATGGATGGATAGAGGTATTGGGTCATGATTCATTTGGTAAATGTATTTTCACTGTGTGTCACGGTCCAAAAATGTTTCATTTAAATTCCGTTGAATGTGGTTATGCTTAGTGTGTGAGGACGAGGGCCGTGTTTTCCTTCTTTCCTATTCTCTTGCTGGGCATAGAAGCATGCTGGGTTCATTGAGGACTCTTGGCAAACACAGAGAGACATGGGATTGAGTCAGTCTCTGGACAGAGCGAGGGAATCACTGGGAAACTGATGCCCCGAGGTGTAACATGGACCGTTTTTCTCTTGGAACTGGAATCTGCTTGGTCCCAGAAAGCCTTGCACCTGGACCTTGCCAGGTGAAGGCCAAGTCCAACCTTGCAACAGCTTCACCTTTGACCCCAAAGCCAGGGTTCGGTGGAAACCGAACCCTGGGGAGGGTGATAAATGCGGGCACAGGTGGCAGATCTGAGAGGTCGGGGCTGCCCATGGTGGGGGGAGGGTCTCCCTCTGCCCTCATTCTGCTCACTTCTCACCCCCGTGGCGTCAGGCCTGGGCTCCTGCCACCCCGCTTCCTCCTGTACCCACTGCCTGACCGACGGGTCTATTAGTGGCTCTTTTATCAGGCCTCTTGTCTGATCAGAAACCTGCCCGGTTCCACAGAACCTAAAGGACAAGTCTGGACTCCTCAGTGCGGCGTTCGAGGCTCCTCGCCACCTCCCCAATCCCTGTGCCGGTGTCACCCCACGACTCCCCTCTACCGCAAGCTGGGTGCCAGTGCCGCCCACACTGCTTACTCCCTCTGAAGACCCCTCCCTCTGACTGAACCTCCTCCTCTGTGATGGCCACGCACTTGACCCAGAGCAGCCGCTCAAACTCCTCCACCACGCGCCACATGAAGAAACAGGACAGTCAGGTACCGGAGGGGGCTGGAGCCCCGGACGCGTCTGCCCACCCGTGGGAGGCCAGCCGGGGCTCCCAGCCACCCGCCGCCTGGGGCACACCTGGTGGGAAACTCAGCCCTACAGGGTTCCTGGCTCTTCAACCTTCAAGACCCTCTTCAAGTCCCCAGCTTCACCCCCCAGGTCCCGAGTTCTCTCCCCCCAACCCCCCACACTGCCCCCAAAGCTCCGACAGCCCGGCCCCGGCCCTGGCACCTAACACAGCTGCCTCGTCCTGTCCGCACTGCCCCCCACTCAAGGGTCTTATCTCCTTGCGTCTTTCGTTCCGCCGTCTCCCGGCGGCAGTACCCAGCGCCTGGCCGTCACTATGACAGTCTCAATAAGTCGGTGCGGACGGATTGACTGATGGGGCGGGGATGCCAGGGCCCAGGTGGGAGTGAGGGTCCATCTGGCCTCTGCCTCCCTCCCGGGCAGGGCCTTGGGTGACCGTGTGCAGAGAGAGCGGGACAGGCCAAGGTCAGGGACAGGCGGGGCTGAGCCTCCTTCCTCGGCCACTCTTGCAGGAGCTGGTGCCTGAGAAAATCGGCAGACACACGTCTCGGCCAGACCGAGACCCTGCCGCTCGTCTCTGCTGCCCCACCACGAGGTCTGTTTGAGCCTCCCAGGCCTGGGGCAGTATCTCACCACTAAAATTTATGCAAATGAAATAACAAGCAAATCGGGGAAAGGAATGAAATGCCTAGCGGGATCCAAATCGCCTCAGAAACGCGCCTGCAGGGGTCTGCGAGTTGAGCAGTCATTTTAAAGATGGTTTAAAACCACTCACTGGGGAAAAAACACACTGGCATTCCTGCAAACCAGCAAGCCCTGTGGCTTCAGGGGGCCACTGGCCTCACTGTGGGGAGTGGGGGAGGGTGGGCTGGGAGGGGACGGGGAGCTGGACTTCAAGGGGGACCGCTGTGAGTTAACTACAGGGACGTGGCCCCTGGCCCAGGCATCCCACAACGCCCGACTCCTTCCAGAATCAGACCCGGGGAAAGATCCAGGTCCAGCTCGGAATATGCCAGAAATGCTCACCAAATCCTGCCAGTGGAGACAAGCCCGCCCCAGGGATAGGGCACTCTGAGTGTTCGTTCATTCATTCATTCACTCGCTCAACAAATCTTCATGCACTGCCCACCAGGTGCAGGATCTGCTCTCGGTGCTGGGGACCCCTCAGGAAACAAATATTCACTCAGCAAACATTCCCTGCACTCCAGCTTCATGTCATAACTGATCTGGGCTGGTGGTGGTGCGTGTGGGGGGGGGGGGGTGGCGGATTAAAAAAAGTGAACAGGAGACACTGTCACTGGCCTCCAGAAGCCTACAGTCTGGTGGGAAGGGGACAAAGCATGGATGAAACTCAGATTCCTGGCACCGATTATGCGCTAAGAGGGCTTAGAAAACGCAGAGATGATTTCCGACGGGCCGGCTGAGAATCTTCCTGGAGGAGGTGTCATATGAGCTAGGTCTGAAGGAATGGGTAGGAGCTGGGTGTATGGGGGAGGGGAGGAAAGCTCTCCAGGCAGAGGAAATGGTACAGGAAAAATATAAAACAACGTGGGGAGTCTGGACCACTGGCCTCTCTCCTGACCCCTGAAGCAGAGAATTAGATGGAGCCAGGAGTCACTGTATTTTTTTCTTACCATCTACGTACATTCCTTTTTGCACACTAAAGAGATGGCGTCTCCCTTTGCACTCACCCTGCCCACTTTCTGCCCACAAGTGAGGAGCAGCGCAGGGATGAGCTGGGAAGGAAGGGTTATAGGGAGCTGGGCCGCCACTGCAGAAGAACCCTGCATTCTCTAAGGCAGGACTAGAGGGGAGCGCCTGCCCGCTGGTTCTGGGTCCTCACCCTCACCCCACAGTGCATGCCCCCAGCTTCCAAGGCTGGAGTCGGGGGTGAACGTGGGGGCTTTATCAAGACCAAATGCTTTTTTTAAACAAAGGGATAAAGCAAAAAAAAAAGCACAATGTTGCAATTTGATAAAGTTGGAGGGTGGGCACATAGGCATTTATCATAGCATCCTCTATTCCTAACAGTGATATTATCCTCTTAACTATTTCGGAAAAAAAATACATTTCGGTTCGGTTGGTTTGGTTTTGTAAAGACTGCAGCACGGAGGTAAGTGATTATTCCACTGACCTCAGCCGGTGGCCTGGTGCTAGAAAACTTCCTGCCCCTCTTTTCAGGGAAAGCTGTCCCTTCCAGGGTCTATGACAGCTTCCCCTCAGGGGGATCTGGCTCTAGGAAGATTCCAGAAAGCAGCATTGGTCAGAGCAGCAGGAAGATGTGAAGAAACAGGCTCAGAGCTTGCAGGAGGGAGTGAGGAGAAGGGTTGCATGCACATATCCATGAAAACTCTGGAAGCCAAATCGATTGTCAAGGGGCGTGATCTACAGGCAAGGGCTCCAAGCGAGTACCCCAGGGGCCTGCAGAACCTCAACTGTGGATGGGACAATGGTGCCAGAACAAATCAGTCTTGTCTCCACAGACAGAATGGGCTCCACTAACTCCATCTAGCCCAGCAGTGCCAGGGGTCTGTACCCCAAAGGAAGTGTAATGACTCCAAGGAATTCTCTGCTTTGGGGTCAGGAGGGAGTCTGACGGTCGTCGGGAAGGACTGTGTATCAATAGTTGGCCCCTGTGAGTTGCTAAGGAACTACCTACTTCTGCGAGCAGGGGACAAGCTAAGTCTTCCAAGAAGTCGGGCGGGGGGGACGGGGGCGAGGGGTGACTGTGCCAAAGGCTCAGAAGCAAAAAGCAGCCGCGCGTGAGAAGGATGTCCGTGCTGTGTGTCAGCAGGAAGGCTGCATGGGGGCAGCGGCTGGAGGCCGGCACAGAGGCAGGCAAAGGGGTACTGGGGCCCGGGCACATTCAGGCCCAGGTGGTAGCAGCTGTCACACACTTTCTGCTGCAACTGGTGCTCTGGTGATGAGTAAAGGCCAGATCAGGTGGGTGATGTGGGTGGAGACGAAAAGACCCGGCAAAGGTGAACCATGATGAAGACCTGAGCTCAAGGAGCGGGGACGGAGAGAGAGGAGGGACCAGGGAGAGTCAGGAGTGGGGGACATCGTGCTCTCCTGGGTCCCCGTAGTGGATATGGGGTCACCAGTGTCCAGGTGGAGAACTGGGTGGGTTTGGTTCAGGCTTTGAGGCTTAGAGGTGTTGGAAGGGAGCATGTGGGTGCAGTGCCCATTCAGGAGACAGCACCCCCTGAGCCTGGAGCCCCCCACACTCGGCTGTCAAGTCCTGGAACAAGTTTTCTCACCTCTCTCAGGACCCAGCACTGAGCGGTCCTGGCAAGATTCATTTCAGGTCTGCAAAGAGCCAGCCAGCAGACACCATGAGAAAGACCCCAGGCCTCAGGCTTAACCTCTGGGCGCTGTGATGTAGGGACTGGCGTGCATGCTCCCCTCACACCCGGAACAGTCCAGGCAGGGCAATGGGCGCGAGCATCTGTGCACCGACGGGGACGCCTGAAAGCACAGGGCTGCACGGAAGGAATAACTGGGTTTTGGAGGAAAGCGATCATCTATTCCGATGGTTCTCCAGTTCTGCTGCATATTACCATCACCTGGAAAGCTTTGTTTTTTAAGTGTGGTTTCCCCACCCCCAGAGACTCTGATTAATTAGTCCAAGTGTGGCCCCCGGCATGGGTAGTTTTTAAAAGCTTCCAGGTGGGCTTCCCTGGTGGCGCAGTGGTTGAGAGTCCGCCTGCCGATGCAGGGGACACGGGTTCGCGCCCCGGTCCGGGAAGATCCCACGTGCCGCGGAGCAGCTGGGCCCGTGAGCCAGGGCCGCTGAGCCTGCGCGTCCAGAGCCTGGGCTCCACAACGGGAGAGGCCACAGCAGTGAGAGGCCCACGTACCGCAAAAATAAATAAATAATAAAAGCTCCCAGGTAATTTTAAAATACAGGGAGTGAGACCCCCTGATCATCCAACCTTTGTTTCTCAAATGTGATCCAGAGAGATTGGTCCGCGGGAGAGGTGGATGCCACCCCTAGCGGTGCAGAGCCCAGGGAGCAGGGCGTGCACACAGTGATCGGTCGCCAGGGAGGGCCTGGCAGGAAATCAGTTATTTGAGGGAGAGAGGAAAGCTCTTTTCGGGAACAAAGAGGTCCTGGTAAACGTATTTTAGGGAGATCGCTGTTTCCGGGATTGGTGGGGCTTTAAAAACATTCACTAGGAAGCCAGGGCCCAGCTCACAGGCCCCCACGGTCACCTGGAGTCCAGAGGAAACCTGTGGAATAAACCTAAGGCCCAGGCCCAGACACAGCCAAAGGCCTGGGGATGAGGGGGGACGGCCCTGCCCCTGCTGGGCTGCCCGGGGCCTTCGGCACCAGGTCCTCAGGTGGGCACACGACTCAACAGGCCCGGCGAGTGAGCACCGCAGCCAGACCACCTCCCCAGAGGCCAAGTCGGCACAGAAAGACACCACAGCTGCCAGCTCAGTGCCTGCACCTGCCTTCGCAGAGGCCCCCAGAGGATGCAATCCGCTGTATCCCTTGGACTCCAACTTCCCCACTGGAGAGGTGCGGTCTCAGAGGCTCCTGGGGGCCGGGAAGGGACTAAACAGTTGTCCAGGGCTTGGGAGAAGCCAGCACCCCCCTTGGTGGTGAGCGTGTAGTCAGCGGTATGGGAGGAGGGAAACTCCTCTCTGGCTGTGAGCATTTATAATGTTGCAGGGATTCGGCCAGATGCCTTAACCAATGGCATTTCAAATACTCCAGGAATAAAGAAGATGTGGTACATGTATACAATGAAATACTACTCAGCCACAAAAAAGAACAAAATAATGCCATTTGCAGCAGCATGGATGCAACTAGAGATTATACAAGTGAAGTAAGTCAGAGAGGGAAACACAAATACCATATGATATCACTTCCACGTGGAACCTAACATGACACAAATGTACTTATCTATGAAACAGAAACAGAAAAACGGACATAGAGAACAGACCAGTGGTTGCCAAGGGGGAGGGGTTTGGGGAGGGATGGAGTGGGGGGGTTGGGATTAGCAGATGCAAACTATTATGTATAGAATGGATAAACAACAAGGTCCTACTGTTTAGCACAGAGAACTATATTCAATATTCTGTGATAAACCATAATGGAAAAGAATATTTAAAAAAAGAATGTATAACTGAATCACCCTGCTGTACAGTAGTAATTAACACAACACTGTAAATCAACTATACGTCAATAAAAATAATAATAATTAAAATACTCCAGGCGTCGGGTGGGACCACACTCATTCTGACCCTAGGTCACATGGAGCTTTGTGTTATCAATGTGGACGCATCATTCATTTCTTTGCGGATTCACTAAACATGCAGGTCAGCCTCATGCCAGATACTGCGCCAGGCCCAAGGGCACGAAGGGGCACGGGATGTGGTAGCTGGCTTGAAGAGTTCATATTCTAGCAAAGGAGGGAGGCGTGATCTAGGGAGTGGGTCCCTGCTGGGAGGATGGACGCACCGGAAAGAAGGGTTCAAAGCAAGTGAGGGATGCCTAGGAGTTTGCCAGGAGGCCAAGGGCAAGGGCATTCCCGGCAAATGGAACAGCAGGAACCAGGGCTTGGAGGTGGGAAGGTATCACGTCCATGAAAGCACACGGCTTTATCGGTGGGCAGAGTGAGAGCATGACGAGCCCCGAGTGTGAGTGTGGGGTGCTGGGGGTGAGGGAAGCAGGTACCCAGCCGCGGCTAGGTGACAAGGGACTGGGTGGGTATACAGAAACAAACAGAACGAGGCCCTGCCCTTCACGAGGCCAGAATCTAGTAGAGAGGCCAAAATGGACCATTTAAACCTGGGCTAAATGCACGACATTCATTCATTCATTCAGCAAATATCTGTTAAAAGCCCACGTGCTAGGCACAGGGTCAGCCGTGAACACACAAAATCCCCGCCACCAGGGATTCAGGAGACACGACCCACAAGGCACACGAGAGATCGTACGGAGTGTGAGAAAATGGTAACTCTTATGAAGGAAAATAAAGCAGGAAAGGAGGACAGGGTGTCGGAGAGAAGCACTGCTAGCGCCACAGAGATGGTCGTGGAGGCCTCACCCAGTAGGTGACATGTGAGTGGAGACCTTAAGACAGCTGGTGCGTGAGCCATGTAGCTGCGCAGGGGAAGAGCACTGCAGGAGAAGCAGCAGCCTGTGCAAAGGCCCTGAGGCAGGAGTGCGCCTGGCAGTTTGGAGGAACGGCAAGGAGGCCACAATTGGAAAACACACAAGGGATTCCGGCAGGGACAGAGGAGGGGTACCCAGCCCAGCCCCACACAGAGGGAGAACAGAGAAAACTCCCCCGTGGTTGTGAGCCTAGATTCAATATTCATGGGAAAATAAAGAGTTCAAGACACTGAGATAATGGGGATAACACGCCCACGACAGGTGAGAACAACCACTGTGCCACAAGGCCCTGCAAACTTGGGTGGGATGGTGCGGGCCGGGGGCCTGAATCAGGGTGGGACAATGGGGAATGGGGAAGGACGGCCACTGTAGGGGTGGTTAAGCAGCATTGGCATTGGATGTCAGTGTGTGAAGAAGGGGGAGGATCTGGGACGCCCTGAGGTCTTCAGGGACCAAGGGAAAACCCAGAGTGGGGGCAGGTCTGGGGCAGCAGGCGGATTCAGCCCTGAGTGGCTGAGTTTGGGAGGCAGCAGTGGGAGGCCTGCCCAGGAGGCAGGAGGCCACCCCAGCTATGAGTCCGGGGGACAGACAGGTCTCCAAACAGGATCAGAAACTCCTGGAGGACGGGCACCTGCCCAATCTGTCACCACCTCCCCCAGAACCTAGGAAAGGAAGGGGAGGATGCACACGGCCCTTGTGAGCTATTACCTGTGAGCAACGCACGGGTCTCCCTGCCACGTCCCGCAGTCCTCAGGGTAACCTCCGTCTATAGCCAAGGGGACAAGCACACAGAGAGCTGACCTGTGGGAATGGCAGGGCGGGGAGGAAACCCAGGTCTGTCCCACCCCAGCCCCTGCCTCCCAGAGGTGAGAAATCCAAACTTGCTGGCTCGACTCATGTCAAGATAGGGAACGGCAGAGACAGCCATCGACCGGCCTGACCCGGGAGTCCCCAGGCCCCCACTGTGGGTGTCCGAGCCAGCCCCCGACGGCTTTCAGGCACAAAGACATAACTTCCCCGGCACCCTGAGCACCTGCACAAATATGAACCTCCTCACAAATAAGGCATCTTCTTCTAGAACCCCCCAAGCAGCGGGGTCACTGAAGGAGGGGTAGACACCACTGCTGGCCCAGTCAAGTCACAGCTTCCAACTCTTGCTGGACCGAGATTTTTTGTATTTCGACAAGCTGAGATGCACACTTTTCTACATTTTGGCATCTTCGGAGCCACCGTCGATCAGGCAGGAGGGGCGACTCCACAGTCACAGGCCACACGTGAGCGTCCAAACATGCCGCGTGGTAGGAAGGTGATGGTGTAGAAGATGGGGGTACCAAAGACCTGAAGTCACTGGAGACTGGGGGAGACAGACGCTGGGCATGACGCTGTTTGGGGGGTTCCCGACTGCATTTGCATTTTCCTGATCGCTCACGCACAAACCTCAGACCCAAGAGAACCTTAGGCGTGGTGAAATTCACAAGGTCACTCCGTGCTGGGGCTTGAAGGGACCGTTTCCTCCCAGAGAGGAAAGGCGGGCAGGGGAATGAAAGTAACCAGAGAGCAGCAGCGCGGGGGACCCGGGGGCACACCTGAAACTCACAATTCGGCATTCTTTCCACTGCGCCCGCCCACAGGCGGCGGGCGGCTCCACCTTCATTTTTTTTTTTTTTTTTTTTTTTTTTGCGGTACGCGGGCCTCTCACTGCTGTGGCCTCTCCCGTTGCGGAGCACAGGCTCCGGACGCGCAGGCTCAGCGGCCATAGCCCACGGGCCCAGCCGCTCCGCGGCATGTGGGATCTTCCCGGACCGGGGCACGAACCCGTGTCCCCTGCATCGGCAGGCGGACTCTCAACCACTGTGCCACCAGGGAAGCCCTCCACCTTCATTTCTGACTCTGCTCTTCCCTCCTCAAGGATGGGCTTCCTGGGGTCTTCCAGGTAAAGTGCCTTTTAACGAGGCCCAGGCTCCCTGGCCGCTCTGCAGCCTTAGAAGTCATGATCCCCTGAATGGTTTCTCCAGTGGACCCACTGTAAACCCTGTTCCACGCTGGCTGGAGTGTTTTTCAATTTCCTCAAGTCTGGGTTCTGCAGAGACGTAACTGAGGGTGTTCACCTCGGCCCTCGCTTTATGTGGCGCGAGGTAACGAGAGCGGGGACGGCATCGGGTAGCGTTCCTGCCAGAAGGGGCTGGGGGATCACAGAGCCAGCACCCTGATCTTTCAAAGCGAAGAAACCAAGCCCTGGCTGGGGTCTCACAGGGCAGCATCCAAGACGGGGCTGCAGGCCCTTGGTTAAGTTTTAGATTCTTTTCCTTCTGGTCTAGAGCATCTCTGAAAACGTCAAATGGGATTTTGGTTGTTTTGCTCTATTTCTTTCAGTGCCTGGACATTCCAGGAAGATTCCGATTTTGGTCACGACTCTGCACTCGGTTTACGTAAACGTCAGCCACACCGCCTTGGGAAGAGGGTGGAAATGGAACGTTCTAGAGGCTCTGTGGGATGGGTAAGAGGACTCCCTGGTGGTATACCAAAGGGACCAGGCATGCCAAGGCCCCTGGGCTCTACCTCCTCCCAAGAGTTGAATCCGAGGAAAACAACCAGGTGCAGCCTTAGGTTTAGACGGAGAAAATTAGTCCCGAAGCAAGAGTCTAATGTGGGGGGATGTGAGAGAGGAAGAGAAGTATTTCCTCTGCCTTGCACTAGGGGACAAGCGGAAAATTCATGGCCAAGTTGAGATGCCAGGCTAGGGAGCCACCTTCACCTCCGCTCCCCTCCCGCTGGCTCCCTCGGTCCAGGGCCGGTGGCCAGCAGCACCACGTTCACGGCCCATCCTTAAACATCCTCCTACTTCATCGGTGAACCGCAGGAACAGTTCTGGAGTGGGTGGACTGGATCAGAAGCTCCTGCTGCTGGACCACAGAGGCCAGGGCAGGCTGGGATACCCTTAGATGAACTTGGGCTTTCTCCTCCTGATTCTGAAAATTAACTCCGCCCCAAGCCACTCTTGTCTCACTCATCAAAAAATCATTGGTGGCACGTTTTCTCAGGAGACTTTCCACCGTTCCCCAGGGCCGGGCTGCAGAAAGCCTGGGGTCCCCGAGACTTGCCTCTCCACCCCTGGAGCCCACAGTGGTTTTTAAGGTCAAGTGTGCCCAGTGGAGGCTGAGCACAGCCAGAGAAACTGGGTGATAAGGTCTGGTCTTCCTTCTCTGCATCTGCTGCCCCCTCTAACATCCTGCTCCCCAGCCTGCACGATGTTCCCAGGGCCACAAAATGGGGACAAAGACACCAATACTCTTGCCCTTCTGCATGGGACCCACATCCTCTGACAAGTGGCACCGGAGTCACAAGCTCCGGAGTCACACAAACGCTTGAGAAGGACTCACGCACGGGTCCTTCTCTTTCCTTTTGCTCCCCCAAGCAACCCGCCAAGTCCTGGTGGCAAGACCACCAAACGGACACGGGTGCCAAATGTGTCCACTTCTCCCTATCATCCTTTCTACACCCCTAGCCTCCATCATCTCTCACCTGGAAACCCCCAAGGCCTCTCCCCTGATTCCTCCAAAGCAGCTAGGTGATCTTACGAAAATGCAAACAGGATCTGATCACCTCTCAGCTCCACACACACACCCTGAGCTTCCCTCCACACTTGGAATGAAACCCAAACGCCTTCTCTGGCCTCCCATCACCCAGCCCCTACCCATCACTCTGACCCTGTCCCCCTGCCTGCCCTCCTTCTACCTGCTGCACCCGTGGCTGTCGTGTCCAGCTCCTCCAGGGTGTACGTGGGATGCACGCAGCCTGCTACACGGCCCCATCTCCCCGGGGGAAAAGGAGCCCCTCCGAACCTCACCCAAACACCCACCCTGGCTCCGCACTGCCTAAGCACAAGCTTCCTCATCTAGCTGAGATCTGTGGCCTCTGCAGCGGGAAGCTCTCGGGGCTGCGACACCCTGATGTCCCCTCCTTCCCCCCGTGTGAGCTTGCCTCCTGTGGCTCCCGCCTTCCCGTCTGACCCCAGATCTCCTGTCAGTCATCTGAGCCCAACTCCGAGCTGTCCTCCAACCTCTCACCCCGCTACAGCCCCCATTCCCAAGCCAGACAAGCCCAAGCGGGGGCCAAAGTCACTGTCCAAGCCCCTTGTCATGCCAAGCTCTTTGCACACCCCTCGCTGTTCACCTCCCAAGCAAACCAAACGACGTGAGGTCCACACACACCCCCTCCTGACTGGCCACTAGCCCTTCACCCCTATGACACCCACTTCACTAGATCCTATAAAATTCCTTCAATGAACATCATTCTCTACCTCTTTCAAACGTGTCTCCCTTGCTCCTCCCCCGCCCACCCCGCCCCTGTGCCATTCATCACCCATCCTTTCACCCTGACTCTGCTCTGGAACCAGGCCGACCACAGACGACTCCTGGCCCTGCCACGTGTCAGCTGGACAACCTCTGGCCGGTGACTTAAGACTCTCCTGAGCTTCAGGCTTCTCATCTGTAGAACAGATGTAAACTTAATTTAAACACTTTGTGAAGACTGGATCAGATAATGTGATTGGGCCCAGCACACTAAGGGATGCGAATAACTGGCATTAGTGTCATCATTCATAGATACTTGCTGAGCAGCTACCCTGTGGCAGGCTGTGTGATGGCGAATACAAGACACAACAGAGGATACGATCCAGCAAGCCCACTCCTGGGCATATACCCAGACAGAACTCTAATTTGAAAAGATACATGCCCCCGCTATGTGCACAGCAGCACTATTCACAATAGCCAAGACGTGGAATCGACCTAAATGCCCATCGACAGATGAATGGATAAAGAAGATGTGGTACATACATACAATGGAATACTCCTCAGCCATAAAAAAGAGTGAAATAATGCCATTTGCAGCAACATGGATGGACCTAGGGATTATCCAATTAAGCAAAGTGAGTCAGAAAGACAAATACCATATGATATCACTTATATGTGGAATCTAAAATATGACACAAATGAACTTATCTACGAAACAAACAGACTCACAGACATAGAGAACAGATTTGTGGCTGCCAAGGGGGAGGGGTGGGGGGGAGAGATGGATTGGGAGTGTGGGATTAGCAGATGCAAACTAGTATATATAAAATGCATAAACAACAAGGTCCTACTGTGTAGCACAGGGAACTATACTCAGTATTCTGTGATAAACCATAATGGAAAAGAATATGAAAAAGTGTGTGTGTGTGTGTGTATATATATATATATATGAATCACCTTGCTGTAGAGCAGAAATTAACACATTACAAATCAACTCTATTTCAATAAAGTTTTTAAAATACAAAAAAAATAAAGGACAAAGGCTCTCACAGAGCCTGCAGTAGCTAGAAGTGTAGGAAAGACAGGCATATACACAACGACCACAATAATACTAACTGTAGACACGAAGCATGTGCCAGGTGCCGGAAAACGTCCACAGAGACCAACTCATTTAATCCTCACATCACCCCTGTTTTACAGATGAAGAAATTGAGGCACAGAAAAGTGAAGTCATCCGTCTGAGTATCACAGTAGAGGCAGAGTCAGGGTTCACACCGCAGCAGCCAGGTCGCAGGGTCTGGCTATAGCTAGCAGGACCAGGCACTGTACAAGCAGGTTTCTGTAACTCCCCACCACGTCTCTCACTGTTAAGGGCACAGGGTGGTGCTCAGTCATTAAACTATGATCTGTGAACAGGAGGCCTCCGCAGGATTTCCTCTTCATCATCCGGCTACTGCCCGGTCGTCACTGAGGTCACTGTCAGCATCATTGTCAGCATCATCGTCAGCATCATTGTCGGAAAAGAAAGCCGGGCTGAGCGTAGTCTGAGTATGACCCAGGCCCACATTAGGCCCTGCCCAAGGTGTGGCCACGGAGCTCTTGGGAGTCTGGGCAAACCACCCAGCAGGCTTCCACCCACAAGCTCCCTGCAGCTCAGGAAGTGGAATCCGGAGGGAGGCTGCTGGGGAGGAGGGCACCAGGGGACGGTCTGTCCTGCCGACTGTCAGGGCAACGGCCCAGGGAGGGGAGCGGGGAAGGGGCATCCTTCACTCGCAGGACCTCCGTGTCCTCCACCACATCTCCACCCTGGATTCCCTACCTCGGGACGGAAAAAGCAAGGATGGCGCCCGGCACACCCAATTATGGAAGAAAAGCATCTAAGAGTCAGAGAACATGAGTCAGCAGAGCGGGACTGCTGATTTTTAAGAAAAACGGATGTGATTATGAGATGTGGGAACTGAGGGATCTGGGGTGGTGCAGACCCGCCTTTCCTGGGGATCAGGCGCTGGGCGAGGCTGAGGGGCAGGGGACCGAGCGCTGCCAACGCATTTGAGCCCTCGCTGCTCAAAAGACAAAGTCACTCCTCAGGATCCCTGGAGACTAGCTTTCAAAAACTACACATGTTTGCTCTCACCAGCAAGGTTGGCGACTGTAAGTATATTCAAACTTGGTACAACAACATGAATAATCCTTTGCTTCCTGGTGCTGGTGTACCAAGCCTCCCGAAATCCTAAAGTGTATTGTGAGCCCCGAGAGTCAAAATGGTAATGAACTGGCATAAGAATAGAGAAGAAAAACTAATCAAATAGAAAGTCTAAAATAAGATGTTTATATCCAAAAACTGGGGAGAAAGTCGAGGCAAAAAAGACAGATTAGGGAGTGAGTGGTGTTGAGGCAACTGGTTGACCATCCAGGAAGTATAATGGCTACACTCTACTCCCTTTCCTTCTACCAAGGTATCTCAGACAGATTAAGTTTACATGTAAGAAATGAGGCTGCAAAAATTACTGGAAGAAAAAGTAAGTAGTTATATACTCTTGGGGTCAAGATCGCTTTTCTACAGGATGACACCAAAAGCAAGCACTGCAAAACATGTATCTGACTATACGACAGTTTTAAACGCGATGTCAGAAGGCACCACAAATTTTAAAATTTCAATCACAATAAAATCAATAACAACCTGAGAGGAATGTCTATAAGACGAAAGATGGACTAAACGTTACAATCTTTCGCATATAAAGAGTACATTAAGGAAACAGATGAACTCTTACTGAGAAATGTATGAATGCCCCAATAGGCGACCCACAAAGTATAAACTCAGGGAAAATGTTCAACCTTTCTTGCAAGTTTTTGAAGACATACAAATTAAAACAATCAAAGACCACTTTTCGTCTTCCAGGTTGGCCAATATATTTTAGAGCAACTGGTGCCCAATACATACGAGGAAATAAGGACGATCACTCCACACGCTGTAAACTGGGATGATTTGGGGGACATCTATGACACAGCACGTATTAAAACAACATGTGCTACAACATGTACTTACTGTGGCGCATCCGGGAATTCCTCCTAAGGGAACACTGAGAGTTGCACAGAGATCCACTTAGAAGGATACTCAACGCAGTAAAGCTTAGAGTGCAAAAAATCTGAAAACAGCCCAAAAGTCCAACTCGAATGCCTGATTAAGTCGTGGTACATCCACAGATACCAATACTATGCAGCCACACAGAACTACAGAGTATAGGACTATTCAACAGCATAGAAAGACAGCGACAACTTATGAACTAAAAAGCAGTATGACTGCGTATTACAGAAACATACATGCGTAGATAAAGGTCTGCAAGGTGACAGACACTCTGGGATGTTAAGTCACTCGGGCTGGTGGGATTAACTGTCCCTTGCACGTCCTTCTTCTTTTCCTAGTCTCTGTCTTCCAAGTTTTCTACCATGAAGAGGCATTGCCTTTGTAACATGAATAAGTAAAACAAATAGTTTAATCAGAAACAACAGCACAAGATTGGGAGGCTGGGGTTATGCCCTGACAACCCGACCACTACTTGGTGTGTAAGGCTCCCCTGGACCCTCTCGCCTGCTCTCCGTCAAAGGTCACAGCATCCTCATAGTCTGATCAGGAGGCCCACTGGGAGATAAAAGCCACTGTCCCGTCGAAGTCCCCATTTGCTAGTTATGAACCAAACTTGAGAGGATTTCGGGGTGTGGGGAGAGTGAGTGTTGCTGCTAAAAGAATGTAATTCTGAAACTCCTGAGGAACCCAAATGCATACAGAACAAGAAAGACAACACGCCCTTGACCCTGACGGGGTCGGTCGTATTCCAGCTCTGCCGTATCAAGAGAGGCACCGACACGTTAGGAGGTGTCAGGGGAGGTGACTGAGACCACGAAAGGTCTGGAAATGGTCACACACAGGAGGGTTGGTTTGAGGAAGTAGGTGTGATCATGGAGGGTGGGGAAGCAGAAAAGCCTGGGGCGGTGGAGGGGAGGATGTCTTGTGAAAGCAGAAGCAGCTGTTCCGAAGTGTCCAGGGAAAGACGGTTCCTGACCAGAACTGCCAATCCTGGGCTGGGTCCTGGTGCGGCGGACCAGAGGGGTGGGATGCTGTAGACCGCGTTCCTATAAAGGGATGGGGGGTGGTGCTGGCTGAATGACTCAAGGGCACAAGAAGGAGTGGGGGGAGGCAGCAGAGCCTCTGCAGAGCACACGTGAGCGAGCACAGATTATCCCGGTGCCGGAATCATCATGATCATAAAAATGCCGAGAGGTCCCAGAGAGAAAATGAGGGCCTGAACGGAGCGGGGGGAAATCACAGAGGAAGCACGCTTGGAATAGGCACGGATGAACAGAGAAGATGGGGGAGGAAACCAAAAATAGGATGAGACACAACTGTCAGATATTATACTGTGGAATGAAAAATTAACTCTCCCCAGCACGGCGGCGCAGGAAGGGAGCGGCTGCTGCGGAGGTGCTAGTTCAAAGGGAAAAGGAGTGAAAGCCACGGGGAACTAGAATCTAAATAGACATGGCCTCTAGGAAAAGAAGGAGAAAACCATCCTTTGGAGCAGACAGGAGTTTCATCACCAGTGGGGTCATTAACAAGCTGGCTGTGGGGACCTGATTCACTCATGGGAATTTTAATTACGACATCCAGCTCTCTGCCCGATGTGTCCATCTGGACCATTGGTGTCCTAATTTCCCCTAGCCCCACGTGGCCCTGTACTGAAACAGGACCGACCTCCTTCCTGGTCCCACCACCTGGGATGACGTATAGCCTGGGGGCTTAATCCTCAAGGTCCCCAATGGGCTCCTCCCTTGAGGTTCACACAGGTCTCCAGGGAGGCACAGAGGATGTACTTGAAGTGCTGAGGTCAAACCAAACCTGAGTTCCATCATCACCAAGGATGGATCAACTCTCGGAAAAACCTGAGTATTTTTAAGCAAGAAGAAAAGGAAAAGGAAAGCTTCTACAGAGCCCAGAGGCCACCTGAGCAGCCAGCAGCTGGTACACAACAGCACGGGGATAACGTGATGTGATGGAGGGGGACGGGGCATCTTGATGGGGCGCCCATCACTGCCAACACCCCTACCAGCAGCCTCCTGGGGGCTTGAGGATGAACAGAATCCAAAACCAGAGCAGCAAGGAAGTCACTGCCGAAGGCAGCAAGTGTGGGCAGCCAGGTGCCCTGCCAGAGGGAGGTGGGAAAACCAAGTCAGAAAGGGGCAGGTGGGTACTGGGCCCGTGGCGAGTTGCAAATGTTCCAGCCTCTCCCCAAGTGGGGGAATATTTGAAGGAAACAGAAAGCCACCCACTACTGCACACCCGGCCACTTATGCAGCGTCACCACCCACCTTCCGTCCCCAAATCCTGCTCACAGGTAGGTGAGGAGTCTGGCATGCCAAGCCCCGGGGACTCTCCCTAACGATAACTTCCGTGAGCTTCCTCCAAGCATGTCTAAGAGCTAACTTACCAATTAAAAATGGGCAAAGGATCTGAACAGACACTTCTCCAAAGAAAATGTACAAATGACCAATAAGCCCATGAAAAGAGGAACATCGCCGGCCATTAGGGAAATGCAAACCCAAACCACGATGAGATACCACTGCATAGCCACCCGGATGAGGCAAATATTAACAAGTGCTGGCAAGGATAAGGAGAAAGTGGAAGCCTCCTGCATTCCTCCTTGTGGGCATGTAAAATGGTGCAGCCACTGTGGAAAACAGTCTGGAAGTTCCTTCAAACGTTAAACATAGAGTTATCATGTGACACAGCAATTCCACTCCTGGGTATATACCCCAGAGAAATGAAAACACATGTCCACACAAAAATCTATTCGCAAATGTTCATAAGTAGCCAAAAAAGTGGAAACAGGGCTCCCCTGGTGGCGCAGTGGTTGAGAGTCCGCCTGCCGATGCGGGGGACACGGGTTCGTACCCTGGTCCGGGTGGATCCCACATGCCGCGGAGCGGCTGGGCCCGTGAGCCATGGCCGCTGAGCCTGCGCGTCCGGAGCCTGTGCTCCACAACGGGAGAGGCCACAACAGTGAGAGGCCCGCGTACCGCAAAAAAAAAAAAGTGTACACAGCCCAAATATCCATCAACTGATAAACAGATAAATAAAATATGGCATGTCCGTACAATGGAATATCACTTGGCCGTAGGAAGGAATGAAGTTCTAATACATGCTACTATACGGATGAACCTGGAAATCAGGATGGGAAATGAAAGAGGCCAGTCACAAAGGACCACATACTATATAATTCCATTCATATGAAATTTGTCCAGAATAGGCAAACCTATAGACAGAAAGTAGATTAGTGGTTGCCTAGGGCTGGGAAAGGGGGTTGATGGATGGGAGGAAAAGAGGAGTGACAGCTGGTGAGCACAGTATTTCTTTCTGGGGTGACGAAAGTTGACCGGAGTGGTTGCACAACTCTGAATACACTAGAAGCCACTGAACTATGGACTTCAAATGGGCTCATTCTACGGTACGTGAATTATGCCTCAGCAAAGTTGTTTTTAAAAAGAATTCACTTAATCCTCACATCCTTTTGAAGGAGGCACTATTATTAACCCCCTTGTACAGGTGAGGAAACTGAGGCATAAAGCTTAACCTGCCCACCCACCCTGGTCACTTGGCAAGTGGCAGCAGGATTTGGAGCCGGGGGGTATGACCCATGATCCTCCTGCGGGAAGCTGCCTGCAGCCTGAGATGTGACACCTACCCCTCTTCAGCTGCAACATGGAGGGGACAAAGGGGGGCAGAGCCCAGCCTTCTCAGTCCCTTCCAAAGGGGGTCTTGGGCAAGATGGCTCCCTTCTGTGGACCCTGTTCCCCACCCCAAAGGTTTGGGGGTCGAGGGGCACAACGAGCCCTGCACAGGGAGGCTGGCCAAGGCCACAGTCACTCCTCTGGGCGCAGACCAAAGGCCAGTGGCTCTGTCTGAGGCTCTGCCAGTCCTCATGCTTCAGAAATGCAGAGCCTCACTCCTGGCATCACCGGCTATTCTGCAACCGCTCTACCCCGAGGTCCGGCCTTCCCTCGGGGAGCAGAGTGCCCTTTACCACTTCCCCTCCAGGCAGCAGCCCGGCCCCTGCTTCCAGGCAGCGCCCTTCCTCAGCTCCCTGATGACAATCTGCTTTATGTCCTCTCTGCCTCCCTGCCCTGTCCCCCGGCTTTCTCTCTATTCACGCGCTGTTTCCTTAGACGCTGCATTTTTTCCTATAACATCATGTCTGATCCAGACTTTCCGAAAAGCACCCTTTCAGGCCTTGCAGCTTCCCCAGTGTGGCTCCTGGCTGGGCTGGACCGAGGCCCCTCCTCTGTCAAGTGAGGGGGCCGCCCTAGCCTCTCTCCCACACCCCATTCGGGGAGTCACAAAACACATTCTCATATCAAAAGCCACCCCTTGCACCTCGGCCACAAATCCTTCCCGAAAGCAGACAAGATATCCTCCATCCACAATAAATAAATAGGATGCACTCAACACTTAAAAATATTTATATCCCATCCTTGTATTTTAATATATTGGAATGTTCTCTCCGCTTCTACTTCTTGTCTAGCTTCAAAATAATACATTTCTAACACCGTTTCTGGGGAAGACGAGGGGTACTTTTCCACCAGCCCTGTGAAAGGCAGTCCCCCAGGCAATACAAATAAGACTCTGTACTGAGGGGCGATTGGAAGCTGACCTTCTGGGACTTTCTAACGTGACAACGGGAATGTGATGGATGGGGAGCGTTTCCTGGCCCCGGTTTTCAAGCTGAGGCAGAGGCACCGTCTTCCTCGCCTCCACAGAACAGCCTGGGATTTCAGCTTCGGAAATAAAACAGGGGAAAGTCGGAGAGATGGGTTAGAGAAAGGGGGGCAGGGGAGGAGGGGGGCTCAGGAGGAAGCCCCCACCGTCCCAGCGGCCCCCGCAATGGTTCAGGGAAGCAGACAGCCAGCAGAGATGCCAGAGACCATCTAGCTGGACCTTATGGAGCAAAAGCGGGGCCGCCAAGGCCCAGTGAAGTGAAGGACCGCAGAGGCCACACAGCTAGTTGGTGGGCAGGTGGGTCACAACTCAGGGATGCTTCCCGACCCTGCAGGGGCCCTGCCCGCCACACCTCACAGCCTGCCCTCACCAGGAAGCACCTGCTCCCTCGCTCCGAGCTCTGCAGGGCCGCTTGCCTGTGCGGACAAGGGTCTGAAAGGCTCACAGCCTCTTCTCCAAAAACAACAGAGCCCTCGCCAGCACCAAGAGGCCATGGCGCTCGGTTAACCAAATAAGATGATCCAAATGGGATGATGAGACCCACAGGCGGATTTCCAGGCCTCTGAGAAGCTTCCACGATCTGCCCCCCCAGAAAAACAAATGCAGAGGTTGAAGGAAGGGCCACCCAGCCTGTCCCTGGGGCCTCCACCCATCAGCCCCTGTTTGTTTTGTTTACGGGAGGAAAATTCTCCCACTGTCCAGGGAGAGGAGGACAGGGGTCCCTCCAGGGCTTAGGGCCCAGTGGGTACCTGGCCCCCACTTGCCCCGCCGGCTCTCCTCCATCACTCCATCAGAGGCTGCTGGGTCCAGAACCTCAGCACAGCCAGGCCTGCTGTCTCTGGGAGCTGCGGCCGCGGGAAATGTCAGAGCCGTGTGTCACCACCCCTGGGAGGAGATGAGTCAGCACGCAGACCTCCCGCCCGCCCGCCTTCTCTCCCTCAGAGGCGTCCTGTGTTTGTGAAGCTGGTTTTTAACTGAACTGCAGCACACACGAGTGGGGGCAGTTAGAGCATTTATCAAACCCTGCTCCAGATTTCAGCGGGATCTGTCCAGCTCCAGGAACCTCTGTGGACAAGGACACCCTCTCAGCATGACCTTCTGCTGAAGGTCATGACCTTCTCTCGGAAGCTCCGGGACAGGTGAGCAGGGTGCCCGGTCCCTGGGGAGGCATGCTGAGCCGACACCGACACAGTGGACCTTTGGACAATCCCACCACACTACCTCCAGTTCCCACGCTCCATCCAAAACTCCAAAGGTTTTCTCAAAAGCCTTGAAGCAGCCTCTACACGACTTCTGGTCACCAGAATGAATGAGCTCGAGTCATTAGTTCTTCATCTTCCCACTTTCACTGGACCCGCCCAGGTGCTCCCACTTGGAAGAAGCTCAGGCTGGCGGAGGGAGGGAGGGCTGTTGAGGCCGAGGCAGCCTGGAGCATCGGGGGGAGCGGAGGGGGGGGGCGCTCCTCCCCAGGAATAATGTCCTGAGCATCCTACGTGAGCTGCCCAGTGTGTCGGCTTCTAGAAATACAAAGACTGCCCCCTTAAGTGGCTCACTGTCTAAAGAGGGAGACGGGCACAGACACAGATGGTTCAGCCATGGGATAAACACTGCCAATCAAGTGGGAACCAAGAGATAACAGAGGATGAAGTGCTTCCCAGCTTTAATCTTTTAACCCAAGTTAATTAACCCAATACAATTATTTGCAATAAATCAAACACTACAGAAACATATGCATGTTATATACTAAAAGTAACCTTTATCCTACCCTAAATACCTTAATATAGTCACCCAGACCTTTATAAATAAGTACATATACATCTTTAAAAAAATTAAGAATTATCATATGCTTATACTATTTTAAATACTCTCTTTTCCCCTTACTCCTTTTAAGTCAATAAGTAATATGATATAGTGTAATTAAATTATATTATATATAATATCATACAACAATACCTTAATAGCTGAATCATACACATTTCACTTTATAGGCATAGGAGAGTTTCTTAACTCATCCATTGTTGGACACATGTTTTTCTCCTTACTGCATGCTAAACGGATTTGGATCCTGCAACGAACATTTCAGTTTTCTCATCATCATTCCCTATATTCCATCTCCACGTCCATCTTATCCGGCTGCCTTTTAATCTCAGACTGTCCCCGACCGAGGAGTGTTGGCTTTGGTTGCACAGAGAGTATCTCCTTGCCATTTGAGGGTGCCAACTTCCTGACATTTGCTCCCGGATCTTGTGGTTTGATCCTTTTCAGAGGCGGGCTTTTCAGATACAATTGACTCTCTTCTTCACGGCGGTCACGCTCTGTAAGGTTGCGGGAACCCTCAATGTGCAAACACTGAACCACTGCTCCTAAGGGAAACACAGCGTTAGGTTCCTACGGGCCTCTGGCCGCAGCGTTATCGTAGATCCATCAATGCTGAACCTTGTTGCATGTGTGTACCTGTTTAAAGACACCTATTTAATATAGAGTTGAGTCCTTAGCCTGGAACTCACAGCCAACGGCACCGTAACTCATGCCTGAAGGAAGCTTATTCAACACACAGATTTTCTCCGTGAGGCTCATCTTGCACTTACGACACTAGACAGCACTTCAGCCCTACACTTGGGGGCCATTTTAAACAGTGAAATCGTCAACAAAAAGCACAAAAATGCAAAAAATGTGGCACCAAGTAGACCGCAAGAAGGACGATGTTTACAGCATGAGCTGAAACAGGAAGGCGGTGCGTAGCCTTGTGCAACCTCAGCTGGGAATGTGCCCTCGGGGTGACTCAGACTCCTCCCCACTCTGCTCATCCCAGGGTGACTGCGAAAGGGCCGTGAGGACTGTTTCTGGGGGTGCAAACAAATTTTAGCAAGTAGGTAGTAAGGAATCCACAAACAACGAAGGTCGATCAATGGTACTCTTTTTTTCCCTTGGTTCTGCTCTGTATTTTCTGTGGGGCCTGTTTGTTTTCTTTGATCTTCAAAAGGGCAGGATCTGGACAAGTTCGATATCTGTTAATGGTCAGAGTAACCCGCGCTGGGTCCCGTCTCAGCCCACTTTTGCAGGGGTGTGGCCACCTGCTCAGCTCTGTTGTGGGCCAGGTTTTGATGCTCAGCCAGGGGGCATCCTCCTTTATACCCACTGCCTGTTTTCTGGGACTCTGAACACATAGAAAATGTGATAAACTACGATGTCCAACATGTACGGCCATTCCTCTCTGGGGAATGGTACCTCACAGAATATACTGCTCCTCTGGGCATGTACTTTTCGTCTCCTATATCCTCCCAACACTGCACCCTCTTACACACACACACACACACACACTGACCTTAACCTCTTAACCTAGCTGTTCTCTGAGATGTAGTGGATTGAATAGCCCCCCAAAGATATGTTCATATCCTAATTCCCAGTCCCTGTGAATATGACCTTATTTAGAAGCAGGGTCTTTGCAGATGTAACAAAGTTAAGGGTCTTGATATGAGATCATCCTGGATTTAGGGTGGACCCTAAATCCAGTGACAGGTGTCCTTATAAGAAACAGAAAAGGAACAGACACAGAGTCACACAGAAAAGAAGGCTATGTGAAGACAGAGGCAGAGACCAGAATGACGTGGCCACAAGTCAAGGAACACCAAAGGTCTCCAGCAGCCACCAGAAGCTAGGAGAGAGTCAGGAACCGAATGCTCCCTCAGAGCCTCCAGAAGGAACCAACCCTGCCAACACCTGGATTTCAGACTTCTGTCCTCCTGAACTGTGAGAAAATTAATATCTGCTGTTCTAAGTCACCCAGTTTGTGGTAATTTGTTAGGGCAGCCCTGGAAAACGAATACACCTAGACAGAGAAAGCTGTAGGGGGTGGGAAGGAGGGAAAGGAATTCTGCTGTCCCCACCTCAAGGGGCAGCTCCTAAAGGGATTTCAGGTTTTCTCACTGATATAGACACTGAGGTTCTGAGTCAGACAGCAGCCAGTATGGAAACATCAGTCTGCCCTCATTCAAGCATTTGCATGTGGCAAAACCACATCAGAGGATACAAAGGACAGAAGCAGAGAAGGACCACGACAGACTGGGGGAAAACAATGGCAGCACACGTAACAAAGGATTGGTATCCCGAATATATAAAGAACTCAACAAATAAACAAGAAAAAGACAAACCAATAGATCACACACATACACACAATAGCTATGAATATGCATGTTACAGAAAAGGAAACCTGAACAGCCAAAAAAACATACGAAAAGATGCTCAACCTCACTAATAAGCAGGCATATGCAAATTAAAGAACGATGCAAATGCAAATTTAAACAATACACCCATCGGACTGGCAAAAATATACAAGTCTGACAATATCAAGTGTTAGCTACGGCAGGGAGAAATGAAATCCTCCCTGTAGAGCTGGCGGAAATTGGTGCAATCATCTTGAACAGCTATTGGGCAGCATCTAGTAGCGTTGGAAAGAGCCAAATAATTATGGGTTTTGGTGTCCATCCTAGAAAAATCCCACACATGACTCCAGGAAGTACAGACAGAGCTGCTTATTGCAGCAACGTTTATAATAGGAGAAAACAGGGGGAAAGGCTAAATGGCCACAATAGGAAATGGATCAATGAATTGTAGCTTGTTTATACAATGTCATATCACATAACCCTTAAAGTGAATGAGGTAGGACTTCCCTGGTGGCACAGTGGTTAAGAATCCGCCTGCCAACGCAGGGGACACGGGTTTGAGCCCTGGTCCAGGATCCCCCATGTCGCGGAGCAACTAAGCCCGTGCGCCACAGCTACTGAGCCTGTGCTCTAGAGCCCGTGTGCCACAACTACTGAAGCCCGCATGCCTAGAGCCCA
Organism: Leucopleurus acutus; assembly: GCF_964270905.1. Taxonomy (NCBI): domain Eukaryota; kingdom Metazoa; phylum Chordata; class Mammalia; order Artiodactyla; family Delphinidae; genus Leucopleurus; species Leucopleurus acutus. Next base: position 53,150,972 of record NC_139161.1, on the reverse strand, counting down.
CGCTCCGCAACAAGAGAAGCCACTGCAATGAGAAGCCTGTGCACCGCGACGAAGAGTAGCCCCCGCTCGCCACAACTAGAGAAAGCCTGTGTGCAGCAACGAAGACCCAACGCAGCCAAAAATTAATTAATTAATTAATTAATTAAAAAATGAAGTAGAGCCCAAGGAAGCAACATGGCTCCATCTCGAAAACATAGCGAGTTATAAAATGATACATCTAGCATTTAGATAAACTCATTAACTCATAAAACAACGCTCTGTACTGTGTGTAGATACTTATATGCAGTAAAAGTTGAAAAAACATGGAAAGACAAATCAACTATACAATTTGTCTCTGGGAGGAATGGAGTTTAATGGAACTAAATAGGAGAATGAAAGGTACTTCGAAGGTACTGTATCAGCAATATTCTCTTATTTAAAAAATAAAGTCAAAAAGAAAGACATGGAAGAAAAAACTTGGAAGCACATTAACTATCAAATAAAGGAGACTATCATAACTTCCTAGAGAGTGGGCAGATAAAGTGTTCTGAGAATGCAGAGGATAGAGACCTCCACCTTGGGAGGAAGGCTTCCTGGAGGAGGTGGCACAGAGCCTTGAAAGAGGGATGGTTGAGATTTGGAGATGGGTCTGAGAATGTTTTTCATACTACCCTAGGCCTGCTCTCTTGGGCACTCTGGGTCAGTCTATTTGCTGTATTTACTGAATAATGTCTTAAGTTCTCAAATTTAATATAAAAAGTGACAGACTTGGACACTTTCTGTTTATCTTTCAAGGCAAAGTTACCAAGGTGGTGGCTGTAAATCTTCTGATCCACAGTCAGGGGCTGGAGAACAGGAACCCTTCCCTGACTCCCTTGCAGCTAGGCCTGTGTGTGATTTAAGCTCTGCCAGTTAGGCTCCCGTATGAATCTGCAGGGAGAGAGCCAGGGCAGGGGGCAGCCTTCCCTGGGGTGGGCAGTGCAGGGGAGGTGTGGTTCTGGGGCTGCAGCAATGCCTCCACTGCCTGATTCTGCAACTTCCTGATTGTGGCAGAGACAGTGGCTCCCTGGTGGCTTGTTCTGGGAGAGATTTGGGGTCTTTGTCCCTGAAAGTCCACTTAGAATCTTTTCTTCAGCCCTCCCAACAATTCTGAGAGTTATCTAAACTCTTTAATGAATCCCTTTGTGCTTGAGTAGTGGATTCTGTTATTTGCAACTAAGAACCCTGCCCAATGCCAAGTTCACCAACTGTTTCTTGGTATTAAGCCTAAAGACTTAGTTTGCCAACCGACCTCACCACAGGCTACAAATACAACAAACCGATCAGCCCAACCTGTGGAGAAGTTGAGAGAAGTCAGTCATACCCTGGGCATCCATGTCCAGCTGAACGGGTCATAAATCTAATCCAATGTCTCCATGTTCACACAGGGCTCCCCCAACCCCCAGACCCCCAACTTTCTCTTTCTCTTAAAATGTGTAATCTGGAAACAGTCATAACTAGGGACATAGTACTCACATGTCCTTCACATTTTTTTTGGCAACAGCATAAATCACATTTTTTTTGCGCACTTAGGATTCTTTTCTCTCAACTAGCTGAGATATATAGAATTTCCATTTCAGTCTGTAATTAAAATACAATTAAAATTGCATTTGGAAACTTAAACCGACATAGACATTTGTGTTTATATTATAAAATGTCTTGATACACTTTAACATATGGTAATAATAACAAAACAAATTTGGCACTTACAGGATAACTTCTGCCCCAGAATCATAGAATTTGGAGTATGTCACAAATACAAAAACATACTACAGTTTTACCTAACCTCCTGAGTTTGTAAATAAGTGTGATGTTGGAGTCACACAGGCCCCAGTCCAAATTCCATCTCTTCTATTTTACAGACGAGTGACTGTGAGCACATTACGTATATATCTTTCTGAGCCTCAGTTTCCTCCGTTTTAAATGAGATTAGTACGTGGTTGGTGTGACAGGTGAGATAACCTGTGTGTTAAGCGCAGGGCATGGATCCCAGTAAGCGCTTGATAAAGGGTCAGTGCTGTGATGATGATGGTGGTGCTGGTGGTGGTGGTGATGATGATGATGATAGTGGTAGTGGTGATGATGACGACGATGATGGTGATTGGTGGTGGTGGTGGTGGTGGTGGTGGTGGTGGTGGTGATGGTGATGGTGATGATGGTGATGGTGATGGTGATGACAGTGGTAGTGGTGATGATGACGGTGATGGTGGTGGTGGTGGTGGTGATGGTGATGGTGACGATGATGGTGATGGTGATGATGATGATGATGATGATGATGGCGGTGATGACAGTGATGATGGTAGTGGTGTTGGTAATGACGATGATGAAAGAACAAAGTATGTTTTGAAATGTCAGTGACTGGATGTCAAATCAAGGGTCAAAACCAAGCCCACAGCCCTTAGGGTATTCAGCTCTGTGTGTTAACTCAGAGGCAGGTCTCCTACTTCAAAACTTTTGTCCCCAAGACACAAAATGCAAATGGATTCATCCAGGTGCGGAATCCTTAGCACCAAACGTGAGATACTACTGCCCCATCTCATCTAAACAGCAGGGAGAAAGTCCCATCTCTGCGGTTAACCACCAGTGGGATCACAGACAAGCCATGTCACATCTCTGGGCCAGGAAATGTGGCCCAGTTAGTGTTCCCCCCAGACTTCAAGGCACACATGAATCACCTGGAGAATCTTGTTAAAATGCAAGTTCCGATTCAGTGGGTCTGAGAAGGTGCCCAATAGTCTGCATTGCTGACAAGCTCCCAGGTGCTGCTCCTGCAGCCTGAGACCACGCTTTGGGAAACAATGGCCTAGAAGATTTCTCGGTTCCCCCAGCCCCAGACTAGCAAGCTTTGATCAGAACACAAGGGCCCATCTGCTCACCATTCGTTCTTTCCTTTTTCCTTCTCTCCAGCCCACTCCCCTCCACCTTTGGGCTGCCTCCTTTTCTACCCCACTCATGCGTTTGGGGGGGTGAGGGGAGGATTCCCACAGTTCCTAAAGAACGAGAGATAGGTTATCTGTTCCCTAACAACAGCATGAATAGAAAAAGAGAGAGAGAGATACCAGATCCCAAGGAAACAAACAAACAAAAATCTTTTAGGTGCAAATCCTGTTTCTCCTTAGCATGGAGCCCTCACTCCCAGCCACTTTCCACACAGAAGCCAGGGATAATATCACGAGCACCGAGGACCTCCCACTTCTCCATAGATTTATAACAAAACCGTCTCAGCAGGAAAAAGTATTCTGGATTTATGCCTCCTACATCCACCTGCTGGCTGAGTGCGTTCTTTTGTATTCCAGAAACGTTCCTAAGCCTTTCCAGGCCACCAATGCCATACCCCTGGCTCCAGAGACCCCCCAGAAAAGGCCGTGGAGAGGCAGCTGTCCTGGGACCGGGAGAGTGGCCTGAGCTGACCTGCCAGGCTAGCCCCAGAAATCCAGGTGTCGGGACACAGCTTTTCTGGGAACCCTGTCCCTGCTGGTGAACGAGCTATCACCACGCCTTCCCATTGCAAAGCGGACACTCAAAACTAAACACCTGCCCATAGCTCTCCAGGGTTCTGGCCCAGACGGGAAGCAGGAGTTCTGCCCCCAGTGGGCCCCCCAGCTCAGACCCACGCGGTCAGCAGGGCCTCTGTCCCACAGTGAGACCCAGTGATGGGTCACCGCAGCCCTGTCCCACTTGGAGGCACTCACTGTGACCGGGGCCTGGGCCTGGCACGGTCCAGCCCTGGGGTGGAAGAACTTGACTCTGAAATGTCCTGTGGGCAGCAGGCCCTGGCTACCACATCAGGACTGTGGTTCCAACCTCTCACTCCACAGAATAAAGCCCACGTGGGAAATCCTGCCCTGCCACGGCCCAGATCACCTTCTCTGAGGTCTCCCAGTCTCCAGGACCTACCGGGAATGCTACACTGAGGTCAGAACACGGCCAGACCCGGGCGCCGTGGGGGCCGACACTGGGCCAGATGTGCCGGCGAGAGAGAAGTTTCACTCAGGCTGGCACAAGCGCCCTCGAGTGTGCCAGTTTCAACATGTCAGCCTGCTTGCCCGGCGGCTCTGACCCTACTGCCACCTCCAAGGTCATGTCAGGCCTTCCCCACCCCGGGAGCAGTTTCCCAAGCCCCTCTGCGCTCAGAGCTCCCTTCCTGGGCTTCTCACGGGCCCCTCAGCTAAGCCAGCTTTGTACTGTCAATCGTTATTTGCATCTGTTTTTTTTTTACTGCGGTAAAATACACACCACATAAAATTGCCCACCTTGACCATCTCTGAGTACACAGTTCAGTGGCGTTAAATACATTCATAATGCTGTGCAACCATCACTAACCATCCCTCTCCAGAACGTTTGCACCTTCCCGAACTGAAACTCAAAACCCGTGAAACAGTAACTGTCCAAACCCGCCTTGTCCCCGCAGCCCCTGGCAGCCATCCTTCTAGCTTCTGTCTCTATGAATCTGACTATGCTGGGCACCTCATAGAAGGGCAACCGTACAGTATTTGTCCTCTTGTGTCTGGCTTACTTTACTGAGCATAATGTCTTCAAGATTCCTCCAAGCTGCAGCATGTGTCACAAATGCCTCCTTTTATAAGACTGAATAACATCCCAGTATATATAGAGACCACATTTTGCTTACCCATCCGTCCATCAACAGACACTGGGGTTGCTTCTACTTTTTGGCTAGTGTCAATAACGCTGCTATGAACATAGGGGCACAAATATCGATCTGAGTCCTTGCTTTCAATTCTTTGGGGGATATATACTCTGTCAATTATGTTTTAACTTGTTCCTGACATACAATATTTGTCAGAAAATTGCTCAGATAAGCATACAGCTCCGGGAATATTCTCAAACTGAAAACTCTGTGTAAACAGCACCCAGACAAAGAACACCACCCCCCCTCCTTAGAAGCCCCCCCCAGGTTGCACCCCTTCCCACAGTCACTACCCCCCACTCAACCAGGGTAACCAATATCCTGACAGCATACATTAGCTTTCCCCGTTTTTTCACTTGACACAAGTAGAATCCTATAGTATGTGTGTGACTTCTCTTCAACATTGTGTTTTCATGACTGCTGCATGCAGTTGTGAGTTACTCACACTCACTCTTTTTTTTTTTTTTTTTTTTTTGCCGTACGCGGGCCTCTCACTGTTGTGGCCTCTACCGTTGCGGAGCACGGGCTCCGGACGGGCAGGCTCAGCAGCGATGGCTCACAGGCCCAGCCGCTTCGCGGCATGTGGGATCTTCCCGGACCGGGGCACGAACCCACGTCCCCTGCATCGGCAGGCGGACTCTCAACCACTGCGCCACCAGGGAAGTCCTCACACTCACTCTTGTATGACATTCCACTATATGATATATCACAACTGATTTTTCTATTTCATTGTTGATGGGGGTTTATGGCCAGTGTCCAGATTGGGACTATCACAGATAGTGTTGCTATGTACATTCTAACACATCTCTAGGTGAGCATACGTACGCATTTCTGATGATTATATACCTAGGAGTATTGCTAGGAGTGGAATTGCTGGGTCACAGGGTATACACATATCAGCTTTTGTAGACAAAGCCAAACAGTTTTCCAAAATGATTAGACCAGTCTATACTCCTGCCACCAGAGTACTTTACCAACACTTGGTAGTCTCTTCTTTATTTTAGCCATTTTGGTGGCTATGTAGTGGGAGTGCCTTGTGGCTTTAATTTGCATTTCCCTGATGACTAATGAAACTGAGCACCCTGTCATATGTACTCTTCCGCCTTATGTTTTAGGGACAGGTCACAACCCCCAACGAGAAGACACAGCAGGGATCTCAACGTCTTACATGGCTGGGTCTCCAAGCCTCCCATCTAGCCAGGGCTCATGATGAAATCCAGGCTTGATCTGTGTTACATAAGGTAAGGCTACGTTCGCCACTCACCTGGCCAGGTCACTGTCATGGGCCATGGGCTGGATTAGACACGGCCGGCCTGCTCCTCAATCACTGTTTGCTCATAACAGTGTCCCAAGGGCCAGGCCTCTTGCCAAACGTGCCAGATGTCACTGGGTTGGCACTGGCTGATGCAAAAAGCCAACAAATATAAATGCGCAATTCTTAGGAACAATGAGTTCCTCTTCGGAACACACACCACAAATATGGAGAATTCCGCAATCAGTAAAGGAACTAAAAGTAACCCATGTCTGGTCTTGCTTAAGAGTCATTCCAGCCAACTCCCTGAGCTAGACCTGCTCTCTGTTGGTCCACCCAAATTCAACTTGATTCAATCTAGCAAGTATTATTGAGGCCCTACTATGCACCAAGCACTGAGATCATGATGCTAGGGTCACAGACGTGGGAGATGGTTGCAGCCTTCAGACAGATTATAGTCTACAGGAACATAACTATACCATAAGGCAGAATATGATAAATGTCCTAAGTAAGGTATGTACAGAATGCAGATGGGATCATGGCTGGAAACACCCAGCATCATCTCACGAGCTGCTCCAGCCCAGGTCCTGTGAAGACGTCTTCCGACCCCACGTCTTCGTAGATGAGGTTCCTGCCTGATGCTCTGGCTCCACCCGAGTCTCTCTGTTTGCACCTGCTGCATCAGGTGGGATACTCTGCAATGACTCTTCCCACGTCCTTCAAGACATACTCCACAGTTTCCCCTTCATCCCGCGTCGCTCAAGGTTCAGCGCACTGTGATTCGCGACCCTCCGACTGCACAGGTGCCTCCCAGGGCACCCAGCTGCCTCGCTGGGGATGCTGCACGGCCAGGTAAGGCTCATCTCGCCTTGTATATAATGCTGATGGAACTGAGAATAAATGACAAGTATGATGGATGCAGGTCACATCCTGGTTGGGTCAAGATCAACCTTATCTTTGGGGATGGGGGTGGGAGGGATGACTTAACTGGCAAACTCAGAAGTAAACAATGCCGGGTGACAATTTAACACATGAGCACAACATCCATTTCATAGTCACAACGAACAATACAAAGTCCTTGACTAAAATCTATTCACTTTGCTCAACAGACTCGTCAGACCCTCATTCAGAACCTATTTATTCTCAGTTTACATTCAGTGTTGAATAGTTCATCTATTTCCTTTCCTGACAGGGTCAGAGTAAGTCAATTAAGAGCAGAAAATCAGGAAAGGAGAGAAAAGGCTTATATTTATACAGATGTTCACTGTAGCTGTTTTTGTTACAGCAAAAGACTGGGAAAACCTAGGTACATCAGGGACTATCTAAATAAATTATATCACCTGCATTCAGTGGCATAATAAGGGATCCATATGTGCTGGTTTGGAAATATTGTCACAACATATTAAGTGAAAAAGGGCACTTAATTGTATGACTAGTGTACTGCTATTTGTATTAAAAATACAAAGATATATATTCATATATCTCTTGGTACATGCATCAAACGTATCTGTAAGGATACAAAACATTGCCTTTTTTGGAGTGAACAAGCATTTGGTGTGAGGGGGAGACACTTTTTATTGCAGTGTTTAAAACTTTTGCTTTTGAATTTTTACTTTTGTAGTGCTGGGAATGTTATTCCATGCTCATGGATTATGACTGCAATTAAAACGATGGTTTAAAAAAAGAAAGAAGGGGAGATGGATAACTTTTGGAAGCAGAGCCAGTGACAGCAGAAATAATTGATAACAGACAGCTTGGAAACAAGGGGAGAGATCCAAGGAAAGTTTCAGTAAGTCAGTAAAGCAAAAGAAAGAGAATGAAGGTAAGAGAAAAGTAGAAGTTTGGGACCCACAAGTCAAATAGATAAGTAAGATCCATTGACCCCAGGTGATATTACTGTATTAGAAGACGATTTTTAATGCCTCTGAAACATCAAAATAAGATTAGGTTGCATTTAACACTCTTTAGGCAGAGAAATTTGAAACACTAGCGACATTCCCATTTATGTCAGAATAAAGACAAGGATGCCTGCTACCATCCTTACTATTTAAAGTTGTTTTGGATAGTGTAGCCAATGCAAAAAGACAAGAAAAGAGATTGAACACAAGAAATGCTGGAAAGAAAGAGACAAAAGATGCTATGAAGGTGCTACGATGATCTACCTGTAGAAACCAGGAAGAGAGACTCTCTGTTCAGTGAACAGACCAATTACTACCTAAACATATGAAAATCAATTTCTTTTATATACACCAACAGCAAACAATTAGAAAATAACTGGAAAACGATACCATTCACCTTTCCTGCAAACAATTCAAAATACCCAAGAATACGCTTAAGAAATGTGCAGGGACCTACGTGAGAAAACCATGTGAACTGCTGACGGACAAAGTGAACTTCCAGATGAGAAGATCCAATTTTACAAAGATTCCAGTTTCCTCAGCATTTATCTATAAACTTAATGCAATTTCAATCAGAATCACAGAGGAATTTTTTTCCAAATTGACCAAATCATTCTAGAGTTCATCTGGAAATAAAACGCAAGCGCACAGCCAAAGAAATTTTATAATTGTGGGAATCATGCCCTAAAATAATTAAAAGATTAAAACAGTGTGGAACTGGCAAAAGAACATAGATTCCTATCATTGGACAGAAAACTCCAGAAACAGAACCAAGAATATGTGAGAATTAACACATGACATAGGTAGTGTATGGAAGCAACAGGAAAAGGACAATGTTCAGATAACGTAAGGCTGAATTCTTTACCTTACACTAGACATCAGATCATTGTAGGAATGGATTCAAGATTTAATTAAGCTATGAAAGTGCTAGAATAAACTAAAATGTAGATGAGTATCTGTAACACTGTACATTGCTAAGAATGACACCAAAGACAGAAGTTAAAAAGAAAACACTTAGACATGTCTCTATATGAAAGTAAAAAGCTTTTTCTTAGTATCAACAAGCACTAAAAGCAAAACTTAGAACCAAACGGCAAACTGGGGTAAAACTGTTTGCAATTGATATAACAAACAATTTACATCTTTGATATACAAAGATTCTTACAAATTAATAAGAAAATATTAATCCCCCCCATGGAAAAAAATACACAAAGGCCATGAGTAAGCAATTCCCCAGGGAAGAAACACAAATGGCTAACAGATATATAAATAAAAAACGTTCAAAGAAATGCATGCTTTTTAAACCAAGATGCTGTTTTTCACCGTTCAAGCTGACAAAGATATTTTTAAAGGACAATACTCAGTGTCAGTGAGGGTATGGGGAAACCCTCTTCAGTGCTGCTGATGAAAATACAGATAAGCAAAATTCATCCGGCAAGCAATTTGCCAATACACGTAAATGACTCAGAAGATTGAAAAAACATGAACACCCTCTAACCCACCAACTGTGGTTGTAAGAATCTACTCCAAAGAAAGAATTAAACACGTGTGCAGGGACTTCCCTGGCAGCTCACTGGTTAAGAATCCACCTGCCAATTCAGGGGACACGGGTTCAAATCCTGGTCCGGGAAGATCCCACACGCCGTGGAGCAACTAAGCCCATGCGCCACAACTACTGAGCCTGCGCTCTAGAGCCCATGAGCCACAACTACTGAGCGTGCACTCTAGAGCCCATGAGCCACAACTACTGAAGCCTGAACACCTAGAGCCTGTGCTCCGCAACAAGAGAAGCCACCGCAATGAGAAGCCCGCGCACCACAACGAAGAGTAGCCCCCGCCTGCCGCAACTAGAGAAACCCCACGTGCAGCAACGAAGACCCAATGCAGCCATAAATAAATAAATAAATATAAATATATTTATTTATTTATTTATTTATTTATTAAGGGGGGGAAAAAACACGTGTGCCGAGGTTTGGCTCCAAGGATGCATGTCGCAGGCTGCTGGAAACAGGCAAAAACTGGAAAAGTAGCAGGAAACTGGTTGGAATCTGTGGCACATTCATGTACTTAAAATGCTCAGCAATCGTGAAAATTATGTTGCAGCCAGAGTCAAGATAGCAGTAAGTTTAAAAAAGCAAGTTACGAAATAGCTTACGTTTCAATATAAAATCCTGTTTTTAGAAACAATGTGTATATGCATTAATACGTGAAACAGAAGTACATATACTAAAATGTATACAGATGTACACCAAAGATTTCCCTGGATTATGAAATTATGAGTGATTTTTTTTCTTTTAACTTGTCTACATTTTGTTAAAGTTTTAAATGAATATATTTCTGAAAGAAGAAAAAAGACTTTTTTAAGGTTTTTTTTTTTTTTTAATTTGTAAAAGAAAGCTTGAGTACACTCATATTCACAGCAGCACTATTCCCAGCAGCCAAAAAGGTGGAAGCAACCCAAGTGTCCATCGACGGAGGGATGGATAAATAAAATGTTGTATGAACGTACAAGAGGATATTATTCAGCCTTAAAAAGGAAGGAGATTCTGACACCTCCTACAACATGGATGAACCTGAAGGACGTTATGCTGAGTGAAATAAGCCGGTCACAAAAGGACAAATACTGTATGATTCCATTCATACATTCCTATGAGATACTGGAGTGGTCAAATTCACAGGGACAGAAAGGAGAGCTGGTGGTTGCCAGGGGCTGGGGGAGGGGAATGGAGAGTTACTGTTTAATGGGGACAGAGTTTCTATTTGGGAAGGTGACAAAACTTCTGGAGATGGATGGTGGTGATGGTTGCTCAGCAATGTGAATGCATGTTAACACTACTGAAAGTACACTTAAAAACGGTTAGGATGGTGGGCTTCCCTGGTGGCGCAGTGGTTAAGAATCCGCCTGCCAATGCAGGGGACACGGGTTCGAGCCCTGGTCCGGGAAGATCCCACATGCCGCGGAGCAACTAAGCCCGTGCACCACAACTACTGAGCCCGAGTGCCGCAACTACTGAAGCCTGTGCGCCTAGAGCCCGTGCTCCGCAACAAGAGAAGCCACCGCCACGAGAAGCCCGCGCACCACGACGAAGAGTAGCCCCACTCGCTGCAACCAGAGAAAGCCAGTGCGCAGCAACGAAGACCCAATGCGGCCAAAAATAAATAAATACATTTATGTAAAAAAACAAAAACAAACGGTTAGGATGGTAACTTTTATGTGATGGGTACTTTAGCACAGTTTTTTTTTTTTAAAAACTTGACACACAAAATAGTTCAATTTTTAAAGTTTGGGGGAGGCGCTTCCGTGCTTTAGAAAAGTCGCTTAGGAAGAATAGCTCACGCTCTGATAATGCCAAATAAAGGAGGTGTTATTATAGAAAGTGAGACATAACCAACACTCCAGAGACCTTTAATTTGGCACCGATGACTCCTCCGCCTGGCACCAAGTGCCCTGCTCGAGCTGGCATTTCTTCAACCCATTTCCCTCCAGTCAGCCCCGCCCCACTGGACTGGGGCTGAGAGGTCCCACTGGAGAGCAGGGACCCCCGCCCCCCTCCCTGCAGCAGCCTCAGGATGGGCACCCCCCCAGCACCCCCTCCCCCGCCCCCGGTGTGGCTGAGCCTCCGCCAGGCCCCACCAGCCTCCCTGCCCCCTTCTCTTGGCTCCCAGTGCATAGGAGCATTTGACTTTCTAATTCTTTCCTCCTCACAACAAAAAGCTAAATGTTCCCCAGGCACTTGGCCTGGTTTCTGTCCCCGGGCAGAGATGGCCGATGGCCGGAGAAGACAGGCAGCGATGGCCGGAGAAGACAGGCAGCCAGAAGCCAGCCCCAGTGAGTTCCCAAGAGCAGCGGGCCTCGCACGCCATCCGCCTTCCTAAACCAGCACCGACAGGCCCATCCTCCGGCTCATCAAGGCCAGAGACATTAAGTGACCTCCTTGCTCAGTGACCCCGAGCGAGTCCTTCCCCTGCTTGGGAAAGGGAGAGAAATCAAGTCAGCCTAGGGCAGCGGCGCCCGGTTCCTACAAGAAGATGAATCAGCGCCTGACAGTTGGAAGGAGGCAGGTATTACCACCACCCTCTGCTCATGACCCTGGCCCATCCTGTGGCCTGGGCAGGTCCCCGCTGTGTCCTCAAATGCCCACCTCCCCACTGGGCCTCAAAAGGATGGGCGGGCACGTGGGCTGCAGGATTTCTCGGCACAGAAGGAAGCAGTGTTCGTCTTGCTTAGTAACTAGTGCCTGTATCCACATAGCTTTGTTAGTGTTAAAAAAAAATCTGTTTGGTCACTCTAACAAGTGCTTGCCGGAAATGGCAGGAGGCTGGTTGCGGGGAGCCAGGTTCTAAAAGGGAGATGAAACCCCCAACTGGAAAAAGATGATCACAGGCAAGCAGCTTGCAGCTGTGAACAGAGGCCCCCTCTCCAGCGCTGTGGCATTTGGGGTGAGCAGAGGGAGAGGGTCCCGGCGTGGCTGAGGCAGGGGGGTGACACAGCAGGACTTCCCAGAGGGGGCGATTAACACTTAGGGTCAACCAGCAGCGAGCAACCCACCAGGGACATGGAAGGAGGAGCATGTGAGAAAGACTTCGGCAAAAATTTCATTCCAGGGTGTGTTCTCGACAAGGAAGGATCATCTTCAGAACTGGCTGCTGCAATGTGTTTATCAAGGCATAAAACTGCAGAGTAACCCAAGTATGTATATTAATTCAATTATAAAGAATTGGAGCGCAAATCGGACTCCTTGTGCCTGGTTTTCTCGGTCCTCCACAACGGAGGAGAGCCTGTCCCCCGGGCTGGGGACCCTGACTCCACATCTGTCACCACCTTTCCGGTGGCGGCCACCCAAGATCCAGGCATGGGGCTGCAGAGAAATTAATCAGTAAACCCAACCGTTTAAAATAATTCAGACACATCCCGCTTTGCAGGGTGAACAGGTGCGAGAGAGGGTTTCACCATGGTTGGCCACACGGAACCCGGAGAGAGGTCGTTTCTCTGGATTTGAAATCGTTCAAACTCTCGGAAGGACAAGAGCAGATTCGCAACCCTGAGGTCCTCCACTCTGCTCCCAGCCAGCTGAGAAACAGTCACCGTGGCTCAGTCAAGCTGCCAGCCGCCCTGAAAACCCAAAACCTGCAAAGAGGGTCACTGAAGCAGAAAAAGCTTCCATCTGCGACGTTTGAACGTGGTCCAGGCTTGCGGGCCCGCCCTGAGGTCTCAGTCCTCAAATGCGCATCACCCCCTCACCCCGAGAGTGGTGAAGCGGTCCGACCAGAAGCCTGTCCACCCATCTGTCTGGGGGCACCTACCTGGGATGGTCACTGGAGTGCTAGGAGCTCCAGAGAGCCTCAGACGACTTCTACAGCCGACCCTTTGTTTCTCAAAAAGGCGGCTGAGGCCCAGAGAGCCGGAGGGTTGGCCCAGCATTTCCCAGTCAGCCAGGATATAGCCTGGCCTGGGACCCGGAACTCCTGACCCCAGCTTCCTAGGGATCCCTCCAAATCGTCAAGAACAGGACGCCAGGAAATTTCAAGTCGCAGAACAGGTGGCTCTTGAGGCCGGCCTGCAGATGGACACCCACCTGGGGCCCGCGGGACCCCCTCGGCACGGCCTTCAGCTGTCCCCTTCCCCCTGCCTCCCACTGGGGCTGCCTGTTCACCACCAACGCCAGCCTGACGGAGCTGGGGTTCTGCTCACCCATCCAGCGAGGCTGTGCAGCCCTCAGCTCTGGACACAGCAGCTTCCATGCTCCTGCAGAGTCAGCCAAAGCCGTGCTGCAGCCTCAGGGGTAGAGGGGACAGTGGCAGACAGCAAGGGGCAAAGTGGCTTCGTGCAGCCTCCTGGTGCAGTGGGGGGGTTGCTACATCTGCTCCTGGGTAGAGGGTAAGCTCCCTGGGGCAGGATGTCCAAGGAGCCGTCATTATGACCTGGGACCCCGGGGACCTTGCTGGCTCCTCCCGGGCCAGACCCTCAGCCTTCAGAGGAGGGGCTCAGACACGCTGCCCTCTCCCTGGACCCAGGACCAGGTTCAAGGGTCACATGACCACAGCACAGGAGTAGTAGGGAAGTACCCGGATCTAAACCCTTCTATCCCGTGTTCTACGAGGTCACCATCCTCAAAACGGTCAACTCTATAGGAAGCTCACGTCTGGCTTAATGTGGACCCTTTCCTCAGCCTTCATGAAGGAAGTTACATAGAAGGCAGAGCTATGGCTTTCTTCATCAGATGGTGAATTCATTGGAAAGCTTACTGGGCAAACAGGGCACAGGCCCAGAGCCCCATGCAAAGGGAGGGGCCGCTGCCCTGAGAGAGGAGAGTGGCGACTGGGACTCCCCAGCGTGGGGAAGGACACCTAGAGGGACTCTGAGGACGACCGCCTACTCAGAGGGGTGCCCCCTCTTTCAGCTCCAGGACTCTGGCATGTGGCAGGTAGACAACTTCAGACGCTCCCCCGACTGCCATCTCCCTGCCCTGGTCCCCCCATCCTCGGCTCCACTGTTCACTTTGCGACCAGGGTGGTCCTTTCAACAGCACAAAGTCGGTCATGACGCCCTCTCGTTTAAAACTCTTCAATACCTTCCGCCTGCTGTCATCAGATAAAATCCAGATGCCAGACATGGCCAAGAAGGGCTTGCGGATTGGACCCTGCCCTTCCGTGCAGCCCCATCTCTCATCCAGCCACACAGAGCCTCTGTGAGTCCTCACTGCCCCCAGCTCTCTGTCATCTCCGCACCCTGTGCCTGTGACTCCCTCTCCCTGCAATGCTCCTGACCCCATCCCACCTGGCCAACTCCCACTCGTCCTCCGAGCATGGAGGGTCAGATAAGACCCCGGGGCAGACAGCCTGGGCTTGAACGCTGAGTCTGACACTGACAAACTCACTGTGTGACCTTGGTCAAGCCGCTTAACCTGTATGGGTCTCATTATCCCCACCTCTGAAGTAAGAATAATAACTTCTTAGGGTGACAGTGAACATGAAATGAGACAATGCCTGCAAAGAGCACAGTGCCAGGCACGCAGAAGATGCTCAATGAATGCTAGCTGCCATGGTGATGGGGAATGTGATGGGGAGTGTGATGATGGTGAGGAGGAGGACACTGATGACGATGATGGTGAAGGTGATGATGAAGAGGACAGTGATGATGGTGATGATGGTGGTGATCGTGACGATGAAGAGGACAGTGATGATGGTGATGATGGTGGTGATGGTGATGAAGAGGACAGTGATGATGGTGATGATAAGGACAGTGACGATGATGATGATGATGGTGATGGTGATGATGAGGACAGTGATGATGATGATGATGATGATAGTGATGGTGATGAAGAGGACAGTGATGATGATGATGGTGATGGTGATGATGAAGAGGAGAGTGATGATGATGATGACGGGGAGTGTGATGATGGTGAAGGTGATGATGAGGACAGTGATGATGATGATGATGATGGTGAAGGTGATGAGGACGAGAACAGTGATGATGATGATGACGGGGAGTGTGATGATGGTGAAGGTGATGATGAGGACAGTGATGATGGTGATGATGACGGGCAGTGTGATGATGGTGATGGTGATGAGGAGGACAGTGATGATGATGATGGTGATGATGATGGTGAAGGTGATGATGAGGAGGAGAGTGATGATGATGATGACGGGGAGTGTGATGATGGTGATGGTGATGAGGAGGACAGTGATGATGATGATGATGATGATGATGGTGAAGGTGATGATGAGGAGGACAGTGATGATGATGATGGTGATGGTGATGATGAAGAGGAGAGTGATGATGGTGATGAGGAGGACAGTGATGATGATGGTGATAGTGGTGATGTTCACAGTGAGTGTGATGGTGGTGATGACAACGATGGTGATAATGAACATGGTGATGGTGATGATTTGTTTCATGATGCTTTCACTTCCTCCTGGAAGCCTTCCCTGATCCTGCCTCACAACTGGCCCAGGTGCCTCCTCTTCCTACTTCCACAGTGCCTGTTCTAACCCCTCCTGTGACACTTATCACCCTCTACTGTAACTGCTGGCACGCATGCCCCTCTAGAGTGTGACTCCCATGAGGGCAGGCCCCATGTGGTGGTCTCCACCGTATTCCCATCACTTAGCACAGAGACTAATGCATGAGACAGATGCTTAAGAAATAGTAACTGAATGATTTTAATGTTTGTTTGTTTGTATGTATGCAAATACCATGACAATTCATCTCCTTACATCTACTTTCTCTTGCTACCATTAAAACATAAAAACAGCCCTCATAAAAAGAATGAGGAAAATAGTGATTTTTTAAAATGAATACAAATGGGGTGCTACCCGGTTTTTATGAAATGGCTTTAATAAATTATCAGCAGAAATGCATCTCACGTGGGCTCTATTACTAACTGCAAAAAACCACCTGGAAGACTCTTATAAGGAGCCCTGACTTGGATACACCGTGTTTGGTAACAGCGAGAGCCAGGAAGGAGTGTGGTTAGAAGAGCTGACAATTCTCCCCGCGTGGGCACCACTATCACGCCACTAGCGTGTGAGCTCCCGAGGACTGGGCTTCTGTCAGGTTTGTTGACTGATGAATATCTAGAACCTGGAACAGAGAGTAGGCACTCCAAACCTATTTGTTGATTGGCTGAATGAAAACAGCTGTAATGGCAGCTCCCTTCTGAGTACCCAACTGTGCGTGGGCACTGGGCAAAGTGCTTTCCCATGTGTCACTGAGGTCGGCACTTTTTTGTTATTCCCATTTCACAGATGAAGGTACTGAGGCTCAGAGGAGTTGAGGCAAGGGCTGGAGGGACTGTGAGTGCTCCTGTGGACCCTGTGGATGCAGGAACTGGGGCTCTGTAGCAGAGAAACCAACTGCCCTCAGTACCCATTCTGCCCCTTTTGTCATAGAGGCACATGGCCACCCAGCTAGAGACCCTGCTTCTCAGAATACCTTGCAGCTATGTGTGGCCATCTGACAGAGTCTGACGAGCTGGGAGTTGAGTGGAAATGGTACGTAGACAGGGTGCTGGGGGACTGGTTCCCACCATGAAGGTGAGGGCAACACCCCACAGGAAGGTGGAGCAGCGAGACAGAAGGCTGGGTCCTGTCCTGGATGATGCCATGGAGCAGAGCTGCCTGCTCAACCTGGCTCACCCCCTACCTCCAAGCAATTAAGTGAAAGAGAAATCAACATCCGCTCTGCTTGAGTCAGTGTGTGCTGAGCTCTCTGTGCTACGGAAACCAAGCTCACAGCTAACCAGGAGGTCCCTCTCCAGGTCACGTAGCTCATCCGTCTCGCGCGTCTCCACAGCACCCTGATACAAGCCGCCAGGCTGCTCTAAAGGGAGCATCGAAGTGCCGAGAACAAGACCAAAGCCACAGAAGCCCACAGGAAGCCTGAGGAATGAGCTGTAGGACGTTTAGCGGTCTCCTCCCACCAATGCTCTGTAGCACGGCAGGAAAGAAGAGCCCGTGGTCCAGGGATGCTACTCCCCAGATGGAGATCTCCAGAACTAGTCACTCCCCGCTCCCTCAAGGGCCACACGCTGACAGCATCTTGTGAAAGCGACACTCTGGTGGCTGTTTCTACACTAGAATGATGACAGTTTGGGCTTTGGGCTTCCCTCCCACAAAATGACTAGACGAGACAGCTTCTTTTCATTCAAATCATCCCATGCCTTTGTGAAAACGTTCTCTTGCTATTCCCGGCATGTTCCTGGAGGCTACAAGTACATCTTGTCTCATGCAACACATGTTCTCTCGAAAAGCTAACAATTCCGCGTTGCTACAAAACCTTATCCTTTCAAAAACTGTATGTGGTGAGCTTTCCATTTAAAGAAGTGCTATTAGGAATCTATACATAAAAGTGCATTGTCGCCCCCGTTGTATATGCTTTTTAAACCTGGATTCCATATCCCTTCCCCAGCCTAGAAGCTCTCTATAAGCCACTCTGCAGTTCCTCAATGTGCCTCTGAAAGACCAAGGCCCAGAAGCCAATGCAATATTCCACACACATGTGTCACCCCTGTAGGAAGCAAGGGCTCTCACCTCCATGGCAACTGAGATTCTCCACGTGCCGACTCAACTAAACTCAAAATGGCTTAAGAGAATGTTATGGGTTTGGGTGACTGAAAGGTCAGGAGGTAGAGCTGGTTTCACTCAGGGATGTCATCAGAGACTATTTTCCTCTACCTGTTCTCTTGGCCTTTGTGGTACCAGTATCATCCTTGGGTGGGTTTCCTTCACGGTGACAAAAAAGATGCAGCAGTTCCGGGTTTCACAACCACACATCATATCATCCAAGGTAAGAGAGAGGGCCAGCTTCCAGAATCTCTTCCAGAAGACGATAAGAGAAACAGGAGTAACCTATTTTATAAATGCCTCCAGCCAATGTCCTCCCATGCTTCTTCAGACCAAACCAGATCACCTGTACATTCCTGAACCAATTCCTACAGGCAGGGAAATTTTTTGTGCTGATGGATTATGTACCAAGAAGGATGGAGCCACCCAGATTGGATTAGACAAAGCATGGACCATCTCCCCAGGGCTGCATGGCTGTACAGAGAGGAAGAGGGATGAACAGGTATTGGGGAGATGGTCAGTGACCGAAGATTACATTAGCTTCCTTGGGCAGCCACATCCCATGGGTGACTCACGTCAACCTTTCCTTCAACTAAAATACTTAAGTCTCCCTGATAACGTAAGGATCCGTCCCAATGTAATGATGCCATTCATTTTTTGGACCTATGGCAAAGACTTCAGATTTATCCCCCAGATGTTCCATCTGAGCAGGTTGTCTCAGTTGGTTGTCATCCAAACAGAAAACAGAAAACCTCTCACGACCCATCTCGACTGGGTGCACTCGCTGGCGTAGCTTACACTTTGCGCCCTCTCCGTGCGACCCTCCAACCAGCGTCCACGGCAAGGTGAGCGCCGCTCACGGTGGCCTGGTTCTCACCGGCCAGATGTGCAGGTTCCCCGCCCACTGAAAACAGCATGAGAAGGGCCGTGAACAACTCAACTGGGAAGACTCACCAAAAGGAAGCCGCTACTTTACAAGAGAAGTGCTGTCAACTGAGCTGTGCAGGAGATATTTGGAAAAGACCGGGGAGCAGTTATGAAAAACAGGAGATGCTGAACTCAGATAACTGCACAAGCTTCTCTAAGGAATCCCTTCACTTTAATGAAACTGGAGATGAGGTACCACGGGCAACGTCCACGCCAGAAAGAACGCAGGACCAGCAGACGCACCCTCAAAGAAAACGTCTTGGCCTCGCATCAAAAGCTTGGCAAATGGACGTACATTTACGAGTCTGAAGTTAAAATCAAATATTTAAAAGTTTATCTGACTTACTTGATTATCCAGCCAACTTCTGCCTTCCACTGTGGGACATTAAAGGACTTCCCCTATGGCCATCCCACCCCCAACACCCCGGCTTCCTGCCATTCATAACTTTACCAGCCTGTCATCCATCTTCTCCTCAAAGGAGTAAAAACGTTGAGAAAAGGCAGGCTGAGCCTGGAACCCTGTGCCAGCACGTCTGCTTCCTCGTTGATGTCTCATGATGGAAGGAGGTGCTTTATGACCGTGAGTGTGGATGTGGGGCCCGTGGGATTTGGTGGGATGCAGGGGGTGGGACTCAGGGGGGGCAGGTAAAGAGACTAGCTGGGGGAGGAGTAGTCACATGTCCAGTAAACAGAGCTTGGGTGATGGCAGTGTGAGGGGAAAGGAACAGGTACAGATGGGATATTGCAAAGAGATAATCAACAAGATCTGGGGATTGCTTGAGGGGTCAAAGACCAACATGGGGCTCCTGGGTGACTCTCGTTGGCAAAAATGGAGAAGACCACGGAGGAAGTACGTTTTGGTTTATGGATGAGATCTCAAACGTTCTAAGTTCAAGACAGCAATTTCTTATGTTTCAAGAGAGGCCAGAACATGGATGCATAGTTCGGGACCATTTCTGTCTCAGCTCTAAGGATAAATGGAGTCTTGGCAGTAAGAAGTATGGAGGGCTAGGTGGGAAGCAGGACTGACCTCAGGACACGCCCAGGGGTTAAGGAACGAGGGCGACAAGGAGGAAGAGAGACAGGCCTGAGCAGGGGTGTGGGGAGAGACCGTGGTCATGAGGCCAAGGCTGGGGAGTTTCAAAGGGGTCGGAGAGGTCAAGCAGGGCCACCTGGTTTAGTCATCAAGGTCACTGGATACCTCGGTTGGATCCAGGGGTCACGGCTGCCTGGGGGAACCACTCCTTCACCGCCCAGAAGCAGCTAGAAGGTGTGAGGGGAAGGGGATGGTGTTCACGGAAAAAGAAACACTGCTTACCCTGCAGCCATGAACATGGCAGGAGAAGCCACGCTCCCCAGCCAACCTCACTGTGCAGGACACTCTTCGGAGGCCTTGGAACAGGACCAGAGCTCGAGGAGAAGCATCTCAGACACTGAAGAGGCAGCTGGGGTGGGGAGGGGTGGGAGGTGGTGGGGGTGCCCAGTCGCCCTTGGCTCACCCCCGGGCCCCTGCTGACCCGAAGACGACGATCCCACGATCCTCCAGCAGGAGTGAGCAGCCCCAGCAAGGCGGTGGGGGCCTGCAGGGGAGGCCCTTCCATCAGGACCTCACTTCCAGCAGCACAAAGGATTCCACGAGCCGCTTTGCCATTTCAGGCCCTGCTTTGGGTGGCAGGTCTCCTCTCCCAGGGCCTGAGGCTGGTGTGTGGTGGTGGGGACGCTGGGGAGCCATTAAGACCACAGAAGCCACCAGAAGCATCCCTAGATGTGCAATTTCTTTCCAGCTGGATGTACCCCAGACCTCCTCAAGTCAGTTTCTATGTACCCCCAAGAAAGGGTTCACAGGGAAACAGGAAGGGAGGGAGGGAGGGAAGGGCAAAAGTACACACAGAATACTGAGTGTTGACAAGGAGAGCCTAACCACTGTCTGGGAATGGGCATGCAGAGTTGAGTAATGATACTAAAACCTGTTATGGAAAACATCTTCCTTGGGATGACGTTCACACTCCTCATACGGAGCCCAGGGCCCCAAAAGCCTCCACAAATACTAACCACCTACAGCCCGTGGCGGGGCTGCCGCAGCCCTGCCACACCCGCTCTCCTGCATGGGGGAGGGTTTGGATGACTTGTCTAAGACCAGAGAAATGGGTGGTTTACACATCATTTCCTCTGCCTTAGATTTTCTCCAATGACCCCTCCGCCATCTCACCAACCTTCCTGGATATGCTACTAGCCGTTAAAGCTCGTCTGCCCAACCTTTCCCCACTTCGTTTCTACCGGATACATTGTCATTATTATTACTATTATTCACGTAACACCTTAAAAATAAAGTGCGTCGTCTTCATCTTCTCCCTCATGAAGGAGCTGCGGGTTCTTATCTCCATCTCACAGGTGAGGCCCCTGAGGCTCAGGAGGGTGAAGTGACTTTCTCAAAATGCTAACATGAGCTGGTGGTATGGCCTGAGTCGGAAACCAAGTCTTCTGACTCCCAGCCCAGGGCTCTACCTCCAATACCATGTTGCCTCTGGATGCCCTCCCCGTCACCTCGAATGCATCTGAACTTATGTTCTCCTGGGCCTGCTCCTCGCACAGCATGGAGCCCAAACCTTGTCCCCCTTCCTGGCCAAAATCTACATCATTTCTTCCTCTTCTGTTCTTTTTTTTTTTTCCATTTCCAACTCAAGAGTTGGAGCTGGTTGCCCACATTTCGGAGACAATTTATCTCCAGCTGTTATCAGTTCTTTCCTCTGGTCTCTCCCTTTGTTAATTCCAAGATGCCCAAAACAGGAAAGAAAATGATAACACCGCCTATCCTCTGTTCACCCAACTGTCTGACCATTGCCTACTGCAGAACAGAGCAGGGAGCACTTCCAGGAAAGAGGGGGAGAAGCAGCAGTGTGGCCAGCATTGCAGCTTCAAAAATGCCGCCTGGGGCTTCCCTGGTGGCGCAGTGGTTGAGAGTCCGCCTGCCGATGCAGGGGACGCGGGTTCGTGCCCCGGTCCGGGAGGATCCCACGTGCCACGGAGCGGCTGGGCCCGTGGGCCATGGCCGCTGGGCCTGCGCTTCCGGAGCACAGGCTCCGCAACGGGAGAGGCCACAGTGGTGCGGGGCCCGCGTACCGCAAAAAAAAAAGAAAAAAAAAACTAACTGTGACTATGAAGGTGCAAAATAGGCTTTGCCCCATGAGGCTGGTAAATGGCTCTCCGGGCCAGTGGAAGAAGTGTGACTCCTCCTGCGGGGACCACTCCAGTGGACAGGACACTCCTCTGGACCTGTCAGCTCAGGTCTGTTTGGTGCAAAACAAAAAAGTCGGCTCCCTCCTCAATAGTCACACCTCTGAGGCCAACGAGTCATGAACTTGGAGTTGTTTTTCCAGCACCAGAGATGAATTTCCACTGATGTGCACACCCACTCACCAGCTCCACGCCTCGGCCTCGTAAGGAAGGACACATTTTTGAGAAGGCCGGCCAGGTGAGGGGTTCAGCCCAAGGCCGTGTGCAGAGAGACACTCAGTGACCCTTGACGGGAATGAGTCACAGCCCCGAGCTCCAACCGGAGTGAGCTGGCCGAGTCCCATCCCTAATCCTTCTGGAAAATGCAACTGCTGAACTTACATGCCACCGCCGTCGCCAGCCTCCTTCCTTCCTGCGCTGGTTCAACGTCAATGTCGCGAGCGAGCTGCCGGCACCACTCCCTTCCCTCTGATGCTCCCCTTGGTGCCGCAGCGTTGCCCTCTGGCTCTCGGTGCCAGCAGACCCATCTGAAGTCTTCACTCAACATTTCCACCCATTCCTGGGCCTCTCGAGCGGGTCACCGTCCCCGAACAAAGAACTCAGGGTCCCGGGCCCCTGGCAATGTGAATCAGGAGTCTTCCAGGTCCTGTTTCCAAATGGCTTCCCTCTTTCCTGTCTCCCTTGCAAGACCGATGAAAAATGAGGGAGAACCAGCTTAGGAAAACAGCCAGGGTGGGGAGTGAGGGAGCTGAACCCACCGCACCAAGGAAAACTGAGAACCCCAACAGGCTGGTACACAGAAGACAAAGCGCGGCCACGTTCACGGCAAGCACCGACTTGCCAAGCACCTACGTGGTGTCAGTCCCTGATCACCCTGGACCACTGCGCCCCACGTTCCCGGAAGGCACACCCGAACCAACAGGTGCAATGCGCAGAATCTCTCTCCAAGAACTGGCCTCGGAAGAGGGCACACACGCACCCCTGGAGGGGATGAAGCAAAGCCTGAGCGTTCCTCGTTGGGGTTAAATGCAAAGCAGATTCCTGCAGTGAGTGCGAGGTCAGACGCTGGAGAATCTGCAGCAACCTCTCCACCCCTAAAGTGTGACGAGTCTGTGAAAATCTAACCCAAGCAAAGACACATACGTGCCCCCAGCCTAACACCAACGGGACATCAGCACCTTTCTTGAGAAGACTGAGATTTCCATGCCAGGCTCTCCCGGTGGGAAAGCTGCCCTCAAATCTGTGGCCTGATCTAAGGAACTCCCAGGGCAGGAGGTGATGGAGAAGCCTCACGGGGGCTTGCTGTAAGAGTTCAGTTTCTTCCCAGATGACTCACTCTCGGGTTCAGCTCTCCGAACCAGCCCGCAGGCTCCTTCGGCCTCTCCCGCCCCCGTTCCCCGCACTCGGGAGGCAGGTGCCGGCGACCCAGGTGGGAGAGCTGGCCCCTCCACGCCACTGTTTGCAGAGCCGGGCCCCGTGCACGGCCACTGCAACCTCCTCCTCGCCCGGCCTCCCGAGCAAAGCGCCGCTGCCAGCCTGCTTTCAATATCCGTTCGTCCCTCGCTGGCCTACCAGCCAGACGGTCCCCCCACCCGTTTCTCTTTGAAGAAAAGTGATTTAATTTCATGAGACTTTGGGGTAATCATGTTATGATCTTCAACATTAACCAGAACCAACTCCCTGCTATGGGAGGGTGGGGAAGGAAAGGGGAAGAAAAAAGTCAACAGTCCCACTCGGGATTGCCAGAAAGGAGAGGAAAAAGAAAATCACAGCAGCTGCTTCGCCGGTTCCTCTGATGGGGACGGGCTTCTGCCAGAAACGGGGCCTCTGTGTCAAGGTTTCTGGAAACAAGGAAGTTGGGCTTGGCGGGGCCTCCATTTCTACAGGTTAATCAGCTCAATTCTGGGAGGGGGGAAGACTGGTTTTCACTCCTAACCTTCCTCTTATTCCCACCCCACCCCCCCTTCCACTCACTCCATGGTGCTCCGCACCGACCCCTCCCCTGAAACCACCTGACATCCTTCCCTGCCTGACTGCAGAGCTGCTCTGGAGCCCAGGTCAAGCAGCCACTTTAGGTTTCCCTGGAGGGCTTCACCTCCACACCCCTGCCTGCCTCTTAAAGCTTTTCGGACGACAAAAGGAGGTTTGATGAGACGTCAGGTTGCAGAGAAGGTAAGTCAGGAAGAGGGGGGCTTAGGAAGGACAAGGAATAACTCAGGGCCCAACCCCAGAACAGTGCATCTAAGGGTTAGCTGGAACTCGCAAGGAATTCTCATGAACAATGGTCCTTCTTGGCAGACAGTCCAAGGGTGTGGTGCTAGCTTGAAAAAACAGCAAAAAACCCAGGCTCCAGGGCCACTGGGAGGTGGCTGGTGAGAGGCTGGAGAGCTGGAAAGCTGGGGTGAGGGTGCAGACACCCAGGAAGTGACGGGTCACACGGAAAGGTGCTCCCCTTGGGGCCAAGAGACACAGACCTTGGCTGGGTGAAGGGCAGACAGCTCCGGGTCTGCCCTGGCTTCCTTCCCATCTTTCAGAGTTGCCTGTCTGCTCAGACCACACACACGCCCAGCCCCAAGGCCTCTCCAGGTTCTCTGATCCCTCCTCAGGGATGCTGAAATGGCAACATCTTCTAGGGGCTGTGACACGGAGGGACCACATAAGGCAACCTCTCACACCCCACCACTCGGTCAAACCCCAGTACCCATTCAGATTTCAAGCCGGGACTCAGAGTGTCTCAGGAATTCTGGAGAGAAACAAGGCCCAGACGTGACTTTGGAGACATATGTTTGCAGTTTATGTCCCTTTCAAGGGTGTAGGGAAAACAACACAAGTGAAATCGGCCCCCGTGTGACTGCCACATCGCCCCCAAACCTCCATACCAGGCTGCTGGCTGAAGCGCACGCATGGGGGTCTCCCTCCGCCTTGGCAAGCAGGTGGGCACCTCCTTAGACCGAGAGTCGGGGCTAAGCGAAGCCTTTTGGCCTCTGTGAGGTATGACAGACATAGAAACTATCATTCATTTTAATACATTTTTGTCTTTGCAGGCACCTCAAAGGGGCTTTGTTTGTCTTCCCACCTCACAGAAAAAATTTTAATTTAAGATAAAGGTCAAACAGAGTAGAACAGAGGGATTACGAAGTCTAATTAGTGAGAATGTGAAGATATCACTATATTAGAAAAGTGATCAAAACAGGCTTAGAGCAAACCTTGGACCATGTCCGGAGCTTAATGTGGTGGTTCCAGAGACTGCCCTTCACATGCTTGAGAAATACTACAGAAAAATCACTCCGTCCGAGGGTATCTGTGTTCAGTCAATCCATGTTACATCAAAATGAGATCTGTGTCCCCCGAGAGCAGACTCCTTCAGGCAGCTGACGGAGGTGGAAAAGAGCTGGGTTCATGAGCCCTACAGCCATAGTGGTTTGTGGCAATTCTCTCCATACGGAAAGTTCCAAGAGGTTGGAGGAGCTGAGGTCTGTGGGGTGCGGGGTAAGCAGAGGACCACAGGAGAGCGCTCAGGGGAAGCAATGTGGCTGTCACATACAGCAGGAACATTTTGAAACAGAGCATCCCAGAAGTCTCGCGAAGCCCCGATGGTGGGTCTAGCCTCCACCAAGTGATACACAAAGCACCCTTCTCTTAAAAGTGAGCTCCAAATCCGTGGCAGCTCAGATCAGCGGTAAACACGCTGGACAAGGAGGCAAGAGATTTAGGTTCTAATTCCAACTTTTCATCACAAGGCACTTTTCCAAAGTTTCAGGGGGTCGGGCTAAAGGGGCCGGGATTGCTGCGTGTCAATCCCCCTGTCTCTGTGACCTCTCTAAAGAGTGAAGTGAGTTAAGACAAAACCTCCTTTCTGGAAGGGAGGAAACAACCACAGACGAAATTTTCTGAGTCGTCCTAACCAACGGCTCAAGTAAAATCCACCCAGAAGTCTCATCGCCAACATTTACTGAACGCTCGCTGTGAACCAAATACTGTCCCAAGCAGTAACTCACTTAACTCACAGCAACCATCTGAGGGGGGCATTACTATCGCCTCCAATAGACAGAAGGAGAACCTGAGCCACAGCAAAGCCGAGACACTGGCCCAACATCACAGAGCTAGTACGTGACAGAAGTAAGGTTCGAGCCTAGACATTCTGGCACAGAAGTCCTACCTCTAAGCCCAAGAGACCACACAGCCTACTAAGAAGATGCAAGTATAACATTCCCCATGTGCTTTGGCCGTAACAGCTCTCGACCACGTGTGTGGAAACATAGCTGGACTAGCTCACTCTTTTCTCCCGAAAGGCTGCCGGCTTCTATCTGGGTTACCCACCAATCCCCTCCCAGGAGGATGGTCCATTTTGCCGGTGGCATGACACAGGGTCTTGGTGCACTCAGCCAGGGAGGCAATGGTGGAACATATTAGGGCCATAAATAGGGGAGCAAACTTCAAACGTTTTCTTAACGTTGGGGGTGTCAACCTCACCAGTCTTTCTTCCTCAGGAGTAACTGGGAGCCCCGTGCAATACTTCTGCTTGGATTCTTAGACATTCTTTTTTTTTTTTCTATGTTAAGTAATTTATTTAAGACCATCTGTAAAGAAAACCAAAATATTCAACCTCTAGTACCTATCTTAGGCTTACTCTTTTCCTGCAGTTACTGGCATTTTTACAAACTGGTTACAGCTTAAGAGCTAATACCTGAACTATTTTGGCTTTCCAAGAGTTCATGCATTTATTTTTTCTGTTAATACGTTTATTAATATTCCACAAAAGAAAAAAGAATCAATGTTCATCTGTTATGAGCAACACATGAAGCCTCATTACTAAGTAAGTGATTTTTGTCACTATCCTTAACATTGGGGGGGGGGGACTGAATTCATGCTAGTGATTAAGAGTAGTATTTTACTTTCATAATTTTTTTATTTCATACTTTAAAAAATTATTTTATTCATTTTTTATTGAAGTCTAGTTCATTTACCATGTTGTGTTAGTTTCAAGCGTGCAGCAAAGTGATTCAGTTATATATATGCGTGTATATATATACACATATACGTATATATGTATATACGTACATACTCGTTTTCAGATTCCTTTCCATTATAGACATTCTTACTTCAAGATGCCTTTTGGGGAATCCCCTGGCGATCCAGTGGTTAAGACTCTGCACTTCCACTGCAGAGGGTGTGGGTTCGATCCCTGGTTGGGGAAGTTCCACATGCTGCACAGTGTAGCCAAAAAAAAATAAAAAAAGATGCCTTTTGGCCCTTCTGTCCCCAAATCCCTGCTGGTGACAAGAAGCTAGGTTCCTGAGATGCAGACAAGGCAAGACCTCCAACAAGGAGAACGTGAGAAGTTTCAGGAAGGATGCCACGCAGAAGATTCAAACTCTTCTCAAAAAGGAAATGACCTCCTTGGCTCCATTATTTTGTTTGTAACAAAGTGAAAGTCATTAATCCATACTCAAACCAAAACAGTTTATATGCAGAGTCTGCTGAGGGCTTTTGAATTATGAAATATGAAAGAAAAAGAATGTTCATTCTTCTGCTTTGGAATAACAAGTCAGTAAAGTGGAAATTCAACTGATCTTTCAAGAAGACCAGAAAGAAATCTCCCAAAAACTTAATTTCCACTCTTTTTTTTGTCCATGTTATTATCCCATTTTATTTTCTTAAAGTGATTTTTATTGGAGTATAGTTGCTTTACAACGTTGTGTTAGTTTCTTGCTGTACAGAAAAGTGAATCAGTCATACGTATACATATATCCACTCTTTTCTAGATTTCTCCACTCACTTTTTAAAAAATTCCCATAACTATAACCTAGTTGAATACCCCTTTCAAACGTTTTAATAGGAAATTTCCTGGGAGAGGAAGTGAGGTTTTGGCGTCTAAGAGGTTCAAATTTAACAGTTGAAAAAAGTGTCAGCAGCCTAAAATTCCTAAAGGATTGTGAAATCCGTCAACATGGAGCTCTTGGTATGGGGTCTTCCCAAGCAGTGGAAGAAGCCAGGCTGGGAAGCCAGAGGCTGTTTGTTTGTTTATTTGTTTTATTGGCGTATAGTTGATTTTCAATGTTGTGTTAATTTCTGCTGTACAGCAAAGTGATTCAGATATATATATATATATATATATATATATATATATATATATATATATCTCCATTCTTTTTCATGGTTTATCACAGGGTATCGACTATAGTTCCCTGTGCTACACAGCAGGACCTTGTTGTCAGAGGCTGTTTCTGAAGATAGGAAAAGTCAGCGTCCTACTCTGAAAGGCAGACTCGCTTACGCCTCTAGTCACAGAGAGGTGGGTACTTGTCCACATGTGGGGCATCAGCCAGAGAGAGAACCAGGCATCTGTCTGTATTGCAGCCACGTGATCTGGAAACCAGCCACTTCCCCTTCCTGCATCTCAGATCACCCTCTGAAAACTTGAGGTTGACACACTGTTCTTTCCCAAGGCTCTAGAGTAAGAAAAGGCCTAGTGCTTCCCTGGTGGCGCAGTGGTTGAGAGTCCACCTGCCGATGCAGGGGACACGGATTCGTGCCCCGGTCCGGGAGGATCCCACGTGCCGCGGAGCGGCTGGGCCCGTGAGCCATGGCCACTGAGCCTGCGTGTCCGGAGCCTGTGCTCCGCAACGGGAGAGGCCACAAGAGTGAGAGGCCCGCGTACCGCAAAAAAAAAGAAAGAAAGAAAAGGCCTATTAAAAAAGGCCTTAACTAGGGAATAAATCTGACTCTATTCACACCAAAGAGGTATTAACATAAGCTCATCAATCCCTTTTTACCTTGGCCTTCATCCAAGCAATATGCCTTTATTACGTGCCTCCAATGAAACACTAAGACTGCGCTGGGAAGAGGACCTTCAAGATGGTAGAGTAGTAAGACGTGGAGATCACCTTCCTCCCCACAAATACATCAGAAATACATCTACATGTGGAACAACTCCTAGAGGACACCTACTGAATGCTGGCAGAAGACCTCAGACTTCCCAAAAGACACCAGAGGGTGACCTACCCACAGAGGCGGGGCCAAATCCAAAGCTGAACCCCAGAAGCTCTGTGAACAAAGAAGAGAAAGGGAAGTCTCTCCCAGCAGCCTCAGGAGCAGCGGATTAAATCTCCACAGTCAACTCGAGCCGTGTAGCTGACAGGGTCTTGGTGCTCCAGCGAGGTGTCAGGCCTGAGCCTCTGAGGTGGGAGAGCCGAGTTCAGGACATTGGACCACCCAGAGACCTCCCAGCCCCACATAATATCAAACGGCGAAAATCTCCCAGAGATCTCCATCTCAACAACAACACCCAGCTTCACTCAACGACCAGCAAGCTACAGCGCTGGACACCCCATGCCAAACACCTAGCAAGACAGCAACACAACCCCACCCATTAGCAGAGAGGCTGCCTAAAATCATAATAAGTTCACAGACACCCCAAAACACACCACTGGATGTGGTCCTGCCCACCAGAAAGACAAGATCCAGCCTCATCCACCAGAACACAGGCACCAGTCCCCTCCACCAGGAAGCCTACACAACCCACTGAACCAACCTTAGCCACTGGGGGCAGACACCAAAGACAACAGAAACTATGAACCTGCAGCCTGCAAAAAGGAGACCCCAAACACAGTAAGTTTAGCAAAATGAGAAGACAGAGAAGCACACAGTAGATGAAGGAGCAAGGTAAAAACCCACCAGACCAAACAAATGAAGAGGAAATAGGCAGTCTACCTGAAAAAGAATTCAGAGTAACGATAGTAAAGATGATCAAAAATCTTAGAATGGAGAAAATACAAGAAACATTTAACTAGGACCCAGAAGAACTAAAGAGCAAACAAACAATGATGAACAACACAATAAATGAAATTAAAAATTCTCTAGAAGGAATCAATAGCAGAATAACTGAGGGAGAAGAACGGATAAGTGACCAGGAAGATAAATAGTGGAAATAACTACTGCAGAGCAGAATAAAGAAAAAAGAATGAAAAGAATTGAGGACAGCCTCAAAGACCTCTGGGACAACATTAAATGCACCAACATTCAAATTATAGGGGTCCCAGAAGAAGAAGAGAAAAAGAAAGGGACTGAGAAAATATTTGAAGAGATTATAGTTGAAAATGTCCCTAATATGGGAAAGGAAATAGTCAATCAAGTCCAGGAAACGCAGAGAGTCCCATACAGGATAAATCCAAGGAGAAACACGCCAAGACACATATTAATCAAACTATCAAAAATTAAATACAAAGAAAGAATATTAAAAGCAGCAAGGGAAAAGCAACAAATAACCCACAAGGGAATCCCCATAAGATTAACAGCTGATGCAAGCCAGAAGGGAGTGGCAGGACATATTTAAAGCAATGAGACGGAAAAACCTACAACCAAGATTACTCTACGCAGCAAGGATCTCATTCACATTCAATGGAGAAATTCAAACCTTTACAGACAAGCAAAAGCTAGAGAATTCAGCAGCACCAAACCAGCTCTACAACAAATGCTAAAGGCACTTCTCTAGGCAGGAAACACAAGAGAAGGAAAAGATCTACAATAACAAACCCAAAACAATTAAGAAAATGGTAATAGGAACATACATATCGATAATTATCTTACAGGTAAAAGGATTAAATGCTCCAACCAAATGACATAGACTGGCTGAATGGATACAAAAATAAGACCCGTATATATGCTGTCTACAAGAGACCCACTTCAGACCTAGGGACACATACAGACTGAAAGGGAGGGGATGGAAAAAGATATTCCATGCAAGTGGAAATCAAAAGAAAGCTGGAGTAGCAATTCTCATATCAGACAAAATAGACTTTAAAATAAAGACTATTACAAGAGACAAAGAAGGATACTATATAATGATCAAGGGATCAATCCAAGAAGAAGATATAACAATTCTAAATATTTATGCACCCAACATGGGAGCACCTCAACACATAAGGCAAATGCTAACAGCCATAAAAGGAGAAATGGACGGTAACACAATAATAGTAGGGGACTTTAACACCCCACTTTCCCTAATGGACAGATCATCCAAAATGAAAATAAATAAGGAAACACAAGCTTTAAATGACACATTAAACAAGATGGACTTAATTGATATTTATAGGACATTCCATCCAAAAACAACAGAATACACATTCTTCTCAAGTGCTCATGGAACATTCTCCAGGATAGACCATATCTTGGGTCAGAAATCAAGCCTTGGTAAATTTAAGAAAATTGAAATTGTATCAAGTATCTTTTCTGACCACAGTGCTATGAGACTAGGTATCAATTACAGGAAAAAAACTGTAAAAAATACAAACACCTGGAGGCTAAACAATACACTACTAAATAACCAAGAGATCACTGAAGAAATCAAAGAGGAAATTAAAAAATACCTAGAAACAAATGACAATGAAAACACGAGGGGCTTCCCTGGTGGTTCAGTGGTTAAGAATCTGCCTGCCAATGCAGGGGACACAGGTTCGAGCCCTGGTCCAGGAAGATCCCACATGCTGCGGAGCAATGAAGCATGTATGCCACAACTACTGAGCCTGTGCTCTAGAGCCAGGAGCCACAACTAATGAGCCTGCGTGCCACAACTACTGAAGCCCATGCTCCTAGAGCCTGTGCTCCGCAACAAGAGAGGTCACCACAATGAGAAGCCTGTGCACCACACAAAGAATAGCCCCCGCTCACCGCAACTAGAGAAACAACGCACACAGCAACGAACACCCAACACAGCCAAAAATAAATAAATAAAATAAATTTATTAAAAAAAAAGAAAACATGACAACCCAAAACCTGTGGGATGCAGCAAAAGCTGCTCTAAGAGGGAAGTTTATAGCAATACAACCCTGCCTCAAGAAACAAGAAAAATCTCAAATAAACAACCTAACTGTTGGGCTACCCTGGTGGCGTGGTGGTTGAGAGTCCGCCTGCCAATGCAGGGGACATGGGTTCGTGCCCCAGTCCAGGAAGATCCCACATGCCACGAAGCGGATGGGCCCATGTGATACACCATATTAACAAACTGAAGGAGAAAAACCATATGATAATCTCAACAGATGCAGAAAAAGCTTTCAAAAAATTCAACACCCATTTATGATAAAAACCCTCCAGAAAGTAGGTACAGAGGGCACTTACCTCAACATAATAAAGGTCATATATGAAAAACCCACAGCCAACATCATTCTCAATGGTGAAGCAATGAAACCATTTCCACTAAGATCAGGAACAAGACAAGGCTGCCCACTCTCACCACTATTATTCAACACAGTTTTGGAAGTTTTAGCCAAAGCAATCAGAGAAGCAAAAGAAATAAAAGGAATCGAAATCGGAAAAGAAGAAAAACTGTCACTGTTTGCAGATGACATGATACTATACATAGAGAATCCTAAAGATGCTACCAGAAAACTGCTAGAGCTAATCAATGAATTTGGTAAAGTAGCAGGATACAAAATTAATGCACAGAAATCTCTTGCATTCCTATACACTAATGATGAAAAATCTGAAAGAGAAATTAAGGAAACACTCCCACTAACCACTGCAACAAAAAGAATAAAATACCTAGGAATAAACCTACCTAAGGAGACAAAAGACCTGTATGCAGAAAACTATAAGACACTGATGAAAGAAATTAAAGATTATACAAGCAGATGGAGGGATATACCATGTTCTTGGATTGGAAGAATCAACATTGTGAAAATGACTATACTACTCAAAGCCATCCACAGATTCAATGCAATCCCTATCGAACTACCAATGGCATTTTTCACAGAACCAGAACAAAAAAATTCACAATTTGTATGGAAACACAAAAGACCCCGAATAGCCAAAGCAATCTTGAGAAAGAAAAACGGAGCTGGAGGGATCAGGCTCCCTGACTTCAAACTATACTACAAAGCTACAGTAATCAAGACAGTACGGTACTGGCACAAAAACAAAAATAAAGATCAATGGAATAGGATAGAAAGCCCAGAGATAAACCCATGCACATATGGTCACCTTATATTTGATAAAGGAGGCAAGAATATACAGTGGAGAAAAGACAGCCTCTTCAGTAAGTGGAGCTGGGAAAACTGGACAGCTACATGTAAAAGAATGAAGTTAGAACACTCCTTAACACCATACACAAAGATAAACTCAAAACAGATTAAAGACCTAAATGTAAGACCAGACACTATAAAACTCTTAGAAGAAAACAAAGGCAGAACACTCTATGACATAATCACAGCAAGATCCTTTTTGACCCACCTCCTAGAGAAATGGAAATAAAAACAAAAATAAACAAATGGGACCTAATGAAACTTCAAAGCTTTTGCACAGCAAAGGAAACCATCAACAAGATGAAAAGACAACCCTCAGAATGGGAGAAAATATTTGCAAACGAAGCAACTGACAAAGGATTAATCTCCAAAATATACAAGCAGCTCATGCAGCTCAACATCAAAAAAACAAACAACGCAATCCAAAAATGGTCAGAAGACCTAAACAGACATTTCTCCAAAGAAGATATACAGATTGCCAACAAACACACGAAAGGATGCTCAACATCACTAATCATTAGAGAAATGCAAATCAAAACAACAAAAAGGTGTCACCTCACACCGGTCAGAATGGCCATCATCAAAAAATCTACAAACAATAAATGCTGGAGAGGGTGTGGAGAAAAGGGAACCCTCTTGCACTAATGGTGGGAATGTAAGTTGATACAGCCACTATGGAGAACAGTATGGAGGTTCCTTAAAAAACTAAAAACAGAACTACCATATGACCCAGCAATCCCACTCCTGGGCATATACCCTGAGAAACCATAATTCAAAAAGAGTCATGTACCACAATGTTCATTGCAGCTCTATTTACAGTAGCCAGGACATGGAAGCAACCTAAGTGTCCGTCGACAGATGAATGGATAAAGAAGATGTGGCACATATATGCAATGGAATGTTACTCAGCCATGAAAAGAAACGAAATTGAGTTATTTGTAGTGAGGTGGATGGACCTAGAGTCTGTCATACAGAGTGAAGTAAGTCAGGAAGAGAAAATCAAATATCGTATGCTAACACATATATATAGAATCTAAAAAAAAAAAAAAAAAAAGGGTTCTGAAGAACCATGGGGCAGGACAGGAATAAAGACGCAGATGTAGAGAATGGACTTGAGGACACGGGGAGGGGGAAGGGTAAGCTGGAACGAAGTGAGAGAGTGGCATGGACATATATACACTACCACATGTAAAACAGACAGTTAGTGGGAAGCAGCTGCATCACACGGGAGATCAGCTCAGTGCTTTGTGACCACCTAGAGGGGTGGGATAGGAAGTGTGGGAGGGAGACACAAGAGGGAGGGGATATGGGGATATATGTATACGTATAGCTGATTTACTTTGTTTTACAGCAGAAAGTAAGACAACATTGTAAAGCAATTATACTCCAATAAAAATGTTAAAAAAAAAAAAAGATTTTGTGCTGGAAGACATAATCTGAGCTCCATGGAGACAAGCAAAGTGAGTGCGTTTGCAGCGGAGCATCTAGCACCTGGGCAGGAGCATCCTGGCTGAGGAGCCATGGACATCACGTTCTTCCCCCTCCCGCATCTCTCCTGTTGAGGGGCTATAGCCAGGCAGAGCCGCCTGGAAGAACTCCAGACCCAGGACCAAGGGGGCCTGCGCAGCGCAAGCCCAGTGGGACACAGGAGGTAGTTAATGAAGTTAGAAAGATGGGCATTTGGGAAAGACTGGAAAGGGCTTCCAATTCCACACAAAAGACTTTGGACGTGATTCTGTAAAAGACTGGGATGGAGAATCAGAATCTCAGAAGAAGGCAACTCAGGTGGCAGTGTGCCAGTGCACAGCGGGTGTGTGAATGAATGCACGCAGCATGTGATTCACTCGAACGTGCCTTACTCCGCTAACAAACGTCTTTATTATAATGAAAACCCTAAGAGTCACTGCCATGTCCATCTGCGGCCCTGCCAACACTCCATTCTCCAGACTATTGCCTTACACGATGCATGGGTTCGATTCAACCATTCTGAATATCTGCTATTGCATTTCCTCTGTTTGAGCCACACAGAACGCAACCAACATCAGTGCAAGCTTGTGAGGTCTTTAATACAACGAGCGATTTTCTTAATCAGACAATAAAATATCTCAGGGCACTCTACCCGTTTTTAAGGGCTCGTGCATACCTCCACATTAAGGTGTCTGTTGTACTGCACTCCTCTACAGGTATATATATATTCTCTCCCTTTCTCCAGACACAGACGAACGTACAGAATCTCAGGCTAAAGGTAGATAACTGAGCAGAGAAGCTGGGATTAGCAAAATGATAAATGAGAAGTTTGTGCATTTATGGTCAACTTTGTATATTGTCATGATTTGTTTAAATCAGGCTCTCACACCTTGGTTGGAACTTGGCAGTAAATGATAAAGTGTTTAAATGCCCACATACTTCCCTAGCACTTGGGCACAATCCACAGGTTGGCAGGCGCCCAGCGCAGCGTCCTGCTCGTGGCCATTCACACCTTCCCTTCCTTCGGTGAGCGCAGATTTTTACTGAGCTCACACGCTGCACCCAGGCCTGGTCCCAGGACGAGGACAGAGAGACCTCGAAGTAGACTCAGCGGCTGCCCTGACAGCACTTTCAGTCTAGTGTCAGGAGACAGGCATCAAATGAACAAATATGAAGATGAGATAATTTCAGATGGTGAAAACGAGACACCCTGACAATCTGGGTGCGTGGGGGTCAGGGAAGGCCTCTCTTAGTAAGGCATCTGAGCTGAAATCCAAGGAATAAGAGAAAACAGCCAAAGGGAGAGAGAAAACGGCAGGTTGGAGCTCAGCGAGTCTAAAGACGGGAGGCCAGCATGGCTGCAGTGAGAGGAGGGCACAAGCAGACGGAGGCTGGCATCACACCAGCAGGGAAGGGGTCTGAATGGCAGTGCCACGCAGCCACTCAGGGGTTAAAGCAGAGGGTTCACATTTTCCCTGCTGCAATTGTAGAAACGGATCGAACCAGGGCAGGAGAGGAAGCAGGAGAACAAGGAAGAGGCTTTGGGCGTAGCCTGAGAGACGACACGAAATAGACGGCTTAGAAATATTTTGGAAAGTACTGATCAGACTCAGCGCTGACTTGATTGGAAGGTGTGGGGTGAGAGAGAAAGAGGAATTGAGATTTTTCTTTTTTTTTTTTTTTTTTTGCTGTACCTTGTGGCTTATGGGATCTTAGTTCCCCAACCAGGGATTGAACCCGGGCCCTCGGCACTGAGAGCACGAAGTCCTAACCACTGGACTACCAGGGAATTCCCAGGAATTGAGAACTGAGGATAACTCTCCTATGTAGTCTGAGCAACCTGAGGTCCCTATCAGATAGCCAAGTGGCGGTGAGAAAAAGGGGTTGGTGGGGTTTGAAGCTTGGAAGAGAAGCCAGGCCAGAGAGGTAACACAGAGGCTTTACACGGCTTGCTGTAAAGCCAAGAGAAAGGAGGCGGTCACCTATAGAGAGAAGGCGTGGCACACAGAGAGGAGAGAACTCTGGGGTGAACTCCTAGACGTGGAGGACAGTTAGAGGAGGAGTAGCCAGGAGAGACGGCTAGGCAGGAAACGGATGGATGGATGCATGGATTTATATGCAAACAGCCCTAACCCATTACTGTCATCAGCAAGGTAAACAGGATTATTTACTCAGTACACTCATTTTCCTCCCCAATGACTTGGTTTCTACATCCCTACAAGACAACATAACCCCTCTTTCCTACTCAACCAAGGGCAGCAACAAACCACAACTACCCACTAGATCCTGAACAAGAAACAGCCCAAGGAGGGGTCTCGTAACTTACGATGCTCTGTATTACATCCCATTCATGACTAAAAAAAATACTTAAATCACACTGGAGACCCCTGGGCAAAGTGACCAGATGGATTTCTCTCGTTCCCATGAGCACTGGGCTATGACAATGGCTCCTTCAGTCTTGGCTAAAAGAGATTCTTGGGACTTCCCTGGTGGTCCAGTGGCTAAGACTCCACACTCCCAATGCCGGGGGCCTGGGTTCGATCGCTGGTCAGGGAACTAGATCCCACATGCCGCAACTAAGACCCAGCGCAGCCAAACAGATAAATAAATATTAAAAAAAAAATAGAGTCTTTACTCCGCTAAACACACAAGCTAACTTCCTTCACAGCAGAGCATGGAACCTTTAGATTGTGGACTAAATCCCGCCTTTGAGCTTGGACCATACAGAAGCACCATTTTGTACTTTTTGTGGCAAAAATATCAAAAAGCTTTAAAAGGCATTAATGGCATCTATAAAAGGCATTAATGACATCTATAAAAGGCATTAATGACATCTATAAAAGGTTGCAGGATGCATGAAAATTAGAGTCTTTCCTTTAAAAAAAAAAAAAAAAAAGGCCCTGATAGCCTCATCTCTGGAACAGAATTTCTCAGTGGAAATAGAAAAGTAGTTCAAAAAGATGCGCTTTCGGATTTTAGATAGAACGTGGAACAAATTCTGAAAATGTTCGTCACAACCCTGTATCTTTTTTCTAACAGAAAGGCAACGCTGGCAAATCTATTAGATTTCTACTATGAGCTGACACTGTCACACCTACGGATATACTGGGTGTCAGATATCCTCATCACGTGATACCTGAAATGTAATGCCTGCACATAATTTTATGTGCTATTTTCCTGAGCTTTCTCATGAAAAGCAGGGTGACTTCCTGGGTAGCAGCAATTTACCTTTCATACTACTGTAAGAAATCAAGGTGCCTGATGGCCCTGAATAAGGCTGTCAGAATATTTCAGGGCTGCGAATTAGCATTTCAAAACCTTTTGAAACCAAGGGTAGGACGGCTTTTTCCCTTAGCTACAGACTCGGCTGGCTGCAAAGAAGCAAGCGTTAGATGCACACCTGGAGAAGCTGTATTTCTGTAGGAGGATATTGGATGGGGGGTGGGGGTCTTAAAAATGTGTCCAGAGTTCGAGAAACATTCTGACCCAATAATCACTGACATTTCCGGAAAGGATCTGAGTTCAAATGTCTCAGCACTTTAAGCACAGAAACAACATTTTTCTAGACTGCTTCTTCAGCCCTGGAAGGGACATAAAAACCTCTTGTGAGGCTAGAGCCCCTAATGTGGAGTTGGGGAAACTTCATACCAAGAAAGGCTGTGGTCGTCAAAATATAACAATGGCCTCGAAGATTTTTTTCATTAGCAGCTTGAGCATCTGGGGGCTAAAGATCTACTGAGACTCGAGATTGGGCAGTAAAACCACCTGATTTGACAAGTTGCTGCTCTCACAGCCATACCCAGTGGTCACCAGTGGTTCCCAAGTTTATCCCCTACTAACAATGGGTCCTGGTTCCACACTGCCTGTCACTGGTTCTCTAAGTGCGGTACCCAGACCAGCAGTACCAGCATCAACTGGGAGCTTGTTAGAAATGCAAATTCTCAGGCCCCACCCCAGACCTACAGAATCCCGGGGAGGGCTCCAGCCATGCGAGTCCGATGCCTGCTGACACGCGGCAACCACTTGCCCAGGTAAATCCTTAACCTGGCCTCCATCTTGCGCCATCTTGCCTGTGCCACCTTCTCTGCGCTCAGCCCTACTGCTCTCCCACTCCCAGCCTAGCTGCTATAGCTGGACTCTCTCACTGACTGGATGTTTCCCGAAACTGCCGGCTCCACCTTTTCCCTTGGGGCCATCCCCATTCGCTGCACTCACCTGCCTAGAATCCGCCACCTTCCACAGCCCATCCTCCCACTGCCGCTCAAGTCTTCCATGTTCCAGGAAAGGGAACTCAGTCACCCAGACTGAGCCCTTCCCAGGGCTTCTCCCGGGCCTTCTCCACTTCCCTGAGAAGTGTGAGGCTCTCCTGGTTGGCCCCGGGGGGGGGGGTCTTTCCTCAGTGCAAAGCAACCTAAGGTGACTCAGTTAAGGTAAATGCAGCAGAGTAATTAGTTGCAAATGAATTTTCTCCATTTTATGCTTTGAATATGACTTTCTCTGAAACCTTTGTTGCCTGCTCCTCACTTCCCCACTTGAAGGCTGGCTAGCTGACGACAAAACACATGAGCAACCCGGGGTTCTGCAAAGAGCACTGTGATGGGATTTCCCTGGTGGTCCAGTGGGTAAGACTCCATGCTCCCAATGCAGGGGGCCTGGGTTCGATCCCTGGTCGGGGAACTAGATCCCGCATGCGTGCCACAACTAAGAAGCCTGCATGCCGGTGCAGCCTAAAAAAAAAAATATTAAAAACAAAACAAAACTGAGAAGTATCCAAGAGTAGACAAGTTTAAAAAAAAAAAAAAGCACTGTGACACCCTATGTTGTTGGTGGCACGTGTCCCAAAGCCCATTGCTGGTACCATTCACTTGGCAGTTAACAAACTGTGGACAGAGAATGTTACCTGCCATATCAGTAGACAAAGGATGTTGCGGCCATCAAGCCATCAGGCACTGCAGCCACCCGCCCCATCCTGACTGTGCACCATGAGGGGATTCAGATTGGAGAAAAACAGAATAGTGGGGACTTCCCTGGTGGCGCAGTGGTTAAGAATCCGCCTGCCAATGCAGGGGACGGGTTCGAGCCCTGGTCCGGGAAGATCCCACATGCTGCGGAGCAACTAAGCCCGTGTGCCACAACTACTGAGCCCGCGTGCCGCAACTACTGAAGCCCGCGCGCCTAGAGCCTGTGCTCCGCAACAAGAGAAGCCACCGCAAGGAGAAGCCCGCGCACCACAGCAAAGAGTAGCCCCTGCTCGCCGCAACTAGAGAAAGCCAGCGCACAGCAACAAAGACCCAACGCAGCCAAAAATTAATTAATTAATTAATTAATTTAAAAAAAAAAACAGAATACTGGCCCTAGATGGTTAAGGTGAATATCAAACGAATGACTTCAATGAGCCCAGACTCTTGCATCTTCCCGTGCATAGAAAAGTGCTAAATTCATTAAGTTCAGGTGTCTGTTTTTTCT
Source organism: Leucopleurus acutus (assembly GCF_964270905.1). NCBI lineage: Eukaryota > Metazoa > Chordata > Mammalia > Artiodactyla > Delphinidae > Leucopleurus > Leucopleurus acutus. The sequence continues at coordinate 53,110,979 of NC_139161.1, read as the reverse complement.
TTAATTAGCAGTTATCTTTTGATGTTCAGACTACCAGTTTGTTTGGGGTTTCTTTTGCAAAAACTCCTATATATTCCTGAGTCCTCCTTTACCTCTTTGGACCAGTCACTCAGAACTATCTGAGAGGATGTCTCCTGGGCTTAAATCCTTAGACAGTCCACCAAAAAAACCCCATAATTCTCAACTTTTAGGTTGTGCATTTTTTTTCAATTGACATCTTCCGCATTAAAATATAGTTTTTCCTTATCTATCCTACCCTAATCCGAATGGCTAGTATTTTATATAAATACACACATACACATTGACACACATGCACTCTGAGTGCAGTGTGTCCCGTTTCCTCTGACCAATGTCATTCTGCCACCCTGCCACTCACTCCCCTCCCTGGGCCTCAGTGCTCACAGACACACTCACCGAGTGGCACACAGCCCTGGAGGTTTGGACTTACCCTCTGGGGTCCTCCCATCTGCATGAATCTTTTTTTAACTGAGGTGTAATTCATATAATATATAACGAACCACTTAAAGTATATGATTCAGTGGCATTTGGAACGTTCGCAATATTGCACAACCATCGCCTCTGTCTAGTTCCAAACATTTTCAACACGCCCAAAGGAGACCCCATACCCATTAAGCAGTCACTTCCCATTTTACCCTCCCTCCCTCCAGCCCCTGGCAACCACTAATCTGCCTTCTGTCTCTATGGATATTTCTCATAAATGTAATCATATAATATGTGACCTTTTGTATCTGGTTTCTTTCACTTGGCAGAATGTTTGTGGTTCAATCCACATTACAGCGTGTGTCAAGACTTCATTCTTTTTTGTGGTTGAATAACTTTCCATTGTGTGTGTGTGTGTATATATATATATATATATATATATATATATACACACACCACATTGTGTTTATCCATTTATCCACTAATGGACATTTGGGTTGTTTCCTCCTTTTTGGCTATTGTGAATAATGTTATAAACTTCAGTGTATAAGATTCTGTTTGATTCCCTGCTTTCAATTCTCTGGGGTACAGACCTAGGAATGGAATTGCTGGGTTGCATGGTAATTCTGTTTATCGTTTGAGATATCTGCATGAGTTCCTCAATCTGGACCTGCTCCATTTCCCCCAGGGTTATTTGTGGACAGGAACAATGTCTCAGACACCATATTCCACCCAGTGGGGCCTGGGCCTGCCACATAGTAGGTAGGCATTACCACACAGTAGCTAGGCATTACAATGAATGGTGATACAGAGGCCTTACTATGTGCCAAGTGCTTTGATGACTGCTTTATGTGTATTACCAAATTTAATGCTCATAATAGCCCTGCCAGGTAGGTACTATCATTATCCCCATTTTTCAGATGGGTAAACTGAGACGCAGAGAAATTAAGAAACCTGCTCAAAGCCACACATCCAGGAAGTGACACGGCCAGGATTAGAACTCAGGGAGTCGGACTCCAAAGTGTGGGCTCTTAAGCCACTACACCATCAACCTGTCTCACATCCACTTGCCCTCAACTCCTAAAAGACAAACACTTTGGGATTGGGTTGGGGTTCCTGATACCTGGGGCTCAAAAAAAAAATCAGGTCAAACACAGTAAAATGGAAAACCAGTAAGTTGGTTTTCACAACGGAAAACATCTAGCCTCCTTAGCATCTCTTGCCATTCGTTTCTTTTTATTTAATAAATTTATTTATTTTATTTTTGGCTACATTGGGTCTTCGTTGCTGCACGCGGGCTTTCTCTACTTGTGGCAAGCGGGGGCTACTCTTATTGTGTGCACGGGCTTCTCATTGCAGTGCCTTCTCTTGTTGCGGAGCACAGGCTCTAGAGCTCCGGCTCAGTAGTGGTGCGAGGGCTTAGTTGCTCCACTGTATGTGGGATCTTCCCGGGCCAGGGCTCGAGCTGGTGTCCCCTGAATTGGCAGGCAGATTCTTAACCACTGTGCCACCAGGGAAGTCCCTCTTGCCATTCTTTATTCTTTTTCTTTAAGCTTCGTTTCTTTTTTTTTTTTTTTGAGTGCCTACCATGGGTCAAGTATCCTATATGGGCTCTAATCCTCACAAAAATCCTGTAAGTCAGGTATAAATATACCTATTTTATGGATCGGAAAAGTGAGGCTTTTAACATACAACACTAACTCTTAAGACTTGGCCATCCAGGGCTTCCCTGCTGGCGCAGTGGTTTAAGAATCCACCTGCCAATGCAGGAGCCACGAGTTCGAGCCCCGGTCTGGGAAGATCCCACATGCTGCGGAGCAACTAAGCCCATGTGCCACAACTACTGAGCCTGCACTCTAGAGCCCGTGAGCCACAACTACTGAGCCCGTGTGCCGCAACTACTGAAGCCCGTGTGCCCTAGAGCCTGTGCTCTGCAACAAGAGAAGCCACCGCAATGAGAGGCCTATGCACTGCAACGAAGAGTAGCCCCCGCTCTCAACTAGAGAACGCACAGCAACGAAGACCCGACGCAGCCATACGTACATACATACACACATAAAAGACTTGGCCATCCAGGACCTTTTAGGGTCCAACACGCTTCCGTACACTGCATTCAACATAAAGCAATAAACAACATCTGTGCAGATGACCTGAGTCATCAGGAAAAGCTAGATTATGTTTGGGGGGCTCTGTCCAAGAAGGCAGATGAGTATAAGATGCATTTCAGAAAGACTGTTATTCAAAATGATTAAGATGAAGTTAAAAGTGTTGCACTTAAAGGGGCCGTGTGTAATTTTCCAGAAAATTTTCCTACATGGGTCCTCTCAAACCTCATCATGGCAAGTTGGTCGTGAGCCTGCCTGTCCACCTGATGGCTTCGTGGAGATGTTTTGTAAACTGCAATCAGCAGGTGAACTGTAAAAACAAGGAAGGAAGAGCAGGCCAAGTCTTCTGGAATGGAAAATACCCAAGAAATCAATGAAGGCGGGGAGATGAAGGGAGATGTGTTAAGCAGAGTGACAACGGGTCACCCAGAAAGAGGCGGACAGGTCACACTACTGTCCCTGGAAAGCAGATCCTACCCCAACAAGAAAAGCAAAGAGCAAGCAAGACAGTGATGTCCCTGGGAAATCACTAGGAAACAGACTCGAGGGCCGCCAGGGATCTGTGCGCAACTAAGCCAGCCACACGCCAAATCGAGGATCAAGTGCTGAAATGATTTCAGCCAACACACCCCAGGGCCTGCTGTTTACGCAGTAAATTCAGTGAGGTCGAAATTAAATGGTTGTATAAGTTGCTCCCGGGCGGGCCTCTCTTTACAAACTATATCCCCCAGGGCCCCACATGTCCTTTGGTCCTTTGGGAGGGGGGAATGGGGGGAGGGGAAATGAGGATGATACACCCCAGCCCCCCCTTCACCAACACCTCCTTCAACCAGAGCAGCTCAACTTTTACACGGTTTCCACACTGTGTTTCCACATGAGATTTTGTATGAAGAAAGAATCCTGGGAAATTCCCTGGTAGGTCCAGTGGTTAGGACTCTGCCATTTCACTGCCGAGGGCCTGGGTTCAATCCCTGGTCAGGGAACTGAGATCCCACAGGCCGCTTGGCACGGCCAAAAGCAGGTGTGGAAAGAAGGCAAAACCTATCATATCTCAGAGGGTCTTTGCTTGACAGCCGAGTGGCCGTGGCCACAGCAAGAACCCTGCTCTGTCCCAGTTCTCTGGACTGTCTTGCCAGCTTCTCCATCCTTGATACTGGACTGGCCCCAAATCCTAGCAGTTCCTCTTCAAAAGACCACATGTCTTCCTTCCCAGCCCTTCTGCCGCTGACCCAGGCCAGCCTGGCCCATCTCCTGGATCCCAGCCTTCCTGCTGCGAGCTCTCCCGGCCTCCCGTCTAGCCTCCATGCTCCTCACTTGCCTGAAGCATGCTTTCCTGATGTCACGAGTGACCCAAAGGGTCAAAGCATCCTCACTGAGCTCAGAGAGGGTCCCAGGGCACCAGGACCAGGCTAACTCCTTAACAACCATCTGGCCAAGAGCAGAGGTGTTCCGAGTATTCCCACATCTCAGAGAGCTGTGTTTTTTTTTTTTTTTTTTTTTTTGGCCACGCCACACAGCATGTGGGATCCTAGTTCCCCAACCACGGATCGAACCCGGAGCCTCTGCATTTGAAGCAGAGTCTTAACCACTGGACCGCCAGGGAAGTGCAGCTGAGCATTTTCTTTCTCCCAGGTGCCCCACACTGAAACTGATGAAAGGCCAACGAAGAGAACGTGTCCAGGTTACATTCTGCGGCTCCACGAAGCGCCCTGAGCCCCTCCCTACTGGCCCATGCGGGTGCCCCGTAGGGCAGGGGGTGTCTGATAGAAACAGGGGCTGAGGTGTGAAGAGAGAGTTGGACGGGGCTGCGGGCTGGATCTGCAGGTGGGATCACCCTGCCCTTCACTTTCAGCAAAAGGGTTCCCTCCATCAGTGCTTGATAACTGCTCCTACCAAGTGCTCCCTGGGGGCTCTGGCCCCAGCGGCTGCTTCTCACGGGGTGGGAATCCTATTTCTGGGCTCTGGGCAGAGCCTAGGCAAGCTGGGTTAAGTGCTCGCCTGTCTCAAACTCCGTGATCACGAGCACGTTCCCGATGAGCCGGGCTAATGGCCTCACTCCTCCTCTAGATGGTGCCCCGAGCCACGAGCGATGGTGCCCCACGCCGGCCCCGGCACCACTTGCCCCCCTCCACCCTCCACCTCAGGCTGAGCAGCCCCCGGTTCAGAGCCATCGGACTGTCCAGCCCAGGTCCCTTCCCTGCTTCTCCTTTGCCCTCCTCCTCCCCCAGCAGCTACCTGAAACCCTCCAAGAGCTTCCCACAGCCCTCAGAATAAACTCCAGGCTTCTGACCACAAAGCCCACCTGATGGCGGCTCTCCTGCCTTCCGCTCCCACCCCACCCCCTTCCTTCCCGCTGGTCTTTTCTCTGCTCCTCAAACATGGCAAGTTCCTGCCCGAATTCTCTCTTCACGTGGAATGCTCTTACCGCCAGTCTCCGCAAGGCTGCCTCCTCTTACTCAGGTCTCAGCTCAAACGTTCCTGCTCTGGAGGCCTCCCCAGGCGCCGCCCTGCACGCACTCCCTGCCATGATCTCCCATCATTTACTTCTTTACCGTCTGCCTCTCCCATAGACCATTCACTTCACGAGAGCAGAGACCCTGCTTGTCCACTGTGGTTTTTGCAGCCTTCAGAACCGCCTGTGTTACCGAGTCCAAGCTCGTTCTGTTTGCCGCACGACAGGCCAATGAATCGGAGACGAGCTGTCGAGGCAAGGAAGGCGGGTTTATTCGGAAAGCCGGCAAACCCAAGAAGATGGCAGACTACTGTCTCCAAAAAACCATCTTATCGGGGTCTGGACGCCAGTTTCTTTTACAGAGTTAGAGAGGGAGAGGCGGTGAGGAAGTAAAGCAGAAGGGCCATCAGTCTTGCAAAACATCTCCTGGAATGACCAGCCTCGGTGAGAGTAAGTGTTAGTTTCTTCTCTCTTGCAGCCATCCACAGGTGGGCAGGGTCAGAGCGGTACAGCAGAGGGGCAGGGTTCCCGGCCATTATGTATGATTTCAATAACAAAAGCAAAGAGAAGCAAAGGTTAAAGTCAAAGAAACAGATCCCTCGTGGAGTCCGATTTAGCTCTTCCCTGTTATACCTGGACACAGCGTTCAGCAACTAATCATTGGCCAATGAATGGAGGAGCAGATGACTGAACGGGAAAATGAATAAGTGAGGGAATGGGCAGAATGAACACGTGCATGCATGGGTGACTGCCTGCATGAATGCAGCGAGGCAGGGAGAAGGGCCTCAGATCAGGCGGGCACCCACCCAGTGGTCCTCAGCTCAACCCGCTGCCCTTCGCTAGGGGGAGGGGAGGGGGTCCCTGATACCCAGCAAACTCGGCTCCAGCCTCTGCTGATCCGCGTCGGTACTCGCTTAACCCAACCAGGATGCTGCCAAGAGGACATGTGCCCTTGATTCTTCGTTTTTCGCAGCACAGATCAAACTTGTACGCTGTCCACTTAAACCCTCACTGGTCCTCCCCCAAGGAAACTTCAAAACTAAAATTTCTTTCTCCGCTCATTTTGCCCCTTCGTGGAGACCGAAATGCTCCGTTTAGCATTCCTAAAGGGCTATTAGCATCCCAAAGCTCTTGTGTGCTGCCCGGCTGGAGGTGGTCCCCGGGGAAGGGGGGCCGTGAGCTGCCGCCTCGGGGCCGGGCCTGCCACTCGGGCTGAAACACAGCCCCCGAACCCCCAGCCACTTGACAGAATCTCCCTCCTCCCTCCCCAAACCCTGCTGGTGCTCTCATTTCAGATATGCGGCGTGTATTCTCCTTCTCCCACTCTAGTTCCGAAGAATTTCTCTCTCCTCCGCTTTCTTTTGATAAATACTGCACAGGGAAACTTTTCCATCCCAATGAAAGACCCCCCCACCGCCCCGCCAAGGCAAGATGAATATCCTCATTAGAGAACAAACGGGGGGGAGGGGATTAATCCTTCTCTCGCCGCCCCCTTACTGCGCCCTCCGTCCCCGTTCCAAGAGAAAGCAGAAGCCACGTCCCCGCGAGGCAGGTGGGACTGACCTGGGCGGGAGGCACACGTAGCAGTGTCTCCAGGCTCCAGAGATGTCTGAGTAAGTGACTCCTCCCGAAGTTGACATGTCAGCTCATCAGGGACGTCACTCCGCGTGGCCCATTGTTCTAGATAACCACCCTGCTGCTGAAAGTAGCCTGAGAATCGGACAAACACCCTTCTGCAAAGGCTACCCCAGTTGCTAGCTTCTCGGGGAGAGAGGCTCGTTCGTGGTCAGTCCCTCAGCTCCCATCCAGTGGGGTTCCCCTTTCTCATGGCAGCCTCACATTTTCTATATCCGGCCTAAAACATCAGGATGTCAGGTGCCTGACGGGGATCCCTGCTAAAGCAAGCAGGTGACCACAGGTCCCTGGAGAAAGCACGGCCGCAGCCTTGAAGAACATGATAGCCTGTGTGTCCTGGACCTGGGGGGGGGGGCGGGCAAGGCACTCATGGCAAGACGGGCCTGCTTCTGCCTTCATCTGCCCCCCGGGGAGAGGAGGCAAAACGCTTCTTTTTTTACCCAGGAAGCACTAGCCCTGTGAGCCATTTGCTTGGTCATTTCATTTAGGGGAACAGATTTCCTTAATTTCTGCTGAACGCGCTCAGAATAGGCCACCCCAGGGGCAAGAGACTGAAGATGATTCTTTTGTTAACACTTTTCATTGATAATTTATCCACTATAAATTTATTAAGCACCTGCAATGTGCCAGCATCCTGCTGGGCCCTGAGGACACAAAGATAACAGCCAAAGGCCTGTCCTTGGGGGAGGGATCGAGTCTGCTTCAAGGGGCTACCCAGGAAACAGTGCCTTTCAGAAGTCCTATAGCTAATGCCCACTGAGGACCTACACTGGATAAGGCGTTGCTGCAGGGCTGTGTGTGCTGGAGAGGCGAGGGGATGCAGTGACTTTCGTAATGATTAATTCCCAATAAAGTATCCATTAGTCTAGGCTTCTACAAACAGCTCTTCCAAACCCCACTGAGTTATACAGCGGCAGCGGGAAGGGCCAATTCCTTTCAATATCCCCCAGGTCGTGGAAGAAATGGGGTGGTCTGGGATAAGGGTTTAGGATAAGGTTCAACAAACTTTCTCTGTGAAAGGGCCAGATAATAACTATTTGAGGCTTGGCGGGCTGCAGGGTCTCTGCTGCAACTACTCAACTCTGCCGTTGTCCCGAAAGCAGCCACAGACAACGTGTAAACAATGGGCGTAGCTGTGTTCCAATGAGAATTTATTTACAAAACAGGCAACAGGCCCACAGGCTGCAGTTCGCCAATGACATTGTCCAGTTCAGCACCGAGAAGGAATCACCTCCGGGCCTGGTTCTTCATTAATTTAATAAATTAAATTAATAATCCACATAATAACAACAAACTCAATTAAGTCACAAATTTCCTGAAACCAGTGCTATTCTAAAAGCGCCAGAGCTATGACAGGGCTAGACAGAGGAGGAGGTACCCACACTTCAGAGGTGGATGAGGCAGGATCTTGTTTTGATACCTAAGTGGTATCATACCGTATATTATGGAGTCCTGTCCCTGGGCGCATGCATACATTTATGATTTCACCCACAGCATTATATTCTAGGGTGTGAACAGACCAGTTTATTTAGCCATTTCCTTACTGATAGACATTCAGGCTGTGTTCTCTCTCTCTGTCTCTCTCTTTGTGTGTATGTAGAAACAGACATAAAGAAAGGAAGGGAGGGAGGGAGGGAGGGAAGGAAGGAAGAAAGAAAGAAAGAAATAGATATATACAATAGATATACAGAGATTAAAATAATAAAGATAGAGATAATGATAGATAGATGGATACATGATAGATAGATAGATATGAGAGACAGATAGAGATGCAGATCTAGATAAATCTGGGACAAACACTTGCAGGTACCTTTCTGCGCCCCTGTGTGTTTCTCTAGGGTGGGCATAGAGAGGTGGAATTGCCGGGTCACAGGGAGAGCACATTTCAAATGTCCTCAGTCCTTCCAATGTTCTCTGATGGTGCCTTTAACTCTAGCTCACCCGTGGGGGACCCAAGTGACAGACCACGGAGGATTCTATGTAAAAACAGGGACTGAAAAACTACCTAAAGTTCCCGACCCAATGGGAGACTAACACGACCTGCTTTGTTTTATTTTAAAATAAGCCATTAAGAAAACCACGCCAGCACAACCCACCCACGTGCTGCAAAGTGGGGAGAGTCAGAGACGGAGGCAGGTGGAAGGGGCACCACCTTTGGGCCCGTGGCCAGGTCTCAGCTGTCAGCAGAATAAACGCCTGCAGGGAACCAGCTCTTACTTTACTCTAATTAATTTGGACCGGGGGTCAATGACGGGAGCAGGCCTGGGAGGGGAGCTCTCTGGAAGGTTCTTGGCATTCCTGGAGTGGGGGCAGAGCTACTGGGATGGTCTGGCCTGTCTGTGAGCTCTGAGGACTTGGATTTCTGAATTCGAATGCCAAGCCAGGCCTGGCACTGGCCAGGTTGAGCCTTCCTTTGTGTCTGAAAACCCTTTGTGTTTGAAGTTGGTTGTAAGCAGCCTGCCAAGGGGAGCCTGTGAGAAAGCTCCCCAGGCCGACTCCTTCCCCATCTCAACCTTAGTCGAACCCCCAGCCTCCTCCCGTGATGCACCTTTTCTCAGGTGCCCGGCCAGGGTGCTTAGACGCCCTGCCCGGCCAAACAGCCCAGCCCAGAGGAACGATTCTCTCGCTCCAAGTCCAGAGTAGGACTTGAGGCTGACTGAGTGGGAGAATCACTCTGAACCGTGGGGGGAGGGCTGGCATTTCCTGAGCAGCTGATACAGGCTGGGGCTGTACTTAGTATTTTGCTTACATCCTCTCATTGAACCCTCCAACAATCCTAGGGCATGGACGTGATTAATCCCATTTCTCAGATGACAGGCTGACACTGAGAGGCTCAAGATCTAGATGGCAGGTGATGGCAAGGGTAATTCAGCTGAGGCCTGTCTGATTCCAAAGCCAGAAATCTTCCTGCTACACCAATGGCTTTCAAACTGAGAATCATGACACTCCAGGATGGTGGTTTCTTGTTAATTTCTCAATTTGAATTAATTCTAGACTTACAAAAGAGTCGTAAAACAGGGCTTCCCTGGTGGCGCTGTGGTTGAGAGTCCGCCTGCCGATGCAGGGGACGCGGGTTCGTGCCCCGGTCGGGGAAGATCCCACAGGCCGCGGAGCGGCTGGGCCCGTGAGCCATGGCCGCTGAGCTCCCCTTTACCCGGCTCCCCCAAATGTTAATTTCTTACATACCCATCCCATAATGATCAAAACCAGGAAACTGAAATCTAAGCTATAAACTTTATTCAAACGTAACCAACTGCCCCACTAATGTCCTTTTCTGGTCCAGGATGGATCTGGTCCAGCATCAGACACTGCATTTAGGTCTCCTGTCTTCTTTTTCTCCTCCAGCATATGCCAGTCCTCCAGTTTTGCTCTGTCCTTAATGACCTTGATACTCTTGAAGAGTACTGGCCAGTTACGTTGTAGAATGGCTCTTGTTCGGGATTATTTGATGTTTCTTCAGGATGAAATTCAGGTTACATATTTTTAGCAAGATCCCATGGAAGCAATGCTGTTTCCCTCTCAGTGTGTATTGGGTGACACATGATGTCAGTCTGTCCCACTATTGGTTCTCTTAGTTCTGATAACTTGGTTAAAGTGATGTCTGCCCGATTTCTTCACTATAAAGTTACTGTTTTTCCTTTTAAGATTGTGGAGAGATACTTTGACACTATGTAAATTTTCTATGTCTCAACATACTTTCACTCAGTAACTGTAGCAGACATTGGGATTCTCTATGACTATTACAGGGATTTTTTTCCCCAAGGAGTGATTTTCTATTTCCATCACTCTTTTTTACATTTATTAATGGGAATTCTACTAAAAGTAAAAGCGGACAGTGATTCTTCAACCTCTCTGTGCACTGGTTGCATCTAAAGTACTGCAGATTTCTAGACCCTACACCCAGAGATGTGACTTCATTAATCCAGGGAAATGCTTGGAAATACACACTTTAATAAACATTTCCCAAGCCACACAAGTTTTTTTTTAATAAAAATATCATTCCCATACCATACAATTTACCCTTTCAAAGTGTACAATTCACAAGGTTGTACATCACCATTATCTAATTCTAGAACATTTTCATCACCCCAACAAGAACCCCACACCCATTTAACAGTCACTCCCCACGCACCCCTCCCTTCGATCTCTGGCAACCACTAATCTGCTTCCTATATGGATTTGCTTATCCTGGACATTTCATATAAGGAGAATCATACAGTATGTGGTCTCATATGACTGGCTTTCAATTATCATGAAGTTTTCAAGGTATATCCATGTTTAAGCATGTATCAGTACTCCATTCCTTCACATGGCTGAGTAATATTGCTTTGTATGGGTATACCAAACTTTATCCATTCATCAGTTGATAGATATTTGGGTTGTTTCCACTTTTTGGCTATTGTGAATAATGCTGCTATGAACATCTGTGTACAGTCTTTTGTGTGGATCCGTATTTTTATTTCTCTTGAGTATATACCTAGGAGTGGAATTGCTGGGTTGTATGGTAACTCGTATGTTTAACCTTTTCAGGAACTATTTTCTAATGCAGCTACATCTCTTTACATTCCCACCAGCAGTGTATGCATGAGAGTTCCAATTTCTTCACATTCTTTTCAACACTTGTTATTATTCTTTTGATTCTAGCCACCCAAGTGGGTGTGAAGTGGTCCTGATTTATATTTCTCTGATGGCCAATGATGCTGACATCTTTTCATGTGCTTATTGGCCATGTGTATGTATATCTTCTTTGGAGAAATAGCTATTCAAGTGCTTTGCCTGTTTTTAAATTTATTTTGCCTTTTTGTTGTTGAGTTCTAAGATTTCTTTATATATGATACTCTTTATATATTCTGGACCCTTTCAGATAGTTGATTTGCAAATATTTTCTCCCATACTGTGGGCTGTCTTTTCATTTTCCTGATGGTGTCCTTCGAAGCACAACTTTCAAATTCTGATGAAGTCTGTTTTTTCTGTTTTTGAGTTGGTTCCATAGAAGACTGTGATGCAGGTCGTCAGTTGCAATTCTATGAGAAATGCTCCAAGGGTTTGGATCAAGATGCTAGAGGTTACACTTTTAAAATGTATTAGCATAAAGTTGTTCATAGTTATTACCTTATTTGTTTTGTCTCTGCCAGATCTCTAGTTATGCCTCTTTTTCATTCCTAATGTTGTTTATTTGTGCCTTCTCTCTTTTTTCCCTCTACCAATCTTTCCAGATATTTGTTTATTTTATGAGTCTTCCCAAACAACCAACTTTTGGCTTTGGTTCTCTCTGTTGAATATCTGTTTTCTAGTTCATTGACTTCTGCCCTTGTTTTTAATCTCCTCCCCACCCCCACTTTGTTCTGGCTTATTCTGTTCATTTTTCCCAAACTTCTTAAATTAGATACTTAACTCATTAATTTTCAGCCTTTCTCATGGTCCTGGTATCCTGTGGAACACATGCCTCTCTTCACCTTCCCCTCTTTGTTCAATGAATTAATCATCTCTTGGCTAGAGGATGAGGGGACACAGAGGCAGGCATGGAGCTGGGTAACCTGCCCGTTTCCTGCAGGTAGCTGTCTATGGAAATGCTCTTTGCGAGAGCTGAGAGCTCCCGGGGGTGGGGGAAGGGGGCATATTCCAGAGCCAAACCCAGCCATCAGGGTCATATTTCATTACAGGAGGTGGCACCCCATGTCAGGGAGTCCTTGTGGCCTCACCATCTTGTCCTTGCAGACTGATTTCTATTTTAGCACATCTCCTTTGCCAGGCCAAGAGGCAATGAGGCAGATGCTCCTGTAAAGATAGGAATAAGCCAAAGCAATAAACCCAGCCCCAGCTGTCAGCTCAAACTGCTCCAGTCTCAACTAGGAATCATCCTGTTCTATTCTTTGCTTCTAGTCATTAACTCCCGGTTAATTCCCTTCCTGACGCCACTTAGGAGGGAACCCCAAACCGTCCTCATGGAATGAGAGTGCTGGAGGAGACTAGGAATCATCTGCTGAAAAATCATCTCTTTTCACCACCGAAACCAAGGCCCAGGTGATTTCCATTCAAGTTCAATGATATGGTGCAGTTTTTCTGGTATCAGTATATTTTTCTAACAACCAGCTCTACCTTACTAATGCATTCTGCTCAGAACTCTACATTTCAGACACTATTTTGTGACCCCCTGCTTTTACTTTGTGTTCAAAGCCTTATATGGCTTCGCCCACCTCTTAATTTTTAAGAGGTTGGATGACTTTGTCACTTAATTTGTTAAACGCTTAGGGTGGTATGTCAGTCTCCCACTAATACTGGCTTTTTGCTCCAAGTAGGCAAAAATAAAACAAGGATACAGAGTATCTGAAGAATATAATCAGTAAGATGGATTTTAATAAATATATTGAACTCTCTACCCTAAAAACAGAGTTCTCTTCCAGTTCCCAAGGAACAGCAACAGAAGGGACCTCAGGTACACACATGAGATTATTTAAAAATGAAACAAAACAAAACTTGTATTCGTTGCAATAAAATGAAATTGGACATTAATAACAAAATATATATTTTGAGGACTTAATACCCTGGAAATGAAAAGCCAATTCATAAATAACTCCAGAAACAAAAAGAGTATCACAACTACAATGACACAGTCACTGGAAAAATAGTGACAATGAGAGCAGTACATATTAAAACTAAGGGTGAGTGGCCAAAGCTACTATAGAAATGAAAAGTCAGTGCCTAAATTGTTGTACAGTTGAACTGAGCATTCAACTAAAAATATTAGTAGGACCACAAAAGCCTGAATAAGAAATTAATAAAGATAAAACAGAAATTAGAAAGAATTAAAAAAAAGCCATTAGGGCTTCCCTGGTGGCGCAGTGGTTGAGAGTCCGCCTGCCGATGCAGGGGACACGGTTTCGTGCCCCCGTCCGGGAGGATCCCACGTGCCGCGGAGCGGCTGGGCCCGTGAGCCATGGCCGCTGAGCCTGCGCGTCCGGAGCCTGTGCTCCGCAACGGGAGAGGCCACGACAGTGAGAGGCCCGCATACCGCAAAAAAAAAAAAAAAAAAAAAAAAGTAAGTGGCAGACTAAAATAGCATATAAGAGCTCTGACTGAGAATAGAGAGATCCTGTTTGAATTACAACTCTGGGCTTTGTAACTGTGTGACATCAGGCAAGCTAAATGTCTGAACTTCTTAACCACCTGTAAATGTGAATAACAGTACTCAACTCACAAAGTTGTCAAGATTCTGAACATTAGACAGTGCATACAAAGTACTCAGCACAGGGCCTGGCACACAGTGAGTGTTCAACGGATATTATCAGGTACTATTATCATCATTTTCAAAAATGTCAAACAAACAAAGAAATCTAGGCAGAGAGAGAGTGAGAATATTTCATTGTTAGAAATTAGAACGGTGACATAGCCACATATGAAAGTTTTAAAAAACATTTTTAGTGATTACTATATACAACTATGCTTAAAAAATGAAAATCTGGGTAAATCATCATTTTCTTGGAAAATAAATTACCAGATTTGACTCAGAATGCAGTTGAAAAATTCCTGAATAAACATAAGCATGGAAGAAACTGAAATGGTTATCAAATAACTCTTTCCAAAAATGGCACAGGGCCCAGATGGGCTAATTCTAGCAAATCTTCAAGGAACAGTTATTTCTCACGCTACTTAAATGATACCACAGCATGGAAGAGAATAGAAACTTCTCACTTCATTTTATGAGGTCAGAACAGCCCTGATACAAGAGGCAATATACGAAGAAAAAAGTTCAGACAAATTACACTTTTGAACAGATACAAAAATCAAAAATAAAATATTAGCAAAGAATAATATATAACCAAATAAACTTTATTCCACGAATGCTAGAATAGTTCCAATTTAGAAAATCACAAAACCACAATGAGATAGCACCTCACACTCACAAGAACAGCTATCATCAAAAAGAAAGAGTATAAGTATAGATGAGGGTGTGGGGAAATTGGAATCTTCATACATTACAGGTAAGAATGTAAAATGGAATAGCTGCTTTGGTAAACAGTCTGGCAGTTCCTTCAAAAGTTAAATATAGAGTTACCATATGACCCAGCATTTCCACTCCTACGTACATACATAAGAGAAATGAAAACGCATGTTCATACAAAAACCTGTACATCAATGTTCGTAGGAGCATTATTCCTAGTAGCCAAAAGGTGGAAACAATCCAAATGTCCACTAACTGAAGAATGAATAAATAAAATGTGACGTGTCTATACATGAAATATTATTCAGCCATAAAAAGGAGTGAAGTACTGACACATGCTATAACATGGATGAACCATGAAAACATCATGCTAGCTGAAATCAGTCAGTCACAAAAGGCCACATATTGTATGATTCTATTTATATGAAATGTACAGAATGGACAAATCCATAGAGATCAAAAGTAGATTAGTGGTCGCTTAGGGCTGGGACAGTGGTAAGAGGGAGGGTGACTGCTATGGGTACAAGTACTGCTATGGGTACAAGTGACTGCTATGGGTACAAGGTTTCTTCTGGTGATGACAAAAATGCTCTGGGATTAATTTTAGTGATGGTTGCACCACTTTATAAACACACTAAAAACCACTGAATTGTATGCGTTAAATGGGTGCCTTGTATAGTATGTAAATTATATTTCAATAAAGCTATTAAAAATTTTATAAAACAATTAATGTAATTCATTATTTAATATAATGAAGGAGAAATATTATATGATCATTTTGATTGATATCTAAAGGGTTAACATTCCACACAGTCTTGATTTAAAACAACAAAAAGGGGCTTCCCTGGTGGCGCAGTGGTTGAGAGTCTGCCTGCCAATGCAGGGGACACAGGTTCGTGCCCCGGTCCGGGAAGATCCCACGTGCCGCAGAGCGGCTGGGCCTGTGAGCCATGGCCTCCGAGCCTGAGCATCCAGAGCCTGTGCTCCGCAACGGGAGAGGCCACAGCACTGAGAGGCCCGCGTACCACAAAAAAAAAAAAAAAAACAACAACAAAAAGGAGCAAACCTCCCAGTAAACCAAGAATAGAGGTCATTCCTTTGAGCACAATAAAGATCTATCTGAAACTAGTAACAAACAACATACTTAATGATGAAACTCTAGAAACATTCTCACTCAAGTCAGGATCAACACAAGGGTGTATCTTACCATTATCATATACCATTACTTTGAAGTTCTATCCAATGCAGTAAAACAAGAAAAATAAAAGTCCAAGCAGTGGAAAGAAGACCTAAAATATTCATGATTTGTGGGCTATAACGGAATATGAAAGAAATTTGAGAAGAGAATTCATGGAAAAACTATGAGAATTCATTTTAAAAGAGTTCAGTAAAATTGCGGGTTGCAAAATACTTATATAAAAATCAACAACTTTCCTATGTGTCAGCAATATCGTTAGAAAATAAAATGAGGAAGGAAAAAACATGCCTTTCATAATAGTAATAAAAATTATAAATACACAGAAATAAATTTTCTGTTAAAAAGTATAAGGCTAATATAAAGAAATGTATATACGCTACAGAAAGGCATAAAAGAAGACATGAATAAATGAAAATGTTCAATGCTTCTGGATTGTAAGACTTAAAATTGTAAAGGTCATCTACTCTATAACCACTGAGACGGCTAAAATTTAAAAAGACTGACCGTATCAAATGGTGGTGAGGACCTGGAGTTGGAGACACTGGAATGCTCACACACTGCTGGTACGAATGTAGAGTGGTGCGACCATTTTGGAAAACAGTTTGACCGTTTCTTAAAAAGTTAAACATCCGGGCTTCCCTGGTGGCGCAGTGGTTGAGAGTCCGCCTGCCGATGCAGGGGGCACGGGTTCGTGCCCCGGTCCGGGAGGATCCCACATGCCGCGGAGCGGCTGGGCCCGTGAGCCATGGCCGCCGAGCCTGCGCGTTCGGAGCCTGTACTCCGCAACGGGAGAGGCCACAACAGTGAGAGGCCCGCGTAACGCAAAAAAAAAAAAAAAAAAAGTTAAACATCCATTACCATATCATACAGTCATTCTGCTCCTAGGGACTTACTCAAGAGAGATGAAAGCATATGTCCGTGCAAAAATGTGTACAAGAATGTTCACAGCTGCTAATTTCCCTGTAAAAGCCAAAAACTGCAAACAACCCAATGTCTATCAGCAGATGAATAGAGGAGTTTTGGTATTTCCATACAATGACTACTATCCAGCAGAAAAAAGGAGTGAACTACTGAGGTTCATAACATCATGGATAAGTCTCAAAATAATCCTGAAAACTGAGGAAAACCAGACAAAAAAAAATACATACCGTATTAGTCCATTTATATAAAACTCTAGAAAAAGCAAACTAATATAAAATGATAGAAAGCACAGTGATGGAAACAGCAGATATGCAAGGAATTACCCAGGAGCATTAGGGAACACTTGAGGCTGGTGGATATGTTCTTTATCTTGATTGTGGTTATGGTTTCATAGGTAAATACATATGTCAAACTTTCCAAACTACATTCCTTAAATATGTGCAATTTATTGAATTTCAACTAATACTGTTTTAAAACTTTATCCAGCAGAGAGTCAATCTATGATTTTATTTAGACTTAACATCCTCCCCTTTTGGCATCCTAACAACCCTAATGGAGACATTTAAATAACGAAATCATTAAGTACAACAATCATGTTGATTACGGTTACAATTTTTAAAATGTAGGGACTTCCCCGGTGGTCCAGTGGTTAAGACTCCGTGCTTGCACTGCAGGGGGCACGGGTTCGATCCCTGGTCAGGGAACTAAGATCCTGCATGCCATGCGGTGTGGCAAAAAAAAAAAAAAAAAAAAAAAGTTATCAACTATCACCAACTTCATTTTAACTACAGTGCCACCAAATCAGCAATGGCGTCTGTATTGAAACTTGATAAACTCATCTAAAGCCTATACATGCATGCATACATACGTAAATACATAAGAATAGCGACAAGAATAACCAAAAAGAACAAATGAAAAAGAATAAATGAGTAAATGCTGAGCCCACCAGAAATGAAACGCACTATCCAAACAGACAGGCAGTGGAAGGAAAAGAGATCAGTGAAACAAGATGGGAAATCTAGAAAATAGATCCAAGTTTATATAATACTTAAGCACTTAATAATATGGCATCTCAAATGGCTGAGAATAATTTTTTTTCAGCAACTGTCATTGAATAACTGGCTAAATGTTTGCTGGAAAAAAAGGGATCCTTACCTCACACCATATGTCACAATTAATTCCAGGTGGACGAAGATTAAAAGATAGGACTTTGAATTCTGGCAACAAGGTATACTGAGCTAATGCAGACGCCCGACCACTGCAGAAATACTAGATGAAAATAATTTTTAAGAATATGTAATGCATGGTATATCTCACAAGCAATAAAAGGAAATCCCCAAGTGCTGGAGGAACCATGGGGTGTTTGTGAGTAAGGAGAGAAGGGAAGGAGAAGAGAGATAAGGGGAAAGGAAGACTGGCTATCAGACCTGGAGACAGGCCTTAACGGCTTTGGCCTTGAGTTTTTAACACCTGCACACATGAGATGAGACCTTGGGTCTTAAAAGGCCAGGAGTTAGAAAGGAGGCCTTGCATTCTTTTTCTTCACCGTATTTAATGAGCACCTATTATATGCCAGGCTCCCTGTGAACAAGAGACAAGGATTCCTGCCCTTATGTAAATTAACAAGTGCCTTAGAACAGAGCAAGTGGCAGGATGCGAAGATAGTTAATAAACACAATAGATAACTAAATCAAATATTGGGCTGGCCAAGAAGTTCGTTTGGGTTTTTCGTAAGATCTTACGGAAAAAACCAAACAAACTTTTTGGCCAACCCCATAGTATGTCAGAAGGATATAAGCATTGTGTGGGGAAGAAAGGAAAAAGTAGCGCAGGATAAAGGTGATGAGAAGTATAAGTGTGTGTGTTTGTGAGTGTGTGTGTGTTTGAAAGAGACAGACAGACACGGATGAGGGGGCTATTTTAGGATCATTAAATAGGATAGTCAGGCTGCACTGAGGAATGACAGCTGACCAAAGATTTGAAGGAGTCAGGGAAGCCATCCATTGGGATATCTGGGCAGAGGGAACTACCAGTAAGAGCTTGGGGGACAAGGATAGAGGCAGGGAGACCCGTTAGGGTCAGTAATCCAGGTGGCAAAAGCCTGGACCTTCCAAATGCACCCTAAGTGAAAAGGGGACTAAAAATCTGACAGCAAAAGTGTGTCTCTACCCAAAACTTTTTTTTTTTTTTTTTTTTGGCTGTGTCGGGTCTTAGTTGCGGCACGCGGGATCTTCACTGCAGCACACAGGCTTCTCTAGTTGTGGTGCGCGGGCTTAGCTGCCCTGCGGCATGTGGGATCTTAGTTCCCCGACCGGGGATCAAACCTACATTCCATGCATTGGAAGGCGGCTTCTTAACAACTGGACCACCGGGGAAGTCCCCTCAAAACTCCTGAGTAAAGGGAGAAAGAGTCTTCAGTGAGAAAATGAAACCCCAGGTCTGAAAACGATTGGAATCAAAATACATACTCCTCATTTGATAGAGGAATTTCTAAGATAATTAATTAATGGAAAAAGCGGTCCCAAGCCAATGATACCTCCAGGATGTCTGGCAAAATCAAATGCAAAATCACTCAGAAGGGACATTTCCAGAACTAAGACCCGTGGGAATTCCA
The DNA here is from genome assembly GCF_964270905.1 of Leucopleurus acutus. NCBI lineage: Eukaryota > Metazoa > Chordata > Mammalia > Artiodactyla > Delphinidae > Leucopleurus > Leucopleurus acutus. The sequence goes on along the minus strand of NC_139161.1, from coordinate 53,091,671 downwards.
CAAAATCCCAGATAAAGAAAAGCTCACCGTCAGTGCCAAACACATGAGGAAAGTCATTCACCATGAGCAAAGGTGCGCAGACTGAACAAGCAGAAGGATCAGTACCTCCAAGAAACTGCGCTCACCCATCAAACTAAAAAGGACCAGAGGCTAAGTTATGATTATGACTACTTATGAGGAAATACTGCTGAGCAAAAGAAGCCAGGTATTGAAGAAAACACACAGTCTGATTTCACGGATGTGACGTCCGAGAACAGGCAAAACGAAATCTATGGTGTTAGCAGTCAAGATGGTGGCTACACAATGCGGTGGTGGCGTGAAAGGCATGACGAGGCCTTCTGGAAATATCTTATGTCTTGATGGTGGCGCTAGTTACACGAGTTGATTTTGTGAACGTTCATTCAGCTGAACACGCGTGACTGAAGAGAGAAGGCTGGGTGGCTGACATGCCAGAGGGCAAAGATGGAACAAAGGTCCCATGTCTCCCCCTCCCCCTTCCTGGAAATTCCAGGAGGTCCTGAAGGGCAGGCCCAAGTGAGTCCTCCAATCAGAGCCTGCGCGGTCTCCTGAGGGCACCCCAATGGAATGGAGGTGGTGGGAAATAACATCGCTCACACTGCAGAGCTGCCTCTGGTGGAGATGGGAATGGAAGGGGTCGGTCACGTAGCTGGGAAAAGTCCTCAGGAAGGAGGTGCGTCCACTGGGGCACAGAAATGTGAGAGCTCAAGATGGTCTTTGTGGCCCAACCCCTCATTTTACAGAAGAGAAAACCAAGGCCCAGACAAGTGAAGGGACTGGCCCAAAGTCACCTTTGCCCCCAGTATTAACGATTTTCCTTGACAGGGTACATACAGGTGAAAGAGAGAGGCAGTCAGGCACAGTGGGGGAAAACAAGACGCCAGAACCACACTGCCTAGATTCTAACCCCAACTCCACCACTGCCGGCTGTGAGACCCTGGGCGAGGCACGTACCCTGTGTGTGCCCCATTTCTTCACCTGTAAAATGGTGCATAAATGTAAACGTGTACGACCGCTTTCTACAAAACGTGTGACCAACGGATAAACACAATGTACTAGAGCTGAAAGGATACCTACCCTAAGGGCACGAGATTCCACTTGTAGACACATCCCCAGCAGAAATGCATTCAAATAGGCATCAAAAGACGTGGGTAAGTACAGCCACGGCAGCACTATTTTTAACAGCTAAAATGTGGAAACAACCCAAACGTCCACCGTCAATGGAACAAATAAATAAATTTATCCATGGGTATCACGGAACACTACAGCATAGCAATGAAAACGAATAAAACTACTACCACCCATGGATAAATACCACAAACGTACTACTTGAGCCTAAGCCGCCAGAATATGATTCCATTTACGTGAAGTTCAAAAACAGTCAATCCAACGCATGGTGGGTAAGGGGCGTGGTGACTGGAGGGGCCCTCGGCAGCATCTGGGGTGCTGGCTATGCAGGTGTGTCTACATCATGAAAAGTTCTGAGCTGTGCACTAAGCATTCGTGTGCTTTTCTGTACATTATGTTATACATCAGTGAAGAAACTGACTTAATTATACTCATAACAGAACCCACCTCATAAGGCTGTTATGAGGACTAAACAAGGTAATAGTTGCAGAATGTTTCGAACAGAGCATGGCAGTCGTGAGGGTGCTGATAAAAAGCCCCAAGTCTAATTCTTCCAAAGAGGAAATGCAGGTGGCCAACAGGTACGTGAAAAGATGCTCAACGGCGCTAATCATCGGGGAGATGCAAATCAGAACCACAATGAGCTATCGCCTCACACCTGCCAGAATGGTTATCATCAAAAAGAACACAAATAACAAGTGTCGGCGAGGATGTGGAGAAAAGGGAACCCTTGCACACTGTTGGTGGGAATGTAAATTGGTGCAGTCACTGTAGAACACAGTATAGAGGTTTCTCAAAAAACTAAAAGTAGAACTACCCTATAACCCAGGAACGCCACTCCCGGGTATATATCCAAAAAAACCAAAAACACTGATTTGAAAAGATACATGCACCCCAATGCTCATAGCAGCATTATTTACAATTGCCAAGGTATGGAAGCAACCTAAGTGTCCATCACCAGATAGATGAATAAATATATGTATACATACAATGGATTACTCAAGCCATAGAGAAGAATGAAATTTTGCCATTTGCAGCAACATGGATGGACTTGGAGGGCATTATGCTAAGTGAAATAAGCCAGACAGAGAAAGACAAATACTGTATGAGATCCCTTATATGTGGAATCTACAAAAATACAACCAACTAGTGAATATAACGAAACAAAACAAAGCAGACTCACAGATATAGAGAACAAACTAGTGGTTACCAGTGGGGAGAGGGAAGGGGAGGGGCAATTTAGAGGTGAGGGATTAAGAGGTACATATTATTAGTTATAAAATAAGCTACAAGGATATCTTGTACGACATGGGGAACATAGCCAATATTTTATAATAACTACAAATGGACTATAACCTTTAAAATTGTGACTCACTATACGTACACCTGTAACTTATATAATATTGTATAGCAACTATGCTTCAATTAAAAAAAATTTTTTTAAAGTAAAAAGAAAAAAGAAAGCCCCTAGTCTAGAAGGAGCACCCTGCCTCAGGGGTCTCCTTCTTATGCCCCTCTTCTGAGCCCCCTCCTTGCACAATGCAATTGCACAATGCAAGGGCCCCTCTCACTCGGCACTGTACCCCATATACCAGCGTGGTCTTCAGTGGAGCCCCCCAGGGCACAGAAGGCATTGAAAGCACTGAGAACTTCAATAACACGCCCAAGGTCACACTGCCAGGGTGGAGCCAGGACTTCAACCCAAGCAGTCTGAAGCTGGAGGTGGGTTCTCTCAACCATAGCGCCTAATACACACATCTTGGTATTTCATATATTATTAAGTAGAACGCTGCGCTCTCTGATCTTGATTTTAGAACTGAACCATTTCTATGCAGCAGGAAAATCAGACAGAGCTTGCTTTCCACTTCAACGTGGGTCACATTCTTCTGCAGACACCTTCGATTTAAAACAAGAAACAGGGAATTCCCTGGCGGCCTAGTGCTTAGGATTCGGCACTTCCACTGCGGAGGCCCAGGTTTGATCCCTGGTTGGGGAACCATCCCGCGTGCCACACGGCGTGGCCAAAATACAAAAAACAAATCAAATCAGATAAAACAAGAAACAGCTCCCTCACCTCGGTTCCAACAACAAACTGGGGTGAGAAATACAGAGGATGTCCAGTCCCATTCTCCCCTGGCATGTCTGGGTAGCAATGATGGCAGATCTGCCCCCACTCCTGGTTTAAGCCCCATGGGTTTCTGTGGATTGGAGTGAGAAGCAATTTCCTTCCTCGTGGTAGCTGGGCAGGTCGAGCACTTTCTCACAATGAATTCTCCCCAGCTCTGAGCTGTGGAGTGAGACAGGGCTGGGTCTGGGAAGAAAGAGTTGGCTTCGATCGACCTGCCCACCTCTGAGGTCTGGCTGCGGAGAGAGGAAACGTGTTGGCCGCAGGACTCAAAGCAGGGGGGCCGCCGTCCAACAGCCCTGCCCTGGGGCACCCGATCCAAAGGTACTTTCTCGTTTCGGAGGCCAAGCTCCGTATCTGTAAACACAATGTGTTTCCTTTTTCATGCCGGGACTGGCGCTGTTATCGTTCAGCACTTTCTGTGTCAGCCCAAATGTAAGCAGAGCCCTTGCCTGTGTAGAGTTCTGTCTCCCGATGCCACGCAGACCTGGTGTGGGGTCCAGGGCCCGACTTCTAGGGTGGGAAGAGCCTCAGGCCCGATGAGGCTGCATCCCACCTGCGGGGAGGGCATCGCTTCCCACTGCTTTACATCCCCAGACCCAACAGAGTCACCTGACCACTGATTGCTCCAGAAACGTCCACTTACAGTGTACTTCTCTGCCTGCAGGCTGGGGGAGCAGGGGAAGGTCTCCCGGGACCAAAACTGTCTTAGTTTTTATCTCCTAGTCTAACTCTAAGGAGTAACGGCTGCCTAGGGTATTATATTGAAAAGGAGTCTAATACCCTAAGACCATTTCTGGACTTAGGAGAAAAGAGTGCTGTGATTGATTAGTGATGTCTGCCCTGGATTCAGAATTGGAAAGGGGTGATACGTTTGCCAAGTACTCACCACAGCCACTCCAAGCAGGAACAGATGAAATCAGAAGCCGCAACAACCATAATCAGGCAGTGGGAAGTGTCCATCCCTTTGGGATGTTCCATCAAATATGGGACGTAATGCAACATATTGGTGCTCAGGAAACTAAAAGAGAATCTACCTTATTTCCTTGTTACCTAACACTCATTTATTCAAACCCAGCCCCTTTAAAGGTGCCTGCGGTCCTACAGATGGTCTAACTTTGGTGTGGAGCCTCTGGAATGTGTGAAAAATTGGACATGACAACCAAAAATCTCTCTTATCTGGAGGCAGTAAAGGACCGGGGAAAATTTAGAAAATCTAGCCATAGCACCAGCCAGGAAGGGGCATGAATGGGCCCTCAACTAAAACTGGACCACCTGCACAGAAGGCTGATACCTCGTACATCTTACATGGGCTAGTCCTGATTCCCCCCCAGAGACAGCCTTCTAGAGCCTCCTTCTAGGCTGGGTTGGGAGGATTCATTGATTATCAGTTGGTATAGTGACCTTTCTGTTCCTCTCAGTGTTACTTTCTACCTTTCAAGGTTCTCACCCAACAAATTTACTTTGACCTCTGAAAAACCACTCACCCCTTCAAATACCCTAAAAGCCCGCCATACCTACAAGGAAATCTTTCTTCTGGATCGTCTTTATACGCACAAATGCACTGCAACGTGATTATGACCTTACCTCTAGCTAATACAATGACCCTGATGGCAGAAGACTCAGGATCTCCAGGAATGACCCCGCCAGAGGCAAAGGCAGAGCACACTTCTCCATTCCTTGGCACTACTTCTGAACGACTGGTACACCTGTCTCCTTGAGGACATCTTCCCTTGTTCTCTGAGTGCCAGTGGATGCAGCAGATAGAAACATCCATCGCAAAGGAGGCTCGGGGCAGGCGCTTAAATGTTGGAAAAGGCTCGGACAAGAGGCATTTCACTTCTCATCCATCCCATGACCACAGTCCCTTCTCTCTGTCAGAGAGCAGAACTGGCACAAAATAATATAGTCAGGGCTGAACACACACCCAGCCAAGGCCTCCCAGGAGCTGGGGATGGGAAGGAAGTATTATCTCCACAGGCAAGGAACTGACAAGTGGAATGGGTCTCTCTGCCTTCTGACTTAGGGGAAATTCACATAAATTATATAATGTTCCAAAGGCAAATGAAAATCTAATTCCGAGTCTATAAGAGAGCTACATTTTTGAAATAAGACTACAGAAATGCGATCCTGAACTCCCCACATGCTGTACACATCAAACCTCAAGACAGCAGACAGCGTGGAGGCAGGTAGCCCTGTGTCCAAGGACTGTCGCAGGCAGCTCAATGATTTCAGGCACCGTTCGGAACCATCCCTCGGAGATGGTTACAATAGGACACAGCTTTTATGTGATCAGCCCTTGAAACAAGTGCCACTGATACCCCTTGCTCTCTGCGTATGCAACAGCGCCACTGAATGAGCCAAGACGTACCCCGTCTACATTCAGTTTTGTTTGTGTAAAAACTGCCCTTTGGTGGCAGCGACATCGGGTTTCGAAAGGCTTCCTTCGTGGAAATCTGATTCACTGACATAAAGCACATGTAAAGCACCTAGTACGATGCCTGGCACTTAGTAGGGGTTTGTGGTCTGCCTTCAGGATGCAACCCAACACCCCCCGGACAGGCATTCTAACTCCTGGGCCGCCCAAACCAATGCCACATCTTCCGAGGCTTCGGAGACCACAAGGGCTGATGTGTGTCTTTCCAGATGACAGGCAAAATGCTGTAGGCCACTCTGCAAGTATTAGGCTTAAAACCGGAGCATTTCAAAAGCTCTCCGAGACCTCCAGTCTTCCTCTAATGAAAGGCACTGCAGAAACCCAAGGTATGATTATCACTTCTGAAAGGAAGAGAAAAAAAAAATACTGGCTCACAAAATACCCGTACTAGAGCATCGACAGATAAGACCGTTTTATAATCCAGTTCCCTAGAGAGCCATTTATTTTGGTGAGGCCAGTGTGCATAGCAAACGCTGTGGAAGCCATCAAGATAACACGAATAACAACCCAGTGGACTTTTGAAGTGTAAACATAAAAGTCTATTAAGAATACAATGTTGGTTTAATCCCAAGACAAAAAATTTACTTAATGAAAAGCACAACTCATCTCAAGAAGGAAATATCGATACCAGCTGTGAGCAGAAAATGAGGGGATTCCTTCCAGGGAACATCTGAATTTCAACCCACTGCCTTTCCAATGTTTACTCTGGCCATAAAGTCTCAAATACTTTTCCGAGGATCTCATTTTTCTACAGGAGAAGGAAGTCAGGGAGAAGTCTGGGCAGGGCCAAAGGAGACCTTGGCAAAGCCTTGAAAAGGCACAGACGCACCCCAGGAGGTGCACCTTGACACGACTCTGTCTGGCTTCTCTGGGTAGAGCGGGGAGCAGCCTCCGGGCCCACCAGGTGCTAATGAGGACCCCAGCAGAGACCCTTACTCCAGCCGCCACGGGGCCAACAGCGATAAATGACAGTCTTGTGCCGCTGACACACATGCCCGGCACCGACCAGCACCACGCCGGCAACCAGGATACGCCACTAAACCCCCCTCTTTAACAACAACACTCCCTAGCCACTTCCTAGACCTTTTTCAGTGTGTTCCAGAGAAACAACGGGATACTGAACACTAGGGACAAAGGAGACGGGCTTCTTAGAAAGGATTTTCTGATTCCGAGCTCTCTTCCACCACCTTTGAGAGGGATCATGGGCCCTGAAATCAAGAAAGACTTGGCCAGGACTTCCCTGGAGGTCCAGTAGTTTAGACTCCGCGCTTCCAGTGCAGGTTCGATCCCTGGTCCGGAACTAAGATCCCACATGCTGCTCGGCACGGCCAAAAAGTAAAAAAAAGAAAAGAAAAGAAAAGAAGGGTGCAGCTAAAAAGTAAAAAAAAGAAAAGAAAAGAAAAAAAGAAAGACTTGGCCATAAGCAACACCTGTGCACGCTGAGAACCCACACAAAGGTGCTTAAACCCTCTTCACTTACATTCCTAAAAACTCCCAGCTCCGGGCTTCCCTGGTGGCGCAGTGGTTGAGAGTCTGCCTGCCGATGCAGGGGACACGGGTTTCTGCCCCAGTCCGGGAGGATCCCACATGCCGCGGAGCGGCTGGGCCCGTGAGCCATGGCCGCTGAGCCTGCGCGTCCGGAGCCTGTGCTCCGCAACGGGAGAGGCCACAACAGTGAGAGGCCCGCGTACCGCAAAAAAAAAAACAAACAACTCCCAGCTCCCACTAGGCCTGATGGCTACAATCAAGGACGACTTCTTATATACAATTTCATATCTAAATATGTATGAACATAATAAATATGAGTATGATATATGATATCATATGACACAACGTCATGCAATACAACACACCTCCAATTCTAGCTAGAGGTAACAAGCTTGCTAGGTAACAGGCTGTTCTGACTAATCTCCTCGAATTCTCCTCTACCGGCAGACCTCACTTTACCGCACTTTGCTTTACTGAACTTCGCAGCTACTGTGTTTCTTACAACTTGAAGGTGTGAGGCAACCCAGCCTCGAGCAGGTCTGTTGGCGCTGTTTTTGCAACAGCATTTGCTCACTTCATACCTCTGTGTCACATTTTGGTCATTCTTTGCAATATTTCAAACTTTTTCATTATTATTGTATGTGCTATGGTGGTCTGTCATCGGTGATCTCTGATGTTACTACTATGACTCTCAGAAGGCTCAGATGATGGTTAGCATTTGTTAGCAATGAGGTGTTTTTTAATTAAGGTACGTACATCCTTTTAGACATAATGCTATTGCACACTTGATAGACTACACTATGGCGTGAACAGCTTTCACAGGCACTGGGAAACCGAGAAATTCGTGTGACTTGCCTTATTGCCGCGGTCTGGAACTGAACCCGCAATATCTCTGAGGTCGGCCTGTACATGTAACTGCCGTGCATTTATCCATCCATCCGTTCTACGGGGAGGCAGCACAGAGGATGCAATAAAACCAAGCATAAAGCATCTGACTGGAGTCTTAGCTCCACCACCTACTAGCTATGTGGCTTTGGGTAAACCATTTAATATCTCTCGGTTATGGTTTCCTCCTCTGTAAAATAAGGACAATGATAGGGCCTATTATTAGCATAGTCACAGTGATTAAATGACTAAATTAATCTGAGTGTTTGGCAAAAAATAAGCCCTCAAGGGTTAATCATAATTAACATTATGATTATTGAGGGTTAATCATAATTAACATTATGATTACATTATGTAATTATTATGCCAATAATTACGAGGACTCTAAAAGCATTCACTTATCTATCCCTATGTACCAGACTGGGCAGCAAATCACTTTAGCCTTCTGATTTTGCAAGAGTCTTTATCGGGGCATTAGATTTCTCAGGGCAACGCCTCCCATATAACCTCCCTCTCCTGCCGGGGAAGATGATGGTAGGCCCAAGCACCAGGGCCATTTACAGCCTGAGGAACCCCTTCCCAAAGCCATGTTTAAACAATTACGAGCATTATGTTGCAGGTACCCATGACCATAGGAGGCCATCCCAGCACGGTGCTCATCTTGCAGAGACGTCTTTTGTGTGGGTTTTGGGTTTCAGCTGGGCAACGCCAAGCCATAGAGTGAGTCGCAAAACGAGTTTTCATAAGCTCACCCTGTCACAAACCAGGCAGGGGTTCATGCTGACATCCCCACAGTAAGATTAAACAGCATGCTTCGTCAGGCACTAAATACTAACACAGCTCCGACGTCAGGGGGACACTGATTAAAACTGATGTCAATAATTTATGAAACACAATATGGTCTTCAGATGCTCTTTTTTTAAAAAAAGGAAGAGGGGTAAAAGGGCCTAGCAACCCAGGTGGTTTAAAACTGTTCATGCATTTTCTCTTGAACGTACACCCCCCACCACCATGCACGGATGCTTCTTTACACAATGAATATAAATGCACATGTGTGTAAGAGCATGTGAACGCTGCTGATACATATGGGCGGAAGAAAGTATTTAGTTATTCCACGGAGAGCTGTCGAGGCCGTAACGTTATACGTAGTCTTCTCTTTCATATTGTTTTGGGTTTTTTCTTCTCCGGAAGAAGTCCAAAATTGCATTTAAAATAAAATTGGACCTCACAAAAGTTCATGTTTATTCCATAGAGAACTGAACCTTGAAACAACCCGAAAAAGAAAGTTGGACCAAAGAAAACCGATAGGATATATGCATTTCTTAGTAAACCGAAAGCACCTCAGCCCTGTGTAGAACCATTTAGTCAAATAATAATATCGATTTTTTTCCAAGTTTTAGGACTGGGGGAGGGAGCGGGGATGAGAGGGTTAACCTAGGGAACGATGCCACTTTATTATGTCATGTCTTTTTATTTTAGAAAGGCAAAGACCGCGATAATGCTTCAATTTTAATCAAAACTCATTTTGAGAATTAAAAATAGACTTTGCCTTAGTTGTAAATAATCTGGGTAGCTTGACTTAATATGTCAACAGTGTGAAATTCACAAGATGGGATTATGTTGGGGGAAAAAATCTGAGCCGCTGAGAGTACAAAAGTCAGTGTTTGAAGGATTCATTAATGCTCTTTCCTAGCACAGTGCCCTGTAGTGTCTCAGAACACCTGTCAAATACTAATTCATTCACATATCTCCACTTCAGGGCCTTTTCATAAAAAGCTCGACCTTTAATTGTAAATCACTTCTAAATTGTCTTTGCTGGCTTTCTCTTTTGCGGAATGATGGAAAAATCACTAAGACTTCAATTAAGACTTTATGGGAAGTCAACCTGACATTCCCGAGGCTGTATCTACCAGGTATCAGAACATCTATTCAAAAGGGAAACTATAAATAACTTTAACATCGTTGAATTGGCTTGGCTTTTATGAGATGACTGAATAATTGGCAAGATTTAAAGATACTTTAACTACTGAGAATTAAAATAACTTCGGTAAAAACCAGAAAATATTGCTAGCCGATCATTTGTCATGTAGATTATGTACTTATTAGGCCTAATTAAACTTTTTGAACAAAAAGGCTTACTAATTACGTTAGTTAATATGTTGATTGCTCAATTTGGTTTAAAAAAAAAAAAAAAACCCGGTCAATCCAATTTGTGCACAGAGTTAGTGCTTTGGTCAAAAGACAAAATCCTCGACTATAGAAATTATTTCAAGTACACGGCCATTGTCATAACAATTGCGGGTTACATAAACTGACAGGGAGAGGTGGGGGTGGGTGGTATCTGAACAATACCACCCCTGCTAAGAGGAATCTTCAAGCCAGTAAAATGCTACCGTCAGAGCCAGTTTATCTGCCTCGATGTATTCACTTGTGTTTTTTCCAATCAGACCCTGCTGGTGACAATGAGAAGTTATCTTTCATATGCACATACATACTAAAACTGATAGCAAAACCCTGGGAGGCCTTTTAAATCGCAATAAAAGGTTTTTACGCACAAAAGGAAGAAAAGAAAAGAGGAAAGGGGAGAAGAGAAAGAATAAATGGGAAAAACCAACAGTTCTGAAGGAATGGAGCGGATCAAAGGAGTTTTAATTCTCCAAGACGACTAAGCCGGGGTGTAACCACTATCTCGCCACCGAATCCTGAAAAGTCTCTTCCAACAGGCAACCAGTTCCGTCCCTTAAAGGAGGGGGAAGGACAATTAGGTCTGCAAAAGCGTACACTTGGAGTGCAAAGATGGAGGCCCCGCCACGCAACAGGAGAACAGCCCTCTTCAGACCAGGACGCCTGCCTGGGCCTCAGCGCCGACCGGGCTTCTCCAAAACATGTTTTCCATTCCAAAAGTCTACATCCACAGTCATGAGGCACAAACTATTCGACAACAACATGACACAATTAATCAGAACCAGACCTCAAAACGTGTGTTTGTGGGGACCAGCAAACTCTGTAATGTGCCTCAGAGGCCGAAGCAATTGAAGAGACTCACACCGGCTGTGTGGGGCTGGGGGGAGGGGGAGGAAACATCTATATTCCACGAAAGATGAACACCCAAGGGCGTACTGACCAAACTATATTGACGATTGACGTTGATGATTTTCATTAAAATAAAACATGAGATTTGGGCACTTACATCTCATACTGGAAAAGCAGAGTATGGTCTTACTACCTTTCCCCTCCTTTTTTTTTTTTTTTTTTTTTGTCCTCCTGGGGAGAAACTGATGCCGCAGAGTTTCTACAGCAGCAAAGTCGTATGATTCAGAAACAGAACGGATCCTTTTTTTTTTTTTTTTAAAGCCTCATTTCCAACCCAACAGTATCCACCAGTGCCGGTTTTGCCAGATTTCTCTTTCAGGAACCGAAACGCCATGATATCGAGAATCTGGGCCCTTAGTTAATTCGGAACTGTTTAATTTCACCGAACCCTGACGCTAACAACAACAAAAAAATCTGGTATACTTCTTTTTTGGAGCGGGATTGAATTAGTTTAAAATAATTAGTGAACTCTCTTTTGTAATCTGTAGATAGTAATTAATTTAAATCACATCATTCTTTTGCTAACACAAACAGGCTGTCCAAAAGAAAAATATATATCTATTTTCAAACCATAAAAGACAAATGGAGGACGCAGGAGTGATAGTCGCCGTGTACCGAATTGGCCCCAAACTGCAAATCCCTTTGCCATCTCCCAAGGGATTTGTGGTCGTGGAGCTGGAACTTCCCGGGAACCGGGCCGGGTTCCCCAACAGCGCGCGCAGCTGCAGCCCTGGGGGAGGGGGGGTGGGGCGGAGGTGGACGCCAGGGTCCCGCCAAACTGAGGGGAAGGCACAGAGTGTGTGCCTTTGGATCTGGGGTTAGGGGGACCTGTCGGCAAATTTTCTGCAAAGCCCCCTCCCCGCATCTTGGCTTCGCACAGCGCAGTGAACGCAAATCCGAGCGTCCACAGCCGGCGCCACGAGCGCGAGCGGACCAGCTCTCTGCGCTCCGCGGTGCAGGATTTCCACGTACGCGCCTCCCACCATCCCCACCACATCAACGAAGCGGGCGATCCTCGGGAACCTTCGGTCTCGAGGTCCGGGAGCAGCCGCCCGGGTCCCCGCCCGCCGCCCACGTCCCCGCGGTGCCCCACTCACCCACGCACTCGTTGGCCTCACGGGCTGTGGCGCGCTGCCAGGGCCGGTCGTAGTGAAAGGGCTTGCAACGGTCGCACTCCGGCCCGGCCGTGTTGTGCCTGCAGTCGCACACCAAGCTGTCGTCGCGGTCGCGCACGCAGCGGGCCGCGTGGCCATTGCACTTGCAGCGGCCGCCCACCTGCAGGTCGGACACGGCGTAGAAGTACGAGTCGCGCGCCAGCTCTGAGTCGTCCTCGTTCTCGTCGCCGAACGTGTGCAGGCGGCTGAAGGCCACGCGGATGTCGGTGGCCGTTACCCAGTCTTGCAGCACGGGCGAGTTGTCGAAGTCGTGCGCCGAGGGCCGCCCGTCCAGCGTGCTGAAGGCGATGAGGCCGCCCGAGAGCGGGCGCATGTCGGTGTGCGAGTCAGTGCACACGGCCTCCTGCTCGTTCTGCTTGGTGATGGGCGCACGGTGCGGCCGGTTGTACATCTTGCGGCACTGAGTGGAGTAGAACTGGAAGGGCACCCACGTGCGCCCGTAGTCCATGGACTTGTAGATGGCCATGGACTCGGGCCGTGGCGAGCAGAACTGCAGGCTCACATAGGTCACCTCGAACTTCTTGCCGAGCGACAGCGTGAGCGTGACGTTGTGCGGGAACTGCAGGTAGTTCTCGGACTGCCAGCACGTCAGGTTGTGCGGGTTGTTCAGATCCGTGAGGAAGGCGGGCGGGTGCGCCTTCTTGGGGTCTGACGCGTTGCAGAGGTGGCAGGAGCGCAGCCGCTCCTCGCCGCGCTCGCTCACCACGCAGTAGCGCCCGGCGGGCCGGCCGCAGGTGCTGGACACGCGCACGTCCTTGCCGAAGGCCGCGTTGACAAAGTCCGGGATGCAGCGGCGCGGGTGGCCGTTCTCGTCCGAGCAGGGGTCGGGCTGCGCCGCCTGGCCGGCGAACATGCTGAGCCCGGGCCCGCCGCGCACCGCGCCCACCAGGCACGCCACCGCCGCCAGCGCCGCCAGCGCCTCCCACACTGCGCGCATCATGCTGCGTCCAGCCTGCCCCGGCCCCGCCGCGCCGAGGAGTCGGTCCGCCCGCCGCAGAAGGCGCCTGCGGAGAGAGAGGAGCCGCGCTCAGCCAGGCCGCCCCGCGCCCTCCACCCCGCGGCGGGGCGGCGAGCGGGGGCGCGGGCGAGTGCCCGGCTTCCCCCGCACCAAGCCCGCGGCCGAACGAACTCCCGCCTCGCTCCCCCGCGTCCCGGGAGGGCAGGCGAATCCGGGGGCCCCAAGCCCGCACCACCCGCGCCTCTCTTTCCCGGCCGGCGGCGAGCCGGGGCCGCGGGCCATCGCTCGGCTTCCCCGCCGCCGCCTCCACGCCGCCCGAGGGTCCGGCCCGCGCCCGTCCGCCCGTCCGCGGCCGGCCTGCCAGCACCCCAAACTCGGACGCAGGACAGCTCGTGGGCCCCCCCGAGCCCGCACGGCCCGAGCCCCCTCCTCCCGCAGCCCGGGGTCCCGCTCAGCAGTCCCATATCGCACCCCCGCCGGCGAGTCCGCGTTCGGGACTTTACCTCAGGAGAGGGCAAAAGAGAAAGAAAAGTTTGCCCGGCCCCGGCCGGGGAGCCTGCGCGCCGGACGGCGGAGAGCCTCTCGCTGGCTGCTAGCAGGAGCGCCCTGCCTCAGCGCGGGCTTGCCAGCTCCATGCCCGGCGCGGCCGCCGCTGCCCCAGCCCCGGCCCGGCCGCCGCCGCCGCCTCTCCCGCCCGAGTGACGACGCGGCCGCCCGGCTCCCGGCGCTCCCGCCGCGGTGCGAGTGCCGCCCAGCCCGCGCCCGGGGCGCACACACACTCCCGCTGGCTGGCGCGCACTCACACACGCACGCACGCCCCCGAAGGCTCCGCCGCCGCCGCCGCCGCCGCCGCCACTCGCGCAAGGAGTGGGGGGCGGAGGGGAGCGCGGGGGCGGGGGGCGGGGCCGCCGGGCGGGGCGCCGGCCAATAACGTCGGCGAGCAGCCGCCCGCTCGCTAGCAAAGTTTTAACCCCGGGAAAGAAGAAAGTTAAAGGGAAGCGGCCCGGGACCCGGAGAGGCCGAGGACACGAGCCGGTGGGAACCGGGGCGCCCGAGAAGGAGAAGCAGAGACAAAGGGAAAGCAAGGAGAGCGCCCGGGGAAACCCCGGAGAGGGGGCTGGGCCCGGCGCGCACCCCGCGGAGGGAGGAGGGGCCGGCCGCGGTCTGTCCGCGTCGCCCCGGCCCCGCGCTGCGCGGAGAGCCCCGCAGGTTTCCGCCGGCCCCACGCCCGGGGGAGCGCGCAGGCCGGGGGGAGGGGGCGATTTACTCCCTCTTGGTCCCAGGCAAACACATCTGTGTTTGTTTTCTTTGCTGCGCCGGGGTCGGGCCTTCCTCTAACCCGGCCTGATGGCCCCGGTGGCACCGCGCACAGGGCCGTGCCCCGTGGGCAGACAGCCCAGGATCGTAAGGAAGAGCCGAGGAAGATGGAGCCTCCGCTGGCTCACCCCTCCCGCCCGAAGCCCCTGGGGTCCGGAGAGAAAGAGCTGCTCCCCCGCCCCCCTCCCCACAGTTGTCACCGTGCGGTGGGCCTATCTGTCGGGAAAGCTGCCCTTTTCCTGCCCGGGGAGCTGTGGTGGGCTGGAGGGTGAAGAGGGAAAAAAGCGGGACGGCACCTGGGCACTAGCCAACGCCCCTCCCAGACGGCTCTGTCAGGCTCAGGCTGGGGGCAGCCTAGCCCTCCCCAGATCCAGAGGCAGCCCTGTAGGTACTTGCTGGCTCAGTGTTGAAGGGTGCTGTGGCCCATACTGTCTTGTGGGAGCCCACAACAGCTTTGCAGAGTAGGTATTAAGCTTCATTTTGCAGATGAGGAAACTGAGGTCTCAGGAGGTGAAGAAACTTGCCTAAGATCTGCCAGCTAGTAAACATCAAATCCAGGCATAGAAACTTGGCTTCTTCCTCTCCTCACATTTGTCAAATGGATAATCCCACCCAATTCGAGTCTCATGGGGCATCCTCGGGGCCACCCAGCTTCTCCTTGCCTCCTTCTCTGCCACCTTAACGAAAGGGGGGAGGACAGTAATAGCATCCTTTGACCATCTTGCAGCAGCAGCCAAAGCACTTTGGGAAAAGAATACACGGGGCTGAGAGTTTGGAACTGAATTGCGGTTGTTACTTTTAGATGAGTGAGCTAGTAATAGACCTGGCTTGAAAGCCCAGGGTCCTGGTTCCGGCCCAACAGCTGACTTGCTGCATTCACTCCATTGAGTGCCTCATTTTGTCTTACTGGTATTCTCATAAACTCTGGGAATCTAAAAAGGGGCCTCAGGGCTAGCCTGGCCCAGCTCAGTCTCTTTGGACCACGGCCTTCCCCAGCCTCCCTGAGACAGCCACCCTAGTTCACAGCACCCTTGGGCTGTGGTGAACTTCCAGGGATGGGAGTTCACCGCAGTCCAAAGAAAGAAATCCACTCCATTGCAGGACAGCCTGGACTCATCCCCTCCCCTGGGGTAACATTTTAACTTTGCCTTCTTGTGCCATGTACCACTCTCTACACTATTTATCTATGCCTTGCCTTGTGGCAGAGGGGGATTTCAGGTGACTTACAAGGTACTTAAAACAAGGCAAAATAACATAGATTAGAAAGTGAGGTGGAAGGAGAGAAACGTTTCTTTTTTTTTTAATGTTTAACCCTGTGGACTGTGAAATCCCAATGGCGTACTGAAAGGCAACACAGCAGTCAAGGAGCACAGGCTTTGGAGCCAGTGTGACCTTGACAAGTTTTGCATCTTTCTGTGCCTTGGTTTCCTCATTTGTAAAAGGGGGACAACAATCTCTATCTCACAGGGTTGTGAGCATCAAATGAGTTAACACATAAGAATATTATAGCTTATAATATGTGTACATAAATATTGCACTTAGATCATCTACATGGGTGTACTGTCGTATAAATTTATATGTGAATGTACATAAAACCAGGCACACGGTAAGGGGATGTAGAAATGTTAATTGGTAGTATTGCTAGCTCTTCATAGAAATTTCAAGTTATTTAAAGAAGAACATTTAATCCCATGGAAAGACGTTCGTGACATATTATAAAATGAAAAAAGGAAATTACAAAACACTATGCCCCCCAAAAAACACTAGGCACAGTATACTCTCATTTTTATTTTTTTTTTAAATATGCATACAAAGACAACATTGCTAATTGTGGGTATCTCTGGATAGTGAGATTACTGGTGATTTTTGTTTATTTTTGCTGGCCTGTTCTTGATTCTGTACAGTAAAATAAGGAGAGCTAAGAGGAGAAAAAACAAGAGGGAAGGCAAAGCAGAGGTGGGAATAAAGGTGAAACCCTCCCCGGGATGCCCTATTCATCTTCTGGGAGTGGGCCACAAATTTGTCCCTAAGCTTTCCCACAGCCAAAGTGAAAAGGAGACTATGTCAGTTACACAATTCCAAGTGTCCATGAGTTAACAACAGACCTATTACTCAAGAGAATTACTACTCTTGGTACTAAAATCAGACAGGAATTTCTCCTGGGGGGCCTCATAAAGAGAACACAGTGTGAGGTAACAAGCAAACATCCTCACCATCCCTAAACCTCTCGGAGGGTTTCTGTGATGGGCCATAATGTAAGCCAATGGCATCACAACAAAACACAAGTCAGGAAGACATCCTGACAAGGATGGGTCTGAAAGAGGTACACTGGGGTACCCCACTCACTCTCCACCCAACTTGGTCTACTTTGGAGTATCTTCAAGACTGGATTGCCCAGCGTTCTGAAGCCTTTTTCTTGCTATGTTGTTTCTGTCCCAGAGCTTTTGATGGACGTTGTGTGGCAAGTTCGAAATTATCCTCCCTGGGGTGCACCTCGCCAGCTGAGCTTAGGTCGGTGGTCTTCAGGAAGCATGTGCGTATGGGAGGTGGGGCACTTTCCACTTTTATTGTGATCACTTAGGTCTAAGCTTATCTTCCGCAGTGGATCCTGGTGGGTAGGACTGTCACCTTGCATCGTGGAGGTCCACAACGTTCTGGGAAAACCCTCCTCCCTGCCACTTGTACAGTTGGTTCCATTTCAATTCCACACAGCCGCCTTGACCAAGGCTCTACCTCTTCACCTCTTCAAATGTTGGAAATCAGCCATCTATCATCCCTCAGTTTTCTTTCTTCTAGGTAAAATGTTCCCAGTTCTTTTTTTTTTTTTTTTTTTTTGGCCACACCGTGCGACATGTGGGATCTTAGTTCCCCAACCAGGGATCGAACCCGTGACCCCTGCAGTGGAAGCATGGAGTCTTAACTACTGGACCGCCAGAGAAGTCCCCCAGTTCTTTTTTTTTTTTTTTTTTTTTTTTTTTTTTTGCGGTACGCGGGCCTCTCACTGTTGTCGCCTCTCCCGTTGCGGAGCACAGGCTCCGGATGCGCAGACTCAGCGGCCATGGCCCACAGGCCCAGCCGCTCCACGGCATATGAGATCTTCCCGGACCGGGGCACGAACCCGTGTCCCCTGAATCGGCAGGCGGACTCTCAACCACTGCGCCACCAGGGAAGCTCCCGCAGTTCTTTTAATGAGTTCTTGCAGGATACTTTGCCAACCGCTCTGCAGCCTCTCTTGACGCCTTCTAATTCGTCAGTGTCCCTATAGCATACTGCCCTTTGAGGGGACAAATGCAAAAAAACAGATGTCCAAGTGTGGTGAGAGCTTCTCAAAGTGGGGGTTATAAATACACACCCAAAAAGGCGTGTCAGGCTCTGAGTGGCAGGATTCACAGTACAAACTGGTGTTTCAAAACACAACAGTGAGGCTCTTGGGTGAGAAAACACATTCCCAGGTGTTTGGGCCAGGAATGCGATCAGGAGGCGGAGCCAGCGTTCTTGGCACCAAGCCTTACGTGGGAAGCCTGAGGATCGCCTGTGCGAGACAAAAATGTGGCCGTTTCATGAAAACTTATAAGTAGCCAGAGTAGGGGCTTCCCTGGTGGCGCAGTGGTTGGGAGTCCGCCTGCCGATGCAGGGGACGCAGGTTCGTGCCCCGGTCGGGGAAGATCCCACATGCCGTGGAGCGGCTGGGCCCGTGAACCATGGCCGCTGAGCCTGCACGTCCGGAGCCTGTGCTCCGCAACGGGAGGGGCCACAGCCGTGAGGCCCGCGTACCGCAAAAAAAAAAAAAAAAAAAAAAAAAAAAAAAAAAAAAGAAGTAGCCAGAGTAGGAGGGAGAAAACGGGGAGACTGAGGCGTCCTAGACACCAACAGGCAAGTTCCAAGGAAGGAGGGGCGGTGAGCGGTGTTGCATGCCTTCAAGGTCAAGATAAGATCTGAAAGAGTACTTTGGATTGAACTACAAGGAAGTCCTTGGTGACCTTGCCTGGTAGTGGCAGAGGAGTGGTGGGGACAGAAGCCAGACCACCCCAGGTTATAGAGTGAATGGGAGGTGAGAAAGTGGAGATAGCAAGGATAGACAACTTTCCAGAAGTGTGAAAACAAGTGGCAGGAAAGAGATAGGGTGATTGGAAGGTGACATGGGATTGAGGGAAGGTTGGGATTTTTTTTTATTGTTGTTTATAAGATAAGACTATTTGAACAGGCCTGAATGTTGATAGGAAGCAGAAGGAGGTTGAAGACGATAAAAACTAGCCTTGTAAAACAGGTGGTCAGGTGGTCCTAAAGCGTCTCTTGTTACAAAAGAATGGGAAGTAATGCCACCTGCCGAGAGCGATGGAGCAGATTTGGAAAGGCAGGAAGTCTTGATTGGGTCATTATGGAGAAGGGGATAATGCTTGCTGGGCAGAATTCAAAGACCTATCGCAGTTGGTGACCATCTACAAGAAAGAATGCCACCCAGCAAAGTCATGCCCCAGCAGTGCTCAGCGGCCCCTGTGCAGACCTGGAGAAAGAAGAACCGTTGGATTAATCCAGAGTTGAAGGTTTTTTCCAGGAGGTGGGACAGAGGGACAATGTGGCTGATGTGATGGACCATGGAGACCAAGCTCAAGAGATAAGGTGGTGAAGACAGGCCACTGATGGGAGAAGAAACAGAGAGGCCGGGGTCCAGAGCCCATGCTGTTCAAGACAGTAGCCAATAACCACATGTCACATGTTCCATTTCAGCTTGAATGAGTTAAAATTCAATAAAATGTAAAGCTAAGTTCCTCCGTTGCCCCTGACTTGGACAGCACCAGTAAAGAACTTTTCCATTGGGACGTCCCTGGTGGTCCAGGTGTTAAGACTCCGTGCTTCCAATGCAGGGGGCACAGGTTCAATCCCTGGTCAGGGAACTAAGATCCCATGTGCTGTGTGGACAAAAAAAATTTTTTTGATTAAAAAAAAAAAGATAATTTCCCATCATCACGGGAAGTTCTGTTAGACAGAGCTGGTCTAGAGGGTCAGAAAGATAGAAGTGATGAGGTGGGAATAACTGAGGAGACCATGGTCCCAAACTGGATGCCTGCACCGAGGATTCCAGAGGTGGAACAAAGCTGAGCTGTGGGTGATGACAAGCCTCGCCAAGGGCAAGAGGGGGGTTTCTGCTGGGAAGCAGAGGGGGAGGTGTCTGAAGATGGGGAGGTTGACCAGATGGCCTGCCCACCGGGGATAAAAGTTCCTCAGGACCAGCATCTGGGCTTGCTGACCCAGATGCTGATCTTGAAACCGAGCAGCACCCTGTGGGGCTCCCGGGCACGAGAGCCTTTCTGTTCAGCCTCCATGACCTCTGAGTTCCAAAGGGCAGGTTCAAACAGTTGCTAATCAGGAAGGGAGGGGATGCAGAGACAAGGGGGTAGCAGTCAAGAAAAAATAGTGCAGCCTTGGGACAGGTTCCTGGTTTCGCCTCAAGGGATACACAGAACAATATCTTCGCTCTTTGGCAGAACTAAACCCCCAACAAATGGAAGATGCTAACTACTTGATGAAGCATTCTTCAGAGATCAGATCACCTGAGGCCAGATTAAAGGAATACAGGCCCTTTCATCCTTATTGGCAACCCCGCCCTCGAACCATTGCTGTAAAACTCCTCACCATATTCCCCTGGTTGGGACACACAGTTCTTGAAGGGCACGAACCCGCTATGTCCCCCTTCGCCTGGCAAAGCAATAAAGCTATTCTTTGCTACTTCACCCAGAACTCTGTCTCTGAGATTCGATTCGGCACCAGTGCACAGAGGCCGAGCTTTCGGCATCAACCTCTTCAAAGAAAGAGAAGAGTGACCTCGATGGGGAGGAGAGGAGATGGCATGGATGAGATGTGGATGGGGGGACAACTGTGTGGTTCTGGCCTTAAAGGAGCAGGGGTTGCCGTCATTTTCGTGAAGATGGAAAGAGTAATGGGGATTGAAGAGGAAAACGGTTCCCCCTGCCTGGGCACTGGGTGTGTGTGGTGTGGGTGAAGAACACAGCCCCACTGAACAGCGTGAGTGGGGCCTCAGGGGAGGGCCAGGCTTGGGGGTAAGCATGAAGGCGGCGGGGGAATTGGGGACAACCAGTGAACAGGGTGAGGATGCAGGGGAGGGAGCATCCCATAATGGGGGGGGCACCAGATGGCACAGGCTAATGGTTTGCAAGGGAGGAGGACAGGAGGAGAGTCCGGGCTTTGGAGAAATGAGATGACCTGCGGGACCTTCACCTTGGGCATGACTGAGGGTTTTACTTTTGAAGTCAAACATTTATATAAGGCTTGCTGTGTGCCAAGCCCTCTTCTGAGCACTTTGTCAGTCATGAACTCATAATCCTCGTAAGAACCTTATGAGATAGGGATATTATTAGCTCCATTTTACAGAGGAGGAAACTGAGACTCAGGAAAGTAACTTGCTGAAGCTCATATCACTGATGAGTAGAAGAGCAGGGATTTGAACTGAAATGGTCTGGTTCCAGTGTTTGCAGCTCTTAGTCAGCACCTGTGGGTAAGACGGGCTTGGCTGACATTATCTGATACAAATGGGTCTCAGCCATCTCTAGACAGGAGAGGGGATCCAGGTCTACCAGAAGTATGAGCTGTGACCTGGCTGGACAGTGCTTCTGAGCACACCTGGTCCGGTTAAGAGAACACACGTTAAATGAAGTGGTTCCCAGGACTTCCAACACAGACTGGAAATCGTAGCAGCAGAGGAAACTGATACAGGCACCTGGGCTCCCCAGAAGGTTCAATGGAGTCTGGATTGATTGTGTTACTTTCGGAAACAGAAAGAACTTGACTTCGACACACCTTGATTCCAATTCACAACTTAATTGTGTGACCCTGAGCAAGTTGCTTCAGCCATCGAGGAGGAAACCCATCCGTTTTCTCACGGTGAAATGGGGGTCATCACACTTACCTTATAGGCTTGACAGGGTGATTAGAAAGATGCACCTGTAAAAAGAAAGAAGCTGGCAGAGTAGATGCTCAATATACGATGGTTGAGGGTGTTTGAGATTTTTTTTAGTCTTCTACTCACTCATAATCCTCAGATCACTCACCCTGGAAGAGTTTAGGGGCCTCCTCTCATTTCGGGGCTTTGAGAGCCCAGCTCCCCTGATCAGCCTCATGGAGATCGCTCAAGGGATCCCAGGTTCCTCGATAGGAACGTCAGGAGATGTGACTGTTCCGGAAAGGGTTTTAGAGCATGTAAGAGCGAGCGGGTATAGCGTGTAGGTTTCCTGGGGGGTTTGTCCATTGCGTCGGCGCTGTTTATCCGCATCTTCGCTCAGGCCCTCCCCTATTGCCGGCTTCTTTGCTGAGGATTCCAGAGTTGGGCAGAGAAACCCATACAAACCCCAAATCCGCCAAATCCTTTAATCTATCAGAGCTCTTTGAAGGGGTGAAAAATGCCTGTGGATAAGGGGAACCAGCAGATGTAATTTATTTTCATTTGCGCAAGCTTTTGACAAGGTCCCACCCTGAACACTGTTACAATAAAGAAAATGGGTCACCGTCCGGGGAAGCTTTGTCCTGGGTGGAAGACTGGCCTTGGAGGAAGGAAACAAAGGGTGCAAATAAAAGGATGATTCTCTGGGTGGGGAAAATCGTGGGGGACCTCTGAGCCCAGAGTTGGGGCTTGGCTCACTGAACATTTACACAAAATCTGAAGGAGGGGGTACCCTCAGTGAAACCAGCAAATGTAGAGGTGGGCCTGGAGTGACATCAGGAGGAGGACGGTGAATTGCAGGATCTCCAGAAGTTGTGCACGTGGTACGTGGGACACAGACAGGTTTAGCAGAAGGTGATGTACTGGGGGAGAAATAATTTGAAATACTCTTCTAGGGTGAAAGGTTATCAAGTACAATTGAAAAGTACTATTTTAGGACTCAAATACAAACTCTTTCCCTAAGACAGTTTCTCCGCAGAGGTGCTGTTGGCATTTGGGGCAGAATAGTCGTTCAGCATCCCTGATTCCTGTCCACTAAATGCCACTCGGTCACATCCCACCGCCCCCCTACACACACACATGTCATTGTGACCAATGAAAAATGGCTCCTTTCATTTACAATTTCCTCCTAGAAGAGGCCCCACCCCAGCCCCAGCCCCAGCCCGATCCACTTGAAATTTAGCTCAATGTCTCACTAAGGCCAAAAAAGTAAGACAACTGGCAATACGAACAGGATGCATTTGGGTTTAGGATCTTCTGGGAAGTTCTGGTCATCACATCTCAAAATGCTTGTGGAGGTGGCGATAAGAGCTAGGGACCCAAATAAAGCAAGGGAGGCGACAGAGTGCCAGGAGGGGAGGTGGATTTTAGACAAGGTTCTTGGGGGTGGGGGGGGCTCTCTGAGAAGGATCCAGTAGAGTGATGAAGGGAGCTTTGGGGATATGGTGGGGGGACGGGGGACCATGCGTTCCAGGGAAAGGAAACAGCAAGTGCAAGGGTCCTGAGGCAGAGCTTGACGGGAGGAAGGTCAGTTTGGTGGGGGCTTGGTGAGCGAGATGGGGAGTGGTGGGAAGTAAGGTCAGAGACGTCAGTACAGGCCAGAGTATGCAGAGCCTTGTAGACTTTGATAAGGAATCTGAACTCTTAATGATGAATTCTGGGTACGTCCAAGGCCGTGGAGGCTTTTCCTATAGCTGTTAATATCATATTGTTTCCCTGACGAATCCGTGAGCTTCTTGAGACAAGAACTGTGTCTTTTCCCCTTTGAATCCCCAGTGTTTAACAGACTGCCTGGCACAGAATAGGAGTGCACTACAGATTCATTAAAATTAATCAAAGCACAAAATTATGGGCAGTTGATGTGACCAACTGCAGTAGGCTGAAAAATGTTCCCCACCCCCCACCCCAAGAGACCTATGTCTTAATTCCTGGAACATTTGAGTGTTACCTTATGTGGCAAAAAGGGGTCTTTGCAGATGTGATTAAGGTAAGGATCTTGAGATGGGAAGATCACAGTGGATTGTCTGCGTGGGCCCTAAATGCCATCACATGTTCTTATAAGAGGGAGGGAAAGGGAGATCCGAAACGATAGAAGAGGGAAGGCCACGTGAAGACAGAGGCAGAAATTAGAGTGATGTGGCCACAAGCCAAGGAATATTGGCAGCTACCAGGAGCTGAAAGAAGCAAGGAACTGATTCTCCTCCAGAGCCTCTGGAGAAACCACAGCCCTGGATTTTAATCCAGTGATACTGATTTCAAATTTCCGGCCTCCAGAACTGTGAGAGAATAAATTTCTGTTGTTTTAAGCCACCAAAGTTCATGGGAATTTGGTACAGTGGCCATAGGAACTAATACACCACTAAATTCTAGGAATGCCAGGATTCAGCGGGTCTCTTGTAAAGCTTAAAAGGCGAGCTTGGGTTAAATGAAAGGAACAAAAAGAGGGAGCGCTAACAGTGTGGTTTTGAAACATTCCTGAAGTTTTCCTTTGGCATCCTCTTTTTTTTTTTTTTCTCAGTACGTGGGCCTCTTACGGCTGTGGCTTCTCCCATTGCGGAGCACAGGCTCTGGACGTGCAGGCTCAGTGGCCATGGCTCACGGGCCCAGCCAATCCACGGCATGTGAGATCTTCCCGGACCGGGGCACGAACCCGCATCCCCTGCATCGGCAGGCGGACTCTCAACCACTGCGCCACCAGGGAATCCCCTGAAGTCTTCCTTTGGGTCTTCTTCCCATGAGCTGTGTGACCACTTCGCCCTGTTCTTTACTGCCCACAAGGCTGAGTTCAGTGCCTCCAACATAAGCTTGCCAGGTGCTTGCCGTCTGTATTAACGTAGGATAAACCCCCCTTTCTGGAGGCCAGGGTTGCGGCATCCCTTTACGATTCAGAATGGCTGTGGTTGTGTTAGTAGTCTCCCGGGCCTTTGAGAGAAGAGTTGCCATGATATCCGGGGATTTCAGTCTGCAGTGAAGCCAGAATTCTTCACTTAGAAATGTTTATGAGGTCAGGCATCTTCAGTTCTTCCAGCGTCACAGAGAGCCACAGACCAGGATCCTAGGGGAATGGGTGACTGGGAGACACTGACACACTGAGAAGTGACAGCTGACAGTAGAATTCATCCCAGCCACCACCCAGGGGTCAGGGCAGGTCTTACAACCACCCAACTTACCAAGGGCATTACTGTCTGAGAGCCCAGTGGAGTTAGGAAAGCGTGGGAGCAGCTCTCAGAGAGCATCCACCCGTGTTCCCCTGTTTACAAGTAAGGAGACTGAGGCAGGGCGGCTGAGTGAATTGCCCAGGAGCCAATACTCCAAAAGCCGTCTTCTGAATGACTCCTCAGAATGGACTGTGGGTCACCCCTTCAACCACACCTAGGGAACACCTGCTAAATTCAGTTCTACTAAATTAGGTGGGAAAAAAAATCATGATTTTGTTTTGTTTGTTTTTTGGCTGCGCCGCACACGTGGGATATTAGTTCCCCAGTCAGGGTGGAACTGGCGCCCCCCGCATGGGAAGCACAGAGTCTTAACCACTGGACCACCAGGGAAGTGACAAAAAATTCATGATTGTGGAGGGGGAAATGATTACAAAAAAAAGTTTCTATGCTTCAAGGAGTAAGCTTCTGTTATCTGCAAAAATCAATGATGTGGAACACCTTGTTTTCCCCAAATGTCAGTAAAATGAGGTATTACTGGTCTACACGTCACACAGGGAGAAAACTTAGGGGACTAATTCCAAGAGGCGGTGCGGGACGAAAACCGACATGGACTATTGATTCCAAACAGATTGAGTAAGCGCATGGATTATTGAACTAAAATAAGCTATTAAAGGAAAGTAGGAGTGGCGGGGAAGGAGGTGACCTCTCCTCCACCAATGCTACCATCAGGCAGGGAGTACCACCATGCTAGCCCCCAGAATGATGCCAGAAACTAGACACAAGGCTGGATGGACATGACCTAGCCTAGGGAGCTACCTCTTTGCCTCTGGCTGAGCACCTGGCTTATGAGGCATCCCAGGGATCCCAGGTCCCTAGACCTGTTTGCCAGGAGCTGCTTGGGTAGGCGGTAGGGTGGTGCAGGCTTGGATTGTGTGCCAGGCATACACACTTCCTGACCTTCACACCTCTGTGACAGCGGTTGCTAGGGACTGAATGGTTCTGTCCCTCCCCCCAAATTCATTTGAAGCCCTAATCCCGAATGTGATAGCATTTGGAGGTGGGGCCTTTGGGAGGTAATTAGGTCATGAAGATGGAGCTCTCATGATAGGATTAGTGTCCTTATAAAAGAGACACGAAACTAATATAATGTGACATGTCAATTATATCTAAATTTTTAAAATTTAATTTAATTACAAAAATGTTTTTAAAGAGACATGAGAAACATGACCTGTCTCTCCACCATGTCAGGACACAGCAAGAAGGCAGCCATCTGTAAACCAAGAAGAGAGCCCTCACCAGTAACCAAATCGGCCGGCACCTTGATCTTGGACTTCCCAGCCTCCAGAACTGGGAGAAATGAACATTTGTTGCTCTAGCCACCCAGTCTACGTTGTTCTGTTTATAGCAGCCTGAACTGACAGTGGGCAAATCATTTCACCCCTCTGAGCTTTGACTTCCTCTTCTGAAAAATGTGGATGGTAAAATTATTTGTCCTTTTCCTTCCTTCCTTCCTTCCTTCCTTCCTTCTCTTCCATAGATATCAAAGCATATACAAAAGACCCTGGGGGCTTCCCCGGTGGCACAGCGGTTGGGAGTCCGCCTGCCGATGCAGGGGACGCGGGTTCGTGCTCCGGTCCGGGAGGATCCCGTGTGCCGCGGAGCGGCTGGGCCCGTGGGCCGTGGCCGCTGGGCCTGTGCGTCCAGAGCCTGTGCTCCACAACGGGAGAGGCCACAGCAGTGGGAGGCCCGCGTACCGCAAAAAAAAAAAAAAAAAAAGACCCTGAAGTGTCCAAAGCCCTAGACAAATATAATTTTCATAAAGTCCTGTGGAACCAGTTAACCCAGTGCCTCTACCATCACCATGGTTACGACAGGGATGCTACCCTCTTGAGAGGATGACAAACTGCCCCGGGCAACAGAAGCTCATGTATAGGACGGTGACAACTAGCACTACAGAAAGACTGGACTTTGGTGTTAATGCACATCAATAATCCTTTCCTAATTACCAATTAATATTCATAATAAGTCAACAAGCATGAATAATAAGTATCAATAAAAAGTATCCACTTCAGCTTGGGGTCAAGGTAGATCCCTCGAGAGTGGAGTCTCGTAACGGCAACCACAGTCGTAATCACAACCATAATCACAGCCACAGCCGTAATGACAACCACAGCCATCGTCACGACCACAGTCATAATCACCATCAGGATGGCAGCTCACACTTACAGAACACTGTGCTCGCTGCCAGGCCTGGCCTGGGAACTGGTCATCCAGGGAGCTTGTTGAGGCGATGGTGGTGGTGGAGAGGCTAGAAGGGAAATTGTGAGGAGATTCTATTCTTGGGGAATACGGGGGAGGGAGGGAAAGGCAGACTGTAGGCTCCACGACTGGGGGTAACATCTTTCTCGCTCGCTACTATTTGCCCAACACCTAGCACAGAGCTTGGCACAGAGTGGACACTCAAGAAACGTTTGCTAAAGGAACACTGAGGGGCCCAGACAGGGCGTCCCTGGGGAAGGAGCGGAGACTTCTTGGTGTCCAGGAGACTGTCTGGACCTGAGGTCAGAGGATCGAATTCTCTCTCCATGAGCCTTTGATTCCCAGTAACTCTCCACCCACCTGAAGAAGATTCACGCTGCAGGTCACGTTGGCCTTGCTCAAGAACTCAGATGATGCTGGCATCATCGACATAGCCTAACCCGTGACACACACACACACACGCACACACACACACACAGACACACACACAGACACACACACACACACACACGCACGCACACACACCACGTCTCCTGGCTGCAGAGTTGGAGCCAGGCCTCTGCAGCGGGAAGCAAGGACCCTCCCTGGGCTGGGTGCCCTCACCCTGGATCCGAAGGGCTCAGGAGGCGCTGCCTTCTGCCTGGGCCCCCTCAGCCTCTGCAGCGGGAACCAAGGGCCCTCCCTGGGCTGGGTGCCCTCGCCCTGGATCCGAAGGGCTCAGGAGGCGCTGCCTTCTGCCTGGGCCCCTCGGCCAGGATCTGATTTTCTCATCATCTGGATAGTCTCAGCAGCTCGCAGCACAGGGATGAACCAGCCTGACCTTTCTGGAGGTTTGTTTAAAGCAGAACAATGTTTGTCTTGTCCAAACACTATGAATTACTCCAGAGAATCCTGACCAGTTTTACAATCCGCAGCTACAAACGGCTTACATAAATAGGGACTCGGCCCCTCCCCGGCCCCCCTCTGTTCCTAACAGCTTCTCCCCCGCCCCCCACCCCCGACTTTCTTCCACTCTTCCAGGCCTTCCCCCTGTGCCCCTTCACGCCTTCTCTCCTCTGAGCCCCAGCCTGGTGAAGGGCAGGTGTCGGCTGTTCTGGGCCACGGCTCGCACCTGGGTTATTGCTGGCACAGCTGTGGACGGCTCAGGACGGGCTGCTCTGGCCCTGGCGTGGGCCGGGTTTGCCCGGCTAAGAGGGGCCCCTGGGCACATTGGTACTGTCTGTGTGGGGCCTGCCATGCACAGAGTTGGGTCCAGCTGTGAAAGCGCGTTGGTTAGAGGAGCCCCCTAGGATTGGGGGTCCAACGCCCAGTCAGCCCGCGGCCCACTTGGACCATTCCTCGTCTGGCGGGGTACTCAGCTCCCCCGCAGCTGATGCCGCATAGGCTGCACATTCAGGGGATCCGGAGGCAACTCCTAGAGGTGCACCCCACCCACCACTGGCCTCCAGTGGGGGGTGGGAGACAGTAAAGGCTGTTCTGCCCATTGAATATGAGCCACAGAAAGCGGGGGGCGGGGGGGCTGCGGTCCCGGGAGGGGAAGGGCTGCTGAGGAAAGAGCGCAGTTTGGGCTGGATTTCCCTAAATATAGTTGCTATCCCACCAGTGTGGAAAGGCTTTGGGAAGCCTGTGGAAAATGTAGATTTCTGGGCCCCTCCCCAGGCCTACAGAAGCTTGCGGGTGGGGATGGGGGAGCTGATGCTCAGGCTTTGAGATTCACTTCTCTGCATGAAAATCCCCACCCGTTCAAGTCCTCTGACTGACTAGCTGGATGACACCTGCCAGCCACTTTGGGTCTCAGCATCCCCATCTGTACAATGGCCCGAGAATCTTCGAAAGGCCCCTTCCAGCTCTTAGAATGCGTGGTTTCAAGGAGAGTTGGCTACCAGAACCCAGAAGCAGCAAAGGTGGGAGCAGCCCGAGAAAAAATCGACGGAGTCCTTAAACTCCGAGGAGAGGTGTTGGTGAATACTTGGGGAGGCGCCCGGGGAGCTGTGAGTGGTGCGTGGAACCCTTCCACCGAGGGCCCTACACTTGGCGCCAAGTGTGATCTCATTTCGTCCTTGCTTTGCAGACAAGGAAACTGAGACTCAGAAGGGAGGAGGGACTGCTGAGAAGTTGGTGAGTGGCCGGGATTCGATCCCAGACACACCCTGGGACACCCATCTGGCCATTCCAGAAACGTCTCTTCCCGCGCTAGCTACTTCCCTTGTTGTTCCAGCCTCTCAACCCCGCTGAGGTTGGACCTTAGGGCTAGAGCTCCTTCTCTTCCCCCGACGGTAAAGTCCCACTGGGCGGAAGGGCCCAGGGCCAAATCGGCCCCGCGAGCTGGACGCGCAGTGAGCCCCCCCCCCCCACCGCAGGAAAATCAAGCGCCAGGAGCTTCACCCTGGAGAGAGCCAAGTCCACCCTGCCCACCCCGAGGCTCCGCAGCCGGGCTGGGGGCGCCGTCGGGGCGCCGTCGTCGCGGTTAGAGCTGCGTCTGCGGCGCACAATCCTCCTTCGCCGGAAGGAAGGGGGCGCCGCCAGGAGGAGGCTCCAGCTTTCAGAGCGCGCAGACGTTTGTGCCCAACATTCGCCGGGGCGACTCATGGTGAGAGGATAAAGCCGCCGTCACCCGCTCAGCCGATGCTCCGGGGCAGACCCTAGGGTGCCGTTAGGAGTGGCAAGCTGGAGGCGGGGGAGGGCACGGTGTCACATCCCCAGCCCCGCAGGCGAAGAGCTGTTGTCGCGGGGAACCCGAAATCAAACGTCTGGTGAGGGTCCGGACTGCACCAGCGGGCCCTGTCTCTACGATCTCGGCTTGTGCACTGGATTCCATTTGCAATTTGGGATCCAGAAACTTGCTGTGTGACCTCAGGCAGCCGCGGACGGCTCTGGGCCGCGGGTCCTCTTTTGCGAACCTCGGGTTTGGGACGGACGCTCTCCCAGCTCAGCTCCAAAGTCCGCGCCTCGGATTAGCTGCGCCTCCTTCTAGTTTAGCATTTGATTTTCTAATCAAGCTCTTTGTCCCCTGCGGCCTTAACCCGAACCCCCTGCTTCCCCGTTTCCCCTAGGGCCCCGCCTGGGTCTCGCTCTCGCTCGACTTTCCCGTCGAAGGCAGTCGAGTGAGTGATTCCCGGGAGCCGAGGCCGAGGCCGGCGGGTCCGCGGCGCGGGCCGGGCTGTATGGAAATGGCCAGAGGAGCCGGCGGGCGCGGCGGCGATTTATTCAGGGAGTGACAGCCCCTTTGAGCGCTCAGCGAATGGCATTTTCTGTCTGTGAAAGCCTTTCTTCCCACTTCTTCCCACCTCTGTTCAGATTAGCCCGGGGGATGAATGCGCCCATTATCCAGCCCGCTGACCATTCTGAAACGCCAAATTAATTACTAAGCACTGAATCAGGCGCCGGGGCCGGGGCACCGGGAGGTGTGAAAATAGCGAGCGACTGGAGCTGGGGAAGGCGAGGGGCGCAGCGCCGAGAGGCCGGGCGGGGTGGCCCGGGGCGCAGGCGCTGGCGCGGGCGCGGCGGGGCCGGGGAGGGCTTGGCCGGCCGCCGAGCGCGACCTGCCGGCGTGACCGGGCGCGACCGCGGGGCGAGCGGGCTGCCGGGGCCCGGGGCGTGCGGCAAGGCGCGGAGCGGGGGTGGCGGCTCCAGCGGGCTGGGCTCGCCGGGGGCGCGGCCGGAGCGCGCCAAGTGAGCGGGGCGCGGGGCCGAGGCTGGAACGTGCGCCGCGCGCCGGTAACTCCCCGGCATCATCGCCAGGGACGGCCGCCCCCAGACGGCCCCGGCCCGAGGCCGCCCCTCCGTCCCCTACCAGGCGCTCGCCGCTCCAGCTGCCCTCCGAGGCCTTCAAGCAACTTGGGTACCGCCCGGCCACCGTGGCCCCGGCCGAAGCTTTCCGAGCGCGAAGGCCCGGGCACCCCACCGGGCCCCGACTCCGGCTCGGCGGACCGCACTTACCTCCCGAGGCGCCGGGCGGGAGAGGGAGGCGAGCTCTCGGCGGCTCCAGCTGGAGTGCGCTGGGCGCGGAGAGCGCGCGCCTTTAAGACTCCTCCCCGAGACTCCGCCAGGTGGTGTCAAGCCGGCCGGGCCCTCCCGGCTCCCTGCTCCCCAGCCCGCCCCGGGCAGAGCCCAGCCGCTCGCTCCCACTCGGCGCCCCGCCGCGCCCGCTCCAGCGGAGAACAGGATGGGTGTGATTTGGGACCCAAGGATGCTCAAGAGGAAGGCACCCATCCTACCCACTCCAGCTTTGGTGGATGGAGGAATCTCTCTTTGGCCGGATGCTGAGGGTGGGGGAGGGAGAGGCGAGGACTGAGAAGTCTTGTCCGAGGACTTCCGATTCGGTCCCCACTGTCATCACGCCAGGACGCGCCTTAAGTCCGAGCGAAACTGGTCCTCTCGCCCTTGATCCAAGATGGCGAGTGACACGCCTCCCCCAGTCACCGCTGAAATGACTGAAGCGATAAAATAGAGAACTGTCGCCACTTGAAACTAGGGAAATGTGATATTCACACTCCTGAAACAAAAGTTTAAGAGGACCCGAGGGAAGGTTGAAGGAACTCCACCTCCAGCAGGCGAGAAGCAGGGGTCGGCCCGGGACGCGCAGAGAGTAACCCTCTCTCCCGGTGCCTCCTCCGAGCTCAGGGGGCGAGTTCACGCGCGCGGCCGGCACCTGGGGACCCTCCGCCGACCTCACCGCCGCTGCAGGGCACACGTTTGCAGGCATAAACTGCGATTCTAGCTTCAGGCCGTTATTAAAATTTTACATCATGTGTCTTCTCTTTCAAAAATTATTTTTTGACATTTGTTGAGATTTCAAACTGCATTAGTAGTTAACTCAGGTTTTCTGTCTTCGTTATTTTATGTAAACGTCTTCCTCATTCCTGAGTTGCTTATTTTGATTAATTTCTCACACAACTGAAACCGATTCATCATCTTCTGATTTTTATAGTTGCAGAAATTTCTCCTAGGTTTTAGAGACTAACATCATTCAGAGCCTTTCATCTTTGGGGGGCCAGCTGGCTTTAGTTTACTTTCTTAAAAGAAAAAAAATATATGGGCTGTATTACTGCCTTCTTTACTAATTGTGCCCTAGGATTAGTCCCTTCTCTCTTCACATTCACTGTGTCACCTGTAAAATGAACAAATTGGGCTACACGATTGCTGTGGTCCCATCCAGCTTCAACGACCCGGGAGTCTACAAAGCAATGGTCCTACCACAGTGAGCTACCACTTCACACCAACGAGGATGCTATAAAAGAAAAGACAGATAATGACAAGTGTGGGCAAGGATGTGGAGAAACTGGAACCCTCATGCATCCCTGGTGGGAATGGAAAAAATTGGTGCAGCCATTGGAAAAGTCCTGGCAGCTCCTCAAAAGGTTAAACAGACAGTTACCATAGGATCCAGCAATTCAACTCCCAGGTATATACTCAAGAGAAAGGAAAACATACGTCCACACAGAAACCTGTACACCAATATTCATAGTAGCATTATTCACAGTAGCCCCAAAGTGGAAACAATCCAAATGTTCATCAACTAATGAACGGACAAATAAAATGTGGCATATAATAATACAATACAATAATACAATACAATAATACATAATACAATATTATTCAGCCATAAAAAGAAGGAAGTACTAATACATGCGACAACATGGATGAAGACAGTATGCCAAATGAAAGAAATGTCACCAAAGGTGACATATTATATGGTTCCATTTACTATGAGATGTCTAGAACAGGCAAGTCCATAGAGGCAGAAAATAGATTTGTGATTGCCTGGGGCTGGGGGTTGGGGGGAGTGCTAATGGGAGTGGGCTTTCTTTGGGGGATAAAAATTGATTGTGGTGATGGTTACACAGCTCTGTGAATACACTAAAACCATTGTATTGTACACTTTAAATGGATGAATTTTATGGTATGTGAATTGTATCTCAATACAGATGTTCTATTACAAAATACTTACCGTGTCTGTGTTCTCATGAAGCTTACAGTATAATCGGGGGATTCAGAGCCCTACAATCTGCCCAAGGAACGAGGCACCCTCTTCACACTTACGCACCAAGATTTCCGTGGCCCAGACAAAGGCAAGACTTTTCTGGATCTGTCCTAAGACAGGTATTAACTTTCTATTCTTCTTCCTCTCTTTCGGAAATCCTCCAAATGGCTGCAGGTAGCCCTGCAGACTCAGTAGTCTGACTCTCAGATTAGGGTCTCCCAAGAGAGCAGTCACTTGCAAGGCCATAGCACAGTTATTAAGAGTAGCAACTGTAGGGCTTCCCTGGTGGCGCAGTGGTTAAGAATCCGCCTGCCAATGCGGGGGACACGGGTTCGAGCCCTGGTCCTGGAAGATCCCACATGCTGCGGAGCAACCAAGCCCGTGCGCCACAACTACTGAGCCCACGTGCCTAGAGCCCGTGCTCCGCAACTACAAGAGAAGCCTGCGCACCGCAACAAAGAGTAGCCCCCGCTCACTGCAGCTAGAGAAAGCCCACAAGCATCAACGAAGACCCAATGCAGCCAAAAATAAATTAAAAAAAAAAAAAAAAGGTAGCAACTGTAGAGCCAGGCCTCCAGGGTTCAAATCCCAGCCCTGCCTCTCACTATCTACCCGACATAGTCAATTCACTTACCTTCCCTGTTCCTCAGTTTCCCCCTGTGCACAATGGGGATAACAGTGCCTATTTAATTAGGATTATGGCAGGGTTAAATGAGTTAATATATGTAAAATGATAGCACGTGGTAGGCTATCATAAGTGTTAGCTGATGATACTACTGGGGTATTATTGTTATCCATCGGCAGGGTCAAGCATAGACCTGCTACTTTCCTATGTCACACTAGGTGGCGCAATCGCACCACTTCGGACAACGAAAGTGGCCCCTTGGGTCCCTTGCACGGTTAACTCTGGACTTTGATAAACCATGCAAGGAGAGCTGCGGTTGCGATTCCATCTGTGAACTGTACATAGTAATATCACCTACAGTGCAGCAAATTTCTCTAATCAGTGCCACTCACTGGAAAAAAATTCTCTCCTATCCAGAGAAACCAGCGCATGGGTACAAATAAAATGCATGGTCTGGGTAAAATGTTAGATCCATACCAGCTCAGGTGCTGCCATCCAACCAAGGCGGTGAGGCCCATGTGTGTTTCCCCACAGCATCCTCCTCCTTTTTATTACACATATCTGGTAACAGTCCCCCTTATCATCCTGAAGTGAAATTTCTAGACAATACAAATAACATAATTTCTCCTCTGTGTCAATACCATGCCCTGATGGTAATATAAGGAAGAAAGAAAAAGAAAGTCAGGTAGAGTCAAATAACTGCATTTCAATAGGCAAATGCTCTGAATAGAATTACCAAGAGGACCGCGGGAACAAATGGCACCTGATAGGGGTGTATTGCTCTGGTGGTTCAAACATCTAGAGTGGCGTTGCCCTGGGCAGCGTGATTTTCCAAAGTGGTCAGCAGTTGTGGGTCAAGTTGCCTTCCTGGAAATGTTAGTATGTGTAAAAATTGTGAATCAAGACAAAACAAAACAAATCCTTTGTGTTCATAGACAAAATAAAATTAGGCTCGGGGCACAGATGGTTTTTCGTCTTTATGAACGTCCAGTGGGACATTTAAAAGTTGTACGGGAAGTTGTGTTGTGATTGTCCCCAGTGTGCAGTGCAGATGTCCGCACCTCTGGCTTCTGACTACTAAACAGGAGTAGTGTCCCCCATCACTGTGACAGCCAAAACCACTTCACCACAAATTTTCAGTTGAACAATAGCATCTCCACTGAGAACCACTGGTCCAGGGTCAAAATTGCTTCGGGCATTTCCAGCAAAGCTAGCACTCGATCTGCTTAGGGCTCAACTTGTCAAAGGCATTGGCTTTTCTCTAGTCTACACAAATACACTTGTCTGGGACCAGAGTGGGGACTCGAAGGGGGTTGCAGAGAGAGGGAGGCTGTGGGATGCGGCTGTTTCCTCTGAGCGTCTCCCTTCCTTGTCCAGGAAGAGGAGGCCTGAGGATGAAGGTTGGTCTCGCCTGCCAATCTCGGGCACAACCCAGCGGTCTGTTTGAGGCTTTTCCTAAAACCCAGCTGGGAAGTAAATCAGCGGAGACATAATCCTGATTTTAGCCACAGGGGCCAGGGCCTCTGAGCAAACCCCTGGCTTATGAGAACTTCCTGCTGTACATTTGCTTGGCACGTCAATCTCAAGCTATTCTTGTTCTGCTTTCTCAGGGATGGGGCCAGCAAGCCCAGGGCTCCTGGGGACAAGATTTTGACATACTGGCATGTACAGGCTTGCTCACTAGCTCCATTAATTATGTCCACCTCCACCCGCTGTGGGGCATTTTCCGGTCCTTGCATCTGGCCCTTCCTTTCTCTCGGCAGCTACGGCATCAGCCCCCGCCTCCCCACCCCAGCTTTCAGCTTGTTTGTCTCAAGAGGCAGGTAAGACATGACCCAATCCCCCTGCTGGTATTCCTGGAATTCAGCTGGTTTAGCAAAGCAGGACTGGATCTCTCCTGAGCAGGGCAGCTGCGTCTTTCCGTACACATTCCATCACTCCTGCCGATTGATGTCTCGGGGCCAGCTGGTCATCTACGACACAGGTTTTGACGCCTCAAGAATTCCCTCCCAGACTCTCTGGTCTTAAAAGGGCAGCTGAAGGGCCCAGGAGCCTTCCCGTCATCAAACGAAACTGTCAGAAGCCTGTAACTCGGTGTATTTCTGCTCTGCAGAAAACAGTCCAGATGGCTCCTCGCTGAGGCATCCATGCACCTGCAGCCGTAAGCCTTCATGGTGTATCCAGTGACTAGACATTCAGCGACCACCTCCTGTATGCCAGCCATTCTGGGTGCAGTGGGAACCTGGCAGACACAGTTCCTGTTCTCCTAAGATGTACAGTCTATGGGGACAAGATAGGCATTCAGTAAACAATAACACAGACAGCGATGGGATTGCAGCTGAGATCAGCATTACAAGTAATACAGGAGCCACGTGAAGGAGTGTATCACAAAGGCTGGGGTGGGACAGGGGACTGGGGACTGGGGCGTCACGGAGGAGGTGACATCATGTTGAAACGTGAGGGATGAGAAGGTGTTAGCCAGGTGAAGAGAGCGGGGAAGAGCCTTCCCAGGGGCGGAAACAGCCCAGGTGAAGGCCTGAAGTCAGATAGCAGGTTGGAGTGGTCAGAAAATCCTAACAATAGCCAACACTTATGGACCATTCACTATGCGCCCAGCCTGTTCTAAGAACTTTACTACAGGGATTAGTTCTTCTAATGCCCACAATGCTATGAAATAAGGTATTGTCAGCCCCGTTTCACAAAGGAGGCCACGGAGGCATAGAGAGGTTAAGTCATTATCCCGAAGTCCCACAGCTACAAAGTGGCAGAGCCAGCATTTAGACTCGGGTCATTTGACTCAGAAAACTGTATCCTTTTTTTTTTTTTTAATAGATCTTTATTGGAGTATAATTACTTCACCATACTGTGTTAGTTTCTGTTGCACAAAAAAGCGAATCAGCATATGCATACATATGTCTCCATATACCCTCCCTCTTTTTTTTTTTTTTTTTGGTACAAGGGCCTCTCACTGTTGTGGTCTCTCCCGTTGCGGAGCACAGGCTCCAGACGCGCAGGCTCGGCGGCCATGGCTCATAGGCCCAGCCGCTCCGCGGCATGTGGGATCTTCCCGCACCGGGGCACGTGTCCCCCGCATCGGCAGGTGGACTCTCAACCACTGCGCCAACAGGGAAGCCCATATCCCCTCCCTCTTGAGCCTCCCTCCCACTCTCCCTATCCCACCCCTCTAGGTCATCGCAAAGCACGGAGCCAATCTCCCTGTGCTATGCTGCTGCTTCCCACCAGCCAACTATTTTACATTAGGTAGTGTACGTATGTCGATGCTATTCTCACTTCACCCCAGCTTCACCCTCCCACCCCATGTCCTCAAGTCCATTTTCTATGTCTATCTCTTTATTCCTGCCTTGCAAATAGGTTCATCAGTACCATTTTTTTTTTTTTTTTAGATTCCATATATATGTGTTAGCATACGGTATTTGTTTCTCTCTTTCTGACTTACTTCACTCTGTATGACAGACTCTAGGTCTATCTACCTCACTACAAATAACTCAATTTTGTTTCTTTTTATGGCTGAGTAATATTCCATTGTATATATGTGCCACATCTACTTTATCCATTCATCTGTCTATGGACATTTAGGTTGCTTCCATGTCCTGGCTATTGTAAATAGTGCTGCAATGAACATTGTAGTGCATGTCTCTTTTTGAGTTATGGTTTTCTCAGGGTATATGCCCAGGAGTTGGATTGCTGGGTCATATGGTAGTTCTATTTTTAGTTTTTTAAGGAACTTCCATACTGTTCTCCATAGTGACTGTATCAATTTACATTCCCACCAACAGTGCAGGAGGGTTCCCTTTTCACCACACCCTTTCCAGCATTTATTGTTGCTAGATTTTTTGATAATGGCCATTCTCACTGGCATGAGGTGATACCTCATTGCAGTTCTGATTTGCATTTCTCTAATAATTAGTGATGTTGAGCATCTTTTCATGTGCCTCTTGGCCACCTGTATGTCTTTCTTGGTGAAATGTCTATTTAGGTGTTCCACCCATTTTTTAACTGGATTGTTCTTTTGATATTGAGCACCATGAGCTGTTTGTATATTTTGGAGATTAGTCCTTTTTCTGTTGTTTCATTAGCAAATATTTTCTCCCATTCTGAGGGTTGTCTTTTTGTCTTGTTTATGGTTTCCTTTGCTGTGCAAAAGCTTGTAAGTTTAATTAAGTCCCATTTGTTTATTTTTGTTTTTATTTCCGTTACTGTAGGAGGTGGGTCAAAAAAGATCTAGCTGTGGTTTATGTCAAAGTGTTTTTCCTACGTTTTCCTCTAAGAGTTGTATCTTTTTTTTTTTTTTTTTTTGCAGTACGCGGGCCTCTCACTGTTGTGGCCTCTCCTGTTGCGGAGCACAGGCCCAGCCGCTCTGCAGCATGTGGGATCTTCCCGGACCGGGGCACGAACCCGTGTCCCCTGCATCGGCAGGCGGACTCTCAACCACTGTGCCACCAGGGAAACCTGAGTTGTATCCTTTTTTTAAAAAATTAATTTTCCCACAGCTTTATTGAGATATAACTGACATACAATATTGTGTAAGTTTAAGGTGTACAATGTGATGGTCTGATACATGTACGTCATGAAATACTTACCACAATAAGGTTAGTTAACACACCCTTCATCTCACACAATTACCGTTTTGTTGCTATTATTGTTGTTGTTATGATGAGAAAATTAAAGCTCTACTCTCCTAACAACTTTCAAGTATACGATAAAGTATTGAGAACTATAGTCACCTTGCCCTACCTTAGATTCCCAGAATACATTTATCATATATTGAAAGTTTGTACCCTTAGACGAAAATCTCATTTCCCCCACCCCTCATATAGTACTTTTATTTCTAATTTTTTGAATACTGTTTTCCATAGTGGCTGTACCAATTTAAATTTCCACCAACAGTACACCAGGGTTGCCTTTTCTCCACATTCTCCCCATTTGTTATCTCTTGTCTCTTTGACAGTAGCCATTCTGACAGATAAGGGGTGCTATCTCACTGCAGTTTTGACTTGCATTTCCCTGACGATTAGTGATGTTGAACATCTTTTCATATACCTGTTGGCCATTTATATGTCTTCTCTGGAGAAATGTCTATCCAAGTCTTCTGCGCATTTAAAAAATCTGATTGTTTATTGCTATTGAGTTGTATGAGTTCCTTGGATATTTTGGACATTAGCCCCTTTAAAGATGGGTGGTTTGCAAATATTTTGTCCCATTTTGTAGGTTGCCCTTTATTTTTGTTGTTGTTGTTGTTTCTTTTGCTGGGCTTTTTAGTTTGATGTAGTCCCACTTGTTGATTTTTGCTTTGGTGTTTATACTTTTAATGTCATATCTAAAAAATCATCCAAAAATTTCCAAAACTCCAAGACTGATGTCAAGGAGCTTTCCCCTATGCTTTCTTCTAGGAGTTGTATGGTATCAGGTCTTATGTTTAAGTCTTTAATCCATTTGGAGTTAATTTTTGTGTGTAGTGAAAGATAGGAGTCCAATTTCATTCTTCTGCATGTGAATATCCAGCTTTTCCAGCACTATTATTGAAGAAACTATCCTTTCCTTATTGATTATTCTTGGCTCCCTTGTCAAATAGTAGTTGACCATATGTGTGTGTGTTTATTTCTGAGCTCTCTGTTTCATTCATCCACGTGTCTGTTTTTATGCCAGTACCATACTGTTTTGATTATTATACCTTTGTAATACATTTTGAGATCAGGAATTGTGATGCCTCCAGCTTCATTCTCCTTTCTCAAGATTGCTTTGGCTATTTGGAGTTTTTTGCAGGTCCATAAGAATTTTAGTATTTTTTTTTCTATTTCTGTGAAAAATGCCATCGGTATTTTGATAGGGATTGCACTGAATCTATAGATGGCTTTAGGTATTATGGATATTGAAACAATATTAACTTTTCCGATCCGTGAACACAGGATATCTTTCCATTGTGTTTTCTTCAATTTCTTTCTTTTCTTGTAGTATCCCTGTCTGGATTTGGTATTAAGGTAATGCTGGCCTCGTAAAATGAGTTTGAGAAGGACTGGCATTAATTCTTCCTTAAATGTTTGGTAGAATTCACCCATGAAGACATCTGGTCCTAGGTTTTTCTTTGTTGGGAGGTTTTTAATTACTGCTTAAATCTCCTTACTAGTTATTGGTCTGTTCAGATTTTCTACTTCTTCATGATTCAGACTTGGTAGGTTGTATGTTTCTAGAAATTTATTTATGAATTCTAGGCTGTTCAATTTGTTCATCATAGTCTCTTATGAGACTTTGTATTTCTGTAGTATCAACTGTAATGTCTCATCTTTCATTTATAATTTTGAGTCCTCTCTTTTTTTTCTTGGTAAGTCTAACTAAGCAGTCTTGTTTATCTTTTTAAAAAAACAACTCTTAGTTTTGTTGATCTTTTCTATTGCTTTCCTATTTAATTTATTTAACTCTACTCTGATTTTTGTTGTCTCCTTCCTTCTGATTACTTTGGGCTTAGTTTGTAAAGTTAGGCTGTTTATTTGAGCTTTTATAAAATGTAGGCATTTATCACTATAAAATTCCCTCTTATCACTGCTTTTGCTGCATCCCATCACTTTTGGCATGTTGTGTTTCCATTTTCATTTGTTTCAATATTTTTTATTTCCCTTTTGATTTTATCATGACCCACTGATTGTTCAGGAGTGTGCTGTTTAATTTCCACATATTTGTGAGTTTTCCAGTTTTCTTTCTGTTAGTAATTTCTAGTTTCATACCACTGTAGTTGGAAATGATACTTGGTATGATATCAGGCTTTTAAAATTTGGTAAGTCTTGTTTTGTAACATAACATCCTGGAGAATGTTTTATGTGTACTTGAGAAGAATTTGCATTCTGCTGCTGTTGAATGGAATGTTCTGTATATGACTGTTAGGTCTATTTGGTTTGAAGTACAGCTCAAGTCCAATGTTTCCGTACTGATTTTCTGTCTAGATGATCGATCCATTGTTGAAAGTGGGGTACTGAAGTCCCCTACTATTATTGTATTCTTTCCTACTACTCCTTTCAGGTCTGTTAATATTTACTTAATATACTTAGGTGCTCTGATGTTGAGTGCACATATATTTAACAATTGTTAAATCCTCTTGATGAATTGACTTCTTTGTTATTATATAATGATCTTCTTTGTCTCTTGTTACAGTTTTTGACTTAAAATCCATTTTGTCTGATATAAGTTTGACTACCCCTGCTCTCTTTTGGTTTCCATTTGCATGAAATATCTTTCTCCATCCCTGCACTTTGAGCTTATGTGTGTCCTTAAAGCAGAAGTGAGTCCCTTATAGGCAGAGTTTTTTTTTTTAATCCATCCAGCCACTCTATTCCTTTTGATTAGAGAATTTAATCCATTTATATTTAAAGTAATTATTGATAGGTAAGGACTTACTATTACCATCTTGTTAATTGTTTTCTGGCTGTTTTGTAGGTCTTTTGTTCTTCTTCCTTTCTTGCTGTCTTCCTTTGTGAATTGATGATTTTTTTGGAGTAGTATACTTTGATTTCCTTCTCTTTATCTTGCATGCATCTACTGTAGGATTTTGTTTTGTGGTTACCTTGAGGCTTACTTGAAACATCTTACAGATATAGCTGTCTATTTTAAGCTGTTAACAATTTACCTTTAAATGCATACAAAAACTCTACCCTTTTACTTCCCTCCTCCCATTTTAGTTTCCGATTTCCTCGTTTACATATTGTAATATTCTGTATTCATCAACAAAGTATTGTAGCCACAGCTATCTTAAATACTTTTATCCTTTAACCTTTATACTAGAATTAAGTGGTTAACACACCACCATATTACAGTATTAGAGTATCCTAAATCTGACTATTTATTTTACCAGTGAGTTATACATTTCCACATGTTCTCATGTTACCAATTAGTGTCCTTTTGTTTTGACTTAAAGAACTCCTTTTAGCATTTCTTGTAAGGCAGATATAGTGGTGATAAACACTCTAAGTTTATGTTTTTTGAGGAAAGTCTTTATCTTGCCTTTATCAGCTTTGAAATCATTTGAGAGGCAGTGTGAGTAGTTAAGGAACAGACCCCAGCCCACCTGCTTTAGAAACCCCAGCCCTGCCGTGTACTTAACATTTGAATCTAGGTAAGTTATTTAGCCTCTGGACGTCCATTTCCTCATCTCTAAAGTGGAGATAATAATAGTACTGACTTTTTAAGGTTGTTAGTGGATTAAATGA
This sequence comes from Leucopleurus acutus, assembly GCF_964270905.1. Lineage (NCBI taxonomy): Eukaryota > Metazoa > Chordata > Mammalia > Artiodactyla > Delphinidae > Leucopleurus > Leucopleurus acutus. Next base: position 53,049,851 of record NC_139161.1, on the reverse strand, counting down.
CATGTTACACAGAAAACACTTAGAAGGCTACTGGTCCGCCTTAGATTTCATCAGATGCTGCCCCTGTGAGGCCTGGCACCCCACCAGCCACAGATGGATAGATGGCAGGGCCTGAGCAGCTGGCACTGGAACCAGAGACCGTGATATTCCTACGGGTTATTTTTTGGCCCTGCTGGCCTGGAGTCAGGACTATCATTACAGCCAAGGACCTAGACCCAGGCAGCCTTGAGTGGCACCCACTGTGTTGGCAAACCCCTCTGAGTGCTGGCTGGCAGGTGGTTCATGCCCAGGAAGCCTCTGTGTATGTCACAGACAATTACACCAAGAGTTATACCTCCACTGTCAACAGAGTGTGCCTGTGAGGGTTTGGAGGTGGGTGGAAGGCGAGGAGGAGGTGGTCTGAGGCTGTAAGGTCTGGGCAGAGAAAAGGGCAGGAGACTCTGTCATGGGTAGTTTATATTCTCCCTCGGCTAAAGGCATAAACTCCTCTTTCTAAAATACTAGCACCCTCTAGTGGGAGTAAGTCTCCATTCACACTTCAGGATTCTTAACCTGGAGTTGCTGAATTTAGAGGGGAAAAATATACATCTTCATTTTCAATCACTGCCAACTGAAATCGAGCATTTCCTTCAATAATGGATGTAGGCAACAAGCCACAGGGGTGCCAATAAACAGAAACTGTGACTTTATCACCAATAAATTAACAAGTATTTTTATATCACGTTACAGTTGTTGCAGATAACATTACAGTTGTTGCAGAAATATCATTTACATTTATCACTACTTTGAAACTATGCCAGCAATTATCTCTGCCCCGGAGCATGTTATTTAGCACATTAATAAAGAAGCACATATGTTATCAGACTTCCAATTTGTTTTTATTTATATTGAAGCTGTAATACAATATAATTGTTTTCTTTTGAGTCCTGTGTGTTCTATTTTATGCACTTAAAAACATTATCCTGAAATAGGGTCCACAGGCTTCACTGGGCTGCCAAAAGGGTCCATGTTTTGCAGATTCTATTTCATTATAGGTTATTACAAAATAATGGGTACAATTCCCTGTTGCTTATCTATACCTGATTCTTTTTTTCTGAATCCAGATGTTTTTATTTCAAATTTACTGTTCTTGGCAACATCCAATAACTCATTAACTACTCTTTCAAAAACAGCTTTACTGAGATAAAGTTCACATGCTATACAACTCACCTATTTAAAGTATACAGCTAAATGTTTTTTTTGTATAGTCAGAGAGGTGCAACCATTACTAAAATAGACATTTTCATCACCCCCAAAGAGAAACTCCATACCCATCAGCAGTCAATTCCCATTTTCCCAACCATCCTACCCTTAAGCAACGACCAATTTACTATTTTCTGTCTCTATGAATTTGCCCATTCTGAACATTTCATATAAATAGGATCACACAATAAGGGATCCTTTGTAAATGGTTTCTTTCACTTAGAATAAAGTGTTCAAGGTTCATCTATGTTGTAGCTTGTGCCTGTTTAAAGAGGATGCTTCCAATATTTTCTTATTAAAACTGTTTGTTTATTATAGGTATTTGATAGATACCTTATTTCAGGTTAAGGAAGTTCTATTCCTAGTTTTCTAAGACCTTTTTTTCCCATAAATTGAGAATTTTACCAAATGCCTTCTCCGTATCCAATCAGATAATTACACAATGTTTCTCCTTTTACACTGTTTAGATCATGAATGACACTACAGAATTTTCTAGTGTCAAATTACCCTTGCATTTCTGGGATAAACCCAAGTGGTCATCACACATAGTCATTTTCAGCCTCCTAATATCTCTGCATCTAGATTCACAAATAAAATTGGCCTGTAATTTTTGTTTTCTCTACTGTCTTTATTGAGTTGGGATATCAAGGTTATGGTGCCCTTATACAATGACTTGGGGATGATTCCTTCCTCTTCAGTTGTCTGAAACAGTCAGTCTACATTTGGAATGAACTGTTCCTTGGAAGTTTGCTAGAACTCACCTGTAAAGTCACCTGGGTCTGAGACTGTTTTTGTAAAAAGGTCTTAGATTTACTGCTTCAATGTTTCAATAAATTACGGAATTGTAGGCCTTCTATTTCTTCTTAAGTCGGTTTTATTACTTTTTCTAGGAAAAAAATTCCCATTTCATCTAAGTTTGAAAGTGCATTAGCATGACGTTACCGAACAATTGTATCACATTGTAATTTTCATAGCCTTCACTGTGTCTGTAGTTGCGTCCCCTTTTACAACCCTAATATCATCTCCCTGTGCTTTCTATTTCTTATCTCTCTTGCCAGATGTGTGTTTGTCTTTTCAAAGAACCACCTTTTGGTTTTATTTGGTTCTCCCTGTTTTCTATTTGATTTTGGCTTTTATTTTTATTTCCCTTTTTAGGGGCAGGGCGGGGACTTATTCTATTATCCTTTTTATAACTTCTTAGAAACTTAGCTAAGGAATTTCAGCCCTTCTTCTTTTCAGATTAGCATTTACTATAAATTTCCTTCTATTTACCACTTTTACTGCATCCCACAAGTTTTGATATGTAATATTTTCTATTATCATTCAGTTCTAAATATTAAAAAAAGTTTTCCATTGTGATTTTTGTTTTCTGACCAAAGGGCTATTCAGAAATATCAAGGTTTATGGTAATTTTAAACTGTCTTCGTTGTTGATATCTAATTCAATGGCACTGTGGTCTGGGAATGTGGTCTGCATGACATCAATTCTTTGAAATTTGTGAAGACTTGCTTTGTGGTCTTGCATATGATGATTTCAGTCATTGCTGCATGTGTGCTTGAGAAGAATGTGATTTTTAAATTACTGAGTGCAGGGTTCTGTGTTCATCAAATCCAGTTTGTTTTTGATTAAATCTTCTACAGCTTTATTACATTTTATCTTTTGAAGTAGTAATAACTCAGAGAGGCTTGCTGAACTCTCCCACAATGATGGTACATTTCTCAATTTCTCCATGAGGTTGAATTAATTACTGCTTTATATATTATTTAGATTTTTAAGATTAGTTTTGTACAGGTTTAGATTTATCTGTTGGTGAATGAAACGACCAGAATGTATCACTCTAATAATACTTAAGTCTATTTTAATCTGAATTTAAGACAACTAACCACCTTTCTTTTAGTTAGTATTTGCTTGGTATTTCTTTTTTCATCCTTTTACTTTCAACCTTGGTGTCTTCATACCTCAGATATTAATATAAGCTGCAAGTAACTGGATTTTATTTCATCCAATCCAACAGTCTCTGACTGTTAATAGTCACCTTGTTCCACTTACATTCGTTATGGTTACTGATATCTTTTAACTTGTTTCTATCATTTTAGCTTGGTTTCTATTTGTCTCACTTTCTCTATGCTGCTTTTTTCCTCTTTCTTGTAGTGTGTGTGAGTTCTATTTTGTTTCGTTTTCTTTTGTTTTGTTTGTATGTTTGTTCACCTGGGAGATTTCATTTTATTGGTTTTTAGTTTGGCTTTGTATTTAAATTGTTTGCTGTTAGACTTTACCCAGTATTTCTTTGAAAAAAAAATATTTATTTATTTTTGGCTGAGTTGGGTCTTCGTTGCTGCATGCGGGCTTTCTCTAGCTGTGGCAAGCAGGGGCTACTCTCTGTTGCTGCACGTGAGCCTCTCATTGTGGTGGCTTCTCTCGTTGCGGAACTCGGGCTCTAGGTTCGCGGGCTTCAGTAGTTGTGGCACGTGGGCTCAGTAGTTGTGGCTCGCAGGCTCTAGAGTGAAGGCTCTGTAGTTGTGGCTCACAGGCTTAGTTGCTCCGCGGCATGTGGGATCTTCCCGGACCAGGGATCGAACTCGTGTCCCCTGCATTGGCAGGCAGATTCTTAACCACTGTGCCACCAGGGAAGTCCTTACCCAGTATTTCTGTATTATTTAAAAGGGAGGAACTATTTCCTTTACCAGTATTGTCTGCCATTTTTATCTAGAAGCCTATATATGTATGTACACACACACACCCACACACATTCTCTCTTTCTCTCTCATATACAAGAATTTTTGTGAGACTGATTCCCAGAAATGTAATCTTTAGCTCAAAAAGTTATATACTATTTTGAAACTACATTTAAACTTAATATTTCATGGACACCTTTTCATGTCATTAAATATTTTTCTATAATACTATTATTTAATTGCTCACAATATTTTACTATTGTAAAATTAATCATATTTAAAACTAATTCCCTATTTTTAAACACTAATTTTGCTTATAATTTATCACTTCTTATAATTATAAACAAACTGATGATTAATATTCCTGGGCATACAAGAATGACTTATTTATTTTTTTCTTCAGATAAAATCCTACAAGCAGAATTACTGAATACTCTTTAGAGTACATGTACTTTAATATGTTTCAATACCAAATTTATACTTACAGTGAAAGTTTATGAGAATTTGGGGTCTCCAAATGTTTGAAAACTCTGGGTAATATAATTTCTCTTATCTGTGCCTGGTTGTCAGATGGAAGTTTATATCTCATTGTTTAAATTTACATTTTTTCCTTATAAAGTTAAACATTTTTCACATGCTCACAGCTACTTGTATATCTTTGGTGAACTGTCTAATCTGCTCAGACCACTTTTATTTGGGGTATGTAACTTTTTAATGTAAAAAAATGTATTTTACATTTAGGATGGTATGCCTTATACTCGCTGCAAACATTTTGCCCTAGTATATCATTTGCCTTTCAATTTCATGTTTATGTGATTTCTCATGTACAGAAGTTATTTTTCTATATGCAAATCAATCTTTTCCTTCATAATTTCTGATCTTGGCATCACACTTTAAAAGGCCGGCTACAATTCCAAGGATATATACATATTTCCTTTTTTTCTTCTGGACTTCCCTTGTTTTAACTTTTACATACAGATCTTTAATTAGGACTGGGGGGAGGTATAAGATTTGAGGTAGAAACCACACTTGCCTTTTTTCTCCTAATGTTTCATTAGTCATCCTAGCTGATTTATTGGATAATTGATCCTATCTTCTTGATCATATATTAAATTCATTCAGATACTTGTGTTCGTTTCTAACTGATCAATTTGGCCCCACTGATCTCTTTACTTCCTGCATCAGTTCATCTGGGAGATTTCACTTTATTGGTTTTTAGTTTGGCTTTGTATTTAAATTTTTTGCTGTAGATTTTGACCAGTATTTCTGTATTATTAAAAAGGGAGGGGCTTCCCTGGTGGCGCAGTGGTTGAGAGTCCGCATGCCGATGCAGGGGACACGGGTTCGTGCCCCGGTCCGGGAAGATCCCATGTGCTGCGGAGCAGCTGGACCCGTGAGCCATGGCTGCTGAGCCTGCGCGTCTGGAGCCTGTGCTCTGCAATGGGAGAGGCCACAACAGTGAGAGGCCCACGTACCACAAAAAAAAAAGAAAAAAAGGGAGGAACTATTTCCTTTATCAGTACCGTCTGCCAATTTTTATCTAGAAGCCTATGTATGTATGTACACACACAGGTGCGCGTGCACACACACACACTCTCTCTCTCTCATGTACAAGAATTTTTGTGAGACTGATTCCTAGAAATGTAATCTCTTTCACTCTGTGGTACATGGGACATCTTCATATCTCAGATGGCAACTCCTCCCTCAAGACTGAACTTTTGAGGGAGTTTCTTGGCTATTCTCACACAATTATTCTTCATGATGAAATGGGAAGTCATTTTGTCAATCTCCTTCTCTTCCCACCAAAAGCTTTATTTTGATTGAAACTGTGTTACGTTTATATACTCCGTCGGGTAAGAATGGATATCTTTTATAGTATCATTTTCCAATCCCAGAACATAAAATGTTTTTCTGTTAATCAAGGCTTCTTTTGTATCCCATAATAAAGTCTATAGTTTTAAAAAAATAACAGCTTTATTGAAATATAATTCACATACCATACAATTCACCCATTTAAAGTGTACAATTCAATAGTTTTTAGTATATTCAGAGTTGTGCAATCATCATTGCAGTCAGTTTTTAAACATTTTTCCACCACAACAAAGAAATCCCATACCCGTTAGCATTCACTCCCTCATTTTCCTCCAATATCCCTGAACTAGGCAACCACCAATTTGCTTTGTCTCCACGGATTTGCCTATTCTGAACATTTCATATACATGAAATCATTCAGAATGTGCTCCTTTGTAACTGGCTTCTTTCACCTAGCATGTTTTCAAGGTTCATCTCTTTATGGTCAAATAATATTCCACTTTGTGAATATGCAACATTTTATTTATCCATTCATCAGTTGATAGACATTTGTGTTGTTTCCACCTTTTGGCTAATAAATAGTGCTGCTATAGATGTTTGTACATATGTTTTCGTGTGCATGTTTTCACTTTCCTTTGGTATATACCCAGGAGTGGAATTGCTGGATCATATGGTAGCTTACCTTTTGAGGAATTGTCAGACTGTTTTCCAAAGCATCTGCACCATTTTACATCCCCACCAGCAGTGTATGTATGAGGGTTCCAAATTCTCCACATTCCTGTCAACATTTGTTATAGTCTTTCTTTTTGATGGGCGTGAAGTGGTGTTTCCACTGTGGTTTTGATTTGCCTTTCTCTGATGACTAATGATGTTGAGCAATTTTCACATGCTTGTTGGTCATTTATATATCTTCTTTGGAGAATATCTATTCTTATCCATTGCTCATTTTTCAATTGTTTTTTTTTGTTATTGATTTATAGGAGTTCTTTATATATTCTAGATTAAAGTCCCTTATCATATATACGATTTGCAAAAATTTTCTCCCATTCTGTGAGTTGTCTTTTGTTTCTTTTTTTTTTTAATATTTATTTATTTATTTATTTATTTATTTGGTTGCACCAGGTCTTAGTTGCAGCAGGCAGGCTCCTTAGTTGCAGCTCCAGGGCTCCTTAGTTGTGGCTCACCAGCTCCTTAGTTATGGCACATGGGCTCCTTAGTTGTGGCATGCATGTGGGATCTAGTTCCCTGACCAGGGATCTAACCTGGGCCCCCTGCATTGGGAGCAGGGAGTCTTATCCACTGTGCCACCAGGGAAGTCCCTGTCTTTTGTTTCTTGATGGTGTCCTTGAAGCACAAAAGTTTTAAATTTTGATGATGTCCACCTCATCTGTTTTTTTCTTTGGTTGTTTGTGCTTTTGATGTCATATCTTAAAAACCATTGCCCGGTCCAAGGTGATGAAGATTTACACCTATGTTTTCTTATAAGAGTTTTATTGTTTTAACTCTTACATTTAGGTCTTTGATTCAGTTTGAGTTAATTTCCACGTGAAGTGTGAAGTAGGGATTCAGTTTCTTGCTTTCATTCTTTGCTTTTTTTCTTTCTTTCCTTCTCTTTTTTTTTTTGGATGTGGGTATCCAATTGCCTTAGCACCATTTTTGAAAAAACAATTCTTTCCCCCTTTGAATTGTTTTGGCACCCTCATCAAAAATTGATTGTAAATGTGAGACTTTATTTCCAGACCCACGATTTCATTCCACTGATATATAAATATATCTGTAGCTTTGTGGTAAGTTTTGAAATCGGGGAGCTTGAGTCCTCCAACTTTTTTCTTCTTTTTCAAGATTGTTTGGGCTATTCTGGGTCCCTTGAATTTCCTATTCTCAGGCTTTTTTGCTGCCGGGATGAACGAGCTCTCTTTTCGATTTGGTCAATGCTGTGTACAGAAAACTACTGAATGTCATATATTTATTTTTGTGTCCGGCTACTTTACTCTGCTCTCCCATAAGTTCCAAATGTTCCTCAGTCCATTAGCCAGTGTTTCTCAGCTAGACAATCATATCTTTTGTAAGTAATAGTAAGCTTGACTCTTCCTCCTCCCCAAGTTTATGTCTCATTTATTTTTCTTCTCATTGTTTTTCCTTGAATTTCAGAATATGGTTGACACTATTCACAGTGTGACATTCTTGTTTTGCTCCTCGTTTTCATAGGATTGCCTGTTATTAAGGACTATAGTATCCATTCCAGGTCATCACTAGATATCACACTATCTGTTGAATTGGAATAAACACATTTATCATCTTGAAAAAGTCTTTTTACTCGCAGTCACTAAGTTTTCATCAGGTCGCATCACATTAGGATAATTATATGGTTTTTCTCCTCTGTCCTATTCATATGATGAACAATATTAATAAACTCTTAACATTGACAGCCCCCTGCGCCGGCCCCTTGTGTAAACTGTATCTCCTGAGCCAGTAGGAACAAATTAGCTCACACTAACGGGAATAACTCAGGTCTTACTGGTGCAGCTCCCACCTGTATAATATAGAACAGATGTCATAAACTGAAAGTCAGTAGGTCATGTCTGGTTTGGCCTACAAAGCGGTTTAAAATACTGTTTTGAATTAGTTTCCAGCATTTAAAAATCAGGAGATTTCAGATTAAGAGTTCCAGTTTTTGGTTTCTCTTTACAAATTATAAAATCTGATCACACTAGCCCTGCATTCTCACACGATCACAGTGAGCTGAAGTTGCCCCCCTCAGTGGGGGGTACTTTAGAAGGTCTCCTCATTTGCATCCTTTCCACACCCTATTGTCTCCATACTGTATTGTCCCCAGACATCAAGGTCAAGGGTCGGTTGCCATGTTCTGTATTTGTGCAGTAGTTTTTCTTATAACAGAATTGCATAAAAGTGAAATAATATTTCTTGTAATCATGTCTCTAGCAAATGTGGAAAAATAAAAGGGGCCAAGAGGGAGATGTGCTTCGGGAGACATGGGAGCATGCATATTTCTTGGCAGAAGTGAAGAATATTCCTCTAATGTTTAATACACAAAGTGTGCCTGTTGAAAGGATACAATGTGAGATGCCACCAGATAAAAAACTCATAAGAAGAATATGGAAAAGATGTGTAGGGGAAAGAAAACCTTACTGAACTGGAAGAAAAAAAAAAAAGACTGAAATGTCAATAGGGTTTGTTTCAGGAGGCACAGACCATCAACAATACTATTGTGAAATACCGTAATCTAGTAAATGAACACCATCTCCCCAGTTCTGTCCCTGAGTCTGAGCTGTTTGGCTCTTGGAGACATTTGAGTGTCTGATCCCTGCTCCAGTCCTGGGTGGCTGCAGTTCTAAGTCCTGGATAAGAGGTGTCAGGTGCTGATCATATCTCCCAGTTGGTCTGCCCTCTTGGGACAGGGAGACACAGCTGAGTGGGACAGTAGGGGTGGGGTGGGGGTGGATAACAGGCAAGCTTAACACCTGGGTCACACCTGCTGGTGGAGAAAGAGAATGTCCACTTTTGATGTGGGATGGGACCAAGTGGTCTTCATGGGATGCTCAGCTCCCTGGTAGTGAACCCTAATGGGCACCTCTGTTTCGGTTTTCCTCCACCTTCAGTTTTAGGAACACCAAAGACATGGAAGAAGGCAAGGATGCCATAACTTCTCTAGCACTCTCTGTAGCTTTCAAAGTGCTCTCAGAAGCCACCATGTCAATCTGGCACACGCCATGTCATTCTCACTACTCAGTTCCTGCTTCCAGAGCCTGCTTCCTGCTTCCCCTTCTTCCCTACTTGGCCACGTCTGGGCTGTCTCCATCTTCCCCCTTCTCCTTGTTTTGTGGTGGAAAAAGTAAGGACAGGGGAGACCAGAGTCCTTGGCCACCCTTCTCAAGTCGTACGACCTCAGGCACATCCTCTCACAGCCTTTGTGGCTCTGTTTCCTTATTTGTAAAATGGTGGGTGTGAAGGTCCGGGTGGTGGGTGAGGAGTAGAAGTACTAGATGGTTCTGGGCGCCTTCCCATCTCTAACTGTAGGCTGGAACCAATTCTCTGCGTTCATCCAAGAGTACTTTCTGTTTCTATGTTTTTGGGGAAGTTGCTTTTTCTTGGTATTTAGCGAGTCAGGAAAAGAAAAATCATTGGCGTTCACATCTCTCAACGCCTCAGGTAGGGCTGTGGCTTTTGACCAGCAATAACGGCTGATCTTGCGGCCAATTTTGAACGCCTCTAACAGATATTGTGACACAGAGTCCCGTTCAAGAGTGGAAATGGAAATTCCAGCCTTGCCCTTTGCGAACTCTGACATAAACTGCGATTCTTTCGTTGCCAGGGCTGTCAGCACAGTAGCCAACTTCTCATTCCCAGTTTGCAATGAGAAAACGGAGGCACAGGGAAGTGCAGTGCCTTCCGGGATCCCGCGAAGAGTTCTTCCAGCTCCGGTAAAACTACATCTGCCGCGTGGCCTGTGGGGGGAAAGGGGGCGGCCAGAAAAGGGCCTCGACTCTGGAGACTACCCCAACCCTCCTTCAGGAGCCGAGAAATGGCTAAGTCACAGCCACTGGTGGTGGAAGGCGAGAAAGTCAGACCAGAGGCTGGAGCAGCAGTGCGCAAAGTCTGGATCGGCTGGTATTTCTAGGAAGGTTTCTGCCGAAGGGTGAGGGTCACGGCACCCGTCTGCACAGCAGGGGTGCAGACATTTTAAATGTTAACAGCACCCAAAGAAAATAGAAGTAGGAGGAGGAAGTGGGGCGCTCGGTCGCAGTGAGAGAAGGAAGCAGCTCGTCGGAGCTTCCCCTTTCTCCTCCTTCCCCGAAGCCCTCACCCCAGGCCCCTCTCCTGCTCCGCCCACCCATCCAGCCCCGGCCAAAGCCGCGCTTCCGCTCCCCCGGCCTCACCTCACCTCACCTCATTCCTGGGGGGTCGCTGGTGCTCGTTGCTGGCGTCCCTTCTGCCGTGCCCGCCCCCTGCCAGGGCTGTTCCTTCCGAGGGCAGACGGGCTCAGAGATGGGGCTGCTTCTCAGGCGCGCGGCTGGCTCGGGCCAGACTCCGAGGACGCTTGGGTCAGGCCGGCGCCTCGCCGACGCTGCCCGGCCACCAGGTGGCGCTAGAGGCCGGCTGGGTGGTCAGCCCCGCCCCGCTCCCGTCCCGAACAGGCCCGGCCCCGGCGTGGCCCCGCCCCCAGCCCGCCGTCGGAGCGGAGCCCGGATAGATGCTGGGACTTACCGCGCGCGTCTCCAGCTCGGGCGTGGTGGTCCCGACCGTACCCGGAGTCGCAGGGAGTCGCCGCTGGAGAGGGGCTCGGCGCCCAGCGGGGACTGCAGGTGTGTGGCCGGGGCGCGGGGGCGCGGAGGGCACGCGTGGGGGCCCGAGGCCGAGACAGAGTTGCCCGCGGACCGTCGGGGAGCCGTGCGCCCTAAGAGCGTCAGCTGCAGCGGGTGGCCTGGACAGAGCCTGCTGTCTTCTGGCTCCGTGAATAGGGTCCACTGCTGGGGACGGGATCCGCACACAAGCGTGCCCAGTAATCCCGGAGATAGAAGGGCGTTTCGGCGACTGTCCATCCTTATCTAGGTAGCCACTGCTGGCCGTGTCTGTGCGGTCCGAGCGTGGCCGCAGCCTTCTGCTGCCTCTTTTAAGGCCGCCCTTTGTCGTGGGGTCAAAGAGTCTGCCCTCCCGTCTGAGAGCTCTCTCGGTGAGCCTTCGCATAAGGGGTCCTTAGCCACCAGGACCGCTAGCGAGCGTGGGTTCCCAGACAGTGGCTGCTGTCAGCGGATTCGTGTTTACACCCCGGGTGTCCCTGTGTGACTCTGTGTGCGTGTGTGCATGTGTGTGCGCGTGGGCGTGCGTGCTGGCCTATCCCAGGCCTGGGGTAAATAAGCAAGAAGTTCAGGTCAGTAGGAGGAAGGAGATTGTTCAGAGGGAAAAGGAAGGCGAGATGAAAGCAGCAGGATGTGGTATCAAGTGAGTTGCAAGCCTCCTGCAGAGAGGAGGAGTGGGTTTAGGCGAAATGAGGGCCAGAAGTAGGCCAGGTCTGCCTCCAGGGTCCTGTCTGGATCCCCTTCTCTTCCTGCCGGTGTGGTCGTTCTGTCTTTTCCTCCACAGCTCCCTTCCTCCTGGCCTGGGACCACCCAGTAGGGCACTGGTTCCCAGAACTTGTTAAAACACACATTCTCCAGGCACCCCCTACAGCACAGCTTTCCAAGGGTGGGGTCTGGAATCTGTATTTTTCTAAAATTTTAATAAGCTCCTGAAGTGATGGGGCTGGTGCCATTGCTTGGGAACCCTGTGTGGTGTGGAAAGGAGGCCGGGGGCTCCAGCCGGGCCCGGCTGGCACTGGGTGTTTGCAGAACAAGGGAGTGGACGTCTTGTGCTTACCTGCTTCCTCAGTGTGGCCATCGCGGTGTGGGTCCAGGAAGACAGAGAAGACAGTTTCAAACGGTCCAGCTCTCTCTTCCTGCTTCAGGGTACCCTCCTCTGCTTTCTGGAGAATAACTAGCTGGGACGCTGGGTAGGGACAGCTCAGGGTCTTTGTATGCTGGACCTCATTGGGGTTTTAAGACCCCTGCCAATCTCTTAGGTGAGGGATGACAAACTATCTACTCTCCACAAGCTGTAGTGGAAGAGGACCTGCTGCCTCCCCTCCCTGTCCCTCCCTCCCGTGCACCCCTTTTCGTTTCTTTCGAGAAGAATCGAGTGGAAGCTAACTGGGTGAAAAGCATGTTTGGGGAAGGGTCGTGATGGGGAGGCTCCACAGTGGAGGCTGCTCCGTAGTCCCAGGTTAGTGGTTGATCACAAGTTTACTGGCTGAGAAGTGGGAGAAGGAGAGCCAGTCGCCTTTGCCTGGGCAGCCCAACGTTGGAGGCCCCAGCTTGGGTTCAGACAAGCACTCAACTAGTGTTGACTTGGTATTAGTTCAGAGAGGCTCACCCCAAGAAGCCGAGCTGGCCAGCCCTGTGGGACCTCTGTGAACCAGAAGGCTTGTCTGGTGCAGCTGTGGGTGGGCTGAAAGCCTGGATCAGCTTCTTAAGAGAGGAAGCTTCTGGAGGGGCAAGATAGGGTGGTCGCCAGCAGCTCAAGGGAGAGGCGTGAAGTTTTGAGCTTTGAGCTTCTGTCATAGGTGGGGTGGGAGGTGGACAAAGGAAAGACTACATCTGACTTCTGCCCAAAGGCAAGATGAGACACTCCCACAGCAAACATATATTACATATTAGAATATTCCATCAATTCGAAGATGTACATATTTTCACTTTTTTTTTAACAATTCTGAAATCAAGATGCATCTTACCATCAAGGGTATCCTACCATTATAATAGGCAGCAATATTTCTTTCTTAATGGCGCACAAAATAATGGTGCCTCTTACAATCGATGGTATCTTTTTTTAAAAATTTATTTACTAAATCAGAGTTTCTAAAACTATTCCATCTGTCCTGCAAGATGTTCCACGAAAAAGAAAAGGACTCCTGTCTAAAAGTTCATGAAATAGGAAACCCTATTCCTTCCTTAGAGATTTATCAAGCACGCTCGCACACTAAAGTCTGTGAGAAGTCCTATAGTCGAAAAAGTGATTTAATTTTTTTTAACATCTTTATTGGAGTATAATTGCTTTACAATGGTGTGTTAGTTTCTGCTTTATAACAAAGTGAATCAGTTATACATATACATATGTCCCCATATCTCTTCCCTCTTGCGTCTCCCTCCCTCCCACCCTCCCTATCCCACCCCTCAAGGTGGTCACAAAGCACCGAGCTGATGTCCCTGTGCTATGCGGCTGCTTCCCACTAGCTATCTGTTTTACATTTGGTGGTGTATATATGTCCGTGCCACTCTGTCACTTCGTCCCAGCTTACCCTTCCCCCTCCCCGTATCCTCAAGTCCATTCTCTAGTAGGTCTGCATCTTTATTCCTGTCATGCCCCTAGGTTCTTCTGATCATTTTTTTTCTTTCTTTTTTTTTTTTTTTAGATTCCATGTATGTTAGTATATGGTATTTTTTTTCTCTTTCTGACTTACTTCACTCTGTATGACAGTCTCTAGGTCCAACTGATGGCATCTTATTCAATTCTGTTAAACACGATGTGTGTTTTACAGATATGGGGGGATGCTTTCGATGTACACAGGTACACACAGAATTATGTCATTCTTGTAAGTGAATTTGCACACATCACTTTTTCCAGTAGCTCTACCTTCTAAACACCAAAACTTTTCATGGTATCCAGTTTTAAAGGAAATCTTTGTCAAATGTGTTGCTTGCCTTTGTCAATCTAGCACACGGTATGTGATTTAATAATTTCTTGAAAATATCAAACGGTTCTACCTGCCATATTGTACCTTGGGTCTGCTCGGGGCAAAATTTCTGTCATCTTTCTTTTTGTCCTTTCCCCCTTTAGCTATAACTTCATGGTGTTGGGCAGTGGGCTAAGTACTTCTCCATTTCCTTTAATCTTCACAGCCACACTCTGAGGTCGCTACAGCTGTTATCTTTATTTCATGTTGGGGGGAAACTGGGGGCCGAGACCACACTGCTAGGAAGCACCAGAGCTGGGCTGATGACCAGAGATGACCCAGCCCAAGTGGCAGCCTGTCTGTGCCTGTGGAGATCGTGGCTTGTAGGGCATGACTTTGGGGGCCTGAATCGTGGCCGTCTCCAGGTCTTTTCTGTTTGCTCCCAGGCTAGTGGCTGGGAGGTTACGGATAGTTGGGTTATCAGCTAAGTGACTTCCGGATACGCGAGGTATAGCTGTAGCAAGGTGCATGCGATTGGAGGGTGGGGGCCGATGAATGGGAAAAAGCGGGTGACTGGTGGCACAGAGCAGACACTGGCTCCTTCTTGTGTCTAGCGGGTCTAGCAGTCGGTGCACATGGCTTTGAGCTTTAGAGTTTGTCCGCAGCGGGAGACACCTGCCTCCAGCCTTCCCCAACTCCCAGCCCAGCCTCTTTCCTGTTGCCACGGTGATGTAAGGCAGCCAATCTGAACAAGTCGCTTTTCAGCTGCAGACCCTTCAGAGCTGCTCTTGTCCTCTGGAGAAGGTCCGTACCCCTTAGCGTGGCTAGCAAGGCCCCCTGCCCCCCAGCCCAGGTCACCCTGCCTGCTCTGTACCTTTGCACGTGTTCTTCCTTCTCTCCACGTTGCCCTTCCCTTCCTCTGCCTGCCCGCTGGACCGGGAATGCATCCTTGGATGCCCAGCTCCCACCTCATCACCTTTCAAGTCTTTCCCAGTCCCCTCCTCACTCCATAGCACTGGCCACCCTGTCCCTCCGTCCTCGCCGTGCCTTTCACGTCCTACCAGAGCGCTGGCCCGTCTGGCCTGCAGGGTCTGAGCATCAGTGACCAGCGCTCAGCCTGGCTCTTCAGCCATCACCACCGCAGGATCTCTCCCCAGGATGTCTCAGGTGAGAAATCCCCGCGTAGCAGCAGTGGAGGATGTTAGTACAGGGTGGTGCGAGGGGCAGAGGGTGGGGTGCAGAGGGAGTGGTGCACTTTTCATTTTCGTGTCCTCCAGTCTTTCTGCTGTTGTTGTTGACCCAGGCAAATGAGTCTGTGTGGTTTCCTCGTGGGGGGCAGGGCTGGGCTGTGAAGACTAAAGGCAGCTTCCAGGCTTCTGCCTCTTGTGGAGTCAAGGGACCGTGTTCCTGCCTGACTCCTCCGCTCCCAGCCCTGTGACCCTGGGTGAGTCCGTGTACGTCTCTGGGTGTCAGTTTCCCCGTCTCCCTCCAAGTGCACACGAGATGCTTTCCACGGCCCCTTCCTCACCTCCAACGTGCCGTTCCTTGTCTTAGCACTTCTGCACGGAGCACCTTCCGGGTGCCGGGCACGTGCTGGGCTCTGAGGATCCTGAGTGCGACAGGTAATGTTCCTGCCCTCGTGGAAATTAGTCTAGTGGACAGGACACTAGACACATATCACGTAATGACAGTCATGACAATGATGGGGTCCTCTGAGAGTACAGAAAGGGAGCCCAGTATAGTTTGGGGGTTAAGGAGAGGCTTCCTTGAAGAAGTCACATTCGAGTTGAGACTTGAGAGATACAAAATAGAAGAAAATAGCAATGCTCACAAAAATAATTCCTAACACTGAGCAGACACGTGCTAAGCGCTCTTTGGGTGCACCCTCCCAGGTATTCCTTTCGGCATCCCTGTGGGGTGTGGGGTCCTCCTCTCCTGTGAGAACGAGGTGAGATAACTCTGGCATAGACCAGGGGCTCATCCCCTGTGCCCCATCTCCTCCTTCCTTGCCCCTCCCCCATACTCCAAGGTCTGGCTTCGCGGCATTAAGGCCATAAGCGCTGTTAGGGGGCGCCTCCCTTTTCCTTTGCACTGATCGTCGCCAGAGAACGTGTTTCGTTGCTGCTGCTGGGGCTCCCTGCAGGAGTCCCCTGCATTTGTGCTTTTCTGTTGGCCATCCACGGAAAGCCACCGCGTAGTCTGCTGGCCCTTCCTTTCGTCTGTCTGGAGCTGCTGTCCTTGCAGGGTTAAGCAACCCGATTTTGTGTATTCTCTAAGAAGTCACCTCTTCAGCCTTCACATCCTTCTTCTTCATCCCAAGTTTTCTTCCCAGGACCACGAGGTCTCTGCGGACGTACCTCTGCCTTTTGGGTCTGAGCATTTGTTCCTGAATGGCTTGGTGGTTTTGACTCGTGTCAGGCAGTTCTCCCCACAGCCATTTCCATGCAGCCGGGCTGAGGCCACCCACCTCCTCAGTGCATTTTCTGGGTGAGATCACATCCACACCTGCAGCTCTTACGGAAGAGTTGCGAACCCTCTGTCAATGACGGGCCTCTTTGAAAAACTGATAAAGTGATAGATCATCTCCTCCACCCCCTACCCCCCTGGCAAAAGGCACACGTGTGCACACACACACACACACGCTCTTGCAAAGTTTTGCAGAAAACCTCAGGGTCTTCTCAGACCTCTGCTGTCCACCACGGAACCCAGGTGAATAGCCTCTGTTCTGGAAAACAGGACTTTGTCTTCACTGATTTCTTTGGCTAACCCCCAGCACAGCTCCACGTGGGAGTCGGCTGTTGTCAGAGGCCAGGTGGGGTGATGATGGGTAGTGAACACATGCGGGCTGCAGAGGAGGCCGCTGGTGACTCCCTGGGGTGCTCTCGGGGCTCCGTGCAGGGACCAGTCCCGAGCCACATGGGCGCTTTCTGGGTTTATTGTCAAGTCTTGAATTCAGTCCGTTTCCAAGATGATTAAAGAACATTACTTTGGCTAGTGGTGTCTGATCCGCCCCCCCCAACCAGGGAGCTAGATTTAAGGCTCTAGAGAAGCCAGAGACCACGAGACCAGAGAAGGTGCGTGTTTGTGCCTCTTCGCATGAATAGACGCTGTCCAGGAAGCAGAGAGGCAGCCACTGCTGCCGTTTTTGCCGTATATATTCTCACGGCCTCCCGCATGCCCAGGGACTGGCGGGACCCTGAGGCTTTGTTTCACTGATGTGTTCACAGCTCTTTAAGGGCCGATGCCTTGAAGTCAAGTGTCACGTGTGAAGGAAGTTTCCGTCAATTCCTCATTTGTAAGGATTTGTTAAAGCATGAATGGAAGTTAGGTTTGTCCATTCCAACTTGAAGCATCTACTGGGAAACGCTTGTGTTCTTTCACCTTGAGGTAGATTTGCGTGACATGCTATATTATTAACTTCCTTCTGCTCTGCTTGCACTTCTGGAATAAACTCTACTTGGTCAAGGAGTTTTGTTCTTTCCGTACAGCGCTAGGCTTGATTTGCTGCGATTCCCTTTAGGATTTTTGCATCTATGCTCGCAAGTCAGGTCGGCCTATATTTTCCTTCCCCGTACTGCCGTTGTCAGGTTGTGATGTGCTGGTTTTGTGACGTGCTGGGTTTGGAGGCATTTCGTCTCCTCCTGCACCCTGCGGACAGCTTGTAGAGCTGGGAATGATCTGTTCCTTGGAGGCTGGGAGAACAACTCTGGTCTTAGGTCTTCCACTGCTGGATTCTTGGTTTCCCACCCCCCCTCAAGACTTCCTCTCCTTTTCTCTCTTCCTCAGTCCTCCCACGTACACACCTAGCACCTCAGTGCTCCCAAGCTGGAACCCGAGAGTCATCTTTGATTCTTGGGCCTCCAACAGTCAGCCAGTAATTCCCATGAGTCCCAACTTTCTCTGCCCTTTGGCTAAGGGAAGGCCCATTTCCACTCTTAGATGCTTCCATCCATCTGGAGAGCAGTTCAAGGCCAGGTGCTGCGTTTAGCGGGGATGCAGATAAACTACCTTATACCTGGAGAAAGGTAACCAAGATAGTGGTGGCATAATACAAAACGTTTACAGAAGGAGAGATGTTCTTCTCTAAGAAGAGGATGTAAGGGAGAAGTCATGTCCATCTTTAGATGTTTGAAGGGCAACATCCTTTGGAAAAGGTGAAGACCTGCCCTGTGGAGGTCATTCTCCAAGAAGGAAAAGGGACTAATGAAGGGAAAGTATAAGGAAATATACCTCAGCTTGCCACAAGGAAGATCTTGAAGAAAGTCAGACCGGATTAACAATGGAATGGGCGGCCTTGTGGTAGTGAGTTCCCCATTGGGAGATGTATTCGGGGAAAATACATGTCAGGTGTAGAACCTAAAGCCATGAGAATGGAGACGGAGATCACTTCATTTCTAAGAGTTGGTAGCTCTCCAGGTCACAGTGGCCGTGTCATACTGGCTGTAGAAAAGTTGGTGGTTCTGAGAACAGGATTTGAATTTAAGAAATTCAATGGCCTTGAATAAACAGATCCCAAAGCTGGGCAGTCCCCTTACGAATCCCACAGCCCCGCTTCACAGCCCGTTTCCCCAGGGCAGGAGCCTGTTGGCGGTTAGAAAACCAGAGCCGTCCCTGGTGAGACCCTGGAAGCACGAGTGGACACCGGGCTGCTTGCCCATATCCTGTGCTGGAGAAGGGGCTTTTGTGATGGTGGTGGGGGTCTCTTGTTCTTGCCTCCTTCCAACACCTGGTGAAGTAGACTACTTCAGAGTCACCTTCCTGTGTGGCTGTCGCAGATAAACTCTCAGGGCCAACCCCCCGAACCAGGTTGCGCTGGAAATTACTGGCCTCTTGTTCTTGGGGTTTTCGAGCCAACGTTTTGTGGGCCTTTGCATCTTGCATTCACTTCTGTACTGACATCTTGGGAGTTTCATTTTGAGAAAACCCAAAACTCAGAGCTCTCCTTGGCCTGTTGTTGTGCTTAAGAGAACACGGGGGGCTGTGGTGTGATGTTCAGGCTCCAGGATGGGGATAGAAGATGAGTTGTCTCATCCTAGCTGTCCCCCACTCACCTCCTTGTCTCTCTGAGCCTGTTCCCTCTTGGATCAATGGGCTCTATATTCTGACACCCCATGAGTTTTCAAAGTCTGCTGTCCAAGAATACATCAGTAGGAGCTGCTCTGACGGGCTGAGCAGAGAGGGGACCCGCTCCTTCCTTCATGGTACCCGTGTCATGGCGGGACTCGCAGAGACTAAAGTCCTTCTGATCACGGTGGTGCCCTGCCTCCCTCTGCCCAGGCTCCTCTACTGGATGGCTTCCTCTAAGGTCATTGGTGGCCTTGTAATGGCAGATTCCAATGGCCTCCTCCCAATTGCATCTCTCTCTGCAGTGTCTGTAGCAGTTGCTGCCCAGCACCCCTTCCTAGAGCCTCTTCCTCACCGTGTGCACCTCCTGGCGTTCCTCTGCACATTTCTCTTCTTGCTGGCCGTGGACGTGCTTAGCTCCCTCACCCCAGACCCTTGTCTCCAAGCCCACGCTGGTCATTTTCACCATTTCAACATCCACACACGCCCAGAGCCCAACTCTTCATCCACAGAGCGGGCTTCCTCTCCAGACTTCCCCATTTGGGGGTCTCTAGTGAAACCAGACTCCTGGTCTGGAGATGTCGCAGTCACCTCTGAGTCCTTCCTCCCTCTTCCTGTCCCCGGTCTCCAGCCAGCTTCGATGGTGCTTCCTTTCCCCCAGCGTTCTTGCTTCTTCTCATTTCCCCATCGTCCTCCCGGCCACACCACTCAGCTTTCGTCACCGTCACCGTAGGCCTGCTCATGGGCCTTCCGGGCCCTGCTCTCTTCCTTGCTTCCCCAGGAGATTCTTCTAAAGAAACTCCTTCGTCATCATACTCAGAAGCCTTTGGTGCCACCCGCCTCCTAGGGAAAGTCCAAAGTCCAAGGTCTTGTGTTCTAGTTTCAAAGCTGAGTCCCGCTATCTTCTCCATGAATCCACACCCTCTCCTCCAGCCTGACTCAGGTCCCCCAAGACCTGATGGGTGTTCTTACCTCTCGCCTCCCCCTCCCGATGAGGAGAACTTCCCAACCATCGTGTTCAGTGCCGGCTCCCCACTGCAGGGCCGGCATCTGGTGACGCTCAGCTCGTGTTCGGGGCACGAATGATTGCCTGGTAGCAGCCAGCACAGAGGAGGCCTGGGTCAGCCCCGGTGGCTGATGACTCGGTGTCTGAGATCTTTGTGGGGTTCAGTTATCCTCTGGGGATGCACCCTCCAGGCACCTCCCTGGATTCTGTGGGCATCTGAAGGGGCAAAGCCCTGTGTCTTGGCAGTCCAGTACGGGCGAGACAAGGCAGATGTCCTCCTCTGGGGGGGCTTCAGACCCCGGAGCCCCTGGCAAAGTCCGGCTGCTAAGCCCTGGCTCCTTGGGAACTTCCGTCCCACCCTCCAAGCTACTCAGATTCAAGGCAGCAGCTCTCTAAGTCAGGGAGCTGGGAAGCCCTGGGGAGCTGCCCCGGGGACAAGCCACTCCCAGGCTGGTGACCCCGCCTTACACGAGCCTGGGGAAGTGTCTGTTTGCAACATGGTGTTTACAAGGCAGAGGGGCTTCCTGTCTGCCTACCAGGCAGGCTGTGGGGCAATCAGGAGCTGTGTCTTAAGGGGAGTGGGGCAATGAAATGCTTGGAGGATTTCTGAGGATTCTTCAGACATCCCAGGGGGTGCCTGGCCGTGCTGACCCTGGAAGACGCCAAGGGTGAAGTGGAACGAGCTCCAGGTTTTAAACTGGGAGAAAATTAAGTATGACTGATAATTATTATTAATTTGCACATTGCCCTTTACAGAAAGCATTGTTAACAATCGTGGCCCTGCTAGTCTAATGTGCGGCCCATCAGAGTGAAAAGCGATTCCCTTCGGTCACTCCCAAGCAGGGATGAGCTTCTTTTTCCTTTCCTTTTTTTTTTTTGAAAGGGAGTTATGCTTTGGGGAGGAAAGAAGGCTTTCTGGGGGAAGGAGAGAGTAGTGGAAAGGCCTCCCCAGGCAAGAGAAGCTTTCCATTCTACTTCCGAGTCCATCCAAGGTGGAGAGTGACGCGCCTCTCTGTGCCCACCTGAGAAATGGGCTGAGACTGGCCCACCCACCAACCTGGAACCAACCGGCATGGCGCCCACAAGAACACGGGCCTGTGTCCAGGGCCCCTGGCTATCTCTGGTTTCCAACATAAGCACCTGAAAAGGTCTGGGAACGTGCCTCATGATCTCTTGGCTCTGGGGACAGGAATATTCCAGGTTCTCTCTGTAGAGAGTAGGTGATCCAAAGATGGGGCTCACCCTCTTTACATGACTTCTGAGGACCTGAGATTGTTTACTGTGGTGAATTCTTTCTCTGAACCCATTAGAAAAAAGATGCAGAACATGAGCTGCCCCTCCCCCCGCAGGGCAGAGGTGCAAGGGACACCTGTGCCGCCAACACGTTAGCCTGCCGGTCATGGTGCGATAATCCTGGTTTGTGTAGGGAGGTTTGCTGTAAAGTGCAAAGGAAGAAAACAGTAAGGGAACAGCCCTTGAAGAATCTGATACTCAAACCTCCTACTTGAAAGCGGCAGAGGTTGGCCTGAGGGCTGGGGTTGAGAAGGGAGGTGAGAAGTTGAGTTGAGCAGGGACTAGCCTTGTGTGGCATCAGGAAAACACACTTCTGAACAAGTGAGGCTATACAACTCAGGTCCAAGGCATGTGAGCTGTTCCGGGATCGGGAGAGGAGGTCGTTCTAGAAGGCACCTGAGTCAGCTGGAAAACCAAGATGGCGGGGACGTGTGGGAATTGACAGAAGCAAGCCCTCAGTACTGGGCCAAGTACTGGATGCAATGGATGCAGAAGGAAAGACCACCAACTTCCCACTCCCCTTATCCTCCCTCCCCGGCCCAGGTGCTATCACTGTCCCACATTCTCCCTGAGATGGGTGTAGCGGCTGAGAACGCCCCTTCTTATGCCAGCCCTCATCCCTACTGGGTTCCCGTCAAGGCTCCTGTAGAGGGAATGTCGGAGGGACTGGGTTGGCCTCATGGTTGGGTCCAGAGCTCAGTCCTCTCAGAGAGTCCCATTGCCCCTCCTCCCCCTACCCATCCAGTGCTTTTGAAGATGAGATTACTTCCCATTGACTGTGTTCCTCCTAAGACCTGCTCAGTAGATGGAGGTGGGAACATTATTATTTTTTTAATTAAAGACTTAATTTTTTAGAGCAACTGTAGGGTTATGACAAGACTGAGAGAAAGGTGCAGAGATCTCTGCACATGCATAGCCTCTCCCATTATCAACATCACTCACCAAAATGACACTTTTTTTTAAACCAAGGATGAACCTACATTAAAAAAAAAACTTTTATTTTATATTGGAGTATAGATGATTGACAGTGATGTGTTAGTTTCAGGTGTACAGCAAAGTGATTCAGTTATACCCACACAAGTATCCATTCTTTTTCAGATTCTTTTCCCATTTAGGTTATTACAGAATACTGAGCTGAGTTCCCGGTGCTATACAGCAGGTCCTTGTTGGTTATCTATTTTAAATATAGTAATGTGTACATGTCAATCCCAAACTCCCAGTCTATCCCTCCCCCCCCACACCCTTTCCACCTGGTAACCATAAAGAATGAACCTACATTGATACATCATAATCTTCCAACGTCCATAGTTTACTGTGGGGTTCACTCTTGGTATTATACATTCTATGGGTTTTATGAACGTATAATGACATATATCTATTATTATAATATTATACAGAGTATTGTCAATATCCTAAAATTCCTCTGGGCTTTGTCTGTTCGTCTCTCCCCCTCCCCCTCCCCCAGGAAAGCAGTGATCTTTTTATTATCTCCATAGTTTCATTTGGAGGACCTAATTTTTCACTAAACTATTTGATCTTGTCTAGGGAGGAAGAGTTTTGTAATACCCATACTTTATTCTCATGGTACCTTCTTATCAACCCATAAACGATTATCTCCAGTTCATTTACCAAAACAGTACCCTCTCAACCTGAATTGCTTCAGTGCTGGCCAGTTAATCCAGTTTGCTCTGAAAAATGTCTGACCTTTAAATAACTCAGTCACGGCTGCTCCCCACAGAGCGGGATACACAGAGGTGGGCACACCATATGGGAAATATATGCTGCTTCTCTAGAGGATGATTTCGGCTTTCCAAGGGAACTTCGGGTACATCGTGTAGTCTCTATTTAAGGTCAGACCATAAAACATAGTCTACGAATTTGAGGAAAATCCCACCCGCTGTATCTAAATGACACAGTAATGGACAAACAAAAACATAATTTTGCTTCTTAGATAACTCAGTGTTGGCTGAAATATTAGTTAGTATATTGGTGTTTTTTATTTCGGAGAGACCCAAAATGGTAGTGGCTTAAACAAGATAGAGCTTTATTTCTCCTTCAGGTAACAACAGTCTGAGCATAAGTGGTCCAGACTTTACATGACAACGTCGTAGGCTGGGAACCTATGCTCCTTCTATCTTGTTTTTGTCCTCCTCAACATGTAGCTTTCATCTCACGGTGCATGATGGCTACTCTAGCAATTGCTGTCACATCTGCCTTCTAGCTAGCAAGAGGAAGGAAGCAGCGTGCTTATTCCTTTTAAAAGCATGATTTGGAAATTACACTTATCAACGTCTACTTATATTCCATTGGCCGGAAGGTAATCAGGTGGCCACACTTAGCTACAAGGGGATCTGGGAAATATAATCTAAATTTTCAAAAAATTATGTTACTATAGAAGAAGGGAGAATGGATATGGAAAGACAGTTAGGAGTCTCACCCACATTTGAACTTTACTAGTTTGAGATCTTTCTGAATCTTCACTGTCATATAACAGTTCTTTATCCCTTCCATTGTGCAGTAGCCTACCTCCTAAGCCCTATTGAAAACTGTTAATAAAAAAATGACATCCTGGGCTTCCCTGGTGGCGCAGTGGTTGAGAGTCCGCCTGCCGATGCAGGGGACACGGGTTCGTGCCCCGGTCCGGGAAGATCCCACATGCCGCGGAGCGGCTGGGCCCGTGAGCCATGGCCGCTGAGCCTGCGCGTCCGGAGCCTGTGCTCCGCAACGGGAGAGGCCGCAACAGTGAGAGGCCTGCGTATCGCAAAAAAAAAAAAGGCATCCTATACCTAAAGGTGGAATCAGCCCACATGTCTATCTGCAGACAAATGAGTAAACAAAATGGGATCTGTACGTACAATGGAATAGTATTTAGCCTCAATAAGGAATGCAGTTCTGATATATGTTATAGTACGGATGAACCTTGAGGACAGTATGCTAAGTGAAATAAGCCCATCACAGAAAGCCAGTATTGTCTGATTCGGCTCCTATGAGGTACCTAGCGTAGTCGTACTCATAGGGACAGGAAGTAGAATGGCGGTTATCGGGGGCTGGGGAAAGAGTGAAGTGGGAAACTAGTGTTTAATGGGGACAGAATTTCAGTTCGGGAAGATGAAAAAGTTCAGGAGGTGATGGTGGTGATGGTCACACAACAATGTAAATGTACTTAATGCCACCGAGCTGTATATTTTGAAGTGGTTAAAATGGTAAATTTTATGTTATTTATATTTGACCACAATTTTTACCATGGCATGCTCTAAAGGATCAAAAGCAGAGTTCTCCGGCATTTTAGGAGAGGTGACCCCCAGATGAAGACCCTTGGCTCTCTCTTTTTTTTTTTTTTTTTTGCGGTACGCGAGCCTCTCACCGCCATGGCCTCTCCCGTTGCGGAGCACAGGCTCCGGACGCGCAGGCTCAGCGGCCATGGCTCACGGGCCCAGCCGCTCCGCGGCATGTGGGATCTTCCCGGACCGGGGCACGAACCCGCATCCCCTGCATCGGCAGGCGGACTCTCAACCACTGCGCCACCGGGGAAGCCCTCCTTGTCTCTTTTGAGTGAGGTTCTTAAGCCAGTGGTGAATCCATTTATCTTGTGGTCATTCTGCTCACAGTTTTCTTTACACTGTCAGGGGCCTGTAGCAGGATTTGCTAAAATTCAGATGTGCGGTTTCTGTGCATTTTCTTGTATCACCTGTTTAGTCGGTGAATTCCATTCTAGCCCCCGGCGGTCCCTGGACCTTTCCAGAATGTTGTCAGGGGGGCTGGCAGACTCAGAGACTGTAGTTTCCAAGATTCTACCTTTTGTAAAGTTTTCCAAAATTGGGACAGCCTCTTCTAGGGTTTGTCCCTGTCTTTCTCTGTCTGTCTCACCCTCCGTCTTTGTCTCGTACGTCTTTCATTTTCTCTGATCCTTCAAAGATTATTGGTAGCAGTTCCCTTTCACAACCTCAGGTTTCTTTATGACTCTGAGAGGTATTTATACTCATGTGCAATCCTCAACTCATTTTAAGCAACTCAACTCTATTTGACTTTAGAGCCCTCTGTGTCGGCGGACCCTTCTCCTCCCAGGCTCCCCTGACCCCCTTGCTGGTGTGATCATCTAATTCCCAAGGCCAGAGTGACACTCACCCATTGAAAATTTTGCAGTAGCTCCACAGGGCCCTGGAGTAAACCCTTAAGCACTTCACTTGGCATGTAAGGCCATTCTCAGTCTGCCACCCCAGCCCGGGCATCTTCATCTGCCGACGCCCGTGTCATGCTTTATCCTCCGGTAGTTCTGAATGCCTGGTCGTGCCCTGCAGGAACCAAGCTGTCTCACGTCTCTTGCCTCTGTCCATTTTCCCACCTCCGTGCCTGAATCCCAGGGCAGCTTCTTCCTGTAGACTTACCTTGGGAGTTACCTTCTTGGAGAAGCTTTGCTAATTGACCTTGTCCCTCCTCCATCACACCTGTCCCATGTTAACTTCTGCGGGGATGCCTCGCCCATTGGGGAGGGTCTAGTTGGAGGTTATTTTGAAAGGTGCTGCTCTGAACTTTCTGGTGCATGTCTTTTTTTGTTGGTTTTTTTTTTGTGGTACGCGGGCCTCTCACCGTTGTGGCCTCTCCCGTTGCGGAGCACAGGCTCCGGACGCGCAGGCTCAGCGGCCATGGCTCACGGACCCAGCTGCTCCGCGGCATGTGGGATCCTCCCGGACCGGGGCACGAACCTGCGTCCTCTGAATCGGCAGGCGGACTCTCAACCACTGCGCCACCAGGGAAGCCCTGGTGCATGTCTTTTGAGCATGTACCCGGGGGTGGAATTGCTGTGTCATGGGGCAGGTTGTGCTGTGGTGGGTACCGCTAAACGGATTTCCATTTGGAAAGTGGCTGGACCAATTCACGCCCCACCTGCAATCATGAGGGTCCAGGTGTTTCACATCCTCACAGTGTTCTCCAGCTTTTTCGTTTCAGCCATTCTGGTGCATGTCTAGTAGCGTCGCATCGTGGTTTGAATTTGCATTTCCCTGGTGACTGATGAAATTGAGCACCTTGGCATGTTTATTGGCCACTTGGAGATCCTCTTCTGTGAAGGGTCTACTCACGTCTTTTGGGTGATCTGTCTTTTTCATATTTTGTTTTCTTGGTGGTGGTCCTACCACATTGCTTGGTGACCTTCAGAAGCCCATCTTCCCCTCTGACCATGAACTCCTTGAGATTTCTGGACACCCCCCCCAGCCGCAGTACCTAGTAAGACCCTCAGATAACAGACACTCAGTACATGTTTGAGACACTCAGTACATGTTGACTAAATAAACTGTCTTTGATCCATCCTTCCTGGTAGGATAACCGTTCTCCTTGAGAAAAAAGATGGAGGAAATAGCCACGGAGCAGTTCTGCTTTCTCTCCTGCATCTGTAACTGTGCTGCCATCTTTCGTGAGTGGCTAGCCTAATCTCTCCAGGTTTAGGCTCTGAAGTAGCTCTGTGGGCCCTTTTTGATGTCTTCTGTGTTTCTCTCAAGCCTCCCTTTTGTGACATGCTCACTCCCACTCTTTTGTGATTTTTCTTGGGGACCTCACTTCCCACTTCTACGCACACCCCACGAAGTCACGCTGGCCCCTGACATCCCCCCTCTTTTCTCTTTCATGAGACTCTGTAGCTAGCTTCCAGAATTTAATTTTCTGAGTTTGTTTCCCTGCTAAGCCATCCTCTCCGATTCCTGGCCTCTTAGGAGTCTGCTTCCTTAACGTCTAAGACGGGGGTCTGACTGTCCAGCATTTTCTTCTGGGATTAGTCCACACTTTGAGATGAGATGGTCATTTCCCCCTGTTTTCCCCTCACTCCTATTTTACAAACCTTCCGTTATTCTCGGTCAGAATTAAAGACACAAGATGGAATAGTAGTTTTCCTCTTTGCTTCCTTGCCCTTCCAAGAGATGAGATGATCAGAGGAGCAAGGCTTTCTCAGGTGGCCTGGTTTTCACCTAAGTCTCTAAGGAGACATCCAGCTGCCGTCCAGGTGAAGCACGCGGCCATCCCTAGCTTTGCAGTGGCTCAGTTCTGGGATTCACACGAGGAAGGCGGCATCCTCATCTCAGTCAAGCTAGTGTGCGATCCCACGTGCTTCTCTCTTCTGTTTTCTTTCTTCAAACCTCTTGGTCATCCACTTATTCATTCATTATTCATTCATTCATCCAGCAAATACGTGCCAGGCACTCTTCCAAGTCCTCATGGAATGACATTCTGGTGGGACTGGAGGAGAGAGACAATAAGCACGTTATTGTTTATTATTTATATAATAAGTAACATGAGTAGTGTGTCAGCTGGTGATAAGAGAGGTGGAAAGGGCTTCCCTGGTGGCGCAGTGGTTGAGAGTCCGCCTGCCGATGCAGGGGACGCGGGTTCGTGCCCCGGTCCAGGAGGACCCCACATGCCGCGGAGCGGCTGGGCCCGTGAGCCATGGCCGCTGAGCCTGCGCGTCCGGAGCCTGTGCTCCGCAACGGGAGAGGCCCCAACAGTGAGAGGCCCGCGTACGGCAAAAAAAAAGAGAGGTGGAAAAATAAAGCAGAGGTGCCAGAGGTTTACCAGAAGATTGCATTAAGAGCATAACATAAAGACCGGAAATAGTGAGGGAGTTAGCCAAGCAGACATCTGGGAGCAGAGCACTCCAGTCAGAGGGAACAGCAGGTGTAAAGGTCCTGAGGCAGGTGTGTGCCTGGCATGTTGCCCTGGTCATTCTAGTCCACGGAATGTGGCAGCCACCATGCTGGTGTCAGCGTAACTCAGTATCTGAAATGAAGGACAGTGTATCAGTCATGTTTGTATCTACCACAGCATCCAGCAAAGTATCTTGTGGTCATATATACTCCATAAGAGAAGTGTCTATTCGAATAAGTGAATTTAGGTTGGACACCATTGAGGACCCTTTCATCTCTGAATTGCTGTGATCATCTTAGTTGCCTGGTGGCTTGCACCCATCCCTGAGTAGCTTGCTTTCTAGCTGTCCCATCTGGGCTCTTCTGAACACATGGTCCGGTGGCGTCTGGTCATGTCGCCTGGTCTCTGTCAGGGTGTGGGGTCTACACTGGATATGTGTGTTCCAGATACTATTGCTTGTAACAAACTACTCCAGAACAGAGTGGTAGAAGGCTCTACCCATTTTCATATGCTCACGGATTCTGTGGGCCAGGAATTTGGGCAGGGTACGACGGGGATGGCTTGTCTGTGTTCAGCGATGTCTGAGGCCCCAGCTGGGAAGGCCTGAACAGCTGGGGCCTGGAACTCTATATCAGAGTGCCTGCAAAGTGGCCACTCCACGTGGCTTGGGCTTCCTCACATCATGGCGACCCCAAATGGGTAGCTAGATTTCTGACGCAACGACTCAGAGCTCCAAGTGCAAGGCTTCTAGTACATGAGGCAGTAGCCGCATCACCTTCACAGCACAGCTTGGGAAGCCACACAGGGTCACCTTCACCGGCATCTATCGGCTGAAGCAGTCACTTCAAGCCTGCCCATGTCTAAGGGGAGGGAATTAGATTCCACCTCTTGCTTGGGGAAGTGGCAAGGCTGCATTGTAGAAGAGGCCGTGGGATGGGAGAGGTTGTGGCCATCTTTGGAAAATACAACCTTAGGGTGTGCCTTCTGTTTCCCTGGGGAGGAATTCTCGTTTTGTGTTGTCACTGGGCTGTGGTGGATTTTCAGATGTCTGCTTTGTACCCTGTCCAGCGTAAACTCCCAGTGTAAGAGGGTGGCTAGGACCGGCAGCCTTCCTCCTCCCACTTCTTAGCCCCTGGGCGGGTGAGGCTCCCCAAGGCGCCGGGGTGGGGGGTAGTCAGGCACGGAGCAGGTGCTCTGCAAGAGTATACACACCCCTGGGGCGCAGCAGACGAACCTGTGTAACTGTCATTCCTTTGCTCAGTCTGATAATGGTCTCAGGTCGGAGAATGTCCTTGTCCTTAAGGGATGCATGCTAAAATATTAGATGGAACCGTAGGAACTCGCCGATATCTGCTCGCGTTTAATATGGTTCAATCTAATATCGAGGTGTGATTTGTCGTGATATCCGCAACCGGCACCTTACTTTCAAATGGTTCAGCAAAATATGTACGTGTATGGTGTCGACCTGAGAATTGGGTCTACCCGCTGGAGTGCAGCCTAGTAGGAGGGGTAAAGGCTGGGAGCAGAGGGAGGCTGGGGCACTTCTGTCCCCCTTCCTCCATCCACAACCCCTACTGGTAGCCTCCTTCCCAGCCCTGCCTCTGGGGGGAGAAGGGGTGAGGGGGGTGTTTCTGGTGGGGCTCAGTGGGATCTCTGCAGGGGTGGGGGAGGGATGGCAGCCTGGGGCTCTTGAGTTGTCTGCTCCCTGGAACGCCCCACATGCTCCTGACCGGAAATTCTCAAGGATTCAGACCTGCATGGGAGCAGCCCATCCACGTGCATCCTCCGAAAGGGTCCTCTGAGCCCCACGGCCCTTCTGCTTCCCTGTTTCCCGGGCAGTATCCTGCTCCCGAGTGTCCTCGAGCTGCGACGTTTCGGGTGGCTCTGTCACATCCTGTGCCCGGGTACCATTCTCGAAGCACAGCCAGATGTGCAAATTCTGCGGCTGTGCCCGGGGCCGAGCGCAGAACAGCTTGCTTTTCTTGGAAGTCATTGGTGATTTGTTAGAAAAACAGGAAACATTGGGGCTGCTGGTGTACATTCTGCCTTTTTTGTTTTTGTTTTCGAACCGCTTTCATCCGTCTCAGTCTCAGGACGTTTTAAGGGCATTTATGCTCTACCCGGCCCTTCAGGCCTCCTCCTTGACATTCCTCCCCACCTGTGCATCCTCTTTCTCTCTCCCTCTCGCCTTCTGCCGCCACCCTCCACCCCACCCCCAATCACTGCTATGGGGAGGAGGCAGGTCTAGGGAGCCACGGACACAGGTGCCGCATCTCGGTGATGTCTGTAACTTCGGGCACGTGCTTCTGGGGAGTCTGGCTTCTCTGCACCTGCCTTTCTCCTCCTACCCGTCCCCCACCTTTATCACGGTGGTTAGACAGGAAGCAGAGTGGTCTCTGCCCACCGGGACCTGCTGGGGTAGCTTCCTGCTGCTGACACACGGGGGCAATGCGGCTGGGATGGGAAATCCTTCATCCCTCCTGGGTCAGACTGGAGCTGGAGGTGTCCTCAGAAATCACTTTATCTCTCTGGGGACACAGAGGCCCCAGGTTGGATGCCTTGATTAAAAAGGAGGGACGGGAGGGGGTGAGGAGGTCTGGGTCCGGCTCTGGCCTTGCCCCAGACCATCCCCTCCCTGGCCGTGTCTCAGAAATGCAGGGGTGGGGTCTGTGGTCATTCTGTGCATTGAGCATTGGTTAAAGTGCCCGAAAGTGCTGCTGCTTCTTGGTGTCCCTTGGCGAGTTTTTCCTGGGTCTCATCTTGTCAGGGGTGAGCTCTGAGCATGCCCGGTGCTTGGCTTGGGGGTGTACTCGAGCCTTCTTGCTGTCCGTTCCCCACCCCATAAGGTATCATGATGGAGAGGCCCATTTCCCATTTTATGGATTGAGAAACTGAGGTCCAGAGAGGCTATGTGGCTTAACCACTGTTCTCCGCTCCGCAGGCAGCCCCACGAGGCGAGGCCTCTCTGCCCAGGGAGCCCCCCTGGCTGGGCTTTGCCCTGGGTTCTCACCCAGTGCCTCTGCACCACGCCTGCAGCAGGGGCCTCCCCCTCTCCAGGGGGAAGCGAGCTTAGGGGCTGCCCTTCTGAAGTCATATGAGAAGTGTTATATGAGAGATGAGAAACTCCCCAAACCTCTCAGGGGCGATGTTTGAAAAAGGCATTAAACTGTCCGGAGAGAGATACGCGTGGTAAGACAGAGACTAACATGGGAACCAGCCCAAGACACTGAAACACTGTTTAGGGAGCTTCCCAGAAAAGATGTGGTTTTGAGGAATTCTGGGCTAGGGACGGAGAGTGGGTGGGAAGGCAACCCCTCCTCGCACCGGGACTCCTGAACGTCCAGGGCAACAACAGGTTCCGGGAGGGTGGGGGCAGGGGCAGGAGGCATGGGCCCTCCCTCCTCTCCTGCCCACATTCCCATTTCTCCTGGTCCCACAGCTTCTGGGGAGCAGAGACTCTCACCCAGGGGTCTGTGAGCTTGGATGGGAAAGATGTGACATCTTTATTGTCGCCCACCTCTAACTGAAGTTGAGTGTTTCCTGCCATGAGCAATGTAGGCAACAAACCAGTCACACTATTAGTAGCACCTGTGAACTGATCACCAGTAGAAATCCAGATGTTTTCCTATCACTTTGCAGTTGTTGTTACGTACTGCAAACATCACTTATGCCTTTTATTACTTCAACGCGATGCTAATGATTAGACCCACTGCTGGATTTTGTTATTTAATGTGTAACGAGAAGAACAGATATTACCATGTTGAAAGTCTGATTACTGCAAACAATTGATAATTATATTTCAGTGTAATTCATTTCCTCTGCAGTCCCATGCATTTTATTTCGTGCGTTTAAAACATTATTCTGAACGGGGGTGGGGGGGTCTGTAGACTTCTCCAGTGGGTCTAGGGCATAACGAGGTTAAGAATACCCACTACTGGAACATTTAGGTAAAAAAATTCTAGGTGTTACCTGACAGCTGAGGAGGACTTTGGTGTTAGGCAGACCTGAGTTGGCATCCTTGCTGCAGACCCTGAGAAAGTGGCTTTATCTCTCAGACCTATAGTTTTCTTATGGTATATAGAGATAAAAGAAGGTCTATCTTGAAGGACTGTTCCATGTGCAAGTGCTGGGCAGGCGTTGGGAACCATGGTGGGTAGTAGCTGGGGGTGGTGGCAGTGGTTTATTCAAGCCCATGAGACTCAAGCAGGATTCTTTTTTATTACAGAGGAAACTCCAAGCTAAACCATCCCTCATACAGAAGGGAAAACTGTATACCTGGATAATGCCTGTCATCTTTTTCTTTTGCTCTGGACTGGGAGCAGCTAGCCCCCAGGTATCCAGTGTGAATCTTGGTCCATAAATTGAAGTATTTAAGCCATAACCACGTCCATGCAATGGAATAGTATTGAGTCATAAAAAGGAATAAGTACTGTTACATGCTACAACGTGGATGCACCTAGAAAACATGCTAAGTGAAAAAAGCCAGATGCCAAAGACCACATACTGTATGATTACATTTCTATGAAATGTCTAGAATAAGGAAATTCATAGAAACAGAGAGTGGATTAGTGGTTTTCAGATGATGGGGGAAGGAGAATGGGGAGTGACTGCTAATAGCTATGAGGTTTCTTTTTTGTGGTGTTAAAAATGTTCTCGATGTAGGTCGTGTTGATGGGCATACAATATCATGAATATGCTAAAAACCACTGAAGTGTGCCCTTTAAAGTGATGAAGTTTTTTTTCATGTTTTATTTTATTTATTTATTTATTTATTTATTTATTTATTTATTTATTGGGCTGCACCAGGTCTTAGTCGCGGCATGTGGGATCTAGTTCCCTGACCAGGGATCGAATCTGGGCCCACTGCATTGGGAGCATGGAGACTTAGCCACTGGACCACCAGGGAAGTCCCAAAATGATGAATTTTATGTTATGTAAATTATATACTATGACTAAGTGGGATTTATTCCTGGTATGCAGGCTGGTTCCACGTGTGAAGATCAGTTAATGTAATTCATTACACTGATAGGCTAAAGAAGAAAAATCATATCATCAGTAGGTCATCAGTAGATACAGAAAAAGTATTCGACAAAATCTAACACCCATTCATGATAAGTTCTCTTAGCGAACTAGGAATAGAGGGGGAATGTCCTCAACTAGGTGAAGAATTATCTACAAAAACCCTACAGCTAGCATCATACTTAATGGTGAAAAAATAGATGCTTTCTCCCTAAAATTAGGAATGAGGTAAGGCTGTCCCCTCTTATTCCTCCTATTCACCATTGTACTAGAAGTCATAGCTAATGCAATAAGACAAAAAAAAAAAAAAAGGGAAATGAAAGCTACACAAATTGGGAAGGAAGAAATAAAACTGTCTTTGTTTACACATGACATGATTGCCCATGTAGAAAATGCCAAAGAATTAAGAAACTCTTGGAACTAATAAGCTATTATGGGAAGGTTGCAGGATACAAGATTTATTCAAAGAAATCTGTTGTTTTCCTATGTACCAGCAATGAGCTATGGGAATTTGGAATTAAAAATACAACATTATTTACATTAGCACCAAAAAATTTTGCACAAGATCTACATGAGGAAAACTACAACACTCTGACGAATGAAGTAAGGAAACATCTAAATAAATGGAAAGATATTCCATGTTCATGGATAGGCAGACTCAATATGCCAGTTCTTCCCAACTTGATCTATAGATTTAATGCCATTCCAATCAAAATTCCGACAAATTACTGATTCTAAAGTTTATATGGAAATGCAAAAGACCCAGAATAGCCAACACAGTATAGAAGAAAAAGAACAAAGTAGGAGAACTGAACTACCTGACTAAAAGACTTACTCTAAAGCTGCAATAATTAAAACAGTGTGATACAGGTGAAAGAACAGGCAAACAGATCAATGAAACAGAATAGAGAGCCCAGAGATAGACCCACACAAATATAATCAACTGATTTTTGACAAAGGAACAAAGGCAATTCAATGGAGAAAGGATAGTTTTTAAACAAATGGTGCTGGAACAATTGGACATCCACATACAAAAGGGAAAAAAAAGAATCTATATACATACCTTAAACCTTTCCAAAAAATTAACTCAAAATGGATCATATACCTAAAGGCAAAATGCAAAACTATAAAACTCCTAGAGGAAAACAAGAGAAAACCTAGATGACCTTGGCAATGAGTGTTTAGATATAATACCAAAAGCATGACACGTGAAAGAAAAATTTGATGAGCTGGACTTCATTAAAATTAAAAACAGTGAAGTATCTGCAAAATGTTTATCTGATAAAGGACTTATGTCCAAAATATACAAAGAATTCTTAAAACTCAACAAAAGTAAATAACCCATTTAAAAAGTAGGCAAAAGATCTGAACTGCTCACCGGAGAAGATACACAGATGACAAATAAGCATATAAAAAGATGCTCGACATCATAGATCATTAGGGGATTGGAAGTTAAAACAATAAGGAGATACCAGTATATACCTATTAGAATGGCTCAAATCCAAAAAACTGACAGCACCAAATGCTGGCAAGGATGTGGAGCAACAGGGACTCTGATTCATTTCCGGTAGGAATGCAAAATAGCACAGCTGCTTTGGAAGACAGTTTGGTCGTTTCTTAGAAAGTCAAGACTTAGAAAGCTAAGTCTTGCAGTCGTGCTTCTAGATATTTACCCAAATGAGTTGAAAACTTATGTCCACCTACAAACCTGCCCATGAATGTTTATAACAGCTGTATTCTGATTGCCAAAAATTGGAAGCAAGCAAGATGTCCTTCGGTAGGTGAATGGGTAGACAGCCCAGGGTACATCCACAGAATGGAATCTCTTTTAGCAATAGAAAGAAATGAGCCGTGAAGCCACGAAAAGACATGGAGGCGCCTCAGATGCATATTACTGTGTAAAAGAAGCCAGTCTGAAAAGTCTACGTCATGTAAAATACCAACTGCATGACATTCTGGAAAAGGCAAAACTGTAGAGACAGTAAAAAGATCAGTGGTTGTCAAGGGGTGGAGGGAGGGGAAGGGATGAGAGCATTGGGGATTTCTAGGGCAATGAAACTGTTCTGTATGATATTATAATGGTAGATACATGACATTTTTGTGTTTGGCAGAACCCATAGAATGTACAGCACAAAGAGTGAACCTTAATGCAAACTGTGGACTTTAGTTAATACTATTGTATCGATATAGGTTCATAAATTGTGACAAATATACCGCTCTAATGGAAGATATTAATAATAGGGGAAACCCTGGGTTGTGGGGGGAAGGGGGGCAGGGGGGTATATGGGAACTCTCTGTACTTTCTGTTCAATTTTTCTGTAAACCTACAACTGCTCTAAGAAAGTTAAAGTTTATAAAAAGAAGAAAAAAAATAACTATTTCTTCATCTTCTTACATCAGTTGAAATCCGGCTCTGAGCCCCACCTATTCTGCCAGGAGCTGTCCGGGAGCTCAGAGTTTTAAACTTTCCTGCCACGAACTTTCCCCAAGGTGGTTGCTTTATTAGCATGGGGACAGAGCCAGGGGAGGGTACAATGTCCAGAAAGAAAGAAATTAATAGCACCATAAATTGTCCTGTATTTGTACCCTGTGGCCTGAAGAACAGCTCCTGGAAAGCTTGGGTTCTGGCCTGAATCTCTTTTGGCCTCTGGCAGAAGACTTACAGGAGGAAGCAGGTCTCCAAGGCAACGTGCCCCGCACCGTGGGTGGCTAGAATGACTCGATCAACACGCCCCTCCCAGGACTGACTCATTGAGAAGTTACAAGAGATGTGATTTCCCCTCGAGGCCTGAGGAATATCCCCTGTTGCTCGTAGGGTCACAGCGTCATCGCTACACATTTGGGTGGGGCTTTGGGTTGTAGTACATTTGCAAACTCACCTAACTGTCCAGGGAGACTCCGCCTGGGTCTTGCACCAGGCGCTGGGGTTGGAACCGTGTGCATGGTGGACGAGCCACTGTCGTCAGAGCTGAAAGTCCAGCGGAGGAAGCAGTCACAGCGCAGGCGAAGGTGAAGCAGAGTCGGAGGGGGTGGGCACCCAACCCAGCCTGGGAGTCTGGAGGCCTTCCCTAAAGAAGTGACCAAAAGAATGTGTATTAAGAGCCTAAGAGCCATATTGTAACGGAAAAGAATCTGAAAAAGAATAGATACGTATGTATGTATAACTGAATCACTTTGCTGTGCACTTGTAACTAATGCAACATTGTAAGTCTTCAGTTTAAAGAAAAAAAAAAAAGAATCTCTAGGAGGGAAAAAAAAAGATACAGTTAAAAAAAAGAAAGAGCCAGATCAAAAGCAGGAGGATGGTGGAAATGTTTCAGGCCGAGGGAGCATGGGCAGGAAGAAGTCTCTAATGGACAAGGAAGGTAGGGGTGTGAGACTGGCCAGGGAGGAAGGGCCGGGGGCCGGGACTTCCCGGTGCCTTATAAGCAGGGTTAGGGGGTCGAACTTTGTCCTAAGGCAAGGGAAAACCATTAGAAAGCTTTCAGAGGCAGGGAGGTAATGACAGTCAGATGTGCTTTTTCAGAGACAGTTCTGCATAGAACAACGTCTACGCTCTGATGCTGTGTATGTAAGAAGAAAATGTGTGTGGGGGGAGGGATGGGGTAAGTTACGTAGGCCTGTAAATGCATGAACAAGACTGGAAGGATAACAGGCCAGACTGAGTGGAGAGTGTGTGTTTGAAAAGGGAAAGTGGGGTGCAGGTAGATGGTCAGGCTAAGAAAACCTTTCAAGGTTTATTCTATACACTTATGTATTATGTGAGTCTTTAAAAAACCATTTTTATTGGGGTGTGGTTTACATACAGTGAAATGCACAAGTTTTATTGGACAGTTTGTTGGGTTACGGAAAATATGTAACCTTGTAACTCCTATCAAGATATAGAATATTTCCATCATCCCAGGAAGTTCTCTCAGGCCCATTCCTGGTCGTCTCTCCTTGTACATTCCAGGGATAACTACCGTTCTGATTTATTTCACCATAGATTCGTTTTGCCTGTTCTAGAACTTCTTGTAAATGGTACCATAGAGTATCTATTTTTGGGGGGGTCCAGCTTATTTGCACAACACGTTTTTGGTATCCATCCATGTTGTTGCGCACATTCAAAGTTTGCTCTTTTTAATTCCTTCCATCACCTAGGAGTCCTGGATTATGTGAATACACCAGATAGGTTTATTCACTCACCTGTTCATGGATTGGGTTGTTTCCGGTTTGGGGCTATGATGAATAAAGCTTCCATGAACATTTTTGCACAAAGTTTTTTGTTGACACGTGTTTTCATTTATTTTGGGTAAAGAGGTGGAATTATCGGGTCAAAATGGTAGGGATTTGTTAACTTTATGTACCTGCCAAGCTGATTTTCAGAGTAGTTACACC
This sequence comes from Leucopleurus acutus, assembly GCF_964270905.1. Lineage (NCBI taxonomy): Eukaryota > Metazoa > Chordata > Mammalia > Artiodactyla > Delphinidae > Leucopleurus > Leucopleurus acutus. The sequence goes on along the minus strand of NC_139161.1, from coordinate 53,012,509 downwards.
AATAATGTATGGTTGCCCGATATCCTCACCAATTTGCTAGCGTTAATCATTTTACTTTTAGGTATTCTAATATAGTATAATCTCATTGTGATTTGAAATCTGCATTTTCCTGATGACTAATAATGATAAGCATCTTTTCATGTGTCTATTGACCATTTGGATATCTTTTGTGAAGTGTCTGTACTTATTTGTTCCATTCTGGAATATAAGTCATTTATCAGATATATGGATTGTGAATATTTTCTCCCAGGCTGTGGCCATTCTATAATTTTGTTATTTAAAAATATTACATAATTGGAATCATACATTAGATAATCTTTGGCTCTTTGATTCAGCATAATTTTCTGGAAATGCATCCAGGTTTTTGTGTGTATCAATGACTGTTTCCTTTTTATTGCTGAAGAGTGTTCCATGGTATAGATGTACCATCATTTGTTTAACTGTTCGCTCACTAAAGGACATGTGGGTTGTTTCCAGTTTGGGGATATTATGTGCAAAGCTGCTATAAACAGGCACGTGCAGGTTTTTGTGTGAACATAAGTTTTCATTTCTCTGAGACAAATGTGCAGGAGTGCAGTTGCTTGGCCATATGTTAGTTCTAATGTATGTATTTACTGCAGTAGATTTCCCTCTCAGAACTGCTTTAGCCGTGTCCCACAAATTTTGATATGTTGTATATCCATTTTCATTCTGTTCAATGAATTTTTGGATTTCCCTTGAGACTTCCTCTCTGATCTATGAATTATTTAGATGTGTGTTTCATTTTCAAGCGTTTGGAGATTTTCCTGGTATAGTTGTTACTGCTTTCTAGTTTGATTTCATTGTGGTCATAGAACGTACTCTGTATTATTTCAGTTCTTTTAAATGTGTTGAGGTTGGTTTTATGGCCCAGGATATTGTCTGTCTTGGTATAGGTTCCATGGATAATTGAAAAGAATGTATATTTTGCTGTTGTTGGGTGGAACGTTCTATAAATTGATGAGATCCTGTTGGTTGATTGTGTTATTGAGTTTCTACGTGGTTGTTCTATCAGGTGTTGAGAGAGGGATGTTGAAGTCTCTAAGTATATAGATTTGTCAGTCTCTCCTTTCCATTTTATCATTTTTTCCTCCACAGATTTGGTAACTCTGTTGTTTGATGAAAGCACGTTTAGGATCGCTGTGTCTTCTCGGTGGATTGACCTTTTTGTCATTATATAACATTCCTCTCTGTCTGTGGTAATTTTCTTTCCTCTGAAGTCTGCTTTATCTGATATTAATATAGCCACTTCTGCTTCCTTTTGATAAACGTTTAAATGATATATCTTTACCTATTTACTACTTTCAACTTGTCTGTATCATTATATTTGGAAGTGAGTTTATGATAGACAACAAATAGTTGAGTCATGATTTGTAATCCACTACCAATCTCTGTCTTTTTTTTGTTTTGTTTTGTTTTGTTTTGTTTTGTTTTCCGGTACGCGGGCCTCTCACTGTTGTGGCCTCTCCCCTTGTGGAGCACAGGCTCTGGACGTGCAGGCTCAGCGGCCACGGTTCATGGGCCCAGCCGTTCCGCGGCATGTGGGATCTTCCTGGACCGGGGCACGAACCCGTGTCCCCTGCATCGGCAGGCGGACTCTCAACCACTGCGCCACCAGGGAAGCCCCAATCTCTGTCTTTTAATTGGTACATTTAGCCCAATTAAATTTAATGTAATTATTGATATGTTAGGGCTTAAGTCTGCTATTTTATTATTTGTTTCGTGGGTTTTTTTTCTGTGTTTTTGTTGTTGTTTCTGGGTTTTTCCTGTGCCTTTCTATAGATTACTTGAACTTTTTTTGAGAAATCATTTTGATTTATCTATAATGTTTCTATATGTATCTCTTATATAGCTTTCTAAGTGGTTGCTCTAGATATTACATTTTATATACATAACTTATCACAGTTTAATTATGTCATAATTTTACCAGTTCTGATAAAGTATAGAAACCTTACTTCTTTTTAGGCCCCTTTACCTTTTTCCCATTTATTATAAAATCATCTTAAATATTTACTCTGCATTTATTTATTTATTTATTGTCTGAATACATTTAGCACTATATGAGACAAGTGTTATAAGTCGTTATTCAGCCATCAAACATAATTTAGAAAACTCAAGGGAAGGGAAGTCTATTGTATTTACCCAGATTTTTGCTTGCCACGTTCTTTCTTCAATCCTGATATTGCAGAAGATATTTTTCTTTCATCATCTTCTTTCTGTTTAGAGAATTTCCTTTAGCCATTCTTTTAGAGTAGGTCTGCTGGCTACAAATTCTCTTAGTTTTTCTTCATCTGAGAACGTTTTGGTTTCCCCTTCATTCCTGAAAGATATTTGCACTGGATATAGGATTCTAGGTTGACAGCTCTTTTCTTTCAGCACTTGGAAAACTGCCGCTCCATTCCTTTTGGCCTTCATGAATTCTGATAAAAAATCCACTGTCATCTGAATTATTTTTCGTCTAAGAGAAGATGTTGTTCCTCTATTGCTGCTTTCAAGATTTTTCCTTTGTCTTTAGGTTTTATAAGTTTGACTATGATGTATCTTGGTGTGCATTTCTTGGATTTATCTTGTTTGGGATTCATACAACTTCTTGAATCTGTAGTTTTATGCATTTTGCCAAATTTTGCCAAGTTTTCAGCCATTATTTCTTTGAGTAGTTTTTTTAGCTCTGTCTTCTCTCAGTGGGACTCAGATGACACGCACGTTAAACCTATTTGTTGTAGCCCCACATTTCCTTGAGGCTCTGTTCATTTTTCTTCATTTGATTTTCTCTCTGTTGTTCAGATTGGATAATGTTATTGTTGTGTGTTCAAGTTCATTGATTCTCTCCTCTGTGCCCTCCATTCTTTTTTTTTAAATTCTTTTTAAAATTTATTATTTTTGGCTGCGTTGGATCTTTGTTGCTGCACGCAGGCTTGGGGCTTCTCTTGTTGCAGAGCACAGGCTCTAGGCATGCAGGCTTCAGTAGTTGCAGCATACAGTCTCAGTAGTTGCGGCACACGGGCTCAGTAGTTGTGGCACACGGGCTTAGTTGCTCCGCAGCATGTGGAATCTTCCCAGACCAGGGATTGAACCCATGTCCCCTGCACTGGCAGGCGGATTCTTAACCACTGTGCCACCAGGGAAGTCCTGTCCCCTCCATTCTGCTGTTGAACTCATCCACTGAATTTTTTATTTCAGTTATTATATTTTTCAGTTCTAAAATTTCCATTTGGTACTTATTTGTGTCTTCTATTTCTTTGCTGAGACTTTTCTAGTTTTCATGTGTTTATAGTCATTCATTGAAGCATTTTAAATAATGGTTGCTTGAAAGTCTTTTTCAGATATTTTTAACCATCTGTCATTTTGGTGTTGGCATCTACTGATTGCATTTTTTCGTTCAGTTTAAGATCTTCCTTATTCTTGATATGACTAGTTATTTTCTACTGAAATCTGGACATTTGGGGTATTTTGTTATAAGAGTTTTAAGGCTCTGCATCTTATTTAAACCTGTGCTTTGCTGAGCTTCTCCAACACGTCCCTGAAAGGGAGAGTGGGGCAGGGGGTGGGGAGGGGGAACTGCCTTTGTACTGCCAGGTGAGGGTGTAAATCCAGGTTCCATTCTCAGCTTCCACTGATACTGAGGAGATGCTCCTTATTACTGCTGGGTGGATGGAGTGGGAATTCTGGCTTCACACTAGGCCTCCACCAATACCTCCCTGGCTGGGAGGGACAGGAGTGCCTCATTACTGCCCCATTGACACCATGGGGTAGAGGAAGTGACCTCATTACTGCTGGGCAGCCGTGAAAGCCCTGACTCTCACTGCACTTCCTCTGACACCACCCCAGAGTGGGGGGAGTGCTCTTTACTGTCTGGTGGGGCTGGACATGCAGGCATCCCAGTGGTCTCCGGTGAGACTGCAAGGTGGAAGGGGGCTTATCACTGCCAGTGTGCGTGGAACGCCTGGCTCCCTACTTGGCTTTCTCAGACACCGTCTACGGTTGGGGGAGGGGTTGGGGCACCTCATTCTAGCCTGGCCAGAGCTAATAAATGGTATTCATGAACGGGACAGAGAGAGAGAGAAGGCGAGAGGTTTTTCTTATATAACTGGGCAAGAGCTGAAAGAGAGTGAAAAAGAGACCAAAGAAGATGGACACGCCGGTGTCTGAGAACACTCACCTGCTGTTGGATTAATGGAGGGAAGATGGATGGTGAACTGTCTTCACTGTGGGAGGGAGGAAACGATAGTCAAGGTCAGAGATCATGAATTAGACAGTCTGTCTCAAATTTATTCCAATGGCAAAGCATCTATCTGGAAGTCTCAATGCTCCATAAAATCTTCTTTGCCCAAAACTATGAAATATTCTTGTCTGTCTCACAAACTGGAAATGATTCTGCAGAAAGTGAGCAGCTCTAAACGAATGCAGTTTGTCAGAACCACAATCTTTTTCCACATCCAGAAAAATCAGAAAGCTGCCAGTATATGTGTAATTGGCCTTCCTGGAGTTTCTACATTTGCACTCATTTGCTGTTTTATTACTCCGTGAACATTTGCTGGCAAACAAGACAGGCTCTAAATTTGAAAGGCGGCGAGATTAAACAGCTTCCAGTGCCAGGTGCCGGGGTTTGGCCCAGGGGCCCTTAGAATTTGGTTGCTGCCTGGAGTTTATATTTTGGTAAATTCTTATAGTCTTTCTCTGGTTCCCCATCTTCGCAGTCATTTCATTTTGCCCATCTCTGGCTCCATTATGGTTTCCTTTATGTACACAGAGAAGCTAAATTGCCTAGGTCCTGCCAAGAAAGGACATGCCTCACCAGCTGAGAGAATGCTCTGTGCCTCAGTCTTCTCATCTGTAAAATGGGAAAATGGAGATAAGAGAGTGTCTACCTCATATGGGTTGAATGCGTTAATTCATAGAAAGCACCTAGACAGTGCCTGGCACGTAGTAAGCCCTCAATTAGCATTAGCTGCTGTTATTATAATTATTACATACAAAGGCAACATGATGCCTCCCGTTGTCTTTCAATCTAACATGCATACATGTTAGCATCTTTCTCCTTCCCCTTTTCCTCACGTCTGCTTCATCCGCTCCCTACCGTCCCATGCCATCACCTTTCACTTTTTCACATGTCCTACTTCTCCTGGCCCTGGAGTCGTTCCATTGCCCACTAGCCACTGTCACTGCCGTCACAGACCTGTTTGTTAGTTAAACGTCCCTCCAGGAATCTTATATCTTGAAAAATAAGCTAGGACAGAGGAAGTGAGCCACCCTAACCCAGGGAGATTGAATCACTGACAGTGAGGATTGAGGCAATTTTTGTGCACGATGTCTTCCCGGGAAGCCTCAAATGATAACACCGAGGTAAGACCGCATACTCAGCCTTTTGGGTGTCTAGAACACAGTAGAGATAACTTCCTGTGAACGTGGTGTAGGTGAGAACGTGGGCTTTGGGAGTCAGGCCAACTTAGGATGTGCGTCCAGCTCAGGCCATAAGAACTATGACCACAGGAATTTGGCCAAATAAATGGCACACCCTCCCTGAACTGCAGGAATTGTACACAACTGTGAGTGTGTCATGGGGTCATTATGATCATGAAATTAGACAATCAGGGGCTTCCCTAGTGGCATAGTGGTTGAGAATCTGCCTGCCAATGCAGGGGACACGGGTTCGAGCCCTGGTCTGGGAAGATCCCACATGCTGCGGAGCAGCTAAGCCCGTGTGCCACAACTACTGAGCCTGCGCACCTAGAGCCTGTGCTCCGCAACAAGAGAGGCCACCGCTATGAGAACCCCTCACACCGCAACGAAGAGTAGCCCCTGCTTGCCGCAACTAGAGAAAGCCCGCACACAGCAACAAAGACCCAGCCCAGGGTCAAAAATACCCAGCCCAGTGCGGCCAAAAAAATAAGTAAATAAGTAAAATAAATCTATTAAAAAAAAGCAAAACTAGACAATCAAGTGGAAGTACCCAGCCCAGGACCTGATGTGGACCGACCACCCTGTATTAAGCAGTCTGTCCTCTTTCCTTACCTCCTGTTCTCTAGGCTGAAACTGATAGAGAATTGACATTCCTATGTAATATCACACAGATATTGATTAATTCTTCTTTTGTTTTTTACTCTTTTTAAAAATTGAGATAAAATACCTATGACATAAAGTTTACCATCTTAACTGTTTTTAAGTGTACAGTTCAGTAGTGTTGTTTTTCACATTGTTATGCAACTAACCTACAGAACTCTTTTCATCTTGTAAAACTAAGACTCTGTACCCATTAAACAACTCCCCGTTCCCTTCTCCACCAAAACCCGGCAACACCGTTCAGCTTTCTGTCTCTATGACTCTGACTACTTCGGGTGCCTCATAGAAGTGAAATCATACAGTATTTGTCTTTTTGTGACTGGCTACGTCACTTAGCATAATGTCCTCAAGATTCCTCCACGTTGGAGCATGTAACAGGACTTCTTTCATTTTAAAGGCTGAATAATATCCCCTTGTATGTATAGACCACATTTTGTTTATCCATTCATCTGTCAGTGGACACTTGGGTTGCTTCTACGTTTTGGCTGTTACGAATGCTGCAGTGAACATGGGTGTATAAAAATACGTTCAGGTCTCTGCTTTCAATTCTTTTGGGTATATGCCAAGAAGTGGAGTTGCTGGATCCTGTGGTAATTCTGTTCTTAATATTCTGAGGAATCACCATACTGTTTTCCACAGTAGCTGCCCCATTTTACATTCCCACCAGCAGTGCACAAGGGTTCCATTTTCTTCACATCCTCACTAACACTTATTTCTGTTTTATTTTGCTTTTCATAATAACCATGCTAATGTGTGTGCAGTGGTACCTCACTGTGGTTTTGATGTGCATTTCCCTAATGATTAGAGCTGTTAAGCATCTTTTTATGTACTTATTGGCCAATTATATATCTTTGTGGAGAAATGGTTACTGAAGTCCTTTGACCATTTTTCTTTTTTATTTGCCTGCAGTGGGTCCTAGTTGCAGCACACGGGTTCTTTAGTTAGTTCTTTAGTTCTTTAGTGGCATGAGGGGTCTTTAGTTGTGGCATGCAGGGTCTTTTAGTTGCGGTGTGTGGGATCTAGTTCCCTGACCAGGGATCAAACCCGGGCCCCCAGCATCGGGGATGCGGAGTCTCAGCCACTGGACCACCAGGGAAGTCCCACTTTGACCTTTTTTTTAAAAAAATAAATTTATTTGTTTATTTATTTTTGGCTGCATTGGGTCTTTGTTGCTGCTAGCAGGCTTTCTCTAGTTGCGGTGAGCGAGGCTACTCTTCATTGTGGTGTGTGGGCTTCTCACTGCAGTGGCTCCTCTTGTTGTGGAGCACGGCCTCTAAGTGCATGGGCTTCAGCGGTTGTGGATCACGGGCTCTAGAGCACAGGCTCAGTAGTTGTGGCGCACGGGCTTAGTTGCTCCGCGGCATGTGGGATCTTCCCAGACCAGGGCTTGAACCCAGGTCCCCGCAGACAGATTCTCCACCACTGTGCCACCAAGGAAGCCTTTTGACTATTTTTTAATTGGGTTTCTTTGTTGTTGTTGAGTTGTAGGAGTTCTTTATATATTCTGGATATTACGTCCTTGTCAGACATATGATCTGCAAATATTTTCTCCCTTTCTGTAGGTTGCCTTTTCACTCTCTTGATTGTTTCCTTCGATGCAGTTTTAAATTTTGATGTAGTCAAGTTTCTCTATTTTTTCTTCTGTTGCCTGTGCTTTGGTGTCTTTTCCAAGAAATCATTGACACATCTGATGGGATGAAGCTTTCCTCCTGTTTTCTTCTGAGTTTTGTAGTTAAGCTCTTTATGTTTAGGTCTCGGATTCATTTTGAATTAATTCTTCATGGTATTGAATCTTCCTGTCTACCAACAGGGTGTGCATTTCCATTTATCTGCCTTCCTTTGTGTCCCTCGAAAGTTTTATTTCATTAAAATCCTGCAGATTTTAAAAGTTTCTTTTCTTTTCTTTTATTCTTTTTGTTGTTATGTATGTGGGTCTTTTATTTTTCCAACACCATTTCTGTTTTTCGTCTGTAGGACTGAACGATATTAATTTCTATTTTAATTTGTATCCAGCTACCTTACCTAATTCTCTTCTTTGTGAGAGCCATTTTTCAGTGGATTATTTTGGCTTTCTATAAACATTTTGGGGGTGGAAAAATGGTGAATTATGCCAAATCTATAATTGGCAAAGCCGTAATTCATAGTGAGCCTCCATGAATAACACACGACACGTAAAGTCTCAGAAAGTACTTCACCCTCACACTGTTCTTGGAGTTACTCGAAATACCCCGGCTGAGCAAGAAATGGATTAAAGTAAAGAACTCTTAAATAGGGATGACATGGCACAAAACAGCAAGCGATGAGACAAATGAAGCTTAAAACCACTGTCCAGAAAAAACTCTTGTTATCATAGTTATGACGTTCACTGTAAATTTCAAAAATAATCATTTCAGGAGTTGTAATGCGCATAAAATTATTTAACACAAACACAAATATTTTATCTGTATTTTAAATGAAGATGTAATGTTACAACATTCAGATTAAGAGAGGGGCTAAAATCACAGATTAAAAAATAACTTCAAGAAGTATATAGGAATTCTAGGGACTTCCCTGGTGGCCCAGTGGGTAAGACTACGCACTCCCAATGCAGGGGGCCTGGGTTCGAACCCTGGTCGGGGAACTAGATCCCACACGCATGCCGCAACTAAGAAGTCCACATGCCGCAACTAAAGATCCCGCGTGCCACAACTAAGACCCGGCACAGCCAAAATAGATAAATAAAATAAATAAATATCTAAAAACATTATATAGGAATTCTAGATCCAGATTCTCGCTAAGAATTTTAAAAATCTGACTCAAATGAATGATACTGTCAGAAAACCTAAATTTACAAAGTTGGCATGTGAAGAAGTTGAATACCTACACAGCCCAAAAGCTCTGGAAGAAATTTGAAAAAGTATTGAATCTTGAGGAGAGGAGCTGAGGTCACTCACTTCCGGGCAGTGGTGTCTGATTCTCACCCAAGCCAGAGGGTGCCATGACTGTCCTGTGGTTCTAGACTCAGATTCTAGTTATACATTTGCCACTTTCTTTTTAAAAAATTTATTTTATTGAAATATAGTTGATTTACAATGTGGTGTTGATTTCTGCTGTATAGCAAAGTGATTCAGTTATGCATATATATATTCTTTCTCATATTCCTTTCCATTATGGCTTATTACAGGATATGGAATATAGTTCCCTGTGCTCTACAGTAGGACCTTGTTGCTTGTCCATTCCATATATATTAGTTTGCATCTGTTGATTCCAAACTCCCAATTCATCCCTCCCCCACTACCTTCCCCCTTGGCAACCACACATCTATTCTCTATACCTGTGAATCTGTTTAGATTCCACATATAAGTGATATCGTATGACATTTGTCTTTCTCTTTCTGACTTACTTCACTTAGTATGATAATCTCTAGGTCCATCCATGTTGCTGCAAATAGCATGACTTCATTCTTGTTTATGACTGAGTAAATTCCGTTGTATAGATACACATCTTCTTTATTCATTCATCCATCGATGGACATTTAGGTTGTTTCCATGTCTTGGCTATTGTAAATAGTGCTGCTATGGACATCTGGGTGCATGTATCTTTTCAAATTATGGTTTTGTCTGGATATATGCCCAGGAGAGGGATTGCTGGATCATATGAAATTTGCCACTTTCTAATCTGAAGGAGTCCTTCATTGCTTGGAGCCTCCATTTTCCTCTCTGTAGAATGGGAGAGTTGCACTAGATGGTCTCTAAGGTGCTTTCCTAGTCTTATAGTCTAGTGTATAGTCTAGCATGTGTGTGGTGGGGATCTGGGTGTGAGTGTATTTGTAAAATAGAAAACGCTACTATGCATCAGAGTCATCCAGGGAGTGTTTTATTTCTTGGTCTGATCTCAAAGCCACCTGGAGTTGAAATGTATACGTTAAGAAGGCACCCCGATAGCTAATAGATAGCATTTATTGAGTGCTTATTATGTACCAGGCACTATTCTAAACATTTTCCCACTTGTTAACTCATTCTGCTCAACCTTCAGCTCTCGCAGACCCCAGGAACACACCTGGCATGCCCTGTCCTTTTAGGGGACACCAAATTGGCGATAGACGCAAATACATCAACATTTTATGGTAACATTGGGTCATAGTGTTATCAAGATATTCCAGAATGTATTAACTGCTAACTTTTCCCAGATTGCCATCAAAATGAATATACGGTTCAAGCATTCTTCCAGAAAGCCCTCAGAGGCCCTCTAAAAGCCCCAGAGATTCTCAACCCCAGGTTAGGAACATGGGGTCAGGGGATTTTGAGGCAGCCAGCTCTGTACTGGTCCACCCACCCGTAATTAGGAACTGTGACTCTTCATTAAATAACAATTAAATCAAGTTCATGAAGGGCAGTGAAACCACCTGGAAAGATACAGAAAGGGTATATAAGGCTATGTAACTATATGAAGGGTTATATAGATCCAGGTATATACCCTTCACCGAGCTTCCCCTAATGTTACAATTTATATGACATTGACAATTTATATGACATTGTATCCAAACCAGGAAATGATCATTGGTACAAATCCTTATTTAGATTTTAGCCAGTGTCCCCCTAACCTCCCCTTTCAGTTCCAGAATCCAGTCCAGGATCCCACGTTGTATTTAGTTTCTGAGTCGTCTTAGTCTCCTCCAGGCTGTGACAGTTCCTCAGTCTTGCCTTATTTTTTATGACCTTGACTCTTTGGTGAGTTATTTTATAGAATTTCTCTCCATTCAGTTTTGAATGATTTCTCATGATTAGATTGTGTGGTTAGGAATTTTTGGCAAGAATCCCACAGAAGTGATGTTATGTCCCTTTCAGTGCAGCATATCAGGATATCAGGGGATATGTGATGTTGATATGTCTTATTATTGGTGCTATTAAGTTTGGTCATGAAGTTACGGCAGTGCTGGATTTCTCCACTGTGAAGTTATTGTTTTCTCTTTTTTTTTTGTAATTGATCAGTTTCTTGGGGGAAATACTCTGAGACCATGAAATCTCTCATTTTCTCTCAGATTTTCACTCACAGATTTTAGTATCCACTGGTGGATCTGGCCTGCAATAATTATTACCGTGGTGTTTGTCTAATGGTCATTTTGTATTTCTCTCATTCCTCCCGCATTTACTAATTGGAATTCTTTTGTAAAGAAGACCTGTCCCTTCCCCTCCATTTATGTTTTTTAGTTTATTATTTATGACATTAGTGTAGACTCATGGGTATTTATTTTATCCTATGAATTATAATCCAACACTTTCATTATTTAGTTGTTCAAATTGTCCTGGCTTTGGCCATTGGAAGCTCCTTTAAGCTGGCTCCCATGTCTTTTTGACATTCCCCATCCTTTTTCAAGTACTGACTTATTTTCTGACTCTACAAGATGTTCCAGGTCTTCAGGTTTAACTTCTGTATTTCCTGTCCCAGTCCTAGAATCAGCCATTTCTCTAAGGAGCCCGGGTTCCTTTGATTGGAGAATGGTATTTAGAAACGAGGGTCTGGGCACTAGGTGTGATCATCGTTACTGGGAAGTCATTGTTTCTAGGCTCTCTCCACAGACAGAGCTAGAAAATGTATGTATGCATGTTAATCCAAGCTCACACACATCTTTTTTTCACTTCTGTATGTATCTATCTGAATATGCATGAAAAACCATGAGTCGATACTGATTTCTCCAATTCCAGTCCAGCACCATAAGGTGGTTCAGTCTAGACTTCTCCCTTTTCCTTATCTGTAACTTCTTTCTCCAACAGTGAGAAACTGGCTCTCATTATCTGTGATCTGTTTACTTATTTGTTCAGTCCTAGCATACACATGAAGAAGTTGCAGGATTTTTAACGCACATCCCTATAAGAAACAGATTTGGTAACTAGAACACAGTATTTGTATGTGGTTCTTTTTGTCTTTAGCCTTACAGTATCCAGTGAAAATACTACTTTCCAGAGTTACTCAAGGTGGTTCCTGTGTTCCCCATTCCTTTCAGTGCGGTTATGCTAATCATTTATAGTACGGTCAATTTGTTGTTTGTTTCCCATTTTTGTCCCCCGTGCCTCCCCATATCCTGGTCGATTTATTTCATTTGGGGTATGTAAAATATTGTTGTGGTTCTAAGAGTCAAAGCCATATATGGGGCTTCCCTGGTGGCGCAGTGGTTGAGAGTCCGCCTGCCAATGCAGGGGACACGGGTTCGTGCCCCCCGTCCGGGAAGATCCCGCATGCCGCGGAGTGGCTGGGCCCGTGAGCCATGGCCGCTGAGCCTGCGCGTCCGGAGCCTGTGCTCCGCAACAGGAGAGGCCACAACAGTGAGAGGCCCGCGTACCGCAAAAAAAAACAAAAAAAACCCCAAAAAAACCCAAAAATTAGTTTGTAGAAGAGATTCTGCCTTGCGAGGAGGAGAGTGGTGACCGAGAAGGGAGGACGATAGGAAGGGGGAGAGGGAGGAGTGACCCAGGACTGAGGCGAGCGGGGTCAGCACAGGACCACATGCCTTAGTGCTTCTCTTACGTCCACCTGTGGGACTGATTCTTCAAAGAATGGGCCTGGAATATTCCAGAACACCAGGGAAGCATTGTGGGGTGCCGCCAGACCCTGGCCCATACTTCCGTCCCTAGGAGATGTGGACCCTCCAGTTCTGCCGTTTTGCACTAAGTCCCCTAAGAAAAGAAGCTTTCTTCCCAGCGGCATGGGGGGCTGCATCAGGAAGCTGGACCCAGGCAGGCCCTGCCCCTCTGACTAGCCCTGCCCAGGAGGGGAGATGACCCCTGTCTTGCATCACAGGTCATGTCAACGTGTGAAGAGGCGGTCTCCCTCTGCCCTTGGGCACCCCCTTCCCCCAACCCCCTCCCCCTCCAGCTCCAGGACTCACTGTCCTGTTCAGGGTCCCCAGTAAGGGCTCATCCTTACTGGCTCAGAGGAGGAAGTTGGAGGTGGCAGCAGGCCCCGTTGTGGAATGTCTCAACACTACCCCATTGTGGCGGGGGGGCATTCCCATTCCTGGCAGCAGCTGGAATTTCACAACTCGAGCTCCTTTTAGTAAGGTGGCAACGGGGGTTGGGAGGGGGATGCCAGGGGAAACCAGGCCTTGCCCACCAAGGCTTTGAGAAAAGGCATCATCCTTGGGGAGGGAGGGGTGCCACCTCTTCCCCATTCATCTCCGCCCCAAAGCCACGGGGGTTCTGCTGACAAGTCATCAGAAGCGGCTGATGACTGACTCATCAAACAGAAGTGAGCGTGCCAGCGGGCCCGGTGGCGAGCCGCGGGGGGCTGGCGTTACCCCCAGGACAGCTCAGCTGAGGATCCCCGGCCAGGCTCCCAGCCCTCGGCTCCCACGGCCCAGCGCCTTGGGCAAGTCCAGCCTCTCTGAAGACCCAGGGCAAGCTCTAGATGGCCTCAGGATGCCAGGGAGGCGGGGGCACACCGGGAACTCTGCCCAGTGCCCAAGGGTAAGGTCTTGATCGTCTCCAGTGAACAGCAGAGGACCCTGAGGCCAGGAGATGGGAATGTTGCTCGGGGCCCAGAGAAGGGAAGATGCGTGGGCCACGGGCCTTGGGGCGCGTGCTGGGGAGCAGCCCTTAGCCCGTACAGGCTGCTCGCAGCGGCCCCAGGACGCTGCTCTAAGGAGAGGGCTGCAGCAGGAGTGACATCGTCTGAGGATGTGCATTTGCATCTTGCCTTTGTATCAGTTACACTGCGACACAATAGGGCAGGGTGACTCATTCCTGCTTTGTGACACAGCCAACTTGTCTGTCGCAGCAGAGACCGGGCAGAGGGATCTTTAAACCTAGTTCACAGGGTTCAGCCCTCGCTCTGAGCTAGAGAATGACTGGGCCCCTCAAGCCACCATGGTCATCGCCTGGTCCAGCCTAGATTGTTGCTTCTGTGGGCCCTGGTCCTCTTTCTGGAAGAGGCAGGGCTGCAGTGGACAGCTGGCATAGACAGACATGGCGGGCTCAAGATTCCCAGCAACTGGGAATGCAGGGCTCCTAATTAATGTTAGTTGATTGAGCCTGCACTCGCTGAGGTAGAAACATGAATTAGTTTTATTTGTCTCCCAGGAACTGCATCTGACTGTGCCAAGCGGCAGGCAGAGCCAGACTCCCTGCGTTGCCACCTCCTAGCTGTGCGGCCTTAGGCAAGTTGTTTAACCTCTCTGTGCCACAGAGTGCCCACGCGCCCTCCAGCTTCCCCCAAAGGTGGTCCGACCTTCAGCCTCTTACTGCTACGTTTCCCTCACCCGGCTGGGGGCCCTCCCGGTGAAGAATCAACAAAACAGCTCAAGTCTAGCTTTTCATCCAAGTATCTACCGCCACCTCGACCCTTCCGCAAGGCGCTCACATCTTTGCCTTGCCCAGCAGGGAGCCTGCCAGCCGCGCCTTCCGCTCCTCTTGGTCCTCCCACGGCTCCCAGGTAGCCCAGAAGTAGGTTTGCTGGCTGGATAGAGAGTGAGCTGAGAACAGAAGGGCAGCATCCCCTCCCGGCAGGGGTCCCGTCTGAATAAGGGATTCTTTTTAAGCTCCTCTGCCCTTGGCCTTGGGGAGAGAAAGGAGGACCCTCTGGAATGGTTGACAAGCCCTCCTCTCTTCCCGGTCCTCTTGTATTGACGGGGGTTGTGGAGTGGGCAGCTGTACCAGTTCTGGACCCGTACCTCCCGGCAGCCCCCCAGCGTGGTTGCCGGCCCCCGGCCCTGACAGCTCACGGTGACTCTCAGCACTTTAGCAGGTGGGTCGTTGAGCACTTTCCCTGCCATTTGCGATTTCGGAAGTCCTGCTTTATATCCTAGTCGATTTTTTCTGGCGTTGATTCTCCCAGCCCTGCCCAGACCCGGGGTTGCCCCTTAGGCTCTCTGGGTCTCACCTCCTCCTCTGAGCACCACCCCGGGGGCTGATCGGGGATGAATCAACCTGTGGGGACCAAGGCCTGCTGATGACATCTGGGCCAGCCACTCACGCTCCAAACTCATCCTTTTGAAGGTGCCTGGTCTTCTAGCTCCTCCAGTGGGTGCCGTCAGCCCTGAGCCTGCACGGGACCGAGCTCAAGAGGGTCTTGCACTTGGGTGTCCGCTGCAGGCAGACGGACGAGGCCGCATCCTGAGTGTTCATGCCCAGGGACACGCATCCATGCTGGGCACCGGCACACCCGGGGAGGAGGGTCTGCCTGGTGTGGCTCAGGGTCCACAGACCCCCTGTCTGGACTGCACACAAAGAGTTGGCACACAAAAGGCCCTAAGGTGACCACGAAAGTTGCCCTAGATGGGCCCAAGGACATCTTTGGACATCCAGGTGCCACTAATGGAAACACGCAAGGTCCATGGTCCTGACTCACCAGTGAAAGTGTTTCTGATCTCAGTCTGCCACCTCAGCCGCAGAAGGGTGGGTGGCCTGGGGGGCTGCTCCGTCCTGGGCCCCGTGCTCCAGGTCTCAGCCCATGGCAGGTCCATTCCTGCACCCAGACCTTTGCACCTGCTGCCTCCTCTTTCTGGAACATTCTTCCCCCTCACTTCTCTCCTGGCCTCCTCATGAAGCTAAAAGGTCCCTTCTGAGAGGCTCTCCTGACCTCCCAACGACCTGGAGGGGGCCCCCCACTTGGCCCCCTCCCAGCACCATCACTTTCTTCTCAGCGTATATCCCCCTCTGCCGTGACCTCTTTCTTCGTCTGTTAGGTCGTCCCGTCTCTGTCTCCTATCACGGGGCACACCTGCTTCATTCACTGCTGTGTCGTTAGTGCCCGGCACATAGTAAGGAGTTAGTAAATCCATGGAAGAATGAACGCATGCGTGCTGCTTTCCGTGTACCCACCCCCGTGCCATCCCAGGGATATCACCGAAGTGAAGTGATGCTGGGCAGCTCACAAAGGGCTTCTGTTTCTCTGGGTGCCTGGTTCCTCCCTGGCTGGGGAAGTAGGAGGTTTTGCCTACTGGATCCGGGGTAGGATTTCCTAGCTCTTTGCATGTCGTTTGCATGGCTCAGCTCTGAGCTCTGTGCTTCTGCTTGTGGTTTCCTGGTCCATCCCCTGTTCCACAGAGCTGGACCACTGCTTCCTCAACTTCCTTCTATGACCTGGCCTGACCGGCCAGCCATGGGAGTCTGCCTGGACGGGGTGAACGCAGTGAAATTCCCAAGGGAAAGTGGGCTTGTGGCAAAGACTGTAACAGGAGAGCTTTCGTGTCTTCTTTTCTTTTTTTTAATTTATTTATTTTTGGCTGCGTTGGGTCCTCATTGCTGTGCGCGGGCTTTCTCTAGTTGCGGTGAGCGAGGGCTACTTTTCGTTGCAGTGCGCGGGCTTCTGATTGCAGAGGCTTCTCTTGTTGCAGAGCACGGGCTCTAAGCGCACGGGCTTCAGTAGTTGTGGCTCACAGGCTCTAGAGCGCAGGCTCAGTAGTTGTGGCGCATGGGCTTAGCTGCTCCGCGGCATGTGGGATCTTCCTGGACCAGGGCTCGAATCCGTGTCCCCTGCATTGGCAGGCGGATTCTTAACTACTGTGCCACCAGGGAAGTCCCAGCTTTCGTGTCTTGAAAGCTCGCTCAGCACATCCACTGTGGCATTTAATCTTCCCAACAGCCCTGGGGGGTTAGTACCATCGTCACACCCATTTTACAGATCAGTAAACTGAGGTTCAGAAAAGTTTAAAGAAACTGCCCATTTGCATGGCTAGCAAATACCAGAGTTGAGATCTGAATCCAAGTCTGTTGATGCCAGAGGCCAGGATTATTTGCTGCACTGCACTACCTGTCACAGCTTCCTGAGGGACCCAGGAGCCCCGACACATCACTGTGAAGCTGGGCTGGCCCTGCTGGAGGCTTTCAGAATGTGGCCCTTGGCATGGTTCCCTACCTGGTGCTAAAACCCCTTCTTAGACCTCCTCCTCAGCAGCCCTCCAGCCTGAGCTAAACACCCCGGCTCTCTCCTTAGTAGGACGGGGGAAAGAAGGGGGTTCTTTTTTTTTTTTTTTTTGGCTGTGCCGCGTGGCTTCTGGGATTTCAGTTCCCCAGTCAGGGATTGAACCCGGGCCCTCGGCAGCGAGAGCGTGGCATCCTCTAACCACTGGACCGCCAGGGAGTTCCCAGAGGAATTCCCAGAAGGGGGTTCTTTGAAAGACCAAGCCAAGCAAGGTCTTTGAATAACCGGTAACATTGCTAAGTCTCAGAGACAGCAAAGAAAAATGGCCGAAGTGGAGGTGAGGGCAGAAAAGGACCAGGGGCCTGTGGCCTGGGCACCCAAGCAGAGGATGTGGTGGGGTGGAGGTGTGGCATGTGTGAAGGCAGCCCCTGCCGGGCCCGAGCATCAGAGCCCCCGGCGCACTGGCGGGGAGCTCTGTGACCAGGCTCATGGCCATCCCTGAGGGGTGGGGCACGCAGGCCTGGAAATTCAGAGAAAGTCCCCGACGTGATCCTGATTTTTCCTTTGAGGTCCTCCTGCCCAGCACGGGGGTCTGGTCACGCCACGGGCACTCCCTGGGCTGTTGCAGCCACTCACCCCTGCCGGGGGTGGGGGCGGGGAGGGGGGGAGGGCCGCACCTCTCCACTCCCCCCGCCACCCCTCACTTCCCGTAGCCTGTGCTGGTGGGCCACAGGCGTGCCCCGTCCTGCCGTTCTGAGCCGCACTGCCAGGAGCCCAGGAGCCGGTCCAGCCCCGGAGGCAGCTGGCTCACGGCACCGGCTGTGAGTGCCCGCTGTCTCTGCCAGCTGCCCTGCTAGGCCATGTGCTTCTCGAGTCCGGGGTTCTCCAGGCTGACCAGCGTCTGTCCCCCATGCAGGCGATGACTCAGGATGCAGCCAGGGGCCACGACGTGCACGGAGGACCGCATCCAGCACGCCCTGGAGCGCTGCTTGCACGGGCTCAGCCTCAGTCGCCGCTCCACCTCCTGGTCAGGTAGGTCCCAGGGAGCCGGGGAGGCGCATCTGGGGCCCGGGGTAGCTGCAGGGGCTGTGGTGAGCACTGGCTCAGGCATGGAACTGGCAGGTTCTGGTTCCAGCCCTGTGTGTGACTCCGCGGACCTCACTTGGGCAGGTGCTCAGCACAGCAGCTGATGGAGAGTGGCCCCCGGTGGGTGGCAGTTTCTCCTTTCCCCCAGGCAGCCTTCCTCATCCTCCTCGTGGGCTAGAAGCTTAGCTCCCTGAAGAAGGCACTGGACCAGCTTAAAAATGCCACACTGCTGATTTCAGAAGAGCAGCTGGGTATCTCTAGACAGTTCTCCCCAGAATTCTCCTGTTTTCCTGGTATCTCGTTTTCTCCACAGCCCCATCCTCCTCTTCCCCATAGAACAAAGGAGAATCTCAGCAGAACTTCAGGGGATAGGAGGCCTCCATGTTCCATCATCCCCAGGACTGAGAAACAGGGGTATCTGCAGGCTGGGGCCGTTGTCTCCAAGGCTAGAGATTAACTTAGTAACTCCTTATGCTCAAAAAGATTTTCCGCGCCTCACTTGCCTCCCTAACTACCCCACGAGGTAGATACCCATGCTCCTTGAACATAACTGGTTCCTTCCTACCTCAGGACCTTTGCACTTGCTGCCTGGAATTCTTTCCTCAGAACGACGCAGAGCTGGCCCCTTCTCATTCAGGTCTCAACTCAAATGTCACCTCCCCTCAGAGGCTTTCCTTGGCCACTGGAATTAAGCGGATCTGACTTAAAACTGTCTCTCACTGGCTGTAGGAACTTGTGCAAGTCCCTTAGCCTCTCAGGACTCACCTGCCTTGCCTGTAAAATGAGAATAATAACAGCAGGAACCACCTTCCCGAGGGGGGGATGGGAGATTCAATGGAGGTGATGTGTGAAAGGCCTGGCACCTTAGAGGTACCTAGTAGGTGGTCACTAAATGACAGTTTTCTTCCTTCTGGCCTCCTACCCAGGTTTTAAGGAGACTAAGCTTCTAGAATTGAGGGGCCATCAAGTCAAAGAATACAAAAATATCTGACTATAGCAAATTTTACTAAAACCCGTGACCATATGAACACACTGCTTGGGGCCTGCAGCACCTCAGAAGGAGCTCGTGCACATGAGGGGGCCACTTCCACCCCCACTGTTCTCATTCCCCATCTCACACACACACACAGACCACAGACCTCTGTGACTGCCCCTTTAATTTGGGGGGAGTTTACCCATGCTGACTGCAGGGAAGCAGAGATTGACAAAATAAGAAAGTCTGGGGAAGTTACAGAGTGACAAAGTGCTCCTCATAGCTTTCAAAATTCCCGGGCTCCACTGCCCAGCAGTTCCGGGAGGTCCCGTGGCTGTTGCAGACTCAGCCTTGTGTCCTGGGGTGGCGATCTCTGCTTCTGTGCCCCTTCCCTGCATCTCGGAGGATGCGGGAAAGCTGGTGCTCTCCAGAGGCACAGGGAGCAGAGTCGTGGCCAGTCCTTGGCTTCTGAGGGAGATCCCAGCCCCTCTCTGTGGCTCTCGAGCCTCCTGTCTATTCAGGAAGAAGAAACTTATCATTATCTTGATGGGGCATCATAGGGTCGAGTGTGTTGATCCAGAATTTCCTGAGACTCTTACTTCAGAAGGGAATGCCCCAGTGCAGCCCCAGGAATTGCCACTTCCCTCCAACCCACAACTGACCCCTGGCCTCTCCCTCCCTTTGCAGCTGGGCTGTGTCTCAACTGCTGGAGCCTGCAGGAGCTGGTCAGCAGGGATCCAGGCCACTTCCTTATCCTCCTGGAGCAGATCCTGCAGAAAACCCGCGAGGTGAGGGCTCGGCCTGGGTTTGAAGGGCAGCGCTGGGATCAGTCTCATAGAGTCGAGAAATAGGTCCCCACAGAATGGCAGTTCTGGGGTGCCTGGACCACCGGGGGGGCTTGGTGGAAGCACTGGCAGCCTGAGTTCTCTGCTTCCATGGTGTTTGTGGATTGAAGGCCTCAGGAAGGGGCGTGGTCCTTTTGCTATGAACATGTGCTGGGTGAGCCAGGGTCCCCAGTTTAAGCTGCTTTTTAAGACAGACATTGCTTGTAAGTCAAGGTGTCGACTACAAGGGAGGGAGGACGCGCTCCCGAATTCCTTTCCCCCCAAAGACGCAGATGCAAAGAGAAAACAAAGATGCAAAAGAGAAAACTGATTGGAGAGGTAAACTGAGACCTCCTCTAACAGTTCAGTAAACAGGCCTTTATGACTCAGAAGAAGAGCGTGTTGAAAGCAGATCTGGGGGACTTCCCAGGCCGTCCAGTGGTCAGGACTCTGCACTTCCACTGCCGGGGGCACGGGTTCAATCGCTGGTCAGGGAACTAAGCTCCCACATGCCGCGTGGCCAAAAGAAATTAAAAAACAACAACAAGAAAACAAACTTGATTTGGGCTGGGGTTCCAGAACAGGCACGAGTCCCTAAAGGTGTTTTATCTTTATTTTTAAATACATGACTGAGTTGGAAAACGCACGTCTTTCTCAGCTGTCCCTTTACCTCTAAGAAAAGAGTCTTGGTTTATCAAGACACCAAGGTTTCAATTCTGGTGCCACCAGTTACCTGGTGCTTTTATACGCTGATCACAAGGAGACCAACTCAGAAGAGCTAAAGCACCTTTGAAGTGCTTACCTTATAAACCCAAATATAAAGGAACAACTACTGTATAGCAACAGGGGAGGGTTTTATAGAAGGGGCCAAGCAGCAAGTATACGGGACACATGGTCTATTCAGGACCATGAAGGAGAATTCCATTTGATCCTGCTGCCGTCACCAGGCACAGCAGAGGTGGTGGGGCTTCCTCTGCTTCTTCAACACCCATGAATTCCAGAATGGGTTGGGAGACCGCTAGTATTTTAACCAAAGAATTCTAACTTGTGTCTATACGTGCTTGTTTGTGGTGTGGTGGGTGAGCTTTATCAAAGAGATGATTCACAAAAGAATAAATAGAACTTTTAAACAATATGGAAAATGTTGCTTCAGTTATAGTAAAATAAATGTAAATGAACACCATGATGACACAGCTTTTGCCTAGCAAATTCACAAAAACATTAGAATAACCACTGCAGGGAAGGGTGTAGTGAGATGGCATTTTCATACATACACAGTATTATAAATGGCAAAATTCTTTTGGAAAGCAATTTGGCGATGCATTTCGAAGATCGTAAATATGTTTACAGTCTTGTATCCACTCATTCCACTTCTTGAGCTCTATCCAAGGTAAATAATCCAAATTATAGAAAAAGGAGTGTACACAAAGATTTTCACTGCACAGGTACTTAAAATGCAAGAAAATAATCTCAAGTGTCTAAAGCTAATAAATTATGGAGATCTACCAGAGGGAGTATTATATAGGTAATAAAAATGATGGATAGTATCCAAGGGTAGAAACAAAATTTAATATATTAAAAAATTGCGGGGAATTCCCTGGTGGTCTAGTGGTTAGGACTCAGCACTCTCACTGCTGGGGCCCGGGTTCTGTCCCTGGTTGGGGAACTAAGCTCCTGCAAGCCTGCAGAGCTGCCAAAACAAATTGCATCGTTGAAATTTATTAAATGGTTTAGGGAAAATTGATTAAACGTTTCCAAAAATATGGAGTGAAATTCCAAATTCATATTATACAGAACTCTAGGTGGATTAAAGGTTTAAATTTAAGAAAATGAAGCTTCCAAGAAAAGAACAAAAACCATATATGAATATTTACATGAACCTTGCATGCAAAAGTGAAAATCCATAAAGGAAAAAGCTAACACTTGTAATTTATGTACATAAAAAAAATCCGGGGGCTTCCCTGGTGGCGCAGTGGTTAAGAGTCCGCCTGCCGATGCAGGGGACACGGGTTCATGCCCCGGTCCGGGAAGATCCCACATGCCGCGGAGCGGCTGGGCCCGTGAGCCATGGCCGCTGAGCCTGCGCGTCCAGAGCCTGTGCTCCGCAACGGGAGAGGCCGCGGCAGTGAGAGGCCCGCTTACCGCAAAAAAAAAAAAAAAAAAAAAAAAAATCCGGAAAATTCAAAGACCAACAACAAACTGGAAAACATATTTACAATACAAATAATAGATAAATGTATAACTAGGAGGGGGGGAAATATGGTCTTAGACCATATTGACGTAGCAAAGCAGAAATCCATTTATAATATTGTACGTAAAAGACATGAAGAGTAAAAATATACAACTTTGCAGAGGAAACTACACAGAGAAAAATGGTGTAAGGAGAAGTACACTGAAATATTAGTTGTGGCTGAGTTTGGAAGGGGGATATCGTGGGGTTTTTTTTTTTACTTCTATTTTCTAAATGTTTGTCTTGTGATTACATTACTTTTCACTTAAAAAAAAAAAGAAAAAGAAAAGAAAGAAATAGAGAAGAGAGCAGTGCTTGGTGGTGCACCTGTGATGAGCCTGCCCCCCTCCTGTCCCCCTCACAGGTCCAAGAGAAGGGCACCTATGACCTCCTCGCCCCCCTGGCTCTGCTCTTCTACTCTACTGTCCTCTGTGTAAGTTCCGGCTGGGCCAGGCTGGGGGAGGTTGGGGAGGAGAGGGAGAACAGCCTCCGTGGAGGGGGCAGAGCCCTCACAGCTCAGAGGATAAACACACAGAGAGAGAAACTGTCCACCAGTGACACTTCAGGTGGGTGTCACTCCTCTGATGGCTTCAGATGAGCCATTTGAGAGGCCTCCAGTAAGTCCACGTGGATGCCGTCGTGCCTGGAGTATCTGGGCACCCACGGAGGGGATACGGTCACAGCCCTTTCACAAACCACAGGAGAGATTCTGTTAAAGACGTGATGTCCACCTCCTTTTGTACCGCAGTGGTCAGTTTCCCCCAGTGCCGTCACCCCCTGTTCACCAGACCAGTGGCATCAAATGACTCCAAGTACACCGAGTCGGTCCACTTCAAAGAATAAACACTGGCCTCTCGTGAGGATATTTAAATAAAGGCGGTTTAGGCATTGAAGACCATTCCTCGAAAGGAGTGGCAGCAGTGGCACCATTTAGGATGACCTCCAAGGTGACAGCTTTTCAGAGAGGCCCTCTTGTGTATTTGGTAAATTGTTACGTTTGGTGCAAACAAGGCCCCTGTAGTAGAGACATCCTTGGGTACCATCTTGCCCATCTGTAACTCACTTCCTGTGGGTAACTTTCAATTCTGCCTGCCCTCGTCCTGGGACACACTGCTGCCAGGAAAAGTGTGCCCTTTGTGGAACATTTCAGAAAGGAGCAGGGTCTGCTCTGGAATATCAGTGAGCTTTCTCTGACCCGGACCTCTCTGCTGGCCGCTCCCTCTCTATCCCAGACTCCACACTTCCCACCAGACTCAGATCTCCTTCTGAAAGCAGCCAGAACCTACCACCGATTCCTGACCTGGCCCGTTCCTTACTGTAGCATCTGCCAGGAGCTGCTCACCTTCATCGATGCTGAACTGAAGGCCCCAGGTAAGTGTGGAGGTGGCACGCACGTGGGGCAGGGACCATGCGGTCAGGAGGTTTCCGGCTTTTCTGTGACCCCCCTCACTTCATATCGTGCAGCTCGCCTCTGCCCGTGGCCTGCTTCACAAGCCTGGCGTCGCTTTTCATGGTTCTAGTGCTCTGTGTCTGCACCAGCGTCAGATGGCTGACGGCAGCAAACACCGGCAGTAACCCAAGGAGGGACTCTTAGGGGTAGCTGAGCAGGGGTTCAGGGCAAGGAGACCCCGCCTCCTGGCCTGTGCCTCTGCTCTGGTTAGCCAGGGGGGTCTCTGAGGCTGCCCAGGTCAGACAGAGAAGCCCACACACAATGTTGACAAGAGGCCCTTGTTTGTTCTCTTTACCCCGGAACACGTAGCGGGATGCATGTGTGAATGGACTCAGTTCTGGCCGGGGAAGGTGGCTGGTACCAGGAATGAACAGGTAGATGGGCACCACAAGTGTGGGCAAGGGCCAGGTACTGTCCAAGTTTTCATATGTGGATTCTGAAAAGTAGTTCTTGAGAAGTTGCAGGTGCTATAGCAGACGTGAAAATGAGGTCTAAGAGAACTATTGTAGAGCCAGAAAAACACAGTCAGGTATGATTTACTGAGAGGTGGTCCCGTAGTAGAGTAATTCATCCCATCAGTAGCTCAAAGGAATAAAGTCACACAAACATCCCAGTAGATGCCTCTGAAATGTTTGATAAAATTCAACTTCCATCCATTCCAAATAAAAATATTTAAGGTAAAAAAAATGAAAAAAAAATTCAACATCCATTCCTGATATTCAAAGCCCCTCGAATATGTGGAAACTATTAATATATGGAAGGGTCCTTAATGAGGTAACAACCCACTAGCAGCGTTTCCATTATTAAGTCAATAATCTTCCTCTTCGTGCTTGTAGGTATTTTGCCCATGAAAGAGAAAGAAAGAAAGGATATTTCCTCTTTCAGGAAGATAAAATTTTAATTACATAGAGATCAAACAATTGCTTATCTGTCAAGACTAAGAGCATAACCCAAAGCACTGTCAGACTAGTAATCAGGTAGCTAAGAGCTTTCTTATATAATAGCATCAACCAGTAAGAAAACATAATGTGGAAAAAAACAATTTACAGAAGCAACTAAAAATATAAGATAAATAAAGACATGTGAATAACCTACATAGAGAAAACAAACTTTACTGAAGGATAAAAAGTTTAAGAGACATTGCTGGGTTGAATCAATATTGTAATAACATCAGGTATTATGGAAATAAATGTAAGTGCAGTCAAAAATACCAATAATATTTTTTTAATTTAACAAAATAAAGTCTATTGGACAGAATAAATGCTCTACAGTAGGATTTATTAGGTACTTATGTATGCTTAAGGAAGAGTAAGAATGGGATGGTTCTCTACTAGGTCTTTAAAAGTACTGTAAGGCTATAGTTATTAAAATAGTACACTGTTGGTATAAGAATAGAAAATTAATGGAACTAAATAAAATAGCAAGGAACAGATTAAATGTATAAAAATGTATCATATGCAAAGCAGCATCCTCAAATCAGTGATATAAACAATTGGTCATTTTATAAATGGTATCAAGATAATTGACAGACCAAAAAAAGGAGGGGTTTAAAATTCTATCTCAAAAAAAAATTGAGTTCTATTGCAAACATAAAAATAAATTTCAGATGGATTAAATGTTTAAGTGTGGAAATCAAGACCATAAAATTAAAAAAAAAAAAAGACCATAAAAGTAATGGAAGAAAAATAGGTTACATGAGCCTAGCTACAAGGATGTTCATTGCTGCATTCTTTTTAATAACCAATTCCAAAAAACTTAAATATTGTATATAGTTGAATATATCGTAGCAAAGTCATTTGGTGGAATCCGCCTCACTTATTAAAAATGAGATCATAGAAATAAGGTTACTGAGATGAAAAGATGTTGAGTAACGTGTTGAGTAAAAAAGCAGGACCGGGGTTTCCCTGATGGCGCAGTGGTTGGGAGTCCGCCTGCCAATGCAGGGGACACGGGTTCGTGCCCCCGTCTGGGAAGATCCCACATGCCGCGGAGCGGCTGAGCCCGTGAGCCCGTGAGCCCGTGAGCCCGTGAGCCCGTGAGCCCGTGAGCCGTGGCCGCTGAGCCTGCGCGTCCGGAGCCTGTGCTCCGCAACGGGAGAGGCCACAGAAGCGGGAGGCCCGCGTACCGCACAAAAAAAAAAAAAAAAAAAAAGGCAGCCCCCCCCCCCGCCATACTAAGTATGTTGTAATCCCGTTTTGTTTTGTTTTTTCTTTTAAATCTGTGTATGCACCAGACCCTGTTTAGTATTGGGAGTGTCTAAGTCTCATCGTGTGCATTAAATGCACACAGGACAGAAGTACCAAATCTTATTCCCTAATAATTTAGGGACCCTGGAAAGCGCAGGACTGAAGCTTTATATGAAAATTCCTTTGGAGAGGTTTATGACTTCCTTCCCCAACTGATCATCTGATTTGTCTGTCCAACCAATCAGCTGATCTGTCGTCTGCCAACCAATCAACTGATCTGTTTGCCTAACCAATCAGCTGATCTGTCTTCCCCCAGCCAGTCAGCTGTCCGTTGTTACAGGCTCTAAGAGCTGAACAGCCACAGGCTAGGGAAGCCAAAGTCTACCCATTACATGGACCTTACCTCCTGGTAGAGACTTGGGTGGAAGAATTAAGAAATCAGGAAGGCCTTCAGGAGAAGGGGTTGGACTAGGAAAGGTGCTGAGGCACGTGGTGAATAGACAAGTCAGGCAACCTAGCTTTCCCAGGCACCCTAAATGAACAAACCAATTTAATCTCATTCCCTTGCTCCCCGCTCCCCACCCCCCAAACAAACAGATCTAGATCACTTCTGGGCTTCTTGCTGGTGACCAGAATTCCTTTAACAAGAACGCAAAGCTTTTCTTCCTTTCTATAATGAGACAGAAAGGATTTAAAATGCAAATGCCTTGGCAGGACCTTCAGCCTCTACCAAAGATCTAAATGAGTTTACTTTGAAATGGGTAAAGGAGAGGTTGTCCTGGGGGAGGGCTGTCTGTCACCTGCGTGCAGGGGGACCGCTTCCCAGTTTCAAGTGGAACCAGCTGTCTCCCCTCAGCTGGATGCACGCTATGCCTTGAGATGTTTTTGTGGGCAGCTAAGCAGGAACTCAGCTCCGAGCAGCCCCCAGCGAGCAGATGTGGGGCCAAGGGGCGGATGCGGGCTGTGGGGAGGCCCGGACTCGGGGACGTGGGGTTCTAGGCTTGGGGGACATGAGCCAGGCAGAGCAGCAACTGGAGATGGAAATGGAGTGAGGGTCCTTGGACTCAGAGCAGGGAGGACTCCTGGCACCCTAGTCGTTCACTGCTGAGGGTCTTCCCCTGGACCTTGCCCCTGGGACCATGTGAGGGCTCAGGTATGCTGGGGACCGAAGCAAATGCCTGGAGGGGGACGCTCAGGCCAGGCTGTTCATGCCAGGAACGCCTCCTCTTCCAGGGAAAGCAGAACCGAAATAGGAAAACCAGGAACCATTTCCAAATAGGAAACCATTAGCTCTTTCTTGTGTCAGAGAGTCATTTTCAAACAGTTAAAAAAAAACCTAGCACTCGTACAAATGTATAGCGAGCCTGTGTCAAAACGCATTCAGTTCGTTACTGAGGGGACCAGCAAGGTGGGAGGGCTGGTTTAAAGGAGGGTATGAGAAACTGAAATAAATTTCTCATGTAAGCCACAAAAAGATGGCAGAATTAGATACAAAATTAGTTAACATCATATGGGGGAATAAAACATCATACAGGGGAAAAAATCCTTTGAAGTTATCCTTTATAGTGAGCAAAAATTACTCATCTCACATCCACAAGTGAACCTCTAACTTCACAGAACCTGAGCCCTCATGAATAGCAAGTAGTAAATTAAACCAAATTAGCTCCTTTTACATAACCCTTAAGTGGGCTAGTTAGGAAGTGCTTTGGTGTGATTTTGTAAAGGCACGTGGTAATCGTTTTGCCTTGTTGCTGAGTAGCTCCATCTCCAGTAACCCCAGCTGCGAGAGGCAATAGGAGAAAGGGAGAGGGGCGGGAATGGAGGCCCCGCGACGAGCTCTTGGGGAGAGGCTGAGTCTGAATCACTTGGTGGTTACCAGTACTTTGTACTAGCCCATCGCCGTGTCAAATCCTGGGGCTGTGGGGCCTCTGGCAAGACATTTAACATCATAGGAACCTCAGTTTCCTCATCTGTAAAAATGGGAGTGTATGAATGTCTCCCTCTCAGCAGTTTGTGAGGATGAATGCTGGCCTATATTGATTTCCCATTGCTGGGGACAGTAGGGTTTGAGGTGGTATTCGCTGAATAGATGGATTTTGGCAAGGTCACAGGAAGAAGATGACAAGGGACCTGGGGAGCTGGGCCCTCCACCCATGGAGCCTTGGGGAGTCAGTTGCCATGGAGATGAGGGAAACAGTTTATCCCACTTTGATGTGGCTGGGTGGCAGAGGAAGCGGGCAGGTTATCAAGCCTGAGGGCCTCCCCCTTCTTCCTGACTCCACCCCAAGTAGGGTCGCCTACTGCCTCCATCTGGGGGTGGCAGGAAACCTCACGTCAGTGCTTCCGGGTCCTGCCCACCACACCCCTCTTGGGTTCAGCCCGTATGTTTGTTGAGTATTTACTCTATGCCCACACAGCTGTGCAGACCATAATACTTGTCTGCAGAGAACTGGTCTGTCATCCTGAGGGGAGACAGTGAACATCATATGTGTGGGTCTCTCTGCAGTTTTCAGAGCACCCAAACCTCCATGATTGTATCTCACCCAGACCACAGCCCTGTGGAGTAAGGGAAAAGCAGCATTCCTCCCATCTTGTGCATGAGACAGCCGAGACCCAGGGAAGTTTGACGGTTCTTGCTTTAGCTATAAAGCCAAATGTGAGAGAAGGAACATGGGCTTTCGGATAACAAAGACCTGTGCTTTGTCACTTACTAGCTGATGACCTTGGACAGGTTACATAAGCTCTCTGAGCCTCCTTGGCAAAAGTAGGACTGCGTTCATAGTAGCTCTATTTACAGTAGCCAAGACACGGAAGCAACCCAAGTGTCCATCAACAGATGAATGGCTAAGGAAGATGTGATACACACACACACACACACATACACACACACACACACACTGGAATATTACTCAGCTATAAAAAAGAATGAAATAATGCCATTTGCAGCAACATGAGTGCACCTAGAGATTGTCATACTAAGTGAAGTCAGACAAACACCAGTATCACATGATATCACTTAATGTGGAATCTAAAAAAATGATACAAATGAACTTATTTACAAAACAGAAACGGACCCACAGACATAGAAAACAAACTTATGGTTACCAAAGGGGAGGGGGGTGGGGAGGGATAAATTAGGAGTTTGGCGTTAGCAGATACAAACTACTATCTATAAAATAAACAACAAGGATCTACTGTGTAGCACATGGAACTATATTCAGTATCTTATAATAACCTATAATGGAAAAGAATCCAAATCACTTTGCTGTACACCTGAAACTAACACCACATTGTAAACCAGCTACATTTCAAGTTAAAAAAATAGGGCTGCAATTGTTGATGATGGTGACGTTGATGCTGAGGAGGAGGGTGTGATGAGGATGATGTCGATGCTGAGGAGGAGGATATGATGAGGAGGATGAGGATAAGGATGATGATGTTGATGAGGATGATAATGTTGATGAGGATGAGGATGATGATGCTGATGAGGATGATGATGTTGATGAAGATGAGGATGATGGTGTTGATGACGATGATGATGTTGATGAGGATGATGAGGATGCTGAGGATGAGGATGACGGTGTTGATGACGATGAGGATGTTGATGATGATGAGGATGCTGATGCTGATGATAATGATGATGGGGATGTTGATGATGTTGATGAGGAGGATGAGGATGAAGATGAAGATGAGGATGATGATGCTGCTGATGATGATGAGGTTGATGCTGCTGCTGCTGCTGGTGTTGATGATGTTGATGAGGATGATGATGTTGATGAAGATGAGAAGGATGATGCTGGTGATAATGATGATGAGGATGTTGATGATGAGGATGTTGATGATGATGATGAGGATGTTGATGGCAGTGATGGCGTTGGTTGCCTTCGTTGAGGGCTGACAGTGCATTCAGCACTGCTAAGGGTCAGTGTCATCTATCCTCAGAACATCCCCGTGGGGAGTTACTATTATTCCCATCTTTCAGGCGATGAAACTAAAGGCCAGACAGTTTAGCTGACCCATAGTCACATAGCTAACAAGAGTTCTACCACTTGAACTCATGTCCATTTGATTCCAGAAACCATATTCTTTGACTCCAAACACCACATTCTCATGTTCACATGAAGCTGTGTTTCTACCAAGAGGCATAGGCAGGGGACTGTGTGTGATGAAAGGCCCTGGGCAGTCCCAGCTGGTGAGCACTCTCCCCCCTTGGGCAACTTCTCCTGCCCTTTTTCCTTTCACTGAGCAGGTGCCCACCCTTTGACCTCCTTTCAAAGCAGGAACAAGCCTGGATTAGTCAGTTTTGTCTCTTAGCTGGTGGCAGGTGAATTCTGAATGTTCTTCAGTGGCAATATGTTTCTCTGGGACATGATTGATCAAAGAATTTGCATTTTATACTTTTTATCTGTGATTATGGAGTGAAAGGTTTACACCCCTTGAAAGAACGTCAAACGTCATTGGCTGTAGGTGGGCCTCTGTGCTGTCGTTACAGAACGAACACTCTGACACCAGATGCGTGGGGTTCCCCCACCCACCAAAGGGTTCTCCAGCTCTCCAGGCCCCAGCTGGGTATCCAGCAATTCAGTTCAGTTCCGACCCAAACTACCTGGAGTCTGGCAGACCGTACAGGCTGAGGGCTCAGTGCCACAGACCACCCCCATTTCAGATGCCAAGTCTCTTACTTCTGACTGTCCAGCTATAAATCGGGGATTCCCATGACCTCCTCCTCAGGTTCTTTAATTTGCTAGAATGGCTCACAGAGCTCAGGAAAACACTTTACTTCCACTGACTGATTTGTTATAAAGGATATGATAAAAGATACAGATGGATAGCCAGATGAAGAAGTACATAGGGCGAGGTCCGGAAGGGTCACGAGTGTAGGGGCTTCTGTCCCTGTGGTGTTGGGGTGCATGACCCTCATGGCACATGGATGCACTCACCTACCCAGAAGCCCTCCCAACCCCATAGCTTGAGGTTTTTATGGAGGTTCTATTATGGAGGCATGATCAATTAACTCTTGGCCATTGGTGGTTAACTCAGCCTCCAGCTCCTCCTGGAGGGAGGAGGGGAAGGCAATCACGTGGTTGGCTCCCTCAGGCAACCAGTCCCCATCTAGAAGCTACCTCGGGGCCCACCAAGTGCTACCTCATTGGCATAAACTCAGGTCTGGTTTAAGGGGACTCGTGGTGAATAACAAAAGACACTCCTCTCACTCGTCATCACTCACTTTCCTCAGGAAAACAAGCTTTAGGAGCTCTGTCTGAGGAACTGGGATGAAGACCACATATATTTTTCTTATCGTATCGCAATATCACAGGGAGGTTTGAGGAAAAGAGTGGAGGACACCTCTTCCAGAAATCACAGGCTGCGGTTGGTTAGGACTTAGCCAGCTGCCTGCAACAGCCCACAATAACAGTGGCTTAAACTCATGAGGGTTTGTTTTTCTCTTACATTAAAAAAAATCTGGAAGAAGGCAGTCCAGGGTTGACACAGTGGTCCCACGAACATTCTGGACCGGCCTCCTCCCATCTTTCTGCTCCACCATCCTTAGCAGGAAACGTCATCCTCAAGTCACTTAGGTCTAAGATGGCTGCTGGAGCTCTGGCCGTCATGCCCCCATTCCAGTTAACAGAAAGGAAGAAGTGAGGGGGGGTTGCAAAGAGGGGTCTTCCAGAGGCACCACCCAACTCCTTCTGCAAGGGGGGTTGAGAAATGTGAGTTATCAGACGGGCACATTGCCCCGTGTCCCGTTGGTGAAGAAGGGGGTGGGTGTTGGGTAGATGCCCAGAAGTCTACCACGTGTGACTTCCTAGTAAGAGGGGCTGGAAGACCTGGACTGGTCCTGCTGGGTGACTATCAGCAGGGTGCTGAGAGGGCTGGGGCGACAGGCCTCGCCTCCCCCACCCCCAGGCCTGGAGACTGTGCCAGGCTGAGGCCTCGTCCATCCCATGGGCTGTTCCGGGGGGTCACTGCAGCATATGTTTTTGTTTTTGTTTTTTTACATTGGCCTATTTATGCCAAGAACCAAATCCCCCCCTGCGTGCGTGTAGTTCTGCCCAGTGGTTTCCTTCCCCTGTGTTTTCCTCTCGCCTTCCTGACCTGGCTCAGGCCACACCCCTTCCCACCCTCCACATCCTCCCCGCCCTGGATTTATTCACACCTGAGGCCGGGCCTCACCTTCCTGCCCAGGGCCTGCTGAGGCCTCACGGCCTGAGTCCCCGATTCCCACAGACTCTCTAGAACCCAGGCCCGTCGCAGAGATGAAGGTCAGGATACTGCTGCCCAGGGGACCCCAGAAGGGAGGAAAGCATAAGAGGAAGCCAGCTGTTGGGCGGGTTTATGTCAGGGTCCGATGCGGGTCGGGACAGGAACACAGCATCGTCTCCTGCTGGGACTGACATGCAGCTAAGGCGGGGCCTCTCCTGTCTCGTGCCAGCCCTGAGGACTCTGTGGAATCGTGGCGCTCGCCTTCTCAGGGGAAGACAGCTAGCAAACCCGGACAACGTTCTTGTTGCCCGCCGCACGGATGCCCCGGCACCGTGTCATGCCCTCAGCGTGGACATTCTGTGAGAGTGTCGTTAATGTGGTACCAGTTCCTGCTCCGTGGCACCAGGGTGATTGTCACGCATCCTCTGTCTTCCTAGTCAGCTGTCCTGTGCAGAACGGCCATTTCTAGTCACCACTTTAAAAAAGGGAAAGGGGGAGGGATAAATGAGGAGTTTGGGATTAACAGATGCACACTACTATGTATAAAATGGATAAACAACAAGGACCTACTGTGTAGCACAGGGAACCATAGTCAATATCTTGTAATAACCTATAATGGAAAAGAATCTGAAAAAGAATATATATATATATACATATATAATTGAATCACTTTGCTGTACACAACACGAAGTTATGTACAACTGAAACTAACACAACATTGTAAATCAACTATACTTCCATCAAAAATAAAATAAATAAAACAGTTTTAAAAATTAAAAAGGGGAAGCTCAGGAGGGTAGACGAAGCTCGGTTACGAAGGGGCTCACGTGCCTGGGCAAGGCGTTTGACCTTCACCGTGGCTGCCCACCATCAGCTCCCAACTGCCAGGACCCATCCCTCGCCCGTATGAGGGGACCCTTTCCATTTCCTACGTATTAGGACCTGACACGGAACTGCCTAGGTGGGTTTTTTGTTCAGCCCTTGGGCCAGCCTTGGTCTAAGAAAGCCAGTCCCAGAAAAGTGTTCCCGTCTGCCGAGATGCCCAGGGCAGGAGGAGTGAAGGTCAAAGGGGGAGAGGCGCCCAGTGCTCTGAGGCTCCCCAGTAAGTGGAGGTCCGTTATCAAGAGAAGCCAAGGGGGCTTTCCTGGTGGCGCAGTGGTTGAGAGTCCGCCTGCCGATGCAGGGGACGCGGGTTCGTGCCCCGGTCCGGGAGGATCCCACGTGCCACGGAGCGGCTGGGCCCGTGAGCCATGGCCGCTGAGCCTGCGCGTCCGGAGCCTGCGCGTCCGCAACGGGAGAGGCCGCAGCAGTGAGAGGCCCACGTACCGCAAAAAAAAAAAAAAAAAAAAAATCCGAGGAGCCGGGAATTTGATGGGTGTCTCTGGGAGAGGGGTAGAGAGTTTCAGCTGATGCTGCTGGAATCCGGGCTGTTCAGCACCGGCCAACCAGCTCTGGAAACAACGCCCTCTGGGTCCCCCACTAATACAACAAAGTCAAGCAAACAGCAGCTCCCAGCGCTAATGATGCCATAATCCCCAGATGAGACCATTAAAGCATCCTAAGATACGCAGGTGGAGAGAGAGAGGATGTTAGAGGATGTTCCTCGTCATGGAGCCTAAAGGGAAGAGCAGGTTTCGAGGAGAAAGTGGTCAACAGCACCCCCGGGAGTGTGGCCCCAGCCTGCTCTGCGTTTACAAGGGTCAGAAATGGGGGCGGGGCGTTTAAGGGTCAGAAATGGGGGCGGGGCGTTTAAGGGTCAGAAATGGGGGCGGGGCGTTTACAGGGTCAGAAATGGGGGCGGGGCGTTTACAGGGTCAGAAATGGGGGCGGGGCGTTTACAGGGTCAGAAATGGGGCGGGGCCGGCAGCGGGTCAGCAGGGCGTGCGTTACCCGTTAAAACCATTAGCTGGTAAGAGAAAAGTGTGACGGGTCAAGAGAAGACTTTGCTCTCTGTGTGTTTTGGGGGGCAGGGAGACCTGGGGTGCGGGGGACACTCCTGCAGCACTTTGTTGGGCGTTGAAGGGGCCACGAGGGGACTTTTCTCTCTCGTGTCTGTGAGCGGCCACCAGATGGCGTCCTGAGTCCTCATAGTAATCCCTGTTTCAGGGACTTTCCTGTCAAAATAGACGTAACATTAACATCAAAACATGTGACAATGGAAGACACACCAAGTGAAAGGCCCCCAAAGCAAAGCAATTAGGCCCTAAGTTGGAATACTGTAAATTGGAAATGTTCGGCCATTTACTAAACAAAAGACACGGCCCTTCTGTTCACAGCCGTCTCTAACTCCAGTCTTGGCTTTCACTCCTCCGAGGGGCAGCCTTTCTGCTCCCAGCTCACACCCCGGTCCACACCCGGCAGGGCCCCTGTGACGATGTCCAGGCTCTAACAAGGAGGCTGCCTGCCCCCCTGAATCCCAGCCTCATCAGTGAGGAGCGCAAGCCATTGTGTAACGGCCTCACCATAGTTGACGCAGAACTGGATACGTACTTCTCCAGCTACAGAATTGAGTCAAGTTGCAGGGAAAAAGGGAGAACTCTGGCTAGTTTCTTCTCAGCACGTTTGAATCAGAGGTGACAGAGAGGTGGATGAGGCCAGAGAGGAAGGCGGGGAGGGGGTCTTTGGTGCAGAGGCTCAGCCCTAGAGAGGGACAGCGCCGGGCAGGACCACGGGCCCCTGAGGGCCCCCCAAGAGCATGTGGGAAGCGGGGCCGGGAGGCCGAGGGGGAGGCTGGAGGTTGGCCGGAGCTGAGGCTGAGCTGAGGGGTGCCTGGCACACCCACTGCAGGAGGTCACCCGGGACAGGGTCTGCGGGGACGGAACCAGGACCAGCTGGATAGCAGGAGACCCGGCCACTTCAGGGGCCTCGGTCTCCTCCCAGGGTGCCCTGCCCCATAGTCTCTGAAGAGTGAAGCTTTGCAGGGCGGGTGGGGCCTGGGAATCAGACAGTTAGAGACCCTGGTGGCAATGGGCCTGATCTGCCCCTTGTCCTGACCCTCATCCGGGAACTCCCAGCCAGATTCTCCAGGGCCAGGCTCCTGCGAGGTGCAGGGCCATGGCTGCTGAAGGAACAGGTAAGTCCGTGAGCTGTTCTTTTGTTTGTTCTTTTGGCCACAGGAATCTCCTACCAGCGACTGGTGAGGGCCGAGCAGGGCCTGTCTACTAGGAGTCATCGCAGCTCCACTGTGTGAGTGCTCTTGGGGAGGGAGGAGTTTGGGGGGTGGGGTCATGTTTTGTGCGCAGCCTCTTTTTTCAGGGCTAAGGGTCTTTCATCAGATTCCTAATTGGGTCTGAGACTTAAAAAAAAAAAAAAAAAAATGGAAAAGGTTAAAACCACCTGCCTTGGGCTTCCCTGGTGGCGCAGTGGTTGAGAGTCCGCCTGCCGATGCAGGGGACACGGGTTCGCGCCCCGGTCTGGGAAGATCCCACATGCCGCGGAGCGGCTGGGCCCGTGAGCCATGGCCGCTGAGCCTGCGCTCCGCAACGGGAGAGGCCACAACAGTGAGAGGCCCACATAACGCAAAAAAAAAAAAAAAAAAAAAAAAACCCACCTGCCTTGATTGTGCCAGGTGCTGAGCGAACATACATTACCTTACTTTACCCCCAATTTTCAGATGAGGAAACTGAAGGTCAGAGAGGCCAAGTAACTTCCCCAAGGACACTCAGATAGTAAGTGTCTGAGTCAGGATTTGAGCCTTAGACTTCCTCAAACGCCAAGGCTCTTTCCATAATGTCTTTCTGCCTGTTAGTAAAACAGCGTTTTTCCAAACTTTTTTGACTGGGACCGACAATAAAAAATGCATTTTATATGGAAGCCTGGTGTGTAC
Source organism: Leucopleurus acutus (assembly GCF_964270905.1). Taxonomy (NCBI): domain Eukaryota; kingdom Metazoa; phylum Chordata; class Mammalia; order Artiodactyla; family Delphinidae; genus Leucopleurus; species Leucopleurus acutus. Next base: position 52,976,813 of record NC_139161.1, on the reverse strand, counting down.
ACACACACACACACACACACGCACGCACGCACACACGCACGCACGTGCGCACACACACACGCACACACACACACACACGCACACACACCCACACCCACACACGCACACACACACACACGCACACAGAGCTGAGACAAGCTTTAGGAAATGAAAGTCACCTTCTCCCGAGGATGAGCTCTGATCTCTTCTAGTCCATTTCACTTAAAAGGCTGTTCTGGTTGTGAATCCCTGAAGTGATTTAGTTACCCACTCTTGGGTCCCCGCCTGTTGGAAAAGCATTAGAGAGGAAGCCTCCACTCCAAGGACCCTCCGGCAAGCCTCCCAGCACGTGGGTGCCTGAAGACCCCAGCCTCCACCAGCTCAGAAGTTCCAGTCACCCCACCCCCCCATCCTCAGTCTGAGGGTTTCACAGCACATTCACTGAGCAAACGTCGGTTGAATTCCTTCTCGGTAAAAACAAACAGAAAAGCTAGTGGTAGATTTTGAGAGAGACAGAAAGGGCATAAAAAATGTCTTGTAAATGTTGGCTTAGTAAGGAAGCAGGACCCTGCCAGAGGGCTGAGGCAGGTGAACGGTGGAGTCTCGCCAACGCCCTTCTAGGTACTTCCTGAGCCCCGGGCACTGTTGCAGGCATCACTCCATCATACAGGCCTTTTGTTAACCCTGTGAGAAAGGTAGTTTTTAGATCAGGAAACTGAGGCACTGACAGGTTCGTAGAAAGAGCTACCAGCAGAGAGTCGGTCTCACTTTGGTTTTCTGTAGGTTGGGAACAGGCGTGCAGAGGAGGTGCGAGTGGTGAGGGCCCGGGTGCGGCTGGCCTGGTCCTGTATACAGTGGAGCTCAATGCATGTCCATGAGGGGATGATCCAGCAGTCGGTGAATGAGGAGGGCTCAGTGAGGGACCGTTTACTTGAGCCCGATCCCTTTTTCTTACAAATAGAGAAATCAAAATGAGATCCTTCCTAAACCCTGGGAACTCTGACAGAGCCTGGTCCCATTCCTGAACCCTGGCCACAGGGCCGGCTCTGGGACCTCTGTCCACAGACACTGGCAGGAAGGCCACCTGCCTGGTGCTTCTTGGCACTGGGTTTAAACACAGCACAGATTTGTGAGAGAACGAGAGCAAGTGTGAGCAGTTCATACTAAAAGCCTTTACAGGTATAATACCGCGATGGCTGGAATACCTTCGAGAAAATGCAGTGATGGGGGTTGGCCGGGGTGAAATGCGAACAGACGTACGTTAACTGTTAACTGAGTGATGGATCCTCAGGGTTCACGATTCTCTTAACATTTGTGTATGTTTGAAATTTTCTGTGATGAAGACATTTAAACACTGGGATCAAGAGGGAGCCCAGGGTCCAGGGGAAGAGGAGGCGGGGGCGGGGCGTGGCTGGGTGCACACTCCCTCCCCCAGCCCGATGCTGGCCTGCATGAGGGCTTTGGCAAGTTAGAAAGGGCATCCCCTGTAAGCAGAGGAATCAGATGCGGCCCTGGCTTCGCTCTCCTTCCTCCTGGCAGATGCCACCCCACACCCCGACCCTTGGCTTGAGGAGCAGGGCTCGGGCTGAAATTTCAGGCCACACCACACGACGGCATGTGGCTGTCCCGCTGTCCCCTCCCAAAATGACCGCCTGACTTCCAGTCAGCTCACCTAAAATACAATCCTTTTCTGCGTCATCTCGCATCTGTTCAAATATCCTGTAGGAAAAATGTTTTATGTAAAAATTAAGGTAGAATTTATTTGTGAAAATTGGGTTCAGTTTTTTAAGATTTTTTTGATGTGGACCATTTTTAAAGTCTTTATTGAATTTGTTACAGTATTGCTTCTGTGTTTTTTTTTGGGCGGGGGACGGGTTTTGGCCCCAAGGCATGTGGGATCTTAGCTCCCTGACCAGGGATCGAACCCTCACCCCCTGCACTGGGAGGAGAAGTCTTAACCACTGGACCTCCGGGAAGTCCCAAGTTCAATTTTTAAAAGGTCTTTGAAGACCCCAGCTGAAAACTACTCAAAAGTAGATCATAAGCTTTTCCCTTGGCACTGGGACCCCTGAGCCCCCAGCCTCTCTCCTGGCCTCCGGGCCCACGTGGGCTCTGTGGCTGCCCTTCCCCGCCCCCGCGCCCAGTACCCATGGCCGGTCCTCCGTGTCCCCCAGCACCGTACTGTTGCTGAACCCGGTGGAGGTACAGGCCGAGTTCCTCACCGTGGCCGACAAGCTGAGCACGCCTGGGCACTCCCCGCACAGCGCCTACACCACCCTGCTCCTGCACGCCTTCCAGGCCACCTTTGGGGCCCACTGCGACCTCCCGGGTCTGCACTGCCAGCTGCAGGTATGTGTCTGGGACCCCGGGCTCAGCACCGCCCCCTCCCGGCAGAGCACCTCTCTGCAAAGGCAGGGTCCCCTCTCTGGTCCCTCTCCGCGGCCCGGGTCCATTGGCCTCCCTCGCCCCGAGTGACATGGCGGGGAAGTCGCTGGAGGGCTGGCCTCATTGATTGAGAGGTTTCTATTGTGCTGGGTCCTAACCCAGGTGGGTGGCACCCTAGACAGTGGGGCTGGACACAGCCTCCGAATCCAGCGTGGGCTGGGTGGTACAGGACTGAGCTTTAGGCTGAAGCTGGAAGCCCTGGGGTCTAGTCCGAGCTCTGTGACAGGTCAGCTGTGTGGCCCTGGGCAGCGCCCTCCCCTCTCTGGGCCACAGCGGTGAGCTCTGAAGTCCCTCCCAACTCTGCAGGGCTCTGGCTCTGGGCCTTTCTTTCTGACCACTTCTGGAGAATAGGGACTGAGTGAGAGGCCTGGCTCCCTGCTCCGCCGTGGGTGGTGGCAGGCGATGAGGCTGGGGACGGACTGGTCACCGGGAGCTCGAGAAGTCGGGCGGCCGAGCCGTGGTTCGGGAGCAACCCTGCCTCCCCCTGGGTTTCAGTCCAAGACCCTGGCAGAGCTCGAGGACATCTTCACGGAGACGGCCGAAGCACAGGAACTGGCATCTGGCATCGGGGACGCAGCGGAGGCCCGGCAGTGGCTCAGGACCAAGCTGCAGGCGGTGGGGGAGAAAGCCGGCTTCCCTGGGGCCTTAGGTGAGGCTCTGGGGGGTGAGACCCATTTCCCCTGTGGCCCTGGTAGCCCCCCAGGTGAGCAGCCCCGGTCGGCCTGGTGCTTCTGTTTCACATCATCATTCAGGGACCCAGGTTCTCTGACACCTCCTGGCTCCAGCATCCCCGAGGGTGCAGTTCCCATCTGCAGGGTTAGGGTTGGGCTGCCAAGATCGCCACTGGGGCGGCCTGGGGGAGGAGGGAAAGAGTGCTGATCAAGGGCAAGGGGCTTCGTTTTCACAATGAAGACAGCGTACCCCTTTGAGCCACCTCAGTCACATGGCCCACCTTGCCCCGGCGGGTCTGGGAAACGTCTACTGTAGAAGAAGGGATGCCTGATGAGACGGCGCCATGGTCCTGTTCGAACCAGAGGCGCAGAGGCTGAGACTGGGCCACATTCGTGCAGCTCACGAAAGGGCGTCTGCCTGCTGGGCTCGAGAGAAGCCCTCTGGCCGCGGGCCAGGCATCCCAGCTTCCAACTCAGCCTCGGCCCACCCGGCTGTGTGTCCTGTACCGGTCCTCTCCCAACTCTGGCCTCTCCTCCAAGACGGGGGGGTCTGGGCTGGCCCATCTCAAGGCCTCTACCCAGCCCTCACCTCCTGCCCCTCCCTCCCTCGTTCCTGCAGACACTGCACAACCTGGCAAGCTCCGTACCATCCCCATCCCTGTCGCCAGGTGCTACACCTACAGCTGGAGCCAGGACAGCTTCGGTAAGCAGCCCGCTGGGGCCCTCGTGGTGCCCACCCCCCAGACTGCCCGGGCTCTCTTCCTCTGCAGCTGCCCCTCACCCCACCCCCCTGCCAGCCCTCCCACCTGAGCAGGCTCTGAGCAGAGCAGGGGGCAGGGCACTGGGCTGCCCTCTGCCCTCCCTCTGCCCTCTGCTCCCCAAGTTCATTCTGTCTCAGCCTGTCACCCCGCCCAAGGGTGTGCAAGAGGGGTTCCAAGGGCTCGGACACCCAGACGGCGTCTCCCCTTGCTTGCCTGCAGACATCCTGCAGGAGATCCTGCTCAAGGAACAGGAGCTGCTCCAACCAGGAATCCTGGGGGACGAGGAGGACGTGGAGACCGAGGGGCATCGTGCCGAGAGGGACTCGCTGCTCTCCACCAGCTCGGCAGCCTTGCACGACTCCACCCTGTCCCTTGCCTCGTCCCAGGCCTCGGGACCCAGCCTCTCCCACCAGCTGCTGAGCTCCTTCGTCTCGGGCCTCTCTGACGGCGTGGACAGCGGCTACGTGGAGGACAGCCAGGACGGCTCGTTCGAGTGGCCCAAGAGGCCTGGCAGCCAGGAGCGCCGGGCCCACCGCAGGCCCGGGCAGTTCAACAGGATCTATAAACTCTTCAAGAGCACCAGCCAGCTGGTGCTGCGCAGGGACTCCCGGACCCCGGAGGGCGGCCCGGACAGCGCCCCGCCCCTGCGGCGGGCCGGCAGCCTCTGCAGCCCCTGCAGCCCCCTGGCTGGCCCGGCGCAGCCCCCGTCCCGGGCCCAGCGTTCCCGCTCCCTGCCCCAGCACAAGCTCGGCTCCCAGCTGCCCGGCTGGGCCCTGGCCCCCGCCTCCCGTCACCAGCGCCGCTGCCCCTTCCTGAGCGGGGACGAGGACCCCGGGGCCTCCACGCTGCGAGTCGTGGTCTTCGGCTCCGATCGGATCTCGGGGAAGGTGGCCCGGGCGTACAGCAAGCTGCGGTGAGAGCCGAGACGGGGCATCGGTCTGCCCTGGGCAGCAGGGGCGGCGTGCCAGCAGGCGGCATCTGGGCTCCCAGAGGGACCAAGGGCCTCCCTTCTCACCATCTTCCTCCCGGCAGGCGGCTGGAGAGCAACCGTCCGCTCCTCACGCGGTTCTTCAAGCTTCAGTTCTTCTACGTGCCCGTGAAGCGCAGCTGCGGGCCCAGCGCCAGCGCCAGCCCAGCCCCTCGGAACCAGACGCCGCCGCTCCCCACAGACTCCCCGAGGCACCCCGGCCCTGCGGTAGGTCCCTGGCCCTGGGCCCAGCAGGGCGGCAAAGCGAGGAGATGTAAGCAGGCCCCAGTCACCGGAAGGGGGTGTGTAGGGGCTGCCGCCTCCTGCCTGGGCCTCCGTCCCAGGCGTGGTCCCTGCCCTGCACTTGGCCCGACGGTGGGCGGGGGCACGTTTTGCTGTGTGACATGGACTGAGAGTTGTCAGACCTCTCCAAGGGCGCAGAGAAGCTCAGGGTGGGGCTGCAGGTGCCACCCAGGGCCCCGAAGCTAGGGTGGCAGGCGTCCGGGTGGCCGGGAATGACTCTCGCCCCCGCCCCAGGAGCTGGGTGCAGCCCCCTGGGAGGAAAGCACCAATGACATCTCGCACTACCTCGGCATGCTCGACCCCTGGTATGAGCGCAACGTGCTGGGCCTCATGCACCTGCCCCCTGAAGTCCTGTGCCAGGTAAGCGGCCGCTTCCCTGGGTGCAGGTGGAGGGCCCTGTCTGTGTTAACCCAGCCTCCCTTTGAAGGCCCTAGTTTGGGGGATCCAGCTTGCGGCCCCACTGGAGGACCAGGGCTCACGTGGGACCGAGCAAGGAGGGTGGGTGGGAGCAGGGCTGAGCTGAACCCAGGGCTCGGGGGGCCCAGGGAGGGGTCACCACACCGAGAGGGAGGGGCCCTAGAGGGTCCAGTTGCCTTAGGCTTCAGCCCCCTTCCTCAACTCCCAGCTTTTGTCTAGCTCGGCCGGAGCCTCCCTGGAGGCCCATGGGCCAGTGAGGGAGGGGCGGAGGCCAGGCTGTGGGTCCTCCCTTGACCATTCTGTTTCCTGCTCCCGTCTCACCGTGCCCCTCCCTGGCCCTGTCTGCCTCGGGATCTCTCCTCTGTGTGTCTGCACGTCTGTCTCTCTTCCTCTCATCCTCGCTTTCTCTCTCCGTCTCTGTCCACCTGTCCCTCGGGCTCGGGCTCGGCCCTCCCAACCCACAGCAGTCCCTGAAGGCTGAGTCCCGGCCCCTGGAGGGCTCTCCTGCCCAGCTGCCCATCCTGGCGGACATGCTGCTCTATTACTGCCGCTTCGCTGCCCGGCCGGTGCTGCTGCAGGTCTATCAGACCGAGGTAAGGCCTGCCCTGCCGCCTGGCCCCACCTCTTCCCCCAGACTAGCTGCAGGGCTGCTCCCACACCCGGGCAGCCAGCAGCCCTGTGCTGGAGCAGCCTGTGCCGGGGGCCCCTCCTGGAGGTCCACGCTGACGCCCACGCTCCTGCCCTCTCCAGCTGACCTTCATCACCGGGGAGAAGACGACAGAGATCTTCATCCACTCCCTGGAGCTGGGTCACTCTGCTGCCACACGCGCCATCAAGGCTTCGGGTGGGCTGAGCCCCAGTGGAGGCGGAGCTGGGGGCTGACACAGCGGAGAGGGCGCCCTGGGGAGGAGGGGTCCCAGGGCAGTGGGGCAGGAGGGACAAGAAGCGGGCAGGGAGGCAGAGCCCAGGGTCTGTGAAGGGCACTGGAATCAGAAGGAGCAGAGGGTCTGTCTGTGTGTGGCACAGGTCCTGGCAGCAAGCGGCTGGGCATCGATGGTGACCGGGAGGCCATCCCTCTAACACTACAGATTATTTACAGCAAGGTGAGACTGATGCTGGCCCCGCCCCTCCGGGATCTGCTCCCCATGCCGCCTCCCCAGAGCCAGCCCCCTGTGTTCCCCAGGTGGTCTTTAAGCTGGAAGGCTCTCCTGGATGCTGAGAGAAGGCGGAAGGAGAGGCGGTGGACCTTCCTCTCCCGCTCTGCCTCCAAAGCTGCCCCCGCCCCGGGGTTCTCCCCGCTGCTGAACGTGCTCAGCCCTTCTGTGAAGCGCTGGGGCCTGGCCTCAGGGCTGGGGGTGAGAATGGGGCAGAGTGAGGGACAGGGCAGGGACTGCTGTGCCTGGTGGAGGGAGCTGGGGGCGTAGCCCATGAGCACACCCCGGCTCTGGGCCACGACAGGCCCCCCTCCCGGACGGACAGCCTCCTACCTTCTTCCCTGCCTCCCTCCCTCCCTCAGCAATTTGAAAGATATTTATTGAGCACCTACTCATGTCAGGTTCTGTGCGGGGCCAGGCCCTCCCTCTTAACTTCTCTCGAGGAGGGAGACAGACAATAAACGAGGAAACAAAAAGTGCCCAAGGTAATATTAAAGAGTGGCAAGTGATGACAAGGCAACAAAAGGGCTGGTGGGATAGAGACAATAGGATTCTTTCCACGTAGTGGACGAGGAGGTGGGCAGGGACACTGACACTCGCTGGGTGCTGTGTTCCGGGTGTTTGTTAAACACCCACTGTGTCCCGGGTGTTGTTCATGGCACAGGAGCGTTCACGAGAGTGAGCGAAGCTCTTACAGTCTGGAGGGGTTAGATGATGCCACAACATGTATAATTACAACTGTGACGAACAGATGAAGGAGAGGTAAAGGGTTCTGTGAGAACCCTTAAGGGGATTGTTCAACCCAGTGAGCAAAGTTAGACAAGGTTCCTTAAGGAGGGCCATCGAGTCAATGTTGGAAAGAAAACCAGGAGTTAGTTAAGTGGGAAAAGAAGAGAGACGTGCCCTCCAGGTAGAGGTGATAGCATGTGCAAAGGCCCTGTGGTGAGGGAGAACATGAACATCACAGGGCACGTTGTAGGAGGACCAGAGGGGCTGGAGCAGAGACAGTGTGGGGGGAAAGGATGATGAGGTGAAGCTAAAGAAATGGGCAGGGCTGGAATGCCAAGGGCCTTGGTTCAATGAGAGGAGTTTTGTCCTCGTCCTAAGAGCAATGGGTATCCTGTGAAGGGCTTTCAGTTTGGGGTGTGGCAGGATCAGATTTGAGGTTTGGAAGCCCCCTGTGGTGGCTCTGTGGGGAATATCGGAGTGGACCCCAGTGGGTGTGGGAAAGCCAAGTCAGAGGCTCCCGTGGTTGTCCAGGCGAGAGACATGGGCAGCCTGCACTAGGGAGGAAAGGAATGGGGGTTATATGTGACTCACATGAGCAGCAGGGCTTAGGGGTGGATCAGAAAAGGAGAGGCTCCAACTCCTGGATTTCAGCCTTCTGCGACTGACAGGACCATTTTCTCAGAAGAAGCCCAGCTCCAGTGGGGGAGTGGGTGTGGGGCATAGTGGGTTCGAGAGGGAAGGAGAGACCAGAACAGGCAGTGGGAGGGTGGGCCTGAGCTCAGAGGTGAAATGTGGAGATGGGTGTGTAGGTGGTCATGGAGAAAGGGCCACGGGTGAGGCCCCCTCAAGGAGAAAGTAGGAATAACAGAGCGGAGGCCCCAGGAGAAGCTCCTGACACCTGCGTCCTGTGATGGGGGCAGAGGAGGGTGATGGCGCAAAGCAGAGGCCCCAGCCAGGCTGGCGGTGGGGAAGCCAGGAGCGTGCCGCCCGGACGCCCAGGAGAGGGGAGGAGTGAACGGGATGCATTCTCCTGTAAGGCCAGGCGAGCGGAGGACTGAGGGTGCTTGTGGGTTTGGCAACGTGGAGGTCCCTGATTTGAGAGACATTCAGACAAAGACCCAAAGAGGGGGCTCCGGCCCAGCTCTGCCTGGGACCCCCTGCCCGTGAGCCTGTCTCTCCCTCACTCGGGGTTCAGAAGATCCTCAGACCACCCCTCGAGACGTTCTCAGCACTCGCACCCTACGACCCCGTCGCCAGGCTGACCTGTGGACCAAGCCAGTGACCTGATGCTCCTCCCTGGAGCCAGTGAGGTCTATATAGGGGTCAAGGGGCTCTTGGTGAAGGAGCCGGCAGGCCCGGGTGAATGAGAGCGAGCTTCCTGGGTGTGCTGGCTGCAGGCGGCGCCCTGTCGCTGGCTGGCCTGGAGCCGCTTCTTCAAAGAGAAGGCAGGAGGCACGGGGGGCGGGCATGCCGCTGAGAGGGTCTGGCTTTGCTGCCTCCCCAGGGGGCCATCAGTGGACGCAGTCGCTGGAGTAACATGCAGAAGGTCTGCACCTCCGTCAACCTCAGCAAGGCCTGCCGGCAGCAGGAGGACCTGGGTGAGGGGGCAGGGGGGAGGGGGAGGGGAGGGGAGGGGGACAGGAAGGGGGAGGGGAGGAGGGGGAGGGGGGGTGGGTTCCTGAGCCTGGCCTGAGCCACCCTTGCCCTTCAGACTCCAGCACGGAGGCCCTGACGCTAAACCTGACAGAAGTGGTGAAAAGGCAGAACCCTAAATCCAAGAAGGGCTTCAACCAGGTAAGAGCTTTCCTCTCCTTTCTGTCATCCCCTCGGGAGACTTACTGGGCGTGTGCGTGTGCGTGCGTGTGTATGCGGGGGTGTCCAAGGGCTGTGCTGGGGCCTGTGGGTGGGAGGGTGCACGCCTGTGGGGCTCCGTGGTGGCCTCCAGGGCAGCCCCGAGTCCAAGGCGGAGTGGCCTCTGTGTCAGGGAACCCGGGCTGTCACGGTGAGGACAGTGGGGTTTCTCCTCCCAGGACACTTGCTCCTTCCAGACTCAAGAAAGGGCAGAGGCTGGGGAGGAAGCAGGGCCCGATGGAGGGACCAGTCCCCTGCACGCCCAGCGCGCCTGGAACGCTGGCAGCCGAGCTCCTGCCCCACGCCCTGGGCCCCGTCAGGCGGTTCCAGGGGAGGAGGCTGGCAGCTCTGGGGCCGGGGCTCCCGGCTGACCCGGGCCTTCCTTCTAGATTAGCACGTCGCAGGTCAAAGTGGACAAGGTGCAGATAATCGGCTCTAATGGCTGCCCCTTTGCCGTGTGCCTGGACCAGGACGAGAGGAAGATCCTGCAGAGTGTGGTCAGGTAGGAAAGCGGGGGCCCCCCGGCTCTGCTGCAGCACCCACCCAGAGGCCTGGAGGGAGCTGGAGGGGTGGGAGGCCTGCCCTGACACCTGCCCTGCCCCACAGGTGTGAGGTCTCCCCCTGCTACAAGCCGGAGACGAGCAGCCTCTGCCCCCCACCCCAGAGGCCCTCCTACCTGCAGGCGCAGACGGCACCCGACCTCTGCTCCCTGCTCTGTCTGCCCATCATGACTTTCAGTGGAGCTCTGCCCTAGCGGCCCGGCACCGGCCTGGACAGCAAGCCCGGGGGCAGCCTCCTCGGAGCCCCCTCCCTCTTGGAGGGCCTCGTTCCCCGTGGAGAACTGGACGACCCTGTGCTGGGTCAGGGTCCCGCTGTGGGCCCTGCAGCAGGCAGGGGGCAGGGGTTAGGGGGTTGGTGGCACCTCCGGGCTCTGTTTGGGAAAGAAACAGGCATTAGGGGGAGGGGCCTGGGCCTGCAGCCCCTCAGATCCCTCAGGTAGAAAGGAGAAGGATGGGCGGGCCTGGCCTCTAGTGTGGTCTAGGATCCTTTCTAGAAGAAGGATCTGAGGCTCTGGTGCTCTGGGGTGTGGTTTAGGCCTCCTCCCCCAACCCTTGGCCAGGCCCACCCCTTACTTTGTCAGGGACTTGGGGAGCCCTTGGAGTCTGGGATTTCAGTCCCCCTACTCAGGGGTTCAGGTGGTAGAAACGCAGATGCGACTCTTCTGACCTCAGTGCCGTCGCCCCCATCCCACGCCCCTGTCTCTCTCTCACACACACACACACACGCACGCACGCACGCACGCGCGCACACACACACACACACACGCACGCACGCACGCACGCACGCACGCGCGCGCACACACACACACACACACACACACACACCCTTTCTCTCTCTCTGGAGCCTCTTTCTGGATCGAGATCCTTGGGAGACAGGACGAGCTTAGATTCAGGGGCGGCTCAGTTACCTTCTAGCTAAATGACCAGAAGGAAGTGAATTAGCTTCTGCGAGCGTCCCTTTCCTGAGCACTAAGATGGGGGGATATGGGGGGATATAAGACCTCCTTAAAAGGCTGAGACAAAATTGTCTGCAAAGGCCTGGCTCAGCCGCAGGCTCATAGCAGGTCCTCAGTAAAGGTCAGCGGCGTCGCCCCTTCAGCCCTGACTCACCTGTCGGGCGGGGGCTGGGGAGGGGATGCTCTCGCCGCTTTCGCGATGCTCTTCATTCCCTCCTTTCCAATTCACCGATGGGGCAGGACCCAGACCGAGGGGGTAAGGAGCCCTCAGTTCTACCCTCTGAAGGAGGAATTGCCTTCGCCAGGGTGAGAGGAGGGTTGCACACGTGCGTCACCTCCTCGTCTCCCAGGTTGGCCCCTGTGCCCCACTTCCCACCTCACTCCACTGTGTGGGAAATCTTCCAGCCCCAGAGTTCACTGGCACCATCGTGCCTGGGCAAGTTCCCAGAGGAGTAGAGGATGGACAGCTGAGGGGAAGACGGCTGATACAACGTGAGAGCCCAAAGGTTTAACTACGGGGTTGCAGTGGTTTGAGAAGCTGGAAGCTGATGTGGGCCAGGATGGTAGGCGGAGGGCGGGCCCGGGCCCGGGATTTGGGCTCGTAGAGGTGGAGAAATTAGCCACGGAAGAGAGACAGTTGTATTCCTCACAGAACCCCTCCTCCCCGTCCTGCTCCGGCTTCATCTGCTCCAAAGGTCTGGGCTTCCGGGAGCCCGCGAACGCCCAGCCCAGAGTACTCAGGACTTGAGAGAAGTGGACAGAGCGTCTCTGACCACATATGGCCGCCCGTCTGCTGTCAAGGCCATCTGTCCTTGCTTCAGGCGCCAGACAGCGGCTGGCAATATACCTTCAATAGTTTTGGTTGTGTGAGCTGGTTGTCTGACAGCCGTTCAAGAATAGACGAGTGGAATTTAATATTATTGTCAAATAAAACTTGATTCCTCTTGGATTGAATGACTTGCGGTTATTTTCCCGCTAGCTGGCTAGTTCACGTCAATCACTTCACATAGAGTGGAAATAAGATTCTTGGGGGGTTGTTTTTATCTTTTTGTAATTTTCCTCTCTATCAAAAATACACTTGTGCCGAAATTTTCTGCGTAAGCCTCATCATGCTGCCGAGAGGAAGGGAAGTGAGATCCTTGCTGACCCTCTGGACCTGGGGCTGTTATTAGACTTGGCTCACAGGTAGGGAGAGGAAAGGAGGCGAAGGGATGGTGGAGGACACCCGTGACCTGGGAGAAGTAGGGAAGCACCAGGCTTCCAGCACAACCACGTGGGACGGGGGAAGAAGGAACCGTGAGAGACTTCAGCTCTGTATCAGCTAGCTGTTGCAAACAGGAAAGCACACCTAATGCTCGGTGGACTACAGCTGTGATCATTTATTCTTGCTCGTACATCTACAGGACATCTGGGGATCCAGGTGGGGCTCAGAGTGGCTTGGCTCCAAGCTGCAGGTTGGGTTCAGGTCTGCTCTGTGGGTTCCTCGGGTACCTTGGGTCAGCATGTTAGCATAGGAGGGGTAAGCAGAGACATGTGATGCCTCCTAGGGCCTGAGCCTGGCACTGGCACAGTATCTCTTCTGCCAACATTCAGTTGGCCAAAATCGATGGAGGACATCAGCCCACAGAGTCAATAAGCTCAGGAAACCTCACACGAGAGAAAAATAAAACTACATGAGAAGAGCACTGCGCCTCTGATACTCTTTCCAAAACCCTGTGACCCAAGACTAATAATGAGGAAAATGCCAGACAAACCCAGATCTGGGGACATTCTACAGGATAATCTGACCAGTACTCTCTCCAGTGTCATGAAATACAAGGAAGGACTGAAAGATTCACAGACTGAAGGAGACCGAGGAAACCTGAAAACTAAGTGCAATGTGGGATCCTGAAACAGAAAGAGAATCTTAATGGAAAAACGGCTGAAATCCCAATGAAGTCTGGAGTTTAGTTTAAACACACACACACACACACACACACACAGAGGTACCTCCTTGTCAAACTTCTGAGGGAAAAAAGGTAATGAGAAAATCTTAAAGACAGCCAGAGGAAAACAATACACTTAATCTTCAAAGGAGCAACAACTAAACTGAGAGCTCCCTTCTCTACGGAAACAGTGGAAGCCAGGATTCTATACCTACAACTGTTCAATGATGTTTTAAAAATTATACACTGCTCGCAAGAGAAATGCTTTGAATGTAAGAACACAGAAAGGCTGAAAGCAAAAGGATGGAAAGGATAACACCGTGCACACAGGTCCCCAAAAGATGGTGGTGTTACACCAATATCAGGCAAATATTTTAATGTCAGAAGCATTACAGAAGATGAAGAGGGACCTTTTATACATTTAAACTATAAAGCAAAAATTGACAGAATTAACGTCTCCACAACCCTAGTGAAGGACGTTAACACATTTCTCTCAGTAGCTGATAGAACAAATAGACAAAAAAAGAAAAAAAATCAGTAGAGTTATAGAAGATCTGGACAACACAATTAACAAATTTGATCTCATTGAAATAGAACACTGTGCTCAACAACAATAGAATTCACATTGTTTTCAAGTACGAGTAGAATATCAAATTTCAAATGATTGAAATCAAACTGAGTATATTCCCTGACTACATTGAAATTAAACTATCAATAAGGTAAATTTTACTAGAAAATCCCAACTGCTTGTAAATCAGGCACTACATCTCTAAATAATCCAGGGGTCAAGAAAGAAAGAAAAGTGGAAACTAGAAAATATATTGAAGTGCTTAATAATGAGTATATGTTTTTGAAACTCTCAGGATGCTTAAGCAATATTAGGAGAAAATTTATTGCCATAAAAAAGCATATCTGGGGCTTCCCCGGTGGTGCAGTGGTTGAGAGTCCGCCTGCCGATGCAGGGGACACGGGTTCGTGCCCCGGTCCGGGAAGATCTCACATGCCGCGGAGCGGCTGGGCCCGTGAGCCATGGCCACTGAGCCTGCGCGTCCGGAGCCTGTGCTCCGCAATGGGAGAGGCCACAACGGTGAGAGGCCCGCATACTGCAAAAAAAAAAAAAGCATGTCTTATAATAGAGCAAAAGCTAAAAATCAGTTATTTACATCTCAGAAAGCTAGAGAAAGAATAGTAGATCAATCCTAAAGAAAGTAGAAGGAAGGAAATAAGTGTAATAGCAGAAATCTATGAATTAGAAAACCAACATACTAATTGAAAACCCCCTAACAAGACTGATGAGACAGAGAACAAATTATCAATATCATGAATGAAAAAGAAGACATCTCTACAGATCCTATACACACTCAAAGGGTAATAAAGGGATATTATAGATTTACCAATACATTTGGTAATTTGGATAAGACGGAGAAATTTCTCAAAAATACAGTTTGCCTATCTGACAGAAGAAGTGGATATCCCAAATAGGCTAATAGAATTAAAGAAATTGAAACCATTATTTTCTTAAGTAGACTGGCAGCCAGTCATCTCTCTACTGTCTCCATAGTTACAGATTTTCCAGAATATCATATAGTTGGAGCCACACAGTACGTAGCTTTTTCAGATTGGCTTCTTTCACTTAGCAATACGCACTGAAGATTCCTCCATGTCTTCGTGGTCTCATAGCTCATTTCTTTTTGTTTGCCGAATGTTTCATTTTACTGATGTACCACAGTTTGTTTATTCGTTCACCTACTGAAGGACATCTTGGTTGATACCATTTTTTGGCAATTCTGAATAAAACTGCCGTAAACATTTGTGTGCTGGTTTTTGTTCGGACGTACGTACGTTTTCAACTCATTTGGGTAAATACCAAGAAGCACAATTGCTTGATCGTATGGTACAAATATATTTAGGTTTTTCTGTTTTGTTTTGTTTTCTAAATGCCAAACTGTCTTCCAGTGTGGCTGGGCCCTTTTTTCACTCTCACCAGCAATGAATGAGTGTTCCTGTAGCTCCACATCCTTAGTAGCATTAGGTATTGTCAGTGCTATGGGTTTTGTCTACTCTTGTCTAATGGGTGTGTAATGATATCTCATTGTGGTTTTTTTTTTTTTTTGCGGTACGCGGGCCTCTCACTGCTGTGGCCTCTCCCGTTGCGGAGCACAGGCTCCGGACGCGCAGGCTCAGCGGCCATGGCTCACGGGCCTAGCCGTTCCGCGGCATGTGGGATCTTCCCGGACCGGGGCACGAACCTGCGTCCCCTGCATCGGCAGGCGGACTCTCAACCACTGCGCCACCAGGGAAGCCCCTCCTTGTTGTTTTAGCTTGCAGTCCCCTAAAGACTATGATGTTGAACGTCTTTTCATGTGTTTATTTGCCATATGTATATTTTCTTTGGTGAGGTGTCTGTTCAGATCTTTTGCCCTCTTTTTCTTTTTAACATCTTTATTGGAGTATAATTGCTTTCAACGGTGTGGTTTTGCCTATGTTTTAATTGAGTTGTTTCCTTATTGTTGAATTTTAAGAGTTTTTTATATATCTTGGATACCAGTCCTTTATTGGATATGCGCTTTGCGCATATTTCCTGCCAATCTATGGCTTGTGTTTCCATTCTCTTAACAGTGCCTTTTGCAGAGCAGATGGTCTTAATTTTAACGAAGTCCGATTTGTCAACTTGGCAACTTCCTCTGGGGCCCAGGCCATAGTGGTCTGGTACCCTCCTCAGACCTCTTCCTATGGTCCCTGACATCCAAGTCACGCCTCCTCCAGAGGGACGGCTCTCCCACAACCCCTGTGTCAAGGAACGCGTAGAGCCGCCTCAGTCTGCTCAAAGCAGAGGCATCAGAGAGTCTTCCAGCCCCTGCAGCTTCACCCACACGGGAGACGTGTGTGGACCTGGACTGCTTGGCACCTGCCCTGGGGCTTCAGACTTCCCTTCCCCCACTGTCACGCCCACCCCACCCTCCCGCACTGGGAGGATGGCCGCTGCCCTGGGAAGAGGGATTCTTGGTTTTCTTGGGGAAGAAGCTACTCCCTCCTTTACCCAAGTCTCTGAATCCCTCTTTTCACTCCCCTAACCCTAACCAGAAAATCAGGGTAAAGGGAGCGGGCTGCTCTAGGAAGGAGTGCCCACCCCACCCCCCTGGAGCAAAGACAGGCCGCTGGCAGGCTATCCCCATCTGTGCCCTTTATTTTTCTCTGTCCCGGGCACCAGGCACACCTGTGTCCTGGGCCAGTCCAGAGCCCCCAGGATCTCAGTCAGCTTGGGCTGCTATAACAAAGTACCATAGAGTGGGTGGTTTAAACAACAGACATTTACTTCTCATAATTCTGGAGGCTGGGAAGTCCAGGGTCAAGGTGCTGCCAGGTTTAGTGAGAGCTCTCTTCCTGGGTTGCAGACAGCCATCTCTCACTGTGGCTTCACAAGGTGGAGAGAGGAAGCTCTGGTGTCTCTTCCTCTTCTTATAAAGACGCTAATCCCATCATGGGGTCCCCACCCTCAGGACCTCATCTAAACCTAATGACCTCCCAGAGGTCCCACCTCTTAACACCATCACATTGGGGGTTCAACCTACGAATCTGGGGAGGACACAGACATTTAGTCCATAACACTTGGCAATTCTGAGCATGTGGTCCCTGGAGAGGCGGCTGTGGTCACGGCAGCCACACGCGTGTGCCCCTCTCTGCACAGGGCGAGTGGGAAGAAACAGGACCCATTCAGGGGATCTCAGAAATTTAGAGCTGGAGGCCAAGCCTCGGAGTCGCTGCAGCCTGACCAGGTAATCTCCTCTGAACATCAAGGTAGCACAAACCGAGATACTAGCCAACACTGACCGTGCACGGGCCCAGCGCTGTCCACGTGCTTTACATGCTTATGTCATCTCACTGATGCTTCCCAACGTCACCACTGTTACCAACCAGGGTCCTTGGACTCCTTAATCCATAGAAGTTGATGAGAGGCCAGAGGAGGAGTTCAGGCGAGGCTTTACTGGGGCTCGTGCAGCAGCAGCAGGGAGCGAAAACAAGCAACAGGTGCCCTTGCTCGCTCCCTGAGGCGGGGCGAGCTGGTCCCTTAAATGGGGTGAGGGGGGGTTGGGCCGGAGCGGTGGCTCAGGTGGTCTGCCCACCCGCTTGGTGATGCCGTGTGCAGGGGTCATGTGCAGGACCCTGCTTTTCCTCCCCGCCCCTCAGAAGTGGCAGTCGCGTTTTGGCCTTTCTGTATCTTCTTGTTCATAATTTGCCTAAACTGCGCATGCGTGCAGGTATTTTTAGTCCCTTTTCGTTTCTTTGTATTCTGTTGCTGGAAGAGACGTTTGTCCAGGTGCAAGCCCTGCAGTAGAGGGTCCGAGGTCCCAGCCTGCCTCATCATGAGGTAGGTACTATTGTGCCCCATTTTACAGATGGGGAAACTGAGACGGAGAAGCTAAGGAACTTGCCCAAGGTCACAGAGACAGTGAAAAGGGGAAGTCAGGACTCAGCCAGGCACCAGAGTCCCTGCTCTTAAGCTCTGCTGCTCCCTCAATCCTCTCATGTGAGCTGTGGGGAAACTGAGGCCCAGAAAAGTAAAGTTCACACAGATCTGAGGGGGATGGCTTCATCCTAATGGAATTCCAGAGGAGCCCTGCTGGTTTCACAGCTACCCTCTTCACACTCCCTGGGGATGGTGGTGGGGCAGGGTGTGGAGAAGTGGAAGTGGGGGGGGGGCGGTGAGGGAGGAGAGTAAAGGGTTGGCGGGGCTCCAGGCGAGTCTGTGTGGCCACTGCTGGGGGGCGGGGCAGGGGAGTCAGGAAGGAAGCCCTTGTGAATGAATGTCGCTTCAGCCCCCAAAGCTGGCCCTGACCCCAAAAGGGTCCCCTGAGACATCGGGAGAGAGGAAAGTGTGGGGAGGGAAGGGAGCAGAGCAGCCTTCCCCACGCCCAACCCCTCCCCCACCAAGGAAAGGGACCTCTCTGAGCAAAACTGTAGCCGCAGGTCTACAGAAGCAGGACTGCCTGGGAAAGAAGCCGGAGAAAGCTAGGAAGGCTTTGCAAACACACTCTCCAATCCCTTGGGTTACAGATGGGCACACTGAGACCCAGAGAGGAGGGGACGGAGCAGAGGCAGCTAGGACCAGAGCCCGGCCAGGACGCTCTGTCTCCTGCCCCAGTGCGTGTGCACGCAGGTGCACAGGCCAGGCAATTTGCCCAGGTAATAAAGGATTGGGCTCTTCGGGTTTTCTCACTGACGTTCTGCTGGATCCTCAGCCTTCGAGGTGCGAATTTTATGCCGACAAGCGCCTCCAGCTCTTCCTCCACACTCTGCGAAGCTTGCAGACCTGCCCTGGAGGAACCTGCCTTATTAGGAAGGTAAAGGGGGGGCGGTGCGAGGGTGCCGGGGCAGGGAAGGATGGTCTCCAGGCTGACCTGAGAACAGGGCTAGTAAGAGTATTCCGGGCCCTGCCCTCCAGGGCAGCCGCAGGTTCTCTCTGCCCTTGACCCCGTTTCAGAGGGGCCTGAGCAGCTTGGAGGGGGCACAGGTGCAGAGGGAGGCCTGGGCAGAGAAGTTTTCCTCACCAACTTGAAGGATGGCTTGTGCAAGAAGGAATGGTCTGGGTTTCTCTGTATCTTTCCCGTCTTGATCCATGTAAATGTGTTACTAGTCCAGAAAATACGGACATTTAAATTTAAGAAAGAATGTGGTTGGTCCTTAGGTACTGATAATGATTTCCAAGAAAGAAAGCTGAAAAACAATTTGTATAAATCACCCCAAGCTATGGACAATGGTGGTCACTGGGAGAGGAGGGAAAAGAAACTGGGAAGGGGGAGGAGGATTGCCTTTTTTTTTGCCGTATGCGGGCCTCTCACTGTTCTGGCCTCTCCCACTGCGGAGCACAGGCTCTGGACGCGCAGGCTCAGCGGCCATGGCTCATGGGCCCAGCCGCTCCGTGGCATGTGGGATCTTCCCGGACCGGGGCACAAACCCCCGTCCCCTGCATCGGCAGGCGGACTCTCAACCACTGCGCCACCAGGGAAGCCCTGCTTTTTTATTCTGTATACTGCTGTATAATGTTTGTTATTACAATGAAAATGTATTTTTGAATTGCTTGAGCAATTTCTTAAACACGAAAATTTAAAAAAATGTTGCCAGCATTTAAAATCAAAATTCCTTCTCCCCCCAAAATAAGAGTGGCTGAAAGGTGAGGGAATGGATAAAAACATAAATCAGCTTCCTACACATGTCACCCCATTAGCCCTAACTCTGCGCTCTCTCACACAACCAACAAAACCACACTGCTGGAAGTAAAGGGTGGAGAATCCCCGATACGCATACTGTTCCTCGGCAGACAGTACTAGTTGCTAACAAGGTCCCAGATGATATCGATACTCCTGGTCCAGGAGCCATACTTGGCGAAACGCTGGTTTAGGGCATGATGTTGTTCTGCTGCCCTGGAGGGAATTCACTAGAAGCAGAGGTGCCCACCAGGTGAGTGCCAGCCTTGCCACTGCCTTGGTCTCCCTGCAGTAGAGTTGAGAGCCAAGGAACACAGGCCAGGCTTCAGGCTGGCTCAGCCTGCAGGTCCTCCCTGTGGTCCTACAATGAACTCGCTGGACTAGGTGTTTCCTGGTTCAAGTCCCAGCACCTGCCAGTTATACGAGCCTTTAAACTCAAGTTTACCCATCTCCATAATTGTCCTAACTCTTGAAGTGATTGTATAGGTAAAGTAAAATGTGTTTCTATAACAGCTGTTTTCTGGTTTATTACCTCTCACTGCTTTCTAAGGATGGGTCCTACCAACCAGAGAACCATTTGTTTTTTGGTTGTTGTTAATGAGTTCGGGGTATAAAAACTGGCAGGCAAGGATTAGAATGGAGTTGAGGTGCTCTGAATGCACTTCAAGAGTCCTTTGATGTGTTTGTGAAAAAATCTGGGTGGGAGGAGCCAGGAGTTAGTGAGTTGGGGTCACGGGGAGAAAAGAGAAAGGAGAAAAAAAAAAAAAAAAACACTCTACCAGTCCAACGGCATGGCCTGGAGGCGGGCGTCCGGACAACGGAAGATTTTTAAATAGCTTGTTAAGAGATGAGTGATATCCACTTCTTCTCCATCCTCCTAATGTAACCGTCAGTAAAATCTACATTGCTTATTAGGATTTTCTGAGAGCGAACTCCTTAGAAAACTCAAAGAGATGATGAATTCTGCATCGGCTTCTGAATGATCCCAGAAGGGACCCCCGCAGAAGATGGGGCTGGAGCAACGCACAGGTGGCCCTGGGTTTCCTGTATCCAAAACAAATAATTCTTCCCTGCCTCCAATACCCTGGCCCTCTAGAGTGCCCTGATCACAGCACTCATCTCCCTACCACCACAGTTACAAGAGGATTTCATTTGTTTTAATTTGTTTAAAAATTTAAAGTTTCGTTTGTTTAAACCTCTCAGCGGCTTAGTAATAGACAGGGAAATAAGTAAGACATATCTTTCTGAATAAAGGGGACTGGAAAGAGGGATGAGGATGAAACAGAAGCAGTGGATTGTCTGCAGGAAAGATAAGTAACGTGGCAGCTCCAAGGTGAATTAGTGAACAGACTTCCAAACGCCCAGGCTGGGATAGAGGAACCTGGGAAGCTATCACACCTCTGCCCCAAGGGGCCATAGATGTCGAGCCTCTGCTTCTGTGTCTTGGGCGTTGGTCACTCCAGAGTGGCTTTTCAACCATTAGCTAACCAGGTGATCTAGGAACCGGAGCAGTAAGTGCAGGGAACCCTAACCCTCTCGAGTCTGATGCTTACGGATCATGTGGTCTTGTTGGGGGAAAGGGCTGTTGCTGAGAGATCGGTGCAGATGGGAAACTTGGCAACAGACGGCCTGAAAAGCCCAGATTAAACAAACACTAAGAGCATCTGGAGGGACACGGCGTCACTGGGAACAATCAGAGGGGCAACGCCACCCCCTCGGTGATGGTAGGCGTGGTGCGCTGGGGGCAGGTGTGGGGCCTTGGTCTTTCCTCCGTCCACTTCCTTCACTCTCTCTTTGTCTCCTGGCTGGCTGTCAGCTGCGTGCCCACAAAATGAGGGTACCTCAGCTCCTCCTTGCAGGGCCCAGCTCCCAGGCTGTCCGCGGTCACCAAGCAGCCCCTTCAGTGGCTACCACACCCACGGTAGTTGCAGAGACATCAGCCGATGATAAGAGGAGCAGAACAGCCACAAGAGGCTGACATCAACTTGTGATTTCCGACTCAGGCCAAAGCTGATAAGGAGAAGGGCCCGCCCGTGATGGCCACACTGCTGGCTGCTGCTGAGTCCTGAACCTGCAGGGGCTGAGTTCTCGGTCCTGCATCCTCTCCTGGACTTATTCACTTCACTCTTTCATTCCCTCATTCATTCGTTCTTCCATTCATCCCTTTGTTTTATTTACTGAGCCAGACTGTCTCTTAACATTCTCTTATCCTGTGGTGGATAGAATAATGAATAAGACCTAGCCTCTGCTTTCTCAGAACTCACAGGGGGAGGGAGGCGGCAGACGTGTGACCTAAGAATACAAAGATGTAAGATAAAATGTGAGTTCAGTCACGTGAGTGGGACCAAAAAGAAGTAGCCATGAGAGGGAAGCTGAGCTCTAGAGCAAATGGTTCAAATTTCTGGACTTTTTTCTTCTCTTCAAATGGCCTCTTCTACAAAAGGAAGGGATGGAACAGAGCCCACTCGGCCCCTGCAGAGAAAGGTCAGCGGCTTCTCCTTTGGTTGCAAAGGAGAAACCCAAGTGACAGAAACCCAGTGCAAACAGTCTTAATCGAAAAGGAGGGAGCATTTATTGGATCACATAGTTGAACAATTAAGAGAAGATCTAGACATCAGGGTTTCAGGCACAGCTGAATCCAGGCATTCATGCTGTCTGCAATCTGCCTCTCTCCAGAGCCATTTAGGCATTAGGCCATATCGGATGACAGCATAGAGTGTGTGAGTTTTTCAAAGGTCTAGAAATGTGTTGGAGATTCCCCAAAATATTGCTTGGCTTCAAAATATGGGAAAAAGAAAGAATATGACAGGGGCTTCCCTGGTGGCGCAGTGGTTGAGAGTCCGCCTGCCAATGCAGGAGACACGGGTTCGTGCCCGGGTCCAGGAAGATCCCACATGCCGGGGAGCGGCTGGGCCCGTGAGCCATGGCCGCTGAGCCTGCGCGTCCGGAGCCTGTGCTCCGCAACAGGAGAGGCCACAGCAGCGAGAGGCCCGCGTATCACAAAAAAAATTAAAAAAATTAAAAAAAGAAAGAATATGACAAACTAGCAAACATGTCACCGTGGAGGTGATCTGCTCCCCAGCACTGCTCTCTCCTAATCATCAAGGTCAGCAGATGCTTTTTGGTGTTCATCCGTGTCCTGTCTGCAGTCTTGGACACCGTTGACCATCAAGTCCTTGACACTGTCCCACCCCCAGCTTCCATGGTACTCCACTTTTCCTCCTGACCTGTTTTTGCCTCTTCTGTACCAAAGGAAGGATGGTTAGGAGTGAGCCAGGAGAAGGGTTGGGAAGAGAATCCCAACTTCACTGCACATGCGAAGGCCTGGAGGTGGGACACGGCCTGGATCATTAAGGAACTGCAGTCATTCTGGAAGGCGTCAGAGCGAGGGGATAAAGCCTGAGGTTGGGGGTCAAGGAAGGACCAGATCAAGAAGGGCCTTGCAAGTCATGCTAAGGAATTTGGCCATTCTTTTGAAGGTAATAGGGAGGTATTGAAGGTTGTAACAAGGTGTAACGCGATCAGATTTGTGTTTCACTATCAGAAAGAGACCTTTGGCTATGAGGCGGAGGCAGGGAGACATCAGGCAGTTGTAATAATTTAGGAGAAAAACAGTGGTGACCTCATGACCACCATGGGGGATGGAAAAAACAAAATGGGACAGTTCATGAGACAGTGACAAGATTTGGTGCTGTTTAGGTGTAACAGTTGAGGGAGGGGGAGATGTGAAGAATGACACCCAGGTTTCTGATTCTGAGACGAGCAGCAGAGAGGTGGGTTTAGAAGGTGAAATGAGGAACTGGCTTTGCACCTGTTGAGTCGGAAGAACTTGGGGCCATCTGGCTGATGGTGTCGGGGGTGGGGGTGCGGTTCTTGGTGTGTCTGGAGCTTGAGAAAGAAGTCAGGGCTCCCTGCATTGCTGCCCAGGCAGCACCAGCGGGGGGCCCACGGAGGTACCACCGTCCCACCCAGTCAGAATAAAGAACCTCCAGTGACCAGTGGCTGACCACAGACACTTCTCTAGAAAGCAACGTCGCAGCAGGATGTGCTCTGGGAGGAGCTTTGAGGGCCATGGGGAAGGGGAAGGAAGAGGAGGGGACAGAGCCAGGCCTGTGCGACACTGGGCTTTTCTCTGCAGGTCTGGAGGCTGCAGACACCGGTCAGGGCTCGTCTAAGACATCAGGTGGTCCCGGGCTGGAGGCCTCCCTGGGCAGGACTGTGGACAGCCGAGCTGCAGCTGAGCCAAGGTAGGCGCTGGCTGGGGGTGAGGTCTCCAGGGAGGGAGCCGGGAGAGGCAGACCTGAGCAGAGCAGATCGAGGGTCCGGGAGGAGGGATGCTGGAAGGGGAGCCCGTGAGGGGCAAGACATCCCTGGAGCTTGTGAATACACGCCCAGCCTTTCTGAGACGGGTTGCCCAGATGTGGTGGCTACTATGACCATTCTGCCAAGTTAAGATTATCCAACCTGGGCTGTCCAGTGGTTAGGACTCCGCACTTCCGATGCAAGCGGCACGGGTTCGAGCCCTGGTGAGGGAACTAAGATCCCACATGCCTCGAGGTGCAGCCAAAAAAAAATTAGAAAAAGATTATTCAATCCATCTTCACAAGAAGAAAGGACGCAGGACCCTGTGAGAAGACCCCTCCTTTCTTCTCCGAATCCTGTAAATGCCAATAATAACAGGACTAATTATTCACGCCTGGTGCTATAGGATACATTCATTAGCCCATTGGATTCTCACGGGCAATTGGAGGAAGGCTGGGTATGTTTATAATGCCCGTTTATAGGTCAGGAGACCGAGGCAACTTACTTGCCAAAGTGCAGAGTGGGTAAGCAAGGCACAGGGCTCAGAGAGAATCTTCTGGGTCCCCATCGGTGCCCCTTCTGGGACATCATCTGTCCACCTCTGTCCCGGATCTTGGCCATTCTCTACACACACACACACACACACACACACACACACACACACACACTCACACACACACGGATCCAGCGTCTTCTACGTGTGCAGCCGGCACCAGAGTCCAACCAGAGCCGTGTCTCCGTCCTTGAGAAGCTGCCCGGCTGGTGTGGGGTTGAGACGTGGCTGTGAGTGACTAACACAGGCAGTAACAGGCGCCGGGGCCGCTGGCGAGGCGAGGTGTGCGCGCAGGTGGAGAGAGCCCCGCAGGTGTGGGGTCAGGGAGGGCTCCGCGCAAACCCTGGGTCTTGAGGGAGACAGAGGGCTTGTGGGCAGAGATGGGGCAGCGGGCGTCCCGGTGAGGGGGACAGAGTGCGCAAACCCAGAGTAGGAGAGCGGGTGTGAACAGCGAGAAAGAAAAGCTAGAGATTCAGTTTGGCTGCTAACGTGGGGTTTGTGGAGAACTTAGCAGCGTGGGCCTGGCGTGTTTCTTTATTTAGCTCTAAGTAAGTGGCTTTTGAATGTCATCTCATTGAGTCCTCACAGTAATCTTATGAGGTAGGTGCTAATATTAGGTCTCCTTTAAAGATAGGGAAACTGAGGCACAAGGGCTCTAAGCAACATGTTGCCATAGCAACAGAGAGGCTTGGAACCCGGGCAGTCCAGCGCCAAATGCTACCCGCCCGGCCACTCTGCCACGTTCCTCTGTCACCTCCTCGGCTCTCATGGTGGATGTGAACGCCAGGCTGGCTCGTGGCTTCCTGGCCTGCATCCAGGCCCTGTCACATTCCTCCCAGGCTCCCCCCGCCCACCCCCGCCCAAGGAACAATGCTCTCCTCCTCCCCCCTCGACCAGCCCTCTCGCATCCAGGTGTTTCCTTCCCAGCCAGAGGCAGACTCAGCGAGGAAGTGGGCCTGCCCGGTCCTCAGGGGACAGCTGGGGAGCAGGGCCCTCGGGAATCTGGAAAGCCCAGCGGGCCTCGTGGGATGAGGGTTGACAGGGGCCCCCTCAGAACCCCAAGCTCTGCATTTCCACCCCCCACTAATCACAGGCTGGGTGTGTCGTCTGGCAAGTCTGTCTCTACAGAGAGAAGAACTCAGAGTCCTGGAAATGGCATCTGACCCAATACCCTGGGGGCGGCCGGCTGGCAACGCGGGTGGGAGGAGAGGGGAGTGGTTCGGTGGTGGGGGGTCCCTTCTCTCTGTGCCAGGGCGGTGGGCGCAGGACAGGAGGGAGGCGGGAAGGAGGACCCAGGTGGTCCTGGGAAACTCTGTGTCTTTCTTCCCGAGGGGTGGCTTCTCCTGTCTGAAGAGTCTGGCCCGGGAGCCAGCCATGGGGCAGGCAGGGGATCTTCCGAAGCTGGGATCTTCACGGCCAGACACTGACCCGGAGCCAGGCCTCCTCAGTCCTGCTCTCTGCAGCCCTTCCTCCAGCAGGGAAGTCCTTCCCACGATCTCTTGCACAGAGAGAATGGGCAGCCGCAGCTGCGAACAGGGCCCCGTCTGCTTCTTCCTGCTGCGTGTCACAGAACCGCCTCTGTGGCTCTGTGGCTGGTCCTGTGGCCTATTTTATCCCAAGGCAGTGAACGGCCATGTGTCCGCACCCGCCCTGAGGACTGTTCATTGCTAATGTTCTGTGTTTACGGAGGAACGTCCTCTGAATCCCAATTCATTCATTCACTCGTTCATTCTTTGTTCCTGGTCTCGCCCCTCTGCTGGAAAGGGTCTAAGATTTTACCCTCCTTGTGACTAACAGGTTAGCGTACCACAATTTTAGGGATGCTGGCAGAAAACGCGAGATCCGAGAGTCACAGACCCGGGTGTTTATCACTCACGGTGCACCAGGCAGTGTGAGCGTCCTGCCCCCAGGTCCCCTGGGAGAGCGGGGAGGTGGCCCCAAGTGCATGCTGTGCGTCATGGCTGAGCTTAGCCCTGAGCTAAGGAAACCCCCAGTGTTCACCGTGGGCTGCGAGCAAACCTGCCATCTTTGCCCTGGAAGGAGACATCGTCTCTATCATACTGGTCGGCAAAGAAATCCACCCTTGGCCCTGGAGGAGATCCTTGCTGTCTGTTCCAAGGCTGTTCACGATACAAACCTTCTTGAAGAAATGATCTGGAACAAAAACTCACCAGACAGGCACAAACCCGGGAGGACTGTCTGCCAGCATCCTCCTACTGTCCCCTCGCCAACTGCACCCCAGCTGCACTGTCCCTTGAAAACCCTCGGGCACCTCCCTCCTCAGCGCTTGGGTGGCTGTTCCCTTCGCATGGAACATGTTTCCTGCAGACACTGGCTTGCTCCTTTCCTCCCGCAGGCTTCTACTCAGATGTCACCTCCTTAGGGAGACCTTTTAACATCACACCCCCGACGCTGGAACCTCGCGATCCCCTTCTCAGCCGTATTCCTATAGCACTTCTCAGCATCTCATATACAACTTAATTATGGAATTTATTGTCTTCCCCCACTCCCACCCTCACTACATACCCTCAGGAGTGCAACCTTTATGAGAGCAGGTGTTTTTGCCTACTTGATTGCCACATCCCCAGGAACTGGAACAGTGTCTCACACTTAGAAGGGGCTCGAAACATATTCGTTGCGTGAATGAATGAATCCATCCACTTATATGATCTGCAGTTGAAGACCTGGTTCTCCTACCTTGAGTCTGTAGGACAGATAAGGTTCAATCACTATTGAGCAAATGAGACAAGGAACGAATAGCACTGGCCAGGGATGGGGGTGGGGGATGTATGAGAGGCCGCAGTGCCGTGACCGAGGGGCTGCCCCCAGGTGGCTGGGATTCGCCCCTTGGCCGCTTTCCATGCTGCTCGTACCAGCTGCTGGGAATCTTCCCAACTGGTGGCAGAGGCTGGTGTGTTTCTATCCTGTGATGTCGCATTCTCGCTATGACTGGGGGAACTGGGGGAGGGCAGGGGCTTGGGAGCTGAGCTTGGACGTGCCATTCGCCTGGTTAGCAGCACAAAAGCCACAGTCGGTCATCCGAGACGGAGCCGGGGACCAATGCCCCGCACAAGTGGCAGAGCAGCGTCCTTACCGCTGTGTCTGGGACCCGCTTCCCATGGGACCGCTGCCTCTTCACCAGTGTTTTCAGCATCAGTATCATCTCTGTTTCCTGTGCCAGTTGCCATAGCAACCATGCTGAACAGACTTGATTCCGTTCCCCAGCCTGAGAGCGGCTTGGGGACAGGGACCCTGTCTTGTCTTCGTACAAGTGCTTGACATTCACGATGCAGTGCATCAGGGGCTACGGAGAAGTAGAGAAGTGTACCGTAGATGCTTGTCGAATGACTCACATGGCACCTCGGGGCAACTGCAACGCCCAGCTCACGTCAGGCGTGTCTGCAATTAACTCTCCTCTCTGAGAACTGGGACCTGGGCCACAGTGGACAGTCCCCAGCTTACAATGGTTTGACTTAAGACTTTTCGACTTTACGATGGTGGGAAAGCAGCGTGCATTGAGTAAAAACCGTACTTCAAATTCTGATCTTTTCCCAGGCTAGCGATATGGGGTTCGATATGCTGGGCAGGGCAGCTCCTAGCCAGCCACGTGATCACAGGAATCAACAACTCATACGCTTACAGCCGTTCTGTGCCCAGACGATCATTCTGCTTTTCACTTTCAGTAGAGTATTCAATCCATTACGTGAGATAGTCAACCGTTGATTATCAAGGAGGCTTTGCGTTAGAAGATTTTGCCCAACTGTAGGCTAATGGAAGGGTTCTGAGCAGGTTTAAGGTAGGCAGGGCCAAGCTGTGATGTTCTGTAAGGGTAGGTGTGTTCAGTGCATTTTCGACTTACAATATTTTCAACATACAATGGGTTTATTGGGGTGTAACCCCGTCACAGATCAAGAAAGATCTATTTAGCTTGTGGGTTGCCAGCTTGTCTGCCTCAAAGAGCCCAGCAGGAAGCACGAACAATGCCACAGACCAGCTGACAGTGGTGGATGCAGTAGGAGGGGCGGGTGCCTGGCCCTTCCAGGGGGGCAGCTGCAGTCCAAGCCCACTGATTGCTGCCACGTGGAATTATGGGCCCATTTTTTCCAGATCTTCCAGTTATTCCTTCTTAGTAAAAGTTGAGAATCTTGATTTTTATGTGAAATCTAACTTTTAAATGTGGGCTACAGAGTCAAATTTTCTAGAACCGTGGCTGCTTCTAGGGAAGGAGGATGCTTGCT
The DNA here is from genome assembly GCF_964270905.1 of Leucopleurus acutus. Lineage (NCBI taxonomy): Eukaryota > Metazoa > Chordata > Mammalia > Artiodactyla > Delphinidae > Leucopleurus > Leucopleurus acutus. Next base: position 52,948,796 of record NC_139161.1, on the reverse strand, counting down.
TTTTCACTGTATAGGAAGTGTACCTTCCAGACGTTTGCTGTGGGCAGAGTTTTTAGCGTGGGCAGTAAATTCTAACAATGTACCGGGCACAGCAAGTCTCTGGTTCCCCGTGCACATGTTACCAAACACGTTTGGTCTGCCCGAGTCGCAGTGAGTCAAATGCTGAGATGCTGAGGTTTGCAACAGAGAAAGGGTTTATTCGTGAGGCAGCCAATCGAGGAGACGGGAGAACAACTCTCAGATCTGCCTTCCTGACGGCGAGGGGGCGAGGGGTACTTCCGAGATAAAGATGAGGCGTGTGGAGCATGGGGAAAGGTGATGGGGATAAGAGAAGGTGAGGTAATCATCGTTCTGTGCAGGTGCAACTACGCTACAGGCTTCTTCATGGGACGCATGCTCAGAAAATGGTGCCATTAGCGTGTTCTGAGGGTGGAGGTATTGGGCCCCTGACTCCAAATGGTCACCAAGTGGACATTTGCGCCTGCCCAGATGGAGGGTCGGTGGTCTCAACCAGTCTTAATGGGCTCAGACTCAAACTGGACACAGCTTTGAGTTCCTAAAAAACCACTTGGGCAAACGTCTTATCGTTCAGGCTTCATGACACTTGGAGGACACGCAAGTTTTTGTAAAAATAATTAAAGCAAGCCTGATCAGCAAAGGCAGTAGTTATTAATGGCTAACTGATGACTACCCTTGGTTTCCGTGTAACATGTGTGTCATCAAGCTTGCTGTGGGCATGGACACCAGTGTGCCAATCGTGGGCCGAGAACATGGCGAGTCGGGCCACACTGCAGTCAGTGAGAAGTCATGGGCTGGTAGGGCCCCAGCTCCTAAGGGCAAGGACTGTGTCTCATTTCTTTACCTCTAAACGTTCAGGCCTGGCGCACGTTCTGCCACGTGAACAGTGTTCCATAGATGCTGTTTGATTTACTCAGCAATCTCAGTCCCTCGAAACACTGCCAGGAGCTAGGAAGAGAGCCCGAGGGCCTCGGAGCAGCCCAGATAGATGTTCCAAGAGCATGCGAGTTCCATGCTCTTTTTTCATAGACCAGTTTCTCGAGCTTTGTCTCCCTATTTTACATACAAGACAATGCCATGTGTTTATCTGGCTCCCCAGCGTTCAGCAAATTGGCAGTCTGGTGAAAGAGCAGAGACAGCAACAGGGCAGCCACCCGCACAGAGGAGCCTTTGTTCCAGTTTAAGAGAGGCGTCCCCTCTGAACAGACAGATGACAGCAAGCACCCTTTTGGATGGATTACGGAGCCTCGCCCTTCCTGGCTGGGAGGGCCAGTGAGGCGGTGGGCCAGACGGCAGCCCCGTCCACCCACTTTGTGCGAGGTGCAGTCCCCACTGCTGAAACGGGATTCATACCTGAGAAAGTAGGAGCCTTTCAGCGTAGGATGGAGGCTTTCTTCACCTACCAGCAGCCCCTGAAATCCTCACTGTGTTACGGTGAGGTACGTGCAGTCAACTCCCATGAGATTCATCGAGGAAACCTCAGAGGCAAGTTTGGGTGCTTAAAAGGGCAAGGTTTATTTCCTGAGAAATTCACATCATCCTGAAGTGAGACAACTGAGATGTTGCTGTGTTTTGCCAGAATGACCTGGGTTCTGCCTGTTTCCATTTCCTGTCTGGTGCAGGCTTGACCCCTGAGGGCTCTGCCCCATACTGGTGTGGTCAGCAGCCCCAAAGGACAGGAAATAGATTACAGAGGTCCCCTGCAGAGGAACAAGGGGGTGACACAGCATATACCCAGGACCTGCACAAATGCATACGGGCACCGAATACATGGTTGATGAGTGAATAAGTGAGCGAATGAATGAATAGAAGAATGAAGGAGGCTTTCTGACAGCGATTGTTCAAACTTCTTAGAATTTTGCTTTCCATTAAACATCATCCCAGACCGAACCCGGGCCCCCTGCATTGGGAGTGCAGAGTCTTAACCACTGGACCACCAGGGAAGTCCCTACTTCTCTTTTTTTTTATTGAAGTGTACTTGGTTTACAATGTCTTGTAAGTTTCAGGTGTACAACACAGCAATTCAGCTACATATATTCTTTTTCAGATTCTTTTCCCTTATAGGTTATTATGTAATATTGAGTATAGTTCCCTGTGCTATGCAGTAGGTCCTTGTTGGTTATCTATTTTAGACATAATAGTGTGTATATGTTAATCCCAAGCCTCCTAATTTATCCCTCCCCGGACCCGACCTACGCTTCTCTTTTAATCTGTATCTTTGTGGTTTCTTTTCCTTTAAGTCTGCTCAATGGTCATTATTAGCCGATTCCTCCCCGACAAAAGTTTAACTGTGTGTGTACTTTATTTTCCTCGGGCAGAGGGTGCCTTGTGAGGTTTGGAGCAGGGGAAGAATGGGTACGAAGGGAAGGGAGGGGGCCATGACTGGGCACCCCAGGCTGAGATCTGAGCTCTAGCCCTGGTTCATCATTCACTGGACATGTGACTTCAACTATTTCTCCAAAATATTTATTCACTGTCTCCTGGGTGCCGATAACTGCCTTAGGCACTGGGCATGCTGCGGTGAATAAGAGACACTGGAACCCACTGTTTGTGGAGCTCACATTCTAATGAAGAGCCCAGAAAACTGATCATTACATGGGAAAATTCTGATCCTGATGAAAGCTATGAATAAAATAAAAGAGTATGCTAGAGCATGACTGGGAAAGCTATTTTAGAAAGACTGCTCAAGGGGAGGCCTCTCTACGGAGGTGACATTTCAAATGAGACCTGAGTGTTGAGAAGGAGCCGGCTGTGAGGAAGGCTTGGGAGAAAGGTGTTCCGGGCAGAGGTGTGCAAAGGCCCTGAGGTAGGACTGAGCTTGGCAAGTTAGAGGAACACAAAGAGCCATGAGGTGAGATCCTGGTGAGCCAGAGGGAGAGCGGGATGAGATGCAGCTGGAGAGAAGCACTGAGGCCAGATCGGGCAAGATTTAGGCAGGGTGAGGAGGGTGGACTTTATGATAAGGTCTAAGGGAAGTCATTGGAGGGCTTCAGTCAGGGGCTAGGCTGTAGGGGGAAGAGTGGAAGCTGGGAGACCCACTGGGGGCACTGCCGTAATTTGCACAAGAAATGGTGGTGGCTTGGACCTGGTGGGGCGGTGGGGTTGGAGCAGAGGTTATTACCATCCTTCTTCACAACCATATAACCGATAGAGGGGGACTTGAGAACACAACTTCTGGGCTCCCACGTGGGAAGCTTCTCTTTGTCTCCCTCCACCCCTGGATTTGGGGATCTGCCCTGTTCCCACTGCCTGTCCACCTTGGGCGGTGGCTCTGACTGTGTTGCCATTTTCCAGCTCCTCCGTGTAGACTGGGAACACCCACAAGGTCTTCCACTCACAGTCGAACTTTCATGTTTGAAGTTTCATAGTTCATTTAGATTTCAGTGTCAAGTCTTGCCCACCAAAACATGCCACTGCACGTTTTTAGAGAGAACAAACAGCATGAATGCCTGACACCTTCCTCTCTTGAGTGGAGTTTTAGTTCCCCGACCTGCATGCCTAGCCCTTGATCAAAATATCATCATGAAATAGTCTGACATTCTAGCTGGTTCTTCTGGGTGTCCACCTCACAAAGAGAGGAGGAGACGGCAGCTCAGAGAGGCCCCCAGTGGGCCCCCTGGGGATGGGGGTGCTGGGACTTGAGCCGCATTCCTCAGACTCCAGAAGTTACGCCCACAGCTCAGCATGGTCAGTCTTACAGTACAGCAGTCCCAGAGACCCAGGGAGGAAGAGAAGAGCAATTATTTTAATAGTTTTATTGTTTTTTCCCTGAGATTATAAGTTACACGCACAGTGTAATTCAGTGGCCATGTCCTTGAGTGATGAGCTCACAGATGTCTAATTTATTATGCTTCCCAACTTACATACCTGTCATCTCTCTCTTTTGTGTGCCCTCTGCCACATAATAAAAATAAAGTCAAACCTATTTCATATTAAGACATCAGATGTAGAAATGTATTAAAAATGAAAACCAGTGCCTATGGGTAAGTGATACCACTTTTTTTTTATATAGTTTAGTGTGTATCATTAAAAGATAAAGGACTCACACACATACACACCAGGGAAATCTGAATAAAAAGGTATCAATGTCAATATCCTGGTAATGATACTTGCACTGCAGTTTCACAAGGTGTTACCACAGTGGGAAACTGGTAACGCACACGTGAGATCTCTCTGTGTTATTTCTTACAACTGCGTGTGAATCTAGTTACCTCAACATTGAATGTTTAATTTAAGAAAAGACAACAGCTGTTACTTTTTTTTCAAACAAAACTACAAAACTATTATCTCCCTCCACCCAAATTTCTGTGGTGTTCAAATTCCCAGTTGCCTCGAATGTCATAGTTTTTTGGGGGGTTTTTTTGCAGTACGCGGGCCTCTCACTGTCGCGGCATCTCCCGTTGCGGAGCACAGGCTCCAGACGCGCAGGCTCAGCGGCCATGGCTCACGGGCCCAGCCGCTCCGCGGCATGTGGGATCTTCCCGGACTGGGTCACGAACCCGTGTCCCCTGCATCGGCAGGCGGACTCCCAACCACTGCGCCACCAGGAAAGCCCCTAACCCCATAGTTTTTTGTAATAGTTTGAATTAGGATCGAAATAAGAGTCACTTGGTTGATAATGTCTCTTAAACCCTGTTAATCTGTAGCCCCCCCTTCCTTTGGCTTTACGTCTCCCCTCCTCACCTTCACCCCATCTTCCCTGCAATTTATTTTTTAAAGAAAACAGAATGTTCGTCCTGTAGAGTTTCTCAAATGCTGGATTTTGCATCCTGGTAATCTCCGTATTTCCTATAAATTGGTAATTAGATATAGAGGCTTATTTGCATTTAGAGTATATAAAACATGCACAAGCTTAAAAAAATTAAACTGGTAAAAAAAAAAAGGGTATAGGGCTTCCCTGGTGGCGCAGTGGTTGAGAGTCCGCCTGCCGATGCAGGGGACACGGGTTCGTGCCCCGGTCTGGGAAGATCCCACGTGCCGCGGAGCGGCTGGGCCCGTGAGCCATGGCCGCTGAGCCTGCGCGGCCGGAGCCTGTGCTCCGCAACGGGAGAGGCCACAACAGTGAGAGGCCCGCGTACCGCAAAAAAAAAAAAAAAAAGGTTATATATTAAAATACGTCAATTATTTTCCACTCCAGTTCCTCGGATGTCTCTCAAGAGGTAGCTGTGCCTTGTGTGTCAATGATCTGGTGTTTTAAAGCTGTGAGAGCACCATTGAACAAACATGCCTTTTTCTTGGTAAATTCTAGAATTTGGTCAAAGCCTACTAAGCGCCCAAGCACGGGGTCCCAGTTACCAATTCAGATGTGGGTTTCTTTCTTTGTTTAATAGCTTTTTATTTTTTATATTTACATACAGTAAAATTGACTCTTACTGCTATGCAGTTCAATGAGTTTTAACACATATATCGATTTTACCACAGGATACAGAGCAAATCCGTCACCCCAAAAGTTCCCTGTTGCCCCTCTGTAGTCACCCCCTCTCCCTATCCCAAACCCTTACAACCACTGATCTATTTTCTTTCTCTTTTTTTTGGTAATAAATTTATTTATTTATTTATTTATTTATGGCTGCGTTGGGTCTTCGTTGCTGCACACGGGCTTTCTCTAGTTGAGGCGAGCGGGGGCTACTCTTCGTTGCGGTGCGCGGGCTTCTCATTGCCGTGGCTTCTCGTTGTGGAGCCGGGCTCTAGGCGTGCAGGCTTCAGTAGTTGTGGCACGTGGGCTCAGTAGTTGTGACTCGCGGGCTCTAGAGCGCAGGCTCAGTAGTTGTGGCACACGGGCTTAGTTGCTCCGCAGCATGTGGGATCTCCGCGGACCAGGGCTCGAACCCGTGTGCCCTGCATTGGCAGGCGGATTCTTAGCCACTGCACCACCAGGGAAGTCCCTTCTGTTGTATTTCTTTTTTTAGTAGCTATCCCAGTGGATGTGAAGTGCTTGCTCTAGTTTTTTAAACTATCCTCATTCGATTTTTGGTACCGAGGGTAGGCTGGCTTTTTCAGAGAATCTTTTCTTTTTTCTCTCTTCTTTGGGACAGTAAACTCTGTGCTAAGTAACATAAAAACTTGCTTCACTCTGTAGGTTTGAGAGAACTTATCAAAGGAACCATCTGAGCCAGATACCACTTTTTAAGAGCCAGTTACCTGATGGCTTTCTCTGTTTCCTCACTGGTTACTAATATAAGCAGTTTTTCTAACTCTTCTAGAGCCTTTTGAGTCATTTTTATTTCCCTAGAAAACTGTGTATGATACAGAGGGTTCAGACTTTCTTTATACAGATAAATGTCATATGGGATGTTTATCATTCCTAATATTGTCTCTTTGTTTTCTCTTTCTCAATTAGCTTTCCCAGGTGTGTGTGTGTATGTGTGTATCTTTTTTTTCTTCAAAGAACAAGCTCTTAGATTCTTTCAGAGTTCCTCTGCTTTTCAGTTGTGGAGTGTGTTGCCCTGGGAAGCAGACTTTGGGTGTCCCTCCCTCTGGGGTCACAGTGGGGCAGCCTGTGGTCATGATTGAGGGCATGAGCTCTAGAGCCAGATGGTCTGAGTTCAAGTGCTCATTCCTTTACTTACTAGCTATTTGACCTTGAATCGTTATTTGTCTCTGTGTTTCAATTTCCCCATCTGTGGAATGGGGAGAAGATAGTGCCTACCTCATAAGGTTAATGTTAAAGAGTTGATAGTTTTTAAGTGTTCAGAAGCGTGTCTGGCACATAGCAAGCACCATAGGAGCACTTCTCAAATAAATCTAGACTCCCTCCCCTCCAGTTTGAGAGAAGCCTCGTTCCCCCGGGAGCCTCTCCATTCCACAAATATACTTTGTACACGTCCCACCCACCACTAACTGTCTCTTCTTTTGCAGAACCAGCTCTTTGCAGGAAAACAAGCACCTTACTTTCCATTCTGCTGCCTGAGACAGTCACACCCTCCTCACACTTACCCCAGGCCCCCATGGAGAGCTCAGGTCAGTATGGTCCGGGAGAGAGGGGTCTGGTGTGCCTGTTTGCAGAGTGGGGAAGGCCCATCTGGCAGGTGAGGTTGCCCCCAGGGCTGGCAGGACCACCTCTACCCAGCGGGGCTGAGAGACTCGCACTCAGCTCCCCGAACGCGAGACCATCTTGAGAGATGGATATCTACACGCTTGTACGAGCCCCAGCTGCCGGCAGATCGCTGAGCTGGACATTGGGAGTAATGACAATAATAGCAACATATATTGCCAAACACTTGCATTTATTTAACAGAAATCTCTATGGCACTCACAATATATCAAGTAGTGGGAAAAGCACCTGACAAATGTTAATTTGTTTAGTCTTCATAAAGACCCCATAAGATAGATATTATTATTACTTCCATTTTACAGAATATGGGAGGGGCTTCTCTGGTGGCGCAGTGGTTGAGAGTCCGCCTCCCGATGCAGGGGACACGGGTTCGTGCCCCGGTCTGGGAAGATCCCACATGCCGCGAAGCAGCTGGGCCCGTGAGCCATGGCCACTGAGCCTGCGCGTCCGGAGCCTGTGCTCCGCAGCAGGAGAGGCCACAACAGTGAGAGGCCCACGTACTGCAAAAAAAAAAATAAAATAAAAGAATATGGGAAAGTGAGAGAAGACAGGTATTGTCCCAAGGTCCCATAGATATTATATGGTCAAATCAGGATTTGAACCCAGCAATCTAGCTCCAGCATCTGTGCTGTGAATGACTTCTCTACGGGCTGCCTCATGCAAAACATCAGAAGGATTCTGCGAGGTAGGGATATCAGTACAATTGTCCTCATTTTACTAAAAGGGAAACAGGCTCAGAGAGGTTAGGTAATTTGCTCAAAGCTACAGAGCTAGTAAGTGGCAGATCCAGGATTGGAACCCACGTCTGGCTGACTCCAAAACCTAGACTTTTCTCCCTACACCGTCCTGGGACAACAAGCAGAGATGACCCTTCCCCCAAGATGTGTATCAACTAATGTTCACCTGGCAAGTCAGAAACCACTCCTCCGGCCACCAGGCATCGACTCCAATGCCGTTGAAGATCCCTGTCCCAGGGAAGGGTAGGGGACACCCCGAGGCAGGCACAGCCACCAGCTTGTTATTCCTAAGACAGCATCCTTTCCACACCCCACTCTCCCTCAGAGAGCCTCAGCCAGTCAGAAGAAGCTTCAACCAGTGAATCTTGGTGTCACAAGGTTCCTGGTCGTCTTTTACCAGCTGGGGTTTGGGCTGGGAGGATAAGGGTGGGGACAGCACTGTGAAAACCTCCTACTGAACATTTCAAAACCAACTTACTTTGCACTCACTTTAATTACAACAATTAAGACACATCGGTATCGTGTTTTAGGAAGGGAGGTATACCGATAAAGGTTCTTTGGCTACAAGCAATAGAAGCGCATATGGTTCATTTAATATTCAAAGATAAAAAGTGGCTGAGCATTGAAGGAACAGCTGAAGCATCAGGCACCAGAAAGGGCAGGGAACAGGGTGGATCTGCCGCCAGGACAGGAAGAGGGAGGCTCTCTCCACTCTGGGCTGTCACCCACACAAAGGTCACCCAGAGGGAGAGAGAGTCCGTTGGCCAGCTTGGTCCCGTGCCACTCCAAGGCCAGGTCAAAGCAGGGCACCTGGGTCACAGTGCCACCAGGATTATAGTGAGCAGGGAAGGCTACAGGGCAAGAAAGACCACCAACATCCAAATGACCCCCTGACCCAAAATCCAGTGGGTGAGAGAAGCATCCCCAAATTAGGATGCTGGCCCTGAAAACTCCGAACGGGAGTTTTTCCATCAGGACCAGGGACTGCAGTCGTCCTGGCTGGCTTTCCAAATTATAGTTGTTTTTAACTTTTCCCACCTTCCTACAGCCCTTAGAGTCCTCTCACCCTAGAGTCAAGAAGAGGGGCACCTGAAAAGTAAGACGTTTACTTGGAGGGCTGCAAAGAGCAATGTTTCAAGGTCACCAAAGGTATTGTTATTTTGCCACTCCTGCAAACAGGGGCAAGATTGCAAACCTTTTTAGAAACATCTGAGCCTTTGTACCACATGGGGGGAAGGTGGGAGTCAGGCACGGGATGGAAGAAAGAGGAGCACATGAGTGTGTCACTCACTCCAGCCAACGGTGCATCTGGATGCTGAGCACGTGATTTCAATGAGCAGCTGAGATGCTCAGACAGTGCTGTCTGTTCACCAGGGGATTCTCAGACAAGTCCTCGCCCCTGGTAGGAAGGGCAGTCGGTAAGGTCCAGGTGGTCAGCGTGTTGGGGCCCCATGGGCTCCAGGAAAATGGAGCCCAGCTCAAAGGTCAAGGTCAGGAAAAGGTCATCCTCCAAAACGGAAACTAGTAAACACAACATGTACCACATGACATTCACCGGTACAGAGCTAAGCTGCCTCGGGTAGTCCAAGGCTGAATTGGAACACACACAAACAAACCATATTCTCCTCAATTGTATTATGGCTCCCCCAGCATGAGGTAGTGGGACCCCTAGGTTAGTGATTTTATTGTGATTTTAAAGGGGAGGGACCAGAAGGAATTCATTGGTGTGTTTCCATTTCCATTCCAGGGAGGGGGTTCTGATTCTGACGGCTGATACCCAGAGAGTGGAAAAGGACAATTCTCCACAACATCCTAGTTTGAGGGAAACATCCCTTGGGAATTATGAATTCACCTCTTTGGTAGTAATTTTGTGTCCCCTGTAACCCTCTCATCTGGGTGGCTATGTGCAGCGGCTGGAGCAGGCTGAGGGAATTTTAAGTTTGATTATTCCACCAGCTTTCCCCATACTGATGCCAGGGTCCTCTCTGGGCATGTTTGTCGGGGTTCTCCAGAGGAACAGAACCAGTAGGATGTATATACGTATAGAGAATGAGGTTTATTATAAGGAGTTGGCTTACATGATTCTGGAGGCTGACAAGTACCAAGACCTGCAGTCAGGACAGCCCATGGTGTAAATTCCATTCCAGAAGCCAGCAGGCTCAAGACTCAGGAAGAGCCAGTGTTTCAGTTCAAGTCCAGAGGCAGGGGAAAACCAGTGTTCCAGCTGGAAGGCAGGCAGGCAGGAGGAATTCCCTCTTCCTTGGGGGAGGGTCAGCCTTTTGCTCTATTCAGGCCACCACTGATTGGATGGGGCCCACCCACATTAGGAAGGGCAATCTGCTTTACTTGATCTATCAATTTAAATATTAAACTCATCTAAAACACCATCACAGATGCAATCAAAATAACATCTGACCAAATATCTGGGTGCCCTGTTGCCCAGTCAAGTTGACACGTAAAATTAACCATCACAAGAGGGTATGGGACAACTTCAAGAAGACAAAGACTGGTCTGCTTGAAAAAAATCTTAGGAGATTTTATTCCCGTCATGGCTGGACCCAAAGAGTGTCAGAGCACTGGTGTCTATAAGGGTTACATTTCTAAACAAAGGTTATATCTTTTGCAAACAAGCTAATGGACAACAACAAAAGTAATAGTAATAATAATAAACTTTCTCCAATTGTATTCTTTTAAATAAATTTATTTATTTTATTTATTTATTTTTGGCTGCGTTGGGTCTTCGTTGCTGCACTTGGGCTTTCTGTAGTTGTGGTGAGCGAGGGCTACTCTTCGTTGCAGTGCATGGGCTTCTCATTGCGGTGGCTTCTCTTGTTGCGGAGCATGGACTCTAGGTGCTCAGGCTTCAGTAGTTGTGGCTCACGGGCTCTAGAGCACAGGCTCAGTAGTTGTGGTGCACGGGCTTATTTGCTCCGCGGCATGTGGGATCTTCCCGGACTAGGGATCGAACCTGTGTCCCCTGTGTTGGCAGGTGGATTCTCAACCACTATGCCACCAGGGAAGCCCCTAATTGTATTCTTTTAAATCTCCTCCCATCACCGTGAGAGCCAGGAGCATCGCCAGGGAGGGGCCATCCTGACCCTGTGACTTAATTCAGGGATGATTGTCCTCTGTGAACTGAGCATCTTGTCACTTCAGGGCTTCTCTAACAGATCAGTTACTCATATCTCCAAACTTATCGCCGAAGACAATAATTCTCACTGAATTCGATTAGTTCTGTAATCCTGTACATTAGATTCTCCTGGGGAGATATTTTTAAAAAATTGATGATTGGGCCCCACCCTCAGATATCTGATTTATTTGGTTTGGGGTGGGCTCTGCATTGGTATTTTTTTAAATCTTTCCAGGTGATTCTAATATGAGCCAAGGGTGGGAAGTAGGGGAAAAGCAAACATCTAAGAGGGGGTTGGGGAGAGATTTGACTGTCTAGGATCGCAGGACAATGGAGAGCTGACATTGCCAAGTCCTGGGTCAGCTTTGAGTGGCCGGAAGTAGAGGAGCAAACCCTGAACTATGGGTGTCCTGCCACAGCAGGACCCTGTCAGCCTTTGTTCTCCCTTCCTTCCTCCCTATTGTCTCTTTAGCTGTAATAACATCTACCCTGGTTGGAGAGCGGGGAACCCTTTTTCAGGCAACTTTATCAGGGGCGTTTTTTTCTGCATTCAAGCCCCAGGCACACATAGGTAGACACGCGCTCACAGTCTCACCTGGGTGTCCCCTCTTCCCTTTCCCCAGTAAAGAGGTGAATGGTCACAAGTAAGATGACAGCTTTAGAGGAAGTGCATTTTGGCAAACAGAAAGCTCTGCTCCAACAAAAAGCTCTGTGACCTTGCGGAAATCCCTCTCCCCTCTGAGCCTCATTTCCCCCTCTGTGAAATGGGAAGAGAGCCAGCCTCCGAGATCCCTCTGGGTCTGACCTTCTGTGGTTGGAGAGGCGAGATGGGGTGACTTTCAATCTAGATTCCACAGAACAGGGAGAACAGTAATTGTTCTGCCAAACTCACAGGACTCTGCTCAGATCCAGTGAGACAACACACACGGTTTGTGTGTCCCTGAGTCAGAGAACAGTGGCTGCCGTAACAGATGACCCCAGTGTCGGTAGATCAACACAACAAATGCTTCTTACTCATGTCACCACCCAATCTGGGCTACAGTCTTTCAGGGACAGAGGCTTCCTTCCTCTCAGGGCACCATCATCTTCCACATATATATTCCAAGCTCATGGAGGATAGGGTGGAGGGTTTTATGGCCACGCCTGAAGGTGGCACATACCACCTCCACCACGTGCCATTGGCCAGAACTCAGTCGCATGGCTCCTGTGAAACAGCAAGGGAGTCTGGGAAATGTAGTCTTCTCATCTACCTGCGACAAAAATGAACTTGGTTTGATGAACACGTACCATTGTCTTGCTCGCCTACGTAAGACTCTGTACACGTGTACCATTCAAGTGCTATTTATTTTATTATTATTTTTAATGTATTTATTTATTTTTGACTGCGTTGGGTCTTTGTTGCTGCGCGTGGGCTTTCTCTAGTTGTGGCAAGCAGGGGCTACTACTCTTCGTTGCAGTGTGTGGGCTTCTCATTGTGGTGGCTTCTCTTGTCGCGCAGCACGGGCTCTAGGCACGCGGGCTTCAGTAGTTGTGGCGCACTGGCTTAGCTGCTTTGCGGCATGTGGGATCTTCCTGGACCAGGGCTCGAACCTGTGTCCCCTGCGTTGGCAGGCGGATTCTCAACCACTGTGCCACCGGGGAAGCCCTCAAGTGCTATTTAAATGTTAGGTATTAATAGTAATCTGGATACCTGATAGTTATATCATATTCCTGGATGGAGGGGTAGATAATGAATGTTATTTATTTAGTGGGTGTTCTGGACCAAGAATTCTGTTAGACATTGCATATCATGTATAAACGACCCTGAGATACTTGAGGCACGAGAAATATTATTTCTTTGGCTTAATCAAATCAAATCCAGCTTCAAGCTCTTGTTTTCCAAGGTCCGTACAAATTCCAATGTCGTTCACTTGCGGTACCCCCCTCCTCTCCTTGGGATCCTGTGAGAAGGCCAGGGGTTACAAAGTCTGCATGATGGGAAGTGTCAGTGGTCTTCAGTCCACTATGGCTACAGCCCCCAGAACAGCTTGCATGGTCCATAAGGAGACAGGGGGCTCCTCTGGGGACATTCTTGTGCTCTGGCAAAGGTGGCCCAGGAGACCACAGCAGTGGCACTCAAGCACACAGAGTTTAGCACTTAGCTGCCCTCATCTGAGATCTTTGCCACCACCGTTCAGCTATGTCCCAGCCAACCCTGGTCTTCCTCCTTCCTGGGTCCCCATAACCCTCATACCCTCACAGTCTTGGGAATCCAAGCTTCCACCCTTGAATCACCACTCCCCTCTTTAACTAAAAGCAGCAGCCTTCACCCCCATCCCTTGGAGACAATCCAGCTTGTCTCAATCAGACAGCCAGGGGTCTCAAAGTCAAGGGGCTGGGGAGAGGATGTAAGTGAGGGAAACAAGGAGAGCGACCACTCTGAAGCCCTAGGGGAGCTGTGCCCTGTCTCAAGGGGCAGCTGCTCCCCAGCCCCTGTCACTGTCACATGTAAGAAGAACGCACGCCCAGTGTCGACAGACTTTCAGGAGATGCCAGAAATCCGAACTTTGATGCAAAATCTCCTGATTTGTGAATGTTGGCAACTAGTTCATTTTTAAAATTTTTTCCAAGACGCTCTACAAGCCCAAACAAGACACGTCTGCAAGCCAGATGTGGACCAAAGCCTGAGAGTTTGTTCCAGCTGCCCAGACTTTTGAAAACAAAGTTTATTTGGGGTTGTCTCCCGGGGCTACTGGCAGAGTCTAACTTCTCCATTTTTCTCTGAAACATAAAAACTTAACTCCCTCTGCAAAGCAGGAGAACCTAGGGCTCAGAAGACAAAGGTTTGGCTGCCCTTCTAATGGGGGGGCAGGGAGGAAATCACAGTTATCACAGTTTTAAGTCTTTTGTGTAGTCCATGGCGGGAAGGTGGGCAGAAGAAGGGAGGGGAGAAGGAAGAAAGAAGGAAAGAAGAAATAGGACATAGCATTATTTTTTAATGACCCACCCTGCGTTAACTCATTTATCTTCATGCCAGGTGGAGCTCGGTAGATGGAAGGATGGCTTGTGACAAGACTTCTTGCCAGGCTAAATCATTTCCTTGCTAGTTTTGGGAGATGCTGCACTGCCCAACAGAGTGGCCGGGTGGGCAAACGTGCGCTGTAACACCTGCCCACTTCCTGCCCGCTCTGAGCCTGAAGGAGGCTCAGATTCAGACCTGGACCTGGTCTGGGCAGGGGAACAAGTGAGAGGCAGGAGGAAAGTGAGGGTTTCAGAGATGCTGGGTGGCCCCAGCAGACGTACAAGGGCCCACGCCAGAGCCATGGAAGGGCCAGTCCATGAGCACCAGGGCATGGGGTGCCTTGACCTAAACAAATTCTAACTCCTGGGCTGCAACCTGCTGGTCTTTTAGATTTGTCCTCTCTACCCTACCTATTTCCAAAGGAATCTGAGGAAATTAAGATATACGTTTAGTAGATCATGAAGCAAGCACATCTGAAAAGGAGCAAAGGAGAGAGGTCTCTGTCACTTGAGATGAGCTGATTTTTGAGGCGGGGCCCCAGTTTGGCTGTAAGTTTCCTGACCGCCAAGGCAAAAGGGGAACCTCTGAGGCGTGTGGTTTGTACTGTCTGACAACAAGAGACTGCACCCTCGCCTGTAAAAACAGCCTCTTGGTTGGAGCTGATCATAAAGGGGAATTGATGGTACAGGGAGTGTCTCCCGTACTTCCTGTGTTGGTCCAGATCCTCTAAGAAGCAGATAGTGAGACAAGATTAGACATGCAAGGCTTCATGTGGGGAAACGCCTGTGGGACAGAAAATGGAGACGGAGGGAGCTGGTGAGAGCTGGGAGAGCGAGCGCCCAGACTGTGATGAAAATCCAACTCTGAAAGAAGGAGGAAGGGAGGAAGGGTTGGGTGGAAATGTGCTAGACTGACGATGGGTCTTGGGTTGGGGAATCCCTGAGCCGCAGAGTCAGCCGCCTACAAAGCTTCCCGAGCTGGCTTTAGAATTCCTGCTGCTGCCCCTATTGGCTGGGAAGTGTGGCCTCGGCAGGAGGTGATGGATTTCACAGCCCAACAGCACAAAGCTCTTACACTCGTTGTAGCGGGAGATCAGTGAGGTGCATTCTCATGGCTACCGTGCTTTCCAAGTGTCAGTTACTGATTCGTGTACCCACCTCCACAGCTCTGCAGTGTCAATGCTCTGCTGTTAAAGAAAATAATTATTTTGACACTTGTTAAACCCTAAAGAAGACTTTATTCAAGATTATTGCAATAGAGGAGAGAGATGGGCCTCTGCTCTGAATAAGGCAAAGACAGCTGGGGATTTACAGCCAACCAACAGAGGGAGGGGTCCGTAGATGGAAAATTCCTAAGAGGGGACCTCAGGGGTGGGAGATTCTTCCTAAAGTGACCTAACAGGATTCTTGCCGGGCACAGGTCAAGAACTTACACATCAAAGGTGGGGAATAGAGAGCTTGGTCAGATATCAGGGAGAGGGACTTCTATCGACCGACAGCAGGCTCCTTGCTAAAACTGGGCTTGGAGACCAAAGACAGGACAGGGGCTACGCTGAGGGCCTAGTGGAGAACAGGGCTCTGAGGATCCCGAGTGAAGTTTGGTCAGGGAGAGAGTTCTTGTCACCTCCTGGTATCTATCTGATATGTTTCTTTAAATTGACTTTAAATTTTAGCTTCATACTAGTTGAGGAACTAGTTATATATATTTTTCAATACATTAAAATAAGTGCATAATTACTCAAATTTTAGAATCATCTGTGTACCATCTAAAATTGTCTCGCATGTCACTGGCAATATACGTACCGCACTCTGGGGAATGTGGATTTTACAAAGAACAGAGAAATGCCGATTGAAAGGCTGTATTGCAGTCCTGGCCGGGACGCAGGCTGCCAGCTCTAAGTTGATTACTTCCGGGCACCTCTTGAGGCTCAGAGAAGACGCTAAGGACATTCTCAGGGAGAGTGGAGGTGGGAGCGAGGGTAAGGCCAGGGGCTCCCGGCCTCAAAGCTTCCCCACCCTGCCGCCCAGATGTGGATCTGGACCTCCAGCGGAGCGTGCACGCTGTGCTCCGAGAGCTCAGTGCCCAGGCCCCCGCCCTGCCGAGCAACCAAGGTAAGAGCCGGCAGGCATCGTCCGCTCTCTCTGCTTCCCCCGCCCCCGCGCAGCCAACGCCGCCCACGTGTTCTCGGGAAGAAAGCGCCCCAGCCTGGAGCTCCCAGAATGAGGGGCTTCCCGCCAAGCCCCCGTCCTCCTGGAAATCCTTGGAGCCCGAAGGACCCAGAAGGTCTTCTCTGCCCCCGGCTCACCCTCCAGGGACTGTGGCACAGCCCATCGGGGGGTCTGCCGCCCTCTTTCTTAACCGCCTTCTCCAACTTGCCTTGCAAATAAAAGTCCCCTGGCACTCCAGGCCCGCATGACTCCCAGGAACGTGGCTCGGGGTGCTGAGCTGTAAACATCGCTGCTCCAGAAGCCACGTGCGCATACCTGTCCCCGCTAGCGTCCCGCCTCCCTCCTTTCTGCCCTGGGAATTCACCGCTCATGGGGCCTGCAGATCAGAGAAACCCACCCCCATGGGCGTGGAGCCCAGCACCTGGCAGTGGGGGCGGGGGTCAGACCTGGGACTCCAGGGCTCAGAGTCCTGCTCAGAGGGTCTCCTTTCAGAGGCCCCCCCTCCCCCCTGGCTGGGCTGGACACCCCTTTCTCCTGACCCAGGCATGTGGAGATGGTCCCTGCACAAGAAGGTCGAGCGGGATCCTGGTAAGAGTCCGGCACTGGTCCGCATACTGCTCAGAGAACTGGAGAAGGTGAGTCCTCGGGCTTCGGGCAGGGGGCAGACAGGGACGAGAGGAAGAGGGGCCGTTCCCGCCGGGGACTCGGGCCCATCCACCCCGCGTCTCACACACTCTGGTCGTTTGATTTCTACCGTATTTCTCCCTTTCCAGTACTTTGCTATAAGCAATTTTATCTTTACGTTGACTCCCACTCTTTGACCTGAGTTAACGTCTTTCAAAAAGGATCTCTGCAACACGACCGTAAATGGAAAACCCGTATCACTGGACAGAAATGGAAAGTACCTGGAAACGTAAATGCCTAACTACTAAAACTGTTCAAAATTATCCTCGTAATTACCCTCCACACCACCCAGTGCTCTACGTTTGGGAAACGCTGCACTCAGGGGAGCCTCCAAGCTGGCACCTCACCCGTCGCTTTGCTACCAGCTCCTGCCCTGAGTCAGTGCCGCCCCTCCCTCAGGGAGTTCCCTGCACCCCTCCCACACGCCCTCACACCTGGGCTCCCGCACCTGTGCCCCCCACCCCCGCTCTTCTACCAGGGCAGGCTGTGGCCCTTTTCCACTCCCCTCGGCCTGCTGGGACACTGCCTTCCATCACATCTCCCGCTAGGATGTGGCGAGACCCCTGCGACCCCCCGCACCTGTGCACCCCATCCATGTCCTGTGATCTCCTGTTTTCCAGGCAGAAAGTGAGGACGCCCGGCATGTCATCATTCCCTTGCTGCACACGCTAATGTACGTGCTCACTAAGGTGAGCGGGGACTGAGGGTGAAGGGGGTCGGGGTGACCCCCGGGTGACAGGGCTGGACACTCAGGAGACGACCGATCTCTGCCTGGTGAGCGAGCCTAGAGGAGCTCGAGGAGCACCTGCCCCTAACTGGCTTCTCCCCATAGCCCTGCCCTCGCCCTGATACACGAAGAGATGAAATTGGGGAGGTAGTGGCGGTAAATTTGCGACCCCGACAGAGCAGAAGGGCTGCGAGGGGAGTTGATGTGCTGGCAAAACAGGATGGGGATGAGTTTCCATCTTGAGAGGCCTGAACGTGGTGTAGGAGGGGAGCTGTCTTAAGATGCTGGGAGAAGAGGCTGAAGGTGTAGATTGGGAGAGAGTGTGAGCCCAGGTCTGGCTGCTCTCCCCGCCCCCCATCACCCCGCACCACCCAGGACCCTGCGAGACCTAGGGCTCCGGGCACCCTAATCCCTCCGTCTCACCCAGGCCACGGGCATCACAGAGGAGCTCCACCGGAGAACCTACGCCTTCTGCACGAGGTTGCTGACCCTGCCCGCCCCCTACTGCACCATCGCCCTGGACTGCGCCATAAGGCTGAAAACGGAGACGGCCGTCCCAGGTAAGAGGCAGTCCAGCTCTGCCCAAGGTCTTGCCTTCCTCTCCAGGATTCCAGGGAGCTCAAAAGCCCCAGCACCTTCTGGGAAAGTAGGGAATGGGGGTCAGAGACTCAGACGCTGGTTGGCTGAAGTGGTCTGCCCCGCAGGGACGCTGTACCAGAGGCTGGTCATTGCCGAGCAGAACCTGAGGAGTGAGCTGTACCCCTACCGGGAGAGGTGAGTGGCCCCAGCAACGGTGCTGCCCGCAGGACAAGTGAGGAGTCTGCGTGGGGAGCGTCCCCTCCCATCCATGGCGTTTGTCCAGCAGCGGGACGTCCTCAGGGTGGAGAGGGCGTGTCCTTCCCTGGAGATCCCTGAAAGCAGTTAGGACTTTCTTCTTGGGCTGGATTCAGAGCTCGCCCGCTCACATGCAGAACGTGGACACGAGCACCGGGCCATTCTGCAGATCCATGGTTCCACCTCCATTCTGCCCTTGGCCATGGTGTTGCGTCAAGCAGCCAGAGGCACCTCTAGAATATCAGTAATTCAGGCCACAGTCACACCATGAGATCTGGGGTCTTTCATCTGTGTGTGTGTAAGACTGAGGACACGTCCGCTGCTCGTGCTGGGGAGAGAGGCTGATGGAGTCGGGGGTGAAGCAGGGGGTGCGTAGCCTCCTGCCCTGCAGGTACCTCTGCTCGCCTGGTACTGAAAGGTGTAGCCTGGGGCTCTGTGTTCATGGAGGGTGCAGGGAGGGGAAGGGATCCGGAGGACTTGGCATTGGAGAGGTTGAAATGACAGTTGAGTACGGAAGAGAGGGTGGGTGAGGTTGGTTTTCTGCTGTGATGAGGGGGATGAGAGAAGAAGGGGCTCACTTAGGGTTCGGAGCTCGTTTCAGCAGGAAGGATTTAGGGTCCCTCCTAGAGGGCTACGGGGTCCCTCCATCGGCCACGACGCTGAGGGAGGGAGGGGCATTTCAGCTGGAACTTACCTAGACGTGAGAGGGACCCAGAGGGACCAGCTGCCCCCCTGGAAGGGCCGTGCCTGCTCTTCTTTGCCGCAATCCCCACCACTCCCTAGCGTTGTCCCCCAATAGAATTTTGAATTTGAGGCTCCTGTTTTTGGAGGAAGTAAATAACTTGGGGGTGGGGGGTGGCGGGTGCTGCAAGGCTCTGAGGGTGGCCCTTCTCCCCGTGGTCCTCGTCATCAGCTCCCGGTCCCCCCACCTTTGCCCTCAGAGTGTTCCTCTTCGTGGATCCTGAGCTGGTGTCTCCCTCCGTGTGCAGTGCCCTGCTGCTGGAGATTGAGGCGGCCCAGGGGCAGCAGACACCAGAGGCCTGCATGCGCCACGTGGTCTCCCACGCCCTGCAGGCGGCGCTGGGGGAGGCCTGCGAGGCAGGTGTGCTGCAAAGGAAGCTTCAGGTAAGGTCACTGCCCTGCCCCCCCCATACCAGCGCTCACTCTCCTGGGCTTCCCCCTTCTCCTGTTTCCACATCACCTTTTTCCCCAAACCAAAGATAAAGACACATTCACTAAGGAAAATTTGAAAAACAATGCAGGAGAGCCAAGAAAGAAAATAAAAATCACTCACACCCCTCTACCCACACACATTAGCAATTAACATTTGGTATGTTTCCTGAATAATATCGACAGTGACCATCACAAGAGCCACTGTTTATTGAACGTCTGCTGTGTTCCAGGCACCGTGTTCAACACTTTACAGGTATCACCTTAAAAAACTCTCTCCACAACATGGTGAAATGGATGTACTTACCAAAACAAAGGCACAGAGAAGCCGGTAACCTACCTGTGGTGACACAGATAGGAAGTGGCTGTGTCTGGATTTGAACCCAGGTCTATCTGACGTCAAGCCTGTGTTCAATCGCCTTCCAGCCCCATCTGCAGCCCCACTCCTTTTTAACAACTGAGCTAGCAGACTCTGTATACAGTTTATATACTGCCTCTCTGTGTGCATAAATGTAATATCTATTTTTCCTTGCCACTGGAAATATGCCATATGGAAATATTTTCCTTGGAAAACATGTGCTTCCGCTGGTGCAGAGAATTCTCTCTCGTGAATGTGCTGTTATTTCTTTAACTGTCCCCTGCTCCTGTTGTGGGCATTTAGTTTGTTTCCAACACTTGCCCACCTATTTCCTAGCTTTTCTCTCTGACTCAGCCTCACCCCTGTCCACAGCCAAGACTGCATAAGGTTGCAGATTCTCTGGCCGCGGTGGCCCCAGGTGCTGGATTTCTTGGGTGGGGGAGGATGCCAGTCGGAGTCTGCACAGTAGGCGGAAAGGCGCCTGCCCTTTGGGAAGGGGGGTCGGAGGGTCGCTCAGGGCTGTGGTGCCCTAGGAGGGGCCGGCTCCAGAACAGGGCGCGCCCTTGAGGGGTCCACGATCCCCTGCCCGTCCTGCCCCAGGAAGTGGGTGTCTGTCCTTTCTCCAGCCCGAGTCTCAGGCCCTGCTTTGCTCATCAAAATGCACTGGAGCCGTTGCTCTTCCTTCTCTTGTTTCCATCTGGAATTCTCCACACCCTGAGCCCTAGGTCTTGGATCCTTCCTTTGATGGGTGTGTTTTATGTGCGGCTGGGTTCCTTCTTTTTTTTTTTTTTTTTTTTGCGGTACGCGGGCCTCTCACTGTTGTGGCCTCTCCCGTTGCGGAGCACAGGCTCCAGACGCGCAGGCTCAGCGGCCATGGCTCACGAGCCCAGCTGCTCCGCGGCATGTGGGATCTTCCCGTACTGGGGCACGAACCCGCGTCCCCTGCATCGACAGGCGGACTCTCAACCACTGCGCCACCAGGGAAGCCCTGGGTTCCTTCTTAAACCATGTTGGTCGTTTTCTGTCATTCCTTTTCTCTAAAAGGACCATCCCCACCATTCCTTTGTGGTTGCCCACCTGCTTGGACCCACTGAGGGTTCTTGACTCCCTTCCCCCATGCCGCCATCCGGGACATCCCTCCTTCCATAACAGCCCCTTTGGGGGCTCACAGACGCGTGATGGAGGAATGCCCCTCCCCGCCGGACTCGCACCTAAGCCCCAGGCTGGTTTTGGCACAGGCACCTATGGCCCCTAATGTGTCTCATGTGTCTGTCCTAACGTGGGCTCCTGTCCCCTCTCCCTGCACTTGGCCGTGGCTCTCGGGAAGGGGGGAGGGGAGTCGCCTTCCTGACCAGAGTTTGTCAGCTGACCCGGCAGCCCCTGTGTGGCCACCTGCGGCTCTGGAGGTTGTTTCTGGCTCCCCAAACAGCCCATGGTCAAGGCGCCATTTTCACACAACAATGCCAAACATGCAAGTGTTGCAGGAAGGGGCACCGCTTCCAGGGCCTGAGATGGGCTCTTGTCTAACACTCGGAAATGAATTGTCCGAGGAGACACACGGGCTGACAAAGCAAGAGACTTTATTGCGAAAGGGGTCCCGGGGGGAGAGCAGCAGGGTCAGGGAACCCAGGGGAACTGCTCCGCCACGTGGCTCGCAGTCTCGGGTTTTGTGGTGATGGGGTTAGTTTCCGGGTTGTCTCTGGCCAATCATCTTGCTTGGTCCATAGTCTGACTCAGGGTCCTTCCTGGTGGCGTATCTCTCAGCCAAGGTGGATTCCAGTGCGAAGGATTCTGGGAGGTTGGTCATCTCCTCCCTCTTTTGGCCCCTCCTGAATTCTCAGGACCTCCTGTTGTGAGACAGCTGAGGCAAGCGGTGATCATCGTGCCTGGCCCAAGTGGGTGGTTTTGGTCAACAGTTCCCTAACGTCTTAAGCGCATTGATTTTTGTTTCTCAGTGATGCAGGCGTTAGAGGATCCCCAGCCTCACTCCATCCCCGAGTTGGAGGTGTCTGGAGTTCAGGGGTTGGCTTGAGAGTGAGGCTGGGCTGGGTTTGAGGGCATCAGGAATGGGGTAGGATTGGGAGGTGCTGGGTCAAGAATGGGGTGGGGTTCAGGGCTGAAATTAATGGGTCTGATGCGTGCACTACTTCGCTATAGAAGAAAGAAATGCTGAAAGTGAAAGCTGTATTTTTTTAAACATAGTCAAAATCTTATGCACCCTCTGCTACCTCGCTTTATCCGGAGCTCACGGCTCTGAGTCTCCACGTTTGTGAAAAGAGAATTGGGGGGGGTGGGGAGGGACCAAAGAAGAGCCAGGAGAGACCCAGGGAATGCGTCACTGAAGTTAGAGACCCTCGGAAGCTTGGAGTTAAGGGGTCCTCAGTGGTCCCCCCGGCACCCCCCCTCCCCTTTTGGGTGCTGGGGCTCCTAGACCTCAGCCCGGGCTGGGGCTCCCCGCCCCCTGAGACCCCAGCCTCCTTATCTGGAATTCTGCTTGAGGGATGCCGTTCCCAGTCATACCTGCTGGCTTGAGGGCCGGTGGGGCCTGGGAGAAGTGGCCCAGACAACCACGGTCTGGCCTTTTCTAGCCACCAGCCCACACCCTGTCTGCTGAGGGCCTGGTCCGAGGCCCAGGTAGGAGGTGGGGGGCGTAGATTGGTCTCCCCACGTGTCCACAGGACCTGACAAGGTCTCGAGACTGGGAGGATAGCCTGGGACAACCCGGCCCTCGGACCCTCTGCTCTGTGTTCCGGATGCTAGAGATGGTGTCCAGGTGGGGCTGCCCCCTGGCAGGTACCCACATGACTCGACCCTTCACTTCCTTTAAACTTTTAGTCAAAAGTCACCTTTCAGTGAGGCTCCTCTGGTCTCACTCTCTAAAACTTCAGCCCCTCCCCCAGATTGCACATCCTCCTTCCCTGCTTTATTTTCTTTTCATCACTTTACTGTTATTTATCATACTATAAATTTCACTTATCTTGTTTATTATTTCCCCCCCCCCCACACACACACACAAAGAGATACACTATAATATAAGCTGCATGCAGACAGGAATTTTTGTCTGTTTTGTTTACTGCTGTACTCCAGCGCTTAGAACAGTGCCTGGCACCTAGTGGGTACTTGATAACTATTTAATTAATTCACTTATAATCAATTTATAAAATGAAGCAACAAGACGAGATGGTCCCTGTGGCCCCTTCCAACTCTGATTCCTTGTCCCTCTAATTGCTGGTCATTCAGCAAATATTTACTGGAGCCCTAGCTAGTCAGAATGACCCACTCTCCCTCAGCCCAGGAAGTTAAGACCCTGCTCAGCGGACCCCTAGCACAAAAAAGAGATCAGAGCAAGCCCTGCTGTGCCTGCCCGTGTCACTCGTTTGGGCCCCGCATCCTCAGTCATGAGCTGGGATTAGCTGGTGGTGAGTGGGGGGTGAGGGGACACAGCCAGAGAACAGTGACCCAGGAGAGTTCTCAAGGTGTCAGAGAGGTACCCGTGGAGACAGGAGCCTTCGGTGCTGGAGAGCATGGTGAAACTCAAAGAGTGAGAAGCTCTTCAAAACCTGTTTGGGTTAAGGAGAAAGGCTCAGCTTGGGGCGTTACCCTTAACCTCTTGAACACTTGCTAATCTGCCTTTTTTAAAAGAAAAAGCAAGCCTCCAGCTCTAAAGCCTTGGCAGGCCATAGTACCTGGCTACAATTTAATAATAGAGTTTTGTGATCATTATTTTCATCTTAGTTATTTTCTGTTTATGACAAGTGACACTAGCCGTTTTACTTAGAGCAGCAATATAAAATTTGCTTTTGAAATAATTTTGAACCAAAAAAGTGCAATGATTTAAAGAAAAATAATGATTTATAGGTGGTATGTCAAGGCAGTATAGGAGTGACAGAGGTTTAGGAAATATTCAACGAATATTTATCGAGCACTTACTATGAGCCAGCAGATGTTCTAGGTGTTGGGGATGCAGCTGGAAATGAAACAGACAAAACCGCTACCATCCTGAGTTTACATCCGAGTGATGGCAGAAGAGTGATCCAGATACTTAGTGACATCCCAAGGAGGATGGGCGCCAGAGGCCATCCCTGCCCCCCGGGGTTCCCGACATTGCCGGGCACCAGCTGTCCCCCCGCACCACGGTGTGAGGGGCCGAGGGGACCCCCCGCTGCAGGCGGCATCGGGCAGCAGCTATGGCAGGGCAGGAGCGGAGCCCTGGACGTGGGAAGGCCTTCATGGGGAAGCTCCTGCCGGAGTCCCGGGCAGAGGGGAGGTGCCGCTGGGCTCTCCGTGCACCTGCAGGCTTGGCGTTGGAGCAGGGGTGGGTGGGTGCAGAGCCGGAACTCAAGCTCTGATGCTCCTCCCCGGCAGACCAGCTCCCCCCGCGCCCTGGAGCACTATTTCCACGCCGTGGTGGCAGCCGTGGAGCAGATGGCCAGCGAGCCCAGCCCGAGCCGGGAGGGCCACCTGGAGAGGCTGGAGGAGATTTACTGCTCGCTGCTGGGGCCGGCGGCCGCCGGCAGGGGCCGCTGCGGCGGTAAGCGTCAGGCGCGGTGAGCTGCGGTCCGGGTACCCTGCAGGGGGCGCCAGAGACCAGCGCGGTACCTGCTCAGAGTCTGCGCGCGTGGCTGAAGCGGGGTGGGACACACAGCGGCTCCCGAGAGCTTGAAGGTCCCGGGCTAATTAGAAGGTGGGTAATTAGGGTCCTGATAACAGCTGACACCTACTGGGCACCTACTATACCCCAGTTGCTGTTCTCAGCAGTTTACATATATTAAATCAATTAATCCTCACAGTACTTATGAGGTAGAAAGCATTGACCCCATTTTGCAGGTGAGAAAAAAGAGTTAGAAAGAGGCTATAAATCTTGCCCAAGATCACCCAGTTAGTAAGTAGCAGAGCTGAGATTCAAACCCAGGCTGTCTAGTTCTTAACCACCATACTATAGTAACCAAGGGATCCAATGGTCCACGGATTCCCTAAAGAGCATCTACATCACTTACACCTGGTCTCACAGATTTTTATTCCAACGCTTCCTGTCTGCTTGCCTTTTTATAAGACGATGCCATACACTGATGGGAAGCAAGCCCGTGTGTGTTGCAGAAACTCCAAAGAGCCCAGAGAAGTGTCTGGAACATATATTTTCTGGCTACTGGAGGACGGTTCTGATTTGTGTCCTGTTTCATGGCCACTCAAAGCACCTGTGGAGTTTGTCAGCCTGCATGCCCCGAACACACGGTGCACCCATAGGTACACAGCACTTGCCTGAGGACTGGAAACCACGGGCAGAGGCCAGTGTGCCGGCCCTCCCTGGGCTTGACCTCGGCAGCCCAGGGAGGGTGGAGACTGCCGAAGTCAGGGTGAGGCAGGCAGGTTGGGCACCTGCTTAAAACTTCCTCCTTCTTCTCAGCCTCCTCTTATTTTGCTTTAATATTCTACACTGCCTCTGATTGCCACATGGAAATGTCTGTTCATGAAGCCTGTCCCCTCCCAAAGCTGGGCCAAACCCTGGGGCAAATCTGGCTTTGCTCTCCTTGGGTACCACTTGCTAACTCAGCAGTAAATCTGCGTGGGCAGGACAAGACCACTCTGGGCTGCCCCCACCATCCCAGACACATCCAGGCACCTGCCTCCCGCCCAGACTTGCCCTGTGCATCTTAATGGCCAGCCAGCAACCCCGTTGAGCCCCTGCTGCTGGGGGGCAGCATGGGACAGTGGTTATGGGCACCGTGTCATGGGTAAAAGCATGGACTCTGTAGCCGGGCTGCCTGGGCTCAAATTCTGGCTCTGCCACTTACTGTGTGACCTCAGCCCAGTTACTTAACCTCTCTGTGCCCCTGACTCCTCCTCTATAGTGAAGATAATATTACCTGTGCCCCAGGGTCGCTGGTAGGACCCGGTGAGATGATAGCACTGTGGGCACGGTGAGAACAGTAGTAAGTGTTCAGTGACCGTGGGTTGCTCTCCCCTAAGGAAGCTTGCAGCCTTGTTCAGGAGGGAGCTGTGCTATGTGGAAGTTAAATCCTAAGGCTACATGTTAGGTGTGCCCAGTGTGCAGCCAGTAAGGTCTGGGGAGGGGATGACTCCCAGGCTGGAGTGTCAGGAAGGCTTCTGGAAGGAGGAGAGGGGGGTTGGCTGGCCCTGCTCTCTCCCCTGGATGCAGGCTTCCTGCTGCCCTTCGTACTTGGCCGTGACTCTTTTCAGCACCAGGAGCAAATGTTAATTGAGCATCTACTGTGTGCAGGCTCCTGGAGGAGGCCCTGAGAAATACGGAGGCCTTTCCCCTGGTCTGCATGTGGCCAGGATGTCTCTGAACAGTGGGAAAGGCAGCATGGCTGCAGCGGCGCTGGGGGAGGGAGAAAAGGTTGGGAATGATACAGTGAACTGGCTTGTGAAGGGTCTTGAAGGCCCAGCTGGGAAGTTTGTAGGAAACTGGGAGCCGCTCGGCATCCTCGGGCAGGTGTTAGGCCCTGGATGAGCTGATGGTGGCAGAGAGGCAGAGGAACTCGACAGGGCCAGATACGGGAGGGCGAGGGTCTCTGCCACCCACCCCCATAGGCCCCACGCAGGAGCTGGGGGTGGGGAGAGGGCAGAGGAGAATCCCACAGTCCTCTCCTCCGTGGTCTCCACAGCCTGTCCTTCAGGTGAGCCCCCCCAGGACCGGCTTCCAAGCATCCCTCTGCCCAGCCCCCATATCACCTTCCACCTGTGGACCAATGAGGAACAGCTCTGTAAGTGCAGTGCCTTTGACCCCTCTGGGGGGAGCGGGCTGGAAATAGTGGTGTATGCGTGTGTGCGTGTGTGTGCGTGTGTGTGTGTGTGTCTGTGCATCTGTGTGTGTTTGTGTGTATGTCTTTTGGTGTGTGTGCAGGTGTCTTTGTGTGTCTGTGTCTACATGTTTGCGTCTGTGTGTGCACTGTGTGTGTGTCTATCTCTGTATATTTATTGTGTATCTGTGTGTATGTCTACGTCTGTGTCTCTGTGTGTGCCTGTGTGTATCTTTGTGCGTCTGCCTGTGTATCTGCTGTGTGTGTGTCTGTGTGTGCTCCTTGTTCCCTGAGTTGTTTGCAGCATCTGAAAAGAGGATACATTTGCTCTATGTCAGAACACTCCGTGCATTAGCCACTGGCCACATGTGTCTAGAAAGTGTCTAGAAAGTGTCACATGCCATGATGATGCCAACAGACAATACACATCCCCAAGAAGGAGGCAGGCACAAAAAAGTTATGGTTTCCAGAGCAGGAGGGGGCCACACTTCCCCTCCACGCTGATGTCTGTCCCCCAGTCCCCCTGGCTCTTCTCAAGGGAGGGGGGAAGATAGAGCGGCAGGTTGTGGTGGGACGTGCCAGACTGGTGAACCGGGTTCAAGGCCCACGTGTCCTTTCACGTGCTGGGTCACCCTAGACGGCAGCTCCCTGGGGGCCTCAGTTTCCTCAGGAGCAATAAAATGAAGGTCGATTAGAAAAGCCAGGAGCTGATGCTCTGTTATCTGTGTCCCGGGGGAAACTCTGGGGGGGCTGGAGAATGGAGGATGCCAATGAGCAAATATGGAGAAGAGGGCTCCAGAGTCAGAAGGCACTGCATTAAGCTACAGGACTTCTCAGAGCCTTTAAAATGTTTACTTGTGGCAGGAGTGTGTGGGGTTCTTAGTCCCTGTTGGCCACAGAACCTCTGTTCCTTCACGGAGCATCTCATGGGGCTTCTGTTCAGCTAACCGTGTGTGGGAAACACGGAACCACTGGCCTTGCCAGGGTGGGGCCCTGCCAGCCTCGCGTCCGCTCTCCGCCCTGATGGTCCCCTTTGTCTCCGCGTCCCAGGGAAGGAGCTGGTTCTCTTCCTGCGCCCACGATCCCAGCTGCGCCTCAGTGCAGACTTGGAAGCCTTGGATCTGCAGGGCCTCCTGCCAGACGGGGAGTTGGCCCGGGCGTCCATGCTGTCCACCGACAGCGGCATCGAGCGGGACCTTCCTTGGGGGGCCGACGAGCCGCCCACACCTGGCAGCCCCGAGGTGGAGCGAGCCAGGCTGAGGCGCAAAGGGGGCATCAAGAAGCGGGTGTGGCCCCCGGACATCCTGATGCCCGGCAGCTGGGATGGGCCCCCGGGGCTGCACCAGAGGACTGGCAGTCCCAGCGGGGATAGGGGGCTGCTGCCTGGGGTCTCCCGGCTGCACACGGCCCGGGTGCTGGTGCTAGGGGACGACCGGATGCTGGGGCGTCTGGCCCGGGCCTACCACAGCCTCAGGTAGGGCCCCGAGGGGTGGCTGGGGATGGTCGGGGCACAGGTGGGCCCAGCCTGTGCTGGTGAAGGATGGAAGGGTGCGGGGGGGGGGGTGGCGCTCAGGAGGCCGAGGCCAGGCTGGGATGGCAGAGGATGGTGCACAGTAATCCCCCTGCCCCCGCACCCGGCCACCACGGAGCACTGTGCTTCCTGCTTTACTGCACCCATTCTACAGATGAGAAGACAGAGGTTCAGAGAGAGTAGGTCAATTGCCCAGAGTCAAGAGATAATAAATAGCAGAGCCAGGATGTGGAACCAAGTCTGTCTGAAGTCAAAACCCCTGCCCTCATGCCTGTGCTCTGCTCCCCCTTGCCAGGAAGCGAGAGACCCAGAAGTTCTGCCTCACCCCCAGACTCAGCCTGCAGCTCTACTACATCCCTGTGCTGGCATCTGAGGTGGCTGGATGGGGGGGCGGGGGACGTGGGGGAAGAGATGGAAGGTGTCAGGAGCGGGAACTGGGATCGTTCTTCCTTAGGATGTGGAGCTGGGAGAGACCTGGAGGCTTTCTGTCCCAGAAGCCACAGACGTGGGCCCTGGGGGCTGCATGTGGCCAGAGAGAGACGCTCTCTCACTGGGAGCATCATTTTGCTTTTCTAACGGAATTAATGGCAATCTTCTCAAACGGGGCTCTCTCGCACACACACACCCCCTCAGCCACATACACACCACCCTTCCCGGGGGGCCGGGAATGAAGCCGTACCGGCAATTTTTCTTTTCTGTCGCCCACTCTGCTTCTGATTGGAAAGCATTAAATTCAAGGCAATACTCGTCTCTCCCCTTTCAAGGCTGATGATCATTTTTCAGTGTCCCTGGCGGGCATCCTCAGGGAAGGGGATTCCAGCTTCATCTCAGGTGTAAAACAAGTCTTCACAAATCGACGCCCCAAGAGGTTGAGTGATTTGGCCATATTCCCAGAGCTAGTTTGCCCGGGACTGGTACCTGGGGACCCTCCGATAGGAAGAGAGTGCCAGAGAGGGCCTGACGGGTCTGCCCTGTCCCCTTGTCCCTCTGTCCCCAGAAGCCCACAGCATCCAGGCATTCGGAGCTCGGAGAGGTGGCTGCGTTCCTGGGCCGCGCAGACCCGTGGTACGAGAGCATCGTCAACACCCTGTGCCCCGCCATCCACAAGCTGGCAGAGATGGTAGGGCAGCGAGGGTAGGAGGGCTGCAGGGAGGTGGTAGGGGGTGTTTTCTTGACCCTTGACCTCAAGAGTCAGCCCAGGGAGCCCCATGAGGGGTGAGGCAGGAAGGAATACAGAAGAGGAGCCCTAACCAGCTAGTGGCTGGAATTCACTCGGAGCACGTACCAGGCACCTACGGAAACGCTATGGAGAAGATAACGTAAAACATTCTTAAGTGTGTAGGCCAATTATATGCCTTCTTCTGTGAGTTGCTTGTGCTATTTTCTCTCCAACTGCAACAGTTCATGCTTCCTGAGCGCTGCCCCATGCCAGGCACTGTTCTAAGCACTTATACGCAGCAGCCCTACCAACCAGGTACTCCTGTCTGTCTACAGGCGCTATTGCCACTGCATCCCCATTTTACAGGTCAAGCAGCTGAGGCACAAAGGGATTAGGTCACTTGCCCAAAGTAACAGAAGGAGTCCCACCTGGAATCAGGCAGCTTGATTCCAGAGCATGTTCTCTGAACCACAAGCCATAGTGCCAATCCCCCACCCCAGGCAGCGGTTGGGGGGCAAGGAGAGATCATCTTTTACTGATTTGAAAGGCCTTCCCTTTCTGCTGTCATATGTGCTGCAGACATTTTCCCCCACTTTTTTATTTGCCTATCAATTTTGTCAGAGTGGTTTTTT
This sequence comes from Leucopleurus acutus, assembly GCF_964270905.1. NCBI lineage: Eukaryota > Metazoa > Chordata > Mammalia > Artiodactyla > Delphinidae > Leucopleurus > Leucopleurus acutus. The sequence continues at coordinate 52,918,832 of NC_139161.1, read as the reverse complement.
TTTTTGACTTACAGAATTTCAATATTTTTACCCTTTATGATTTTTCCCTTTGGAGCCATGCTTTGAAAGGCCTGCTCCACTCCAAGATTAAGTAAATATTTACTGATAATTTCTCTAACCATCTTATGGTCTCAATTTTTACATGTAAATAACCTATCTGCCATTAATTTTAGTATGTAATTTCATTTTTTCCAAGTGTTTAGCCAGTTGTCCTAAAGCTATTTATTGCGTATACCATCTTGCCCCATCAATTTGAAAGGCCACTTTTTTTTGTTTTGTTTTGTTTTGTTTGTTTGTTTTGCGGTACGTGGGCCTCTCACTGTTGGGGCCTCTCCCGTTGCGGAGCACAGGCTCCGGACGCGCAGGCTCAGCGGCCATGGCTCACGGGCCCAGCCGCTCCGCCGCATGTGGGATCTTCCCGGACCAGGGCACGAACCCGTGTCCCCTGCATCGGCAGGCGGACTCTCAACCACTGCGCCACCAGGGAAGCCCTGAAATGCCACTTTTGTCATTTACTAAATTGTCACACGTGCTTGAGTTGATTTCTGGTTACCTATTCTTTCTGATTCATCTATTCATTTTTGTATAAATTAGCACTTTTTAATGTCAATGTTTGGCACGGCACATCTACCCCATTACTCGCTCAAAACTTTCCAGAATTGGAAAGTCTTGTTTCTTTATATTTCCGGATAAATTTTAGAATCCCTTTGTCGAGTTTTATTTTTAATTCCCTTGGGATCTCGATTGAAGTTTGGAGAATTAACACCTTTAGCACATTATGTTACACTCTCTGGGGGTGAGGTATAACTTCACTTATTAAAGTCTTCTTGTATCTCCCTCAGGTGAGTTGTACAGTTTTCATCATATAGATTTTACCCATTTCCTGCTAAATTTATTCCCTATGTTTGACGGTTTTTTCTTATAGTTGTGGATTTTTCTCCCATTATATTTGGGTAGTAGTCACTGCTAGTATAAAAGGAGGTTATTGATTTTTACATAATTACTTTCTAACTGGCCACGTTTTGCTTCATTGCCTGATTGATTAGGCATCTTCTTATATTCTAATAAAGATATTGGAGATAGGTATCTTTTCTGAATTATTACTTATCTGAAAATGTCTTTGCCTATATATGAAAGACTGTTTAGCTGGGTATTAAAATACCTTTTCCTCGAAACCTGGAGGATACTAACAGGAGAAACATCTGATGCAGGGTCTCATTTATACTCCTTTGTTGGTAGCTGTTTTCCCTGCCAAGACACAGGTAGGATTTTTATTTTCCCCTGCTCTCTTTCCCCTTGTAATTAACAATTTATGTGGCCCTTACACTTAACTCCAAAAGCAGTTTCCACATGAAGAAAATGGAAATAGTGTGAACAATGGCAGCACTATTAGAGTAAGTGCATAGTTCCTCGGTGTGAGCTTTTTGAAAGGAACGAGATTTCAATAGACCAGATGTGAAAGTTAGAAGAGATATTATAAGATTGGATATGGGTGAAATACGCTGAGCTTCTTTCCAACGCTGATACTATCAGACATTATATAGACGTTCTGTTTACCTGAAAAACCCATTATGCTTTATAATCATGTGGGGTTGGGGAAGGCCTGTAGGACACGGCACTAGTCATTTCCCAATAGCATGTAAACATTAGCTCATTTATTAATATATTCAGATGCCACAAGAACTCAAAGAGACATCAGATCATCTGGTTCCAGCTCTCATGCCCAAGCTTACCTGGCTAGTGAGTAGCTAATGCAAACTAGAACCCACTCCAGTCTCTCTCATCATTACTTACATTCTCAAGCATCTTGTCTACCTCAAGCACCCAGCACAGTGCCTTGTACACAGAGCTGCCCAATATGTCTGTGTGTGATTGAAGTGAATCAGAGTCCCTGAGATGGGGATTTAGACAGTCATCTTTTGATTAGGAGCAGAAATCGGGTGGTCGGAAAGGCTTGGACTGTTGAAGGACCAGCTGGGTTCGTGTATCACAGAGGGCACATGGGGGCTTTGGAGTTTCTCTGTTAAGAAAGTGGTGGGAATTCCCTGGTAGTCCAGTGGTTTGGACTCAGCACTTTCAGTGCCAGAGTTCGGGTTCAATCCCTGGTCGGGGAACTAAGATCCTGCAAGCCGTGCAGCATGGCGAGAAAGAAAAGAAAGGAAAGAGTCAGCTCCCACAGTAGGCTGGAGGAAGCTGGCTGAAGACAGTACCTCTCCCTCACTCACAGCCTCTCTCCCTGGACACGTCCCAGACCGTAGACCCCTTCATCCTGGATGCCATCACCTACTATGTTCGCATGGGCACCCAACCCATCTATTTCCAGATCTACGCAGTCAAGGTAAGCTTCCCACCCGGGGCTCCAAGGAGACCATGGCAGCCTGCTGGACCCCAGGACCCCACAACCTAAATACCCTGGCTCCAGGGAAACGGGGGGCCAGGATGCAAGTCATAAACTCATCCAGACCTTCTTGGTGGTTAACTTTCTCTTCTTACTCTCTGGATGAGTCAGATAATTATGAACTCCCAAGGCCTCAAGTTCAAGCAGAAGCAGGTCTTCTTCATGTGGAAGGTTCTCTCCCTTACCTCACGTCCTCCCCTTCATCCTTGCTAGCCCTCACGTCCTACAGCAAAACTGCCCTCATCTCTGCTCCTCTCAGCCCGATTGGGTGCTTCTCCTGGGTGCCCCTGTGATGCCCTGGGCATCCCTCTGACACCTCACTGCCACTTTGTCATAGATCTGCAGATACCTGTCTCTCCCCACCAAGACTCTGAGTCCCCTGAGATAAGAGACTGTCCTTTGTTTATCTTTGAATGTCCTGCTATTAACACCATGAAGTGTGTGTGTGTGTGAGTGTGTGTGTGTGTGTGTGTGTGTGTGTGTGTGTGTAAACCAAAGAGCGTGTCAGTGTGGGACCGGCTGGGTGCAGTGGGTGTAAAGTTAGAGCCTGTGTGCGGTGGTAAGAAGTTCATGGCTTTGCCTCCTGGTCCCCCCACCTGCTCACTGTGGGATCGCGGTACCTCTACCTCTCTAACATTCATTTTCCCCATCTTCAAAATGGGAATAGGGACTTCCCTGGTGGTCCAGTGGTTAAGACTCCGCGCTCCCAATGCAGGGGGCCCAGGTTCGATCCCTGATCAGGGGACTAGATCCCACACGCATGCCGCAACTAAGAGTTTGCAGGACGCAACTAAAGATCCTGCGTGCCACAACTAAGACCCAGCACAGCCTAAATAAAGGCAGAAAGAAATATTAAAAAAAAAAAAAGGTGGGGCTGTCTCAGTTGGCACAAGCCTTTCTCCTTTCTGGAAGGCAGGTGCAGTGTAGGAGGTGGGACAACGATTTAAAATAGGAATAATCTTCACCACAGGGCTCCTGTGAGAATTCAAATGAGTAGAAAAATAAATTAAAAGGTAGGGGAAGATAAGGGCAAGGAAGTCGGCCCATGGAGGATCTGAGGGCGGCGGTGGGCACTTGGATTAGAAGCCCGCATCCCGGGCTGCGGGGGTTGGGGGGAGCTGCCTCTGCTGGGGTCGGCCTCCTCCAGCCTCCCTCCTCCCCGCCTCCCTCCAGATCTTCCTCAGTGACCTGAGCCAGGACCCTGCAGAGGACATCTTCCTCACCGAGCTCAAAGTCAAGATCCAGGACTCCAAGTTCCCCAGAGGTGGGCATCTGTCTCCCCTTTCCCAAAGCTTGCCCTGGCTCAGCTCCTCAAGGCCCGCTTCCAGAAAGTCCCCCCATCTCTCACCTAGTGGTTCCCCCCAAGCCCCGTCCCACCTCTGCTGAATACTGGGGGGCTTTGCCCTACTGAAGGGCAGCCTGGCCCCCCCCCCAGGGTGCTGCCTTTCCGTCCCGGGACAGATGCAGCTTCAGCTCCACCTCAGGGAGGTGGGGAGCCAGGGCGGGAGGGACGGGGACCTCCCGCCTTCATTCAGCCTCTTCTCGTCCCCTGCAGAGAGCCTTTCACCCCGGAGGAGGGGCGTGGCCGAGGGCCCAGGGGCTGAGCTCTCTGTTCGCTACCAGAAGGTCAGTGTGTGTGGCGTGGTCAGCAGGTGGCCCGGAGGTTCAACTGGGGGGAATCAGTTGTCAGGGACATCAGGGGGAGCGGATAGAGCCAGAGGAAACTTCTGCCCTTTTCTCGTGGCTGCCCCCAGAGTTTCCCAGCCTCCAGGGAGTTTTGCAGGGATGGGGGGGTTACAGTTGGCCTTCCACACAGCCAAGGAGGCGATCTGACCTAAGGAACAAGGCGCTGTCCCCTTGCTCAAAAATACCCTCCTCGGGCTTCCCTGGTGGCGCAGTGGTTGAGAGTCCGCCTGCCGATGCAGGGGACACGGGTTCGTGCCCCGGTCCGGGAAGATCCTACGTGCCGCGGAGCGGCTGGGCCCATGAGCCATGGCCGTTGAGCCTGCGCGTCCGGAGCCTGTGCTCCGCAACGGGAGAGGCCACAGCAGTGAGAGGCCCGCGTACCGCAAAAAAAAAATAAATAAATAAAATACCCTCCTCGCTAGCTGACCCGATGTATGGGGGCGTAGTCCTTGGTCTGGAAGGCTCCCTGGGCTGAGTGTTCTGAGCCTGCATCCTCTAGCTCCTTACTGGACATTAGTGACACGGCCAACACTCAGGGCAGGGGCGGGAAGCGGGGGATGGGGGGAAGGGGACAGAAGCAGGACTGTTGACATGGTGTCGTGTACCTTGTCCTGAGGACCCCCCTCCGTCCCCACATCCCCCTCCCCAGGCCCTGCTCAGCCACCGCACCCGAGAGGTCACCGTCTCCCTGCGGGCCACCGGGCTGGTCCTAAAGGCCCTTCCAGCTGGTGACACTGAAGGTGAGGGGCTGGGCACGCAGAGCAGAGACAGGGAAGGACACGCACGGGAAAGCAGGGGCGCAGAGGAGAGAGGGCGGAGAGAGAGGAGACCGGCTGAGCCAGGGGAAGGAGCCTCCCTCCCTGTCCCTGGGATCACGGAACGTGGTCGAACTCCTACCCGTGCTGGGCCGGGAGCTGGGCGCCAGGCTGCCCGGGCGAGGACCCGCCTGGCCTTCAGGTTGGTCAGCATCGAGCAGCGCTGGGTGATGCTTCTGCCGCCGGATGAGCCTGAGCTGGAAGGTGGAGGGACCACGCGGAGGGGTGTACGTGGCCTCGTGTACGTGAAGGAGACGTGTGACTTTGGCAATAGCTCTAAGACAAGAGGCGGTCACAGAGCAGTGGGGCAGGAGCACAGATTCTAGAACCAGATGGGCGGGCTTCGAAGCCGAGCTCTGCCGCGTTTCCATCTGTGTGACCTCGGGTTACTTGTGACCTCTCTACCTGTTCGTTCATTTCTAAAATAGAGACAAGATGCTAATGTATGTGCACACGGTAAACTGTAGCGTCAGCCCTATTGTTAAACTTTGATTTCTTCTGTTTCCCTTACAAAACTCCCACCCCATCCACCCCGGCTCTAACTCCTGAATCTCCTCCAACTTTTCCATCACACAGTCCTATCCGAACTGTTCTTAGATCTCTAAGAACCCTCCTTCGTCGGCAGGGAGGGGTATAGCCGGGCAGCAGTCACACAATAATGGTTTTTGACACATTATACACTGTGAGGAAAGTCAAAGAAATGCTCTCGACATGTTGGGACAGATGCCCTCCTACAGCCCCTCTGTCTTACACACCATCCTGGGCTAGGTGTTCCTGCCATTCTGAGCATGCCCAGTGGCTGCAGAGGAACTTCTTCCCGTTGGAAACGGGTACAGGAGAAGGTGAAAGAAAGGATTTAGGTTGGTGATGTCTGCTATGCCTCAGGATACAGAAATGTGGATTCTCCAGGGGAGGGAGAAGGATGATCTGGAGGGAACTGAGGCTTGGCGGGGACCGAGGCGGAGTCAGGAAGTAGGGGCTGCGCAGGGTGTGGGGAGGGGTTAAAAGGGGGCGGGGCAGTAGTCAAGGTGGGTTCGTGTCCTTCTTGGGAGGTGGAGTCTCAAGCTCCCCTCCTTCCCTAGAGGCCCATTCACAGCCCCTCACCCACCATCTCATTCTTCCCAGTTTCAGGGCCCACCCACTGCCCCCCAACTGCTGCTCCCGAGACAGACCGCACATGCCTGAATATTAGCGTGACAGAGGTTGTCAAGACCTCCAACTTGGCAGGAAGGTCCTTCTCTGTAAGTACTGGGGAGATTCATGCAGGGTGGGTGGCGGGGAGCCCAGGGGGAGGGTTTCAGCGAAGGGGGAATGGACTCTTGAGCCTTTCTGAGCCTTTGCTGTTGAAGTGGGTCTTCCTGTTGGAAAGAATCTGCTTTCCAGTCAGTCTGTTTGAAATACTGAGCACCAACTGACGTAAGGCACTGGAAGAGTTAAGGCCCCGCCCTCCACCTCCACCTGGACCCTCTGAGGACCTAAGACGCACCCAGATAGTGCAAAATGCACCCGGGTTCTGGCGTCCCCTGCACACGGCAGCTAGACTCCCAAACAGCAATGGCCCGGCCTTTGACCACATCAAACCAGCTCTTTCAACCTCATCACCCTACCGCCGCCCTTTGCCCTTTGCCCTAACCCTTACCGATACTCATAGAGAGTCCCTTATTGATACAGACATAGGACCCGCCCATTTTCTCCCTATCTGATGGCCTCTCTGGACTTCGCTGCCCTACTCGGCTGGGTTTGGAGCCCGTGATCATACCTGAACCACGTTCTCAAGACAGCCTCAGCTTCCCCACATCGCCTGTCAGGCAGACACTACCTTTAGGTCAAGCCGCCCACTCGGTCTGATGCTCAGGTGTCTGAGTGCTTCCGCGATACCCTGCATCCACGAGGTCAGGGCCGTGACCTTCCACCTCATCCCAAGCCTTGGCATCACTCAGCCCTTTTCTCTGGACTCTTTTTCCTAAGCCGATTCCTTAAATAGCCACTGTTCTCCACTTCAGTCCATGGCCCACTTCTTTTCTTATTCCCTGGACTCTCAAAACCACGTCCATGGCTTTAGTCCAAGTTGTTAAGGGTGCCCAAACCTTTATCTCCTGCTCTGACATTCATCCCTGAGTGACTGACTCCTGCATTCAACTAAGTTAGCATGACCTCCGTGTCCCACGACACCCCAAACTCAAGATATTCAAAACCAGAGCCAGTGCTTTCTAGTAGTTAAGAGCTCTCTGGAGCCAGACTGCCTGGGCTCAGATCTGAGCTGTCATTTACCAGCTGCGTGATTTAGGCAAGACACTCCAGCTCTCTGTCCCTCAGTCTCATTATCTGGAAAACGGGGACAGTAATGGTACCTACCTATCTGGTTGTTGTGAGGATTAAATGATGGTGACATGTCAAGCTTCTAGAAGAGTGCTTGGCCAAGTCACAGCTATATATGTATTAGCGGCTGTTTTTATTTCATCCCCTCCTCCCCTGTGTCTTGTCTCTCATTCAGCGGGACCATCATTAACCAGTCACCTGTCCCGGCAACTTTGGAGTCAGCTCAGATGCCTCCCCTCTCTCACCTCCCCGTGTCCACTGGTTTTCTCTCTCAAACACTCTCACACCTCTCTCTTCCTCTCCATCCTCCTTCTTGTGGTCCAGTGAGGTTGACCATCTGTCCCAGTTTGCCAGGGACTAAGGGGTTTCCTGGGACGAATTGGTCACCCTTGGGCCAGACCTTCATCCACCCCCTTCTGGACAAACGCTACAGCCTCCCAGCCGGTCTCCCCGATGTCATTCCAGTACTCCTGCAATCCACCCTCCACACCTTTGCCTGCATGATCTTTCTAAAACAGAACTCGGACACATGACTCTGTGCTTAAAATCCCTCGACCATTTCCTACTCTCCAGGGCAGAAGGGCTGAGAAACTTCAGTGTTGCATAGCTTGGTTCCGCTTTCTCTCCATCTGCAACCCTGGCCACCCACCCCTGCGTGCACTTTACACGGGGGTATCTGTGATACCGAACCAAACCTGGGTCCCCTCGCCTGCACTCAGCAAAGCCAATACACTGACACCGGGTCGTGGCGAAGGAAAGTGCAGTGTTTATTGCAGGGTGCCAAGCAAGGAGTCCAGGGCAGCTGGTGCTCAAAACCACCAAAGTCCCCGATGGGTTTCAGCAAAGCGCTTTTAAAGGCCAGGTGAGGGAAGGGCGTCCCAGTGCATGTGATCAGCTGGTGCACAGCTCTCGGATTGGCTGATGGCGAGGTAACAGGGTGGTGTCACAGCAGTTAACGTTATCAATCCTTAGGCGCCAGTAGGTCTGGGGGCTGCGTGCTCATGGTCATCAAGTAGTTAATTTCTTCCATTTGGTGGTGGTTTTAGCATCTGTAAAACAGCTCAGGAAATGTGCATCAGATACTGTTATCTAGGTACTTCGGAGAGGAGCTACAGCAGAGGATATGGGGGAGGGGTCTGTCCGGGGTAGCTCCCATAGTATCCTGCTCGGTTCCATTTGGAAGTGTACTGGCAGACCTTCCTCTGTGCCTTTGTTCACGTGCCTTGCTTGGCCTGAAACCCCGTGCCTCCCTTTCTCTTCCCCATCTTCCTTTCATAACCCCTATTTCTCTTTCAAGATGAAACTCAGGTGTTATCTCCCCCAGGAGGCCCTTCCCTCCACCTCCTCCACCACACTCCCCATTCCCCACTCCCCGGAGAGCTAGGGACCCCACCTCTGTGCTTCCCCAGAGCCCTGGGGACAGAGCCACTGAAGCATTTGCAAAACTTGTCAATGACGTGATCTCGTGGCTCAGGCCCTATCTCCGTCTTTCCAGCGCCCACCGTGGGAATGGCCCACAGCAGGCGCGGGCTAGATGTTCCCTGATCATCTGATCCAGCCTCCACCTATGCAGGATCTCACCTCTAACCAGAGTTCATCTTTTCTGGGGCAGCCTGTGCACTGGAGGAGCGCTCTGACGGGCTGAGAGCTTTGTACTGAGCTGAGATCTTCCAACAGGACAGCTCTGTATTTGAGCTTCAGGTTCCAGGGTGGACCTATTTACCTTTATGTATTTCCCCTTTCAAAGTCAGTTCCTTACCACGGTTTCTATTTTTAATGACCTCTTTAAATAACCTGGTTGTGAGCTTTTTGAAAATCTAAACTTACCACCCTAGCGAGTTCCCTTTTACCTCTGTACTGTCTCGCTACCTACAAGGTAGTGGCAAAGGTGAGACATAAAAGCACAGAGTGATTAAGAATCATATCCAAGGTCACACGGCTAATAAGTGGCAGAGCCAGGATGAGAACCCCGGTGGTCTGGGTGTAGAGTCTCCCGGGAGATTCCTGCACACTCTGCCCATAGACTCCTGGCCGCCAAGCCCACCTTCCACCGCACAAAAGCCCAGCAGAAATGCCTGGACATGCTTGACCCCCCGCCCCAGGTTGAGGCTCTGTTTGTCCCTCTGCTGTTTGACAGTAGGAAGGTGGATCAGCCCTGCCTGCAACAGGGAGCTTATGAAAAAGGCCCAGGCCGGGGCTGGACTCCAGACCACTTAGATCAGAATTTCTAATTTTATGCTTTGGAAAGGTGACTCCAGGGGTTGAGAATACTTGAATGAGATGGAGGCTAAGGCTCTAGAAACTCCAGTGCTCTGTGGTGGTGAGCCATGCAAAGCTGCCGTCCACGTGTGCTATGGGCCAGTGACCGGAAAGGCCCTCAGTGCCCCACCTGGAGCCCAGGATGCTCTACGTTCTCTGGCCAGGGGGAGGGGTCTCTCGGGAGCAGCCCCCTCAGGTCACGGGTTGGAGGGCTGCCTCGGGGCTGCCTTCCGCTGCTCCTGGGTACTTTCTGGAGAAGCTGCGCAGGGCTGTGGGTGTGGAAGGTGGGAACACCATGACCCGGGTTCCCCGTGCAGAGGACGTAACTAGCCCCGTGGTACAAACTGGTACAGGCTTAGTCTGAGTCATGGGGCTAGGTGGCTGTTTTCCAGACCCTCTGTCTCTGCCCCAGGGAAATAATTTTGTATGCAGTCCAACACTGAGTACAGGGGTCAGGGCTTATAAAAACCCTGAAGTAGCCCCAAATTACGTACATAACATGCCTGTCAAAAAGGAGGTGCTCAGGTCACTTCAGCACCTGGCAAGCTCTAGCTGTAGCATCCCAGGTTGTGTTTGAAATTAAGGACGACAGGTGGGAAAAAGAACTGTGGGAATGATGGGAGAGCCAAGGACCAAGGCTGCCTAGAAGCATCTTACGCAGGCTTTCACTACTCAGGGTCACTTGCAAGAAGAGAGGCGGGACCCTTGGGTACTGAACTGAAACACACAGGATTCCAGGGTAGGAGGTGTTGGCCGGGCCATCCGTTACCAAGGTGATGCTCCCCGAGCTGTCTCTGTTGCAGACGGTGACAAACACCTTCCGGTCGGCCAACGTCCAGATCCAAAGCCAGGACCAGAGGCTGCTGACACTGTTGCTGGACAAGGACAGTTGCCGCGCGTACAGGGATGTGGCCAGGTGAGGCTGGGCTCCGTGCCCCTGGGGCAAAGCTTCCCGGCTGCCGGCCCCGCCCCCGCTCTTGCCTGAGCCCTGAACGCCTTGTTGTGGTGGATCGTGGGCCAGGCAGGTATCCCTGATGGGTGTGGACTCAGGTGATGACTTAAATCCAGGAAGAAGAGCAAATGACGGCTGACCTTGGGCAGTAGCTGAAATTCAGTTCTCCCGAGATTCTTCTACAAATGCTCAGCCTGCAGCCCTCCCGATCCAACCTCCTGTGCTGGCACTGCCCCCAACACAGGCTGCCCTTCTGTGGCAGCTACGACCCAGTTAACACGACACTTACTGGTGTCCCCTAGGGAGGTGTTTTTGGGTCAGGCAGGCGCACAGGGTGACCCGTTCAGGCGTATCCTCCTCTCTGTGCGTTCGCCCCAGGCTCAGGGTACCCTTTCTCCTTCTGACTCTTCCTCTTCCCTCTGCGGAGCCCCCTTGTCTATACCCGACAGTAAAGGGGCCACGTTTAAAAGTTCCAGGCAGATCTGACCCCTGAGATGGGTCTCCCGAGCTGGCCTCTCTCCGCCCACAGGTTCGAGGTTGCTCCCTGCCCAGAGCCGTGTTCTGGGGCCCAGAAATCCAAGGTGCTGGGACTCAGCTCACACCAGGAGGAGATAGAGAGGACCAAAGCCAAGGCCAAGCCCCTTCGAATGCCCATCAACACGTTCTCTGGCATCGTGCAGTGAGCCCAAAGGGGCTGTAGAGTCGCTGAGTCTGAGAGCAGAGGGCCCGAGAGGAAGGATACACTACCCCACCTGCCCCAAACACTCACAGCAACGACTAGAACGAGGCTCCCTGGGGCGGCCTCCAGCCACATCTGAAAGCCAGCAAGTCCCCGGAGCACAGGGAGCTGGCCGTGGCGGGTGCGGTGGGGCAGGGCCCACACGAAGGGCCGAGGAGGCCCTGGCCAAGCTGTGCGCACGAAGCCCAGCTCCTCGCGCCTGTGTCCACTCCCTCGTTGATTTCCAATCCCTGCCTCTCCCACTCAAGCTCCCCACCCGGCCCTTAAAACCAAGGTGAGAGCTGCTGTCCCGTGGCCTGGGGCAAACAGGACGTGGGCAGCTGCAGCCCCTCCCGCCCAGTCTGTTCCCTCCCCTCTAGCGGGCCACTGCCCACCTCGCCCACTCCCAGGCGGGCGTCCCTCCCGGTTGAGAGGAAATGTCAGATTCAATAAATGCACACTAAAGTCTTTCTGCTCTCATCTATATCGAGCAATACTTGTGTTTTAGTAGAGAGCAGAGGCACTACGTAGTCTAACCTAATGACTCTGCTTAGGCCCAGGTAAGAGCTTGGTGAAACATTCACTGGTGTGTTCTGTCCACCTGCCCGGCCCCCTCCTCGTTCACGTTCACTGAGGGCCTCCTGATCAGAGATGTCGCCAGAACCGAGGTGGGAATGCAGGCTCATTTCAGAGGAGCCAGAGATTAAAGACATCAAAATTCTTGGCTTTTGAGTTCAGATGTTAAGTCCATACCCATCCCCTGGGCAATCCCAGGGGACGGCGGCAGTGGGATGGAAGAGTCCCTTCCAAGTTTGGGACCCAAGAGTGGAGAGGTAAGCACTTCACTTTTGGCCTTATTGCCCTGGGAGTGGGGACAGGTCTCAGAGCACGTGCTCAGAGCCTAGGGGCATGGTGTAAGAGGGGCTGCCTGGGGGCCTAGGCAGATGGGCCCAAGAGCAAGCTTAAAGAGAGTCCCCGTGCCTCTGTGAGCACGGGAAGCAGGTACGGTTTTCCCCAGGTAGTTGAAAGCAAACAAGCCCAAGGTAAGAGGTGCAGCCGTGAGTGGCTACAGGGACCACAGAACCTAAAGCCTGGATGTGGACCGCAGGCACCTTGATGGACACTACGTGGCGAAATCCCTGCCCCTCAGTGGCGATCCACCCTGGACAGGTGAAGACCGAGAAGTTGATGGATGTGCGGTCCTCCACCGAAGCTGCCCCTGCGGAGCCCGGGAAGGACAGGGACTAGGGACAGCCCTGAATGTAACGGAGATGGTTTTAAACAGGAAGTGACTGATATCACTGAATTTGAGTGAGTTTATCTGAACATGGCTAGACTTTCTTTTTCTGTCGTTGGGGTTATGTAAATTGATTCATATCAATTTGGGCAACAAGTACTAGGTTCGTGAAATAAACAGCTGCAGGGTTTACCAGCTGTTAGAGTTAGGTGAAGGCTCTGGGCCTTCTCCCCCAACAATCTCTCCACCAGCTTACAAAGAAAGTACGTCATAGACCAGATTCTGCTGCCCACTCAGATATGCATCCCCACCCCCAGTCAAATTAGGTGCTCCGAACAAACCTTGCTTGAAACCTTCACGCAAGGACACTGGGTGGCTGGACACTGTAACGTGTCCATCTCAAAGTAAAGTCTTCCCTTCCAAAGGGTCTGGACTGCTGGAACCTCCGGATTCTTAATCCTGTTCACCAAGGGAGGAGATGCCTCCAAAAATTATAAACAATCCATGTGACTTGGACACCACGAATTTCACCAGCGAAATTTTGCCAATATCTCTCGGGATGATTAACGAATCCACTTCCGTTGATCTGAGATCATTAACGTGCTTATATTCACTGCCTCTGGAGTGTGACTTGGATGAAGTGTTAGCTAACCACCTCTGGCGTGTGTATTCCCCACATGGACAACTAAGCGCTCTCAGGTGTCGATTAAAGCGATCCGGTACATGCATAACGTTGGCCGGGGGTGGGGCTGAGGGTGGGTGCTGCACGGGGCTGCCTGGAGGAGCTGCCGTCTCAAGACCACCCTCAGCTGTCAGTCCCTCTCGGGGGATTGTCTCCACTGAAGAAAACTGTGTCACCTAAGGTCGTGCCTCTTCCAGAGGCAGCTCACATCCAATCAAACAGTTCTAGGCCCTGGGGACAAAAATAGCACTTGATTCCAATGGAGACAGACAGTCAACAAGAGAGACCCGTGAAACAGAAACCGGTAGTGTGTCTGACAGCGATGCGCACCACGGAGGAAAACAAGCAGGGGAGGGGAGAGTGTGAGTCTGGGGAGGGGGCGGGGTTTGTCAGCGAGGGTAGACAGGGACGGTCCCTGAGGGAAACAGGGTCGTCCTTGATCGGGGGCCCATGAGCAAAGACCTAAAGAACACGGGGCGGGGGGCATATCATGAGTTCCACTCTCGCGCCTCCCCAGCCAAGTTTTACTTGCCTGAAGCAGTTCAGGGATCTAACTCAGCACCGTGGGCTACGCGGGGGCCCTGGGGGTGGCCTCGAGCGCACCCAGCAGGCCTCAGCCCGCGACCCTCCTGCACCTGCGCACGTCTGGCTGGTGCGGCGGCGAAGGCCGTGGGGCGTGGCAGGTGCGGCCCGCAGGTGCGCCGGCCCCGCCCCTTAGGGGCGGGGCCACTTCCGGGTCGGTGGCCGGACGTGGGGCGGTGGGCGGCCGTTGACCCGGTGACCGCGGCGCCGCCGGAGGCTGGAGCTGCCGTGCGGCTCGCTCCCGCCTCCCTTCAAGGGATATGGCGCCGCGCCCGCCCCGCGCCCCGCCGCGCCCTCCGTCCGCCCGGGTCTGACGGAGCCGGGCAGCCATGAGCGCCAACCCCCAGTGGGACACCAGCAGGGCGCTGGGGGTGGCCAGGTTCTTCCATCTGGTGTGCGGGGTCCGGGATGCCTGCGTGACCCCGTTCCTGACCCTCTACCTGCGGCAGCTGGGCTTGGCCGCGCCCTGGGTGGGCATCCTCATGGGAACCAAGCACCTGATCGCAGCCTTCTGGGCTCCCTTCTGTGCCTTCCTGGCCAAAAGCTACCAGAAGCGGAGGGTGCTTCTGATAGGCTCGCTGCTCGGCTCGGTGGGAGCCAGCCTGTTGATGGTCCTGGTGCCGCCCTTGGACAGAGACCCAGGGTACCGCTCGTGTAACGGAAGCCACAGTGTGACCGCCACGGTCCCACCACCGGCGGTCGCACTCCCCGTGAACGTCACCTCCGCCCCCGAGCCAGCTCCGAACTACCCAGCGCCCAGCCTCCCAGCCGAGAGGAGTACTGGGGTCGGCCCAGGCGATGGCTTCGGAGAAGGGCCTGGGGAAAGTGGCCACGAACCTTTCAGTCGTCTGCCCAGCTCCTTTGTGGGCTCCATCCAAGGAACCAGGACCACGTCCCGAGTTCTCCTCCATCCTATTACTTCAAGAGTGAAAGATACTCCCCAGGAAGGTGCTTTTAGGGTGGTCAGTCCTGCCCATCCTTTGCTTGCTGGGGGTACGGCGTTGGCAAGTCCGGCCAACCAGTCGGCAGCCAGGGGGATGGCGGGGGCCCTCGACCTCTCCTCGGAAGGGTTGCGGTGGACTTTCATCCTCTCCCTGGGCTCCATGGTGGTCTGGGAGCTGCTGACATCCCCTGTGGAGCAGGTGGCCGATGACAGCCTTTATGAATACCTGGATTTTGTGGACGCCACTGACGGCTACAGAAGCCTGTGGATCTGGAGGCTGCTGGGCATGTCGGCAGGCGTGTGTGGCATCTCAGCCTTGGTGGGGCAGCTGGACTGCTTCCTGATGACAAGTGGCCCCCGGGGTGTAGTGCACTTCTACGGCTACTCACTGGTCAGCACCCTGGCTTTACTGGTGAGCATTGCCTTTCCCGTCCCCATCTGCAGGCGGTGGGAGCCCAGCTACAAAATGGTCAAAGCCCTGTCTCTCGTAGGCGGTGACCCCCGCCTCATCACCCTCGCCCTCACTGTCTTCTTGATAGGAACCGCCACCAGCACCGTGCAGAACTTCCTGTTCTGGCACATGAAAGACCACGAGAGCACCGAACCGGTCATGGGCGTCTCAGTGGCCCTGGGCTTGCTGGGGGAAATTCTGCTTCATCCTCTCAAAACTCTGTTGCTTAGGAAGCTGTCCAGGGTGGGCACGGTGGGGCTAGGGCTGGGCTGCCTGGCAGGGCAGCTTCTGTATTTCTCTTTCCTCTGGAGCTGGTGGTCTGTCCTCCCCGCTCAGCTCTTGAGCGCCGTCAGCCACGGGGCTCTGTGGTGGGCAGTCGGGGCCTCCATAGAGCATCTGGCCACTCCCGGAACAGAGAGGCCTCTGAGTGCCGTGTTCCGAGACCACTTTTACGGGGTCGGGGCCAGCCTGGGCAGCTTCGTGGGGGGCTTCGTGGTGATGCACTTCAGCTTAGCTGTGCTCTACCAGTCCTGCTGTGTGGTCCTGTTGCTCTGGCTGGCCTTGTTCCTGTCCATCCAGTCCAGACTGCCCCAGGAGCGGACAATCAACTACTCTAAGCTGCTGGCCGTGGAGGCCAGTGACACGAGTGATTCTGAGCAGGGGACCGAACGGGACTGGCTTGTGAAGGCCATGAGAGACGAGCACTCAGACTGGAGGGGCTGAGAGACAGTCAGGATGCGCTGATCTGGGGAGGAGCCAAAGGGATGGACAGCACTTAGCCTGCTGGGGACAAACCCCATGAGTCCTGCCAGGAGTGCAGGGAGCCTGGGAGACAAAAGCATGTCTGTGCCAAAGCCCCACGGGAGCATCTCATCGCATGATTTTCTTTACTTTTGTAGTAAAAGGAGATTTAACTTTTGGCTGTTCAGTCTTTTTAAAATAATGGAGCAAGAATACATTTGCTAAAAAACAAAACATTTCCCTTTGTGGTCACTCTTTTTTGGCGTATGCGGTTTGCAAGAGCTTTGCGTGGTGCTGTTGATTTCAGCCACGACTGAACTGCTCAGGTGAAACCGACGGGGCTGGGAAGGCGATGGAACTGCAGGACTCAGTCGGCGGAGGGGGCAGCAGCCTTCGATGAGTCGTGCACTTTCCTGTGGATCTTAAGGCTTGAGCCCGAGCCTATAAAAGCCATGCCGTGGGCAGGTAAGGATGGTCATGAGAACCGAAACTCTTCTCTCTGTCTCTCTCTCGCGCTCCACTAATGTACAGTGCCCACAGTCACACCCAGGGACTTAAGTCTCCAATACGAGAAAATGATGGGAAGTGTAATGTGTGTTTGGGGGGATAGGGGGTGGAGGTGAATAGGTTTTCATTCTTACTCTCAGATGTGTGCGTCACCAGAATGGGGTCCTTCGACTCGTCTTCCATGCTTAGATGAGGGCAAGAGCCGCTTCACGTCCTCTGGACTCCCATTTTGCAGGCTCCACCTCTCAAGAGCACATGGAGACTTTCTGCATCTGCTCCGTGAGGGTGCGGCAGCCTCCTTAGGGCTAGGATGCTAGTACCTGTGCCATTGGGCCTCCCACAACAAACCTATGAATAAATCAAAGTTGTTCACTGCATTTTACAAGCAAGAAAACAGAGTCTTAGGAAAGTCACACATTGGGTCACTGTCGGAAACACCTCCAGAGCCCTGATCTCCTTCCCGCAAATCTGGTGCATTTTCCGCTACGCCAGTAGTTCCCAAGGCTGGATTCAGACACCAGCCACAAATTCGGGGGTCCCCAGGGCTACCCTCACTTCTGACCAACTGGCTACAAATTTGGGGTTCCCACTTTCCCCCTCAGGTTCAATAATTCACTAGAATGACTCACAGGACCTATGAAAGTACTACACGAATGATTACAGTTTTATTGTAGCCAAAAGAAGAGACACATAGAGTGAGGCCTGGAGGGTCCCAAACGTGGAGCGGCCATGTCCTCTCTCCACGGAGTCGGAATCCACCACCTCTGAGCCACGGACGTGTGGAAATACACGGAGCATCGCCATCCCGGGAGACTCTGGCATCCGTGGTCTCCATTACATCAGCATATGGTTCATTGAGTCATTGGTCTGAGACTCAATCTTCAGCCCCTGTCCCCTTCAGTCCCAACAGAAGTCAGGCCGTTGTCACATGGCTCAAAGCCCCAAACTTCTATTTAATCACGTGGTTGGTCTTTCTGGCACAGCAGTCCCTCCCCAGTCATCTCATTAGCATTAGGGTCCCTCACTAGTTACTTCATTAACATAAACCAG
Source organism: Leucopleurus acutus (assembly GCF_964270905.1). Taxonomy (NCBI): domain Eukaryota; kingdom Metazoa; phylum Chordata; class Mammalia; order Artiodactyla; family Delphinidae; genus Leucopleurus; species Leucopleurus acutus. The sequence goes on along the minus strand of NC_139161.1, from coordinate 52,901,492 downwards.
GGGCCCTCCCGGAGTCACGCATTAGCATAAACACGGGTGTGGTCCAGAGAGACCCACCAAAAAATAACAAAGACACTCTTACAACTCAGGCTGCCTTCCAGGAACCAGGGGCAAGGGGCAGCCCGCAGGCCCAACACAAAACGCATACACAGAGCAAGACAAGCTGAGTGTCAAGTGAGAAGTTCAAACAGTGTTTCAGGAAGTGTGGGGCAGGCGTGATGGTTGAATGCTGGGCGAAAACCTCATGGAGATGATGAAACAGGCCTGCATATCGAAGGAAGGATCGGGTCACCAAGACTTAGACCTCAGAGGTGTGACTTTTACGCTAGCAGCCAGCCACTAGATCGGTTCAGCATCATAAAGTTGAAAGCAAGTGAAATCCTTAGCTCGCAGCCTCATGGCTATCAGAGACACTGAGTTCTAACACATCTTAGTTCCGGCTAAGAGGAAAGTAAATATTGGATGAGCCATTAACCTTTCTGCTCAGCCTTACTTAAACCTTCATTTCCCAGGTGAGTTTGCAGAAAACTTGATCCTAGCAGGGAGGGGGGTGGGGGCATTAAAAAAGAATTCTGTGCCAAACAATTTAAGAAATTATGTAAATGACGTCACCTCTTAGAAACTTACAATACGTATTAGCAATGAAAGATTCTGGAAAGCCCTATAACCAACAAATTTGTTTAACTTTGTTGGCCCTGTAATTCCCCTGACATAATACGTATCACAACCTTCTTCCAGGTACACAAATCAGTATCTTTCAGAGCTAGTGTTCCCTAGAAGAGGCTTGGAAAACACCAATGTTGGTCGTTTTCTGTGTGACCTTTGTGACTCAGGGACACATCTGGGCTCCCACACCCAGACAGGCAAGAATCGAGGGTGTCTGTGCTACAAAGCTACCTCATTACGTCAGAGCATCCACTCATTTTACAGGTGAAGCAATTAAGGCTCAGAAGGTTAAAGTTCAAAACCAGATCTGTTTGAGCCCATCTGCTCAAGCTGTGTGTTGAAACTGGCTCAGATAAGTGGAGGGGCTGTTCTACAAGGGTAGCGGGTGATAACCAGGCAGGGGCATGGCGGGGACAAGACACTAAACTTGCTTGTGGATTTTGTATGAGGAGTTGTGGAAAATAGGCTGGAGACATGGGTTGCAGTCAGACTGTGGACACCCTCAATGTCACCCTAAGGGAAAGGGAGTTCACACAGGTTCAACCATGCCCGCCCCCTCTGTGCCTGACACCTGCACATGTCACACTCATAATTCTCACCACACAGATGCTCGTTTTACAGCAGGGGAAACTGAGGCTCAGAGAGGTTAACCGACTTAGCTGCTCAGGTCGTGACTATTGGATGGTGGAACATAGCTTGAACCCAGATCTGACCGCTGCCAATCTCAGGGTCCTTCCTCTGAATATTCACGCTGCTTCCCGGAAGTGAAGATTTTGCCCGCCAGCTGAGAGGCGCTGAAAGCTTATACTCTGTCTTGCGGGTTGCACTGTGAACAATGGGTCTGGGTTGTGGGAGCTCCATCAGGGCTGGGACGTCTGTTTTGGACAGACCATTGCAATTGTCTGGGCAGGAAGGGGGCTGCATCTCAGAAGCATGTGATGATCTAATGATGTGACAACGTATGTGCCACGGATTGAATTGTGTCCCCTCCAAAGTCATATGTTGAAGCCCTAACTGCCAATGTGATGGTATTTGGAGATAGGGCATTTGGGAGGTAATTAGGGTTAAATGAGGTCATAGGGTGGGGCCCTAATCCGATGGGATTGGTGTCTTTATAAGAGGAAAAGGAGACACCTGAGAGCTTTCTCTCCCTCTCCCTCCCTCCCTCCATCTCTCCCTCCCTCTTTCTTTCTCTCTCTCTCTCCCTCTCTCTCCACCAGTGCAAGAAGAAAGGCCGCGTGAGGACACATCGAGAAGGCCACTGTCTCCAAGCCAGGAAGAGAGGCCTCACCAGAAATTGAATTTGCCAGCAATTTGACCACGGACTTCTAGCCTCCAGAACTGTGAGAAAATAAATGTCTGTGGTTTAAACCACCCAGCCCACGGTATTTTATTATGGCAGCCGGAGAAGACTAGTGCAGTATGCAAGGGAGTTTCAGAGATGGAATCAACAATATAGCCCTTGGTTATTGATTGAGTAACGATGTGAAGGTTAGGGAAGAAGGAGATATCGAGGATCACAGATGATTTTGCAATTTTGAACCCATGTGATGAGGGAAAAAGTCTGTAGAAATGGCAGAGTCCAGAATGACAGAAAACCAGTGCCTATATCATAAAAATGAAAGACAATACAGAAAAGACATTACTCCTAAGCCTGCTAGGTCCCTTCCACAATGGATGACTGCCACCGAGACCAGGGATATGGCTGTTTGGTGATACTTGTGACGTGGGGCAGAGCAGAAGACATTTCCAAAATCAGAGGGCTTTTCCAGAGCAATGTTCAGGAAACCTGACTCTCTTTTCAAGTCTGGTTGGGAAATAGCTTGGAGACATGAGTTTGGACTGGACTGCAGTTCCTCTGGACCCTGGGAGCCTGTGATCTGTGATGGGAGGGTGATGCGGTGAGGTGCCTTCTGTTACAGAAATGAAGCTTAAGATATGACCCCTCAGGCAAACCACTTACCCTTCCAAGGTCTCACCTTCCAAGTCTGAAAAACAAGGGCCTTGGCCTCCATGATCTTCCAAATTGTGCCGTTTGATTGGACATGATCCGTTCCTTTGAGCCTCAGCCCTTCTCACCCGGCAGAACGGCATGGCGTCCTGGAACCCGAGGGATGTACTGAATGAATGTTTATTTCCTTCCCTGAACCTGGCACTGTGCCCCTGGTCTGCTGTGCAGCGTGGCCACATGGAGCCCCAAGTCCCAGCCCTAGACTGACCCTCTGCCCTCAAAACCAGGGCTCCAGGGGAGTGATGGGATGAACCCGAGGGGCAGTCCCTGGGGGCTGGAATTGCGAGCCTGTGGTTGGGGGTCTGCGGTGGAAGGGGGAGCCCCAGGCAGGCACCTTTAGCTCAGGGAACTCCCTCCTAGCGGCATCCGAATTCCCGCTCTGCACATGTCAACCATCATAGGCAGCAACCTTGGACTCCTGCATCCCCTCTACCCTGGGCCAGGGATGAGGGCATCCTCTCGGGCCAGAGAGGCCATTTTCTACCTCCACATGGAGTGCGAGGGCCATAAGCTGAGGGCCAGGAGCTGGGACCGCGGAGAACAAACCAGGACCGGAAGGGAGGAAGGAAGTCGGCCCGCAATTCAGAAGTGTTCCACCAGGGGGCACCAAACACACGGGGAAACACCCGCCTGGCTTCCTTTGGCAAACATGGGCCCGGGCCCTTCCCAAAGCTCCAGTTCAGGGTGAGGCCAGCTCCCTGAGGACCCTTTAGATCTTGAAGCTGGGAACTACAGGGGAAAAAAAAAAAAAAAAACAGCGAGGATCAGGTGCCACTGTTGAACTGGCTTTGAGTGAGAGATAGGACTCCTCCGGGAGAAGGACTTGGGAGCGGGGATGCTGCAGGGTTTGCAGTGGACTTGGCAGGTAAGAGACACAGGTACCAGCGGCCCTGCCAGCTCAGAGCAGCCGCTGGTATTTCTTCCTGAGGAGACAAGCTACCCTTATGCTGCTTTGGTCTTGGTCAGGGTGGGTGGGAGTCCCTGTAAGTGTGAAAGAAACAGGACAAATGGCTGCATGTACCACTTGAAGGTCCCAGGGCTGATGGGGGCCATATGGGGTCAGAGCCTTGATAGGAATAGTGTCAGCTTCACAGGTCCTCACCTCCTGCTTCTCAGCCCCCATCCGTCCAACCTGGCTGCCCCTCGAGTCTCACCTGTTTATATTTGGGTGCCTGCAGTGAGGGCCTCACCAGCGTTTACCAACTACTCTGTTTTCACCAGCCTTCACCCCCTGCCGATGGAAAAAGATGGGAGGATTTGTCACCTTTGGGAAAATCCTGAGACCCTCTGATACCGCCATGATACGGCCTCTTCCTTTCTCTCCGGAAGCAGATGGCATCGACAAACTGCCTCTATTGTTCTTCGCAAGATATATTAAAACCTGTGTGCCCTTTTCCCAGAAAAGAGACTAGACTTCCAGTAAGGAGAGAATCTTTTTTTTTTTAAATTAATTAATTTAGTTAGTTAGTTAGTTTTGGCTGTGTTGAGTCTTCATTGCTGTGCGCGGGCTTTCTCTAGTTAGGGCGAGCGGGGGCTACTCTTTGTTGCGGTGCATGGGCTTCTCATTGCCGTGGCTTCTCTAGTTGTGGAGCACGGACTCTAGGCTCGCAGGCTTCAGTAGTTGTGGCACATGGGCTCAGTAGTTGTGGCTCGCGGGCTCTAGCGCACAGGCTCAGTAGTTGTGGCGTGCGGGCTTAGTTGCTCCGTGGCATGTGGGATCTTCCCGGACCAGGGCTTGAACCCGTGTCCGTCCCCTGTATTGGCAGGCGGATTCTTAACCACTGCGCCACCAGGGAAGCCCCAGGAGAGAATCTTTTGCTTGGTTGTAGAGGCTTTCAAGGTTTCCATTGGAGAGTAGTGAGATGCTTGCCCTCCGTGGGGTGAATTAGGTGAGAGAGCTATGGTTGGGTGGCGTCACTACTGAACCTGCCATAAATAATGGCCACGGGGGCCCACCATTTCTAAGGAAAGTTGTGAGAGGGATCTGAATGCCTTCCCCCCTCACAACAGCTGCCACCATGCCAGTTGTGGGCAGCAAACCTACCTGGCTGTGTCTGTCCCAGGGGCTGGTGAGCCAGACCAGCTCGGGCGCTTAGGATATTTAAAGAAATACTGTCTTCCACACAGGGGGCAATATCTGAATATGCTTGGCATTTTCTTGGATAGAGACTAAAGAAGCATTTAGAAAACAAAACCATTTTTTAAAATGAACTCTTCTGTGTTACTTGGTGCCCAGAAATCTTTGCCTTACTACAATCAAAGGAATCTAAGCCAGGTGACCTGGGAGAGGAGAGAAGAGATACCGGGTACCATTACTACATCCAAACTGGGGCCCACCACCAGCATCATGACGTCCACCAATGGAAACATGATGGGGTTTACTGGTGGAGGACAAAGTTTGCAAACAGGCACGTGTAGCATCAAAGCATACAATCAACAGAGCAAAAGGCAACCTATGGAATGGGAGAGAATATTTGCAAATCCTACATCAGACAAGGGGTTAATATCCAGTACAAAGAACGAACTCCTACAACAAACAACAAACAACCCAATTATAAATATAGGCAAAGGACTTGAATAGACATTTCTCCTAAGAGGATATACGAATGGCCAACAAACACATGAAAAGATGCTCCACGTTTATAATCATTAGGGAAACGCAAACCGAAACCATGATGAGATACCCATTGTGGATGGCTGCTATCAAAAAAACAAAAGACCAGAAACAAAAAACCCAGAAAATAACAGGTGTTGACAAAGATATGGAGAAATCGGAACCCTTGTACACTGTTAGAGGAAACGAAAAATCCTGCCTTTTTCTGAACATGCATCTCATGAGGAAGCCTGTAACTTAGCTGCACCTGCACCAGCACAGGATGACTGCCTCACCTTTTTCTTATTTCCGATCCCCTTTCCCCACGCTCCCCACACCTCAGACCACCCTGCTTCTTTATCCCATAAGTACCTCGAGGCCCTTGCCTTCAAGGAGGTGGAGCTTAGATCAGTTCTCCCGTCTCCCGGCGTCGTGAATAAACCCTTTCTCTGGTGCAAACCTCAGCGTCTCAGCGTTTGGCTCGCTGCACGTCGGGCAAACAAACCTGGCTTGGTGACAACATGAGGTACCTACAGTGGTCAAACTCATACACACAGAAAGTAGAACGGTTGTTATCAGGGCTGGGGGCAGGGGGAAATGGGAGGTGGTGTTTTGGGTTTTAGTTGGTGGGTATAGGGATTTAGGGTTTTAGTTTTCCAAGATGAAGGAGTCTGGAGGTTGGTTGCACAACCATGTGAATGGATTTAACGCTACTGAACTGTATACTTACAAATGTTTGAGATGGTCAATTTTATGTTTCACCACAATTAAAAAAAATTTTGTTTTAAAAAGAGGCAGGCCGGGGCTTCCCTGGTGGCGCAGTGGTTAAGAATTCCCCTGTCAATGCAGGGGACACGGGTTCGAGCCCTGGTCTGGGAAGACCCCACATGCCGCGGAGCAACTAAGTCCGTGCACCACAACTACTGAGCCTGCGCTCTAGAGCCCGCGAGCCACAACTCCTGAAGGCCTTGCACCTACAGCCCGTGCTCTGCAACAGGAGAAGCCACCGCAATGAGAAGCCCGCGCACCGCAATGAAGAGTAGCCCCTGCTCAGCGCAACTACAGAAAGCCTGCGCGCAGCAACGAAGACCAAACGCAGCCTAAAATAAATAAATTAAATAAATAAAAATAAAAATAAAAAAAGATGCAGGTCTAATGGAGGAAGGCTCTGTCTCTTCCTGAGTTTAGCTCTTGGAGCTGAGGGTTCTAGGGTAGGGAGCAGGGGTCCCAGCTCTGCACCTTTAGCGCTAAGACAGCTTGAGGTTCCCCTGGGGGTGGGGGTGGATATTGCCTCCTTTCTTCAGCAAAAAAGCTGCTACTTTGTTCTCCAGCTACCAAAAGACTTAGCAAGGCCTAAGCAATTGTAGGGCCAGGAGAGCCATTCTTCTCCACGCTGTGAGCACTTTGAACTGTTTGGGAAATGAACGGATTTCAGGGGACTCACAGCCTGGCTACACTTATCTCCAGGGCTGTGAGCCAGGATCATGCCTTGCATTTTCAAAAGTATTTTCCTTCCAAGATATTCAAGTTGTCGTCTGTGACCTTTGGTTCCAACTATAATTTTAGCCAAGGTTAAATCAAAGCGTTTGAAGCTCACAGCTCATTTCCACAATATACTTTGTAAAGTGTTCTGTCTGGTGTCCTGTCTTTTTTCTTTTCTTAAAGAATTTTTATTTTATATTGGACTATAGTTGATTTACAATGTTGTGTTAGTTTCAGATGTACAGCAAAGTGATTCAGTTACATGTACACATATATCTATTCTTTTTCAGATCCTTTTCCCATATAGGTTATTACAGAGTATTGAGTAGAGTTCCCTGTGCTATACAGCAGGTCCTTGTTGCTTATCTATTTCATAATAATGTGTATATGTTAATCCCAACCTCTTAATTTATCCCTCCCCTGCCACCTCTCCCCTTTGGTAACCAGAAGTTTGTTTTCTGAGTCTGTGAGTTTGTTTCTGATTTGTAAATAAGTTCATTTGTGTCTTTTTTTTTAAGATTCCACATATAAGTGATAGTGAATGATATTTGTCTTTGTCTGACTGGCTTCACTTAGTATGATAATCTCTAGCTCCATCCATGTTGCAGCAAGTGACATGATTTCATTCCTTTTCATGGCTGAGTAATACTCCATTGTATATATGTACCACAACTTCTTTATCTGTTCCTCTGTTGATGGACATTTAGGTTGCTTTCATGTCTTGGCTATTGTAAATAGTGCTACAATGAACATTGGGGTGCATGTATCTTTTTGAATTATGGTTTTCTGTGGATATATCTCCAGGAGTGGGATTGCTAGATCATATAGTAGCTCTATTTTTAGTTTTTTAAGGAACTTCCATACTGTTCTCCATAGTGGCTGTATCAATTTACATTCCCACCAACAGTGTAGGAGAGTCCCCTTTTCTCCACACCCTCTCCAGCATTTATTGTTTGTAGAATTTTTGACGATAGCCATCCTGACCGGTGTGAAGTGATACCACATTGTAGTTTTGATTTGCATTACCCTAATAATCTTGTCTTTTTTCTTCTTGTTCTGTAGGAATGTCTTCTACATTCTAGATATTCATCCTTTGTTGATTTTCATGCAGAAAATATCTCTGTTCAGTCTGTCACCATCTTTTAACTTTGGTGTCCTTTTTTGAACAGGAAGCCTTGATTTGTGATGTAATCAAACTTAAAAATTTTTCCCCTTACAATTTGTTTTGAGGATCGTATTTAAGTATCTACTACCCCTGACTACCAGGTTACAAAGATATGTCTTACATTTTTCAATATTAGATCCACAGTTTTAGTCTCTCACATTAAGGTCTTTAATCCATTTGGGGTTTCCTTCACATATGCTTAAGATAGGCACCCACCTTTATATTTCTCCATCTAGCCAATTGTTAAAATACCATATATTAAACAGCCCACCTTTTCCTCCACTGATTTATGGTACTGCTTCTGTATACCTAGACCTGCCTTTGAGTTCTCTGTTTAGTTTCTTTAATCTATTTATTCCTGCACAAAGTCACACTGTTTTTAGCACTTGGCTTTGTAATATGTCTCAGTATTCAGTGTGTCCTTCCTCTTTGCTCTTCTTTTTCAAGTTTCATTTCCCCTTATAAATTTGGAGTTAGTTTGCACCATCTTCGCCCAAAGTCTGGAATTTTTATTGGAATTACATTGAATTTGAACATTAATTTGGAGGAATTTGGCATCTTTACAATTGCTAAGTCACATTATCCATGAATATGGTATATCTCTCCATTTGTTCAGGTCTTTTTTATATCCTTTAATAAAGCTTTAAATTTTACTTCAAAAAGATCTTATGTAGTTTTCATTATATAAGATCATAAATACTTGATAGTTTCTGATGCTATTGTGAAAGGTAATTTTACTTTCTCTTATATTTTCAATTGGTATTGACTACTGCTGTCAAAACAAACCCTATTGGTTATTGTATGCAGGGCACCATCTCCAGTTATCTTGCTGAACCCTCTTTTGAGTTCCCTGTCTCTTGACTCAGTTGGGTTTGCTATGTAAAAGAGCATGTCATCTGCAACTAATATCAGTTTTGTCTTTACCCTGTTGACACTTGAACATTTTGTTGTCAGTGGTGATGGTGGTGATGAGGTTCATTGTCTTGGTTAGTGAGGACTTCTAATGCCATACTGAATAGTTATGGTTAAATAACCATATTTGTTTTGTTCCAGACCTTGAAAAGAATGTATCTAAAGGTTTAAGTATGATGTTTGCTGAAGGTTTTATTAAGTTAAAGAAACTCCCCTTTTTTCCTAGTTTTCTAACATTTCATCATAAACTATGTCAAGAATTTCCTGCATGTATGGAGAAGATGAGGTGATTTTTCTTCTCCATTTGTGTGATGAATTTTACATCAATATATCAATACTTTGGATTTTTAACTAACCATGAAATCTTAGATAGCCCCTATCTGATCCTGATAAGTTATGTTTTTTAAAAACACACCATTGGATTTGACTGGCCAATATTTAATTGATTCGTTAATTAATTAATTAATTTTGCATTAATGTTCACTTTGTTTTCTTTCACTTTCCTTAATCAGTTTTGTCATTATGGTTACACTAGTCTCTAAAATAAGTAAAGCAGCTTTCCCTCTCTCTTATGTTTTCTATCGTATGGGACAACTTGTATAAGACAAACCTCAATAAATGGTAAAAACTGGTTGTGCTTGAAGGTCCGTAGAACAGGGTTTTTTTTGTACATCCAAGTGTTTATACACTTAGTTTTCTATTTGGTCATATGAAATTTTACATTTTTCTAGAAATTTATCCTTTTTACCCAAGTTTTCAGATGCATTGGTGTATAATTATTGAGGCAGAAACTTCTGCTTGCCTACCCAATATCCATTCTTCTCTCTTCTTCACCCAAATCGTGTTCCTGGCAGCAACTGTGTTCCAGTGACATGTTTAGCTTCCCAGATACCCTTGCAGGTGGGGAAAGCAAAAACTTTCCCAGACACAGGTTCCACCTCCTACATAAGCTTCATCCCCTCCTCTTCCCCTTTCCTTAGAGGAGAAACAGCCATCTTGCAGCCATAAGGCAAGAAGCATGAGCAAGAAAATCCCACACTCAGCTGAACACAGTCCTTTTTGCTTAGTTACTCTTTTCTGAAGTTTGCGTTTAGTGTTTCTAAAGGACCTGTGTTTGGTCTTGTTAATTTTTTTTTTTTTTTTTTTTTTTTTTGCGGTACGCGGGCCTCTCACTGTTGTGGCCTCTCCCGTTGCGGAGCACAGGCTCCGGACGCTCAGGCTCTGCGGCCATGGCTCACGGGCCGAGCCGCTCCGCGGCATGTGGGATCTTCCCGGACCGGAGCACGAACCCGTGCCCCCTGCATCGGCAGGTAGACTCTCAACCACTGCGCCACCAGGGCAGCCTGAGGTACTTTTAAAAAAAAATGCTTTCAAGGGATATCAACTTCAAGAACAGTGAAGTGAGGATCTTGGTGAACCACTCTCCCATAAAAACAACAAAAACACTGGCAATACAACTAAAGTCAACCATTTGAGTACTCTAGAAATGTACCAAGGCCACTGACTGAACTGAAAATTATCTATCCAAGAGAAACTACTGAACTTCAACAAGACAGTGGTGTCCAGCCCTCTGTCCCTCCCCAGCTTGGTGGGCCAGTAGCCATGAAAAGTTAGCAGTCTCAAAGCTGATGGAGAAGTCTGATTTCTCTTGGAGTTCTGTTAAAAGCCCATTCCTAGAGCACAGTCAGTATTTTTTCCAAGTTAGAAGCTACCCGAAAAATCTCCATTCCCAAGGTGTTATGGCTATTCGATTTGACTCGCAGCTGGGGGTGGCGGGGGAGGGAAGGTGGTATCCCTAGGGCATTACCAAAAACAATAGCAATCTTCTAATAATATCTCAGCTGCCTAAGGTGGTGATGTTGGTTGGAACAAACAGAAGCCTGGCCAACAGCCACAAAAGTTTTAAAGGAAGCCCTGGAGAACTAGAAAAGCACAGGGAACTTTGAAAAGCTCCACCATATTCCTAGGGATCTAGAAGGCTGGGCACAGGCACGTGGTTAGGAAAAGCCTTTGGAAAAAGGCTGCAGGCACTCACCTCTGACTGACCTTTAGGCCCTGTGTACTCAGGAAGTGAAAGCTAAGTCTGTTCTGTTAACTGCCTGAAGTTTGAATGTGTGTGTTCAGACACAGATCTCCTTGTCCAAGGGTAGAAGACATACAAGCAAGGCATTTAGCGAAATCTTTAGACGGATCATCGGCTTACCGCTAAATTATACTGAACCAGGAGTGAACCCTAGGAAACCAGACTTTAAAATACGAAGTTAAAAAAGGGGGGGGGTGATGCGTAACAGAGAACTCAAGTGCTATACCCTTCAGGGAATACAGAATCTATAGAATTAATTGAGGAAAGGCACTAACAAGCAGCAACTAGAAAAACAATAACAAAAAAACAGCAGCAACAACAAATCTGGGGAGAGAGAATCTGATTTCAAGTTGTTACAATATATTCTTTTAAATATCTAATTTCTGACAAAAATTTACAAGACATGCAAAGAAACAGAAAAATTTGCCACATAATAGTAAAGTAAACAGCCGGCAGAAAATATCTCTGAGAGGGCACAAATGTTTAATTTAGTAGACAAAGACTTTAAACCAGCTGCTATAAATACGTTTAAAGACCTAAAGAATACCATGCCTAAAGAATTAAAGTATGACAACAATGTCTCACCACATAGAGACTATCAATAACAACAACAAAAACAGAAATTACAAAGAAGAATCAAACAGAAATTCTGGAGTTAAAAAGCATGGTTACTGAAATGAAAAATTTGCTAAAGGGTCTCAATAGCAAATCTGGGCTGTAAGAAGAAAGAATCAGCAACTTCAAGGTAGGTTAATAGAAATGATCCAATCTAAGGAATAAAAACGAACAGAGCCTCAGAGACCTATAGGATATCATTCAGCATACTAACACACGCATAATAGGAGTCCCAGAAGGAGAAGAGAAAAATAAAGAAAAACAAGAATAGTTTTAAACATAATGACTAAAATCTTCCCAAATTTGATGAAAAGAATTAGTTTTGTTGTACTATGTCGAGGTGTGGTTGATTTTTTGGTTTTTGGGTTTTGTTTGTTTTCTCCTTCTTAGATATGAACTTTTTTCAATTTGAGGTCTCTTCTGGAAATTCTTGGTCATTTTTTTTCTTCAAACATTTCATCCCTCTCCATTTTTTTCTTCTTTTTTTTTTTTTTTTTACATCTTTATTGGAGTATAATTGCTTTACAATGGTGTGTTAGTTTCTGCTTTATAACAAAGTGAATCAGTTATACATATACATATGTTCCCATATCTCTTCCCTCTTGCGTCTCCCTCCCTCCCACCCTCCCTATCCCACCCCTCTAGGTGGTCACAAAGCACCGAGCTGATCTCCCTGTGCTATGAGGCTGCTTCCCACTAGCTATCTATTTTACATTTGGTAGCGTATATATGTGCATGCCACTCTCTCGCTGTGTCACAGCTTACCCTTCCCCCTCCCCACGTTTTTTTCTTCTTAGGAAATTTCCATTACTACTTTAGATTTTCTATGTTTACTTCAATCCTCTGTATCTTAGCTTATTTTCCATGTCTTTCTGATGCCTTCTGGGAGAGTTGCTAAAAATGGTCTTCCAGCTACTAATTGCTCTTTGTCTATATGTATCTGCTCTTCAATGCATCCATTAAGTACTTCTCTCAGTTTTCGTATCCAGCACGTCCTTTGAATTCGTTCATCCTTTGTGCTTGCTTCCAGCTTCATGTTTCTGATATCTTCCCTCCTCTCTCTGAGTATATTTGTTATGTTTGTTTTAAATGCTTATTCCTTTAATCCATTCGTTCTCTTTCCCTTGGTACAGGGAAACAGGTTCTTCTGTCTGTTGCCTTTCTTTTACAACAGTTACCCTCCTCAGACATCCCATTATTTTCCCCTCTGAACTCATGTGTCCTTGGAACCACCAATGACCTTGGCCTGGCGGTGTGTACTTGGGCAGTCAGAGAGTCTCTGTGTTGCTGTCTGAAAGCAACCACTCCCCCTTCCCTCTCCCAACCAGGCAATATTCTTTCTCGGTAAATCTTCCAGAACCTCCTCCCCAGACATTGCTCTTTTCCAGGGGCTACCTCCCTCTTGCAACTCTCTGTCCCTTGAAAGAGGGAACATTTAAGTGTGTCCAGCCTGGGTGCCCCTGTATCTGCTCCAAGGCTGCCTCCCCCTCACCTCACTGCTCCGGGCTGGTATCACATTGGCACTGGGCTAATGCTATTTTCTTGCCAAACGGTAGAAATAGGGTGTGCAGTGATCTTCCCAGCAATGTAAAGGAGAGAAATGGCATGGTCTGAGCCCCTCCGACTTTTTTTTCTTTTTCTTTTGGTATCTGGCCCTCTTCTGCTCTAGACTACCGAGAGAGAGAGAGAGAGAGAGAGAGAGAGAGAGAGAGAGAGAGAGAGAGAGAGGGAGAGAGAAATCCAACCACTTTCTGTTTCCCTAGGGTTTTCTTCTTAGTTTTTACGTTCGGTTCTGGTATCCCTCAACCTCCCTCCCATCTCTGCAGCATCTCAGGACAGGAGCAAAGAACCTCTCCTGGTTTGCAATCTTGTGGGAAACCTGAAGTCAGCCTCATGTGTTGTGGCTGAAGATGAATTTTAATCTCCAAGCCTCCATTCTTTTCTTCTCTGTAATGAGAAGTTTGGAACAAATGATCTCAAGTTGTCCTAGCTCTAAAATTCTGTGATTCCATGCAGTACACGCAGAGGCGGCAGGTAAGAGACATTGAGCTATTTTAAGACCACACAATTTCCAAGGTGATATAGAGACATAATGGGGGGGACACCCAACGAGAGAGAGTTATTAACGAAAATAAATGTCAAGTTAGAGGGTGGAATGTCAATCAAGTTTCAAGGAATGAGAAGGGGAGGGTATTGACAGAGAAAGAGAAAGGTGTCACAAGAGAAAGGGAAAACCACTGATTGGAAAACGGTTTGGAGGAGAATCAGCAAATGTTGAGAATGACAAATGCAATTAACCCACCATGGGAGCAGACGCCATCTTTTCTTTCTAATTTATTAGGAAATATTTCTGACTTACCAATAGTACACAGAATAACATAATGAACACTTGTGTGCCCAGTGCCCAATCTAAAATATTACTCACGACCAATATATAGCAACCTTCTCTCCACCATCACCAAGAGGTAGTAGCCATTATCCTAATTCAGTGTTTATCATTCTCAGTGGTTCTTTATACTTTTACTTCATATATGTATGCAAGGCAATATTTTGTCTTTGAAAAATCAGTTTTCATGTTTGAAGACAGAAGTATGATGACTATGTATTGAAATACTTGTTTGAGGTTAAAAAAAAAAAAGTGTCAATGCTGAAGGAGTCCCAGGAGAGGGGAATAATAAAATAGATGGAATAACTTGGATCAGAGCATGAGAAACTTCTTTCTGCTCATTAGGTCTCTCCAAGGCGATGACACAGTGACTGGCAGAAGCTCCCGTAGCTGGACTGAGAGTGTTGGCCCCCTTCCTGATGGAGAGAGCCACACTCCTAGGACATCAAGAGCAGAAGGAAAGGGATGGTTTCAGCTGCTGCCTAGCAGAGCCGTTCATTTGGATCAGTGGTAGTTCACTTCTCAGAAACACCAACGTTGGGAAATCAGGCATCAGAACACAGCAGGGAGTCATTTATCATTTCAGAGACAAGCCCAGGAGCAGGCTGAGGTTTGGGGCCAGGCGCCAAGGTCAGAGTTGGCCCATGACTATTCATTGAGATGAATACAACCAAGGTTCTGCCTCATCCTTTCCCTGTAAGAAGCCCTTGAAACTGCCTCTGAAGGGGGCCTGTCACCCTCAGCCTCAGCAGACTGCCGAAAGGGAATAAGAGAACCATTCTGTGAAAAGATGGCTGGGGTCAGGGAGGCCCTGGCTTTGCACGATCCTACTAGTGACAACCCAACTGGGCCATCTGTAGACAACCCAACCCTGCTGGGTACATCACTCAGCCCTAAACCCTGCTGCAACAAACAGATTAAAAACACACTCCCACTAAGTATAAACGCACTCGACACTAAGTATAATTTGCATCGACACTAAATATAATTTTGGGGGAAAAAATGTGAGAGGATTTTTGTAAACACACTTTTGAAATTTTTGTCTATAAATAACTCATTTAATTCGCAATTTGCTTTGATTTTTTTCCAAAAATCTGTGCATAATTGGGAATTTTTGAGAAATGAAGAAATCAAATCCACAGATTACTTTCAAATGTGTGAAACACTGTATGAATGCTAAAATTAACACTTCATGAAGTTGGAATACCATGTTTGTATGCATTTAATTAAACATTTATTCTTTATTTTGTGGTTTTCATTCTGTATTCTAGAGCCAACAATCATATCCAGGCTTCAAACGTTGTCGCAAGCTCTTGAAAAGCTCATAGACCCTGGGCCCTGGGCCCACAGGGCCTGGAGGATAAACAACCCAGTTGGGGAGATTTTATGGGAGGTGCCTGGGTCTGTGGGCCTTGATTGGCTCCTTTGTCCCAACTCCCTACTCCTCCCTACTCATGGTCACTTGTGGTGGTAGTAGGGGCAGCATCTTGAAGACAACATTCTCAGATGTAGTCACCAGAGTTTATTTCCTATTTTCTCCCCCAGTCACCGTAAGACTGGGAACCTTGTTTTGTTCACTGCCGTATCCCCAGCCTAGAATAGTGTCAGGCACATCACAGGTACTCAACATAAGTATTTGTTGAATGCATGCTCATTTCTGGGAAATGGGATTGGATGCTGGATCAATAGGGCTCCAGCTGTATCAATTTTGTTTGAATGATGGACAGTGAGAATATATTCACTCATTACCCTTCTAATTCAAAAATAACATATTTTCACAATGCGATATCACTTCATACCCATCAGGATAGCTTCTTTCAAAAAACCCCAGAAATAACAGGTGTTGGTAAGGATGTGGAGAAATTGTAACTCCTGCGCTCTGCTGGTGGGGATGTTACATGGTACAGCCGATATGGAAAACAGTGTGATGGTTCCTCAAAACTGAAAATAGAACTACCATATCAATCATTCCAGCAATCCCTCTTCTGGGTATATACCCAAAGGAAATGAAATTAGTACCTCAAAGAGATATCCGTACTCTTATGCTAATTGCAACATAAACACAGTAGTCAAGATATGGAAACCTAAGTGTCCATCAGCCAACGAATGGGTATAGAAAATGTGGTGTATATGTGAACGACGGAATATTATTCAGCCTTCAAAAAGGAAGGAGATCCTGCCTTTTGCAACAACATGGGTGAACCTCAAGGACACTACACCACATGAAGCAAGCCAGGAACCGAAAGATGAAAACAGCATGATCTAACGGATATATGGAACCTAAAACAGCGGAATACAGAGGAGCAGAGAGTAGAATGGTGGTTCGAGCAGTGGGGATCTGAGGGGAGTAGGGAGATGTTGGTCTAAAGGTACAAAGTTGCAGCTGTGTGGGATGAGTAAGCCTAGAGATCTAGCATACAGCATGACGACTATAGTTAATAATACTGTCTTGAATGCTGGAAACTTGCTAAGAGAGTAGATTTCAGGTGCTCTCACCAGACACACAAAAAATGGTAACTATGTGAGGTAGCTACGTTAATTAGCTTGACTGTGGTTACCATTTTCACTATGTAGATGTATATCTAATCATCGTGTTGTACTCCCTAAGTATATACAATTCTTACTTGAAAAATAAAATAAATTTGTATATATTTTTCTTTTTCCCAAATAATCAGCTAGTTACCCCAATACCATTTGTTTAATAATCCACACTTTCTCCATTGGTTGAATGCCACATTAGCATACAACGCATCCTTATATAAACTTGGGTCTGTTGCTGGGCTTTCTATTCAGTTTCAGTGTAGCAAGGATCACAAACTGTGGCACTGTGGGCTCAACAGACCTCCAGATGTGTGTTTCGACTTGTTTTGGTTTTGGCCGGAGGTGTTTTTTAAGCCTGTGAATTTTAATACCTTTAGGGCAGTGGTCCCTAACCTTTTTGGCACCAGGGACCGGTTTCGTGGAAGACAATTTTTCCACAGACGGCAACGCGAGCAATGGGGAGCGGCAGGTGAAGTGTCGCTCACTCGCTCGCCCCTGCTCACCTGCTGCTGTGCAGCCCGGTTCCTAACAGGCCGCGGACCGGTACTAGTCCATGGCCCAGGGGTTGGGGACCCCTGCTTTAGGGGGTCTAGAGAGTCAGTTCTGTCTTAGACCAAGTTACTCGCCCAAGCTCTTAGGTTATTGAGTTTTTTCTGTCTCGAGTGACACTAGCAACATTAATATTTTATCTTTATAACATATTTTAGTATGGAGCAGTGGACATTCGGTCTTGTTATTCTTCTTTTTCAATATTTAAGTGCTCTAATTCTCCAAATAATTTAGACATTATTTTGTCAGCTTCTGGGGAAAAAAAAATCTCTCTGGGATTTTGATTGCAAGTACGTCAAGTTCCTAAATCCATTTGGACAGAATTTACCTCTTTACAATATTGAGTCATTATTCAGAAGTGTAAGTCTCTACTCAGTTCTTTTATATCACTGAGTAAAAATTTTAAAATTTCTTTTTGAAGATCCTGCATATTTCTCGCTAAATTTATTTATTTCTAAGAATTTCTTTTGTTGCTGCCTGCCAAGATGGATGGATATCTTTTTCTCATTTTTTTTCAAGATTACAAAAATAACATGTGGTCATTGTACAAAAACAAATTAAACAGTATAGGAATATAAAGAACCGTCACCCCATCCTCATGTCATTCTGTCCCCAGAAATATGGTGCTATCCTTCTAGGGCTGTGCTTAACTATATACACACCGCAGGCACACATGCACGCACGCGTGTGTGCGCGCGCACACACACACACACACAAACACACACACAGACTACACATTCTGTTCTGCATCTTGCTTTTGTCACATAGCAATTTATCACAGAAACCTCTCCGTGTCCGTGCATATAAATCAACCTCAATCTTCTTATAAATAGCATAGAATTACATTAAATTCTAATTGTTTTTCACTAATTAACCATTCTCTTGGATTTTCACAGTACATGATCACAGCATCTGTCATTATGAAAAAAAGAAAAAGAAAA
The DNA here is from genome assembly GCF_964270905.1 of Leucopleurus acutus. Taxonomy (NCBI): domain Eukaryota; kingdom Metazoa; phylum Chordata; class Mammalia; order Artiodactyla; family Delphinidae; genus Leucopleurus; species Leucopleurus acutus. The sequence goes on along the minus strand of NC_139161.1, from coordinate 52,883,548 downwards.
AAAATAGAAAACTTTTTTTTGTCTTTTTGCAATAGACAGAGCATCTAAAACAATGTCAAATGATTGTCGTGACAGAAGAAAACCTGTCATGTCTCTAATTTTAACAAAAATGTCTTTAATGGAAATTATAACGTTATCTGTTGGGTTCAGATATTTTTTATCATGTTGATAAAGTGTCTTTGTGTACTAATAATTTGGAATTTTTAAAATCAGGATGGATGTTGAATTTTCCAATGCATTGTTGGCGTATATCCCAATGATCATGTCTTTTCTCCTGAGACATATTTACAGAATTAATTTTATTAATAGACTTCTAATATTAAACCATTTTTGTATTCATGGTCCTGGTGAATTATTCTTTTAACCTCACACTAAATTAAATTTGATAATGTTTTCATTAAGATTTTCTTTTTTTTTTAAATTGAAGTATAGTTGATTTACAAGGATTTTCATACTTGAGATGGTGTCTGGCCTGTTTTTTTCTTTCTTTGTCTATAATTAGTTTTTCTATAAAGCTCTGCTTTCAGCTTACAGCCAAACATTCTTTTAATTCTCAAAAGAAGTACAGCACAAACTGGTTTGATGCTCCTGGGAACACAGCTAAACCACATCGCTAGCCCCTTGCAACATAACTAGTCATGTGACCGGTTCCCACCAGAGGTCAGTGAATGGACATGGCGATGGGTTTGTTAAGAGCAGAAGGGCCTTTGCTTTCTTTCTTTCCCTTCCGTAGCGACCTTGGAGGTCATGGAGCTGCGAGATGGAAGGGGCTTACACTTTTCACTGCTTGGAAGAGAATCTCCCAGGAGAGCTGCCCCACTGAGAAAATCCATATTGGACCTTGGTAAGCTATTGAGACTTGTTACAGCAACTAACATCAACATAGTTGACCAATACAAGGAATTTCCATAACATCCATTTTGAAATGTATTTAATATAGTTTATCTGTGTGATTCCACTTACATGGAATCTAAGACATGGAAAATAACATAGACAAAAAGTGGTTTCCTCGCACCCAGTACTCTGTGTGTACCTAGCACTGGGCTGGCCTATATGGCAGGAAATATTTTTTGAGACGTTAACCTAGATCTTTCTTCCTCCTGATATTTTTTCCCCTCTCCCTTTTCAAACAGGTAATTGTCTCAGAGGGAGGATGGGACAGGATAGAAAACAGAAAATATTATGCCTATTGGTTCCCAACAACCTAAATCCATCAGGTTTTCCTAGATGCCTCAGAGGCAAATATCCAGATGGAAAAGTGGAGGTAGGGGGTGAAGGGTGGTAAGAAAGCTGGGCTCACCCAAGGAGGGAAGAGGAGAGGAGTGGGGGAGAGCACAGACTTCTGTGAATCCCAGACAGCCCTGCATCTTGACCCACAGCTCTGGAAAAGGCAGTGAGACCCCAGGGAGGGATGGTGGGTGATGGGGATGAAGATTCTCATGACTTTCCCACAAGGTACAGAAGCAACAGAAACGCTACATGGGCAAGTACACCGGCAGGAGAAGAAGATGCCTCGGCAGCTGCCTGTATGCACCAACCCGGCCCTGGACCACCCGATTCGTAGATGCAACCAAGGACGTGTCAAAATACCAGGGCAGGGGCTTCCCTGGTGGCGCAGTGGTTGAGAGTCCGCCTGCCGATGCTGGGGACACGGGTTCGTGCCCCGGTCCGGGAAGATCCTGCATGCCGCGGAGCGGCTGGGCCCGTGAGCCATGGCCGCTGAGCCTGCGCGTCCGGAGCCTGTGATCCACGACGGGAGAGGCCACAGCAGTGAGAGACCCGCGTACCGCAAAAAAAACAGGGGAAGCAGGTGATTCGAGAAACAGAGAGCCTCCTCCTCAAGGCCGGGCGTTACACACACACGCTCTTGGGGGAAACGGGAGGCAAACCCCCGCTGTGCCAAACTCTAGGGAGTAAAAAGGAGAGGGTCTGTTTCTTGCGGGTGCTCCCGATGGAGAACCCTCTCGGGTGGAGGCGCTGAGGGTGGAGTGGGGTGGTGAGGGGGTGTTTGGGTGGGCTGGGGGCCGTCAGGCTGCCTCTGCAGATCCCGCCGGGCTGGCTCTGGAGGCGAGACTTGGGGGAGGGAACGGGAAAGGGCGGGGTGGGCCGCGCCCCGCCACGTCTCCTCCTCCTCCCCGGCCGGGATTGAGGGCGGGCTCGGGCGGCCAGCAGGGGGCGCCAGAGGACAGGCACTGCCTCGCGGAGGACTTGCCGGGCTAGGGACGCTGCCCCGCCCGAGACCCCCGCCCCACCCCGGCTCCGCATCCCAGACCCGGAGGGGACCCGGGCCGCGCGGCCGGCGTGCGCGGGGGAAGCAGGGAGAACCCAGCGGAGCCCGGAAGCCTGTGCCCGGCAGCGCGGGCGCGAGGTCACGGCTGTTAACCTCCGGGCGGGGGCCCCAGGGTGTCCGCCTCACACACAGGGTCTCAGATTTAGATGCTGGACCTCGGGCCAGATGAGCTGATGCACAATGCCCTGATGGGGTCAAGGAAGGCAGGCGTCATAAAGCAGACACGTAAAATATCTGACATTTATGTTAACACATTTCGGCATTTCTTCCTATTTTAATACTCCGCCAACCTCAAAACATGGCACTGGCCCTGAGCCTCTTACCCTACGAGGGGCCTCGTCCTGGGCCTCCTCCATCTCTCCAGGGGACGGCCTCTTTGGTCCCCAGGCTTAACGCCTATCTGCACCCCGCCCCAGCCCCCTCCCAACACATACACCCCTACACATCCTTCACCCACTACTTCTCTCTCAACTTCGGGCCTTCTCCCCTCCTCCCACGGGCCCCATGCGCCTCTGTCCACCCCTACCCCTGCCTCAGCTAAACAGCTTCCTTCAGTTCTTTCCTCCTCAACTATCTGTCCCAGCCCCAGCCCCCTGCCTCGCCCTCACACACACACCTGAGCCCAGGAGGGAGCCCTCCCCCCCCCCCCCGGGCAGGGCTGCCCTGCAAAAACACGCCTCTACCAAAACCCCCCTTTCGCAGCCATGGACGCCAAGCCCCTGCCTCCCCGGCCCCCCGCACCAGCATCAAATCAGGCCGAACTTCTTCCCAGAGTTCCTGAGGGATAAATGAAGGAGCAGAGAGCCAGACCCCAGCCAGAGTGGTGTCAGTGTGGACAGGGGTCAAAGGGCAAAGTCTGGGTTCCGCTTGTGGTTCACAGAACCCAGAGACCTGTTGCTAGGTAACCAGATCTCCCAGCCGACACATCCTGAGCTGCCTGCCGATAGGCAGCCTCCAGCCATCTTCCCTGAATCTCTCAGACACCCACTCTCTGTGGGACCCTGAAAAGCAGGAGGAGGGGAGAAGAAAGCCCTGCCACCACCCCTAGCTCCGCCACCCCCGTTTCACTGTGAAGGTTCGGCCGCTGGGCCGTCAGGTCACGGCCGCCATGAGTCTGGGCACCATGGAGGGGGAGGATCTGGCCGAGTACTTCCGGTTGCAGTATGGGCAAAGGCTGCTGCAGCTGCTGCAGTGAGTGTCGGAGGGCCTGGGAGCGCCGTGCCCACCCGTTGCCCCACCTTCCCACCTGTCCCCCTGCTCCTATAACCCAGCACCGCAAATCACACTGGCACCAATCCCGCCCGTCCCCGGCCCCAGCTTGCTCCCCAGCACGGCCCTCTTTCCCTCTGAGCACACCGTTCTTTTCGCTCAGATGGGGTAGGGCGCCTTCCGTCCCCGTGGGTGCCTGTCTCCATGGGTTCCTCCCGGTCCCGGGCTGCCCCAGGCGCTCAGAGTCCACAGTCCCCATTGCCTGTGTCTTGGGCAGGAAGTTCCCCAGCACTGAGGACCACTCAGACTCCCCATCCATCCGGCTGCTGGAGAAGAAGAAAGAGGCCAAGCTCATGCACCATGCCATGGAGCAGAAGAAGGAGGTGGGAGACGCAAGGGTTGGATGCGGGGAGGGCCACGGCTCAGGGAGAGCCTGAGGACGGCCCTCTGTTTTGTGGGTGGTGGTGGCTAGAGCCAGGCATCGTGGGTGTTGATCCTGTGTTTCCTCTGCACAGCGCAGAAGGGATCCGAGTCTTGGGGTACCAGTGTCCTGCGATGCTCTGCTCTGAACCAGACGTGGGGTGGAAAGTGGGCACCTGGGGACAGGGGCTCTAGGGCAGGGGATGCTGGGGCCTTCCTTGGTTCCCATCCACGGGTCCTCTTGACCTCTCTGCTCCCCCTTCCCCCCTAGATATTTCAGCGCAGAATGGAAACCCTGAACCTGCGCTGGGAGGAGCTGGGAGTCAAGGAGGCCCAGCTGAAAGCCCACATACAGAAGTTTGAGCAGTTCATCCGGGTACGAAGGGGTGTGGCCTGCTGCAGCAGGGCTGCCACGCTCTGCAGTTAGTCAGCTTGCCCCTCTTCCCACTCCCTACCTCTTCCCCCTCCCTCCTCAGCCTCCATTTCCCTGACTCCTCGCCCTGGCTTAGAGGTCTCCTTGGTGCTCACCAGTGCCTGGGGCTTGCCCCTTTATCTCCCCCTCCTACTGCTCCATTTGCATTGATAGTTTCCTGCTGCCCTGTCCGTCTCTGCCCCCTCTAGATTGCTGTTTCCTATTTCCTTGCCTGTGGTTGGCACATCCAGTTTATCCAGTGAATGAATGAATGATGGATGATGAATAAATGAATGAATGTGCCACGGTTAGGGCCAGGCACTTGGGGATACAAAGATGAATCAGACAGTGTTTTATTTTTTAAATAAATTTTTATTTATTTTATTTATTTATTTCTGGCTGTGTTGGGTCTTCGCTGCTGCGCGCGGGCTTTCTCTAGTTGCGGCGAGCAGGGGCTACTCTTCGTTGCGGTGCGCGGGCTTCTCGTTGCGGTGCGCGGGCTTCTCATCGCGGTGGCTTCTCATTGCGGAGCACGGGCTCTAGGTGTGCAGGCTTCAGTCGTTGCGGCACACGGGCTCAGTAGTTGTGGCACACGGGCTTAGTTGCTCTGCAGCATGTGGGATCTTCCTGGACCAGGGACTGAACCCGTGTCCCCTGCATTGGCAGGCGGATCCTCAACCACTGCGCCACCAGGGAAGCCCCCAGACAGGGTTTTAGTACCCCCAGCTCACCCTACCCCTCCATCCTTGCACTGAAGGCCCAGGCAGGGGGCATTGAAGAACCAGGTACTGGAGTCCCCTACGAGACAACCCCTCTCAGTGTGTCCTGAGATGAGGGATTTAACCGTTTTAAAATCCAGATTTCTCCAGGCTGGCTCCAACCGGGTACCTGCCGAGCCTTGAAGGGCTGGCCCAGCCCCAGGGGGTAACCTCTGGCCTCTGCTACAGGGCAGTCCTGTTCTCAAGCATCTTTGTCTCTCTCTCTGCCTAAACCAGGTGGGAAAGGAAGCTGATGGACCAGGCATTATTCTCCAGAGGTCCAGTCTTTCTTACTGGCCAGAGAAAAGCTCATGGAGTGCTTGGGGTGGCAGGAGATTTGGGGGTGAGGGGTTCTGCAAATTGTCGGAATCCTGGAGAGCTTGTTACAGATACAGACCCTGGGCCCCTGCCCTCTCCTTGCTTTCAGCAGGCCTGAGGTCAGGCCCAGTCGACTGTATTGTTAAAAGTATCCCCAGGGGATTGTGATGCCCGGCTGGACTTGGAAACCACTGGTTTGGGGCCCCTCTGTCCTCTCCTGGACCCACAGGGCAGAATGCAAATCCCCCGGGTGCCTTCTTCCGTGTCTTCCAAATGCCACCACCACAGGCACCCATCTGGGTGGAATCACCACAGCCCCTGAAGGGGGAAAGGAGCCACACACAGGCAGTGTGAGAGGTCTGCCCCTCATCTTGGGAGGAGAGCTTGTCCTCCCAAGGAAGGAAGGAGGACGGGACCAGCCCACTTGCAGCAGCTGAGCCTCGTGTCTTTCTTTCTGGGCATTGAATTCCCTGCATCGTCTCCTCCTGTCCCCACCTGATGCCAGTCTTGAGCTACAGGAACATCCCCTCCGGAATGGCCTTGCCCCACCAGGCCCTCCGGACTAGGCCCACCTCCTAGCTCGTCTCCCTAGAGCTCCAGCAGGGTTGCCCCAGCTTTTGAAAGGAAGAGAGGGGCTCCTGCCTCTCATTTCTACAATTGGAGAAGGTGAGGCACCAAATCAGGAGAAAATTTGGGCTTCCCAGGTCTGGGCCCAGGACTCTGCCCTGTGACAAATGGCCCCCACTAAGGATAGAGATGAGGGACTTCCCTGGTGGTCCAGTGGTTAGGACTCCGCGCTTCCACTGCAGGGGGCTCCGGTTCGATCCCTGATCGGGGACCTAGGATCCCACGAGAGGAGCGGTGCGGCCAAAAAAAAAAAAAAAAAAAAAAGAATAGAGATGGAAACTTTATCAGAAGATTTTCCCAGGCTTTCCCAGGGTTTGAGTTCTCTCCAGACACTGAGCCCAGTGGGGCGTGGGGCTTCCGGAGCTCAGATTCCGCAGAGTCAGGATCACGTCCTGTCTCGTCCCCATAAGGCCACCTTCTGATGTTGGATTAACTCTCTGTCCTCTCAGCCTCCTCAGTCCACGGAAAGCCCCTCAACCAGCTTCAGATAACCCTGGAGACGCGCTTCCTTACACCTCATCCGCCACGTGGGCAGCCTGGCCACCGCCGTCCACCCTCAGGGTGGACAGAGGCCTTGCGGGAGCCCCACCAGCCTGGGTACCAGGGAGGGCAGGACCCACGCCCGATTGGCGTCATCTCCCTGGCTCCAGGAGAACGACCAGAAACGGATCCGGGCCCTGAAGAAGGCCAACAAGGAGCGAGAACTCAAGAGGCAGTGCACGCAAGAGCTGACCAAGGCCAAGCAGGAGATGGCGGCCCTGCGGCTGGAGCACCAGAGGCTGAGCGCCAAGCTGCAGGAATACTCCATCTTCAACAAGTACCTGGAGAAGGTGGTGGAGAACTCCGAGGTGCGTGGAGGGCCGAGGGGGGTGGGAGGTTCCTCAGGCCCACCTACTCTTCCCCAGGGGCCTGGGCTGTGAGGGGACTGGGGCAGGGGCGGTCACCTGCTCTGGGGAAAGGCCTCCAGCCAAGGAGGGCAGCTGGCAGAGGCCCCTGGCGAGGCTGGACTCATTTCTCAAGGGTGGGAACCCGGCGGTGTATCTGTGCGCGTATGACATCTGTGGACCTGTCTCTATGTGGGTCCCGTGTCTGTGTCTAGGAGCGAGGTTTTGTTTTGGAGCACCAACGATCAGCTTGGCCTGCGTCAGATGTGACCCACACTCTCCCTGCTTCCCCTCCTCCCTGGTGTTCTTTAGTTTACTTGAGAGTAGATGGGCAGAGAAAGCGCCAGCCTTGCGCAGAGCTGGGCACTTAGCATGTGCTGGGCCCTGGGCTGGGTGGGTGCTGCAAGCGTAGCCTTGCTCAGTCCACTCACTAGCCCCCAGAGGAAAGCCATCATTTCACCCTGTTACGAGGAAGAAGCGGAGGCTCAGAGAGGTTAGGTAACCTGCTCAGGGATGCACAGCTTATAAGTGGCAGAGCCCTTGCTTCTAACCACCCTTCGGTGGGCCCCACAAAGCCACTGACAACTGCTCTTCATAAAGTTGCCTTGTTGCCAGAGCTAAGGGAACTTGTTTGCCCTCTGCCCACCCATGCTTTCTGGAGCGTTTGACACTGTCCATGCTCCTGCTTGAAATATACCTGTGCCCTTTCCTCTGGGACTCCTCCCTCCTTCTACTTTCAGGCTACCTCTGGCCCTTCCTCCTCAGGCTCCTCTGGGGCTCCTCTTCCTCAAGTTCCTCGGGTCTTTGTCCCACACCCTGCACTTTTCTCCCTGAGGAATTCCCTGGGCCTCTGATGGATGTCACCCATGTCAACGGCCATCCACCTATGTCCCCCATCCTCCCATGTGACAGCAGCAGGGCCCTTCACCAGGGTGGAGAGAGGTATGAGGTATGCCCTCTGGGGTGTGAACCCATGTCCTGTGGGGGGCACAGGGAGGCAAAGGATACACAACTTTTTAAAGTCCTGGCAATTTCCATATAGCACCACTAACCTAATTTATTTATGCATGAGTCCCAAGTCCGTGTTACTTCCTGCATAAGGTACTACCTACTGTACGATAAATTGTTCATTTAATAATTGGGTTTGGGGGGAGGTGGGGGAGTGAGAGAAGACTAGTATATTAAAGCAGCAGATAGATTATAGGACACGACTCAAATTTAGAGCTAGTAAAATGTGTCTTGGAATGGAGGAGATTGGCCTGGATCTCTCCGGCCTGGAGCTCCCTCCTAAGCTTCAGGCCCGTACCTCTAATTTATTGAGTCCACGACTGCTTCCTGCCACCCCCAGGCCAGCGCTGCTGCTGGTGGGTCCGGCGCTGGTGAAGGGCAAGACCACCCACCCACAGCCTCTCCAGAACTCAGGCTTCTTCCTGGACTCCTTCTCCTTCTCCCCCACTCCCCGCAGCCATCCATCAGCAGATCTGGTCTATTCTGCCTCCTAAGTATTTCTGGAATCCAGCCCCTGCCCCTTCCTCATCCAGACCACCAGTGTACCTCACCAGGAGTCCAGCTCTGCGTTATGCCTCGCCACCAGTCTGTCCAGCATTCTACAGCCAGTGGGGTCCCCATCTCTCATGCTCTTTCCTCGTCCTTTATTTCTTTCAAAATATTTTAAGCGTACTGAAAAGTATACATAAATATATGACAGCACCCAAGTACTCTCCACAGCTTCGTCACATCTTAATATTTCCCCCAATTTGCCCCTTTTTTTTCTAAAATAAAACACGACTGGTCATTGAAACCCCCAGTGTGCCCCCCTTCCGAACACCGTTCTTCTCCTCTCCTCAGGGGTAACCAGTAATCCAGATTTTTAAGCTTCTCATTCTCAGGCTTGTTATTATTTGGAGGCCACAGTTTACATTATCCATAAACTATGAAGAGTAGGTACATGTCCTTTTATGGCTTTTTTCCAATCAATGATTTAAAGAGAAAAAAAAGCTTTGTATCATGGGAAATTTCAGCCGTATACAAAAGCAGAGAAAATAGTCTATTGAATGCCCATTACTCATCACCTAATTCCAGCCATCATCAGCAGCTCATTGTCAGATCCCCATCGCTGCCATGTTGAAGCAAATGATATTGTTTTCATCTGTAAGTATTTCATTATATGGCTCTAAAAGAGCTCTTTTTCACAGAGCCACAATACCTATATCCAGCCGACGTCAAAATTTCCCCAGTTATTGCACAAATGCTTTTTGTACAGCTGGTTTGTCCCAATCGGGGTCCAAATAAGGTCCCCAAACTGCATTTGGTTGATGTGTTTCTCAAGTGTCCCAGACGTTATTACTATGCTGATCAAAAGAAGCCAGACATGAAAGAGGACATACTGTATGATTCCACTGATATGTTTCAAAACAGGTGAAATGAATCATGGGGGATAGAAGTCGTAATTCTGGTTTCCTCGGGGCAGATACTGACTGAAAGGGGGCCAAAGATTCTTCTAGGGTGCTGGAAGTGTCCTAAGTCGCCCTCTTCGCATATTAGCTAGAATACTACCATCCGGAAAATGACTTCATACTTCCCTTCATCAATTAGTTGATGACTAGGTGGGCCTTAAAGAAAAATCTTGTTAAATGCTTGATTCTTCATTACAGTCTTCAGAATAATGAGTTGGTTCTCCAGCATCCTCCGAAAGTGCCCTGTAATGTTGTTTGTATCATGGCGAACAACACATTTGATATGGTTCAATCCTTTGCACTTATTCTTACTGATGTTCAAAGGGTCCCATCTTTGGACAGTGGGAGCCTCTTCAAGTTGGCACCTGGGACTTCTGACATCAGCGTTCAGTTTTGGAGAGGTGCTCCTGGGTGCTCTGATGTATCCCATTCGTTTTAGCTGTTGTATACCATTGCATCTCTCAGAAATGCAGACAGGAAGTTCTCTCTCCGCTCTCTCCTTCAGTGGATGAAGTTCACACTCCTCAGGGTTTACTGGGCACTTTTTTAACTTCTCCAGGGTGATCTCTCCCTCCCCATCTTGAACCCAGGCCATTCCCATTAAACTCTCTTGCTCATCCTGGATATGCCACACGTACACCATCATCTTTACCCAGGCTGTTCCGTCTATCTGTACTACTTCCTCGCTTTCCCCCACCTGCCTTTGCCTGCCCGTCTTCTCGTCATACCTCTGGTCTCATTTTAACCATCCTTTTCCTGAGGAAGCCTTTTCTGGCTGTCCCCATTTCCTCTCATGCTGGGTTAAGTGGCCCTTGCGCACAGAGGATGTATTTGGGGAGAGGCCAGTTCCCGGAACACCAGTCTATCACTGGAAATGTCATGAGATGGAGAGACAACTCAGGGAGTGTCCCCTGGGTGGCTGGAAGTCACATGCTGATAACCCCCCCACACCCCGGTGACGTGAGTTGGCATCCTGGAGCTGGTACTCAGAGCGCCTTTTAGAGAGGGAGGGTTACAGGGCTTCTGTTCTGCTGAGTTAGGGCCAGAGCAGCGTGGCCCTGCACTGTGGCAGACGGGGCAGCTGAGCCTGGCCAGCCACCTGCCCCACTGGTACCCACCCTCTCCAGACCCCGCCGGAGGGAGGCCTCAGCCCCTGTTGAACAAATACCAGAGAGCACCAGGCTGAAGATACTACCCAACAGTCGCCTGCAGCCCATCCCCCAGCCACCGAGAGGTCTTATCACTCTGTGTTGTAACTGACTATTTACTTGTCTGTCTGTCCTACCCCACCACCCCAAGTTGTAAGGCTTCCTAAAAGCAGGGTCTGGCTTTCTTATCTCCTGTTCAGCTGGGGAACCTTCAGAGCGGTTTATTAATCCGGGTCTCTGAGGGTGGAGGCGGGCACGTATCTTTGTTAAAGCTCCCAGGTGATTCTAATAACCGGCAGTCAAGACTGAGAGCCCTGAGTCTAGATGCACGTGCTCCCAACACGTGGCCCACGGCCCATACCAACTCAGGAGGAGCACAGGGGGACTCCAAGGGCCTCGCAGCCTCTGCCCCTTGGCCCAGGGCCTCACTGCCGGGCAGAGGCATCAAGGCTGGGAGTGGAGGGCGCAGAGTGGGGTCGGACCCCTTGGGTGGCGGTGCACTGGTCCGAGTCCGTCCCTCCCTCCCCCACCCACCCCCGCCCATCCCCTCCCGCAGTTCGAAGAGATCCACGAGGTGATCGCGCGCTACAAGACGCTGGTGAGCATGCACCACGACCTCATGCAGTCGGCGCAGGAGGGCCAGGAGAAGGTCGAGCGCGCCAAGGCCCGGCTGGCGCGCTACAAGGAGGAGAAGGACGACGAGATCCTGCAGCACAACAACGAGCTGGCGCGCCTGCAGATGCGCTTCGACCGCGCCCGCAGCGACGTCATCATCTGGGTGAGCGCCCCGGGTGCGTAAGGGACACACACGCGCACGCACGCGCACGCACACTCCTAGCGCTCACGCCCCGCCCTCATTCTCGTCCCCAGGAATCTCGCTGGGCACACATCCAGAACACCGCCGCCAAGAAGACCCTCTTGCTTGGCACCATTAAGATGGCAACGCTGAACCTCTTCCAGATCGTGAGCAAGCAGCTGAAGGAGGCGAGCTCCGTGTCCCTGGAGGACACGCACAAACAGCTGGACACGGTAAGAGGAGGCCCGAGTGCCTGGCCAGCTGGCTCGAGTGAGCCACGATGGCTCTCCCTGGGTTGGGCAGAGGCGTGATTCCTACAGAGCAGTGGTTCTCAAATTTTCACAGCATCAGAATCCCCTGGGGGCTGGGGCGTATCACTGAATCCCACCGCCAGAGTCTCAGACTCGGTGGGTCTGAGATGAAAAGCCATGAATTTCCATTTGCAGCAAGTTTCCAGGTGATGGTGCTGGTCTGGGTTCCACACTTTGAGAACCACTGCATTAGCGCTAAGGCTCTGTTGGCCCCAATCAGCACGGGCAGTAGCAGGGACCCGCTACTGCATTCATTAGTTACACAAAACAGTCTTATTAAGTTCTAGTGAGATGCTGAAGGCTTGTGACTGACCCCCACGCTTGGGGAAAAGAGAAAATTGGCGGGTGGTGCGGGGAGGGAAATCAGCAAGGGCAGGGAAGCATCAGAGTCATATTAGCACCATTCTGAGATTTTTCTCTTTGAAGTAATTGAAAGGAAATGACTTTTTCACTGTATGATTCAAAGCTATGGGATGCCATGTCCGTGTGCCACCTGAAATTGTCTCACTTCTGACCAAAGGTACCCGCATCCCGCTGTTTGGGAAGGTACGCCAGCAGATGCAGTAGCCGTGCTTCTTGTAACATGCAGAGAACCATGATTAATTATTAATCCTTTTTGGCAAAAGCCTTTAGCTCTGCCATGAAATAGTAGAAAGTAGGCTCTCAAAGGCTGGGATTTCTGTTTGCTTTTTTCCTGCTGTATCCCCAGCATCTAGAACAATGCCAGGCAGATAGCAGGCACTCTGTAAGTATTTGGTGAATGAATATGGAACAGAAGCCGATAAAAGCAATTGACTGAGAGGTGCTTCCTCTGTTTTTAAAAAAAAAAAAAAAAAAAAAAGGTGAAACTCATGAAATGTAAAGAATTTCACCCACTGACCAGCCGGGAAGTAGGATTTCCTTAAACCCAAGAATCAGCCTGCATCGTAAGGCTTATTAGAGCAGAATTATTAACAGTCCAAAGACTGTAAAGGGATTTGTAAGAAAAGTTGTTCTGAAATAGCGATCCTCAAACTTTTTTGGTAGCAGGATACCTTTACACTCATAAAATTTATTGAAGACCCTCAAAGAGCTTTTGTTTATATGGGTTCTATCAATTGATGTTTCCTTATTAGAAACTCAAGCAGAAAAATTAAAAATAATTCATTTAGAAATGACAGTAAGAAGCACATTAACACAAATAGCATTTTTTTAGAAAATTTATTTATTTATTTATTTTTGGCTGTGTTAGGTCTTCGTTTCTGTGCGAGGGCTTTCTCGAGTTGTGGCCAGTGGGGGCCACTCTTCATCGCGGGGCGCGGGCCTCTCACTGTCGCGGCCTCTCTCGTTGCGGAGCACAGGCTCCAGACGTGCAGGCTCAGTAGTTGTGGCTCATGGGTCCAGTTGCTCCGCGGCATGTGGGATCCTCCCAGACCGGGGCTCGAACCCGTGTCCCCTGCATCGGCAGGAGGATTCTCAACCACTTCACCACCAGGGAAGCCCCACAAATAGCATTTTTAATGAAAAACACGTTTTCAAAAAGTATTTTATGGGACGAGTGGCATTATTTGATACTTGCAAACCGCTTGAATGCGTGGCTTCCTGGAGGACAGGTGGATTGCCACACCTGCTTCTGCATTCAGCCTGTCGTGCTAGCCTACGTCACGGGATCATCCCACTCTGGGAAAAGCCCCTGTAGACTCTCAAGAAAATAAGAGCAAAAAAGACAAGTAACGTCTTAGTATTATTATAAAAAGAGTTTTGGCCTCGTAGACCCTTCTCCCCGGCAGTAGGGTCTCAGGACGCCCAGCCGTCCTCAGATCCCTCTCCTTTAGCCGTTGTAAAGAAAGATGGGGCAGGAGGTGGTGGGCCAGCATCCCCTGCTCAGACCGTAGCTTACAGTCCATCCACTCCAAATTCTGAGCTTTCGGACTCCCTCTCAACCTCTTCTTTTTTTTTTTTTTTTTCGGCTGCACGGCTTGTGGGATCTTAGTTCCCCCACCAAAGATCGAACCCAGGCCCCCAGCATCGAGCAGTGAACGTGCCAAGTCCTAACCACTGGACTACCAGGGAATTCCTGTTCTCAACCTTGATTTGCTTCGATAGGAATTCGTCATATTGCCCAAATGTTATTTTTAAATATTCCACTTCATTCCTGTAGGATATGAGCCTACACACACGTGATTAAGTAACCTGAAAAAAGAAAAATAAAGACCTGGGAAAATATAAGTTAAAATCTGAGGTCAAAGGCGAGAGAGAGATGTATGGACTCTGGATTCTTGGATTATAGAGGACAGTAGTTCAACAGGGACAGTAGTTGGCTCTGAGCTTCCTGGTAACCAGAAGCAAAAGCAACACATAGTTCTTGTACCAAAATAAGAAAACACATGGTTTCTTCAGAAAGAGCGAAACGTTCCCAGCACTTAACCTCTAGCTGAACATTTTCAAGGAGGCTTCAGAGACACTCAGTGAAATGATGTTCTCAGCAGTGTCCCTCCAACAGATCCACGCATGGGCTTCAGAAAGCAGCCACTTACTTAGAATCAGGAACGAGGTACCACTCAGGGAAAGTGATTTTGCAAAAGGCCAAGACGATTTGCGTTCAGTATAGTGTGTGTAGAAGGTCAAGCATTATTGTTTCTGAATAAAGCCCAAACTGGAGCAGCATTTTCCAAACCGTGCTTGGCAAACCCTAGAATCCCAGGATGGTAGTAAGTCTTCTCCAGGGAAATGAACGGGCTCTGTGGTCTACAAAATTTAGAAAACTCAAGTTAAACAAAGGTGGCTGGTTTTAAAATACAGGACTTCACAGTGCCTTTGCTCTGGTTCTGCCCTGAGACTCTCTTGAGACAGATAAAGTTTCTAAAACTTACTTGACCACAGACCCTTTTTGGGGTAGGTGATTACTTACTACAAGAACATAGTTTGGGAAATACTGGACTTGTCATCTCTGTAACCTTGGGAAAGTTGCTCTAATTCAGTCACTGTTTGTTTCTCTCCTCTCTTGCAAAACAGGAATTGTGCTGGTAATAGTAACAGTATTAGCAACTAACTGGGCTTTTGAGAGTGTTGGACTGTCTGTGTAGCCCCATCTTTAGGAACATTCTTGAAAAGGAGAAATTTTAGGACTGAGATCTTAAAGGCCATCTAGGCCAACCTTTTCTCCCTCTTCCCTTTTTAAAGATAAACTGAGTCCCAGAAAGATGAAGTGATTTCCCCAGAGCTGCATCAGGACCCCAGGTCGTCATCCTTTTTTAAAGTGAAGTATAGTTGGTTTACAATATTGTAAATTGTAAATATTGTAGTTTCAGATGAACAACAAAGTGATTCATTTATACGTATGTATGTATATATCCATATTCTTTTATTTTCAGTTCTTTTCCATTATAGTTTTTTTGTGTGTGTGTGGTACGCGGGCCTCTCACCACTGTGGCCTCTCCCGTTGTGGAGCACAGGCTCCGGACGCGCAGGCTCAGCGGCCATGGCCCACAGGCCCAGCCGCTCCACGGCATATGGGATCTTCCCAGACCGGGGCATGAACCCACGTCCCCTGCATCGGCAGGCGGACTCTCAACCACTGCGCCACCAGGGAAGCCCTCCAGTATAGTTTTTTATAAGATATTGAATATAGTTTTCTGTGCTCTACAGTAAATCCTTATTGTTTCTCTGTTTTATATATGATAGTGTGCATCTATTAATCCCATATGCCCAATTCATGGTTAACTTCGTTAACCATAGTTTGTTTTCTATGTGAGTCTGTTTCTGTTTTGTAAATAAGTTCATTTGTACTATTTTTTAGATTCCACGTATAAGTGATATCATATAATATTTGTCTCTGTCTGACTTACTTCACTTAGTATGATAATCTCTAGGTCCATCCATGTTGCTTCAAATGACATTATTTCATTCTTTTTTATGGCAAGTAATATTCCAGTGTGTGTGTGTGTGTGCACACCACACCTTCTTTATCCTGTCTGCTGATGGGTGCTTAGATTGCAGGACCCCAGGTCTTCTGACTTGTGAGGCTGTGCTTTTTCCATTGTGTCATACTGATTGCATGTTCTTTACAATAAAAGTTAGTGAATAGAATTTAAACTTCCCTTGATGACTCAAGATTATCATAACGAGCATCACTTCTGGGTTTCAAGCAGATGACCTCCTTGAAGGCTTTTAAATAGTGGAGAGCCGTCTGCCCTGACCCTGGCTGACCCCTTCCTGCTAAGTGCGTGTAGCCTCTGAGTCCGCTTAGGACCCTCCCTTTGTCTCCCTTTGTTAGACTGTCAGCCTGTACTTCATCCTCTCATTGCGTCTTCCTCTAGGGGTTCCCAGCTCCGTCCATGTTCATCACTTCTAGTCTGCTAAGCCTCATTCTCCATGTCAACTATAATAATTGTCAAATGAGGGAAAGTCGGTCACAGGAAATGGGGACTCCTCACGAGCAGATTATGCCAGGACGTTTCTGGATGGGTGGCTTGTCGCCTGCTGGGATTAACTGCGGTCCCCTGGCCTTGCTAGATCCAGCAGTTTATCCAGGACCTGTCAGACATCTGGGCAGAGGTGAAGAAGAAGGAGCAACAGCAAGTCCGGGTTTAAGGAGCAGCCATGGTTCCAGAATGTTCTGAGACAGAGAAGGGAGAGAGAAAGTACCTAGTGACCTTGCCGTCCAGTCAGCCCAGTCCAGCCCTCTGGGACCGCTGTGCCTTTCGGAAATCCCTGTTTATCCCCTCAGGCCGCAGCCCGTCCCATCCCTGAAAACATTAAATTCTATTAGAAGTTTGTTCCTAAGTCCTCTCTCTCTTTTTGGTGGTTTATTCATGGGGAAGAGGGTCCACTGAGGGGAGAACCCCCAAAGCACCCCCTTTTGAAGCTGCCCAGGCCTGGTATCTCTTAGGCTTTGCAGTTTACACAGGAAGTATCCGCGTGGCAACACACACCAGGGTGAGTACACAGGACCCTTCTTTCCTCTACCACTTCCATTTTTTTTTTAAGTTGGTGTTTCCAGTTGGGGTGCAAAGACTCAGTAGAAACCATGAAGGCAACTTCCTGGGTCCGAGCGCCGGAAGCGGTAAGTTAGGAACTGTTTCTTCCCCGACGTCGGGAGGAAGCCCTGCTGTCCTGCCCCCGCTGCACCCTAAGACATGCAATAGTGGTATCAGGAATGCTGATAGCAGGCAGGCTGCCAGGCGACAGCATCTTAGCAGGCTGGAATGATGGCTTCAAACCGACACAACTAAACTGAGTGGAGGTGAATGTGAAGTCTCGCACTTAACGGTCAAAAACTCAACGGCACTGTTACCCGTCGTCAGTGGCAAAAGGCAGGTCAGGGACTGGCCTGAAAGAGCAGCGTTTATTGAGCATATGTTTTATATACATCACCCCAGTGAGAACCGTGTGGCGCCATTAACACCTGAACCACCAAACAGGACACTTGCCCGAGGACACTGGCTCCAGCGACGGGGTCGGGAGTCGCATTGGGCCTGCCTGCCCCCAGCCTGTGCTCCCCCCACCAGCCTGCTTTCCCCTCCAGGGGCAGCCCGAGGGGGCGGCCTGAACAGGGCTCCTTGTTTCTCCTTGGCCCTGTGATCCCAGAGGCCCTGCGGGGAGACCACCACCTCCAGGGGAGTCTGCTGCAGCACCCCTGCCCGGATCCTGCTGTGGGCCGCCGTCACCCCTCACCTTTGTGTTCACCGTCTTCCAGCAGCGTCAACAGCCCCTGGGAGTTTATTGGAAAGGCGAATTCTTGGGCCCCATCCCAGCCCCAAGCGTTGGAAGCTCTGGAGGTGGGGCAAAGCCCTCTGGGTTTTAACAAGGCCTCCAGGTGATTCGGATACAAGCTCAAGTTTGAGAACCACCCCTTTAGGGTAAACCAGACACTTTCAAGGACCTGGGATCCCACCATGTGAGGTCGTACCTATCCGTAACCCCACCTGTAGAGTCCGCGTGCAGTCAGAGGAACAGAACCAGCGGAAGGGAGATGCAGATGGGCATCCGCGGCTTCGCTCGGGATTGGACCCCAGGCAGGGAGGCCGCCAGCTGAGCAGTCTCTGCACACGTGTCGTCTTCCCACTGATGCTGGAGCTTGAAGCCCAAGGACGGGGAGTGGTTGGGAAAGAAATATGGACGTAAAGTGGGGGAGATGGAGGGTGAATCAGAATCCACACTCGCAAGCTGGGCCCATGAGGATGGACAGAAACCCGTGGTCGTTCTTGCGGCCTCCAAGCCAGGAGGGGTGGGCGTCTGTAGAAGCTGGACCTGGATCACGGAGCTGAGCACCCACACTTGGCCCAGGAGCCGGAGGTGCTGCAAGAGGGTCCAGGGAGGGAGGAACAGCTGGGGCCACGGCCTCCCACGGATGAGGGGAGTGGGCAGTGCAGGGACAGCAGGTGGGAGCCTCCGCCTCTGCCCTCAAGCCTCTCACTGGAGCCTCTGTGACCCCTGCTCCTTAGAAGCACCCCGGAAAAGGAATTCTGGGGAACACAGCACAGCCTGGCCAAGCTGCCACGTCCCCAGACCTCCACACGACCATCATCTGCTTCACAGGTGAGGGAAAGGGGAGGGGAGTGGGGCTGGCTGTCCCCTGCCCAAGGGACTTCTCTCTGGAAGGGGTTGGAATGTAACGGAGCAAGGGCTCCTGTGCTGGCAGCGCAGAGAGCCAAGCTCTGACAGCGGGTGTTTGCAGCAAAGTCAGGGTTTATTTGCAGGACGCCAAGCAAAGAGAAAGGGCAACTCATGCTCAGAAAACCCAAACGCCCGATGGCTTTCAGGCAAGGGTTTTTAAAGACAGTGTGAGGAAATGTAATGCTGGACACTATAAAACTCTTAGAGGAAAACATAGGAAGAACACTCTTTGACATAAACCACAGCAAGATCTTTTTTTTTTTTTTTTTTTTTTTTGCAGTATGCGGGCCTCTTGCTGTTGTGGCCTCTCCCGTTGCGGAGCACAGGCTCCGGACGCGCAGGCTCAGCGGCCATGGCTCACGGGCTCAGCCGCTCCGCGGCATGTGGGATCTTCCCGGACCAGGGCATGAACCCGTGTCCCCTGCATCGGCAGGCGGACTCTCAACCACTGCGCCACCAGGGAGGCTCCCCCTTTTCTTTGATCCTCCTCAATCCTGGGAGGAACAGGGGCAGGACAAGAAAGGGAATAAAGATTTGGATAGAGAGGTTGATCGTAAACTTGCCAGGGGAGCTCAGTTTTCGGGGGGACTGGGTTTCAGGAGGGCAGAGGTCATCCCGCAAACCCAGGAGGGCGAGTTCTGGGGGTGGTGCTGAGAGGGGGATGGGTAGAGTCTCTCACTGGAGAGAGATGTCTGGGCCTCCAGAACCAGGGTTGGGGGTGAAGGATATGGCTCTAATACAGCTTCCCCTCACCTTTGAGCCTCCTGGGCTGTTTCCTGGGAGGCAGGAAAGGGCGCAGGACAGATGGTTATGCTGACCCCCATGCACACAGCCCCACCGTGTTCTGCTGTATCTGTGAGGTGTTGTTTGAGAACTTCAGCCTCTAAGGGCTAAACGCACTTCCGGGGAGGCCTTGGGGTGGTGGGCGGCCCAGCCCTTCCCCAGGCCCCTCCCTCCCTCCCTCCCTCTTTCCCGGCCTTGGAGCGTCAAGTTTCCCCGAAGTGAGGAATTGTGCACAGTCACACTCAGGATCCCTGTGATCACACACAGGCTTACCCTGACCCACACGGCTTTACACGTGTGTGCGTACCTCACTCGGAGACTCCTTGCATTTTTCAGGTTTCCAAAGGGGCCCAGCCCGGGAGCAGAAGAAATTCTGTGGGTCTAGGCAGATTTCTTGATTACAAGTGAAGCCACAGATCCACAGACTCATTCCCAAGCCCACAGAAAGGGGCAGAGCCACTCCAGGAGGGCCAGCGATTCTCCCAGGCCTGAGCGAGAGGGCTTCCCCTTGGATGGGGGGACAGGCAGGGGTCACGGACAGACCCTCACGCCTCTCCCCCAGCCCCTCAGCCTATCCACCCCGGGCCCTGGACCCACAGAAAGAAGCCCAAGGCCGCCCACTCAAGAGGGATTGGGGCTCCCAGATGCAGGAGTGTTTCAAGAAAAAAAAAAAAGATGGAGTTAAGATGATTGGAGTTCTGTCAGCAAGAAAAGACACCAGCTCATTAAAGCAGAAATAACTGATTGGTTCCAGAAATGAATGGTTCTCATCAGCACAGGCAGGAAGTAGGGTTCCGGGCGTTTTATGGGTAACGGGAGGCAAGAGGAGGGAAGACCTTCAGGGACTTACTCTCAACGCTGTTAGTGCTTCCTGATTGGGGGCGGGGGGGTGGGAAGGAAAAAGGAGGAATAGGGCCTCGAGGCGTGAAGGAGCCCAGCCTGCCAGCAACCAGGTAGGAGGACATCTCCATGTCTGTCACTTACGCCACACGCGCAGTCCCCAAACAGCAGTCAGTGTCCCAAAGCTGCAGGTGAGGAAGTGGCTTAGGACAAAGAGCTGCTTTCGGAGTGGCATCCGTGTCTCTGGAGTAGTTGAAGAGTTCATGCTTCTGTAGGATTAGCTGTTGGTCCCTGGGATCACACCGCTTTCTCAGACTCCAGGCTGGGATCCCACATCTTACATCCAAGGCTTTTGGGCAGCTTGTGGGGGCCTGGAACCTTCCTCCTGTCATTTCAAGCCAGCTTAGGGCTCATCCCTCAGGCACCTCTGGTCTGAAACTTTCGATCCAGTGATATCTATCAGAAGTGTCCACAGCAGGGTGTGGAAGGCAAGCAGAATCCCAGGAGGCCCCAGGCAGCTCCTTCCCCTGGGAGATGAGCCCTCCCTGACAGCCGTGGGCCTCACCTCCACTCTCCTCACCTGCCCCGACACTGCCCCCTAGCTTTAACTCTTTGAAACTTTGAACTCTTTGAAATCGAGAAATCTCCCACCGCAAACCACAGAGTTGGGGATGGTAAGAGCCAGGCTCAGAGCTTGAGGATTCCACCTTCCGGGGAGGCAAAGAACCATTTCAGGAATTTTAGGAGGAAACAGGCTGGATCTAGAAACATCCAACAGAAGGAAAGCCAGCTGCACGGTGACGCAAAACTGATCGTATTAGTTTTCCATTCTGCGTGACAGATTGCCACAAACTCAGAGACCTAAACCAACACCCACTGCCTGTCTCACAGTTGTGGGTCAGAAGTCCCCGTGGACTCCACTGGGGACTGAAATCAGGGCTGAAATCAACATGTGGGATGGCCTGGGCTCTTGTCTGGGGAGTTTAGGGGACAGTCCACTTCCCAGCTCGTCCAGGGTTGTTGGCAGGATTCCTCTCAGCTGGGGCTCTGAGGTCCCCAATTCCTTGCTGACTGCCAGCCCGGAGCCACTCTCTGCTCCTAGAGGCCACCTGCCTTCCTTGTCGTGTGTGATGTCCTCCATCTTCAAAGCCAGCAATGGAGTCATTGTCACTCTTCAGATCCCTCTGACTTTCTCTTCCAATACCATCCAGAGAAAACTCTCTGCTTTTAAAGGACTCAGGTAATAAGTTTAGGCCCATCTCCCTTTTGCCATATAATGAGAGAAACACGAGGGTGTGAAGCTCATGCAGGCCATCTTAGAACTGTACGTACCCTACTGATCAAGAAAGGATGTGGATGGGTGTGGAATGTCTAGCATGGCGACCATCGTTAATGCTGTAGTGCAGGGCTTCCCTTGTGATGCAGTGGTTAAGAATCCGCCTGCCAATGCTAGGGGACACGGGTTCGAGCCCTGGTCCGGGAAGATCCCACATGCCGCAGAGCAACTGGCCCCGTGCGTCACGGCTACTGGGCCTGGGCTCTGGAGCCGGCGAGGCACAACTACTGAAGCGCAAGCACCTAGAGCCCGTGCTCCGCAACGGGAGAAACCGCTGCAATGAGAAGCCCACGTACCACAACGAGGAGGGGCCCCTGCTCGCCACAACTGGAGAGGGCCGCGTGCATCAGCGAAGACCCAGTGCAGCCAAAAATAAACAAATTTATTAAAAAAAAATACTGTAGTGCATATTTGACAGTTGTTAAGAGTGTAGATCTTAAAAGTTCTCATCACAAGAGGAAAATGTTGTAACTGTGTGGTAACAGATGTCACCTGGATGCAGTGTGATGATGTTGCGGTATATACGAATAGCAAGTCATGTGGCACACCTGGAACTAATACAATGTTGTATGTCAGTTATACCTCAATTGAAAAAAAAAAAGATGTCAAGACAGCTTGAAGAGGGAGACGAGGAGAAGGCTAGGAGGGACTGTGACAGGGGTGGTCCAAGGCCAAGATGAGGCGTGGATGGAAAGGAACCTTCCAGATGTGCAGCTGACCTCACATTTACTCGTGATAGTTTCCTCAAGACAGGGTTCTCCTGGGGCTGTTAACCGTCCAGGGAGGCAATAAGTGGGCTTTAGCCAGTCTGGGAGTCTCCTGATGTTTTATGAAACTTTTATATACATGCACATATGGATTTTTCATGAGTGAGGGGGTGGGGTGGGGGCAGGAGGAGGTCCATGTCTTTCAGTAGTTTCTCCCAAGAATCTTAACCCAATGAGGTTAGGAACTACTGCCTTTCTTTCTTTCTTTTTTTAAATTAACAGCCTTATTGAGGTATAATTTATATACCATACAATTTATTAATTTAAAATGTGCAATTCAGTGGTTTATAGTATATTGACAGAGTCGTGTAATCAACACAATCAATATGAGAACATTTTCATCACCCCGCCCCCCAAAAAACCTCATACCCATTAGTAGTCATTCCTGTTTCCTCCCAAACCCCCAGCCCTACCCAACCACTAATCTACTTTCTCTGGATTAATCGCTTATTCTGGACATTTCTTTTTTTTTTTTAATTTAAAAAAGTTTTTATTTTAATTCTTATTTTTTTTGTTTTTGGCTGTGTTCAGTCGTCGTTGCTGCACGTGGGCTTTCTCTAGTTGCGGTGAGCGGGGACTACCTTTTTGTTGTGGTGCGTGGGCTTCTCATCGTGGTGGCTTCTCTTGTTGAGGAGCAGCACAGCTCTAGGCACATGGGCTTCAGTTGCGGCACTCAGGCTCAGTAGTTGTGGCTTGCGGGCTCTGGAGCGCAGGCTCAGTAGTTGTGGCGCATAGGCTCCGTTGCTCCGAGGCATGTGGGATCTTCCCGGGCCAGGGATGGAACCCGTGTCCCCTGCATTGGCAGGCGGATTCTTAACCACTGTGCCACCAGGCAAGTCCCTGGACATTTCTTATAAATGGAATCATACAATATGTTGTCTTTTGTGTGGCTTTGTTCACTTAGCATGTCTTCAGCGTTCATCCGTGTTGTAGCGTGTATCAGTACATCATTGCTTTTTTAATGGCTAAACAATATTCCATTGAATGGATTTACCACATTTTATAAATCCAGTCAGCATTTGATGGACATTTGGGTTTTTTCTACCTTTTGGCTATTATGAATAAGGCTGCTATGAACATTTTTATACAAGGTTTTCTGTAGATGTAGGTGTTTGTTTCACTTAGGTATATACGTATATATATATATATTTAGGAGTGGAATTGTTGGTTCATGTGGTAACTCTGTTTAACCTTTTGAGGAACTGCTACACTGCCTGGAACTACTGCATTTTGAAATACTCTGGGAGCACTTTCATTTCAGGGATTAATGGCAGATTAGCAAAAAGGAAGGCCAGCTGGCAGGGAAGAGTCAGATAGAAAAGTAGGATTTGATGAAGTCATGGTCTAGGGACAGTTCAAGATTGATGACTGTAATATCCAATTACAGGCTGCCTGGACCCAAGGGAAGGAGGCTGAACCATGAATTAGAGAGCAGGCAGCTGTCCCAGCCTTAACCATAATTCACTTATAGCCCCCCTCCTCCCCCGTGTGCCCTTGCCCCTCCCGCCCACCCTTCCCATCCGCCACCCTCACACCTGGGCATCAGCACCCTTCTGTCAGTCAACAAATAGTGGTATAATTGGGTGCCTCCTATGTGCCCAGCACTGGTGGGGGGGTGGGCAGAGGGGCCAGATTAGCAAACAATTGATATGGTTCCTGAATCCTGGAGCTTGTGGTCTTTTGGCAAAGAGAGACAGTAAACCAATATTTATAAATAACTGAATAATTAGCACTGCAAGCCTGTCGGGAAATGCTGAGATCATATAAGGGGATGGAGGTGGGAACCAACCGAGTCTTTCTGAGGAAACTGTAATGTTTATGGAGAGACTTAGACAATGAATAGGTGTTTTTCTGAGCCAGACAGTGGTGAGGAGAAGGAGAGAGGAGGGTAAGGCTGTCCTAACACAAAACGGGGGGCCTGTGGGTCTGGAAGAGATGGCGCAGAAGGCCAGCGTCACGGGAACAGAGGGAGTAAGGGGAGGAGGTGGGCTAGAGCATGCAGGGCCTTTTGGGTGGGCCTGTCCAAGGATCTTGTGTTTTATTCTAAGGGAACTGAAGAGCACTAGAAGATTTTACTGAAGAAAAAAAGCAAAGGCTAAGAGACCAAAGGTTGGGCTCTGAGTAGAAGTTTATTTGGTTTTTGTTTTACAGTGACAAGCTTAGGAAGTCAATGGGGCCCCTCCCCGCCCCAGGAGCCGGGGTTGTGGGGGGGATGAGGTGTGGGGGAAGAGAAAGGGAGTAGATCTTTAAATCTGAAAAACAGAACAAAACAAAACTCAAAACCCTCTCTGTCCTGTGCTAGGAAGGTAAGTCTCTGAGTGCTGCCGGTGAAATCTGGGCTTGATCAGGTGGGCGCAAGGCCCCCCGAGGGGAGATCCTTCCTTGGGGGCTGTCCCACTGTTTGATGCAAGGCAGGGTGCCCGACTTGGGGTGACGGCATGCAGTTGTCTTAGAAGCCAGACCTGCACTGCTGTCAGCAGGCTACACAGCATGTCAGGGTCGAGCCAGGGAGGAGCATGGCAACACTTGTCCTTGGAAGAGATGGCTTTGGCTACTGTATGGAGAATGGATTAAACAGGGTGCCCGAGAGGAGGGAGGCCAGAGCACCTTCAGGGAGACCACCTCGCTAAAGGATATTTTTTTAGGTAGAATTATAACTTCCGTATAAATATAAAATGGACACGTCTTAAAGATTTTACCGAACTCATCAAGGGAGTGAACCAGTGTGACATAGACCCAGTTCAAAGGAGAGTCCAAAGAACAGACGGTCCAGAGAGACAATCTGGTATGCTGAAGTTAAGTTGCTAATAGATGTAAAAATGATCTCCGCCACAGGGCAGCAGTCAACTGCATCTTCCCTGTACAAAATTCATTTGAATTTCTATGAGCAGAAATCGTTCGCATCACCTCTGTAAGTTTCCTGTCTCTACAGAGTTGCAAACTGGAAAAGAAAAAAGAAGAGAAAGGTCAAACTCCTCTAGAATCAGATAACTCTGGAAGGGTCCTCTAGAGACAGCACTGAAAGGAAACATAGTAATATTTTTGCCTATTTCAAAGCATCTCACAAATTTCCCAGGCCAGTTTGGAGCTGCTGCAGTGGTCCATGCAAACCTGGACCTAGGCAGAGGAACAGTGTGTGTGGAACATATCCAAGTGGTGTGCTGTGGTTGAATGGGGGTGGTGAGGGTCCCCAGATCTCCCTCCCTCCTGCCTGCAGAACCCGGGACACCCCAGGAAGCCTGGGACTCTTCAGAATCCAGTTTGAAAACTTGGGCCTTGGTATTTCCTAGGTTCCTGCCTGTTGAGCATTTTGGGCTTTCTAGTTCCCCAGGTCTTACTCTGAATTTTTTATGTATATTTAAGTACCACCTCCTGCTTGCATTTAGAGATCTTAAAACATTAAAGAGAAATTGTGCAGTTTTGATGAGGCAATCCAGCATAG
This sequence comes from Leucopleurus acutus, assembly GCF_964270905.1. Taxonomy (NCBI): domain Eukaryota; kingdom Metazoa; phylum Chordata; class Mammalia; order Artiodactyla; family Delphinidae; genus Leucopleurus; species Leucopleurus acutus. The sequence continues at coordinate 52,858,154 of NC_139161.1, read as the reverse complement.
TGCTTTTAAACGCAGACTCTTGGAATCAAAACTCTGTACTCTGTCACCTTAGGCACATCTCTTAATCTTTCTGTGCCTCTGTTTCTTCACTTGTAAAATGGAGACCATAGCAGCTCCTAGGGTTGCTTTGAGGAGTAAATCAATGAATATATGTACATCATTTAGTACAGAACCTGAGGCATGGGAAGTATTAAGGATTTCCTATCATTGTGATTCTGAGACGGTCCTGGGACCTGGGACGCTTTGCTGCAGGGCTGCAGTACTTGCACCTGGACACACCTGTCCTCCAGCAACCAAATATAAAGAAACTATATGGGACTAAAAATAACTGCATGCATGCACAGGTGGGGCAAAATTATGGACAAAAGATACAGAGACCAAAAAACCCAACTGCCACTTTTGAAAAACCGGAGCAAAAGCAGGGTACTTTGCATGTCCCTTGCACACACCACCACCTAAGCGGTGGGCAAAACACCTAAACCACCCCTCTGGCCTGACCCTGGACACACCCCTGCCCTCACCCCATATAAGAAACAAGCTTGCCCCCCTCTACTCAGGGAGCGGAACAAGCAAGGGAACCTGTTGTTTGTTCTAGCTTCCCCTCGCTGCAGCAGGGGCCCCAATAAAGCCTTGCCTGAATTTCTTGTCTGACCTCTAGTCGATTTCTGTTGCTTGGGGAAGGCCAGGAACCCTAGTCATTATCAATTCTCGTGGTTGAACGAATCCACAAGCCATCATCCTGCTTCACTCTGCTCACGAGAAGCCCGGTGGTTGGGATCACGATGCCAAGCGTCTCATCAGAATTGTGATCCTTAACTAACCAACAAGACTCAGAAGTGAATACACAGACAGGTAGCAAGATTCAGCTGTATAAACAAATAGCAGATGGGTGAGAATCTTCGACATCATCATCATCATCAAATATTTATTGAATGCCTGCGAAACCCAATGTGACATGGAAGGCATCGGAGAAGGGATGCTGGAGACCGTGGATGCCCACCTAACCACACCACCCAAGCCATCCTTGAAAAAGAATCACAGAAAACTTGGAGGTAACTCCTCGTAGCCTTTTCCTTCCTGAGGCACAGCAGATGTGATGGACAGAGAGGTTAAGGGCTGTTCTCACGCTGAATTTTTGCCCCGTCTTCTCTTCTCCCAGAGAATGCTTTCTCAGGCTCCTGTCAGCCCCCTAATCACAGAGAGCTGAGGACCAGTTAGAGGAAGGTCTGTGTACAACCCCTCGTCTATGGGAGCTCCCAGCAGAGTTAAATATATTGATAAGACTCATTATTACAACAGATCGGGTATAACATTTACAAAGAGTATTCTTTGATACCCTGCTTTTCTAAGAGATGGAGCGACTTCCCCTCCCTTTGAGTGTGGGCTGGACTGAGCAACTCTCTTCTGAAGAATAGAATATGGCAGAAGTGAAGGTGTATGATCTCTAAGACCAGGTCAGAAAAAGCATTGTGGCTTCCTCCTTTCGCTCTCTCCCTGGGTGCATTCAGTCTGAGGGAAGCCAACCACCATGCCATGAGGACACTCACGCAGCCCTGTGGAGCCTTCCACCTGGTGAAGAACTGAGGCCTCCCACCAACAGCCATGAGGTTGGATCTTGGAAATGGATCCTCCTACCTCAGATAAGCCATCAGATGCCTGCAGCCCTGGTCAATAGCTTGACTGCACTTCATGATAGACCCAGAGCCAGAATCACCCAGTGAAGCTGCTCCCAGATTTTTGACCCTCAGAAATCATGTGAGATAATGATATTATTGGGGTTTTTTGGTTGGGGTTTTTTCACCTCACTTTCTCAGCCCTTTCTTGACTGACACCCTAATCTAAAGTAGCCACTCAGTCACTCTCAAATATATAAGCCCATTGTACTTTTTATGTAATTTTAAATTAATTACTACTTGGGAATTCCCTGGCGGTCCAGTGGTTAGGACTCCGTGCTCTCACTGCCAAGGGCACAGGTTTGATCCCTGGTCAGGGAACTAAGATCCGACAAGCGGCAGGGCGTGGCCAAAAAAAAATAATTACTGCTTAATTTTCTTATTTGCTCATTGTTTAAATAACTTCACTATAAGCTCCATGAGAGCTGGCATAGTTTCTGTCTTATTCAGAGATGTGTCTTCATTGCCTAGTTAGTGCCTGCTACATAGGAAGTGCTCATTAAGTGTTTGTCGGGTGAGTAAAGTATATATTGAAGTATATAATGAAGTATATATTCTTTAATGGAAGGACCTATGTTGATCTTTGGATCTCTGTAGTTCTGAACATAGCAGCTTGAACGTGATCGGAGCTCAACTCACATTAGTGACTGAATTAATATACTTTATAAGACAGTAAAGAAGTGAAAAATGAATAGAATGTATGTGATATTATTGCTTTATGCCCCTAAATTTGAGGTAACTTATCACTCGGTAATAGATAACTATTGCAGATAGCTAGGGTTTTTGCTTTTTTGCCTAATCATTTGAAAATAAGTTGCAAACATGACTCTTCAGCTCTAAATATTTTAGCAAGTTTCTTAGAAGAACAGTGACGCCCAAGAATTTTATTTTGATTTATTAGGAATTGTCACATCCGTAAATTTGAATATCGATGAAATGATTTCTAATATACAGTTCATACATTTCTCCAATTGTCCAGTATATCCCAGTGGCCTCCCACTTCATACAGAGTAAAAGCCAATCCTTATCAAGGCCACGAGGCCCTCCGTGATCAGCTCCGCCCACCCCTGTCATCTCTCTGACCTCATCTCCTCCCCTCCCCCTTGCTCACTCCTCTCCAGCCTCACCAGCCTCCTCCGCGTTCCTCCCACATCACGGCCTTTTGCACTAGCTGTTCCCTGGGTGCAGAATTCGCTCTCACCTCCTTAAAGTCTTAGCTCAAAGGGCTCGGATGTCTCTTCCTCCGTGGGGTCTACCATGGGTACCCATTAGGAAATTGCAGTCCCCACCCCTGGCACGCCCATTCCGTTGCCCTGCAGATTTTTCTCCATAAACATTCCACCTTCTAGCATACTGCATAATTCACTTGTTGACTTTGTGTGACATCCGCCTCCCCTATTAGAATGTCAGCTCCACGGGGGCAGGGGTTGTCATCTGCGGTCACGGCAGTATCCCCACTGCCTAGAGTGATGCCTGGCACAAACGCCAGTGGAGCTGGTACACCCGTCAATGGATGTTTGCAGGATGAATGAATGAACGGAGGAGTGAACTGAGAGAAATGCCTCCCGTGGACACTGGCGAAGGGGACATTGGCGAAGGGGATCCAAAGATCAACACAGGTCCTTCCATTAAAGAATATATAATGAACTGAACACCTGCTGGGGAAGTCGGCCACATTTGGGGCAGAGTCAGCAAAATGAGGGTGAGCCTTGCTAGCCAGAGAGGGACCCTGTGGCGGATTACCTGTGTTCTGGGTTACATCCGGCATCTCAGAACATCCCTCTTATCTCAGGACATTTCTATACTCTCCTTTAAGAAAGAGTGAATAATACTAATAACTGCTGGCCTGTCATATTGAAAGCTTACCATGTACCAGTCATGATGTCAAACACTTCAAACCCAGTGTCTCATTTAAGCCTCCCAACGATCCTACAAGGCACGTGTTACCATAAATCTCATTTTCTAGACGAAGATGATTCAGAGGTTTCACTGACTTTTAAAATTAATGTTGGATTTATTGGAATTACAATTCACAAACCCTAGTTCTTCCTTAAGCTTCAGCTTACAAATCTTACTGTCATTTGTGGCCAACATATTTTCACAGTCACTTTTATAAAGATGTGGACTGTTTGATTCCAGTTTCAAAGTTAAACTCCCTTAAACATTTTAAATAGCATTTAAACATTTATTGTGTTCGGTTTCCTTTTTTGTACTTTAGTGGTCTGACTTAACAAACAGAACCTTTCCAAGTATTTAAATTTCAATTATTCTTCCAATCAATTCAACTTATAAATATGGTGAACTTTGAGTTCTCTTAAATGTTCCCATACTCTAAGTTCAAAGAGTTTTCAGTTTAAAATTATAAATCGGAATCAGTTCCATTCCTACTGATTTTCCATTGGAAATTCAAGATTTTTACTCTAAATAGGCCAAGTCCTATTGAACTATAAATACGTAAATATCAAATGTGCACAGATTCTTTTACATAAAACCATTAATATCATGATTTGGGTTCCCTTAAACTTTCTATACTTAATTTTAAATCTATAAAGATGCCCACTCAGCAAGGAAACTGTAATAATTTCACATCGTTTTGGGGGTTGCCTTCTCGACTCTTCTGAGATGACAGAGCATCTTCTCTGCCCTGTCATTGCTGTGTCAGTGACCCCATAATTCAGAGGAGGTACCACATGGCCTAGGACACCTAGATTTAAATGACATGTTATACCCCGACCAGGAAACTCTACTGCCTGATTTGATTTTGCACCTTTGGCTTTTAAGATTAGTCAAGCCATTTTTTTTTTTTTTATATTTGAAGTGGGCCTCTCCCGTTGTGGAGCACAGGCTCCGGGCGCGCAGGCTCAGCGGCCATGGCTCATGGGCCCAGCCGCTCCGCGGCATGTGGGATCTTCCCAGACCGGGGCACGAACCCGTGTCCACTGCATCGGCAGGCAGACTCTCAACCACTGCGCCACCAGGGAAACCCTCAAGCCATTTTTTATCTAAAGCTAAAGAGCTTCAAACCAGATGGAATCCTGCATTCTTTCATATTCTATTGTCTCTTTGGACCGTGCAAACGTTAGAGATATTAAACTGATATCTGATTGAATTATGGCCTAGGAATCAGCTATTTTCCATCTAGAAGTGGAACCCCAGGCATCCGTCAACAATGGGAATGGACTCGAGGGGTTATCAGTTCCTTGCCAGGTCTGTGACATCACACCCTGTGCTTCCACACCTGCGAGGGCAGCCAGCTCTCAGGGCAGGAAATAGGGAGACTTCCTCCAGGGGCCCTATGTTGGATTCTCTCCTGCCGTAAAGGTTAAAGTTCACACATGAGACTAGAAGACAGAAGCAGCAGAATTGCTGCTAGACGCACTCCTCTGGAGGAAGCACAGAGGTGCCTGAGTCCTGCTTTACTCATCTCTTTATAAATCACAATAAGCCTGGTGAGGCTAATAAGGCAGGTGGCATTGTTCCCATGCTTCACTCATTCATTCAACAAACATTTATTGCCCATGGGTTACGGGCGAGGTCATTGCCTTTGAGGTGCTCACAGGCTATAAGGGAGCCCACCAGCCAGAGCTCAGGGCTGAATGAAATTTACAGTTTGGGAAGTGCAGGGGGGCCCAGGGGAGGGAGAGTAATGTCCTTCAGGTGGAGGACATCAGGGAAGGCTTATGAAGGAGGGGGCATTTGACATTCATCTGTGTTTACTGGGTACCCACTGTATGCCAGGCACTATTGGGAGAAGGGTTTGGGGATGAGTAGGAAAAAAGTAAACAGTGTAATTTCAGGTTCTGGGGAGCCGTCGTTTGTTGAGCGCTTACAATGTACTGACACTAAGTGCTTTGCCTAGGTGGACTTGTTTAATCCTCCTGGCCCTTCTGTGAGGCAGGAAAACATTAATATCCCCATTTTGTCAGTGAGGAGACTGTTTCACTTATCTGTGGCTGCATAGCAGTCCACCCCAGATGTAGTGGTTGAGAAGAGCCATCGTGTTCTTGCGTCACGAGCCGGTGGGTCAGGAGTTCAGGCAGGGCTCAGCAGGGGCAGCTCGCTCCTCTCTGCTCCACTGTGTTAGCCGGGCTTGTGGCTGTGGCTGCAGGATCCAGATGGCCTTGTCCCTTGTTTGGAGTGTCAGGCAGCCCATCAGCTGGGGCACTCTAATTGTCCTGTACGTGACCCCTCTCTCCAACAGGGTGGCCGGGACTTCTTTACTCTTCTTCCCAGAGTGCAAACACAGAAGCTGCAAGTGACACTGCACCATGGCCACCGCATTCAGCTGGTCCACAAATGTCACAGAGCCAGCCCAGGTTCAAGTGGAAGGGAAACTGACATGGGGGGAGAGGCGAAGTCACAATGCAAAGGGCACGCAGGATGGAAGGGATCCCTGTGGCTGTCTTTGGAAACAATCTCATGCAGACACGGGTTTAAATAACTTGCGCGTGGTCATACAGCTAACAGTTAGGCTGTGGGGGTCAGTAGGGTAAAGGTCAGACACGCAGAAATATGGAGGACGTCTCAGATAAAATGATGCTGTGAGCGAGGGCCCAGAGTCATGAAAACCTGGAGAGTCATTGCTCTGTTTGCCGGAAGAAGTAGGTAGACAAGAATGAAGCGATATAGGGAATTCCCTGGCGGTCCAGTGGTTAGGACTCGGCACTTTCACTTCTGTGGCCCGAGTTCAGTCCCTGGTTGGGGAGCTAAGATCCTGCAAGCCTCGCGGCACGGCCGATAAAAAAAAACTGAAGCCGTGTGTGTGTGCGTGTGTGCGCGCGCGTGTGTGTGTAAAGTGGAATATTCCTCAGCCATAAAAAAGAATGAAATCATGCCATTTGCAGCAACATGGATGGATCTAGAGATTACCATACTAAGTGAAGTCAGTCAGACAAAGACAAATATCATATGATATCACTTATCTGTGGAACTAAAAGAATTATACAAATGAACTTATATACAAAGCAGAAATAGATCACAGACATAGAAGACAAACTTATGGGGAATTCCCTGGCAGTCCAGTGGTTAGGACTCCACACTTTCACTGCCGTGGGCCCGCAGGAAAACTAAGATTCCTGCGAGCCTCTCGGCCAAAAAAAAAAGAACAAAAAAAGAGGCAACAAATTTAGGGTTACCAAAGGGGAAAGGAGTGGGGAGGGATAAATTACGAGGTTGGGATTAACGTATATACACTGCTGTATGTAAAATAGATAACCAACAAGGACCTACTATATAGCGTGGGGAGTTATATTCAATATTTTGTAATGACCTACAAGGGGAAAGAATCTGAAAAAGAATATATATATTCTGAATCACTTTGCTGTACACCTGAAGCTAGCACAACATTGTAAATCAACTATGCTTCAATAAAAAGAATTTTTTTTTACATAAAAGAATGAAGGACTTCCCTGGTGGCGCAGTGGTTAAGAATCCGCCTGCCAATGCAGGGGACACAGGTTTGAGCCCTTGTCCGGGAAGATCCCACTTGCCGCGGAGCAACTAAGCCCGTGAGCCACAACTACTGAGCCCGTGTGCTACAACTACTGAAGCCCGCGTGCCTGGAGCCCGTGTTCCTCAACAAGAGAAGCCACCACGATGAGAAGCCCGCGCACCACAACGAAGAGTAGCCCCCGCTCTCCATAACTAGAGAAAGCCTGCACGCAGCAACGAAGACCCAACACAGCCAAAATAAATAAATAAATAAATTGATTAAAAAATAAAATAAAATTGGTTATGATGATACATGTTAAAAAATAAATAAGTAAATAAAAGAATGAAGCCAAAAAACGTGGGCTGGGGCCAGACCGTGGCTGACCTTGAACACCAGGCTGAACTGTTTGGACTTGACTCTGTAGGCCGTGGGCAGCTATGGAAAGGTCCGGAGCAGGAGAGTGACTTGATCAGTAGGGAGACTAAGCCGGCCCTGCGTCCCCATGTGCGGGATGCATGCAGGCAGCCGGATAAGGGAGGAGGCTCCTGCCGGTGATGAAGACCCGACCCGGAGAGCACGCATGCGAGCAGAGGGCTGGGTCTGACAGCAGGAAACCCCACAGGGGCGCATCTGACACAACTTGGCATCTTGACATTTTACAGATGAGGAAACTGGCTCTGAGGGGTTAACACGCTCCAGGATCTCCTAGCAAAGCAGAAGGCAGAGGCGGAAGGTAAGAGGTCTGTGGGCAAAAGAATAAGAGGAGGGTGTGGCCTGGGATGAGGTCTAGGTCTTTGGACCCCTCGCCCATTAGAGCACAGCGGGAGTGTTCGTGGTGGGGGCCCGAAAAGTAGGGGCTCCGGTGACTTCTCTGTAGGGCACGTGGGCATCCGCGACGCGTGGTGTCAGTGCCTCGAATCGTCCAATGAGGAGATGACTTGGCTTGAACCAACAGAAAGAGCCCGCGCTGGTGGGGAACCCGCCCTCTTCCCAGGGCCAGGAGCCCACTCATGGGGAGCGAGGCCTGGTCCACTGGGTCCAGTGGGGGCTGCTGTGCACGGGGAAACAGAGGCTAGAATTGCCATCTCCACGCACACCCTGAGTTGCGTCGAGGCTCTTTCTGAGTCGTACATCTTTAAGAAAGCAGCAGGGAAAAAGGAAGAGGGGACACGATATGCAGTTCTTTCAAAGCTCTTAGTTTTCAAAGGCACTGAGGTTTTTTTTTTTTTAAACAGAGCCTGGTTGATCTCATTCTTAGCATCTCTGGCTGAAAGGGGCCTCCCCGCCCCCTCTGTGCTGGTTGCTCCCTGGGATTTGTATCTTTTCTTCTGACATACTTCATGCAGGGAGAACTCATTTTGGCTTCCTCAAAAATTGGACGCTAAATTTAGAACTGGCCTCAAAACTTCTGGTCTTTGAGCTCAGCTTGTCTGGCTCAGCCCAGCCCGCCACAGCCGTCTCTTATCACCATGAATGTTGTTCCTATTTGGTTCTCCAGTTGTCTTAGAAACGTGAGTTGGTATGATCGGTCACGGCCAAGAAAGGGGAGCCAGAGCCCACCGGTCTGTCCGGGTAGGACGCTGTCTCTGCTCTTCCCTTGTAAATAATGTTCTCCCCGAGCAGAAAATATTTGCCCCTCATTTATGAGAGCCGGGCCCCTTGGGCCCATTCCAAATTCCTCTGGTTTCCCTTCCATCTGTTGCAAGTTCCTTCCCTAACTTCTCCTCCCTGGAACCACCAGAAAGGGGAGGAAGCAGGCCTTCGTTTGTGCCTGGGCCCATCTGCTTGCCATCTGGACTCAGGCCTATTAACCCCTGACCTTCAGCCATAATCCCTCCTCTCAGCTCCTTCTATGAATTCACTTTGGGAGAAAGAGCCCAGAGCTGAGGGGCCTCCCATTCCCCGCGAGCGGTCCTTTACGTGCCCAGTTCTCACGAAGGAGACGTCATCTCCCTTGGAGCCTAACGGCTGGTTCAGATCTCGGGGCTCTGCCCCTCACTTCATATGTCCTTGGGCAAGTCACTTGACTTTCTAGCCAAGCCTGTTTTCCCAGCTATAAAGCGAAGAGTGGAATAAGTGGGCCTCTAACCTTAGGGTGCATCCCGCTTTAAAACATGCCATGCCTCTATGACCATGACCAGTTCTTACTGGAGGAAGCGTCCTTTTAGCATTCAAGAGAGGAGTGTCATACAATGTCACCCACTACATCACCACAGAGCATCACCCCAGAAGGGCACTGGAGAGTGCCGGCGTCCCTCGCTGAAATGCAGTCATAACCGCCCCTACAGCTCAACTCAGAACGATTCTGCAGGAGGCCGTGGCCGGCTGGATCTCATCTGTGATAGTTCAGAAGGTCCACAGCATTCTAAAGATAAAAGCTAAGTTCTCTAGAGCAGTGTTTCTCGAATTGCTTTCCGTGGAACACCGGAATCCCATGTGGGCTTGGGCTTTGCCAACCTGTTGTCCAATCAATTTCGGGAAAGCTGGATTTCTTTACTGCAGGGTTTCTCAGAGCCTTGAACTCAGAGCCACCACTACAGACATTCTGCTTGTCCTTCAGAAGAGCCTCTGTTTTTGCCCTTTTGCTAGTTCCATTTCACAGATGAGAAGATGAGGCTCAGAGAGGTTGTTAAATGATCTGCCCAGAGTCCTGCAGCTTGGACGGTTGGGATCTGAAGCTACAGCCGTGTTCCTAACACGAGGCTATATTTTCATCCCACGTTACGGGCCCTGAGAGGCTGCCTTTGTCCCAGCTGAAACCCCTCAGAAAAAACAGAGCAAAGGGCAGCTTTCTGGGGAAGGAGAGGAGACAGTAAGGGGGCATGTTACGGGTGTATTAAAGCTTCCGGTATAGGGACCCCTAGCTGCTTCCTGGGGACAATTCGCTGGGTTGGGGGGGAGTCACAGGCTTGTCTGCTGCCCCTCGCAGCTGTAACTGTCTCTGGAGTAAGTCACGGGAAAGAGTGTCATCCCCTTTACAAGAAGGTTTCGCAGAGATTTGTGTTGATCCAGAGACGCCGGTTCTAGAAGTATCCATTGTTCTATGCGGATTAGTACCACACAACTCCCCTCGCAGACATACCTGATTTCACGGGGTCAGCAGCAGCTCCCAGGTGGCCGGCTGCTGCCAGGGGATTCTGAGAGGCTGAGTTAGTTACTAGTCACCTGTTCATTCTTCCCCATCTTTAATGAGCACTTACTGAGTACACTGCTGTGCGTGGGAGACGCAGTGGTGAACAAGTTCAATGTCCCTTCTCTCCAGGAGAGACAGACCTTACACACAAACAAAGGTCCCGAGGGGTGTAGTTACAACCGAAGTGAGTTCTCCAAAAGGAACGTCGTTCTGTGACAATAGGTATCACGGGAGCGTGACCTAGTTTAGGAAGGCATGTGTGGCCGTGAGGGGCACCACTCACATGTCCCTTCAGGAGACCCTCTTCCGAGGAAGCTGCTTGGCTCACAGCTCCCAGTGGCCGCACCTTCAGGTGTTCACACCAAGGCCACGCCCTCCCCAAGTAGCTTGTAGCCAATGGCAGCACAGCAGAGACGCCATAGCTGGGCCGTCTCTGCTGACCCAGGACCACTCCCCCAGACGGGCAGAGCTTCCCCCAAGCTGAGCTGCCCTGCTGTTCCTTCCCTGTCCCCTTTCACAGGGGTCAGACCTGAAGGCTTCTCCCCACCTGCTTCTGCTCCCTCACGCCCCCTCATTCCATTTTGGCATCTGCTTCTGGTTTAAAAAAAGACATAACTGAGTAAAGATTCATGACCTTATTGGCTTTATTGAATGATTCATGAATCGGGCAGCAACCAATCTAGCAGGTAGAAAGGAATTCCTAGGAGCCGTACAAAATGAGAGGCTCTAATAGGCAGAAAGGAGCAGAACAGGGAAGTTAGACTTGGCAAAAAAGCGGGTTGGTAATTGCAACGTCATTTTCCTTTAGGGGATGGCGGGGGTCTACCAGGCAGTTTATCTAACTAACACCGATCAGGTGATGCCCGACTGGCTGGTTTAAGATTTCATTTTTGGGGACTTCCCTGGTGGTCCAGTGGTCAGGGCTCTGCACTTTCACAGCCAAGGGCCCGGGTTCAATCCCTGGTCAGGGAACTAAGGTTCCGCAGGGCACATGGCGAGGCCAAAAAAAAAATTTGTTTTTCATTTCTGGGAGAGCTGAAACTGTAATTAAGTCTCAGTTTAATGGTGACACAGGGCATAAGCAACTCCATTTTGGACCTGCTGTCTTGTTTTGAACACAAGGAAAATAGAAGTTAAATATTTTGAGCTGAATGATCAATGAAAATATAATCTATCAAAACTTGTAGTATACAGCTAAAGGAGTGCTTAAAGGAAAATATTAAGTTTATTAGAAAAGAAGAAAGATATAAAATCAATGATCTAATACTCCATTTCAATAAGCTAGAACAAGAAGAGCCAAGTAAACCAAAAGTAAGGAGAAGGAAGGAAATAATAGTGATACGAGCAAATATCTGTGACACAGAAAACGTACAAACGGAAAATTAACAAAGCCAAAAGTCGGTTCATTGGCAATATAAACAAAATCGGTAAATTCCTAGCTAGACTGATCAAAGAGACAGAGAAAGGAGGAGAATACATTATGAGTAGAAGGAATAAAAAAGGAGATATCACCCCAGAGCCTGCAGACATTAAAAAAGAATAATAGAAATAATAAGACAATTAAAAGAATAATAAGAAAATATTATAAACAACTTTATGCCAATCAATTTGGCAGCACAGATGAAATGGACAAATGCTTGACAAATCACAGCTTACCAAAATTGACACAAGATGAAATTGAGAATCCAAGGAGTTTTATCTATTAAAGAATCCGAATTCATTGTCAAAACCCTTCCCTCCAAACAAACTTCAAGCCCAGATACTTTAACCAGTGAATTCTATCAAACATTTAAGGAAGAAATAACACCAATACACACATTTTCAGAAAATAGTTGGGGAGGGAACCTTTCCCACTTCATTTTATGAGGTCAGCAGTACCCTGATACCAAAACAACAAAGACATTATAAGCAGATTGAACCCAGATCTCAGCGCCATACTTAACAAGACTTATTTCTTAGTAGGCCGCATGTCCAGAATGGGTCATCAGGAAGACTGTGCTTGTCACAGACACTCAGGGACCAGGCTGATGAAGCTTCTGTCTCAACAGAAGCTTCCACTGTGATTAAGTCAGAGAAAGGAGACGTAGCGAATTGCATACTGACTCTTAAAGCTTCTGCCCTGAAGGGACATGTGTCACTTATGCTCATGTTCATGACTGTGTCCCAGGGGGATGGGGGTGTCCTAACATGCTTTTGGAAGGAGAGGAGAATGGATAGTGGTCGTCTTAGGAGTCATAGACGTATATATAGTAACAGAAGAGCCGAAATAAGTAACATGAATGACCTGTCCAGTGAGAGTACAGAGTGGACCAGGGGGCCCTGGGGGTCTGGGCTTCGGAAATCCCACCAGCCCGAGAGAGGGGGAGAGCCTGGGCAGGAGGCTGAGATGGAGCGACCAGAGGGAGGGGAAAAATCGGCTGAGTCCATGAAGGGACTGGCCGACGGTGCGTCGTGTGATTGAGCGACGGTCGTGTAAAAGGAGGATGCGGACCACCAGGTTGTCACTGGTACCCCAGGTAAGATCCTGTCAGTGGAGTTGATGGTGGTAGAAGCCAGAAAGAAATGAGTCAGAACTGAGTGTGGGTGAAGCAGAGCAGAACATGGACACGTTTTAAAGAAGTTGGTTGTGAAGGGAAGGAAGGCAGTCACTGGAAGAGCACGTGTTAAGAGAAGGTTTGTTTATTTCAGTGGGTGAGCCCAGAGGATGTTTAAATGTTTATGGGGACCATCTAGTTTGGAGGAAGGGATTAAATGTATAAGAGAAGGGAGTCAGGGACAGTAGAAGGTTCCTGGAAGGTGGGACTTGAAAGTCGGCACTGAAGGATGCCGTGAGGTGGAACGGGGGGGCTGTGGCTGAGCCGCTATGTGGGGGGGGGGGGGGCAGGAGGGGAGCCACAGGGAGAGGAAGGTGAGCAGAGCAAGCACATGGTGAGGCAGAGAACCGAGCAGGAGAAAGCCTGCAGCAGAGTCTTGCTGGTCCTTTTCCTTTCTTTTTTTTTTTTTTTAAATTGAGGTATAATTGACTCACAATGTTGTGTCAGTTTCAGGTGTACAGCAAAGTGATTCAGTTATACATACATATATATGTATTATTTTTGAGATTCTTACCCCTACAGGTGATTTTGAAATATCGAGTAGCGTTCCCTGTGCTATACAGTAGGCCCTTGTTGTTTACCTGTTACATATATAGTAGTGTGTATGTGTTAATCCCAAACTCCTAATTTATCCCTCCCCCCCCCTTCCCTTTTGGTAACCATAAGTTTGTTTTCTATGTCTCTGGGTCTATTTCTGTTTTGTAAATAACTTCATTTGTATCATTTGTCTTAGATTCCACATATAAGCGATATCATATGGTATTTGTCTTTCTCTGTCTGACTTACTTCACTTAGTATGATATTCTCTAGGTCCATCCATGTTGCTGCAAATGACATCATTTCATTCCTTTTTATGCCTGGGTAATACTCCATTGTATACCACATCTTTTTTTTTTTTTTGCGGTACACGGGCCTCTCACTGTTGTGGCCTCTCCCGTTGCGGAGCACAGGCTCCGGACGCGCAGGCTCAGCGGCCATGGCTCACGGGCCCAGCCGCTCCGCGGCACGTGGGATCTTCCCGGACCGGGGCACGAACCTGTGTCCCCTGCATCGGCAGGCGGACTCTCAACCACTGCGCCACCAGGGGAGCCCTATACCACATCTTCTTTATCCATTCATCTGTCGATGGAGCTGGTCCTTTTTTCTTGAAAAGATTTCATTCATTCAACAAGTATTTATGGAACACCTGCTGTCTGTCAGACCAGGTCCTGAGCACGGTGGGTAGAGCAGTCAACAGCACCAATGCCATCCTCGTCCTCAGAAACCATGCCTGTATCCAAAGAAGCCAAGTGGCAACAACCTCTTGGGCCAGGCAGGTGCCCTCAGTTTGGACCAATTTCTTGAATAGCAGCAGATAGACACAAGAGATATGCGGGTCAGAGGAAAACAGACTTCCCATAATAGGAAGGGGCTGTTGGATAAGGCTTGTCCTCTGGAAAGTCTTAGGGACTCTGGGGAAGGGAGGTGTGTGTGTCCAGAGACATCTCTGGAGCAACTTGCTGCAGAGAACCCCTCTGTGCTTTTGAGTGTGTTGGGATGTGTTGGTGGTTGACTCTATATGTGTTTGGAAGAAAAAGAGCCAGGCCAGCAAAGTGGCCCCCTCCTAGGAAGCATGCCCGTTCTGGTTCTTTGTTGTTTTTTAGTTTTTGTTCTAGAAATTTGAAAGCAGATACAAAAATGGAGAGAAGAGTACAGTGAACCTCCACGGCCCATCATTCTCACCACCCCTGACCGCTTCCTCCTCCAAACGCCTCTGACTTGTCCGTGCCTCCCATCTGGCAGTGAATAATGTACTTTCTCATGAAATCTGAGTTTCAGCTCCTCCTGAAACCGGCACTGTTTCTGGGCTTTTTCCGTTATGTGAGCCAATACATTTCTTTCTAGACTTCATTTTGAAGTGATTTTTTTTTTTTTTTTCTCTTGTGATGGAAAGAATCCTGTCTACTCTAGAGACCCAACCTTATTCGCCCAGCTCCCTGGGCCCAGGTACCCTTACAAGGGCATCCAGTGCTGTGTTAGTTATCTATGGCTGCATAACAAATGACCCCAAACTTAGTGAGTGTGGTAAGCAGCCTCTAAGAAAGCCCTTAAGGATCCTCTCCTTCTGATATTTGTGCCCTGATCAGTCTCCTCCTATATCCTGTTGAGGTTACTCTGTGAGACCAACAGAATGTAATGGAAGTGATGTGACGTCCAGGTCATAAGAGACTTGAACTTGGCACCTTGCTTCCCCCAGGCATGTCCCACTGCATTGTTATGTCCGAGGGGGAGCCAGGGAGGGCTTCCTGGTGGAAGCAATCGCTGAACTGCATCCTAAAACCTCATCTCCCCTCTGACTGCTCAGTGGACACAGGCCTCTGAAGGCACGTTCAAGGATGACCTCACCCCTTCAGGACAGGCTCTCACGCCTCCCAGGACGTCAAGGGACATGTCTGGATGTATGCATCCTCGAGGGGAGAAAGCCAGACAAGACCCCAGACCCTACTTCCCAGCTGGGCCTCACAGGAGCACTTTCTCAGGGGCCACCTGCCTCCAGTGCCCCAGCCTCTGTGGTCAGTGCAGATAAAGGGGGGAGCCACAGTCCCCACAGGCAAGGCAGGGCGGGTGGTGGAGGTGAGGGTCGGAGAGGAGGTGTTGACCCCCTGCAACCATGCAGACGCACGTCCTGAGCCGCGCTGTCGGCTGGGGGAGGCTGGCTGCTGGCTGGTGCTTGGGCCCCCAGCCCCTCTGCTGGCCAGCTGTCTCCGTGCCCCGCCTGTGCCTTCCCCAAGGGGCGCGGGGAGCAAGCCAGGACACCTCTCCCCTTCCATCAGCAGCTCCTGTCCTCCCGCCCACGCACTTCCCACTTGCACAGAACCCCTTCCTGGCAGAGCGCCTTCCCCAGGCCTGCGTTCTCCCCCAGCTTCCCGTTTGTGCTCCATTGTTCTTCTCTTCCCTTTTGCTAAAGGTCCTTGCTTATGTGATGTGGCAGTGGGTGGGCATTAGCATGGCTCTCTGTGAACGTTCCTGTGTGTGTGTGTCTGTGTGTGTGTGCGTTGTTCACCACTGGGTATCGGTGTGTAAGCTGGACCCCGCATAGGGGTATGCGCATGTGCTGGGGGGTCACAGGCTCAGATGTGAGAGGAGGTGGGGAGACAGGCAGAGGTCCAGACTCTTTAGCACTTCCTGGAAAAGACCCCCAGCTGCTCTAGCCCCTGCCTTAGCGCTCACCACCCCCTACAGAGCTCACCCAGCTCCTGCCCTCTCTCCCCCCTCAGCCTAGGGTTTCTGTTCCCAATCTCCATCCACTACTAGGCAAACTACTGCCTGACCCTTCAGGCTGTGCTCAAGTGTCACCTCCTCCCAGGAGCCTCCAGGAGCCCCTGGGTCTGGGCTGGTGCCCCTGCAGCAGTCATCACTGCCTCTTCTCTGCCCAGGGCAGCTGCTGGAGGCCAGGACCTTGCCTGTGCTGGTCATCTTCCCTCAGCATCCCACCTGATACCAGGCCCCGTGCGGGAACTCCCTGCAGAGGGGTGAATGAAAAGAAAATGATATATATATATGTGTATAACCATAGCCAGAGAGAGAGAGAGAGAGAGAGAGAACTTTTTCCCCCAGCTAAGCAATGTAGACTGAACTTTTCTCCTGGTGGCTTAAGTAAGGTTCAAGCGTATTGTAGGGATGTTGGGGAATGTGGGTTCATTTTATCTTTGGAACTGGGGGTGGTGTGTGCCTCTCCACCCTGCTACCCACATACACGCTGGTACCACACCAGGCTGCTTTCCGAAAAGAATGTATGTTATCACTCAACTTCTAATCTCGCTGGTTTAAAGCCAGCGTCAAACACCCCCAGCCATCATCCTCCCCACCAGAAACAGACTTTGAAGTCAGTCTGGGCCTTAGAGGGGGCAGAAGCCTTCGGAGGGAGGGAGGCCCCGCCCCCTCAGCCCCCACCACTGCTCCCCCCAGCCAATCACTGAGTCCGTTTGGTTTCCGGAGCAAGGGTTGGGGGCGGGAGGCAGGGAGCGGGGCTGGAAGGGCTTTCGAGCCCCGCAGGCTGCGTGCTCCAGGGGCTGACGCAACTGGAGAATTCGGCTTCTTTTTATCACATATATCATTTTGCCATATATGGTCACCGAGAGCTACTGGCAGCGAGGCTCGGGCCCAGATGGTGGGCTCCCAGAGTGAAGTGAGCTACATACCAGCGCAGAACAAACAGACCATCGCTCACCCGCCGGACAGGTGGGTGGGCCAGCAGGGGGCTTCTGTATAGTTCTGTTCACATTCCTTCACTAATGCATGTTGGCCCCCAAAGGCGCAAACAGCCTCCATTTCTGGCTCCTTTTACTGAATTTGCTAATTGCTATTCTTCTATAACCAGGGGAACGAAAAGAATTCCAGGAGGAATGTGGGGAAAGAGATGTGCTGGCCATTCCCCTCGCTTCATCCTCTGACCCTCCCCTCCCCTCCTCCCGCTGCCCCTTACCCCGCAGCCCCCCTGAAGTCTTTCCCATCGCGGCCACCCCCAGAGGGCCTTTTCTGCTGGCTCGCCTCATTTCTCCCCTTGCGCCGGAGTCCCCTCCTCGCCTGCAGCCCTTCAGCCCAGGTGAAGCTGGCCGGGTGCAGATGAGCCCCTGAGGCTGGGCGGGATGCAAAGAAGTGTGGAGTCACAGCAGACAAGATGCCCCAGCTCCCAGAACCTGTCCCGGCCAGATCCTGGCCTGGCCAAGCAGGAGGTGCTGCCCCAGCCTTCCCAGGGGCCTGAGGTGGCAAGAACGGCAACACAGGAAGCCAACCGCTAAGACTCTGCAAGGCCCAAATAAATATCGGCCATCCCCCAGGGCCACTGTCAGGACCTCAGTTTACATCACCAGCCTGAGACAGTCAAGATTTCCGAGGTTTACTCCTCCAGCCCAGAATTTCTTCAGAGCTTCAGAATCACAGGTCAGAGGCGGCACTGTTACACGCCAGGGTGGTGGCTCAATCCTAAAGCAAAGACAGATGGAGCAAGGTTAGACCCGGTCTGGAGTGGTGGGTGCAAGCTTAAGGGTGTTCACAGGAGCGGCTGGACCTCTGACGTCAAGGGCGAGGAAGACAGGCGGCCAGCCTCTCACATGGTGTCCAGAAGCATCCTTAGAGAGTACAGCCTGGGTGAAATGCGGCTTTGTTGATCCCTGTCTTCTGATTTGCTCCAAATAACAGGGACTGGTTCTTCCAGCAGTGCACCTCCCGTGCCTCTAGCACAGAGCAGCAGCTGGACCCTGCTACGCAGAGAAACACGAGGGAGCTTTGACAAGCTACTGGTGTCCGGGCCCGGTACATTCTGACCTAATGGCCTGGGGTAGGTCTCGGCTGTATGATGTGTCATATGTCAGTCCCTCCCAGCTTCCCTGGTGATCTGATGTGTACACAGCTGCAGACAGGGTGGCTCTTCCTGGAGTGTCTGACATGAGCACCCCAGCTCCTGATCCCCCTACCTGCGTCATCCTCAGGTCCCCCAGGCAAAGCCCCTTCCCAGGGAGCTGCGAGGTCCAGCTGGCCGGTAAGGATGAGCCCTGGCCTGGAAGTCAGAAGCTGACTTCCACCTGGCTCTGCACTGAATTGTCAACGCTCCGAATGTCTTAAAACCCCAGTTCCTTCCACCGCAAAATCAGGAGGTAGAGAACTTCTAGAAGGACCAGTGAGATTGTTTACATCGTAGTAATGCTACTAAATAATTACTATGTACCCCACCATGCTGGGTGCTGAAGGCATGCTATTTCATTTGGTTCTACTCCTCTGCCCACGTTAAAGATGAGAGAATTGAGGCTAAATTGCCTGGCCAAGGTCCCACCACCGCTAACTGGCGGGGTGGGCCAGGGGGAGCTGGTACCCAATTCCAGAGCTTGCAGGTCTGAGCACCGCCACTGGTTTACACACCAGACGAATATGAAGGGACTTTTCGCTGGCTGTCTTTCTAAGGATGCCAAGGCTAAACCTGGCAAGACAGACTCTGGGAGGATGCTTCAGGTCGTGAAGAGCAATGCCCTGGGCGGGCTCCTCGTTCTGGCACAAGCCGTGAGATGCTTCCCCTGCCTTCCATCGTAGGCTGCCAAGGAGTGGGTTTCAAAGCCGGCCTCTTCATTGACTAAGAGCACAAAATAATGGTTGGCCCAAATACGAAGTGACATCAGTCAGCTGAGAGAGTACGGCAGCCCCTCTCTGCCCAGCAGGAGGGAAAGAAGAAAACAAAATGAAACAGGAGGAGGGTGGCTGATTGGACGGTGGGCCTGTCTCCAGGAAGCCGGTAGCGTGCAGGTTCTGGTCTCCTCCATCTCACCTCTACCTTCCACCTTCTTCTGAGCAAAATCAGAAGGAAAAGGCATTTGAGCTCAGAAGAAGGTGGAAGATGATGTTAGTGTCGTGAGGGAGTGAAGGTAGAAGCAGGCTGAGTCAAGAAACTGGGCTGTGGTGACTGGAATTGGCAAGTCCTGGGGCCAAGAGAGAGAGGTCGGAGACGCGGCTTTGTCCTTGTGTGACCTTTGTCGACTTAATGGAAGTTGGTCTTGAGACATGTGCGTTCAAGAGGTGGTCGATTGCCTCCGAGGTACTTTGCCTGAATTTCGGGGAAGCTGCCACTGGTGGGACTTTTGTCAAGGTATTTGAACGGTCTGACTACAGTCAGAGTGTGGATAGCTGTACAATCAGCATCCTTCTCTTCTCATCGTTTTTATGAAAGACACGCACATACAACTCCTAAGTGAAAAACCAAGAAAACCGAGTTTGAAAAATGATAACTTCATAAGACAAAATAGAGAGAAACCAGTTTCTAGGTGATAACTTTATAAGACAAAATAGAAACCAGTTTCTGGGTGATAACTTTATAAGACAAAATAGAAACCAGTTTCTGGGTGATAACTTTATAAGACAAAATAGAGAGAAACCAGTTTCCGGGTGCTTTCCTTTCCACTAAGGCTGGACGCCGGTGGTTCTGGATCTTCTTCTCAGATGGTTTCGGTGAGAAAACCTTGCCTTTGTGTTTTACCTGCTTGATTGGATGCCACAGTCCCCCTCCCCTGAGAGGTGTCTGGGGCTAAGCTCTACAGCCTCATCCAGGGCTCTTCGTGTCCACGGGGCCACGTAGGCAAGGTTTGAAGGTCAGGAGGGAAGACGCCCCCTGAAGCTCTGACGACGAGGCTTCCTGCTCCAGCGCTGATTTTAGAAAATGTGGAGTGTCAGTGGCAAAGCATCCCTCCGGATCTAGTTTTCCACGTCCCTGCGAGGCAGAAGAAGCAGGTAAGGGACGTACAGGTGAAGCTGGTGTAAAGCCTCTTGATCCAATCAGGTACATCCAGAGAAAATAAACCACCGAAGGGAGACGCTTACAAGGCCCAGATGAGGCTGGGTCAGGAGAACCAGACTTGAGAGGAGCCTGGGTCTTCAAACCCTTACGATGGTATCATTCTTTTAAGGTGTTTTCCTTATTGAAATTCTCAAACATATACCAAAGTAGACAAATAGTACAAAGAACCCCCTCGTATCAGTCTCCCAGTTTCAACAGTTGGCAACACTCTGCCATTCTTGCTTCATCGTTTCCGCCCACGTTTTTTTTTTTCTGGAATATTTAAAAGCAAATTTCAGATACGTTATGTCACCCCGGATACATCAGTATTTATCTCTAACAGATAAGGACTTTGTGTTTTAACACAACAGTATCACATCCAACAAAACGAATAATCCCTTAATATAAAATAGTTTGTGTTTGGCTTTCTCTCATTGTCTCAGAAATGCCTATTTTTAGTTTGTTCAAACCGGGATCCAGACAAGTCCACGCGTTGCATTTGGGTGTATGTTTCAAGTCTTTTCGTTTATAACACGTTCCACTCTCCTGCTGTTTTTCACGTCATTTATTTGTTGAAGAAACTGGGTCATTTGTCCTTTAGAAGTAGTCACATTGGCTGACAGCATCCTCCTCGGTGGTGTAACTGTTGTTCAAGGATAATGTCATACGTCAAGATTCAAGACCTGGGTATTCTCAACCCTGACTGCACGTCAGTATCACCTGGGGAGATCTTAAACGTTTCAGAATTCCTGGCCTTGCCCCTGGTGATTCTGATCCAGCCAAATCTAGGGTAGAGCCCAGGAGTCTGTTTTTTTTTAAGCTGCCTAAACGATTCTGCTGTGCATCCCCCAGTTGAGAACCACTGACCCCGATAGTTGGGCTTTTCTCAGAAGGGCTACTGATTATCCCCAAGGAGGAGGGGAAACGGGGGGGGGGGGGGGGGGAGAAGGGGGAGGAGAAGGGGGAGGGGGAGGAAGAGGAGTTGTTGACAGATACTTATTGAGCCCCAAGCACTAACTTAGGTTGGGATGGTGTTGAGAGAGAAATGAAAGAGGTTCAACTTACTGGTTTAAAAGTTTAGACTAGGGAACCAGCTCTGACTAAAAATGCAACAGACTTCAAGTCTGAGACCTAGCTCATGTTTTTTTTTTTTTTTTTTGCGGTACGCGGGCCTCTCACTGTTGTGGCCTCTCCCGTTGCGGAGCACAGGCTCCGGACGCGCAGGCTCAGCGGCCATGGCTCACGGGCCCAGCCACTCCGCGGCACGTGGGATCTTCCCGGACCGGGGCACGAACCCGTATCCCCTGCATCGGCAGGCGGACTCTCAACCACCGCGCCACCAGGGAAACCCCTAGCTCATGTTTTAACTCCTTCTCCCCCCCAGACAAATATAATTGGGAGATACTAGATTCTGGTGGGACTGAAGGAAGTGGTGAGAATCAGTCCCTCTGCCCAGAACGGGAGGCTGACCTCCATGGGCCCTGTAGGTGCCCATCTTTCTTTGTATTCTGGATCCGCTGCCTTGAAGCTGGCTTTCACTTAATACTGCAGATCATTTTCATCGTTGGTGGGTCTACTAGTGAACAAGAGAAAGACTAAAATGAAAGATCATGCCCGTAAGTTAAAATGTTCTGTGACATTCAGCTCATGGGATGAATCCCTTATCTGGCATATAAAGAAAGCCATATTCCACTTAAATTATAATGTCTAACAAGTAACGGATATCAGTTTGACAGGTTACTCTTTATGCTTGAATATGATAAATTTCTCATTATCCACAGAGGTGAGTCAATAGATATTTAACAAGATTCAAATTGGAGGGAAAAGCATAAAGGAAGGACGTAAGTTTGATTCATTTAAAACATAGCATATTTGGGGAATTCCCTGGCCGTCCAGTGGTTAGGACTCAGCACTTTCACTGCCAGGTCCCGGGTTCAATCTCTGGTCAGGGAACTAAGATCCTGCAAGCCATGCAGCCAAAAAAAATATCTATATCTATATATTTATTTATTTATCGTAGACTAGAAAGATAATATAAACAAAGTTAAGTTAAAAGCAACAGGTTAGGGCTTCCCTGGTGGCGCAGTGGTTAAGAATCTGCCTGCCAGTGCGGGAGACACGGGTTTTGAGCCCTGGTCTGGGAAGATCCCACAGGCTGCGGAGCAACTGAGCCTGTGCTCTAGAGCCCGCGAGCCACAGCTACTGAGACCGCATACCACAACTACCAAAGCCCGTGCGCCTAGAGCCCGTGCTCCACAGCAAGAGAAGCTGCGGCAATGAGAAGCCTGTGCACCACAACGAACAGTAGCCCCCGCTCGGCACAACTAGAGAAAGCCCACACCCAGCAAATGAAGACCCAACGCGGCCAAAAAAATTTTTTTAACAAATTAAAAAAAATAAATTATATATATATAATTTTTTTAAAGCAACAGGTTAGGAGAAATAATGGTCACATATTTAACAATTTTTTTTCCAAACTAAATAAAAATCTCCCACAAATCAATAAGAAAAACACAAGTAACTAAGTAGGAAAAGGGACAAAAAAATAGGAACAAGTAATTTACGAATAAGAGTTTCCATGTGGCCGAGAAACAAAAACAGGATCAATTATAGTAGTAACCAATGAAATACAAATTAGAGCAGCAGTAATATACAGGTTCTCTTGTATATTATTTGTGGAAGTATAAATCAGTCAGATTGGAGGTCAGTTTGACTGTATCTATTGAAATTTTAAATGCCTGGACCCTTTGGCTGAAAGCTCCACTTCTAGGTACCTAATCTGAAGAACCAATAGCCTGTACACCCAAAGAGCCGTTTACAAAGATGCTCTTTCATTCATCCATTTATTCAGTGAATATTTATTGAGTGCCTACTGTGTACCAGACACAGTTTTAGGCACAGCAAGAACAGAGCAGGAAATGTTTTTCTTTAAAGAAGTTCTAGTGGGAGCAGACGGAATAATAAACAAATGAACAATCTAACAAATGACTAAATGGGATAAAGTCAGGCAGTAATAAATGCTATGAAAAGTGTTTAATGCAGCATAATAATGAAGAAAATTTGGAACCCATTTAAATGCCCCTAAATAGGAAACCATTTTAAATATATAAATATAAATATATATATATGTATATACATATATATATATATCTATACTATGGACTATTATATAGCATTTAAATAGGATGAGATAGGTCTGTGTGTACTGACGTGGTAAGTTCTCCAAGACATAAATTTGCTAAGTAAAAACAGAACCAAAAAACCCACAAAACACAAAACCTTGCAATTCAGTATGTGGAATTTAATCCCATTTCTGTAAAAAAGAAAAGTACCAAATTATATAGATGTACGTGTATATATGGAGATGAAAAGGTTTAGAAGATAACGTGGTCAATTCTAGGCAGGGGAGTAGGAATTGAAGGGAGAGTCAGAGTTTTTGCTTTTTCTGTATGGTTTGAATTTTTTTTACGATGAGAATGTTTTTATAAATGCCTCCCATATTAAAAGGAACAAAATAACTGTTACAGAACATAGAAGATGGAAAGCTTCCCAATTCAATTTATAGAACTAGCATAACCCTGATATTAAAACCTGACAATGTTAGCACAAATGAAGAGGACTGGAGATCAGTGTCACTTATGAATATGGATGGAAAATTCCTGTGTAGAACATTAGCAAATAGAATCCAGCAGTGTATAAAAAACCATGGCTCAGCAGGGTTCCTTCCAGAATCACAAGGATGGATGAGTATCAGAAAGTCTATAATATAATTTATCAAGACAGTCAGTACTGCCCTTGCACCTGGGCAGCAGGGCCACCTACCTTGGCCCCCCTCCAGCCCTGCTGAGGGGTAAATCCTTTACCCAAAGGGTAAAGGATTCCTCTGGGCCAGGGAGACTTGGCCTGTGTTCCTCCTTCCTAATAGACCACACTGTCAGTACCAGGACTCCAAAACTGCCTGCCCACATGGCCCCAAGTCCACTTCCAGGGCCTACACTGACCTCTCCCCTGGTTCCAGCCCATCAAGGGTGGATCTTGCCACCAGAATAGGATGCACCCCAAGGCCTCAGGGACGATGGCCAAGGTGAGGCTGTTTGGGTGGTAGGGTAGAGCTTGGATACTTGGGCTGGGGTGTCCATAGGTGTGCATATGAGGTTCCGGGTATGGGATGGAGCTGGGGGTGGGAAGAAAAGGATGGTGGGCTGCAGCCCGGGGTGGGGGATGGGCAGCCTGTCTCTAAACTTCCCTATTCTAGCATGATATTCCAAGGAGTGTGAGTATTCTAAATTCAAACCTGGCCTGCCAGGTTGTTACGAAGGTAAATGTCAAGGTAGGAAACAAGAACGTATTTTATTTAACAGTTTGACATTTTGGTTTGCAGTTTCTAAATATTTACCAATATAACAGGCCCCACAGTTGTTAAGGGCAACTCGGCAATAACAGAACCCAGGAGAAAGAAGCATGATACCAAACATAGAAAAGACATTGGAAAGATGAATGGAGACAAAGGAGAGACAGAGTGGTGGGAAGATGGAAATGGAGATGTTCTGAAATGCATATGTGCCTCCTCTGCTAGGTGGTATAAGGAGTGGAGAAGAGATCCCGTGGATTTTCAAACTTGGAGGGGATGAGAGTGGTGGCCGTAATTGAAAAGTTGGAAACGATTTTCTGTCACTAAAGATGGAGTTTTATATGTATCTTTAAGGCCAACTGTTTTGATCATTGTTTGTCCCAGGCCCCAGCAGTGAAAGCATTGGAGTCCTAACCATTGGATCCCCCAGGGAACTCCTGATTGCTTTTAAACAAACTGTGAAGTCAACACAACCTGAATGCTTGTGTTAATTGTAATGATTTCCTCATGCTGGTCTCAGTGTCTGCTGTATCAGAGTGTATAATGTGCCACTACTCCAGCTTTTTCTGTGGAGAGGTGGTTTTGTGGTTATTTTTTCAGGGAGGTGTGACTTCGGGAGACGAGAATCCTAGATAAAAAGCACAAGAGAAGGCACTCCAGGTTTTCTAAATTTCTGTCTTTAACTTTGCCCCCTAGCCCAGAATGACTTTTTTCTTTTTAAAATAGCTTTGTTAAGGCATAATTTACATATCCTAAAATTCAACTCTTTTAAAGGTACAATTAGACAAGTTCTAGTAAATTTATACAGTTGTACCACTGTCACCAGAACCCAGTTTTAGAATATTTCCATCACCCCAAAGATTTCCTTTGTGTCTCTTTGCAGTCCATCCTTGCTTCCACCCCCAGCCCCAGGTAACCACTGACCTGCTTTCTGTCTCTATAGTTTTGTCTTTTCTGGAAATTTCGTATAGATACAATTATACAAAATTTAGTCTTTTGTAGTCTGGCTTCTTTGAGTTAGCCTAATAATTTTGAGATTCATCCATGTTTTAGAGTATATCAGTAAGTCACACTGATATTGTATTCTTACTACTACTGAATAGTATTCCACTGCGTTGATACATCAGCCTTTGTTTATCCGTCCATCAGTTGATGGACGCATGGGTTGTTTCCAGTTTGGGGCTATTATGAAAAATGTTGCTGTGAACATTTGGTACGAGTCTTTGTGTGGACAAAGACTTTGTATGTTTTAATTTCTCTTGAGTATATTCCTAAGGATAGAATTGCTGAGTCCTATGGTAAGTTTATGTTAAAAATTTTAAGAATCAGCCAGACTGTTTTTTAAGGTGGCTGCTTTATGTAAATTCCCACCAGCAGGGACTGAGGGTTCCAGTTTCTTCACATCCTTGCCAGCACTTAGTATTGTCAGTCTATTTGATGATAGCCATTTTAGTGGGATATTTCATTCTTGTTTTAATTTGTATTTTCCTAGTGTCTGATGATGTTGATTGAGCGTGCTTTCATGTGCTTATTTGCCAGCCAGATATCTTCTTCGGGGAAGTGCCTATTTAAATCTTCTGCTCATTTTTAAAACTGGGTTATTTATCTTCTTATTAAGAATGCTCTGGTAAAAACGTCAGTTGAGGGACTTCCCTGGTGGCGCAGTGGTTAAGAATCAGCCTGCCAATGCAGGGGGTTCGAGCCCTGGTCCAGGAAGGTCCCACGTGACGCAGAGCAGCTAAGCCCGTGCGCCACAACTAACTGAGCCTGCGCTCTAGAGCCCGCGAGCCATAACTTCTGAAGCCCACCTGCCACAGCTACTGCAGCCCATATGCCTAGAAACCGTGCTCTGCAGCAAGAGAAGCCACCACAATGAGAAGCCCACGCACCGCAACAAAGAGTAGCCCCCACTTGCCGCAACCAGAGAAAAGCCCGCGTGCAGCAACGCAGCCAAAAATAAATAAATAAATTTATTTTAAAAAGCCAGGTGACTCAGGTTACCTTCTTTGCTGAACACTTTTCAGTGATTACACATTTACTCCCCCCCCCACTTCTTCTCCAGGTTAATTCCCACTCATCGTCCTCCCTCAGCTCACATGTCTCTTCTTTAAACTAGTCTCAGGAACCTCCAGTATGATATGCTTTGTCACTGCCTCCTGGATGTCTACTTCCTAGCACTTGCTACCATTGCAATTAAATACTTGAATGTGTAATTTAAATCTTTGTCTCCCACGTCCTTCAACAGAGCGTGGGCGCCATCTTGTCCCCCTGCATCCTCAGTGTTGAGCCAGTGCCAGGCACATAGTGGGCATCTCAAACACATTTGTTAAGTAAGTAAACAAAAAAGGTCCTGCTTCCTTAAGGAGCGAGGTCTCTGAAAGGCCATGTTCATTCCAAGCCAGGGGCTGACAGCTGTGTGAACCCCCAGGGCACTCAGGAGGCCTTAGCGGAGCCCGGTATGGTCAGGGCCACAGAGAGGAACTGTGCACTGAAAAAGTAACGGGCTGGGGGCAGGGGGCCGGGGGAGTTTGGGATTAATTTACACACACTCCTATACATAAAATAGATCACCAACAAGGACCTACTGTATAGCACAGGGGGCTATACTCAATGTTTTGTAATAATCTATAATGGAAGAGAATCGGAAAAAGAATACCACTACCACCGCCGCCCCCCACCAAAAACAAGTAACAGGCTGTGTCTGAGGAGAACTTGTAAAAGGCCAAGTGTGAAGAGCCTGTCCTATGGATGGCCCTCCACCTGGAGAGAATTTGTGCTCCCAGAATTCCTCCTGGGGAACAATAATTTAGCTCTTGAATTGAGAGATGAGGAATGACAGTGGATGTGATAAGGAGAAAGCTCTGCTGTAGAAGAAGCTATGGGGAAAGGCCTCTGTGATTCCATGTTGAAAGGAGAAAGTCCCTCTTTCCGGCCCAGGTTGTTTTTTTTAAAAAGGGAACTTTATTTTATTTATTTATTTATTTATTATTTTTGGGGGGGCTGCGTTGGGTCTTCGTTGCTGCGCGCGGGGTTTCTCTAGTTGCGGCGAACGGGGGCTCCTCTGCACTGCGGTGTGTGGGCTTCTCATTGCCGTGGATTCTCTTGCTGCAGAGCAGGGGCTCTAGGCACGCGGGCTTCAGTAGTTGTGGCACGAGGGCTCAGTAGTTGTGGCTCGTGGGCTCTAGAGCGCAGGCTCAGTAGTTGTGGCGCACAGGCTTATTAGTTGCTCCGCGGCATGTGGGATCTTCCCAGACCAGGGCTCAAACCCTTGTCTCCTGCACTGGCAGGCGGATTCTTAACCACTGCGCCACCAGGGAAGCCCCCAAGTTTGAGGATAAAACATTAACTGGAGACCAGTATTTCCAGGAGACACAACAGTTCCCCTCCCCCACCCCCATGGTGCCTGGCCTCTGCTTGAAATTTTCTCAGCCTTTTTCTCTTCCTCACAGTCCCCGTGTCTCTCTTTAGTTCTCTGTCTTTACTTAGAATGGAAATGTATTCACTGGTGATTGTATTTGTTTGAAGTAAACCAACGTTAATCAAGCTTTGGGTGCACTGAACATTTTGAAGTATCACCCTCGAAGAAAATCTAAATGTCCCCAAATGAGGTTCTGACATATTATAGGTTTCCCACGGGTGGGTGGCTTGGGTGGGTGAGCTATTTGAGCAAGAATCATTTTATTTCTGCAAAGCTGTGTGACTTCTGTTTTTCATTTTTACCTTCTGTAATTCCCTTTTTGGTTTTTTTTAAATTTTTTAAAATTTATTTTTCTTTTTATAAATTTATTTATTTTGGCTGCGTTGGGTCTTTGTTGCTGCGCTCAGGCTTCCTCTAGTTGTGGCGAGTGGGGGCTACTCTTCTTCGCATTGCACAGGCTTCTCATTGCGGTGGCTTCTCTTGTTGAGGAGCACAGGCTCTAGGCGTGCGGGCTTCAGTAGCTGTGGCACGCAGGCTCAGTAGTTGTGGTGCGCGGGCTCTAGAGTGCAGGCTCAGTAGTTGTGGCGCATGGGCTTTGTTGCTCTGCGGCATGTGGGGTCTTCCCGGACCAGGGCTCGAACCCGTGTCCCCTGCATTGGCAGGCAGATTCTTAACCACTGCGCCTCCAGGGAAGTCCCTCTTTTTTGTTTTTTAATTGAAGTGTACTTGATTTACAGTGTTGTGTTAATTATTGCTGTACAGCACAGTGATTCAGTTATAATATATATGCATTCTTTTTTACATATTCTTTTCCATTATGGTTTATAATAGGATATTGAATACGGTTCCCTGTGCTATACAGTAGGACCTTGTTGTTTATCCATTCTCTCTATAAAAGCTTACATCTGCTAACCCCAACCTCCCGTTCCACCCCTCCCCCAACCCCCTCCCCCTTAAAGCCGTATCACTTTTGATGAGAGAAGAAAGAGGACAAAGAATGCAAGTTGCCGTCCTGGTAAGGTGAGCCATGAGAACGGGGGCTCCGCACCCCCAGACTGGGCATCCCCAAGAGCTATGGGGCTGAGGGGCAAGGTACCCAGAGCTGGGTCTGGAGCCCTGGCAAGGTTTCAAGATCCTCTAGCAAATTGTGATTCAGAGATCCCTGTATTATAGAGTTCCTCTTAAGTTGTGGCCATTGGATTATTCATTCTTATATATACATTAGAAAGAAAATCGCTAAAGAATACATCAGGCTATATGGTTACCTGTTATTGGGGAGGGGTAGCCAGATGGGGGTCAGGGATTCGAGGCAAAATTTTTACTAGGTAATTTAAAACAATTTTTAAATTTTGAAACAATCTCAAATTTATGCAAAAGCTGCAAGTATGGTAAAAATACCTTCCCGTCCGCCGAACCTTTTGAGAGTCAGTTGCTGATAGGATGCCTGATCACCCCTGAGTACTTTAGTGTGGATTTCCTGCAAGAAGGACCTCCTCTGACATAACCACAATATAATCAACAAAATCAGGAAATTAACGTTGATACATTTCCACCATTCAGGTGTCCCAATAATGTCCTTTATAGAAACAAAAGGATCCAGTTCATAATCATGTGTTGCCTTTAGTTGTCATGTCTCTTTCAGTCTCCTTCATTCTGGAATAGTTTCTTAGTATTTCCCCAGCCCTCATGATCATATAGATTATAGGCCAGTAATCTTTTCTTTTTAATTGAAGCATAGTTGATTTACAACGTTGTGTTAGTTTCTGGTGTACAAAAAAGTGATTCAGTTATATATATATATATATATATATATATATATCCTTTTTCATATTCTTTTCCATTGTAGGTTATTACAAGATATTGAATATAGTTCCCCGTGCTATATACACTTGGACCTTGTTGTTTATTTTTTATATAGTAGTTTGCATTTGCTAATCCCAAACTCTTAATTTATCCCTCCACCCCCTCCTTCCCCTTTGGTAACCATAATTTTGCTTTCTATGTCTGAGAATATGGTTCTGTTTTGTAAATAGGGTCATTTGTATCATATTTTAGATTCCACATATAGGTGATACCATATGATGTTTGTCTTTCTCTGACTTCGCTTAGTATGATAATCTCTGGGTCCATCTATGTTGCTGCAAATGGCATTATTTCATTCCTTTTTTTTAAATATTTAGTTGTTTATTTGGTTGCATTGGGTATTAGTTGCAGCAGACGGGCTCCTTAGTTGTGGCATGTGAACTCTTATTTGCGGCACGTGGGATCTAGTTCCCTGACCAGGGGTCGAACCTGGGACCCCTGCATTCGGAGTGCGGAGTCTTATCCACTGTGCCACCAGGGAAGTCCCTTCATTCTTTTTTACGGCTGAGTAGTTTCATTGTGTGTATGTGCTTGTACATATATATATATATATATATATATACATATATGCCACATCTTCTTTATCCATTCATCTGTTGATGAACATTTAGGTTGCTTACATATCTTGGCTTTATTGTGAATAGTGCTGCCATGAACTTTGGAGTGCATGTATCTTTTCGAATTAGAGTTTTCTCTGGATAAATGCCCAGGAGTGGGACTGCTGAATCATATGGTAGCTCTATTTTTAGTTTTTTAAGGAACCTTCCTATATTCTCCATAGTGGCTACATCAATTCACATTCCCACCAACAGTGGAGGAGGGTTCCCTGTAGACTTTTAATGATGCAGGCCTGTAATCTTATAGAATGTCTTTCAAGTTAGGTTTGTCTGATGTTTCCTTTTTTCTTTTTTTTACTGGAGTACAATCGCTTTACAGTGCCGTGTCAGTTTCTGCTGCACAGCGAAGTGAATCAGCCATATGCATACGCACATCCCCTCCCTCGTGGACCTCCCTCCCTGCTGTCTGACGTTTCTTTGATTAAATTCAGGTTATGAATCTCGGGCAGGAATATCGCAGGAGTGATGTATAATCTTCTCATTGCTGTCTATCCGGTGGCACACGATTTCGATTTGTCCCCTTCCTGATGACGTTAACTTTGATCACTTTTTTAAGGTGGCGTCTGCCAGGATTCTCCACTGTAAAGTTGCTCTTTTCCCCTTTGTAATGAATGAGGATTTTGTACTTTGAGACTATGTAAATACCCTGTGCTGTCTCGAATTTTGAATTTACTCATTTTTTAATTATGGACTCATAATTTCCTAATTTATTACCATTTCCCTTCTTTACTTTTTTTTGGAACCATGTGAATGGATTAACTATTTTAAAAACTAACTTTTAAAAAGAAAGAACCTGAAGTCCAAAACCTCCGCTGATCATTGGCCTTCACTGAATTCACCATCATCCTTTGGCCAAGCTTAGGGCATGTACCACCCAAGGTGCCAGGGGGTGTGTATGGTGGGGACAGAGGGGGTGTTATCAACCGCAGGGGAACTCAGGACTGAGTGGGGAGAGAGATTTCTCCACATGGAAATGGATGGCTGTTACCAAAAGCAGGGAGAATGGAAACTAGGCGGCGAAGACACTACTGGATACAAAAACAACAAAACACAAAAACAAACTATGACCAGAGGGCCTTGGGAGCCTTGTGCTGGGAAACAGGGGATGTGTTGGAGTGGAAATGGCTACCAGCAAGTAACGGAACGAGCCCCAGGGCCAGAGGGTGATCCCAGGGCCAGAGGCCCCTGCTCGCTGGCGTTCCGAGTTGGAAGCCAGGCCACTTTCCGTGGAGTCGGGACCCAAGTGGGGACGGTTGGCAGCGCCTGGCTGAGGGAGCTATTCAGAGGCAGAGGATTGGCTCCTAGGAAGGCCTGACCGCGTCTCCAAAAGCATAACGTGTCTCGGTGGGAGAGTTCAGATGAAAGAACGGCCCTGGGAATTTGCGAGTCGCTCTTTCTAGAAGTGGCCTTGAGCCCAGCATTTGAACTTTGGCAGCGCTGTTGGGATAGAGAAAGTTGTTGGCAGCCTTTGAACTCTTTGTAGACTCTGTTTTTCAAACCCAGGAAGGATCTGCCACATTACGTGAATTATGCTTAATGCCATTCGCCCTGTGCCTCTCAGCCAGGCTTTTCTCTCTCCACTTCTCAGCCACAAACCCATGGAGTCTGCTTATCATTCCTGCGTTCGCGGGATATTTTAAGAAACTGTTTGTATGCCAGCTGTCCCTGGCCTGACCAGAGCACACCTCCGCAGACAGACTCATTCTGCAAATTCCTAACAAAGCAAAAATGTTGATTTTGGCATACGTTAGCCCCAACTTATCAGACTCGCTTGCTCGATTGACTAGGAAGAAATATCTAGGGAAAACACATTTTATGATTTTAATTGTTATTATAGGTGCTCTCAGAAAATAAATCTGTGAACTGCCATATATTTCAGTGAAAGAACTCACATCTGGTTCTGATTAACTCTGGAGTCTGTTGGCTGACTTAGCACGCGAGTCTTTTCTGGAAGTCAGCTCTGTGTCTCAGGGATTTTTGTTTTCACCCAGAGAGACACAGTGGAGACCTTGTTCCAGCACAAAGGCATTAACTGTTAGCGTGACCCTTCACAAACATGGCGACGCTCATCAAAGACCTCAGAATCCCTCCTGGAGGTCTGACACAGACAAGGCTGAAGGCAAGGGCGGATGGATGGAGAGAGAGAGTTCCAGGCTAGCTCAACAGACTAGGCTTCAGGCGTTGCCATTTTAACCCCCAGTCACAAGAAGGACCCAGAGAAGCTTTGAGAAAGGCATTGTCAACCCTCACCCTCTCTCTGGGAAAGAGGAAAGAAAAAATAATGAACACTATGCTACATTCACTTTTGTGATGAACAAGATGGTGAAATCTGTAACAGACATCCTGGGATAGCCCACTTTCTTCTCTCAAGATATAAGAGCTATAATAAACACACATCTCGGACTTCCCCGGTGGCGCAGTGGGTAAGAATCAGCCTGCCAGTGCAGGGGGCACGGGTTCGAGCCTTGGTCCAGGAATATCCCACGTGCCACGGAGCTGCTAAGCCCATGCGCCACAACTACTGAGCCTGTGCTCTAGAGCCCGCAAGCCACAACTACTGAGCCCGCGTGCCGCAACTACTGAAGCCTGCGAGCCTAGGGCCCGGGCTCCGCAACAAGAGAAGCCACCGCAGTGAGAAGCCCGCACGCTGCAATGAAGAGTGGCCCCCCTCTTGCCGCAACCAGAGGAAACCCCGTGCGCAGCAACAAAGACTCAACACAGACACAAACAAAACAAAACAAAACAAAAAAACACATGTCACTTTCTTTATGGGCAAGATGGCAGGATGAATGGTAAAAATGTGAAACGAAACCACCACAGCCAATAGCTGCACTTGGTCCGTAGGAGTCAAGGAGTCCACTAAGCATTGTCCAGGATGAAATGCCTTTGACCTGAAGCCTCATGATTTTTATTTTTATTTTTTTTTGACCTGGCCATGCGGCTTGCAGGATCTTAGTTCCTGACCAGGGATTAAACCCGTGCCCTCAGCAGTGAAAGCGCAGAGTCCTAACCACTGGACCGCCAGGGAATTCCCTGAACTCTCATGATTTTGAAATCCTCTGGCAGTAGCCGATTCTGGCTAATGGGGAGCCACAGCTCCTCCTGCATCCTTCTCTGTGGATGGGAAGGACAAGATAGCTGCAAATTCTAATTCCTCCCTCTTAACTCACATTCTCTCTGTGGACGATGGGAACCATCGTCCCAGCATCCTGCCCTGCTCCTGGGATGTGAGTGGGTCTCGCTTGGGGTGGCCTCCCCTTACTCTCCATCTACATGGTCCTTCCTCCCCAGTCACACCCTACACACCCCAAGAACTCTTTGCCTACCTGCATGTGCATTGCCTCTCAAAGGAAACAGAGAGACCAGTTGTTCCCAGTTACACCAAGGAACAGAGAGAGGTAATGATAGCCTTGAACAAACCTGACTTAATAGGGGCAGGACAGTTTCTTTCCTGAGTGCATACCTGTAATAGACTTTATCCTTCAGAAAGCCTTTGATGAGTTCCCCACGTACAGCTCCACGAGTCACTGGATGACTGGTCGCTTTTGTCCCAAGTAGGGAGCTACCTTAGGGGCAGGGATAAATGGGTTCTTCTCTGCATGGAAATGTATGAATACTAATTTTTTTTTAATCAAACAAATTATTTTTTTTTATTTATTTTGGCTGCGCTGGGTCTTAGTTGCAGCACACGGGATCTTTAGTTGCAGCAAGCTTGCGGGATCTAGTTCCCTGACCAGGGATCGAACCCGGGCCCCCTGCATTGGGAGCGCACAGTCTTACCCACTGGACCATCAGGGAAGTCCCTGAATACTAATTTTTAAAATAGCCAACAGATATTAAGCACCTCCTATGTGCCAGGTGTTGCCCTAAGCACATCCCAACTATTAACTCACGTCATCCTCACCACAACCTTCTAAGGGAGGTACTGTGACAATACCAATTTTACAGGCAAGGAAACAGTTACAGAGAGATTAAGGGCCTTGATTGAGGCAACTCAGCTGGCTCTAGAACAATCATCGGTGACATTTTACAGTAAAATCTCATTGTAGTATTTGTGAATGACACAGAACACTTAAGCGTATTGAAAATTCAATGAGACTAAATTGCAGAAAGATCCCTTTAGTTTTAGCTCTGTCTGCCCGCAGCCTCCTGACGATTCTAACCCTGCGTCATCCTGCAGCAATGTCCCTTCCTTTCCAAGCCCCAGTCACCACCCTTATTTAGGCCTTTACTCTGTCTGCCTTGAACTTTACAATGGCCTCTTAACTAGTCTCCTGGCTTTCTGTTGCTCCCCGGCTCCAATGCAGTTATCGCATCACTGCCAGATTAAATGAACACAGTACAGCTCTGTCTCAGCCCAAGCTAGTTCCAAGCCCACCCATATCTGGGTTCAAAGCCGTCCATGGCATGCCATGGCCAACTTTGCCAGCGTTGCCGGAGTTATGCTCTTTGACCCAAGACGTTTTTGCTGACTAGCAGCCTTGAGCCAAAGTACTGCGGTAGGTTATGGGGAGTTGGAAGGCCACAGTCCTCGTCCTCAAATTGGTTTTCGTGGTGAGAAGACAGACTTGTAAACAAATGCAAAATCATAAGTTAATTGTTCCAAGGTAGGAGTGTACAAAGTACACACAGGAGAAGTACCCACATCTGCCCAGGGGGCATCAGGGATCTGTGAGCTGAGAGAAAAAGCCAAAGGCCCAAGTGGACCATAGGAGAGAGTTCCAGGAGGAGGACACAGGGCACAGGGACACCGTGGAAGGACAAGCAGCTGAGTCCAGTGGTAATGCAGAGTTCGACGGGAAGTCGAAGAGGTTTAGAAAACAGGGGGCCAGATAAAGGCCTTTCACGAGTTGAGTTATTGTACAGATATAAGTCCAACTCCAAACTACAAAATGACCTTAAAGTTTGTCTGGAAAAAATAAGTGTGAGAATTGCCAGGATTTTCTTTTAAAGAAGAATAGTGAGGAAAGAAAAAAATATTACTCTACTAAATATTCAAATATAAGATCACAATGGTCGGAACTGTGTGGTCCTGGTGGGGATTAGAAAGATAAGGAATACAGTAGGAAATACGGAAATGGACCCAGGTATATATTACAAGTCTTATAAAATATTCTATTCCATTTATTTATTTTTTAGTTTTATTTTTTGGCCATGCCATGCAGCATGTGGGATCTTAGTTCCCCGACCAGGGATCCAACCCGCACACCCTGCACTGGAAGCGCACAGTCTTAACCACTGGGCTGCCAGGGAACTCCCTAGACTTATAAATATTTTAAATGTGATGTCTCAAATCAGGACCAAAACGGTGGATTATCCAAAAGATGTTTCTGCAACAACTACCTGAACTATTTTGAAAAAAAAGTTGGGTTCCCTACCCTTCCCCATCATTCACAAAATAAATTCTAGATCAGTGCTGTCCAATAGAATTTTCTTTGATGATGGAAATAGTCTATATCTGTGCTATTCATTATGGTAGCCACTGGCCACATGTGGTTATCGAGCACTTGAAGTGGGGCTAGTGCATTGAGAAACTGAATTTTTTATTTCAATTGATTGAAATGAAAATAGCCATTTGTGGCTGGTAGCTACCAAATTGAACAGCACTGTTCTAGAGGGACTAAATGTATAAATATAGGAAAAAGAAACAAAGGACACGAACAGGAAAATCACAAAAGAAGAAATACAAATGTCCAGTAAATATGAAAAAAACTTCAACCTCACCTCTAATCACAGATTCACCCATCAGGACAACTATGAGAAAATTCATCAATCTGACAGTGCCTTAAAAAATGTTGCTTTATAAAACTTTTAGAGGAAAAACACTCTTTGACGTAAACCACAGCAAGATCTGTTTTGACCTATCTGCTAGAGTAACAGAAATAAAAACAAAAATAAACAAATGGGACTTAATTAAACTTAAAAGCTTCTGCACAGCAAAGGAAACCATAAACAAGACAAAAAGACAACCCTCAGAATGGGAGGAGATATTTGCAAATGAAACAACAGACAAAGGATTAATCTCCAAAATATACAAACAGCTCATGGAGCTCAATATCCAAAAAACAAACAGTCCAGTTAAAAAATGGGCGGAACACCTAAATAGACATTTCACCAAGGAAGACGTACAGATGGCCAAGAGGCACATGAAAAGATGCTCAACATCGCTAATTATTAGAGAAATGCAAATCAAAACTACAGTGAGGTATCACCTCACGCTGGTCAGAATGGCCATTATCAAAAAAGCTAGAAACAGTAAATGCTGGAAGGGGTGTGGTGAAAAGGGAACCCGCCTACACTGTTGGTGGGAATGTAAATTGATACAACCACTATGGAAAACAGTATGGAAGTTCCTTAAAAAACTAAAAATAGAACTACCATATGACCCAGCAATCCCACTACTGGGTATATACCCTGAGAAAACCGTAATTCAAAAAGAGACACGCACCACAATGTTCACTGCAGCACTATTTACAATAGCCAGGACATGGAATCAACCTAAATGTCCATAGACAGATGAATGGATAAAGATGTGGCACATATATACAATGGAATATTAGCCATAAAAAGAAACGAAATTGAGTTATTTGTAGTGAGGTGGGTGGACCTAGAGTCTGTCATAGAGAGTGAAGTAAGTCAGAAAGACAAAAAAAATATCATATGCTAACGCATATATATGGAATCTAAAAAAAAAAAATGGTACTGATGAACCTAGTTGCAGGGCAGGAATAAAGATGTAGGCATAGAGAATGGACTTGATGACATGGGGTGGGAGGGCGAAGCTGGGGTGAAGTGAGAGTAGCATCGACATATATACACTACCAGATGTAAAACAGTTGGCTGGTGGGAAGCAGCCGCATAGCACAGGGAGATCGGCTCAGTGATTTGCGATGACCTAGAGGGGTGGGATAGGTAAGGTGAGAGGCAGGCTCAAGAGGGAGGGGATATGGGGACACGTGTATGCATGCGGCTGATTCGCTTTTGTGGTGCAACAGAAACGAACATGGTATTGTGAAGCAATTATACTCCAATAAAGATCTATTTAAAAAAATGTTGCTATAGACATTGTTCAGGAGGGGGCAGGGAAGTAGGCCCTTTCCTCCATCATGTGAGGAGGTGTAAATTGATGCAACCTTTTTGGAAAGCAATTTAGCAAAATAGATCAAATTACACATTCTTGAGTCAAATTTTGGGTATTCTGGTATCCCCCATGTTTACTTTACATGAAAACCCACCAATTAAGACCCCTCCCCCTCGCAGTCATTATTATTATTACTTTTGTGTGTGTGTGGAGTACAGTTTTATTTAATTGAATCAATTATTTCTGGATGGTCGTTGTTTGCTCTCTGATGGCGGCAGTCCAGGTCCCATGTTGGTGTACTTGGTGGCATCCCTTGGGGCAAAGGGGAGCCGGGGAGAGGAGAGCTCAGGAAGTGATCATCACTGCCATCCTCTGAGCATTTCAGCTCTGTGCCAACCACTTGGCCCCCAGCCTCTCACTACAACCTGGTGAAGTAGATACCATCATCCCCATTTTACAGATGGGGAAATAGCTCCAGAGGGGTTCAGCGTTCCCATCCCGCAGCCGGAAAGCCAGGGTTTGGAGCCGGGTCTGTGACTCCAGTGGCTGGCAAGGACTCCAGGACCACATGCGACATTGAGGCCTTCTTGGGGCGAGGCCGTGGCGGGTAAGGCCCCCCCCCCCCCCGGCACACAGAGAAGCTACGACCCTGGGCCCTCCTGATGGGGAACGGGGACCTCACCAGCGAAGCCAGGCAGACATCCCTCCCCCACTACCCCGGAGACACAACATCCCTGGTGATCTATCCATCTCTTAGCTCCCCACGCTCCTGGGACCTGAAGTAAGAAAACTGGTGTATGTGTGGGTGGGTTTTAACTCGTTTTGAAAAGACTCTAACTTGCGGAGGCTGGGGTAGAGCTCTCAGAAAAGGAATTTGGGGAATGGAGTGTCCTCTGATTTTTCCATCTGCTCTGACAAGGCCCTGCCAGTGATGCCAGAATGCTGTGTGTGTGCCCAGCCTCGTCGCGGCTCAGCCATCTCCGGCGACGACGGGCTGGGGTGGCAGGTTCTGCAGCTGCGGTGGGGGGGGGGGGGGGGGGAGGGATGGCGTTTCCCGGGGAGGGAGAGCCCGGAGGCTGCCAGCTCCCTCTTGCAGCATAGTTAAAGCCTGAGATAGTTGTGTGCTCACAAGGAAGTGGGGTGGGGAAGCAGAGCCAGACTCCATTTGGTCTCCATCACTGCTCA
This sequence comes from Leucopleurus acutus, assembly GCF_964270905.1. Lineage (NCBI taxonomy): Eukaryota > Metazoa > Chordata > Mammalia > Artiodactyla > Delphinidae > Leucopleurus > Leucopleurus acutus. Next base: position 52,819,508 of record NC_139161.1, on the reverse strand, counting down.
GAAAGCAACTTGGGTCAAGGCTGCAGTCAGAGCTGGGTCTGTAGCAGGGAGCTGGCGGCGGGGAAATTTTCCGGGTGGCTAGACCTGCCCAAAAGAACAGGAGAAGGGCAGGGAGGGATGGACTTTAAGGTTTGCAGGGATGATCCATTTTTATTTTAAAACTGACCAACCTGCATCTTTCCCAGAGGAAAGAAGTATTTTGGTTTTGTGTCTGTTTTTAAATGGTTAGAAAACGTAACCGTGTGAACCTGGGCAATCACTTCAGCTCTGTTGAGTCTCATCTGCAATATGGACCAGTTCCCTGGACCAGGGAACTAAACCAGCGGATGTTCTGTTAAGGTCCCTTTTAGTGCGAAGGTCAAGGATATTCAAACATTCCCAAGTTCTGCCCCAGACCCACTGAGTTAGAATCTCCGGGGGAAGGGGCCTGAGAACCTATATTTTATTTTATTTTATATTTACTTGTTTTTTTTAATAGATGAGGATACTGAAGGACACTTTTTCTTTAGTCTTACTGAGATGTAATTAACATACAGCACTGTATAAGTTCAAGGTGTACAGCATAATGACTTGACATCCATATATACTGTGAAATGATTACCACAATAAGTTTAGTTAACCATCCATCACCTTTTCTTTTTTCTTTTTTTTGCGGTACGCGGGCCTCTCACTGTTGTGGCCTCTCCCGTTGCAGAGCACAGGCTCCAGTCGCGCAGGCTCAGCGGCCATGGCTCACGGGCCCAGCCGCTCCGCGGCATGTGGGATCTTCCCAGACCGGGGCACGGACCCGTGTCCCCTGCATCAGCAGGCGGACTCTCAACCACTGCGCCGCCAGGGAAGCCCCCATCACCTTATATAATTACAAAAAATTTTTTTTTCCTTTTGCTGAAAACTTTTAGGATCTACTCTTTTAGCAACTTTCAAATATACCAATACAGTCTTTTTTTTCTTTTTTACTATAGTCATAATGTACATTACATCCCCAGGACTTATGTGCCTTTTTCTTGAGGAGGGGGTTCTTTTTTTTTTCGGCTGTGCCATGTGGCATGCGGGACCTTAGTTCCCCAACCAGGGATCGAACCCGCACCCCTGCACTGGGATTGCGGATTCTTAACCACTGGACCACCAGGGAAGTCCCAGGACTTATGTGTCTTATAACTGGAAGTTTGTACCTTCACCCAATTCCCCCACCCCCACTCCCTTCCTCTGGCAAACCTCAAATCTGGTCTCTTTTTTTATGTTTGTTGTGTTTTGTTTGATTCCACACATGAGTGAGATCATACAGCATTTGTCTTTCTCTGATTTATTTCATTTGAAGCTGTATTTTAATGGTACCCCAGATGAGTCTTACACCAGGAAAAATCAGGAATTGCTGTAGGGAATGGGGCATCTCTAACCACCCCCAGCCCTGTTTTGGAGAAGGGAAGAGAGAAAGGAGATGGAAGCTGGGAGCGCTGGCATTAAGGACTCTGAGATGTCAGGAACTGAGTTCCTGAGTCCTTCTGCCCCCCTTGGTGTCCCCACCTGCCATCCAGCAGCCCTGGAGCTCTGAATTTCTCCCATGATCTTGCCCACATGCTGGCACCCAGGAGAGGCAGCAGGAGATCAGCACAGGGGTTGGGGGACACATTCCAGACCAGGGTTTAGGGACTTGGGGCGGGGGGGGGGGGGTCTGGCCCCACTCTGCCACTGATCTGTGCAGAGTAGCTTTGTGAGGACTTGAGCCAGGGCTTGACTTTTCAGAGCCCCGGTTTCTTCATCAGTAGAACGGGGACAATTAATAAGCTCATTGATTGTCAAATAGTCAATAAATATTACTGAGGTCTAACTGTCAGGGTCTGTCTTTAGGCTGCCGGCAGCATCCAGGGAGGTATCGATAGAAGAAGTGCTTTGAGCAGAACGAAGCTCTTTGTCAGCATTTCCCGAGTGTGCACCAAGGATGTGGGCTATTAATAGCGCTCCGTGAAAATAAAAAGGGTCTGTATTCCGTGGAGGAAGTGCTTGATTAAATCGAATTAAACCGTCTTTGATTTAGGACTTCTCGGAGTCTTTTACTGAATGTGCACTGACTTGCCAGGGCTGAGGCTGTGTGTGAGGGGGGCTGGAAAGGGTAGAATTCAGATCTTGGACTGGTTTGCTTGGTGATACCACTAATTAGTGGAGTCTCTCTCTCTTGTGTGTGTGTGTGTGTGTGTATGTGTGTGTGGTGAAATATACATACCATAGACTTATCCCCACCATCCATCTCTAGAACCTTTCCATCTGTTTTCAAATGGAAACTCTGTACCTATTAAACAGTAACTCCCCATTCCCTCTCCCCATAGCCCCTGGCAACCACCACCCTACATTCTGTCTCTATGAATATGACTACTCTAGATACACCATATAGGGACTTCCCTGGTGGTGCCGTGGTTAAGAATCCGCCTGCCAATGCAGGGGACGAGGGTTTGATCCCTGGACCAGGAAGATCCCACATGCCGAGGAGCAACTAAGCCCGTGCGCCACAACTACTGAGCCTGCGAGCCACAGCTACTGAAGCCCACGCGCCTAGAGCCCGTGCTCCGCAACAAGAGAAGCCACCGCAATGAGAAGCCCGTGTACCACAACGAAGAACAACGCAGCCAAATAAATAAATAGATAGATAGATGGATAGATAGATACACCATATAAGTGCAATCACACAGTATTTGTCCTTTTGTGACTGGCTTATTTCACTTAACATATTCACTTAGCATTCATCCGTGTCGTAGCAGGTGTCAGAATCTCTGTCCTTTTCAAGTTGAATATTACCCCGTTGTATGTATAGACTGCATTTTGTTTATCCATTCATCCATCCGTGGACACTGGGGTTATTTCCACCTTTTGTCCGTTGTGAATGATGCTGCTGTGAACAGGGCTGTGCAGATATCTGTTTGAGTCCTTGCTTTCAGTTCTGTGGGGTAGATACCCAGATGTGGAATTGCCGGAGCATCTCTTGGACTAGTGTTCTGTGGAACACACTTCTGAAACATCGCTCTTTATAGCTCTGAGGGAGCACTGTTTAAGTGAGAACATTCCCGAATTTTCCAGGGATGTTCCTGCCGTGGCTGATGCAGTGGGAAAACATCCTGGGTTAGGAGTTCGAACTCACATTCCTCCCTGATGAGGACCTCTGTGGACCTTAGATTCTGCAGCGGTTAATTGAGTATGATGAACTGGACGATCTCTTGAAATCTCAGATTCTCTGACCTAACTTGGTCTCCCTCCCACGCGATCTGGCACCAGGATGGGGGGTGGGGGGCGGGGGGCGGGGACAGGGCCTGGTCCGGAAAAGAGATGATGTGCAGCTACGGACAATTAAATGTCTTTGTCCTTCAATCTCAACATTTTAATCTTCTTTAAACCTGTTTCCTTTGGTGGGGGAAAAGGATATTTAGCTCTTTCCTCGCCTTCTTGCTTCAGGGTCTCTATCTCTGAGTTGTCCTTTCCGTCTCTAGAGCTGGTGTCACAGCTGTGGCCTTCCTCTGCTCTTTCTCCTCAGTCAAGCAAACTGCTGGGAGGGAAGAGAGAGCTGCCTGTATTTCCTCTTCACTCTCCTATTGGAAGAGTGACTTTCCTTCTCTTCTACCATTAGAAACACAAAAGAAAGAGTAGTCACAGAAATTGGTCTGTAGGCTACAAATGATGAACCTCAGAAGCTCCCCTGTCCCATGAGAGAGGAGCAATTTTCCACTTTCTTCTTCAAAAACAGAGTCTTCCCTCTCCTATTAGGAATCTCTGACTGCTACTTGAATTTTAAATATAATAGCCAGGTTTATACATTAAGCAAGCTTTGCCTGGTTTGCTTAGCAACGGCTCGAACTTTTATAGCTCGTTCTAAAGGAACTTGCAGATTTCATGATAATAACATCCATCTCACTGATCCAGAAGGGAAGAAATCTTAACCTTTCAGAATGATGAAAATCTAAAATTAAGCCACGAAGCAGAACAAAACCCTCCAAGCCTCTGGAATAACCTTCACAAAATCCCACACTAAAGACAAGAGCCTTATTTGTGAGAAAAGCCTTTAGACCTGGAAATTCTATTCACTCTTTTTTAGCAGATCCTTCTCAACAGCGAGTCAAGACCTGGGAGGGAACCGCTACAGACAGACCTGTTAGCAGCAGTGTTAAACCATCTGATAGCTCGAGGACAAAGGAGACGGAAACCTAAAAAATGCAGACATGGAACTGTGCTGTGACATTTTTGACAGATTCCAATCAAAATGACTAAGGTCAACAAAGTATTGGTTTTTGTAAAGATAAGCTTCAGTTACCTGGAAAACTCATTTGTTTTTGAAGAATTTGGTGCCAGCAGAGCTGCATAATTGAAGTATGACTGTGTTTTGAACCAAAAAAAAACCCAGCAAGATGTTCAGAGATTTAAAATCTATCCATTGGATGAGTCACTAGTGGTGTGTACAGGGCTGGAGGATTGGGTGAGGTCTCGGCTAAGACCAAACTCCCAGATTTTTTGAAAGTATGGTGGTTCTGTGTAGGAAAACCCAACACTTTTGTGTGTGTGTGTGTGTGTTAGTTTCTGCTTTGTTATAATAACGAAGTGAATCAGTTATACATATACATATGTTCCCATATCTCTTCCCTCTTGCATCTCCCTCCCTCCCACCCGCCCTATCCCAACCCTCTAGGTGGTCACAAAGCACCGAGCTGATCTCCCTGTGCTATGCAGCTGCTTCCCACTAGCTATCTATTTTACGTTTGGTAGTGTATGTATGTCCATGCCACTCTCTCACTTTGTCACAGCTTACCCTTCCCCCTCCCCATATCCTCAAGTCCATTCTCTAGTAGGTCTGTGTCTTTATTCCTGTCTTACCCCTAGGTTCTTCATGACATTTTTTTCCCCTTAAATTCCATATATATGTGTTAGCATACGGTATTTGTCTTTCTCTTTCTGATTTCACTCTGTATGACGAGACTCTAGGTCCATCCACCTCACTACAAATAACTCCATTTTGTTTCTTTTTATGGCTGAGTAATATTCCATTGTATATATGTGCCACATCTTCTTTATCCATTCATCTGATGATGGACACTTAGGTTGTTTCCATCTCCAGGCTATTGTAAATAGAGCTGCAATGAACATTTTGGTACATGACTCTTTTTGAATTATGGTTTTCTCAGGGTATATGCCCAGTAGTGGGATTGCTGGGTCATATGGTAGTTCTATGTGTAGTTTTTTAAGGAACCTCCATACTGTTCTCCATAGTGGCTGTACCAATTCACATTCCCACCAGCACTGCAAGAGTGTTTCCTTTTCTCCACACCCTCTCCAGCATTTATTGTTTCTAGATTTTTTGATGATGGCCGTTCTGACTGGTGTGAGATGATATCTCATTGTAGTTTTGATTTGCATTTCTCTAATGATTAATGATGTTGAGCATTCTTTCATGTGTTTGTTGGCAGTCTGTATATCTTCTTTGGAGAAATGTCTATTTAGGTCTTCTGCCCATTTTTGGATTGGGTTGTTTGTTTTTTTGTTATTGAGCTCCATGTGCTGCTTATAAATTTTGGAGACTAATCCTTTGTCAGTTTCTTCATTTGCAAATATCTTCTCCCATTCTGAGGGTTGTCTTTTGGTCTTGTTTATGGTTTCCTTTGCTGTGAAAAAGCTTTGAAGTTTCATTAGGTCCCATTTGTTTATTGTTGTTTTTATTTCCATTTCTCTAGGAGGTGGGTCAAAAAGGCTCTTGGTGTGATTTATGTCCTAGAGTGTTCTGCCTATGTTTTCCTCTAAGAGTTTGATAGTTTCTGGCCTTACATTTAGGTCTTGAATCCATTTTGAGCTTATTTTTGTGTATGGTGTTAGGGAGTGATCTAACCTCATACTTTTACATGTCCCTGTCCAGTTTTCCCAGCACCACTTATTGAAGAGGCTGTCCTTTCTCCACTGTACATTCCCGCTTCCTTTATCAAAGATAAGGTGGCTATATGTGCGTGGGAAAACCCAACACTTTACCTACACAAGCTGTCCTCTTGTTTACACAAGTAGAGGCTGGGATTTAGGCCTTGATTGAGAGGAAAACCTTTAATAGGCCTTTGATTCTGTAAAGGTAAAGTAGCCGTGTTACCCTGCTCTGGGTGGGGAGGTTTGCATGATAATGTAAATGAGTGTCTTCCCGTGGGCGGAGCTGCGTCACGGTGGGCGGAGCTGCATCACGGTGGGCGGAGCTGCATCACGGATGTTTCTAAGATTATTGTTTCTTCTGGAAATATGTGTGGTGGGGTCTTGTCCAAGACCAGGAGCAGTTATCAGAAGGTTCAGGAAAGCTGCCTGGAGCCTTATCTTCACTGCAGGCTGACTGAGTCCCCTGAAGGCAGCTAGACGGGCACGGCCTGAGGCCACCTGGACGCTCCCCACAGATATTCCCCCAGGCCAGGTTATTCTAGAACAACCATGCAACCTAAGACCTTAGGAAATGTGCTGACTCCAGAGTATTGTTCTGATGCCCTTTGGGGGGCAAAGGGCAAGACCACATTTTTCTGGGTGTGGGTGGGGTTTCCCCTGCAAGGAATGGTTGTTCCCCTGATCAGTCATCCTGGGATCCAAAATAGGGACTTGGGGGCTTCCCCGGGGCTTCCCCGGTGGCGCAGTGGTTAAGAATCCGCCTGCCAATACAGGGACATGGGTTCGAGCCCTGGTCCAGGAAGATCCCGCATGCCGCGGAGCAACTAACCCGTGCGCCACAACTACTGAGCCCATGCGCCACAGCTACTGAAGTCCGCGCACCTAGAGCCCGTGCTCCACAACAAGAGAAGCCACCGCAATGAGAAGCCCGCGCCCCCGCAATAAAGAGTAGCCCCCGGGGCTTCCCTGGTGGCGCAGTGGTTGAAAGTCTGCCTGCCAATGCAGGGGACGCGGGTTCGTGCCCCCGTCCGGGAGGATCCCACGTGCCGCGGAGCGGCTGGGCCCGTGGGCCATGGCTGCTGAACCTGCGCGTCCGGACCCTGTGCTCGGCAACGGGAGAGGCCACGGCAGTGAGAGGCCCGCGTACCGCAAAAAAAAAAAAAAAGGCAGGGGAGGGCTTTGTCACCGGCAAAGCCCATTAAAAATTCCTGGGAGATAAAAATAGAATCTGGGCAATAAAATAAAGTCTAACCTTTTAAAAAAAAAAAAAAGAGTAGCCCCCGCTCGTCGCAACTAGAGAGAAAGCCGGCGCGCAGCAACGAAGACCCCACGCAGCCAAAAATAAAGAAAATAAATTTATTTTTTTAAAAAATAGGGACTTGGGAGGAACTTTAGACTCTCCTAAGGGAAAACTTCTCCTTGTGCATTGAGCTTTGATGAAGGAAAAGCCTAGACCCTGGAAAGGAAGGGTTTATTCAGGATACTCCCATGGTGGGAGTGAAGTCGAATTCTGCGATAGACAACACGTCAAGGGCAACTGAAAGACACCAGAAGGCGGCAGGGTTGCCAGATAAGGACGCCGGCTTAAATTTGCATTTCAGATAAACAACAAATACTATCTTAGCGTAAGTATATCTTGACTCTTGCATGGTTCTTAATATTGCACAAGACATACTGACACTAAAAAATTACTTGTTGTTTATCTGAAATTGAAAGTTAATTGGGGCAGCCTATATTTTTCTAAATCTGGCAACCCTAAGAAAGGAACCTCTGTGAAGACCCTCCATGCTATCTTTCTTGTTACCTCCAAGTTTCCGGTATTACATATGAAAGAAGTCTGGCTCAGCCTTGCTAGGGGCACTTGAGGAAGAGGTCTGTGCCCTGCTGGGGTGAGCCAGATGGGCTGGGAGAGCTCGTCATTGCCGGAAGAGTCAGGCTCTGGGGGGGAGGGGGGAGGGGGTCCTTGGGGAGAGGGGAGTACGGGAGTTACCCAGGATCTCAGGGCTGATGGAGGTGAAAGTGGAGTCAGGACAGATGTGTAGGTCTTGTGGGTATTTCGTCTGGAGTTCTAGAAAACTTGCAGAGGATCCTGGTAAAAGTGTGTGGTCAAGGAGGCTAGGGCCCTGGCTGCTGTGATTGGGGCAGCATGAATACATCAGCTGATGACGTCTGGGATACTTGGGTTACAAATTCAACTGGAGGTATCGGGGTTGGAGTCTGTGATGTTGTGATTCATAGTAAGAAGTGTGTATTTGGTCTTTGATTCCATTTCTGGCACAGAGCTCCTAAAACCCTTCGCATTGCCTGTGTCTCTTGTTATGTTAATGGAGAGACTCTTGGAAAACACCTAGAGCTGGGGCTGGTTGCTGGGAGAACCAGCCACGGGATTAGAGGGTTGGAACTTTCAATCCCACCCCCCTGACCTCCGGAGAAGGGTGGGGCCGGTGATTGAATCCATCAAGCTTCTGTATTGAAGCCTCCGTAAAAACCCAAAAGGAGAGGCTTTGGGGAGCTTTCGGCTTGGTGAACAGGTGGAGGGTCTGGGAGAGGGGTGCCTGGAGAGGGCGCGGAAGCTCCCCACACACCTTCCCACACACCTTGCCCTCTACATCTCTTCCTTCCATCTGGCTGTTCCTGAGTTATAGCTGTCAACTGAAAAAGAAACGTACAACCTAAAGCTGAGAATTATGTTTCATTCAGTGGACTTTCTGAGGACTTAAGTCCGGGAGGCAGCCTCTGAGTTAGCTGTGAGGGACTGCTCCGAAGAGATACGAGTTTTTGCAACAAAAACCCAAGTAGTTGGAACATCAAAAGATTACTGTTAACGAAAGAAAAGCAGACATCAAGTTAACGCATTTAGCGCCGTTCTGTGTATGGGAAGATGCAGGAGTCTGGGCTCCTTGAAATCATTCCTTTGATATGCACCTTAACTATCTAGGGTCAGTATCCTGCTTTTCTCCTTCCTGAATCCCCTCAGGGTGCAGAGTAGGGCTGCTGCAGGGGCTGGTGGCTTGATCGCCTGCCACATACTTTGTTTATTGTTATGGCAGGTGACATTTCTCATCCACATACCTTTTATAATAAACTGGTCATCTCGTAAGTAAAATGTTTCTGTTCTGTGAGCCGCTCTAGCAAGTTAATCGAACCCGAGGAGGAGGTCATTGGAACCTCCAACCTGTAGCTGGTCGATCAGAAGCACAGAGCTGGTAACCTGGGCTTTTGATTGGCATCTGAAGTTGTGGGAGGGGGCAGTCTTGTGGGACTGAGCCCTTAACCTGTGGAATTGGACGCTGTCTCCATGTAGATAGTGTCAGAATTGAGTAAGATGTGTAGGGCGCCCAGCTGGTGCCGGAGAACTGCTTGTCGGTGTGGGGAGCCCCTCCCGCCCTGCAAACACACCCGCGTTGGAACTGGGTACAGAACCCTTATAGGAACATTTCTATGCAAGGGTGTCCTTTAACACCCCAAGTGATTATACACTTGGTATTAACGTGCAGCTTTTCCTGTCGTCTGTGTTTCAGCTGAGGCCCCCGCGATGAGAACATAGGATGTTAGGTGCCCACATATTCTCAGGAAAGGCCCCGGATCATCTATGCAGAACTCAGTAAAGTGATGCCCCCAAACTGATCAGGGCCTCAGAGGCTGGAGGCTGTGCAGGGGGAGCTGAAGTGTCCACAAGGAGACTGGAAAGGGAAGGTTTCCCCCAAATCATGGGCTACAAAGGTGAGGAGGGGGTGCCCTTCCCTTTCCCAAGCCAGGGTGACTGGCCTGTGTCCCCCTGGGGTGACCTCACACTGGAACCTGCCACACCTGGAAAATAAAGGTGGAGCAGCTCAGGGCAGCTTCCTGGGAACGGGCTGCACTCGCATTGTGTGTCAGGACACGGGCGAGTGGACTTTCCCACGGGCCCTGTGCACCTGTGGACGGTGGCCAGGCTTCAGTTCTCTGGAAAAGGAACTCCGTGATGGAGCTAAAAAGAATGATGCTGCGTGAAAGCGGCCCAACCAAAAAAAGAGAGTACATCCCGTATGATGCCATTTATATAAAGTTCTAGAGAATGCAAATTTGCCTCTAGTGCCGGAAAGCTTGGGGGTGGGGGAGGGACAGGAGAGAGGAATCACTGAGGGCCTCAAGGAAACTTTTGGGAACCATGGAGTGTTCATTATCTTGATTTCTGGTTCAGTGGGCCTCTTCAAAAGACAAAACGTATCGGTAGTACACTTTAAGGATGTATAGCTTATTGTAGGCCAACTATATCTCAGTAAAGCCGTATTCCATGTGAGTGGGTCTTCCGCACCCAGCAGGAAGAGGTTGGATGCAGAAACTGGTCCTAAGTGGTTGGCCGGGTAATACATCACCTGGGCCAGAAAGTGGTGACGTGGGATATGAGTCTGGAGAATTCATAAGCATTTGACCACCTGCCGCACCCAGAGGGCACTAAAGCGGAGTAAGGCTTCTCCTGTGTCTTATCCTCCCCATCCCATCCCCAGCCCTAATTCTGCAAGAGCCTGGGGCAGTCAGTTGAGTGGGGAAAGGGTGAAGGAGGAAAATCAGGCAGCCACCCATGACCCCCTTCCCCGTTGCAAATCCCCAAATGTGGGGCAGGAGAGAAGACTTTCCAGTGGTTGAGAGATTGGAGTTTTGATCTCAGTTTTAAAATCACTAATGAGGAAATCGTTTAATTCCTGAAAGACGGTGGTGTGGAACAAAGTTGTTTCCTGCTCTGCATACCAATGAGTCCAGCTCACTCAATAACCAGTTTATGTTTTATTGTCTATCGACCTAGTCTCTTCTACCTACTGGGGATCAAGTGATCTGCTGTTTATTCTTAATCACCTCCATGGGAAGTGAAGAACAACAGAGCGTACACGGCGATCTTGCCAGCTAAAGGAGCGTTGAAAGAAACAACAAGACATTTTCGGGCAAAGTGCCCAATCTCTGGGTGCCTTGATTCTCTCATTTGCGAAAGGGGGATGAGGTTAATAGTCAGCTTAGGCTAAGTTGTGCTGTAATGACAAACAGCTCCAGAGACTAAGTGGCTATGCTAACAAAGATTTATTTCTTGCTCATATCACGTGTCTATCACAGGTTGGTGTTGGCTCTTCCCCCTGGACCATACTGAAGGAGCAGCCCTTTTCTGAGACGTGGCTGGTGTTAGGGCAGCAGGAAAAGAGTGGTTGACGGTGGATCCATGCACTGGCTCTTAAGACTTGTTTGCTGTTTTTTTTTTGCCCGCACCCGCGAGGCTTGTGGGATCTTAGTTCCCCGACCAGGGATTGAACGCGGGCCCTCGGCAGTGAGAGCACAGAGTCCTAACCACTGGACCACCAGGGAATTCCCAAGGCTTGTTCTTAAAAATGGCATCTGTCGCCTCTGTTTACATTTCCTGGGCTGAGCATGATATCAACAGGGTGGGGAGAGAGAATTCTCCCATAAGGAAGGGCAGAGAATATTTGGGACAATAATACAGTCTACTGCAGTACCTACCTACCTATATAAACTGCTTAAAACAGTGCTCGATCAGGCCATGGAAGTGCTCTATAAGGACTGTGCTTAGTACTTTCTTTTCCTCTTGAATTGTTGGGGACTTTTGCTAAGGCCAGTTGCTCGCAGACCCTGATTTAGGAAGAGTCCCTACAGCAGCAGCCCAATTCGGCAAGAACTACCAAAACACCAGAGAGGAACCCTAACAAAGAGATTGCCGAAACCCAGGCCCCAAAGCCTGATTTGGTGTCTGATCGAAACATTCTAATGAAGAGGAATAAATAAAGCTGTGTTTTTCTGGGCTATTTCTGAAAGTCTCTCCCGAAAGACAGGCGTCAGGGTATTGGGCGATCATTCCTCAGCTATTTCAGGAAGACTGGGACACTGCAATGTTATTCTTGTCTCCAAGCAGACTGCAGTAGCTCCGCTTCTGTTAAGTGCTGAGACCACGGAGGGAGCGAGGCCGGGCTCTGGGCCGGCCGGGCTGTTTCCTCTTAGTATTGGGATCAGTATTGCCTGGGCGGGGACCCAGACTATCCCAGCGGGAGACAGGAGGTCTTCCTGGTGCGTGTTGGATTTGGGGTTTTAGATTGGGCAGTCAGAGTCTGCGGCTGGAGGCTGTCATGGCATCATAGGGAGGGGGATTTTTCACTGTTCTTGAGCCTCGAGGCCACTGCAGCCACCGGACAGGGGCCATTCTTGGGTCTCAAAGACTCTTCTCGGCCCCTCCGAGCCTTTCAAAGCCCTCTGATCTAGAGCATGCAAGAGACCAAAACTCTGACTGTTGCAAGTGGGGCACTGAGGCAGAGGAGCTGCAGAAGAGGAATAGCGAGATTTCTGATCACCTTTCAGTTCTTATTAGGACAGATTTAACTTTATTCTCTTTCTTTTAATGGCTTAAAAGCCATTCCAGCATGCGCCCTACAGCTACTCTCTCCCTTATCGCTTTTCTCCTTATCAGTGCAATTCAAAATGACAGACATTTATAGGTTATTCTCTGACTAGTGAAACAGGCACTGCCCGAGGTCTTTGGATGGTACGGACAGTCCCGTACCCTAGTCCTGTTGTTCACGAGTGGCAGTAAGTTTACAAGGGTCTGTACCGCAGGGCCAAATGTGACAAGGCTTCACAGAGCTCGGGAGTACTAGGCATTCATGCCGTAGGCAGATGACGAGGGCTTCCTGTAAGAAGTGGCACTTGAGCTGGGCTTTGAAGGGTGATGTTCCCCGAAAAGATTTATTCATGTTCTAACCCCCATACCTGTGAATGTGACCTGATTTGGAAATTGGGTCTTTGCAGGTGTGAGCAAGTTATAATTTGGGATCATATTGAATTAGGTTGGGTCCCCATCCAGTCACTGGTGTCCTCTTGGGAAATTTGGACACAGACACAGACGGGGAGGATGCTCTGTGACACCAGAGGCAGAAATTGGAGTGATGGGCTACAAGCCAAGGAATGCTGATGATTATTGCAGCTACCAGAAGCTAGAGAGAGGCAAGGAAGCATCCTTCCCTAGAACCTTCAGAGGGAGGGAGCATGGCCCTGCTGCCACCCTGATTTCAGACGTATAGCCTCCAGAAGCATGAGAGAATAGATTTCTGTCGGTTTAAGCCACCCAGTTTGGAGTAATTTATTATGACAGCCCCAGGAAACCAATATAGATGGGTAAGACTTTGAAATGAAGGAAAGGACTATGTGTAGACAGAGCCACTATGAGTGAATGTAACAACTTTGGAAAGCCTATGGTGTCCTTGGGGAATAATCAGTAATTTGATATGGCTGGAGCAAAGGAGGTAGAGAAGAGGAAAGAGCCACATTTAGTGGGAGGTAATGGAAATACAGACTGGCGCCCTGAATACCTGGCTAAGGAGTTTGGCCTTTATCTTGTATGGGATGGGAAGCCATTAGTGTTTTTTTGTTTTTTTTTTTTAAATTTTTGGCTGTGTTGGGTCTTCATTGCCAGGCGCGGGCCTTCTCTAGTTGTGGCGAGTGGGGACTACTCTTCGTTGCCATGTATGGGCTTCTCATTGCAGTGGCTTCTCTTGTTGTGGAGCATGGGCTCTAGGCACGTGGGCTTCAGTAGTTGTGGCACACGGGCTTCAGTAGTTGTGGCTCGCGGGCTGTAGAGCTCAGGCTCGGTAGTTGTGGCGCACAGGCTTAGTTGCTCCGCAGCATGTGGGATCTTCCCAGACCAGGGCTTGAACCCGTGTCCCCTGCATTAGCAGTCGGATTCTTAACCACTGCACCACAAGGGAAGCTGCCATTAGCAGTTTTGATCAGAGTCTGAACTATGCTTGAGATAAATTACTTTCATTAATCAGGGGTGAGAAATTGCCTTCCCATTATGGTTTAGGGTTTCTTCTTGTACTTCTCACTGTTTTTGGCCACAGTCATGTTAGGTGATGCTGGGCTTAGTGCCACAGAATGGATGACTCAAAGGTAGGGACATGCAGAAAAGGCATTTGACAAAATTCAATGTCCATTTATGATAAAAACTCTCAACAAGGTGGGTAAAGAGGGAACATACCTCAACATAATTCAGTGCAATCCCTAGAAAAATTCCAATGGTATTTTACAAAGAAAAGAGCAAATAATCCTATATGGAACCACACACACACACACACACACACACACACACACACACACACACACACACAAACCAAACAGCCAAATCAATCTTGAGAAAGTAGAACAAAGTTGGAGGCATCATGCTTCCTGATTTCAAACCACATTCAAAGTGATAGTAATTAAAACAGTATGGCATTGGCATACAAACAGATACATAGATCAATGGAACAGAAGAGGGAGCCCAGAAATAAACCCAAACATATATGGTCAGTTAATTTATGACACAGGAGCTAAAAATATACAGTGGAGAAAGAATAGTGTCTTCAATAAATGGTGCTGGGAAAACTGGACATGCGAAAGAATGAAACTCCACCACTATCTTATACCATACACAAAAATTAACTCAAAAATGGATTAAAGACTTGAATGTAAGACCTGAAACCATAAAACTCCTAGAAGAAAACATAGGTGGTAATCTCTTGCACATAGATCTTAACAATTATTTTTTTAATCTGATACCAAAAGCAAAAGCAACAAAAGTAAAAATAAATAAGTGGGACTACATCATACTAAAAAGCTTCGGCACAACAAAGGAAACAATCAACAAAATGAAAAGGCAACCTACTGAATGGGAGAAAATATTTGTAAATCATATACTGATAGGGAACTAATATCCAAAATATGTAAATAACTCATACAACTCAATAGCAAAAAACAAACAAGCAAACAATTAAAAAATGGGAAGAAGATCTGAATAGACATTTTTCCAAAGAAGTCATGCAGATAGCCAACAGGTACATGAAAAGATGCTCAACATCATTAATCATCAAGGAAATACAAATCAAAACCACAATGAGATATCACCTCACACCTGTCAAAGTGGCAATTTTCAAAAAGACAAGAAATAATAAGTACTGACAAGGACGTGGAAAAAGGGAACCCTTGTGCTGTTCCCACTGTTGGTGGGAATGTAAATTGGTGCAGCCACTGTGGAAAACAGTATGGAGGTTCCTCAAAAAATTAAAAATAGAACTACTTATATGATCCAACAATTCCACTTCTGGGTATTTATCAAGAGGAAATGAAAACACTAAGTCGAAAATATATCTGCACCCCCCAGATACTTGCAGCATTGTTTATAATAGCCAAGATATGGAAACAACCTAAGTAAACAACTCAATGGGTGAATGGATAAAAAAAATTGTGGTGTGTATATATATAATGAAACATTATTCAGCCATAAAAAAGAAGAGTGAAATCTTGCCATCGGACACAACATGGATGGACGTTGAGGGCATTGTGCTAAGTGAAATAAGACAGAGAAAGGCAAACACGGTATGATAGCTCTTACATGTGGAATCTAAAAACAAACAAATAAAACCCACAAACTCATAGTTACAGAGAACAGATTGGTGGTTTGGGGTGGAGGTGCCCAGAAGGATAGGGTGGGAAGAAAGGAAAAAAAGCAACGCTGGGGATAGTTTGACTGATTTATCACTAAACTGTGATTTCCGTAGTTGATGAGCACACAATATTTGCTGAATGAAGTGAATGAATTGGCTAGTCGACTTTTGGTTTAGGAAACAACCACAATCCAAAAAACCAAAAAAACCCTCTGTTATATACTTTATATTAAATATGGGGAGTGGGATTGAATGCTGCAAAAATAACCTAAAAAAAACCTATTTAAAAAAACAAAGATAAGAACAGGGTCTAATTTGCGTTTGCATCCTTAGCGCATAGACTAGGTGATATGTGTTATTCAGGACTTTAGCTGTAAGTAATAGAAAACATTTTGCTTAAGTAACCAGGGAATTCATTGGCTCTCAAAATGGGGAAAAAATGATACTGTGATATTGTGATTTATAATACAAAGTATATATTTGGTCTCCATCCCAGTTCCTGGCCCAGAGCTCCTAAAACCCTCGGAATTTCCTAAGTGATGAGAGCTATAAAAGGTGTCTTGTTACGTTAATGAGGTGACTTTTGGAAAGCCCCTAAGTCACCTAAGGATGGGGGCTGGTTGACAGGGGAACCAACTGTGTGACTAGAAGTTTGGAACTTTCCATCCCACCCCTGACCTCCAAGGAGGAGAGAGGAGCTAGAGATTGAGTCCCGTCACCAATGGCTGATGATTTAATCACTCATGCCTACATAATGAAGCCTCCATAAAGTCCCGGAAGGATGGTGTTTGGAAAGCTGGGTTGGTGAACACGTGAAGGTTCTGGTAGTCTCCCTAGAGAGGGCATGGAAGCTCTGAGCCCTTTCCCCACTTGCTTTGTGCGTCTCTTCCATCTGGCTGTTCCTGAGTTATGTCCTTTTATAATAAACCAGTAATCTAGGAGGTAAAATGTTGAAGTTCTCTGAGCCACTCTAGCAAATTAATCTAACTCCAGGAGGGAGTCATTGGAACCTCTGGCCTATAGCCAATTGGTTAGAAGCTCAGGTGACAGCCTGGACTTGAAATTGGTATCCGAAGTCGGGGTGGGGACAGTCTTGTAGGACTGAACCCTTAACCTGTGGAATCCGATGCTTTCTCCAGGTAGACAGTGTCAGAATTGAGTTGAATTGTAGGACACCTCGCTGGTGTCAGAGAATTGCTTGGTGTGGGGAAGCCTTCACGCATCAGGGGTCAGAAGTATCGTGAGTTTGGCAGAAGTGTGAGAGTAAAGGAGAAACATAGGAATAGTGTAGGTTTCCTTCGCAGCTGCCCTAAGAAATTACCACAATCTGGGTGGCATAAAACAACAGAAACATTCCCTCACAGTTCTGGAGGTTAGAAGGCTGAAGTCAAGGTATCAACAAGGTTACTTCTTTCTGGAAGCTCTCTCCCTCTCTGGAGGCTCTAGGGGAAATTCTGTTCCATTCTTTTCTCAGCTTCTGGTGTCACCAGCAATCCTTGGCTTGTAGACACATCACTCCAATCTCTGCCTCCATCATCACGTGGCATCCTCCCTATGTATCTGTCTCTAGATCTCTTCTCCTCTTCCCGTAAGGACTCCCATCTTACAAGGACACCCATACAACCTCATCTTAACTGGATTGTATTTGCAAAGAAACTATGTCCAAATAAAGCCACATTCACAGGTGCCAGGGGTTAGGACTTCAACATTTCTTTTTTCTTTTTTTAAAGAATTGTTTAATTATTATCATTTTTAAAATTTTTATTTATTTATTTGGTTGCACCAGGTCTTAGTTGCGGCCAGCGAGCTCTTTAGTTATGGCTCCCCGTCTCCTTAGTTGAGGCACACATGTGGGATCTAGTTCCCTGGCAAGGGATCGAACCTGGGCCCCCTGCATTGGGAGCTTGGAGTCTTAACCACTGCGCCACCAGGGAAGTCCCAGGATTTCAACATTTCTTTTTGGAGGACACCGTTCAACCCACAACAGAGGTATCGCTGGCTTCAGGTATGGCTGGCTTCAGGAGCTCAAGCAATATCATCAGGGCTCTGTCTCTTTACTGTTCAGATGGGCTTTCTGCCTGATGGCCAACAGCAGACCAAGGATGTAACTACGCGGTGGTGGTACAGGTGGGCTTGGGCAGGGAAGTGGTGTTAAACAGCTCTTGTGTTTCCTGCTCATGGATGCTAAGAGGAATAGGGAACCAGGAAAGATGACAGTTAAGCGTGATTGGTGAGGAAGGGCAAATCAGAGACAAATGGAAGGCGGTTTGGATAAGGAGCAGAGATGGGGGAGGGGACAGAGCTAGTGGAGTGGAGCTATCATGGGCCCGGATACCCTGTTACCTGGTTGGCACAGATCTCCTTGTTTGTTTGTTTGTTTTCTGGCGGCACCACACGGCTTGCAGGATCTTAGTACCCCGACCAGGGATCACACCCAGGCCCCTGGCAGTGGAGGCGTGGAGTCCTAACCACCAGACCGCCAGGGACTTCCCAGCACAGTTCTCTTTAAAAGGGTCCAGTAAAGAGCAGGTACCTAACGTTAAGCTTGAGGAAAAGCACGCCTTTTCCCTGGAGATTGCTTGCTCCTCCCAGGATGGGCGGGGTGGAATCTGTCGTCTTCCCTCTCCAACTTCCATTCTGCATTCCTTGATTAACAGCCCCGTCATTTGCCTTTAGGGTAATTCCCTCCGCCACCACCTCCAGCTCTAGCTCCTGGGGTCTCTTGAAAACCCAGGACTAGACAATCAGGACAGTCCATCCCTTTGGCTAGAGCCAAAGTGATTGGCTCAGGGAAAGGCCTCCTCTGTGCCTAGTGAGTCCTCACCCCTAGACTTTTTCCGGAACTATTGGGAAAAAAGAAGCACCCTGTTCGGTGGAGGGTGTGAAACTGGTAGGGTGTAAGTGTGAAGCTGCTAGGGACCATCTGTGCCACCAGCTGGCGAAGTCTGCCTCCAAAAGAAACCAAGACAGAAGAGGACAGAACTGAGAAATGGAGAGAGGACCTGAGGCCCGGTGACGTGGTTCTAGCAAATGTATCTGACCCGTTCACCCATTTATCCTCCTGTTTGTCCAACAAATATTTATTAAGGATCTACCAAGAGCTGAGTTCTTTGCTAGTTTCAGTAATAAGTAAATAAGACTTCATGAACTCTGCCTCCCGGGAGTCCCTGGTCTATGAGGAAGTTAAAGACATGGTTTTAAATTATAATGTTAAAAAGGCAGAAAAGGGAACATTTTATGAGAGCCCCAGATCAAATGATGTGGAAATTCAGGAGAGAGATGATTTCCACTAGGGAAATTGACATTCTTAGATAGATGTCTTTGGAAGGCAAGGAGGATGTGCACATACATGGATGAGATGAAGGGCGTTCCAGGAGGAGGAACTGTATGAACAAAATAAAAATTATGGGGTGTCGAGGGGGTGGACCAAAGCTTGAATTTGGCTGGAACATAAGAAATAGGAGGAATAGGAGAACTTGGGAAGTTGAGTTCAAAGAGCGATCTTAGAAGGCCAATGGGGGCAGGCTAAAGAGATTGGGCCATATTCTGTTGACAATAACTTTCTTTTTGTTTTAAACAGGACTCCTACAGCTTCTTCAAGAAAACCAACTGAGTGGTGTAGAGCATGGTTGGAATGGCAGCAGACTGAATGTAGGAGTCAGTTTTCCAGGTAAGAAGTTATAAGGTCCCAAGCAGGGTAATGTTGTGGTAATGTATTGCTGCATTAAAAAATCACCCTGAAACTTAATGGCTTCAAGTGACAACAATAGTATCACATCTTACAATCATGGAGATCAGGAATTTGGACTCAGCTACAATTGTGTGGACCAGCCCAGGGCTCAGCTGAATAATTCTTCTGTTGGACAGAACACCCAACTGGAGTCACTCAACGGTATTCAGCTGGTAGGCTGAGATGGTCTAGAAGGTCCAGGAGAGCATTGCTCTTATGTCTGGCTCCTTGGCAGAAATGGCTGGAAGGCTGGTCTCAGTTGGGCATTTCTCCCTCTCCATGTAGTCTCTCAGGGCCTGTCCAGCAGCCCAGGGCTGTAAGCGTGAGAGTTTCGAGAGACAGGAAGTGGGAATTGCCAGCCTCTTAAATCCTGGGCCTGGAGAGTGGCACTCCATCACTTCTACCATATGCTATAGGTTCAAGTAGTCACAGAATCCACCAAGGTTCAAGAGTTGAGGACATACACCCCACATCCAATGGGAGTATTGTCCAAGAATGGTGGCTCTCTTTAAACCACCATGGGTAGTAACAATGGGAGTGAGAGGATGACAGGTCGAAGCTAAATTATAGAGGGAGAAGTCAGAGGACTTGGCAAGTGCTTAGAATCATTCACTGATGAAATATTTATTGAGCATCTACTGTGTGTCAGGCAGCGTTGCAGACACTGAGGACACGGCAGTGGACAAGACAGATCTCTGTCCTCTTGGAGCTCATATGCTAGTGGTCTGGAGAGTGAAAGATGGTTTCCAGTGTGTGGACCTGGCAACATGGAGGTGCCACTATCAGACAGAGGAAACCCAGGGGGGCCAATTTGATTGAGTTTGATAGTATAACCGAAAAACTAAATTCTCAGTTCTCCCAGCACTTCAGCTGTAATCATAATAGCAGTAAAAGCCCTCTGACTCCAAGCTGTTGAAGAAATCCAGGATTTTGCCTCCAACCTCAGGCAGCGCCTATAAGATTATAAAGAGAAAGACCGGCACTTTTTTTTTTTTTTTTAATGTATTTTAATTTTGGCTGCGTTGGGTCTTCGCTGCTGGGTGCGGGCTTTCTCTAGTTGCGACGAGCGGGGGCTACTCTTCGTTGCGGTGCACAGGCTTCTCATTGTGGTGGCTTCTCTTTGTTGCAGAGCACGGGCTCTAGGTGTGCGGGCTTCAGTAGTTGTGGCACGTGGGCTCTGTAGTTGTGGCTCGCGGGCTTAGTTGCTCCGCGGCATGTGGGATCTTCCCGGACCAGGGCACGAACCTGTGTCCCCTGCATTGGCAGGTGGATTCTTAACCACTGCGCCACCGGGGAAGTCCCGAAAGACCGGCACTTTAACAGCCTCGTAGATGTCCTGCCTTCCTCCAGCAGGAAGAGCCTTGGAGTCATGCAGCTCCTCTGCCAATTATACTCCCGTGACAAGGAGGGCGCTAATGTTGCAATTCACACTCTGACCCACTCAGCTGACTTCCCGCATGAATTTTTTTCAGGAGAACGTCTCCATTGACCCACATTTTAAAGAAACAGAAGTCTCTGGCCTTAGGAAACTATCTTGGGGCCTTTGGGAACTCAGATTGGTTTTATTTCAAAGAGACTCAAATGCCCATGATACATTATTGAGTTTTTTTAAAAAAGCAAATTGAAGTGTAATAGGTATAATATTCATGGAAAAAACTGTTTTATGCATGCACAGTGAAAGGCTTGGAAGGATATCGTATCAGTCAGGATGGGCGAGGCTGTGTCCCCGTGCTAAATCACTGTAAAAATCTCAGTGTCTGCCACGATAAAGGTTTGCTTACGTACACCAGGGTGTCATCGGCTGGTTGTGGCCTTGTTGTCTTCACTCTGGGATCGAACTTTCTGGAACATCGTGGCAGAAGAGAAAACCATGTTCTGGCTCTTAAAGAATCTCTGTTCTTTGGTCTAGCAAGTTCCATGGCTAAGCCTGAGCACAACAGGGTAAGGAAGCATACTCCCGCCTTAGAGTAGCATAGTGACAATGTCTGAGCAGTAACACAAAATTTTTTTTTTTTAATATTTATCTATTTATTTATTTTGGTTGTGTTGGGTCTTGGCTGCAGCACGCAGGATCTTCATCGCGGCATGCAGACTTCTTAGTTGCGGCATGCATGTGGGATCTAGTTCCCTGACCAGGGATCGAACCTGGGCCCCCTGCATTGGGAGCGCAGAGTCTTACCCACTGGACCACCAAGGAAGTCCTAGTAACACAAAATCTTACCACAGAATCTACTGAACCGTTGATAGTGATTACTGCTGAGGTCAAGGGCCAGGGGTTAAGGAGATTTTATCTTTCACTTTCTACACTCCTGTATTATTTTAATGTTTTTTCAAAAAGCATGCACTATTTTTGTAATTAAAACCACGTTTTAATCTTACTTGTTTTTAAGTTTTTATTATGGAAAATTCAAACATAAGCAAAAGAGAAGAGTTTGAGGACACCCCCAACCATGACCTGTCACCCAGCTTCCAACAGTTAACTCATAGACAGTCTTGTTTCAACAGTAATGCTACTCACTCGTCCCAGATTATTTTGAATGACTCCCAACATCATATTATTTTGTTTTGAATATATCAGCATGTATCTCTAGATAGGGGTTCTTTTTAAAAAAACAAAGAAACACAATATCATTATCACAACAAAAAAATTAACAATAATTCCTTAATATTATCAAACATCTAATGAGTATTCAAATCCCCCAATTGTTCTACCTGTATATAATTTTTTAAACAGTTTGTTTGAATCAAATTCCAAATCAGGTCCATATATTGTTTGCTGATATATGTTGGTTTTTTTTTTTTGTGGTACACGGGCCTCTCACTGTTGTGGCCTCTCCCTTTGCGGAGCACAGGCTCCGGACGCGCGGGCTCAGCGGCCACGGCTCACGGGGCCCAGCCGCTCCGCGGCATGTGGGATCCTCCCGGACCGGGGCACGAACCCGTGTCCCCTGCATCAGCAGGTGGACTCTCAGCCACTGTGCCACCAGGGAAGGCCAGCTGATATATGTTTTGTCTCTTGATCTCGATCCACGGTTCTCTCTTCCACTCTCTTTCTCCCTTTCTAATTCCTTTGCAATTTACTGTTGAAGAAATCAAGTTGTTTGTCCTTTAAAATTTCCTGCAGTCTGAGTTTTTCAGGTTGCTTTCCTATGGCTACGTTTAGCGTGTTTCTCTGTCCTCTGTATTTCTGATAAATTAGTAGTGATTTTCTTTTTATGATGTTAGTATCCACTGACGATTATTGTCTAGATCCAATATTTGCAGGGGGTTGTAAAGCAATGACATTCCAATTCTACCATTCCTTTGTCATTTATTAACTGTCATTTATTTAGGGAAAAAACTTTTCCCTCGTCAATTCTTTGGCTATCCTGCAGTTCCAGTTTATATAGGAAAGGCAAGATAAATGCTTGATTTTTTTTAACGTCTATTTACTTGTTTTCTAAGTCATGAGATTGTTCCTTTGCCCTCTTCAAAGGTAGCCCATGAATTTGTTTTTTTGTTTTAATCATTGTGAACTCATGTATTTAAACATATTTAACATGTTTCAATTCATTGCCATTGTTATCATTATGATACTCAAGCTATGGCTCCCGCATTTGGCCAGAGGGAGCCTCTTCAAATTAGCTCCTATGTCCTTTTGTCATAACTTAGTAGTTTTTGATATTTTGTTTCCTTGCTTTCTGTTATGATAAGATATTCCAAGCTCGCCTTGTATATTTCCTGTCTCAGCCCTGGACTCAGCCATTTCCCTGAGGAGCCTATGTTTGATAGCATTTGTAGACCACAGTACAGAGCCACCAGGGGTGCCCACTGTTTCTAGACTTCTTCCATGGGCAGAGCTAGGAAATACTTTTTTCAATGACAGAATATTTTCATCAATTCTTGCTTAAATTCAGGTTCAAATGCAGTACTGCAAAGTGTTTACTTAACCTCAGCTATCTTACATACATACCTGCTTTCTCCGATACTGAAACGCCTGGTTCCTGACGATGTAACAGAATTACTCATCAGGTTTAACCCACAGAGTACACGTAACAGTGTCAGAATAGCAATATCAACCCTATCACTGGCAATATGATTACTGAAGACGGTTCAAGATTTCTTCCCCGCCCCCGCTTCGTTCCTTCCCTCCAACAGTTCCCTTTGTCCTTAGGATTATCCCACTAGGAATGTGCCCTCAAGTTTCTATGCTTTCAGGTCCCTGGGAATACTTTTTGGCTGTGTGGTTATGCCTCAAATTGGATAAAGAGTTGGGTTCTTTTTTTCACTTACTTTAGATTTTCAGTGAAGACCCTTTTTAAAAAATATTTATTTAATTTGTTTCCTTGGTTTTTTGTTTTGTTTTTGGCTGCGTTGGGTCTTCATTGCTGCACGGGCTTTCTCTAGTTGGGGTGAGCGGGGGCTACTCTTCGTTGCAGTATGCGGGCTTCTCATTGCGGTGGCTTCTCTTGTTGCAGAGCACGGGCTCTAGGCGCGCTGGCTTCAGTAACTGTGGCAAGTGGGCTCAGTAGTTGCGGCTTGTGGGCTCTTGAGTGTAGGCTCAGTAGTTGTGGCGCGTGGGCTTAGTTGCTCCACGGCATGTGGGATCTTCCCGGACCAGGGCTCGAACCCGTGTCCCTTGCACTGGCAGGCATATTCTTAACCACTGCGCCACCAGGGAAGCCCCAAGACCCCCCCTTTTTTTTTTTTTTTTTGCGGTACGCGGGCCTCTCACAGCTGTGGCCTCTCCCATTGTGGAGCACAGGCTCCAGACGCACAGGCTCAATGGCCATGGCTCACGGGCCCAGCCGCTCTGTGGCATGTGGGATTCTCCCAGACCGGGGCACAAACCCATGTCCCCTGCATCGGCAGGCGGACTCTCAACCACTGCGCCACCAGGGAAGCCCCAAGACCCTTTTTAAACTTTAATTTTGTTTTAGTTATATAAAATATTTACATGGTTCCAAAGTCATATCCACCAAACAAGGTATATTTAGAGAAGTCCACCTTCTATCCTTGGGACTCTACTCTATTTCCTTTCTCTCCCTATAGATACTTTAAAAAAAATAATAAAGTATGGCTTAACTTTTGTGATAAAAAAAAAAAGATACATCCTTTCTTACATTCTGTACATACTTTTCTCCACCTTGCTCTTTTCATTAGAGATGACTCCAAAGCAGAACTTTCCTTAGAACTCGGTAAAAGGATTCCCACCCTGCGTCCCTGCTCCAGAATCCGTGTTTTAGGGGGCTCCATGTATCACAAACACAAACAATACACTCGTTAAAGAGTGTACAAATGCAATAGACTCTTACATAATAAAACATGGTTCCCCGGTAATGCGGAGTGTACCTGTTTCTCCATCAACCTTGCCAAGAGCGTGTTGTAAAACTTTTGAGTTTGGGCCAATCTGATAGGTTGGAAATAATATCTGTGTAGTTTTCATTTATGTTGTTCTTATTATGAATGAGTTTGGGCATTTTTTCATATGATTAAGGACTGTTTTCATTTCTTTTTTCTGTGAATTATCTATTCATATCTCTAGCTCATTTTCCTGTGGTGTTACTGGTTATTTTCTTCTCCATTTTTAGAAGCTCCTAATATACTAGGAATGTGAATCTTTTTTTTTTTTTTTTTTTTTTTGCGGTACGCGGGCCTCTCACTGTTGTGGCCTCTCCCGTTGCGGAGCACAGGCTCCGGACGCGCAGGCTCAGCGGCCATGGCTCACGGGCCCAGCCGCTCCGCGGCATGTGGGATCTTCCCGGACCGGGGCACGAACCCGTGTCCCCTACATCAGCAGGTGGACTCTCAACCACTGCGCCACCAGGGAAGCCCCGGAATGTGAATCTTTTGTCTGTGAACAACTACAGTCTTTCTCTGTAGTAGACTCTGGATTAGATTTGGCGGGGCGGTTCAACAAAATATAAGGCGTCCTCCATGTCCTCACAGGAGCTTGCAAGATTAAATAACAACAAGGGATATAAGTAATGTTATGAAACAATAAGAAAAGAGAGATCTCAAAGGAAAAGGATGAGCGACAACCAATTGGTCATAGTCCTGGGCAGTGACTAAATGCCGTGAGGGTCAGAAGAGCCCAGTGCCTTGCGCTTTCCTACCCAAAGCCGTGAGCATCCCCTGCCTGGACCCACGCTTTTCCCAGCAGGAGCTGGCGTTGGTCTGGCACACAGATTCCTTGGCCGTGTTTCTTTGACAATTATAACTGAGGAATTCAGCTTATTTTGGGTGAAATCCCTGGAAGTCCAAGTTCAGATCTCAGTCTGGGCAATGCAGCCACATTTTCCAATGAGTAACTCCTTCCAATATAACTCCTGGCAAACGACCCTATCAGTTGCGGGGAGAATGTGCCGTCATGTGCGGTAAATAGTAAGACCACTGTGTGGGGCTTGACTCATCTGTCAGAGAAGGGGTATTTTGAAACCTTGACCTCATTTGCAAACATGTGTTTGCACATACCTTTCGTCAGATGCAAATTTTCCGTTCCCAGTTTAGCTCTTCCAGATTTTCCCCGAAATGAAAGATGTGGCCATGAAGAGAGAGAAACTTTTAATAGGTCTTGACTCCAGGTATGTTCCAGGGAGCTCATTTGTCTCTAGGCCAACTTCCTGTTGACTCAGCAGCCAGGACGAGGGAGACAGAGGAGCAAAGTACCAGGATAACAGCTGCCATTTACTAAGCGGTTCCCTGTGTGCCAGGTACCGTGCTTATCACTTTATGTGTAGCAGCTCCTGAGCTCATGCCATGACCCTGACAAGTAGGAAGGACTTGACTTCGTCCAAGGTCAAGTCACTACTGAGCTGGGATTTGAGCTCAGGCTGTGTCTCCAAAACATCTCTGTTTAATCATTGCGCTGGATGTTATCTAGATATTACCTGCTTGGCCTTGAGCCAAGAGCCTCTGGCCTGTCAGTTCCCCAACTGGAAAAGGTATTAGGCATTTTTACAGGCTGTCAGGCATTGCAGGGAAGAGAAGGTAACTGGATGTCTCCATGATTTGTGAATAGATGCTTTGGGGGAAGAATGGGCATCCCTTTACTTAAATCTCCCTCAGGCTTCTAGACCTATCTCCCCATTATCTTTTTTTTTTTTTTTTTTTTTGCGGTACGTGGGCCTCTCACTGTTGTGGCCTCTCCCATTGCAGAGCACAGGCTCTGGACGCGCAGGCTCAGCAGCCATGGCTCACGGGCCCAGCCACTCCGCGGCATGTGGGATCCTCCCGGACCGGGGCACGAACCCGTGTTCCCTGCATCGGCAGGTGGACTCTCAACCACCGTGCCACCAGGGAAGCCCTCCCCATTATCTTGATACCCTGTGCCATCCTCTCCCCTTTTCTGTCCAAGCTGAGAACCAGCCCTATTTCCATGAGTTCTTCCCCACTCCTCCCCCACTCCCTGCCTAAACACACGAGCATCTTCTGAATTCTACAACCCTTTCTGAGATGCTCTGTATTATTTTTCTATGCACACAGTAGGAGTGCTGCACACAGTAGGTGTACCACAAAATTGCCACGGCTGAAAATGATGACACACAGAAAACCCTGTATGGAGAGTGGACAGGTGACTTAGGGCTGAGTCCTGGTCTGCACTGATTTGCTCTGTGCTGTTGCGCAAGTCCCTGACTCGGTGTCTCATCTGTGAAATGATGACTAGGCAGCTTCTACAGGCTCTTCCATCCATAAAGGTCTAGACTCTGTGATTCCCACATGTCTATCTGAAGGGCAGATGCAGGTCTGGAGCTCCTTTGAGAAAGCTGGGTTCCTGGGCAGCTCCTCTGCTTCCCGCCAGCCAACTCTCAAATACCTGGTATGGAAAAGAGTGTTATTATTACTATCAGTGGGCTCACACCCATCAGTGTTTTCAATAGAAGGAAATTGGGAAAGCTTTCATGAGAACATTCAAGGGCAGAGCAGGAACCACCCTTTCCGAATATGCCAAAAATGCTGCACAACTGTGAAACTTGAGTCTAAAATTGAGGAGAACAGAGGCCTTTGCTTGAGCTCCCCAGTGGTGTTTCTCACACTGAAGAGCTTCAGCAAGGCTCCCTGACACAAGTCCTCCTGGGAGGACTTGTCCAGGTGGATTTGTGGAGAAAGGGCCCTCCAATGGAAAATATAATAGCATAAGCAAAGGGGAGAAGATGGCCAGAAAAAAAAACCAAGACAGATGGAGGAGGCCAAGGAGAGGTGATTATTAGGAGAAACAGCTGTAATGAAGGAGCAGGAGACAGGAATTTGAGAAGGTAGGTTGAGATCATATTATGCAAGATTGTGAAAATCAAACTGAGGAATTTTTTTTTCTTTTTTGGCTGTGCTGCGCAGCTTGTGGGATCTTAGTTCCCCGACCAGGGATTGAACCCTGGCCCTCGGCAGTGAAAGCACGGAGTCGTAACCACTGGACAACCAGGGAGTTCCCTGAGGAATTTCTTATTTTTTTTTCTAGGATTTCATTTCCTTTCCCTTAGAATCTAGCCCTTCCAGTAGAAATCATATCAACAAAAATAATTTTTGAATTTTATGTTATTGGAGAATTTCAAAGATATGCAAAAGTAGAGAGACCAGTAATGCAATGGAATGAATGTTATTTTGGGGGGACCAAAATCCATATGTTGAAATCCTAACCCCTAATGTGATGGTGTTAGGAGGTGGGGCCTTTGGGAGATGAGTAGGTCATGAGGGTGGAGTCCTCATGAATGGGATTAGTGCCCTTGTAAAAGAGACCCTGGAGAGCTCCTTCCCTCTTCTGCCACATAAGGACACAGTCAGAAGACAGCCATCTATAAACCAGGAATCGGGCCCTCACCAGACACTGAATGTGCCAGCACCTTGATCTTGGACTTCCCAGACTCCAGAACTGTGGGAAATGAATTTCTGTTGTTTATAAACTATCAATTATATGGACTTCTTTTATAGCAGCCTGACTAAGACAAGTGATAATAAACTCCCCTGTACCCATCACCCAACTTCAACAATTCATGGCCAAACTCCTTTCATCTGTACCCTCTCCACTTCCCCTCTTCTATGCCATTTTAAAATAAATCCCGTGGACTTCACTGGAAGTCCAGTGGTTAAGACTCCATGCTTCCAGTACAGGGGGCATGGGTTCGATCCGTGGTCTGGGAACTAAGATCCCGTATGCCGTGCGGTGTGGGGCGGGGTGGGGGACATATATATATATATATATATGTGTGTATATATATATATGTATATTAAATCCCAGACACTATATTCTTTCATCTGTAAATATTTCAGTGTAAATTTCAAAAATAAAAGGACTCTTTAGTGTCACATAACCACAGTACCATAACCACACATAAAAAATTAGCAATAATTCATAATTATCCAATATTCAGTCAACATTCAAATTTCTATTTGTTTCATAAATTTTATTTTATACACACACACACACACACACACACACACACACACACGTTATTATAATTTGTTTTATTGCTTGAATGAGGATCCAAAAAATGTTTCATTGCATCAGGATCCAAAAAGGTTTCATTGCAATTGGTTGATTTTTTTTTTTTTTTTTTTTTTTTTGCGGTATGCGGGCCTCTCACTGCTGCGGCCTCTCCCGTCGTGGAGCACAGGCTCCGGACGCACAGGCTCAGCGGCCATGGCTCACGGGCCCAGCCGCTCTGCGGCATGTGGGATCCTCCCGGACCGGGGCGCAAACCCATGTCCCCTGTATTGGCAGGCGGACTCTCAACCACTGCGCCACCAGGGAAGCCCTGATGTGTTTTTTAAATCTCTTTTAATCTACAGCAGAGCCTCATCTTTTTGTTGTTGTTTATTTTTTCCTTGCAATTTATTTGTTGAAGAAACCAGCTTGTTTGTCCTGTGGTGTTTCCCACTGTCTGGATTTTGCTGATTACATTCCTCTGGTATGGTTTAACATGTTCCTCTGTCCTCTATAGTTTCTGTAAATTGGTAGTTGGGTCCAGAGACTTGATCTGATCCCAGTTGGGGCACTTAAGGATAGCTAGATTCTATTGACAAGACTTTCTAGGATTCAAATGCTGGGCCAAGCCTTTGCAAATATTATCTTATTTAATCCTTAAAATAATCCCGTGGAATCTGTGCTATCATCATCATCATCCCCCTTATACAGATGAAAACACTGAGGCTTTGAGAGATTGTATCACTTGGCCAAGGTCACGTAGTTGTAAGTGGTAGAGCCAATTTAATTGATTGCTGAGTCCAGACGTTTATCTGCAGTGCCACACTACCTACTGTGAGAGGCCCTGTGTGACACTGAGATGCACTTCAAATCCTGAGAGTATCCCTTCACATTTCTCTTGCTTAGATGTACAGAGCACATGCTCCTAAGTGTAGAGGTACCTGTATGTCTATCAGAGAGGACCTTTATAGGTAAGCTATTTGTGAGGTCTATGTGTGTATATATAACTTCCAGTTAGCATTGTTTGTCTACCTTTTTCTTTAATCTTTCGGCCGCACTGCATGGCATGTGGGATCTTAGTTTCCTGACCACACCCCCTGCATTGGCAGCAGAGTCTTAATCACTGGACTGCTGGGGAAGTCCCTACCTCATATATATATATATATATATATATATATATATATATATATAATTTTAACATTTTGAAAGGGATTTATTTATTTATTTATTAGAAATTTATTTATTTTTATTTTTGGCTGCATTGGGTCTTCGTTGCTGTGTGCCAGCTTTCTCTAGTTGCCACGAGCGGGGACCACTCTTCCTTGCGGTACACAGGCTTCTCATTGCGGTGGCTTCCCTTGTTGCGGAGCACGGGCTCTAGGCGCGTGGGCCTCAGTAGCTGCGGCATGCAGGCTCAGCAGTCGTGGCTTGCGGGCTCCAGAGCGCAGACTAAGTAGTTGTGGCGCACTGGGCCTAGTCGCTCCACAGCATGTGGGATCTTCCCGGGCTCGAACCCGTGTCCCCTGCATTGGCAGGCGGACTCTCAACCACTGTGCCACCAGGGAAGCCCCCCACCTCATATTTTTAATTTAGTTTTTATAAGAACTTTGATAGCCGTAAATGATTTTTTTTCTACAGGGTATGCATTCTTCATTTAAAACTCCAAGCCAGGGACAATACTCTTAATATACATCTAGAGAAAATAATGGAAGAACACGATAAGCTTCCTCTGAAAGGCTGTGTATAAGTCCTTTCAAAAGGGTAATGATACTGCTGATGAATATCATAGTGATGATAAAGAGGAACGCCACTGACTGCCAATCTGTGCCAAGACCTTTACAAGTGTTACCTCACTATATCTAAGCCTCATAGCCACCCTACTAAGTAGGTATTGTTATCCCTGTTTTGCACAAGAGTAAATCAAGGTACAGAGAGGTTAAGGACATACCCACTATCAGGCAGGATTTATTTTTGGCTGCACCGTGAGACTTGTGGGATCTTAGTTCCCTGACCAGGCATCGAACCCAGGCCCTCGGCAGTGAAAGCATGGAGTCCTAACCACTGGACCGCCAGGGAATTCCCAGGCAGGATGTTTCACTTTTTTAAAAATTAATTAATTAATTAATTATTTGGTTGCACTGGGTCTTAGTTGTGGCAGGTGGGCTCCTTAGTTGTGGCATGCGAACCCTTAGTTGCGACATGCATGTGGGATCTAGTTCCCTGGCTAGGGATCGAACCTGGGGCCCCTGCAGTGGGAGCACGGAGTCTTAACCACTGTACCAACAGGGAAGTCCCCCAGGTAGGATGTTTTAAACCAGGGGCCTCCAACCCCCAGGCCGCGGACTGGTACCAGTTCTGTTAGGAACCCAGCCTCACAGCAGGAGGCGAGCAAAGCTTCATCTGCCGCTCCCCATCGCTCCCCATCGCTTGCATTACCACCTGAACTATCCCCCACCCCGCTCCCCCATGGAAAAATTGTTTTCCACGAAACCGGTCCCTGGTGTCGAAAAGGTTGGGGACCACTATTTTAAACAACAACAAAAAAAGCCTTTGATAAAATATATCTTTCAAGAATAGACTGACTTGGATTTTTAAAACAACCTCCAATGAGATGCCCACACACCTTTTTTTTTTTTTTTTTTCCTGAAGAGTCATACCCATTTTTAGCAAATCCAGGGCAATTTCTTGATTTTCTCTTCACCTAATGAGTAGGACAAATGCAAACCAGGCCTTAAGGCTCCTTAAGGCCGAGGTGGCAATAATGCTGCGTCATATAATAGCAATCAGGCTTGATTTCAAACTGCGGTTCTGTGCACCAAAATGTGACTCCCCCTCTTCCCACCAGGTCTGATCCACCAGGGACCACAGATACTCTGAGACCAATGACCCTGTTTCCATCTCTAACCATTGACCAGACTTCAGACTTCTCCAGTGACCTGTTCCTCTTTCCATCAAGATAACCTGGACCCTCTAAGAAACTTGCTTATTGTTTGTTATTTGCCAACATTCACACCAGCAGTTGTTATCACTTTGCTAATAACATTTCCCTTTCTCTTTTTGCTTCCTTGTCTTTTTCCTGCTGCCTCGTCCTCTCACCTCTCTTTTCATTTGTTCCTTAAATATTTACTGATGGAAATTACACTGGAAGTTTGGGACTCCCCAGATGTGTATAAGGTTCAGTGTCAGCTTCCAGGAACCTCCAGTATTACTTCTCACCTTCTTTTCTGCAGCAAGTATTCCGTTCTTTAGTCAAATGCTGTTACTTCCCACCGTCTCCTGGTATCACTTTTCCCTGCCCATGCTTCTGTTCCTTGCATCCTTGCCCTTGCAGCCCATTATCCTCCACCACTGCAGTCCTGATGGGGATTCAGACTCAGCTGAAATGACACCTGGAAAGCGAGAAGGGATCTCCTCATGCATCCATCCACTCATCCATCCAATCCTTCCATCTTTCCATCTTTCTATTCAACAAGCATTTATTAAGTATCTGTTCTGTATCAAGCACTGAGCTAGTTCCTGGGGATACAACTGAAAACATTGACTTTGCCTGCACGGAGTTTACAGTCTAGCACTGTGGGGTCCGCTCTGGTAGCCACCAGCCACATGTAGCTCTTGAGCACTTAAAATGTGGCCAGTCTGAAATGAGATGTGCTGTAGGTCCAAAACACACATCAGATTTTGAACACTTAGCACAAGAAACAGAATGCGAAATAGCCTATTAGTGATTTTTTTACATATTGAAATGTAATATTCTTTTTATATTGGGTTAATATTAAAATTAATTTCAATTATTTTGCTTTACTTTTAAAATGTAGCCCCTAGAAAGTTTAAACTTAGATATGTGGCTTGCATTGGTGGCTCCCATTCTGTTTCTCTTGGACAGCACTCATTTCGAAGGGAGGATACAGGGATGGAGATTAAAAAAAAACTTACAAGGAGATTTTATAGGTGTTTTGATAAATGTGTGTACAGGGTGCAGTGAGGGATTATTTTTATTCAAGAGGCCATGAGAAAGTGGAGGAAGGGAACCAACTCATACTCTGCTAGGCACCTGCAGATATCCTCATGCACGTTCGAGGCACTTTAACCTTCATACGTTGGCTTGGCACTTTCAATATCTCAGTTAATCTTTGCAATCGCCATCACCGCAACCTGACCACATCTTTTCCAGGCTGCTTAGACCAAGTCACCATCATCTCTCAGATGGACTGTTTGTGGCAGCAGCCTCTTAACTGGCCTACCCTGACCCCCACTTTAATCCATCCTCTATATTATGACCAGAGGGATGCTTCCAAAACACAAACCTGGTCATTTTACTCTTCAGTTGAAAACTCTCCCATAGCTCCCTCGCTGTCCTCCAGATAAAATAATTCTGCCTCGCGGTTTACACGTACAATCCGGCCCCTGCCTACCTCCTCAGCCCCTTATTTCACACTCCTCCACGCTTGTTCACTTTGCGGTAGCTTTGCTCTGAAATTCTTTCTGAGCTTGGAAAGCCCTGTACTCTCTCTTCTATGTATTATTTTTCTCTGAAAGTACTTTCTTCCTCGGTTTGTCTGGTTAATGCCTTATTTTTCAGATTATATTTTCAAAATGACTTTCTCTAAGACGACTTTCTGGAACTTCCCCCACTCCCATTCCTGCCACCATTCTGGGTTAGGTGTCCCTTATGTGTCCCTGGATCTTGCTGTACTTCCCATAATGTAGTACTTATCATGCCATATTGCTTTTTTTTTTTTTTTTTTTCCTGGCTGCATTGGGTCTTTGTTGCCGCGCGCGGGCTTTCTCTAGTTGCGGCGAGTGAGGACTACTCTCCATTGCAGTGCGCGGGCTTCTCACTGCGGTGGCTTCTCTTGTTGCAGAGCATGGGCTCTAGGCACGTGGGCTTCAGTAGTTGTGGCTTGCGGGCTCAGTAGTTGTGGCACACGGGCTTAGTTGCTCCGCGGCATGTGAGATCTTCCTGGACTAGGGCTCGAACCCGTGTTCCCTGCACTGGCAGGCGGATTCTTAACCCCTGCGCCACCAGGGAAGCTCCATATCGCATTCTTGCAATCTTTTTGGATCAGAGCCCTCTATGAGAATCTACTAAAAACTGTACAGCTTCTCCCCAGGGGGGGAAGAAAAACCAATACGTTTTGTATGCAATTTCAGAGGTTTTATAAAACCCCTAAAACTCTTTAGGTTTCCACAGACTCCAGATTAAAAACCCCTGCTCTCTTCCTAGATGCAAAAGATAGTAAGCATTTCTCACAGGTACAAGTTGCTCTAAGACATTAGAATGCAAGGACTATCGTGCTTTTGTTTTTCTAAATCAAATTAAATCTGAGTTAGCCTTATCCTGCGTGGCTGGTGAGAAGTCTTAAATTAGTCATTTTCAGGAAACTTCTGTTTTTTTCTTTACCCCCCAAAACTCCAGAGCTTAAGGGGCCCAAGAAAATTCTGGACGGTTCCTTCTTTCTCAAATCATTAGAAGTTTTCTGTTTGTTTTTAACTGTTCTTCCTGCTGTTTCAAAATGCCACAGTTGAGCATCGATCCTTCCTGTCAGTCAGGAATTAGTTCCCCGGGGTGGGCTGTGAGGGGCTCAGTACAGTAGCCTCTGCCCCGAAGTCCTGCCGCTTCCAGGAATCTTGTTGAAACGGGGCCTCTTGTCATGGGCACCCCAGATCTCCTACTCCTTCACCACTGTCAGGGAAATAGCTCTTTAACTCAAAAATACCACCCTTTCTCTCATCTCTCTGGAATGATCTGACGTGAAATCCCTTGACAGGCATGACAGAGACTGAGAACGCAAATAGATGCCTAAAAAAGACCAGGAAAAGAATGTCAGTGAATAAAGCAGGTTGGCTTCAAGAGACAACAGAGAGTAGTGGTGACTGAGGCATGCTCTAGAACACAAGCTTTGTCTAAAAATGAGCAGCAGCTAAGGCATCAGCGCATTGGCGCGGAATTTCCAGATCTTCTGTGTTTTCAAGGGAAGCCAGAAATCTGGATTTTCATGAGAGAACTCTTTTGTCTATATTTTTAAAACATTACTTATTAAGGTATATTTTTAAAATCATGTAATCCACAGCATAATATTCAGTGACCTTTTAGTAACTTTATCCAGTTGTGTAACCATCACCATAAATCAATTTTATTTTTTTATTTTATTTTTATTTATTTTATTTTATTTATTTATTTATTTTTTGACTGTGTTGGGTCTTCGTTTGTGTGCGAGGGCTTTCTCTAGTTGCGGCAAGCGGGGGCCCCTCTTCATCGCGGTGCGCGGGCCTCTCACTATCATGGCCTCTCTTGTTGCGGAGCACAGGCTCCAGACGCGCAGGCTCAGTAGTTGTGGCTCACGGGCCTAGTTGCTCCGCGGCATGTGGGATCCTCCCAGACCAGGGCTCGAACCCGTGTCCCCTGCATTGGCAGGCAGATTCCCAATCACTGTGCCACCAGGGAAGCCCCATAAATCAATTTTAGAACATTTTCATCATCACAATAAGATCCCACATGTATATTTACTGTCCTCCCCACCCCAGCCCTTACCTCAGGCAACTACTATCGTACCTTCTGTCTCTATAGCTTTGCCTTTTGGGGATATTTCATGTAAATGGAATCATACAATATGTGGTCTCTTTGACTTCTTTCACTGAACATAGTGTTTTCAAGGTTCATCTATGTTGCTGCAGGAAACTGTAGTGTGTTCCTTTTTATTGCTGAATAGTATTCCATGGTACGGGTACACCACATTTTGTCTACCCATTCACCAGTTGATGGACATTCCATTTTTTTTCTGCTATTATGAATAATGCTGCTCTGAACCTTTGTGTGCAAGCTTTTGTATCCATATATATCCTACTTTTTTTGTTGTTTTTTGGTAGATACTGAAAGATAGAATTGTGTTACATGGTACATTCATGTTTAACTTTTAAGAAACTGGCAAACCATTTTCCACAGTGACTACACCATTTTCCTGCCAGAAATGACTGAGGGTTCCTCTTTCTGTACATCCTCGCCAACATTTGTTATTGTCTGCCTTTTTGATTATAGTCATCTTAGTGGGTGTGAAGTGGTATCTCATTATGGTTTCGATTTGCATTTCCCTAATGGCTAATGATGTTGGATAGCTCTTGACTTTTAAATGTTGGAATTCACTCAAATTTATAAAAATAAAAATGCTTCATATCAGCGCTGTACAGACGGAACAAAACAGCTTAGAACAAAACAGGTTCGTGGGCTGGAACTGCCGTGAGGGAATGAGTTTGGACTTGTGACCTAGACTCTGCAAAACAGTGGTCTGTGATCTTTTTCTTTTGGGGGTAAAAGCAGCCTAGACTGCCAGCAAAAATTACTATGGAGAGAGGACAAAGATTTCTCACTCTTTTGTAATGAAATTGTAGATTAGAAAAAAAGGACAATTTTCAATCTATATATTCATAATGCCATTTTTTCCCCCAGTAAATCATCCTGTTACATACTTGTTGAACGAGCCCTTCAGGTGTATATTTCTATCCTCTTTTTTTTTTTTTCTGCGGTACGCGAGCCTCTCACTGTTGTGGCCTCTCCCGCTGCGGAGCACAGGCTCCGGACGCGCAGGCTCAGTGGCCATGGCTCACGGGCCCAGCTGCTCCGCAGCATGTGGGATCTTCCCGGACCGGGGCACGAACCCGTGTCCCCTGCATCGGCAGGCGGACTCTCAACCACTGCGCCATCAGGGAAGCCCTTTTCTTTTTTTAAATAAACTTATTTATTTTTGGCTGCCTTCGGTCTTCCTTGCTGTGGGCGGGCTTTCTCTAGTTGCGGTGAGCGGGGGCTACTCTTCGTTGCGGTGCGCAGGCTTCTCACTGCAGTGGTTTCTCTTGCTGCGGAGCATGGACTCTAGGCGCACGGGCTTCAGTAGTTGAGGCACACGGGCTTTGTTGCTCTGCGGCATGCGGGATCATCCCGGAGCAGGGATTGAACCCGTGTCCCCTGCATTGGCAGGTGGATTCTTAACCACTCAGCCACCAGGGAAGTCCTGTATCCTCTTTTTAGAGATGAGGTTAAGGAATTTGTCAAAGATTAAGGCTCTAGTAAGTGGCAGAGACGGATTCAAAGCCAGGTCTATGTGGTCCTAAATCCTGCGTTTTCCTGATCAAAATGGCAAGAGGTTCAGGGATGGAGCTACATGAGGTGAGTCTGGAGTTAGAATTCTGAGCCTGGCTGGCTAGATGACTGAGGTGGAGGGGGACATGATGGGGGAGCAAGGGAGAGGAAGGAATCAAAGAGGTTTCAAGGCTGGTTTCACTAACAGACAAAGGGAAGTTGGGAAGAAAGAGTTTGGGTGGAGGGATGAAGTGGAAGTGGGAAGAAAATAGGTTTGGGGCTTCCTGCTTTTGCAGTTGTCCTCCCATCCAGGTAGGCACCTCTGGCAGACAGTTGAAAATGTAGGGCCCAAGGGCTGCAGAGATGCCATGGCTAGAGATGCATTTGGGGGCAGTTTCTATATTTTTTGGGCCACACCACACAGCTTGCGGGATCTAAGTTACCCGGACCAGGGATCGAACCTGGGCCTCCGCGGTGAAAGCGCCAGAGTCCTAACCACTGGACTGCCAGGGAATTCCTGGGGACAGTCTCTTTATTATTGATTTCTCTTCAAGACTGACATCTTTGTGACGTTGAATTCTGATGAGCTTCCTGCGCTCCTCTTCTGATGGTCCACTGAGTTTGTTTTAAAGTTATGGGAAACCACAGACTTGGTGGCTGGTGGGGCTGTTTGTGTGTGAATGCTCTAAGCATTCAGAAATGACTTCAGTGGCTGGCATAGCTGAGACTCAGGCATTAGAGATGGAGTGTTTGGTGTTCTCTAAAAAGTTGTGTTTTGTTTTTTTTTAAATTCAGAAGAGGAATACTGTTCACATGCTAGGTATGGTTAACTTGTACTCCATGTGCAGGTTGCATTAAGGAGGACAGACTTCATGGAGCCAAGTCACAAGACACCTGGACAGAGGGCAGCTTACTCCAGGAGGCTGATGGGGGTGGGGGACAAGATGCACTAGGACAAAGGACAGTACAGGACCTGATTCGGACTTCCCCAGGAGGGACTCTGCACTCAGCTGCCTTGAAATCTTCTCTGAATTGCACCACCCCCTCCTTATCGTTTCCTGCCTTGTTTTGTTTTTTGCTTTATTCACATTTTACCAGACCGGAAGTTTCCTAGGCCTAGCCACTTACATCATAAATAATAAAATGCACCCACATTCAACACGAAATAACTACATCTTGCTGTAAAATTTTTTTGAAAAGATTTGGATAAACTTCAGTTTTTGTAAGAAATCATTTTGTGACTTGTGACTTAAACTTTATTATATTTATAGTTAATTAATTAAGGGTCATGTTGCAGTTGACTAGATATTGCAGACGTTTCATTAAATATTGATTAACTTTGATTTTTTTGGTTCCCTTTCCTTATCTGGGAGCTTTTTTTTTCTTCTTCTTCTTCAGGTCTCAAACGCTTTCTAAGGCCTTTGAAAAGTTAATAGGCCCTGGGGGATAAGACAGCTCTACAGAACCTCCTCATAGCCCCTCTCAAGTAGGGAGCTCTATTGAATGAATGAATGAATGAACGAACGAATGAATGAGGTTAAGCCCTTTTCCCAAGTCTTCTCTCCAAGGGGGGTTCGCTTCTCAATCCTGTGTAATCTCAGCCCAGCCAGGAGTCTGGGTAGGGAGACGTCTCCCCTTTCAAACACCAAAACCGCAGCAGCGGAGGAAGCTGTTCGGCGGCCGCCGCTCAGAGGGCCTGGGCAGGGTCAGCCTGGAGGCGGGGGTCGCGACAGTGTCGGGAGCGCGGACCGCCGACTGAAGCCGGGGCCCCAGCTTCAGGGCCGGAGCGCATGGGCAGAGCAGCAGCCCGAGACTTGCCTCCCCTCCCCCACTGCAGGTGAGCCGCCGAGCCGCGGCCCCCACCCCCCCAGCTGCCCCGGGAGTGACGTAAGGCCTCTGGACCGCGCTCCGGCCCCGCCCCTGCAGGCAGCGCCCGCGGCCCGAGGCCCGCGACTCCGCGGTGGAAGCCGGTCCCGCTGCGGGACACGCCGGCTGCGACAGGCAGAGGAGGCGGCGAGGCACTTGACTGGGCTGCCCCATGCAGCCCGACGGCAGGGCGAGGCGCGTCCAGGCGGAGCTCGGGGCTGCGGCCGTGGCACACCTGCCCCGCGGTCCGCACGGCCGAGGCCGCTGCGGGGTCCGCACCCTCTGCCCCGCGGAATCGCGGGGCACCCAGGCAGCCGCAGCTGTCCATCTCCTCCCGAGCCAGCCAATCGCCCGCGACTGCCCCGGCCGCACCTCCCGGAATCTCTGACGGGCGTGCGGCTCAGCCTATGAGATGGGGGCCTCGGAGGCCTGGGCTGGGAGCGGGAGCCAATGAGCATCATTTCAGGTGGGTGGAGGGAGCGGACCTCGGGAAGGTAGCTTCTTTCGGGTTGCTAACGTTTTCCCTTGGAGATGGGCGCGCAAACGGACCAGTGGGTCTGGGGGCGGTGGTGACGGGCGTGGAGCTGGCCCAATGAGGGTGGGAGGGGGTGGGGCAGCCCGGAGTAGCAGTGCTAAAGGAGCCCGGCGGAGGCAGCGGTGGGTTTTGGACTGAGGCGCCGGATCTGTGGTCGCGGCTGGGGACGTGCGCCGGCGCCACCATCTTCGGCTGAAGGTGAGAGGTGCGGCTTCCCGGGTCCGAGTGCGGCGGCCGGGAACCGAGGGACGGTTTGTAGGGGAGGAAAGGATCCCCGGCTGGGGGCCCGGGCGGGTCTGTAGGGCAGGAACGGAGCCGAAGCGGGAGCTGGGGAAGACAGAAGGGGTTCTGGGCGGAGGGTTTGTGCTGCAGGGGCCGTAGATTCGCGCAAGGAAGGACCTTGGGGGTGGTTAACGGGACCCGGGTGGGTGGAGAGACCCCTGGAGGGGCGGGGAATGAGGTCCTTGAGAGTGAGACTCCTGCAGGGATTAGGGCCTGGGTGTGCGGGAGGACGACCCCTGGGGGGCTGGGGATGGAGATCTGCGGGTGGGCATGTGCTGACCTGATACTAGGCGTGCGGGATCCGTGGGGCGCGGGGTTGGGGGGGGGCTCGTGCCCTGGTGGGTGTCCCCGGGGGTCCCGCGAGCCTGTGCTTGCCTCTCGGGAGGGGAGGGAGTCTTGGGGCGGGCTGGAAAGCGCCATCCGGGTTGGGGGTGGGGGAGCGCTGGACGGGAAGGGCCACTGGGTGGGTTAGGCCGGGTCCGGCATCCCGAGTGCGGTGAGGGGTTCGCCGAGGGCTCGGAAGGCCGGCGGCGCGCCGGGACCTGCGGGGTGAAGGGACCGGAGGGCAGGGCTGCGCACGGCCCGGGAGGCGTGCGGCGGCGGGTGAGGGTCTCAGCAGCCGGCTTGGGGAGGGTCGGGCTCCGCTGGTCCCGGGGGAGCTGGGCGAGAGAGCGGGGGGGCGTCTTCCCAGGCGCTCTGGGGACGGCGGGGGCCGGGGGTGGACACCCGGCCAGGCCCGGGCGGTTTGGGGGGGCGAGGCGGGAAATGTGGCGGGGGCGCGCTGCAGCAGGGCGGTCGGGGGGGGAGGGTCAGCCCTCGCCTCGGGATCCCTTTATTGTGTAAGTGATCTGGGCATGGCTCGGCGCGGAGTCTCTTCCTGGCCTTCTGCAGTGGGGGTCACACCCTGATCCCATAAAATCGGCCTGGAATGGGGTCGGAGGGAAGTTGAAGGCACGGAGTCCCGGCGTCCGCGGGGGCTTTGTGGGCCTGCGGTGGGTGGATGCGGCCCGGGGACCGGCGAGGCGCCCAGCCTGGCCTGCCTGGCAACTAGGGCCTTGGGAAGGAGGTTGGCGACTCTGGTCTGAGCTCGGCTGGTGAGTTTTGGGTAACGTGGCCTCTGCCTATGACCGTTATCTCTGTTCCTTGGGGCCTCTGCAGTTCCCTTCGAGATCACTGCGGTGGATGGAAGGGGGTGGGGTGGGGTAGGGGAAAGCAGGCAGGGTAGATCCCGACTGCAAATGAAACAAAGACTGCTGTTTTCGCTGAATAATATAATATCAAATATAATACTTCGGCTTTGCTGAGATTTTTGTTTTTTAACATTGAAGCTGAGGATTCTTTGAGTCAGGCTTAATTATTCTTGATAGTATCTCACTCTGGAAAACTTTAATGTATTTATTGTTTCATTTCCTTCATCAATCCACCTTTATTAATTACTCCTTCAGTTCCATGCTTTTGATGTTTAAGTATGCCCTGTCTGTCACGGACGCTGGAAAAGTGGCCATTTTATGCAGCTCCTTACTTCTGCATCTTAAATTCAGTTCTTTCTCGTCCTTATCTGGAGAAAGCATATGGTGTAATTGTGTGATATAGCACTAGCTTTTGCTGCAAAGGGATGTGACCCGAGAGGTTGGCTTTTTATTTGGGCTCCCTAGGGAAATCATTTCAATGAAGACAGGCTGGATGGAAGGTGAGATGGAGGAAATTTTGAAGGGCACGTTGTATGGTGAAAGACTCTAGGCTTCAGCGGATGATGTACTTACTTGTCATATAGGAAGAATAAAAATTCCTGGTGTCGGCTCCACGTTTCAGAAACATTTAACACGGTGTAAAGATATTCACAGAGGTGGCTTGGGCCATGAATAGCGATAGTGTCCTTTTGCACTTAGTTTGTATTTCTGCTCATTTGGTTGAATAGGATGCTGATAAATGAACAGACTTACAGGTCTCTGTAATGTAAGTGACCTCTGTGGTAGCGTTACACAAATTGGGACATTCTGTTTTAGCTTATCTGTCTTAGAGAGATGCGCTATCATATGGATCCCTTATCCATCATTTTTGTTTGGCTTTTTATATGCAAGATATTCATAAAACTGTTTTTCTGTGCCTGTACCTATAGTAGGTGCTGGGAGGCAGTCGAGAAGTTTCCTGGGTGATATTTCATTGAGAGTCTAAAATGGCCTTGGAGATGGAGCCCAGGGGTGTGTGTGTCTAAAAGCAAATGAAGGGGATGGGGCTTTGGCTCTGTAGGGAGCTAATTTGTGCACAGATAAATGATTCACCCATAATTAGGCAGTTATTTCAGATGACACCAAGAACCTTCAGATTCTGTCTGTTGCAAAGATGTTCCTATTTATTCCTTTTTTCCCCCAATATAGGTTTTTTTTT
Organism: Leucopleurus acutus; assembly: GCF_964270905.1. Taxonomy (NCBI): domain Eukaryota; kingdom Metazoa; phylum Chordata; class Mammalia; order Artiodactyla; family Delphinidae; genus Leucopleurus; species Leucopleurus acutus. The sequence goes on along the minus strand of NC_139161.1, from coordinate 52,777,901 downwards.
TTTTCTATAAAATACAAAGCCTTTGCTAGATTGTGCTAGTGCGTTCATTGGCCGAGCCTGTATTCTTTTTTTTTTTTTTCTGGCGGCTTGTGGGATCTTAGTTCCCAGATCAGGGATCGAACCCGGGCCCCCGGCAGTGGAAGTACAGAGTCCTGACCACTGGACCGCCAGGGAATTCCCTGAGCCTGTACTCTTGAAGCCATGATTGATAATTGATCCAAGAGGCAGTATGTCGTGTACTACATGCCCTTCAAAGTTTTCTCCTTCTCACCTTCCATCCTTGTAGCATGTGCTCTGGAGCTGAACTGAGTTTACTCCCAGCTCTGCCCCTCGTTAGCTCTGTGACCTCCAGCCAGTTATTGGCTTTCTCTGAACCTTGGGTTCCTCATCTGTAAAATGGAGATATGAATAGTACCTACCACGTAGGGCTGTTGTGAGGATTAAGAGTTAATACATACATAAACTGCTTAAAATAATACATACATAAACATGCCTGGCCATGATTAGTGGTATATAACAACAGTATCTGCTGTTTTCAAAATTCTAGTATTATCCTTTCCGAAAGGCAAAGCATTTGGGAGAGGTTTCCCTATTAAATACCAGCATTATCAAGATTAGGTACCAAATGTACAATGGAATGAAAAAAATACAACATATTTGGCAACCACAAGTGAAGAGTTAAGATGAACAAAACATCTTCACTGGCCTCAGGGACTCTGTCAACCAAACAAGGACTTGAGCACCTACTACCTGAGTCCTCTGGTACAAAGGCGAGGGAGGGTTAGAAGAATGCCAGGAGAGCGGTGCAAAATGTTAGGAGAAGGCTAAGGATTAAATTGCCAGGCTGACCTGAAGAGAACTTCTGAAAGGGTGGCGCTGGGTTAGGATTTGAAGGAATGGTTAGCTTTTGGTGATGGAGGAGAAGCTGAAGCTTACAGTGAGGGTGGGCACCATTCATGTAGTATTGATCAGTAGGTATATAGAGGCCCTCCTGTGGACCAGGGGGTAAGCTCACCGTATGGCAGACAGGAAACCATCCTCATAGTGTTTAGTTAGTTGTAGAAAACTCTGGAAAAGTAAAAATTAAAAGTAGTTTGTGATCCCACTACCCAGTGAAGACCCAATGACTATTTGTTTCTTTTAAAACAAAAAGAAAAAAAAGTGTTTATGTAATTTCCCCACACACACAAAATCGGGAGCATATTGTAATCACACATTGTGATCTCTTGTGGGTTTTTTTCCCTTATATTAAATTATAGGTGGTTCCCCACCTAGAAAAAGTACATACTGATAAATTTAAAATGTGTTGATTTGATCAAATAATTTATAAATCCATGATTTACTTTTAAACAAAGAAAAAAGACCTGCCCTAGAAATGACCTGTTAAGTTACTGTAATTTATAGTCATTTGTTAAATCTAAGCATATAATTACAGGCAGCAAGGCAGTTTCTGAAGTGTTGTATGGGGTATACAGTTTATACCTAATAAGAATAAGAGTAACTTGTTATCGTATTTTGTTCTAGTTGGATATTTTCTCTTTTAAGAGACTGTCCTTCCTAAGGCAGAGTGTGTGTCCTGTTGTCTGTATCCACATTCATCCAGGATAATTCCCATTTCAGAGCCATCCTCTTCCTAGCAGTGGGTAGCGAGTGTATAGGTTGGGAAGACAGAAAACTTGTTAATAACCTTATCAGTGCAGTCCGGAGAGGTGATGGGTGTTTGAAACCGTTCTTCAGAATGTACATGTGTGCTTGAATATTTTCTCTATTGCCCTCTCCCACGTGGATGCCTAGGAAGGCAACTGCAAGTATAGTTAGAGAGCATATTAGCAATTCTATCGGTAGAAGTCTTAATGTTATGTGTTTTGTGATTTTTTTGTTTGTTTTATTCTGTTTTGTGATTTTTGTTTTATCCAAGTGTATACTCCTTGAAACGTTAGCATATCCTTTAAATCAGGTTATGAATTAGTCTAAAACATTGGTTTTCAACCTTTTTTTCTCCTCCAGCATACCTGGTAGTAACAGTGGTTCACCATGGCAACCAGAGAACTGTGGAGGAATGGTTCTCGAAGTGTGGTCCAGCATTATCTGGGAGTTTTTGTGAGAAATGCAAATTATCAGGTCCTCCACCCCAGACCTACTGAATCATAAATGCTGGCAGTGGGGCCCAGCGGTCTGTATTTTAATGAGCCCTTTAGGTGTTGCTGGCGCCCTTGCCAAAGTTTGAGAAGCATGCCCCAGGGCATGAGTGTTTGTAATCCTTTACATTGCTAACAACCAGTTTCTGAAGAATCTTAGCTATTTGATTCTAGTACCTTCTTACTGGGACTGAAAGGGCTAGTATCTTGTACCCACTATCAGTGTTTAATCTTTTAGGACAAAGATAAATAGATCCCTTTAAGAATCCGAAGAAAGTTATACGTGTTCTCCTCAGAAAAGCACAGATATACAAGAAAGTTGTACAACGTTTTTAGACCATTTCAGTGATTTCACGGAGCTTGAACTTTGTCTACAGCCTGGAGGTTAAGAGCCTCATGACAACTTTGGATGACTTTATGATTTCCCTTGCAGCCTTCCATTCTGTTGCCTACCAAGAATCCCCATCATTTTGGGGAGAGGGAAAAGTTGGGAGGGTTTGATGGTTACTCACTTGCCTTCTTTCATTGACTTGGATGAGATTTGTAATAACCTGGAATTTGGAGTAATAACATTAGTATTTAATGATGGTGTTGGATTCCAGAAAGATATTGTCAGGCAGGAATGATGAGTCACATCAGAAAGGTGAGTGACGAATGTAAAATCCTGTCCTTTGATCCAAGAAGTCAATCCCACAAGTATAAGAGGAGAAGTAGCTTCAAGGACCACGGGTGGAGCTTTCGCTGACCGTTCCTTGTGAAACAACTAACTGTAAATGAGCGCTCAGTAAACCACTTAGGTCTTGAGATACTGTTCATTGTAAAAGTCACAGAAGCAGTGCTTTCCCCAGTGTGGCCTAAGGCTGTGAACAGTTCCTTTTCTTCTGCACTGGTCAGACTGTGTCTGGAATATTCTGTTTGCTTCCAGTCTCCACACTCTAAAGGGGCATGGAGTCTGTTTAGAGGCGAGAGACCAGAGTGGAGGAGTGAGTCCTGATGAAGGACGGGATGCAGGAGAGGAACCGGCGGGGAGCAGCTGTGGGCCTGGGAGTGGAGACCTGAACAGCCCCCATCACATACTTGAAAGGCTGGGTGTGATGCCAACTTACACGCTCACCCCCTGTGGTCTCGTGATCACACTGAGGCCACGTGGGCCATAGCGAAGCTGCAGGGGGCTGGCTTAGGGTAATTGTAAGGAAGAACGTCGAGTCTGTTGTCTGAAGGTAGGATGGGAGGCACATTCTAGACCTGAGGGTCGGTCTGCTGGCAGCCACCGTGCATTTCTGTAGCTATCAGTACATCCTGGTGGTCCAGCAGCACTCCATGGGCCTTTTGTCATGAAACTTTGTTTTCTTTTTCTTCCTTTTCCTTTCCCTTCTTAAGTCCCTGTTTAATTTGTGGTAAGGGTGAAATAGGAGATGGAGAGGGAAAAAAGGGTGAAACTGGAACTTTGCTTTTCCCTCCTGCTTGTTTTCCAGCCGTCAGCGACAGGCTACATCTTGAGTGGTCCTCAGACGACCAGAGTCATCATTTGTGGTCAGGCCTGAAATTTACCTTGGAAACCCAGTTAGTACGGCCACGGAGAGGGCTACCGCAGCTCCTTCACTCAAAGTTCACGCTTTCTGTTTACCAAAGCGTTTGTTTTAGGTTTCTTAGAAGAGTAAAATTTGTGAGCCATCGTATATTTTGGAATATCTGACTTTGTCCTCCTCCTCTTCTCGCAGAGGCAGTCGCTCTTGGATCCCTTCTGTTCACAATGGCGCAGAGAACTGGACTTGAAGATCCGGAGAGGTATCTCTTTGTGGACAGGGCGGTCATCTACAACCCTGCCACTCAGGCGGATTGGACGGCTAAAAAGCTAGTGTGGATTCCATCAGAACGCCATGGTTTCGAGGCAGCTAGTATCAAAGAAGAGCGGGGAGATGAAGTTATGGTGGAGTTGGCGGAGAATGGAAAGAAAGCAATGGTCAACAAAGATGATATTCAGAAGATGAACCCACCTAAGTTTTCCAAGGTGGAGGATATGGCAGAATTGACGTGCTTGAATGAAGCTTCTGTTTTGCATAATCTGAAGGATCGTTACTATTCAGGACTTATCTATGTAAGTATGCCCTCTAAGTAATCATGTGAAGTGGTGACTGGGAATTAATGGAAATTACACATGCTGTCCTAATCGATGTGGAATGCTCACATACTCTCTGTTTAGCGTGTCTATTTCTATTAAAGATAGAAAGATTGTCCCTTGCTTACCCAAGTCTTGCTTTGCTTTAAATCTTAGCACATAATTTTAAATAATCCAGTCTGCAATTAAATATACTAAAATGGTGTTTGAGACTTTTGTGTAGTGGTGCTCTGGAGCTTAATAAGAGGGGGGAGAGCCTGTGGCAGAAAGATAAGGGACTTTCATATGGTAATAAGAGTTGCATTAGTGGTAGGATACAGACGGCAGATTGGTAGGAAGTCCAGTGTATATCCAGGGGGTATAAAGTGGCGGGGCTGCAAGCTTAGAGGTTTCAGTGAGGAGCAAGACCAAGGTCATCGGATACAGGGAAGTCGGAAAGCGGAATGCTGAGGTTTTTAAGAGGAAACAGTTCAGGGTGAGATTGAGGCTGGGGTTGTCCTGTGGTTAGCAGTTGACACATGTGTCACAGGCACTGACGGTGTTGTGACCATATAGAAGTTCCCGAAAGTAATAAGGGATCAGGGTTGAGAGGAAAATGCAAGCCAGATACTGAAAGAATCTCTAATGCCAAAAGAGGCTTGAAGGGATGGTAGACACGGGTGGCAATGATTTAAAGAAGGCCGGGTAATTAGCAGCAACATGGATGGACCTAGAGATTATCATACTGAGTGAAGTAGGTCAGAAAGAGAAAGACAAATACCATATGATATCACTTATATGTGGAATCTAAAATATGACACAAATGAATTTATCTACAAAACAGAAACAGACTCGCATACATAGAGAACAGACTTGTGGTTGCCAAGGGGAGGTGGGGGAGGGATGGATTGGGAGTATGGGATTAGTAGATGCAAACTATTATATATAAGATGGATAAACAACAAGGTTCTACTGTATAGCACAGGGAACTATATTCAATATCCTGTGATAAACCATAATGGAAAAGAATATGAAAAAGAATGTGTGTGTGTGTGTGTGTGTGTGTGTGTGTATGTGTGTATAACTGAATCACTTTGCTATACAGTAGAAATGAACACAACATTGTAAATCAACTATACTTCAATAAAATAAATTTTAAAAAAGAAAGAAGGCAGGGTAGATAGAATGTAGATTTAGAATGAAGAGAAGTAGAGGGGAAGGTTGACACTGTAATGGTCTGAATTTGGAAAAGAGAAGTTGAATTTTATGCAAAGAGTGTGGTACTAACGTCCATGTATAATTCAGAACTTCAGCAAAGCAGAGGTCGTTTTCCCATCGAATTAGTTTATTTAGTGGATGTTTACTGAGCACCTACTATGTTCTAGGTGCTGGAGAGAGTGTGGTGAACAGGCCAGGCCAAATCCCTGCCTTTGTAGTACATCCTATACGGAAATAAAACAGGACTATGGGATGGCTTTCCCCAGCGGGTCAGGGAAGGGCTCTTTGAGAAGGTAGCATCTGAGCTGGAATCTGACTGATAGGAGGGAGCTAGCCATGGGAACATCTGAGAATGAGTAGTTCATTCATGACCTTTGCCAGAGTAGTCTGAATCAAGCCTGGTGGTCTCTTTTATTTTATTTTATTTTATTTTTTTCCCTATGAGTTAGGATGCAAAGTAAGGGTAAGAGGCACCAGGGTCCGGAAGGTGGCTTGAGAATGCATAAGGTTTGGAAAGGGGAGGAAGCCAAGGGTAAGAAAACAATTGGAGAGCAGCATTGGGAATCCAGCTGAGACTGAATAACAGAATGTGTAAGGTGGCCACATTTTTGTCTGGAGAGAAAGGAGTGGAGAGAGGGAGTGAGAAAACTGGGAAGTTAAGAGATTGTGGTCAGATCATTATGTTGACATCTGAGATTTGAGAGGTGAATCAATTTTGGATGAGACCTGGTGCGGTGAATTGCAAAGGGCTGGAAATGCAGGGACTTAACCAAAAAGCTGTGGAGTGCTGCGCTGTGGAAAGGAGCCTTTCTGCCCCCAGACCCCACCCTGCCCTCGAGGGCTGCTGCAGGGAGGAGAGAGGAGGGAAAGAGAAAGGGGAAGGAAGTTGTGGGTAAAAGAGAAGGAGGAGGGAAAAGACAATTTAGTCTTTTGTAGCCATTTCTCATGATAATTCTAAGACTTTGCAAGTATCTTTTATTGAGTTTGTTTGATTTTTTTTTCCAGCTTAATTCGGGGGCAACAGGAGTGAATTTCTGGGTTTCTTTTCAAAGCACAGCCCCCTGGGCTTTACAGAAGGAGAATCTGAGTTTTTCCTTTTTTAAAAAATTTATTTATTTATTTTAGGCTGCTTTGGGTCTTCGTTGCTTCCCATGGGCTTTCTCTGGTTGCAATGAGCAGGGGCTACTCTCCATTGCAGTGCGCGGGCCTCTCATTGCAGTGGCTTCTCTCGTTGCGGAGCACAGGCTCTAGGCAGGTGGCATTCAGTAGCTGCAGCACGCGGGCTCAGCAGTTGTGGCTCACAGGCTCTAGAGCGCAGGCTCAGTAGTTGTGACGCATGGGCTTAGTTGCTCCGCGGCACGTGGGATCTATCCGGACCAGGGCTCGAACCTGTGTCCCCTGCATTGGCAGGCAGATTCTTAACCACTGCGCCACCAGGGAAGTCTCTGAGTTTTTTCTTGCAGTACTAAGGTCACAGCAGAGGTGAGGGTTTGGGAGGATCATACCTTCAATTAGTGGGGTGGAGAAAGGGTTCCTATGGAAGATTCACGTTGGAGCGCTTGACTCTAAAGAAACCTACTAAGAGAATGGGGCTGCGGATGGCCGTGGCTGCTGAACACTGAGTGAAGGGTATAGTGTTGGGCTTTGGAATTCACCCAGCACTTGAAATTGATCAATTGAGGTACCATGGTATAGACACTATAATAACTTGGATAGAACCTTTGGGGTATATTTCTTTTCTTTTTTTTTAAATAAATTTATTTATTTTTATTTATTTATTTTTGGCTGTGTTGGGTCTTTGTTGCTGCACACGGGCTTTCTCTAGTTGCGGCAAGTGGGGGCTGCTCTTCGTCGCAGTGCACCGGCTTCTCATCGTGGTAGCTTGTCTTGTGGCTCGTGGGCTCTACAGCGCAGGCTCAGTAGTCGTGGCTCACGGGCCCAGTTGCTCCACGACATGTGGGATCTTCCCAGACCAGGGCTCAAACCTGTGTCCCCTGCATTGGCAGGCGGATTCTTAGCCACTGCGCCAGCAGGGAAGTCCATTGGGATATATTTCTATAGATAAGACATAACATATGTTCATTTAGGTAAGTTACTAACAGGTTTGGTTATGTTATTTCCTTATATTTTCTTTGGATTTAATCTCCCCAACTTCCACCTTCTCAGGTCATTAATTTTCATCTTCTTAATAAAACTACTTAAAAACTGCAGATGTCTTCTCTACTACGTTTTAGCTTATTTCACACATTTTGACGTGTAGTATTTTTAGTGTTCTAAATATTTCCTAGCTTCTATTATTCCTTATTTAACCTATGAACCATTTAAAAGTATACTTTTAAAATTCCTAAATGTTGTTTTTTAAGTTATCTTTGTGTTATTGATTTTTAAATTAATATAGTCCATATAATAACACTCCTTGTTTTTGTGAGACTTGCTTCATGTAGCATATTGTCAGCTTTTATGAGTGTTATGTGTGTTTGCTAAGAATGTGTTTTCTGTTGGGTGTGGCGTTCTATATGTGGCCGTTAGACTAAGTTTTTTAATTGTGTTTAAACTTTACTAATTTCTCTCTTCTTGGTCTGTTGATTATTGAGAAGTGTCTTAAAATCTCCCAGTGTGTTTTCTCAAACTAAGTATGCATTCCTTGAAACTACAGTTTAGTTTTGCCTGCTGATGAATTTTACAGGAGTGCCTCTCTTAATACATGCCTTTTTGTGTGTTTTTGCTCAGCATTACAATTTTAAGATTCACCCACATTACTTTGTGTTGATGTAACTCAGTTGTTCTCAAAGGGTGCTCTACAGACTCCTAGGGTTTCTTTAAGACCCTTTCACGGGATCCTTGAGGTCCAGGCTATTTTCATGATTATTGAAGACTTTATTTGCCCTTTTATTGTTGACATTGGTACTGATGGTGTAAAAGCAACGGTGAGGAAAACTGCTGACACCTTATCGTGGGTAAAAGCAGTGACCCCAAACTGTACTGGTGGTCATACTAATCCAGATTCACTCCAGAATGTCCTTGGTAAAGCAGGAGGAATGATTGAATTTATTTCAGCTCTTGAGAACACATCTTTTAATATTCTGTGTGATGAAATGACAAGTATGCATAAAGCGCTTCTGCTGCATATTGAACTAGGATGGTTGCTTTGAAAAAAAAAGCACGTGTGTAGCTATTTGAGTTGCAAACTAAACTTGCTACTTTTTTTGATAGAATACCTTTTTATTTGATAGAATGGCTGATAGATAAGCTTTGATTAATTCACACTGGGGTATTTGGCAGACATCTTCTTGAAAATGAACAAAGTGAGCCTGTCATTTTAAAGGAAACAGTTGAATGCATTTGTTGACAATGATAAAATTTGAGTTTTCACATGAAAATTAGAATTTGTATCTGCCACTGTGAACTTGACAGCTTGTCAACACTTAAAACCTTCCTGATGAGAGATAGATGGCAATATTAATGAATGTGATTTTTTTTTTTAATGTCATATAGTGTGAAATGTCATCATTTGGAAGACTTGAACAATTCATTGAACCAGAGTTTTCCAAATGATGTGTACATGATGTTACAAAATCATGCCTGGGTAAAAGATTCATTCACCTGTGCAAGCTTAGCCAATGGATGTGGCGTATGTAACAGAGTATGAAAAGTTCATGGACAGGGTATCAGATGCTACATTGCATCTAATCTTTAAGAAATTCTTACTTGTCGAGTTTTGGTATAGTATCGAAGAGGAATATCTATACATGAAAAGGCTGTTAAACTACTCCTCCCTTTTCCAGTTAAATATCAGTGTAAAGCTAATTTCATGTGTTTCAGTCAAAACAACATCACAGTAGACTAAATGCTGAAACAGAGTGTTGAGTGTTTTCTATTAAGAAAATTGAGTGTTTTCTATTAAGCCAGACAATAAAAGATTTGCAAATATAAAACCGTACCACTCTTCTCACTTTTATTTTGGAAAACAAAAGGTTATTTTTCATAAGAAATGTTATTTATTGTTATTTTTAAATGAATAAATACACATTTAAAAACTATGTATGTACGTATATTTGTATAAAAATATATAAAACAAAAGATCTTTAGAATCTTTAACAATTTCTAAGAGTGGTAAAGGGCCCTGAACTATAAAAGTTTGAGTGTTTCGTTCCTTTTTGTGGAATGTAATGTTCCATTGTAAGATTTTTGCCCCAATTTATTTATCCTCTCAACCGTCTTTGGACATTTTATTTTTCCAGTTTGTGGCTATTATTGTACAAACAGTGCTTCCGTGAACAGTTTCGGACGTGTCCTGGTGCACATAAGCATGGCTTTCTAGAAGGTGTATAACTAGGAGTGGAATTTCTGGGTGATATAGGACATGCATATCTTTAACCCATATCTTCAGCTTTTCTAGATAATGCCTAAGTTAGTCAGATTCCAGCAGGAAACAGAAGGCCCTCTAACTAGGTATTCTGTGAATTTAATAAGGGGACGATTTACAAACATGTGAATAGAGTTTAGAAAACAGATGCAGAAATGTCGCAGGATCCCAGCACTAGTGATGGCTGAGAGCCCTGGACCCCTCTTCATCTTTAAAGGAACAAAGAGCTGTTACCTCAGCTGGGAGAGGATGCCACGTGGAGAGGGCTTCCTGGTAGGAATTGTGGCCGCCTTTAGAGGGAAGCAGACAACTAGCAGGGAGGGGCCTGGGGGATAAACATCCTGACTTCATTCTCCCCCTACCCTCAATCTCCTGCTGCCTAACTCAGTTTGAAGCCAGAGGAGAAGGGAATTTGGTGATATATTTCTTAGGGTCAGCCTCAGTTCCATTTGGAATTTAATTTTGTGTGTGGTATAAGGTAGGGGCAAGGTTAACTTTTTTCCCCCAAATGGCGATTCAGTTGACCCAGTGCCATTTACTGAAACGTAGCCCTCTCTCCACTGCTCTGAAGCGCCACCTTTGTTGTAAATCAGATGCTCATAAATGTGTGCTTGACGACCTGTTCTGTGTCATGGGTCTCTGTGCCTGTCCTTGGGCTGACACCACATTGTCTTGATTATTACAGCTTTAGACTATGGCTTGGTGTCCAGTAGGGTAAGTTCTCTCATTTGTGTTCTTTAGGGTTGTTCTGGTGTTAGGTGCTTTGCATTTCAGTATAATTTCAGAACCCACTTGTCAGTTTTTCATACACGCACGCACACACACACACACACACACACACACACACACCCTTATTGGAATTTTTATTGGGTTTTTGCTGATTCTATAGTTCATTTTGGAGGAGAAATGAGATCTTTACAATATCTGTTCATCTAGTTCATTTATTTAGTTCTTAATTTTTCTCAATATGTTTTAGGTTTTTTTTGTAGAGGCCGTGTATATCGTTTGTTGGATTTATTTTTTGTAGGATTTATTTTTAGGTGTTTGTTTGTTTGTTTGTTTTTGCGGTACGCGGGCCTCTCACTGTTGTGGCCTCTCCCGTTGCGGAGCACAGGCTCCAGACGCGCAGGCTCAGCGGCCATGGCTCACGGGCCCAGCCGCTCCACGGCACGTGGGATCTTCCCGGACCGGGGCCCGAACCCGTGTCCCCTGCATCGGCAGGCGGACTCTCAACCACTGCACCACCAGGGAAGCCCTAATTTTTATTTTTTTAATAAATTTATTTTATTTATTTATTTTCGGCTGTGTTGGGTCTTCGTTGCTGTGCTCGGGCTTTCTCTAGTTGCGGTGAGCGGGAGCTACTCTTCCTTGCGGTGCACAGGCTTCTCATTGCGGTGGCTTCTCTTGTTGCGGAGCACGGGCTCTAGGCTCGCAGGCTCAGTAGTTGTGGCACACGGGCTTAGTTGCTCCACGGCATGTGGGATCTTCTGGGACCAGGGCTGGAACCTGTGTCCCTTGCATTGGCAGGCGGATTCTCTAGCACTGCGCCACCAGGGACTAACTAAGTGTTGTTTTTAAATTGTTACCATTAGGTAGAAATACAGTTGCCATGTTTTTTTACAGTTAACTTTTGTATATTGACATTATATTCACCAACCTTACTAAGTTTATTAATTGATTATAATAGTTTAGCTGAGGATTCTTTTGGATGTCGTGTTGCACACACTCATGTTGTCTGCAGATAATGACATTTTTATTGTTTCCTTTCTAATTCTTGTACATTACTTTATTGCATTGTCTAAGAAGTGGAAATGTTTGTTGAATAGTAGTGGTTATTGGAGGCATCTTTGTATCATTCCCGATGTCAGAGGGAAAGTTTTCAATATTTCACTATTAAGAATGACTTGTTTTGTTTTGAATATTTTTTTATTAGATTCAGGGAAGTTTCCTTTTGTTCCTAGTTTTTATCCCGCATGGATGAATTTTTAAAAGTACTGATTGGTTGTTAATTTATCACATGTTTTTCCAGTTTCTGATCAGGTGATAGTGTGATTTTCTGGTTATTTTGTTACTGTAGTGAATTATATACTATATTTTTTAGTGCTAAGACTAACCTGCAAGGACCAAGTATTCTTTTTATGTATTACTGGATTCCTGGATTTTGTTTGCTGGTATTTTGTTTAGAGTTTTTGCATCTATATTCATAAATGAGATTGACTTAAAATTTTACTTTCTTATGATGTCCTTGTCACACTTTGCTATCAAGATTACGCTGGCTTTATAAAATGAATCATGGAATGTTTTATCTTTGTATTTTCTCTGGAAGAGCTTGGATAAGATTGATGTTATTTCATTTTAAAATAATGATATAGTTTCCTTTGTGGGGAAGTTTTTCTTTCATAGATGTAGAATTTTTCAGATTAAAAATGTTTGGTGTCAGTTTTGATACTGAGTTTTTCTGGAAATTTGTCTATTTCGTGTAAATTTTCAAATTCATCGGCATAGTGTTGTTCATAACACCCTCTTTTTTCCTGTAGGGTCTGTAGTGATGTTCTCTCACTCCTGATACTGATAATCTGCTCCACCCTTTTTAAAATGAGCCTCACCAGAGGTTTATCAATTTTACTAATCTCAATCATCTCTTTTAATTACTTGAGCATATTATTGTGCAAGATAACAATCCAAGGCAATAAAAGTAGCCTCACAGGGAATCCACATATTATCTTGGATTCTAGTCGCAACTGTTGCCTTACGTGGCACCTACTGTATATAAAATTGTGAAGTTAATTTGAGGCTCTGCATGACACCAAGCTAGTTCTAGAGTTTTGCTCTGGGCAGGCAGCTAGATGAAGGGGATCGAGCACGTGTAGATCAGTCAGGGATTTACATCCTTCCCAGCTGGGCTTTGGGCTGGTCTATTTCTGGTATACTCTAAACTCTCAGGGTGTAGCAGTTAGGGTTCTAGCTGAACGCCTGGGGTATTTACCCTCCTCCGGAGTGGCTTTTTTTTTAAAAAAAAAGAAAAAACCAAGGTCTGCTGTGCTGTTGAATTTCCCGTAGTCTGGATTTTGTTGATAGCATACCTGTGGTGCCTTCTGTAAGCTGGTAGTTGGATGCGGCGGCTCGATCTGATTCAGATTCAGGACGCACAGGATGCCAGCTGTCTCTCAGCTTACAACGTTGAGATGGATCAGTGACTCAGTTTGGGCTTCGTCAGGTTGATTTGTGCTTCAGGAGTGTCTACCTTCACCCGAGGGTTTTAGAGCCGGTGGTGGGCACTGTCCTGATCCATCATTTCATTAGGAAGCAAAATGGTGATAGTCTAATGTCATCATTCCTTCTGTTATTATTAGCTTGATGAGTTTTTTTTTCAACTGAATGTGTATTACAACATCTCCCCGCCACAACCAGGCACAGACGGTTTTCTTCAAGTTTATTTTTGATTACTGTTCTTTTTACAGAATTTTGACCTTTTTTCCTCCCTAAGGAGCAATGATTAATATTTTAGTTATCTTTTCTTTGCTCTCCATGTTCACCTTTCCTCTGTGTATTTTTTAAATTGGTTTTATCTTTGTGCCTTCTTTTTCTTTTATTATTTACCTTTGTTTTATCTTTCTTTAAGAGTCCATGTTGTATTACATTCTGTTGCAGCCATAAATCTATTCCCTGAAGTTTTCTTTTAGCTTATTTTGTAGAGAATGTCCAGAGGTCATTTCTCTCTCTGAATATTCTGGAAGATGATCTTTTCCTTATTACATAGGGTTGTTGTTGTTTTTTTGTTTGGTTGGTTTGGTTTTTGCGGTACGCGAGCCTCTCACCGCCATGGCCTCTCCCGCTGCGGAGCACAGGCTCCGGACGCGCAGGCTCAGCGGCCATGGCTCACGGGCCCAGCCGCTCTGCGGCACGTGGGATCCTCCCGGACCGGGGCATGAACCTGCGTCCCCCGCATCGGCAGGCGGACTCTCAACCACTGCGCCACCAAGGAAGCCCTGTTGTTGTTTTTTAAAGACACATGTGAATTTTATCTAGGTGTGGTGTTTGCAAATGGTGTGAGCGACCTATTCTTTCTTCTCTTCCTTTCCTTTTTGGGCGGCGGTCTGATTTCTTCTGAGAGCAGCGGTCGGGGTGTAAGTTGGGGTGATGCTCCCAGTTCAATCCCCTGTTCCTAATAAGAGACTGTTGTATCTGCTCTATTGCACTGATATCTATACCTGCCTCTGTTTCCTGGTTCTCTAATCCTTCAAAGCTATGAAGTAATAATGTATATGCATATCCCTGTTTTCTTAGACTGAGGCCTGACCCTAAAGGATAGCAACATTTCCCAATACTGGATAGGAGATGGGCATTCCCGGCAGAGTGGTCGGCATATGGAGAAGCCTGGAGGCATAAAGCAGCACAGACTGTTGGGAAAATTTCAAGGTTGTTTTGGTGCTAGTTTTTTTTTTTTTTACATCTTTACTGGAGTATAATTGCTTTACAATGGTGTGTTAGTTTCTGCTTTATAACAAAGTGAATCAGTTATACATATACATATGTTCCCGTATCTCTTCCCTCTTGCATCTCCCTCCCTCCCACCCTCCCTATCCCACCCCTCTAGGTGGTCGCAAAGGTGCTAGTATTTTTGTATAATAACTGTTACTTGGTGTCTTAAAGCCTTTGCAAACTTCTTCAAGGCTTTGCAGTTCTTCAAAATGTTCTCATGGCTTTAGGATTCCAGTGTTTCCAACTGTTCAGTAGGCACTCATTCTCCTGGGCTCCCTTATTGTAATGAATCTCCTTTTAACGTGCCACAATCTCAATATGTTAAAAGGGGATTTAGTATCTCTCCCCACAAATCAAATGATTTTTCCCGTCCACTTGTTACTTTTCCATCTCTAAAGCTTGACAACCTTGGAGTCATCTTTACCTTGAGGCTTGAATGGTTTTCTCTCTTCAGAGTCCTGACTGCTGTTGAATCTCCAGCCCGCTTTCTTCATGACTCATCCCAGCTCCGTTTTTGTCTCGTTTTTCTCTCCTGTAGGCCTGTTACTGTGCCTGGAGAGGTCTCTACCTCCTGCTTCCCACCTCTTGCCCCTTCAGTCTCTTCTCCATATGGCTGCCAGGTTTATGCGGTTTCAGGAATGCCTCTTTCCTTCCATCACTCTTCTCTCCAGGACCTCTGATACCTGATCCCCTAGAGTGGACAAAATCTGCCTGTCTGGGCTCTTTTCTCTCACCTTCCACAGAGCAAACTGTTGTCAGCTAGACTGCGCTTCACTCTGCCGTGGATATACCCGGCCACCAAGTTTTACATTCTTACTATTTTATTTTTTTAAATTTTTAAATATTTATTGATGTGGCTGTTCCGGGTCTTAGTTGCGGCACGCAGGACCTTTGTTGCGGCACGCGGGCTCTAGTTCCCCGACCAGGGATCGAACCTGGGCCGCCTGCATTGGGAGCACTTAACCACTGGAGCATCAGGGAAGCCCCACGTTCGTACTATTTTAATAGGAATTCCTTTATCCGTCCTTTTAACCTACTAGTCGTTAAAAAGAACATCAGGGACCCTCTAGGTCTGGACTTAGTACCTAGTTGTACGGTTTCCGACAAGATGGCCATGACCTTTAGTGGGGTTTGTCGTGTGTTCCGCTCCAGAGTTTCTCTGTTTAAAAGGCTTGTTCATCTTTCTTTTTTTTGTATCACTCTCTTTTTAGTGCCTTATATTATGTCTTGTTTGCTTAGTGTATCTTTATTGTCCTCATCCCCTAGAGCGTATAAGAAGGTGCTTAGTATCTTCCGCATGTATTCAAATGCTTAATAATGACGTTTACTTTGAACTTAAGGCCTCCAGAGAAATTAACAACACATCGCCCTCCTTCCGTGTGACTTGGGGAGGACAAATGTGGTACAGTACTGGTTTCAGCGCAGGAGCCCAACATTTGAGCTAATTTTCAAGATAGAAGCTTAGCTTTTTAAGCACTTCAGTTTACTATTTCCACTTAAACCTCTATTACTGCTTCTCTTTGGCAAGCATAGGATACTGATGATTATTCAACCTTGTTTTCTTTGTGAGATTTACCCATCTCTGTAATCTTCGTCCTCAGAAAAGTCCCCAACACATGATAGACACACACGTTGGAATGATTTCTGATTGCAAATGTCCTCATTAGGATCTGTTACCATGCCGTACATGCTACGGGATGTTAGACGGAATTGGCGTATTTTGAATTCCTTGGAGGTTCTGGGGTTCTTTGTTTTGTTTTGTTTTTGTTTTGGCAGTCTGTAATTATTTTCCTCTTACAAAAGAGTGACATGCAGAATTTGTAGCTTCACGATCGACTCTTATCTCATTTTTGAAGGAAAAAGTGGAAGTTGTATATATAACAATTCATTGAGATGTGTAGTTATGATTTGTCAAATTTCCTGTGTATAAATTAAACTCAATAAAAAATTAAAATGTTGAGATTGCCTCTCCTTAGTTTTCTCGCCCTTAATAAAATCTCTGTTTTTATTGTCTCTCGTTGCCTTTTTGTCCTGTGGGTGGCAGAGAGAGGCTGGCCTAGTTAGACTAGAGACTAGGTAGAAGGTGCCAGGCTGCCGGGTGGGTGGCCTGAGAGCCAGCCCGGGTTCTTGGAGGTCTGATGCCGGACGCGAGAAAGCCAACGGCTTCAGGCCCAGCGGTCACCCAGGGAGGGGCAAGTAACTACTGTGGCCTCAGGCAAACAGTAATCAGTTTAGGAATCAGGCAAACAGCCCAAATCAGTGAGCTCAGGGCAGGGCCCTTGCTTGCCTTTGTCTTATTCCCAAGCGCCAATCTAGGTAGGAAGTGCATTCCACATCCGAGCCGCGGTTGGGAGGGAAGCAAAGATAAAGGAGAACAGCTGCTGAGGTGGTTCTGATCACTTAAACTTTTTTTTTTGGCCGCCTTTCTCCTTTCAGCATCATTCACTGCAACGTTCAGCATAGAGTGGGCTCGACAGTGCCTCCTGGTGGCCACTGCCAGGACTTTCAGCCTTTCTGAACACAGCTTGTAGGTTAGAAGCCCGTCGGTACTGCCTGGGGGGGGAGCTGAGCACCACTGGTCCTCGGCCTTTTCTAAGGTCCTCTTGCCTTTAGATTTAGAATCACCCGAAGTAAAGGGTCTGCTTCCCGGTGCAGCAGAGGTGCCTTCAGCCGCACCAGGACTGGAGCATCTAGCAGCAATCCTAACCGCTCTTGATCTTCCATAATTCCCAGAGTCAGTTCTCAGAAATCATTCCATGTGAATTAAAAAAACCCCAAAGGCAAAAGTGCTCCTAGTATTAATTCTGAGTAATGATTACCCTACTGATGAGGAAGGTTTTTATCTCCTAGACTAGAGGCTCTTCAAATTTTTTGAGGGCCCCCCAAGAGCTTTTGTTTATATTTCATGATATTTACTGTGTTTAGAAAGTAAAACACAGATTTTAAATATTTATCAACTCATTTAAAACTAAACCTATAACAAGTTGACATAAATTATTTTTATGAAAAAAACCCCTATATTTTCCAAAGCAAAAAAAAATTAGAAGAGTAAAAATGTTTTACACGTAAAAAAAAACTCTTTAATAATAACCTTTCCAGATAATTGTGGATATTCTCCTTTGATACTGTACCCAAACTTGGCCACCGGTATTTCCTTAAAGATGAGTTGCAATGTGGAATCTGAAACTACCTTAATGAACGTTTCATACCTCGTACACTCATGAGAGAATGAGTGTGAAAAAGCAGATGACATGTTGTTTGAATAATGACCCGTGGCTTCATGCAGCCATGAAGCATATATTATTATTTCCATTTGACAGGTGAGGGAATTGAATCTAGGAAGTAACACTTAATAGGCTCTCTGTAGGAGAACTGCTTGTGGTTTGGAATTGCCCATTATGGGTGAGATTTAATTTTAGGGATAGATTAATTGTGCAAATGATAAAGGTCCCCTGTTCAAATTTGTCTCCTGATTGGATCCTGTGGATATATGCAGTTTTTTTTTTTAACACTGTATTTTATTTTTATCTATTCTAGACATACTCTGGACTCTTCTGTGTAGTCATAAATCCTTACAAGAATCTTCCCATTTACTCTGAGAATATTATTGAAATGTACAGAGGGAAGAAACGTCACGAGATGCCTCCACACATCTATGCCATATCTGAATCTGCTTACAGATGCATGCTTCAAGGTAACTGGAAATGTTAGAATGCTACTCAGAATTTCTTAAATATAATTTGTTTTTTCTTAGAATGCCTCAATATTTTCTACAGAGGGCTTTACTTTTTTTTTTTTTAAGATTAAAAAGAAAAGTGATAGATGTTTATTGTAGAAAAATTATGAATTCTTAAGATTAGACTAGGCAATATGACCATCTTCTATAGGCATCCGGTAAGTATGCTTGGGGCTTCGTAAATACTCCATGTTAATTTTTCTGTTAAGAAGCATCTAGTTTTTATATATATCTGATCTCTCCACCACAAGCCAGTATAATCAAAGCTCTACTGCATTCGTTTTTAAAACCAACAAGAAGAATAATAGAAAAGGTGGATGCATCATTGGGGAAAGAAAGATTATAAAATATTTTTTATTTAAAGGCATGAAAAAGGACCCAACAGAAGTTAAACAGCATGTGTGGAGTTGGTGGATTTTGATTGTTTCCTTTTTGGGTTTTGAATGAAATATAAATTTGAAGAGTCCTTAATTGGAATTATGGCTTCAGACGCAATGATTTATGGAGGAATTTTTTTTGAAAACTAGGACGGAGCAGTTTTGAATGCATTTAACATTATTGAGTAACAAGACTGCATTTATTTTCTTTTTCCTTTTAAATTTTTTTAAATTTCAATTTTCTTGAAGTATAGTTTGATTTACAATGTTGTGTTAATTTCCGGTGTACAACAAAGTGATTCAGTTATATACATATACATGTTCTTTTTTTTTTTTTCTTTTTTTTTCTTTTGGTCACGCCACATGGCCTGTGAAATCTCAGTTCCCTGACCCGGGATTGAACCTGGGCCCCGGCAGTGACCCCGGTGGCCCCTAACTACTAGACCACCAGGGAACTCCCTTATATATTCTTTTTCCTTCTTTTCCATTATGGTTTATCACAGGATATTGAATATAGCTCTCTGTGTTATACAGACTGCATTTAAACGTGGGACTTCCTAGCGCTATGTGAAATCTTCTATAGTAACTCTCCCTCTCCCTCCTTTTATTTTTTTAAAAATGAATTCTGTAAAGTAAAATAAAATCTATGAGGTCTTCAGGAAGCAGAGTACGCTGCATCCACCTGTCATCAAATCTCAGGTCCTGGAAAGGCTGCCTGGGTGCTGGGTCTAAAGGGTAGTGTGAGGGAGTTAATACCCATTTCCTACTCAGGTATCATCTGGATTCTTCTTATATACCAGGTCCTCGGAGGCAAACAGGAAGTGCTTTAGGACTAGAATAGTGGCATCGATGGGTAAGAAGACGTTCAGAGTCCAAAATGAGCTTAGGCTTAAAAAAGATTCAATTTAATAACCCTTTCTTAGGTTCAGAGCCAAGAATGTTAAGAAATGGCCGTGACTGTGATAAACTGCAGTCAGGTGACGGAGAAGGAAAATCATCAGGCTTTTGTTTTGTGTCTCATTCTGTGTCTCCATTAAGAAGAATGATCTTTACATGCAGAAAAGTATTTGTATGAATGAGCACACTGCCTTATATGGGAGAAGAAATTGGCCAAAGTACACTCCTCCTCTGATTGGATCCATATTGTCTCTTCTAAACAAATACATTCTCACAGCTGAGACTATCGAACCCCTGTTCTTTGAAGTATTACATAGAACAGGAGTTTCCAGAAGGCGGGGATGGTCTCACATTATATAATTCTATTTTTTAAAAAGAGGAAGAGGCTCCCCTTTATATTAAGATCAAGAGCTCCCACTCTTGGTCTATACCTGCCAAGAAACATTCTAGAATCTACTGTTAATAGTCTAGAAACAGCATGAAAATATTCCTCACATTACTTTACACTGAGTAGGAAGGGAAATATAGTAGACAGTGTTATCAGAGAATTAGGACTTCTCCATGGCGTTCCATGGCCCCTGTGATCTCCTCGTGGTTGGATGCTGCAAAGTTGTGCCTGAGATGCTGGTTAATGATAGAGGTTGGCCAGGCGTCAGGGTGTGCACCAAGGGGTTTGTGCCCTTTCCAACATTCTAATCAACATACTTGAAGACATAGGATGCATGCCTGTAAAATTTATAGATGACATGAAACTGGGAGGAAAAAGAAATACGTTTGATGAAAAGAAACAGTTTTTAAAAGCTCTTGACAGGTTGAATGGTGAATTGACTCTAGTTAAGAGGGATAAATGTTAATGCCCCACTACTGGGTTTCCAAACCAACTATATGAATACAGAATGAGGAAGATGTGGCTTACCAGTCTATGGTATTATTAATATCATCACTAATGCTAGAATGAACCTGTATTGAATATTATTATGTGCCAGGCACTGGGCTAAATGCTTTATGTGTATTATTTAATCCACAACAATGCTATAAAGTAAATAGAATTACTGTCCCTATTTTGCTGAGGCACAAAAAGTTAAATAACTTGACCAAGAAAATGTAAATAGTAAGAGGTATATGAACGAGGATTCAAAACCAAGGCAACGTGACACATTCTTATCCACAATCAAACTGCCACGTGAACGTTAAAAGAATTAGTTGATAGTTTTGATTATGTAATAATTTAAAACAGACAATAAAAAACAAAAAAAAAAACCCCACTCTAACCAGTTCTGCTGTATTTTGTTCTATAAGTAGGGGGCTACCTGCTGATATAGGGTACAACACAGTCGGGTGGGACGTCTGCTAGAGCAGTCAGACAACAGTCAACAACAGCAACTGCTCATGAAGCTCAGACCAGCTACCAATGCTTATCCATCTAGGTTTTCAATTACAGTCGTGAGCAAATAGCTAAACGTCAGTGGGCCTGCGAAGAGGACCTGTAGCTCGACGGGACCATGTGGAGGATTCAGAGCAGATGGTCCTACTGAACAGAGTTTGGTTCTTTAACACAAAAAACAGAAGAGAGCTTACTTTTTCCCCTTAACTTTAGATTCTAGGGGATATTGCGTCAATAAAATGCAGGGGGACTTCCCCGGTGGTCCAGTGGTTAAGACTCCGTGCTCCCAGTGCAGGGGGCATGGGTTCGATCCCTGGTTAGGGAATGAAGATCACAACGTGCCGCGTGGCACCGGCCCCCCCCCCCCCCCCCCAAAAAGCAACCAGTGGGACTTTGGAAAAAAAAGATGCAGAGTGTGCCTGGCACATAATAGTTGTTCAAGAAATATTCATTGACTGCATGCGTGAAAGTAGAGTTCTTGGACATACACTTGCTTGCAAAAGTCACCAACTCTGAAAGCATGGGATAGCAGAATTGACATAATTGGACTAAAGCAATGAATTGGAAGACCGACTCAAGGAGTTCTTCCAGAATACACAGCAAAAAGAAACTGATGGAAATTATGGCAGAAAGAGCAGGAAACGTGGTATAGACTCTCCATATCTGTAGACGTGGTATAGACTCTCAGGGGCCATGAGAGAAGTGATATTTTTGAAAAAGTTCACCAGAGCTGAAGAAGGACTTGAGTCTTGAAGCTGAGAGGGTCCCCTAGTGCCAGGCAGGAACCTTGAAAGGAGACACAGGCCTGGTCTAACGCAGCGTGGTGTGGATAGGGCGACATCAGGTGATCTCGGTGGAGAGGGCGTCAGTGGGCTCAGACTTCTCATTCGCAGTCCTGCGTGTTAGAAACTGAACGCAGCACACTGAGACCTGTGCCCGGTAGGTAATCACGCGAGGGGCCCTAAGGCCATTACTATTCCAGGCTCCCCCAGCACCCCGTGTGCGCCTCGTCCTCTGCCCCTCCCCGTGGCCGTCCACCCCAGCCAGCTTCCACTCAGTAGCAGCCAACACTGCCACCCACCTTCTGTTGACCTAGACGGATGTAAAGGCAAATTTTGCTGTTAACAGTAGTTGCGGGGCGGGGGTGCCCATGCGTATCTAAGACCTGAGATTCTGCCTTCTTCCTGGAGTCTTAGAAGGAAATCCACATCTCCGTGTTCTTTTGTTTCCCGGTCACATCTTCGTTTTCCGTAATGCTCTCTTTTCATTTCTGCCTCAGGTAACTCCCACTCTGTGATGTGCAAACTTCCCTATGTGTTCAATGTCTTCGTCAAGTGTTTTCTTTTCCTCCGGGCTTTAACTGAAACTTGGCTTTCCCCTGAGTATGGGCCCTCCACTCCGATCCTATGCGCTAGGAGATGGGGTCAGTGTCCTTACTCGCAGTGCATCTGCTGGACTATTAACAAATACTCTTCACCCCTTGAAAACACTGCCCCTCCTCTGCCTGCCCCTCATCGCTTATAGCAGCTTTCTTCTGGGTCCCCCTCCTCCCTCCTCCTCCCCTCCCTCCTTAGTGCGTCTGTCTGGCCCCCAACACGTCTGTCGTTTCCTCCCTGCCTCAAGCCCTGCCATAACCCTGTGTTACTTCCTAGTTTTTCGTGAACAGCCAGCCCCCAGTCTCTTAATCTCCTCTTAACCTTCTTCCCTTCTGACTTACGCTGCTGACACCCTAGACTGTGCCACCTTCTGAAATGATCTTATTTTTCAAATATTTCAGAAATTCTATTGCAAAATCCTTCCGTCCTGGCAGTGCAGTCAGCAAGTCTCCTGACCATGTTCTTTGACTCCGTTTAGATCTTGGGTCCAAACGCTGTTCTCCTTTTCCCCTGTGGATTCTCAGAACTGCCTTGACTTTCTTCCTTGCGTAGTTTGCATTTTGTAGTCTGTCATTTCAGCGTCTTCTGTCAGTATCCTACGCCCCCTGTCCCTTTGTTCTTTTGTTACACTTATTTGGCAAAATTCTCACCCTAAGTCAATCAAGACATTTGTCTTTTTTTAAGGCTCTTCCTTGGGTTGCTGATGCCTCTGGAGTCTTCTGTTCATACAGCTGAACAGATCAATACTCCTGTTAATTTCGTGATCATGAGCCCAGACTTCACGCAGAACACTGCTTCCCTGATTGTCTATTAAGATTATAACCTCACTCTCCCTAATGATTGTCTCAAGCCCCTGCCCACTTCAGCTCCCTAGGTCCCTGCGTCCCCTTCTCCTCCCCAGCTGGTGGCTTCTTCCCCTGATCCGTGGAGAAATTAGAAGCCACCAGAGAGGAGCTACCGCAGCTTCCTGAGCCAGATTTACAAACCGTCCTGTCCTGCGCCCACTCCTGTGAAGGCCGTCTTCCCAGCTCCTTCACCTCTGATGCCCATCCCATCTCTCCTAGGAATCCGTCTCAGGAAGCTCACAGTGTTGACTGTCTTCTGCTTCCCTTTTTAGAGGCTCCTAATGTTAGCATTAAATGTGCTGAAGTTTTCCCCGTTACTTTAAAAAGGAAAATTCTCTCTTCCATCCTCTCCTTCCCTTCACAGCCATGTTTCTTGAAAGCATCTGCCGGTTGGTGGGTAGATATGGTTGGTGGTAGGAACTTGTGAAAGCGCTCCTGTTTTCTCAGGGAAAGGTGAAGCAGGGTCCCAGCTGAGAGTGAGGCGGAGGGAGCAGAGATGGGAGATTTAAGAGAGGAACAGTGTGACATAATTCTCTAGAAGACTCAGATAATACTTCCATTTATACCGTTGACATTGTGTCACATACTTAAAACAACAGTTATTGGAAGTACAGGGGAAATGTGACCCACAATTATAGAGGGAGCTTTAATGTGTTTCTCTCAGAATTTGAGATAAGTAGGGAAAAGAAAGAGTATAAAGAATGTGATCAACACTGTTTAGCAAGCTTGAATTGGAAAATGTATGTACAGTACTACTGCCCATCGAGCAGAAAACATTTACAACCTTGGCTTGTAATTTTGATGCTAAGTCACCAATAGAAATCTCAGATCAGGCCACATTCTCTGACCACAGTGCAGTAAGACAAGGTATTAACAGATTTCCACTTGGGTTTGTTTTGTAGGAGTTTTGTTTAATGAGTTCTTCTTACTGTTTTTGCTGTTAGCCATTCATCTATATGGCTTTTTGGTAAAAGAAGAAATCAAAACTGCTATTACAGATTCTTGAGAAGTTAACCACAACAAAATATCACATGTAAAAAATTGATGGCTTAAGGCAAAAACTGCTTTAAGAAAGAATTCATAGGTATAATTTTTTTTTTTTTTTTTTTTTTTTTCCCAGTACGCGGGCCTCTCACTGCTGTGGCCTCTCCCGTTGCGGAGCACAGGCTCCGGACGCGCAGGCTCAGCGGCCATGGCTCACGGGCCCAGCCGCTCCGCGGCATGTGGGATCTTCCCGGACCGGGGCACGAACCCGCGTCCCCTGCATCGGCAGGCGGACTCTCAACCACTGCGCCACCAGGGAAGCCCCTATAAATATTTTTATTAGTAAACAAAAATTTATATACAAGCCTTTTTACTCACAAGATAGATAAAAGACAACTTTAGATAATTTATTAAGCTGTATTGTCTCATGAGCTTTTCTCTGTGTCATTTCACACACACAAGAGAAGTTCTTTAAAAGTACAGCCTGGATGTTAACTTAAGACTTCTTGTGGTGATCATTTTGCAGTATATACAAATATCGAATCATTGTGTTGTACACCTGAAACTAATATAACGTTACATGTCAGTTATACCTCAATTTTTTTAAAAGTACAGCATGAAATGAACCTAAACAAGAGGAAAAACATAAAGTTGTTAAGTAAAACTTGAACTGGTTCCACAAAAAGACCGTACAAAAGACAAGCAATTTGGCAAGTGTGACTAAGAGAGAACCACCAGAAAGAATAAAGGTTTTATAACACTATAAACAGAGACAAAATGGACTCAAGATAAGGTGGAAAACTTAGAACAATGCCAGTGGGAGGAATGGCAAAGGTGGTCGGAGGTTGTGCCTTTATGCCTCAAAGGCACAAGGCCCAGATCATTTTAGCGGTGAAGTCTATCAAACCTCAAGGACTAGATAATTCCTGTGTTATTATCTAAATGGTTTTAGACCATTAAACAATGCGGAAGAGTCTGGATAACATCAAGATCAGACATTGTCAGAGAACTGTGAATGCTTAAATTACTTTTTACTTTTTGTTAAAAAGTAATACGTGAAGATAGTTGAAACAAGCAAACACACCGTACAAGCAAGGCTCACATTATTGAAAAAGAAACAAGAGATACTTGTCCTACCCCTGCCCATTCTGGATTTCCTCTTTAGAGGAAACCATATTTTAATCTGTTTCTTGTATATGTATATATTTCTAAGTAACAGGCTTGTGATATTCTTTCTTTCTTTTTTTTTTTAACTTCCAGTGTTTTCTATAGACTTCCTATTATGACAGAAGAGTTTTTAACTGCCCGCCCCCATCTTCCTGATAGGAGTCAAATTAGTATTCAGCATTTAAACTATTTCTCCTATGATCACATTTCCTTTATTACACAATTTGCTGTTTTCCCTGGGGTTAGTAATTTTCCTATTTGGGGGGAACAGAGTAGTTCTGCAATTGCTACATTGATTTGACAGAACTACAAGTCTTCTTTCAATACGTAGACATGTATCCCATAATTTATCAGTGTCTTTCCTCCCTTGGAGGCATACCTCTGGGGACCCTTTATCCTCCAGTCTGTACTTAGCGGTCTTCAGACTTGCCTTTGCCTGCGCTCTGGAAATTCCTTGCTTCTTTCTGTGGACTGCTGGATCAAAGGGTATGTGTGTTTTAAGGGTATGTGTGTTGTGTGTGTGTGTGTGTTTTATTTTTGGCCTCGCCTTGCGGCATGCGGGAGCTTAGTTCCCCGACCAGGAATCAAACCCGTGCCCCCTGCAGTGGAAGCACGGGGTCCTAACCACTGGACCACCAGGGAAGTCCTCCTTGCTTCTTTCCGTGGTTGTATTTCTTAATTTATGGATCCCATGCGCTGTTGTTTTGGATGCAGAATAACCTCCAGTAGCTTCCTGAGAAACAATGGAAGTAACCAGTTGTTCTACGAATAAGTAATTCCTTAAAAGGATGGCTCATTTATGTAGTGGGATCCTGAGCAGCAGTCTTGAAATGATGTCTGACACACCAAGGGATGTCCTAGTAGAATAAGCACATATACTACCCCTCTCTTGTTTTAAGAATAAGTCTTTTGAGACTAGGATTGATATACATCAAAATGTGAACCTTTAAAATGTAGGTTAAAGGATTCTTTTTGAAAAATGTTGAAACTGGATACAAGTTTCTTACATTAGGAGAAAGAAAAGCAAGGAAAACAAACCATCGTTTAAAAGGAACCTCAAGGAAGGCTTCCAAAGGTCAGAAAACAGGTTAACACCAAATACAGCGGCAAATATAAATACTTTTAACCCCCTGTAAATAACAGAGCCTAATATAATCATATGCCCCTTACAAGAGAGACATCTCAAAGTGGAAAAAGAATAGCAGTGCGGTGATGGGCATTTCCTCGGCCAAATGGGTACAAAAAGGGAGCACCAATTAAAGTCATCTCAAGTCTAAAGTAGACGTCACAGCAGAAACAGGGACAAAGGGCATTATTTTCTGCCAGGAAAAGGAATGTTTTATAATGAATTACAGTTGCCTTGAATCTATGTATTGAATCTTATAATGTGGGAATACAGACAGTGGGAGACAGTAACACTCCTTACCCTGAGAGGCTGTCAAATGTAGGAAAACCCTTCCAGTGATTGTGTTACAGAGAACTGTTATCTCATTGAAGATACAGGAAAATAAATAAAGACAATATCATAGTGATAAGTGCTATGAAGAAAACTAAGAGGGTACAGGCATCAGAGTGAAGGGTTAGTGAGGGGATGAAACAGGGATTTCACTGGGTGATAAGTTTAAAAATGTACTTATTCTTTAGCCAGAAATATATATGGTAGCAGTAAACAAAAATAGGCAGAACCTGAATAAGAAATTGCAGAACTTTTTTAAAGTCTTAAAGGTAGAGGCACAGCATGTTGCTGGATGGGAAAACTAATATATACAATTTTAGTAGGCATCATTTGCATACAGTAATATTCAGCCTTTTTAGGGCATAGTTTTTTGACTTTTGACAAATGCATATAGTTGTGTAACGACAATCAAGGTATAGAACAGTTCTATCTTCCCCCCAACTTTCTACACTCTCCTTAGGGTAATTCCCTCCCCTCTAGTCCATGGCAACCACTGATTTTTTTTTCCTTTGTCACTATAGTTTTGCCTTTTCCAGAACATCATGTAATCGTACACAAGTTAGCCTTTTGAGGGTGGCTTCTTTCACTAACATAGTACATTTGAGCGTCATCCACCAATACTTCACTCCTTTTTAGTTCTGAGTAGTATTCCATTGGATGCATGTTCCACAGTTTATTTATTCGCTTACCATTCGAAGGGCATTTAGATGGTTTCCAGTTCTTGGCAGTAAAGACACTAGAAACATTTGTATACAGGTTTTTTGAGTGTAAGTTTTCATTTCACTTGGCTCAATACCTAGGAGTAGGATTGCTCGGTCACGTGGTAGGTGTATGTTTAACTTTATAAGAAATTACCAAACTTTTTCCAAATGGCTGGGCCATTTTTCAACCTTACTAGCAATGGATGGAGAGTTCCAGTTCTGCATCCTGTCAGCGCTTGGTATTGTCAGTTTTTTATTAAACTGTAGTCTCTCTGATAAGTGTGTAGCGATATTTCGTTGTGGTCTTAAATTGCATTTCCCTAGTGACTAATGATATTAAGCATCTTTTGATGTGCTTATGCCACCTGTATGTCTTCTTTGGTGAAGTGTCCAAATCTTTTGACCATTTAAAAAAATTGGATGGTTTGTTTTCTTATTACTCTTTTTTTTTTTCTGCGGTACGCGGGCCCCTCACTGCTGCGGCCCCTCCCGTTGCGGAGCACAGGCTCCGGACGCGCAGGCCCAGTGGCCATGGCTCACGGGCCCAGCCGCTCCACAGCACAAACCTGCGTCCCCCGCATCGGCAGGCGGACTCCCAACCACTGCGCCACCAGGGAAGCCCTTATTACTCATTTTTGAGAATTCTTTGTCCTTTTTAGTTACAAGTCCTTTATCGGGTAAGTGATTTGCAATTTTTTCCCACTCAATCTGTGATCCATCTTGAGTTAATTTTCATGTATGGTGCAAGGTATGGATTGAAGGTCATCGTTCTGCTTGTGGATATCCAGTTGATCTTGGCACCATTCGTTGAGAAGACAATTTTTTTCTCCAGTGAATTGCCTTTTTCAGGATTCTCAGTTCCTTTGATCTGTATGTCTGTCCTTTTGCAGATATCATACTGTCTTGGTTACAATAGCCATATAGTAAATCTTGAAATCAAATAATGTATTTTCCACCATCATTCTTTAAAAATTATTTTCTCTATTCTAGTTGCTTTGTCTTTCAATATAAATTATAAAAATTCGCTTGTCATTTTCTAAAAAAGGTCCCACTCTTCACATTTTGATTGGATTGCATTGCCTCTATAGAACGATTAGAACAGAATTGACAATAGTTTTGAGTCTTCCAATCCATGAACATGGTTTATCTCTATCTATATAGATCTTTAATTTATTTCATCAGTATTTTATAGTCTTTAGTATATAGATCTTGCACATACTTTGTTAGATTTATATCTAAGTATAACATATCCCTTAGTATAACTAAGCATTTCCTGTTTTTAGTAGTGTTAAATGGAACTTTAAAATTTTTAATTTCCAATTGTTCACTATTAATATATAGAAATGTTATTTTTAAAATATATATTGACATATTTTGCAACCTTGGAAAAGTCACTTATTCTGAAAGGTTTTTTGGTAGATTCTTTGGGATTATCTCTATAGACGATTACGTCCTCTACAAATAGAGACATTGTTATTTCCTCCTTTGCAAGTCTCTGCTTTTAATTATTTTTCTTCTTTGTGATGTTGAATAGGTGTGAGAACAGACATCCTTGTCTTATTCCTGGTCTCGGGGACAACATTCAGTTTTTCACCATTAAGGATGATGTTAACTGTCTGTAGGTGTTTTGTAGATGCCCTTTATCAAGTTGTTGAAGTTCCCTTGTATTCCTAGTTTGCTGAGTTTTTTGTTTTTGTTTTTACTCGTGAATGGATGTTGTTTTATTGTATATCTTTTCTACATCTATTTAGGTTATTGTTTCTTCCTGAGTGAACTTTAGTAGTTTATGTCTTTTAAAGAAATTATCCCATTCATCCTAGTTGTCAAATTTTTTGGCAGAAAGTGTTTCCTAATATTTCCTTATTATCCTTTCAGTATTTCTGGGATCTATAGTGGTTTTCCCTTTCTTATTACAGATATTGGTAATTTGTGTCTTATACCTGATCATTTTGTCTAGACATTTATCAGTTTCATCGATCTCAAAGAACCAGCATTTGGTCACTTGTTTTTTGTTTTCTTTTTTTCCTGTTTCCCATTTCATTGATTTCTGTTCCTTATCATTTTTTCTTCTACTTATTTTGTGTTTAATTTGTGCTTTTCTGGTTTTTTAAGGTAGGAGCTGAGGTGACTGATTTGAAACCTTTTTCACTGTTGAAAATATGATTTAATTCAACATGGATTTATTGAGTACCTCCGTATGTGTTTTTTGAAAGGTGCTTTGGAAAATAACTGAGCTATCAAATGAGTCTCTACTCTTTTTAGAAGGCTAGTTGCATTTTTGAACATGAAGTTATTTCCCTTAAATGTCACTATAAGGCTGTGTCTGGTTATATTTATAGGTTTTTAGAGTATAAAGTTCATTGTAAACTATGAAGTGGAGTTCTATAGATGTTGCTCAGACCAGGAGAATTTGGGGTGTGAGGGTTCATGTTTAGAGTGAATAATATGCAAAAACTTGGTAAAATCCTAGTTTTATAGGTGAAGAACCCGAGACCAGCAAGGAATCAATGCCTCATTTATAGATCTGTGGGAAGTTTGTGGTGGGGCTGGAACTAGGACAGAAGATTCCAGTTCCCAGTGTCTTGCCAGTGCCTGGCCTGGCTCCTTGTACTGGGTTCTCTCAGTGGACAGGTGGCTGACTGTTAATTCTGGGAATAAAGAAGCAAGACAGTCTGTGATCTCAGGCAGCACATGCTGGTGGGGCAGGCAGTTGGCAGTATTGTTTGTTAACTCCAGAATACTGTGGTCAAAAGAAGGAAACAGGGAGGAGCCTGAGGAAGAGGGTCTGGGGAGGCTCCTCAGAGGAGATACAGCTGAGCTGAGCACGAAGGGCAGGTGGAGGTAATCCAAGTGGTCATGGATCCGGGAAGGACATGCCAAAGAAAGGAGATGGCGCGTCCCTGGAAAAGTGAACCAATAAAGGGGCAGACATCAACTATGTTGCCCATGGCAGCCAGAAAGAAGGAGAAAACAGTGGTTAGGAGCTATTATTAGGAATTAAATTAGACTCAAGGGGCCAGGCAGTAATATGCTCTTGCTATAACCCAGTTTATACACAGAGTATATGAATGGATTTGTTTCTTTTAATAATATTATATGAAAAGAGTATGACGTAGTGAAGGACCTCTTCATTTCTCTTTGATGGAGGTTATCTACGCCTGAACTACCGTGAGACCTTCATTGGGCACGTGATGGCTTTTCTGATGGAAAAGCAAGCACAGCGTAGGGAGCGACAGAAATGCTCCCTCGTGACCTCGTGACCGCAGTTCCTTTTGAGGCAGTGACAGTCTTGGTCGGGAGTGTTGAGGACACAGGCACTGGAGGCAGACAGGCCTGGGTTCTCACCTGAATCCTTGTCCCCCAGTAGCTATGTGACTGGAGGATTAACTTCCTCAAAGAACATCCTCGTCTGTAAAATAGAGATAATGATGCTCGTAAGTGATTGGAAGTCATACAACCTACACAGGTGGTTTTGTCCTTGGACTACACATGGGTTTGCATTTCACCTTTTCAGTTGAAAAATTGAGCTGAATATGAATACTTAAATCATTCATCACTTTAAAATCATGTTCGATTTTTTTCATCATGCGTCCTTTTGTTATTTTGGGTGTATCTAACATTCTGACTGGAGACAGTGGTTAAACCTCATATAGATGTTTATCCTCCTTCAATCTTCTTTTCCACTCAGCGTTTGATACTTTGTGGGGTTTTTTTCTCCTTTAAGGTCAAATTAATAATGATTCCCCTCTGGTGGTGGGTTTTCTGGAAAGGCAGTGGTTTCCAAACCTGGCCCTGCATCAGAATCACCTGGGGAACCTACTTAAAAAGGGGTTTTCAGTCCCTCCCCCGAAGGTGGAGCTCTGTGGAGTTCATTTTTATACAGCTTCCCAGTTGACTCTGATGGGCAGCCAGGCTGCAGGGTCCAGGTTGATAAGACGGGTACGGTCATCTGAGCCTGCATTGTCATCTACCCCAGAGAGTCTGGCGTTAGAATGATGAACTTGACTGGATTTAGGACTATCTAATATATAATAGGGTTGGGAAGCGTTAACTTGACCTGAGAGCAGCAGAGTTACTAGTATTTTAGAGGCTATCACTGCAACTTTATTATTATATCAAATTTTTTAAAAACCAGGCAAATGGTCACTTTCTTTTTTTTTTGTTTGTTTTGTTTTGTTTTGTAGATCGTGAGGACCAGTCAATTCTTTGCACGTAAGTAAATGTTGAACATTCAGACTTCTTTTCACTTCTGTTGGAAAGTAAAAGCCATTCTTTTTTTGTATGGGGGGAGGGGGAAGGGAGAGCCGTCAAGAGTTGGATGGAAACCTTGCAGTTGTTGTTTTAAGACTACAATATATAAGTTGCCTAAATTTGGTGTTACTCTTTGGTTGTCGAACTGGGCTTTTCACACATTTCATAACGTTAATCTGTGAAACTTACATCTTTAGTTTGTTTGTCCAAGTGTTGACCTCTTGGACATTTGGGGAATTTACCCGTACCACCCAGGAAGCATTAATATCATGCGCCTGTGTGCTGTGTGTGAAGTGCTGGAGAGTCAGGATTGAAGAGAACCCATGGCAGGAAGCGGTCAGATTCAAATGTTAGGAAGGACACGCTGGCTACGGCGGGGACGGGACGAGGCACGGGGAAGCGTGAACACGCGAAGACCAGGTGGGAGGCTGTTGAGTTAGCTCCGCGAGGGATGGAAGTGACTTCAGGTGGAGAGGTGGTCGTGGAGCCAGAGGAAAGTGGGTGGATCTCGGGTGGAGTTTAGTTTAGGAGGCAGGCGCAGCGGGACTCGGTGATTCACACGCCCGAGAAAGGGGAGCTCAGAGAGGCTGGCGTTGTGCCAGATTCAGGATGTAAGGAGTTCGGTGGAGGAACAGGTTCGGGGTGGAAGGCAAGGAGCTTGGTGGAGGACAGACTTTGAGGTGACTGTGGCTCTCCGGAGAGGAGCTGTCACTCGGCCGCTGGCCCCGTGAACGTGGAGTCAGAGCTGTGCCCGGAATGCAGAGCCGGCGGCCTGGGTGACGGCAGCCACGCGGTGAGTGAGGGCACCTCAGAGTGTGGGATCCCCGGGAGGGGCGACCTTCAAGGGTGGGGGAAGGGGGTGAGACGCCCAAGCCGTGGGCCACAGAATGGGTCAGCACGTCAGACGCCCTTGAGATTGAGTGAAATATACAGAACCACGGGCGTGGGATTTAGCGCTAGAGCAGGAGGCTGGCGGTGGTCGACTGAGGTGCACTGGGGGTGGGGAGGGAGGTCAAAGCCAGATGGCAGTTGAGGAATGACGGGGGTGGGGTGTGTGTGTGTGTGTGTGTGTGTGTGTGTGTGTGTGTGTGTGTGTGTGTGAAAAAGTTTAAAAAGGAAACAAAAAGCCAAGTGTAGGCCTGCTACTTCCACAGGACTTGAGAAAGTGAAAATTGCAGCAGTGGATTAGTGGTGAGAAATCGACTTTTGTTGTTTTTGATGGTGTGTTTAACGTGCGAGAGGTTAAATGCTGTAGAGGGAGATAGGGGCAGGGCAGAGAGAGCTGAGGGGTGCGGAGGGCACGGGGTGGGTGTTGGGCCGGGACCTGGGGCCACGCGAGGCCTCTAGAGTGACGGGGAGGCTGGGAGTTGAGAAAGTTCCCATCTCGTGGCTTCTCTCCTTCCCATGAAGAGAAACTTTGGTGTTAATAGGATGGGGGAGGGGAGAAGCAGAAACAGCTGACACTAGTCTCCCTGTTGTGTAAATTTTCTTCCAGCATTGTTTAGCCTCTGAGTTATACGAATCAATATAAATTTATTTATTTTTTAAATTATTTTAATTATTTTTGGCTGCGTTGGGTCTTCGTTGCTGCGCGTGGGCTTTCTCTAGTTGTGGCGAGCCGGGGCTACTCTTCGTTGCGGTGCGCGGGCTTCTCATTGCGGTGGCTTCTCTTGTTGGGGAGCACGGGCTCTAGAGCGCAGGCTCAGTAGTTGTGGAGCACGACCTTAGTTGCTCCGCGACATGTAGGATCTTCCTGGACCAGGGCACGAACCCGTGTCCCCTGCATTGGCAGGCGGATTCTTAACCACTGCCACCAGGGAAGCCCCTGAATTAGCTTTTCTTAAACCACAAACCACCCTGACACTTAATGACTTGAAGCAGTTTTCCTAGCCGTTGGATTGGGCTCAGCTGGGCCTTTGTGCTGAGCGGCGCCAGGCTGAGCTGTCTCACCTGGGACGGGGGGTGGGGAAGGGGGGAGTTGCTGGCTGGCTGGCTGGGGTGCCTTGGTTGTAGGTCCTTTAATTCTCCAGCAGGCCAGCCCTGGTTTTAACATGGTGACAGGTGCCAAGAGCAGCAGGAGAGTGAGCTCCAGTGCATAAGGGCTGTGCACACTTGCTGCCGCCCCATTCCCAAGCCAGATGTGTGGCCAAGGCCAAGGTCAGTGTGTGAAACGCTAGCCAAGGGGGTAGGTACAGCAGGATGTGAAACAGTTGGGGCTGTTGCTGTGGACCGTCCACCACAAGGGTGTTGGAATGGAACCAGATTCAATCCAACCAAAGCTGGGACGGTTTTTGTAAGTGGGTGCAGATGGGGGTGGGTCACTGAAATGAGAGAACTGAGGACATTGGCCAGAGAAACTGTCACGATGGACCCTGCCTGGGATATGGGCAAACGAGGGGGGATTGATAGGGAGGAAGGAGTTGGGTCAGAGAACTAGAGGACAGGTCCCCCTGGGGACACCGGGGCAGAAGGAGCAGGGAGAGTGGGTGGTGTGGCCGCAGGTGATAAGCTGGGAGCACCTCAGTGTGGCCACAGGAGTGGGCAGCTGAAGCAGAGCGGGAGTGGGAGGTCATCGGGGGTGAAGGTCATCGGGGTTGAAGGTATCAAGGGGCCTGAGTTGGGGGTGTGTCACTCACATGAGAGGAGAGGCTTGACCACACACACACACACACACACACACACACACACGAGTGATAGTGTGAGGATGGTGGCCTCCAGTAAACCCTTCAAAAAGCTAAACTATTTCACTTAGAGGAATGTCCTTTATTCTAAGATAAGACCCTTTCCTTTTTTTTTTTTTTTGGAATAAAAAGTGCTTTCTTTTTTGAAATGGGAATGGAGGTTTTTGTTTGTTTTTAATGATCTTACTAGACAAAAATCCAAGTGTCAGAACAACCGTT
Source organism: Leucopleurus acutus (assembly GCF_964270905.1). NCBI lineage: Eukaryota > Metazoa > Chordata > Mammalia > Artiodactyla > Delphinidae > Leucopleurus > Leucopleurus acutus. The sequence continues at coordinate 52,743,525 of NC_139161.1, read as the reverse complement.
ATGGCTGTACGTGACCTCAGAGAGGCGGGGGCGAGGGGTAGAGGCTTTATAACAAGAGGGTCTGGAAGCGACATGAGGGAGAGTGAGAAGGGTGCCCCTGGCTTCCTTCCTGGTCGTGTGCAGGTGTGTGATGTGGAGCGAGGCCAGCGGAGGAGGGAGTGTTCCGTGAGGACACTGAGAACATGGGTGACTTTGCACACTGCGGAATGAGGGGCCCAGAGAGTACAGAGGAAAAGAGGGGGGCGGGAGTAGGAAATAATGGGGTTTGGGATCAGGAGAAAGAAAACACAACATGAGAGCAGAGGAAGGACATTTGAGGCAGTGAGCAAGGCTGGCGGGGGTGTGAGTCTCAAGGCTCCCGTGCAGAGCTCATCTCTGGGCCCTGGTGCATTGGGGAAGGGGTGTGGGGGGGGGACCTGGGCCTTTGGGAGGCAGCAGCCTTCGCTGGTCCTTACTGGCTTCTAGGGGATTTCTAGCTCAGGTGGGCAGCCAGGCAGCCAGGTGAGTTTCTAGACCCTCATCCTTGTCACAATCCCTCGGGACTTCTTAAAGAATCAGTGAACCTTCAGGCATAGGGGACAGCGGGTGAGAAATGGTGTCAGGCAATTCCACGTAATTTGGTCTTACGTGGAGCACAGGGTGTGAAGTAGGGAATAAATGCTAGTTTAAACTCAACATGCCTAAAAATTAACCTTTATTCCTACACAGACAAGATGTAGGAATATCCTCTCAATATCCTCTTTCCAGCATCAACGCTGTGTGTTTCCAGACTCAAGGTTTAAATCTTGCCCTGTGTTTGGACTCCCCGCTCTCGTTCATATCCCTATTTCTGGTCGTCTCCTCGCTTCATATTTCTCCTGTCTTGTCCTAGCCCTGCCCAGCACCTACTGTCTGGCCCATCTTGGTGGATCCTGGCTGATTTCCTGCCTTTTAGCCTCTTTCTCCCTCCAGGGAGGAAATATGCCCATCGATACAGCCAGTTGCAGCCCACACTGATTTCCCCTCAGCAGGCCCTTTTTTTTTTTTTTATAGACGGCAATTCATTACCTATTTAGGTCGTGTGGGTCTTGTTTTATAACTAGACAGTAAGGCAGAAACTGTGACTTACCTTCATTGCTTTTTAATTATCCCCTGAGAACCTGGCACACTGAACATACTTAGGAAATGGATAAAAATGCAAACAAAAGAGTCTCTTAATTAAGTAGGAATCAAAGAAACAGGCTTAAGTACAGATTAGGAAGTTTAGAAACTAGTGAATACTGTATGTGTCTCCAAAGGGTAAAACCTTTCTGATAGCATTTTATAAAGGCATTTTATTTGGAAACTTCAAACCTATACAAAAATAGAATAGTTGGTGACCCCCATATACCCATCCCCTACTTCAGTGATTTTTTAATTTTTACATTTTCTTTACTTCATTTTTTTCCTTTTTTTTAACCTTTGCTTATGCATTTCCCCAAGTTTTTATTTTAAAAAATTCAAACCTGAATTTTACTGAAAAGTTGAAAGAATGGTACTTTAAGTGCCCGTATACCCTTCACTTAAATGTCAGTTCTCTTTGTACACACACAGCACTTTTTTTTTTTTTAAAAACCATTTGCAAGTTGGCAGGCATTTCGACACTTTACCCCTAGGTACACAGCAGGCGTTTCCTAAGAGCAAGGCATTCCCACATAACCACAGACCGTTGTCACACTTGAGAAGATTGACGATGATTCAGTAATGTCATCTCATGTACAGTCCATATTCGAATTTCTATAACAGTCCTCAACATGTTTCTAATAACTTTTAAATCCTGTCAGGCTCTCACGCTTTGCATTCCTTACATCTCTTCATTTTAATTCTATATTCTAGAATAGTCTGTTCACTTTTTTGCTTTACTTACTTATTTATTCAATTCCATTGGCTGTATTCTTCCCCAAAGTCAGTTATTTAGAACGTGATCTGCAAATGTCTTTTTAAAACTGTTTCAAAGCACTTCTGACCCTGACTTCGTGGGCCTGCTGGGCAGACACCAGCCACAAGCTCTGGGGTTCCCAGGCCACCTGTACTTCTGACTAAATAAATAGCTACACGTTTGGGGGTTGCCACTACCCGCTCAGATTCGATACTTTGCTAGAATGACAAGTCAGAGGCAGGCAAAAGAAGAGACACAGAGGCTGAGGTCTGGGGATTCCCAAAGGCACATCTGCCGTATACTCTGGTCACTTCCCTTCCAAGTGCATCAGTGTGTATTACCAACCAAGAAGCTTATCTAAGCTTCAAAGTCCAGAGTTTTTATTGGGCTTCATCATGTAGGCGTGATTGATTGAATCAGTATCCACTCCCAAGAGGTGAGGCTCATGTCACATGGTTTAAAGCCCAAACCTCTAATCACCCGTTTGGGCTCTCAGCTTGGCCAGCCCCCATCCTGGAGCTGTTGAACTGCCCACCATGAATAACAAAGACATTCCAGGTACTTAGAGGCTCCCTCCCAGGAATCAGGAACAAACACCAGCAATTCTTTATTATACAGCACCGGTTAATATAAAGTCGCCACAAGAATCTAGTCACTGAAGCTGTGAAATGAGCGTAATAAGTGAGCTACCTTCTGCTCGGGAGCGAGAGAGGAATAGAACTTGTGTGCCACCTGTCTGCAGTGTCACAGTAGCAGTGAGCCCGCATGCAATACGCAGGGGACCAGGTGCAGGACATGGACCTCTCCTCTCTGGGTGGTTTGGGAGCTTGGGTGACCATTTTGGTTAAGGACTGTTTGGAATGTCTGGAAGCAGGAAACTCTTGGGGGAGGGGATGACTGCTGTTGTGACAGAACCAAAGGTTAGTGGGCACTGATTTACTCATGTCACCAAAAGTGCCCATTACAGGCATGTAATTAGATGGTCACTGTCATTTTAGACTGACATTGGCATCCATGGACAGGCTTGGATTTATGAGGTAAGTCTCCTAGCAGCTGGTTATCTCTTTGTGGACACAAAGTAGCAGTCATCAAGTACCATGTTTGTTTTCTTTTCTTTCTTTTTTTTTTAAATTGAATTTTCTGAACATTTTATTATAAATATTTTCAAACGTAAAGCAAAGTTGAAAGAATTTTGCAGTCAGGACCCATATATCTACCACCTAGATTCTACCATTAATATTTTACTATACTTGCTTTATTTTTTATATATATATATATATATATATATTTTTTTTTATTTTTTTTTTTTTTTTTTTTTGCGGTACGTGGGCCTCTCACTGTTGTGGCCTCTCCCATTGCGGAGCACAGGCTCCGGACGCACAGGCTCAGCGGCCATGACTCACGGGCCCAGCTGCTCCGTGGCATGTGGGATCGTCCCGGACCGGGGCACGAACCCGTGTCCCCTGCATCGGCAGGCGGACTCTCAACCACTGCGCCACCAGGGAAGACTCCGCTTTATTATATGTTGATCCGTTCATTGCTCTATCCATCTATCAATCCATTTTATTGTTTGTGTTGGGAGGAAAACTTTTCCAGCTTGGGTCCTGTGGTTGGGTGTCTGCAAATTGACAACAGACAAACACGAGGAAAGACGAGGGTGTATTCACGCATGCGTGTGGGAGTGCTCAGTGATGAGTAACTTGCTGAAAACCAGAAATAAAAGGCTTAAATACTAAATTTAATCAAAGGAGGAGTGCTGTAGGAGGCTTAGGCCTTCTGGGGGAAAGTATGGAGGGTTCTATCAGGCTTTATGATGCCAGTGGACAGCTGAATTTGCACTTCCTGGTGCTAAGGGTCAGACTTCTTCTCCCAATCCGGAAACTCCCTGGGATGGGGGTCCCGTGGCAGCTGTGTTTTCAGGAGGCTCTGCTTAAGGTGAGATGGCATTCCTTTCTGTGGCCGCTGATTGTTTAGATAGTTTTCAGTTTAAACTGAAAACCACTTTGATGGGCTGTTAATCCCTTCATCTGATGCATTTGTAAACGTCAGCACACTCCCCCCCTAAATACGTCATACATAACGTTAACTAAAGTCCAATATTTACATCTTTATCTTTTGAGATAAAATTTACATATAATGAAATGCACAGATCTGAAGTATGTAAGTGCTGAGTTGTTTGTGTAACGTAAACCCCTATCAAGATAGAGAACATTGCCTTTATGATCACCCCAGAAAGTTCCCTCCTGTATCCAGCCAATTCCTACCCTCACTTCTTTTAGCCTCACCATATTTTAATTCTTAGTAATTCTATAATAATCTACCGGTTATGATATTTAATCACAAATGGCTTTTCCTGCTTATATCTATTACAAGCTACATTGTGACTTGAGAAACATGAAAATGTTAAACAGGGTATCCCAGGCTTAAGAAAATATGATATGTTCCCTGGTGCCTTTGAGGATCCACCAAATAAAGAACTCTAGGAGTATGTAACCTGGGTCTTCTTTTTTTTTTTCCCGCGGTACGCGGGCCTCTCACTGTTGCGGCCTCTACTGTTGCGGAGCGCAGGCTCAGCGGCCATGGCTCACGGGCCCAGCCGCTCCGCAGCACGTGGGATCTTCCCGGACCGGGGCACGAACCCGTGTCCCCTGCATCGGCAGGTGGACTCTCAACCACTGCGCCACCAGGGAAGCCCAGGTCTTCTTAAGTTTAGTACACAGCTGAGCTAATTAAGATTTCTGTATGAGAATAACTAGTCAGTTTTATTTAGTAGTTATTTTATATTAAGTACCTATGTTTGCAAAGGTATCACAAAGAGAAAATACATTTGGAAGCACCATTTTTTAAAAAAAACAGTACTTAAGTAGTTTGACAGCTCCTGTTTAAGCTCTACTTTTTTAGTCATTTACTCTCTAATTTACTTTTCCCCCAAAAGGATGAATTTGTAAATTACCCTCTGGCCTCATCTGCGTACAGCTCCCCAACTAGCCTTTACTTCTGCAGACTCAGGCCAGGCAGTGTGAGCTCTCCCACTTATGACCAAGCAGGTGGCTTGGATCCTTTATTCTAGTATCCCGGCAAGGACTTCCTTGATCATGGGAGAGCACCCAATGTAATTGGAAGTGAAATCCTGTTAAGAGTGTAATCCTTATGTTGACTTCCCTTCTCATTATAATTAAAATTCACAGTCACCCTTGGTGAAGAAGTTACTCTGTTCTCTAAGCCCCCTTTTAAAGAATACTCTGCTTACATTTTATGACTCTAACTGCTGGTTAACTCTAGTTTTTCTCCTTTTAAGTGTGTTTGTATATAATGTAACAATTGTATTATAAAACAATGGTTGCTTCATATCAGTCTTCTATCAGGATGTGACAGTAGATTATTTTTGTTGTTAAGGAATTTTATGTCCTATACAAATATTACATTAAGTGGTAATGATAAGCCATCCTGGATTTCAAACAGTTAGTTGATTCTTGCTATAAGTAACATACCTGAAAAGTTTTAAGTTACCCAAATCGATAGAATTGATTAAATAGCTAAGGCAACCTTGAAATAGACCCCATAAATGTAGTCATCTGATCTTGACAAAGGATCAAAGGCAATACAGTGGAGCAAAGATTGTCTCTTTAACAAACGATGCTGGAAGAACTGGACATCCACGTGCAAAAAGAAAAAAAAAGAATCTAGACACAGATCTTATACCCTTCGCAAAAATGAACTCAAAATGGATCAGAGACCTAAGTGTAAAATGAAAAACCATAAAACTTCTAGAAGGTAACATAAGAGAAAACCCAGATGACCTTGGGTGTGGTAATGCCTTTTGTGGTACAAAACCAAAGACATCTATGAAAGAAATAATTGATAAGCTAGACTTCATTAAAATTAAAAACTTCTGCTCTGCAAAAGACAATGTCAAGAGATCAAGAAGATAAGCCACGGGGCTTCCCTGGTGGCACAGTGGTTGAGAGTCCACCTGCCGAGGCAGGGGACATGGGTTCGAGCCCTGGTCCGGGAGGATCCCACATGCCGCGGAGCAACTAAGCCCATGGGCCACGGCTACTGAGCCTGTGCTCTATAGCCTGAGAACCACAGCTACTGAGCCCGCACGCCTAGAGCCTGTGCTCTGCAACAGGAGAAGCCATGGCAATCAGAGGCCCATACACTGCAACGAAGGGTAGCCCCCGCTTGCCGCAACTAAAGAAAGCCTGCATGCAGCAAAGACCCAACACAGCCAAAAATAAAATAAATTAATTAAAATTTATTAAAAAAAAAAAAGAAGATAAGCCACAGACACGACTGATAAAGGACTGTTATCCAAAATATGCAGAGAACTCTTAAAAGACTCAACTGTAGGAAAACAACCCAATTAAAAAATGGTCCAAAGACCTTAGCAGACACCAAAGAAGATACACAGATGGCAAAGGAGCACCTGAAAAGATGTTCCACATCATGTCACCACTAACACCTGCTAGACTGGCCAAAATCTGGAACACTGTCAGCATCAAATGCTGCTGAAGATGTGAAGCAACAGGAACCCTCACTAGCTGCTGGTGGGAATGCAGAATGGCGCAGCCACTTTTGAAGACAGGTTGGCGGTTTCTTACGAAACTAAACGTACTCTTACGATACGATCCAGCAATCAGGCAGCTTGGTATTTTCCCAAAGGATTAAAAACTTATATCTACACCAAAACCTGCACTTGAAAGTTTATAGCAGCTTTGTTCATAATTGTCAAAACTCGGCAGCAACCAGGATGTCCTTCAGTAGGTAAATGGATAAATAAACTGTGGTACATCCAGACAACGGAGTATTATTCAGTGCTAAAAAGAAATGAGCTATCAAGCTATGAAAAGACATGGAGGAGCCCTAAGTGCACATCACTAAGTGAAAGAAGCCAATCTGAGAAGGCTACATACCGTATAAGTCCAGCTAGATGACATTCTGGAAAAGGCAAAACTATGAAGATACTAAGCATCAATAGATCGGTGGTTGCCAGGGGAGTGGGGGGCGGACGGGAGTTGAATAGGCAGAGCACAGAGGATTTTTAGGGAAGTGAAAATATTCTGTGTGAGACTGTAATAGTAGATACAAGGCATTATACGCTTGTCCAGACCCCACAGAACACCCAGGGTGAACCCTAATGCAAACTATGAACTTAGCGCTCATCCTACGTAAAAAAATGTACCACTCCGGTGACCGATGTTGATCACAGAGGAGGCTGTGTGCGGGGCTGCAGGGGTTACAAGGGAACTCTCTGTACCTTCCTCTCGATCGTGCTGTAAACCTAAAATTGCTCTAAAGAAAATAGTCTTAAAAAAAATAGTGAAGGCAACAAAAAGTGTGTTGTAGTTAAAAAACCATTGTGTTGTTGGATAGGTTTTTTTGTTTTTTGGGGTTTGTCCCAGCTCTACCATGACCCTAGGTCAGACAGTGAGCTTCTCTAGACCTCAGTTTGCTTTTCTGATGACTCTTTGCTTTATGTGTCCTCAAGTCTTAAAACGTGGGGGGTTTTAGATCACTGTGGCTGCATCTCAGTGATAGCTGTATTATGGGGAACGAGTATGCAAATCAACTTGTAAATAGAAGTCTAAAATGTTCCAGGCAAATGTTGCAGAAAAAGGAACGAACATCTTTGCAAATGTTATCTCCATGGATCTTTGCAATACCCCTGTTATCTCCATTCACATGCCACGGCTGACACTAGCTGGTATTAGTGTTTAATAGAAGACTTGAACCCAAGTCTATCTCCATCTTCCTAGTAAGCTGCTTTCTAATAGAACGGAGTTTTGAAACTGTAGGAAGTCACTGAGTAATGCGCTATATATATATATATATATATATATGTATGTATATTTATATGTTTATGTAAAATATGTATTTTTCTAATTGAGGTTATCTAAAGCAAGAACTTCAGGCAAAGAGTGTTTTTGAAGCTAGACTGAATTTGCTGTTCCAAATATCCAGAGAGAATAAAAGCAAAACCAATTAAGATCTGGGAAAGGAGGGTTCTCTTTGGGGAAATACCCACAGTCCAGAAGGATTCAGAGAAAGATCTCGGAACTGATCATGCGTTAACCGTCTGCAGCAGTGCTTCTCACCACTGTGGTTTTTTATGTTATTGTTTGGATCGCACATTGCTTTGAGAAGCCAGTGGAAGCCACAGATCTCTCTAGAAAACACAAACCCCTTCAGGTTAGAAACTCCTGATCTTTTCCATCCTCTATGTGCTGCAACAGACAACAGGGCACCCCACCCAGCAGGCTGCTTGCTCTGTTCTCCCGTTAACCTTGCACTTGTGCCCCAGAGACCAGCAATGAAACAAGCAGTCCTTTACAGTATAGAACTACTGCATTGGTAGATCTTGTCCCGTTGGTGGAAATGAGGTCAGATTCCCTTTGTCTTCTTCACTCTTTGAGGGCTTGGCCTGTTGTTACCTTTGAGGATTCTCCTAATTTTCTTCAAGAGGAGTCTGCTGAGCTTTCTTTGTGGTTCCCTTGACCGTTTACTTTTTAAAAATATATATATTTATTTATTTTTGGCTGCGTTGGGTCTTCGTTGCTGTGCGCGGGCTTTTCTCTAGTTGCGGTGAGCAGGCGCTACTCTTCGTTGTGGTGCGCGGGCTTCTCATTGCAGTGGCTTCTCTTGTTGCAGAGCACGGGCTCTAGGTGCGTGGGCTTCGGTCGTTGTGGTGCACGGGCTTAGTTGTTCCGCAGCCTGTGGGATCTTCCTGGACCAGGGATCGAACCCGTGTCCCCTGCATTGGCAGGCGGATTCTTAACCACTGCGCCCCCAGGGGAGCTCTGCCCATTTACTTTTGTTCAAGCTGCTTTATTTCCCCCTTTTCCATCTGGGACAGATGTGCCATTTCCCCTTAAAAAAACTTCTCTAAGAATTATATTCCTTTGATCCTGCCACATCTTTCATAGTCAAATCAGAGGTTATCACCTTTTTACTTCTGTCAATTTCTTTATCATCACTGTTGACCATTGTCATGGTTGTTACCACTACTGACATTTATGGAGAAACTTCTGGCTGGGTGCCATGCTGTGCTGTTTACATGCATTATCTCAGTCCTTTGAAGTAAGGGGATCTCATTTTAAAGGAGTATAAACTGAGGCTCAGAGAGCCCAGTAACTTGCCCAAAGCCCCATAAGCTAGGAAGTGGTAGATGGGATTTGAATCTAAGTAGGTCACCAGGACACCATGGCCCACTTCTTAACCACTTTACTAACACTAGAGAGTTTAGTAATTCAAATTCCCTCCTGTGTGGTGGGTGAACAGCTGAGTGGACAATAATGGGTAATGTTTACTGACTACTAATTATAAGCTTTAGATGGACTGTATTTTTTTCCTTCACAATAACCTTACGTGTCAGAAGCTATTATCCCCATTTTGAGGTGAGAGTATAAAGCTGTCTCGCCTCTTGGGACCTCAACCGTAAGGTATTGGAATACATCTGTCTTTGAAGCAATATTTTCTATTAGCCGGAGGTACCTTAGACCTGAAATATGGAATATGTAGCAGAGTTCATAGGTGGTTGTCAAGTACAGCCAAGTAAGTGTGACAGATGGGGGCAAAAAATGCTTCCAGGACACACTGAAGCATGTCCAGTTGAGAGGGGTTAGCTGAGAAACCTCAGAGGCGAACCATGCTGACGAGTACCGATCACAGCTGTTTTCAAGACAAGTCATCACCAGGCTACATGAGGCTCATTTCTTGATATAATGAAAAATTATCTGTTTGAAACCAACAGCCAACATCATGCTTAGCTTGAAACACTAGGCGTTTTGAATAAAGTTAAGAACAAAACAAAGAAAACCGACATCATAGCTCTTACCAAATTACACGTGAATAAAATCCAGATTCTTTCCCATGGCTCCAGGGTACATCACATCCACCCCTTCCCACCTCCGCAGGAGGTACTGCCACTGGCTGCCTTGCTAGTTATTTATCTAAATCCTGCACTCCAGCCGCCAGTTAGCGGGCCTCTCACCGGCCCCTCCCGTTGCGGAGCAACAGGCTCCGGACGCGCAGGCTCAGCGGCCATGGCTCACGGGCCCAGCCGCTCCGCGGCATGTGGGATCCTCCCGGACTGGGGCACGAACCCGCGTCCCCTGCACCGGCAGGCGGGCTCCCAACCACTGCGCCACCAGGGAAGCCCTATACCGAGCTTTTTTCTGCTTTGAGGCCTTTGCATTTGTCTTCCCATCCCCCTGGATGCCCTGCCCCAGGCCCTCTCTTGCCTGGTCCTGGTCACCTTTCAGGAGGCTCCTTCCCGCCATGGCATCTCCAGGGAGTTGTCCTTTGCTTTTCTGCCTTTTCGCTTTCAGCCGCCTCCTTGTTCCCTTCGTCGCCTCCCTCACATGTAATATCCCATTTGTTTTTCTTGTTTACTTTAAGTCTCTGCTGATCTTGAGCTGCACAAGGACCCTGTCCACAGCGCTATCTAGCACTTAAAAGGATGCCCGACACATAGAAGGTGATTTGCAAATATGTGTTGAATGAACGAAGATCATTATCTATGTACCAACGGTAGCCAGGTAGAAAATATAAGGGTGGTGAAATTAATAACAGGAACAAAAAATTATCAAATAGAGCTTAGAAATAAATTTGTGTAGGACGTATATTCATTTATTTAACAGATTTCAGCAAGTACCTGCTATGCTAGGCACTGTGACTTAAAAGGTGAATAAGACAAACATGGTCCTTGCCTGTTTTGAAATTAGAGAAATACAGAATTTAACTGAGACAGATGAAGCCATCATTTCTCTTAAAAATAGCAGGTGTATTATTTAACTCAAAATTTTGTCTGACTATTTTTATGGGGGTGGCGGGCGGGAGGAGATGGGAGAGGGATATAGCAGGACAAAATTATTTGAAGTTTATCTGAAAAAAATTAACCTCAGAGACTACTTGATTTATTTTTTAAAGACAGTGATGGGTGCTCTGGTTAGTCATACTTCCAAACTACTGCAGTGTGGTACTGGCTTTGGAGTAAGTCATAAGTGTAAGGTAAAGATAACATTTCAGATCGCTGGGTAATCAGTGTCTTGGTCAACCACTGATGTTGGGATGTGGACTGAATCATTTGAGGGGAAAATGAGATTCAATCTTGACCTCAGACCATACATTTTTTTTCTTTCAAATTACTTAAAGACTTAGTTGTAAAAGGTGAAACCATCAAAGTCTTGGAAGAAAATATAGATGGTTTTAAGAATATAGATGATATAGAAATGAAAATATAGATGGATATAATGTTAGTGCAGGAAAGGCCTTTCTAAGCCTGAATAGCAGGCAGAAACCTTAATAGAAGGTTTGGTGGATTGGAGTGCCTAAGAGTAGACTTAGATGGCAAAACAAAGAAGGGGACAGTTGTTAATACAACAGTAGATGGTGGTTAATAAGCTTAATATGTAAAATATTCTTAGACACCAGTAAGTGGGTTGTATCTAGAATCATCAAATCTTGGAGCGGGAAAGGGTCTAATCCTATTCCTACATTTTACCAATGATGATGTCCATTTCCAGAGAAGTTAATTTCCTTCCTCAAAGCCATACAACTAAGTGATCAATAGGACCCTTTTGCCCAACACTTTGGTGGTGTTTGGGAGCAGAGAGTTAGGGAGGTAATGCAACCAGGAAACCTAAAGGACTCATGTTGGGGACAGTTCAGATAGTACAATTCCAAGTACAATTTCAAGAAAGGGTCAGAGTTTGAAAAAATAGATTTTTAAGCCTTAAATAAAAGAGGCGTAGAGGATCACTAGTTGGCTGTGTGTATAATAACATTTTTTGAGTTCCTGGGGTGTTTTTGTTGTTGATTTTTAGAAAATTAATTATATATTACAGTTCTTTATTTTAATCCAAATTGAGATTTTATTCGTTGTCCAGGTAGGTTTGCTTTGCCAGGGCCTTGGGGAACCTCAGGTATTTGATCAGAGAGGCCATAATTCAAGGATCACACTGTGTGCTAGCAGCTTGCCAGAATTTCAAGCTTAGTACTGAGTAGAAATAAAAAGCAACCTTTGAAATGTGCCAGCCTCGTTTGAAAATAGAAAACATAGGAGGTGATAGCATTTGTCCCGGTTCATAACAAAATTCGTAGTATTCCTTCATTTTCTCTACAAATTACGTCCTGGCTGTGTGTCAACACTGCACAAGGTTACGTGGATTAAAAAGAAACTACACAGGGCTTCCCTGGTGGCGCAGTGGTTGAGAGTCCGCCTGCCGATGCAGGGGACACGGGTTCGTGCCCCAGTCCGGGAGGATCCCACATGCGGCTCCGGCTGTGCCCGTGAGCCATGGCTGCTGAGCCTGCGCGTCCGGAGCCTGTTGCTCCGCAACGGGAGAGGCCACAACAGTGAGAGGCCCGCATACCGCAAAAAAAAAAAAAACAAAAAACTAAAAAAAGGAAACTACACAAACATACAAATCAGCAAACGCATGGGGCCTTATCCTTACCTCGGGTGAGGCTGGTGATCACTGTGAAGATGTGTATATGAGGCATGTACAAGGTGCTGTGTGGGTCTAGGGGAGAGAACCACCGTCAGCCTGGTCTGAGGGATGAGCCAAGAGGGCGTCTAGTGGCCTTGAAGATGCTGTCAGTAATCCGCGGACATCCCAGAGTTCATTCAGCTCCTTCAGATTAAATTGCCTTAACTTAACTGTTTTAGGAATACCGTTTCCAGTGCTGGATGTGTTTCTGGCGCTGAGGCATTGCTTCACAAACATTCTAATAAACTTCACTTCTCTGGAGGAGCCCCCAATTCCAAGGGAAAAAAAAACAAATCATTGTGAACATTTTCCTCTGTCCCCTTACCGGCATCTACCAAAACAATATTTGGGTTAATTTATGCCATTTAAAAATAATAATTTTCCAGCTATTGGTGATAGTTTTTTCTTCTTCTTCTTCCCTACCTTTTCTCTTTTTACTTTCTACTAATTCTTGTTCCAACTCAGTTTAATTTTGTCGATTATAGTTTGGGAATGTGTGTGCTGTGCTTTTCGTAAAGCAGCCTGTGTTAATATTTCTTCCAGGGGTGAATCGGGTGCCGGGAAGACAGAAAATACTAAGAAAGTCATTCAGTACCTTGCTCATGTTGCTTCCTCCCACAAAGGACGAAAGGACCATAATATTCCTGTAAGTGTTTGTTCTGCTGTTGTTTTTTCAAACCCTTAGATTTATTCTTCTGTAATTTCAGAAACAAGAATCAGAAAGCAAGCGTCCTCAGTGTGCTGCTGTAATTGACAGGTCCCTTGTCTCCGCCACTCCCCACCCAGGAAGGAGGGAGCTAGGGCATCAGGAAATTGTTAGTAACTAGCGATTCCACCAGGGCAAACTGGAATTACGGTTGTAACTCGAAGCCTAATTTCTTACAAAGCTGTGGTGGGGATTGTTAAACATGGATGAGCAGTGCTTAGGAAGGCTTCTTCGTTTCCACCAAAAGAAGGTCCTCAGATATTTTCAGCGTTTCTTCCTGAACCTACAGAGCTACCACCCACAGCAGCCCGAGGGGAGGATAGAAATTTGGGGAGAATTGATGATAGAAAAGGGGTGAGAATGTAGACGTCAGTTATCCTTAATCTGTAGGTATGAGAAGTAGTAGTTAACACTCCCTGAGAGATGCCAGGCATACCAGCTTTCACGGTTCTAAACCGCACATTGACTTTGTGCTTTGGATGTGGCTTTACCGCTAGGAAAAGACCCAAACTCGCTAACGTTTGCATTTATCTGTTTGTAACGAGCAGCAGGAATCACCTAAACCAGTGAAACACCAGGCAAGTGCTTTTCTTTACGCTTCTTAAGTCATGAGTGTTTGCACTAATTTCTGTCTTTGGATTGAATCTCTACTAGAAACAAATACCATTAGTTCTGAGCAACATCTCCTATGAACAAAATATTGAGTTTTGAAATTGTGTTGCTTTGAGGCTTATTCTTTCCTGAGAAGCAGCATACCCTTTTGCTTTACCTTTGTTTTCTAGAGGAATTTTAATATTTATTTACCCTTTCATCATGACATTGAATCATATGTTTATGAAGTCTGTAAACTTAGGGTTTCACGTGTCAATTACCAGGTGGAATTACTGTAATACTCCCTAAACAGGTGGAAACCTAACTTTATGCCACACGTTAAATTTTGAATTTGGGGCTGCAGCTCGAAAAGTTGCAACTTAAAAAAATTCTGATCTGTTAACCTTGTAGGGCTTGGTAAGTGTTTTAACCCCAAAGCCTCGTTGTATTTAATACATAAATTTAGGATTTTCTTTATCCAGGGCAAGTAGCAGAGGAATGTTATTCTCCCTAATTATCAGATGCCCGCCTTTTAGCTCCGCAGAGCATAGCAGTGAACAAACCATGGACCGGAGCATTTCCTGCTACTTGGCAAGAGAGGGAGGGCGGAGCTGAGCCAGATGCCTTGGATAGAATGGGACGTCTGTACTTGGACAGCCCATTCCCTCGCACTGGAACGGTTCTGGTGTGTCTTCCACAAGCATAGTGGTGCAAAGCTAGCATAAAGCAAGAAATGATAGTGTTATGAAAACAATCTCTTAACATAAACGATCAGAAACATCTAAAGGAATAGTCCCAGATACTGAGATTTTCAGATATCTTTTTTAGAATTCTTAAGAAATTCTCAGACGCTAAAGCTGTACTATACCTATGAAGGCCCAGGATGTCCTTTTGCTTTTAGCTGTAGACCAGACCAGTGATACGCATTGGGAAGATGAATGAAATAATCATTATCCTATATGATATTTAAAGGCTTCTTTGCCAGTTAAAGAAGGACTCTCTAGACCAGCAACCAGCTTTTCTTTGTGTTTTAGAGTACATGCTAAATGACCTTTTAATATGTACTTAAATCACTAGCAAAATAGTGTTAAATAGTTAACGTACAGATTTCGTTTTTCCAAATCCTCTGTGGATTACATAAATCATTATTGTTAACATTTTGTTTCGATGTCATCTTAAACTACAGAGCGGATCCCTGTGGTGTGTGAGTGGCATGCCTACCCCTAGATTTTACTTTGAGTCAAATGAACCCCCGTAAGCAGGTATCCTCCGAGAAGGCGAGGCGACAGCTTCTGTGGGCCGTGCTGCACTGTCATTACTGATTTGCATGTCTTGTTGCATGTTCGCACTCTGCGCAGAATCTTCCATGCTGCTTTCCCCAAGGTTATGTTAAAGCTAGTCAAGTAGTAGCTGTGCCATGTTTTTAGAAACATGAGAAGACTGCTGGTTCTCAATTACTTTTTCTTCCCCAGCGCACCTGAGGAATATGAGATACTCCTGAGCATAGGGACTGCTCACACCCTGGGGAGGGTTGAGTCGAGAACTTACTTCTCTCCCCACACCCCCTGCCCTTCCCGGGCGCCCGCAGGCATGCCTTCCTTGCCCCATTTTGAGGATGACTGCCGTAAAGTAACGGTTATACTTTGCAAAGGCAGTGTTTCTCTTGGTTTAATATCACTGGTTTCCAAATTTATGTTGAACTTTATTGGCAAAACTCAGATTCCCAGGAACAGTTTGTGTCAATTGCTAGCATTTTATCACTAAACAGCAGTATAAATTGTAAAAACAAAGTGGAAGGCATTTGTAGGCTCCTGATTTTGTGAGTCTTTGTCTCTTTGCTCATTCTTTTTTTTAAATAACTCTATTAAGATTTAAATTCATGTCCCATAAAATTCACTCCTTTAAAGTGTACAGGTCAGTGTTTTTTTCAGTGTATTCCCAGAGTTATGCAATTATCACTACAATCAATTTTAGAACATTTTCATCACCCCAAAAAGAAACCGTATACCTATTAGGAATCACCTTCCATGTTCTCCCAGCCCCTGGAAATCCCTCATCTACTTCCTGTCTCTCTGAATCTGCCTATTCGGGGTATTTTATATGAACGGAATCATATAATATGTGGTTCTCACTGTGCATAATGTTTTCAAGGTTCATCCATGCTGGAGCTTGTGTAAGTGCTGCATTCCTTTTTGTGGCCAAATAATAACCTGTTCTTTTACACTTGTCACGTTCTGTTTATCCCTTCACCAGTTGATGGCCATTTGGATTGTTTCCACTTTGGCACCAATACGAATAATGCTGCAATATATAAGTTTTCACGTAGCCATACATTTTCAGTTCTCTTGGGTGGATACCTAGGAGTGGAATTGCTGGATTGTGGTAATTTTATGTTTAACATTTTGAGGAGCTGCCCAACTTTTCCACAGAGGCTGCACCACTTTACATTCCCCGCAGTGTTTGAGGGGGCCAGTTCTCCATATCCTGGGCAACACTTGTCATTGTCTTTTTATTTAGGCCATCCTAGCAGTGTGAAGTGACCGATTTTTTTTATGTTTACCTTATAACTTCATTATAGAAATAGGAACAAATGTAAGAAATAAATTTTCAAAGTTAGGGTCACAGTATTTAAGAAGTAAACCATTTACCTCTCAACTTTTACTTACCGTAACAAAATGAGTCCTCGTTTGGCTTAATGCCCCGGCCAACAGCAAGTACAGCTCCAGTGCCCATATTCCCTCATCGTAGGTCACTGTTACAGACCCTCGATGTCTGGCACAGTGTTCAGGGCCACTCCAGAGCCTGGACGTGGTACGATTTCAGAGCAGGTTTGAGGATGACTAATTTCTTAGACTGGACCATCCCCTGGGAATGACCCCTTCAAGCCAGCCCACCTGCCCACTGACTCCTGAGTCATCCACCTCTAGATGGCAGCTTCCGGATGACTCTTATCTACTGGTCTAAGCTGCCTTGAACTAAGACAAAAAGGTGATAGATAGCAGGTAACAAGCACAGAAATTAGAGCCTGCCACTCGAGATGAGACTCTGGTTCTAAACATGGCGATTGACTGCTGCCGCCAGCTTCCAACCGTACTCTGCGGTCAGTGGGACACCTGCAGCTTTGCCCATCAGGCCTACAGGTGCAGCAAGAGTCCAGCCCGAGTCCCCTTGCTGGCTGAACTGGAGTTTTGAAAGAGGTGTATGTATATATATAATTTTTTTTTAACCAATTTAAAACTCATCCTATATCTATCATATAGCAAGTGTATATAATACACTGTGTAATAAACACAAGGGTATAGTTTTCATCACGATTGGTAAACCTTTAAAGCATCGTATCGTTCTAAATACTTAGAACTTTAAAAATCATTTAAATAGCTAATGCTGATTTCTTTTCCCCACATTCGCAAGTGACATTTCTCATTACTATATAGAATAGGAAAGGGACATTGCCCATCCGAGTCCCAGCAGAGAGGTTAGCACTTAGTCACCGTCCCCTGATGGTTTGTAAATGGCTTCATAATCTGGTTGAGAGCTGTTAGCCCTGTTTATCTAAATGTGAAATTATTCAAGGCAGAAATGGTCAAATTTTAGTGGTAATTTCTTAAAGATCATTTTTGTGTGTTTTATGATATTAGCTCTGTGTCAAGCTCTTTGTGATTCATTTATGAGTTTTTGAGATCTTTACATGGTCTCAGTGATGTCAAAAATCCATTGGAAGAGAAGTACCACCACATTCCTGTTAATGTTGTGGCCTCCAAAGCAGGGACCCAGGCCTGTGGTTATGACAGTGATTAGGAGGACCCTTAACCCAAATCTTACTTCACCTCTGGCTCACCACCATCCCCTCCCCAAATACTACTAGAATGTCTTCGGACCGCTGATTACCCAGCCATTCAGCAAACATTCACAGAGCATCATTTTGGCGTGATGCTGACTAACCTCACGTAGGGTATAGAGCCGGTGCCTTTAAGCCAAGAGAAGAAGGAGTGGAATCAGGATCAGTGGATCACATGCACACACGTGCGTGAACACACACGCGCGCATACACACGCAAAGGAGAAAAGAATCTATAAAGTTGACCCAGAGTTCTTGAAGCCATGTCTAGGGAATATTAAAATGAGGTATATAATATTTGTTCTACCTTCAAGTTAGGAGAATATTTTAAAGATAGATTATTATTGAAAGTATTTTTATTATGATTTGGTAGGATAGTGTGTAATTTTAAGGCATCTGTATTCTGACTCCTTGATCCAACCGTAGGAGTATCAGGTAAAGGCAGTGCCCCACTTATCAAGTCCGGGTTTTTCTGACAGTTTCTACGCCCCGATCACACAGATTGAGTGAGGTTAAGGGATTCTAGAGCCCAAATCATTACTGCGGTGCCAGGGCACCGAGAGCTTTGCGAGATGCTAGCACAGGCGCAGTGATGGCCGTGGCCGCTAACCTCCAGGGGAGGCTGTGCTTCTGCGTCACAGCACAACGGCTGCTATTCGTAGTGATGACTGTCAGCCATTAACGTTGGTTCAGGACACCATGTTTAAGAAACTTTGACAGCATGTAGTGTTTAGAAAAATTTACATCAGAAGTAGTCTGGTGTCTTGAAGTCCCTAAACGGGCAGATCCCCCATACAGGGAGCATATTATCTAAAGCCAGGAACGTGAGTTGATGCCACGTCATGCCATTCACATGGCAGGACTGGTTCCTGACTGGTTGCAGTTGAACACAATAGTAGACTATAGATAAAACCTGGGAAAAGAATCCAGACAGCGGGACAGTCCACATAAATGCTCCAGAGTAGACGTGTAACACTGCAGCGCCTCACTGTGTCACGTGCTTCAGGAACATTTCCTACCCTTTCAGTGGAGTGAACCACACCTGGGTCAGATGCCAAGACTGCACGTGTGGCATAGGTCTGTTCCCGATTTTGGAGTCGATGGTAGTGTAATACGTCACAGGGCAGGTGGCCATTAATTTTAAAATCTTATGTGAGCTTCCTTGTACTCTGTTTTTGCTTAGAGCATCACAGTAGCTAGCAGTTTTTATCTTTTCTTGAGGTCTAGTATACTGTGGGTATTTTAAAATACAGGGGTAAGATTTGTGTTTGGAAAGAGCAGATTTAATTAAGTCCTACAGTGTAATTCTGAAATTACATTCCAGGGATACAGAAATGCCTCATGCTTCCCCATACAGCCTTCTGTTGTGTTTCATGATTAAAGCATATATATACTTAACGTATTTTGTTTGTAAAATCTGTTTTATGGCTTAATTTGCATATAAGTAATGGCCATTATACCAAGTACAGTACACTTAGCTTTTTAAATACGTGCAAGAATTCAGTAGCATCGCCATCTTTGTCGTCTCTGAAACCGGAGATGAGGACATTGCCCTGTCTACATCATTAAGATGTTATGTGAAACCCTTGGAAAAATGGCAAGTCTTATTACCAGTACAGTGGAAATTATTAGAATTTGCTGCCTTAAATCTTTGGAACGAGGCGAAGTAGAAGTAAGCAGGAGTATAAGTATTAATATGTCCTTAATGGAAGTATCATGCTAAATTTCATTTCATGAAAACCAGTTTGCTTTATTTAAAAAATTCTCCACTTAATTTATGTGCCCCGTCCTTAAATTTACCATCACTGTGCAATGTGACATTTTCTTCTCCTTGTGAGCACATGAGAGATGCTATTTTTTTCCTTTAGCAGAGCCCATAAGACCAAGGTAAGAAGCCAACAACAGAGTTTGCTGGATGGCAAATAAAATGAAAATACTGAGCAAAAGAGGCAGTGTTTGGTTTTGCTTTGGTTTTTTTTCCCTGAGGACTGGAGTAGACATGTTAGATTAACATATATTTGCTTTTATTTGTGTGTGTGTGTGTGTGTGTGTGTGTGTGTGTGTGTGTGTGTGTGTGTGTGTGATGTCTTTTAGGGGGAACTTGAACGGCAGCTTTTGCAAGCAAATCCAATCCTGGAATCATTTGGAAACGCAAAGACTGTGAAAAATGATAACTCATCTCGTTTTGTAAGTTTAAAAGCACCAGAAACTTTTCATTCCTCAGACGTCTAGTTGAATGTCTACCATGATTAAGCAAATCAAGTACTTTCCTTCCTAACAGATGTAGTATGGAACAGGGCTGTCCAACAGAAATACAATGCAAGTCACGTGTACTTAACATTTTCCTAGTAGTCACATTTTAAAAAGCAAAACAAATGGGAAAAAGCAAATGGGAAAGTAATTTTAATCATATGTTTATTATATATAGTTATGTGTATAGATAGTTATGTATTATTCTGTGGATGTATAATTATATAACCTCTCTGAACTTATTTCTTCGTGTTTGATTGGGGATGATATGTAATTATGAGGTTGGCGTGGAGATTAAATGAGATGCGTGCTGAATACTTAACACAGAACCAGGCACAGTGAACACTCAACAAGCAAAGTTGGAATTGGATGTGGTAAATTGTTCTTTTCATACATTACCATTTCTATGGGATGTGGACCTCAGAAAAATTTGTCCCTCACATTTTGTCTCCTCAAAAATTTCCTCTCAGCCGTTCGACTCCCTTAATTCGCTGAAAGCTTTACTTTCTTCCTCAGCCCGACCGGCTTGCGCGCCTAGTCTGGGGACGTTATCCCGAGTGACAGCCGGCTCAGTGTGACTTACAGGACACGGCCCTCCCCTTTCCAGCTGCTTAGAGTCGACACTTCAATAGCAAATCATTCAACTTCTGTTATTTCTACTTAAGTCATTCGAGTTAATTCTATGTTTTTCCTCCCTCCTCTGATATTAGACGTCTTGGTTAAAGTTAAGAAGGCCAGAATCAGAGACTTCAATTCTAACAATCCCTTGATGGGCAGTTTCTGGAAATCGGGTTCACTGTGACATTCTTTACTCTGGGTCCGCACGTTAATCTCCTGACGATGTGGTTTCTGTGATTAGGAGATGCCACCAGATCACAGAGGACCCAGGAAATACAAAGGTAGCTAGATAACCCTCTGTATGCCTTTGCCCGGGCTGCCAAAACAGAGCACCACAGACTGGGTGGCTTAGACAATAGACATGTATTTTCTCACAATTGGAGGAAGTCTGGGATCAAGGTGTTGGCAGGGTTGGTTTCTTCCGAGGCCTCTCTCCTTGGCTTGTGGACGGCCGTCTCCTGTGAATTCACGTGCTCTTCCCTCTGCATGTGTCTGTGTCCGTTCTTCTCTCATAAGACCCCAGTCATATTGGATGCGGCCCACCCTAGTGACCTCATTTTAGCTTAATTACATCTGTGAAGACCCTGTCTTTAAACACAGTCATGCTCTGAGCTACTAGAGGTTAGAACTTCAACATATGGATTTGGGGGTGGGGGACGATTCAGCCCGTAACACCCTCAGAGGTAGTTTAAGTGCAAGAGACTTTAGCCAAGTTATGTAAGAAGTATGGGACTGTTTGCTTGGAATATTGTTTATTCCCGGTAAAATACAATCTGAAGATTTGCTTAATCCAAGTTCATTTAGTAATTATTCTAGCTTTTTCTGTACAGAGTGGGATAACAAATGTGCCCGTGTCAGTAGGAAGCATGGCCGTGACTTTTGGCTCTGGGGAAACGGAGCTGCTTTGTGAGTTTCTATCATTCTGTGGACCGTCAGCACTGAGCTGGAGCCACAATTAAATCTGGAATTCTTCCTCCTGAAAGCCCTGTGTTTAGTGGCTGTGTCCTGGGACGGGAGGCACAGTGAGCTACCAGCTTTGGTATGTGAATCTCCGTGAAGATTTTCAAGGACTTCTTAGTGGAAAATGTTTTCTTTTACCACATAAATCAAGTTACCAGTCTATTCTGATTTCTAGCGCCCCCCTCCCCAAACCACACTCTAAATTCAAGAAAAACACTTTTGTACCCATTTGTCTCATTTTTGCCTAGAAAAGATAAATGGCTACTAAGCAGTCATGGGTGTCCTTTGGTACAGAATGTAGTGATTCTGTTACTAAGTGGTAAAGATTCATCTACTGAGGTTTTTGTGTTTGGGACAGACAGACGTGTTGCTATGTAACAAATTCCCCTGAGACCTAGTGACGTAAAACGTTTACCGTCTCAGCGTTTCTGAGTGCTGGTTCTGGCCCGTGGTCTCCCATGAGGTCGTCATTACTGTGTGATTGGCTAGCGCCGAGGCATCTGAACGCCTGCTGAGGCTGGAGGAGCTTCCCAGCTTGCTTGGGTAGCTCTTGGCCAGAAGCCTCAGTCCCACACCTCAGTGGCCTCTCTGCCTCACGACGCGGCAGCCGGCATCCCCCAGAGCAGGTGACCCGAGTACCAGAAGGTAGGGGTTGCTGAGGCCATCTTGGAAGTCGGCTACCAGAGATCATTAGATTTCCACATTGACATATGTAGGCTACGATCCGTAATTTGCATTACTCTAGATCGCCGGTTCTCAATGTGGGGTCCCCTGGGGATCCCACGTTTGACGTCTCGTGGGTGGAGGCCAGGGATGTTGCTAAACACCCTACAATGTACAGGACAGGCCCCACAACAGAATTCTCCCCAAATGTCAGTTATATGGAGGTTGAGAAACTCTGCTCTAGTTTGTTCCTTTAACTTGTAGTCTAAATTAAGCTGATCACTTTTTGAAATTCATTTGCAGAGCAATCACTATACTTAAGTCTCCTTAATGCTTGTTATTGACGCATCCCGTTCCAAAGGCTGATACAATAATTCTGGTGGGAACTTCTTTTACATCCTACTGGCGGGAAGAATTTCTTAGATTGTTTCCTAGCAAGACTGATTCTAGCAAGAATCACCCATTCAGTGTGAATTCTCAACAAACCCTGATTCAGCTGAGGTTCCACCTTCCAAAGTGCTTGTACTACTGAATAATCATCATTAAGTATGCTCAATCTAATATAGTAAAAGCTAATCTTTTTTTTTTTTTTTTTTTTTGAGTATAATTGCTTCACAACGCTGTGTTAGTTCCTGCCACACGATGAAGTGTATCAGCCATAGGCATACATATATCCCATCCCTCTTGGACCTCCCTCCCACCTCCACCCCCATCCCACCCATCTAGGTCATCACAGAGCACTGAGCTGATCTCCCTGTGCCATACGGCAGGTTCCCACTAGCTATCTGTTTTATACATGGTAGTGTATATATGTCAATCCTAATCTCCCAATTCGTCCCACCCTCCCCTTATGCCCCTGTGTCCACATGTCTGTTCTCTGCGTCTGTGTCTCTATTCCTGCCCTGCAAATAGGTTCATCTGTACCATTTTTCTAGACTCCACATATATGCGTTAATATACGATATTTGTTTTTCGCTTTCTGACTTACGTCACGCTGTGTGACAGATTCTAGGACCAACCACATCTCTACAAATGACCCAATTTCGTTCCTTTTTATGGCTGAGTAATATTCCATTGTATATATGTACCACATCTTCTTTATCCACTCCTCTGTTGATGGACACTTAAGTTGTTTCCATGTCCTGGCTATTGTAAATACTGCTGCAATGATCATTGGAGTGGATGTGTCTTTTTGAATTATGGTTTTCTCAGGGTATATGCCCAGTAGTGGGATTGCTGGGTCATATAGTAGTTCTATTTTTAGTCTTTTAAGGAACCTCCATACTGTTCTCCGTAGTGGCTGTATCAATTTACATTCCCGCCAACAGTGCAAGAGTGTTCCCTTTTCTCCACACCCTCTCCAGCATTTATTGTTTGTGGATTTGTTGATGATGGCCATTTTGACAGGTGTGAGGTGATACCTCACTGTACTTTTGATTTGCCTTTCTCTAATGGTTAGTGATGTTGAGCATCCTTTCATGTGTTTGTTGGCAATCTGTATGTCTTCTTTGGAGAAATGTCTATTTAGGCCTTCTGCCCATTTTTGGATTGGGTTGTTTGTTTTTTGATACTGAGCTGCATGAGCTGCTTGTAAATTTTGGAGATTAATCCTTTGTCAGTTGCTTCATTTGCAAATATTTTCTCCCATTCTGAGGGTCATCTTGTTTATGTTTTCCTTTGCTGTGCAAAAGCTTTTAAGTTTCATTAGGTCCCATTTGTTTATTTTTGTTTTTATTTCCATTTCTCTAGGAGGTGGGTCAAATAGGATCTTGCTGTGATTTATGTCATGGAGTGTTCTGCCTCTGTTTTCCCCTAAGAGTTTTAAAAAGTGTCTGGCCTTACATTTGGGTCTTTAATCCATTTTGAGTTTATTTTTGTGTATGGTGTTAGGGAGTGTTCTAATTTCATTCATATGGTAGTTCTATTTTTAGTTGTTTTTTTGTGGTTTTTTTTGCGGTATGCAGGCCTCTCACTGTTGTGGCCTCTCCCATTGTGGAGCACAGGCTCCAGACGCGCAGGCTCAGCAGCCATGGCTCACGGGCCCAGCCGCTCCGCGGCACGTGGGATCCTCCCGGACCGGGGCACGAACCTGTGTCCCCTGCGTCAGCAGGCGGACTCTCAACCACTGTGCCACCAGGGAAGCCCTATTTTTAGTTTTTTTATGAACATCCACACTGTTCTCCATAGTGTCTGTATCAATTTACATTTTCACCAACAGTGCAAGAGGGTTCCCTTTTCTCCACACCCTCTCCAGCATTTATTGTTTGTAGATTTTTTGATGATGACCATTTTGACAGGTGCGAGGTGATACCTCACTGTAGTTTTGATTTGCATTTCTCTAATGGTTAGTGATGTTGAGCATCTTTTCATGTGCCTCTTGGCCATTTGTATGTCTTCTTTGGAGAAATGTCTGTTTAGGTCTTCTGCCCATTTTTGGATGGGGTTGTTTGGGTTTTTTTGATATTGAGCTGCGTGAGCTGTTTTGTGTATTTTGGGGATCAATCCTTTGTCAGTTGCTTCATTTGCGAAATTTTCTCCGATTCTGAGTGTTGTCTTTTTGTCTTGTTTATGTTTTCCTTTGCTGTGCAAAAGCTTTTAAGTTTAATTAGGTCCCACTTGTTTATTTTTGTTTTTATTTCCATTACTCTGGGAGGTGGGTCAAAAAAGATCTTGCTGTGATTTATGTCAAAGAGTATTTTTCCTGTGTTTTCCTCTAAGAGTTTTACAGTATCAGGTGTTACATTTAGGTCTCTAATCCATTTTGAGTTTATTTTTGTGTATGGTGTAAGGGAGTGTTCTAATTTCATTCTTTTACATGTAGCTGTTCGCTTTTCCACTGCCTCGCTTGTTGAAGAGGCTGTCTTTTCTCCATTGTATATTCTTGCCTCCTTTGTCATAGATTAGGTGACCATAGGTGCATGGGTTTATCTCTGGGCTTTCTATCCTGTACCGTTGATCTATATTTCTGTTTTTATGCCAGTACCATACTGTCTTGATTACTGTAGCTTTGTAGTATAAAAGCTAATCTGTTTAGGAAAGATTTTTGATTAAGGCAGTATTCTTTTGATTAAGGCAGTATTCACCAAAGATTTTTGATTCAGGCAGTATTCTTAGCTATTCACCAAGAAACAAACGTATCTTTAATATTGACTTTGGGCTTTAATTCTTAGAAAGTCAACTTTATATTGATACGTACAGTATTTTTTTAAAGAGTTTAGTAGCTAGACTATTATCATAAGGCATTAACTGCACAATACAACAAGAACTTGATTTTAGCAGGTCCATAAAGAATAGTGAAGTAATTAGTTCCGTTGACTGACTCATGTTCAGTTAAAACACCCTTTAGCAGTTTCCTGTGGGTGTTGCCAACACTGTTTCTCAGGGGGTTAGAGAGTAGCCAGTGTAGACTCATTTTTAAATCAAATTTTATTAATTTAGATTTTTTGTTGTGCATTTCAGTTAACTGTGAAGCACCTACTCTTTGCCAGGCACTGTGCTGCTTACTGGTTATCTCCACTGGATGTCTAATGGATTTCCTGAATTAACAAATGGAACTTTTTCTCTTCGTTCAAAATTTCTTTTTTTAAGTCTGACGTCAGTACATGGCACCCTCAAGTCACCCAGTTGCTTAAACTTAAAATAAAAACAACAAAACCTAGAAAAACAAAATACCGAGGAATCATCCTTGATTGAGCCTTTTTCTCACGGCCCATGTCCAAGCCAGGAGGGAATTTTGTGGTTCCACCTCCAGGACGTATTTCACATCTGTCCACGGTTCTCCTTCTCCCTCCCTTAAACTCCTTGTTCGTCTCAAACCTGGTCTGAGGAGGTTTCCTCTATATCCTCTATCCCAGTGTCCTGCTGATTTCCCTTGTAGCACAGTCTGTAGTCGGCACTCTGCTCATCTGTGATCTCTCTCCTGCCAGCATGTAAGATCTCTGGCGGTAGGGACCCCATCCGCCTTGCTCTCTGGATCCTTAGTTGCCTCTGCCTCCCACGTGTAAGTACAGAGTAGGTATATGTATTTATGGAATCCACTGTTACAGCGTGGTTACCTACTAAGCACTTGACACTCTTCTATTATGCCCTGGGAATATATCAGTGCACAAAGCAAAGGTCTGCAGCCTCACAGAGCTCACCTTCAGTTGAGTTTTACCTTTAATGTGTTTTTGATGACATGCCATCATGTACAGTTGAGCTCGGGGAGTGTTGCACGTGCCAGGCTCTGAGAATATGCATGCCCCAGTTTTTTGGTTTTTTTTTTAAATTGAAGCATAGTTGATTTACAATATCATGTTAGTTTCAGGTGTACAGCAAAGTGATTCAGTTACACATTTTTTTCATATTCTTCTCCATTGTAGATTATTACAAGATATTGAATATCGTTCCCTGTGCTATACAGTAAATCCTTGTTGCTTATCTGTTTTATATGTAGTAGTGTGTATCTGTTAGTCCCATACTCCTAATTTATCCCTCCCCACCCTTCCCTTTTGGTAACTGTAAGTTTGTTTTCTATGTCTGTGAGTCTGTTTCTGTTTTGTAAATAAATTCATTTGTATTATTTTTTAGTTCCACATATAAGCAACATCGTGTAATGGGTCTTTCTCTCTCTGACTTACTTCGCTCAGTATGATAATCTCTGGGTCCATCCATGTTGCTGCAAATGGCAATGTTTCGTTCTTTTTTATGGATGAGTAGTATTCTGTTGTATCCATATGTACCACATCTTTTTATTCATTCATATGTTGCTGGACGCTTAGGTTGCTTCCTTGTCTTAGCTACTGTAAATAGGGCTGCTGTGAACATTGGGGTGCACGTATCTTTTCAAACTAGAGTTTTCGTCTTTTCCGTATATATACCCAGGAGTGGGATTGCTGGATCATACGGTAACTATTTTTACCTTTCTAAGGAACCTCCACCCTGTTTTCCATAGTGCGTATGCCCCAGTTTTAGAAGTGTGGGCAGAAGGTGCCTGGGAGCTGCTGGCCCCACAGCCAGGCCAGCCTGGGGTTGGGGCTGGGATTGCGGTTGGACGTCAGACCGAAAGAGTGACGTGACGTTCAAAGATGAGTTGTGTGTACAGTGGAATTCCGTGTGGTCATTACTTACAAGCCACATGCCTGCAGTGAAAATATTAGAAACTATAAACTCTGTAAATTTTAGAATCCACTTGTTTCCATTTCTTTGATCTGATATAGACAAGTACTTTCCTGAAGAATATCTTTTCTTTCAAAGGTGACTAGCTCATGGTTTGTATTGAAGGGGATTCTTTAGGAGAGCATTGCCCTTATGAAAATAACCGTTCACAATTAGTCCAGCTCTCTGTTTATGGACAAGTGAAATGCGTTCCAGATGGAGGAGATTTATGTAAAATGAACGTCTTGTAATGAAACTTTAGAAATGGAGTTCAGTTTCAAAATGATTGTATCAGCAGATACATCTCATCTTAGAAAGTTTTAGTAGGGATCACTTACCATATGTGCACAAATCTTTTCCTTTATTTCTTCTATTTTTTTTTTTCCTTTGCAAAGATTTAAGCCAATTTGGCAATTCCGTTTTACGTACCTTGTGGTAGCTAATTAGCCTCTAATTTTTGAAGCTAGATAAAGCCTCCAGGTGCCTCCTTACCCCTTGGCTACCAGGTTACAATGAAAGTGAGTCAGAATTCTGCGCCCTCACGTGTATTATCCGAGCAGGCACCAGAATCAATTTTGTGGGTAAATTGAACACAGTTGCTGCTCTGTCTTGTGTTGTGTCACTGAGCCTTTCTGTAAAGATTTACCGAGGCAAATGTGACAGTATCAGACACAGAACGTGGTCTGCACCACGCAACCCCCATCCTCCAGATCCACGGCTGCCCTCCCAACCCTGCAGCCCCTGGGGCTCGCTGCAGCCTTGACACCCGGCCCACACCAGACTGGCTGGCGGACATCTGTGTATTTCCAATCAGTCCATGGCTATTAATGTCACTCATTTTTCCCCAGGAATTTCTTAACATCCGTTACACTAAGTAACAGGGCCACTTAGTTCACAAGAAAACTCATTTTACTAATTAACAAAGCTTCTGGTGTAATCTGGAGATTAAGATAGTTGAAGCATTTACAATAGCCATCTGGCCTTGGGATTAAATCCTAACTAATTACTTCCCGAATGGGTTTTCCCATTTAGGGCAAATAGCTGCTTCCAGAGTGGAGATATTTCCTGGAGCAAACTACTACACATCCATAGCACGCTATCTGTCCTAACATGTTTTCAGGTAAATTACAGATCTTATGACAACTTTAAATACCAAATTAGGAAGGGGGAAAGTATTTTCAGAGCATGAAACAAACCTGCATTGTCCCTGCAGTAAGTTGCTAACACTCTAGATTTAATAACTATGGATACGTCTTAACCACCCACCGAAAAAGTTCCAGAAAGCCAATGTCGATTCAGAAGGAATAAAATTCTTTAAGTAAGATAATTTTCTTCTTATTTTCTTGACAGTATCAAAATATCCAGGTTGTCCTATTGCATCTTTTGAGTGAAATTCTTTAGTTTCTGTTTTACATAAGAGAGCGGATTCTGGCCATCTTTGCTGTTCAGACTCTTGCAGTAACATGCTGTCTTCGTTGTCCTTGGATTGGGAAGCAATGTGCATGGCATCAAAATGCATCCTCTATCATTAACACATAATGTACTTGTGCTTTTTTTTGCTTTTCCTTTGTTTTTGTTTTTATTGGCGAAATCCTGGTTGAATATTCTGAGTACCATAATCTGACCTATATGGGAATCAAATACAGTGTGGGCATCTTCACCACAAGTTTCTTCACATCATGTCTAAAAGATGAGGGGACCCAACCCATTTAAAAGTAAAACTCTGCTTCTTTTCCACTTTAGATTTGTATGTTAATAAAAACGTTAATTCTGAAAGAGTATTTATTATGTATGTGACGGAAAAGCTTTTCAACCTATATATTTTATTTTCTCCCCTGACCCCACCCCAAGACTAACACTGAAGTGATTTCCCATCCCCTGGCCTGCCTCTTACCTAATTTGCCAGGATGTTCAACATTAAGGGGAATATTTAAATCCTAGACCATTTGGGGGATATTCAGTAAAGTATTTCCTTTTGGTTCAGAAATTTTGCTTTTTTCTCTTGTCAAAGTATCGATACTTGGGTAGATCTCGTAAAATAGCTGAACATGAGTATCACTTAGCATAGAGAGTTGATAATTTCCAACTTTATAAGGTTTTTTTGTTTTGTTAAAGTGTTTTAAAAATAGAACCAAGATTTATTAGTTACTGAGTAGGTTGTTTCAGAGTTACTGGTTTCTTTTGGGGTCAGGACAGGGCCAGAGGGACACCCCCAGTCCACTCTGCCTTCTCCCACATGTAGGCTTTCTCATTCCATCCTCTTTTTTCATTAGTTTTTTGCCTGGCGCTTTTCCTTTAGCCAAAAGATATTTCTCTGGCACTAGCTGTAATGGTTAGAGCAACTACGGATGCCAGTTATAAAAAGGAAAGGGAACCGATTTGGCTAGGGAACTGATGAGCAAATTAGATGTTGTATGTTGGTGACTTTGTTTATCCAGGTAAGTGATCACATGTCTAAATTATTTGGGGACATTTCTTTTTAGGTTACCTGTTCAGAAGCCCATGTTTTTAGTTCAGAAGAGCTAAAAAATTTTAGTTTGTTTTTTTTTTCCTCCTTTGAATCTAACTTCCTTTTTTAGTTTATATTTTCTCATGAAGTAAAGGAAAAATAAGTTCACCCAATATAAAATGGATAGTGTTCAATTTAAAATTTTAAAGTTATTAGAGTTCAACATTACCAGTGTGATAACTTTGTCCTTTTGCCCAAATAAAGAATTTCTTTTGTTTAATGAATTTTGAACTTCTAATGTAGAGTGGCAAAGAAAAGGGAATAGGAAATAGTATAAGAAGTTGAAAGCTTAAACAGCATGTAGATAAATACATAATAAATTAGACAAGTTATTGAAAGCTGAACGTTTGTATTACTATATAATGAATTTTTAAGTGAAATATTCAGTAAGAATTAGGTGATATGATATGATTTTGATTAACCTTTCTGCAGGGTTAAAGTGAGAAGTTTGAAAAAGTATCTGAGCAGTTGTGTTGGCAGTGTAATCTTTGCAGCTTTGAAGTAATAACATTGTCTTGACTACTCTCTCTTAAAATAGTAATTTTTTATTAATGAAATAGTGTATAGATGATACAGCTGTTTAAAATTTGTAAAGAATTTTAATCCTCATTATAACATCAGGACCTGATTTTAGTTTTTGAGGTTTTTTTTTGAGCAGTTCTAATGATTTGTAAGGACTGATAGTTTTGAACTTTATTGTTTCTTAAGGGTCTTCCACAAAACAAGAACAAATATGACTTATTTTAAAAATACCATAAAACTCATTTTCTCTCATAATTACCATATGAGTCCTTTGGGCCATTTTATAAATCTAAGAAAAATTAAGGGTTTTAGTGATCCTATTTTTTTCTGTATTTTGTAACATTTTGCTATTTCATCATCCTTGGAATTGATTCATCATTATTCATCAGTTATTCCCAACAGTGTTTAAAAAGACTAAAAATAGGGGCTTCCCTGGTGGCACAGTGGTTAAGAATCCACCTGCCAACACAGGGGACACGGGTTCGAGCCCTGGTCCAGGAAGATCCCACATGCAGCGGAGCAGCTAAGCCTGTGTGCCACAACTACTGAGCCTGTGCTGTAGAGCCCGCAAGCCACAACTACTGAGCCCACGTGCCACAACTACTGAGCCCACGGGCGCGCCTAGAGCCCGTGCTCCGCAGCAAGAGAAGCTACCGCCACGAGAAGCCCAGGCACCGCAACAAAGAGTAAACCCCGCTCGCCGCAACTAGAGAAAGCCCGTGCGCAGCAATGAAGACCCAATGCAGCCAATAAATAAATAAATTTATTTATTTATTTTAAAAAAAGACTAAAGTAATAAGACTAATGGAATTGCCTAGAAGGAGGCTGTAACAGTGACTGTTGCATCATCCTTTCGTTTGCTTATTGTATTGCCCAAAGAATTGCATTATCTCTCAAGAAGGTATGAAAGAATGCTACAGATAGTATTTTTGTGGTCTGATTTTAGATTTCAGTGAACAGAATTGAAAAAATCAGAAGTTTTCACCTTAATGACAAAGAGCAGTAAAGTGACGGAGGAACACATTTCACAAATATTAGATGAATCCGAAGATGAATGCAAAGAGACAGGCAGCGTTGTAGACTCTGATGACAGTGAAATTGGTTCTGTAAGTCTCAGGTTGAGTCTTCAAATGGTACAGCCTTGAATTTTCTCAAACTCAAGAACAATCTGTTTCTAAAGACCAAAAGGAAATGTGTCATTGGCATCCAGTTAGTCATTCAACAGGAAGGATTTCCTAACTCAGAATTTTGTAATAAGAATCTGGACCGCTGGTTTTACTAAAGGGCCATGTGACAGTGTTCTTTCATCTTGTGTAATGTTTGTGGATCAGCATTTATGCAGTATGGTTTGTAAAGGGACAAATGCTGAAGGCAGAATTGTATATGAAAGTGATTGGAAGGAAGTGGACGGTGTAGAAATGAAGAGCTTAGCTGCTCCCTGGCATGTGGGATCTTCCCGGACCAGGGCTCGAACCCGTGTCCCCTGCACTGGCAGGCAGATTCTCAACCACTGTGCCACCAGGGAAGCCCCGTGATCTATTTTGAGTTAATTTTTGTATATGGTGTGGGGTAAGGGTCTAGGTTCTTTTTGTTTCATTTTGCATATTTTTCAAGCACCACTTGTTGAAAAGACTGGTCCTTTCCCTGTTAAATTACCTCGGCACCTTTGTCAAAGATGAACTGACCGAATGTGCGTGGTCTATTTCTGGACTCTGCTCCATTGTTCTGTATCTCTGTCCTTTAATCACAGTGTCTTAATTTTATAGCTTCTTGAAATCCAGTAGTGCACGTCCTCAAGCTCTGGTCCTCTTTCTCAGAATTGTTGTGACTTTGCTAGATCTTTTTCATTTCCCTTAAATTTTAGAATCTGCCTGTCCACTTCTATAAAGAAAGCCTTCCAATCCCTTGCCTTTTCATTTGCTGAATAACAGTAGTATGTTTACCAGTATCAGTCCTTAGCAGTCCTGGAATTTTTTATCATTATTATGTTCCTTTATTTTGCAAAGTATTTAATTTGGCCTTTTATATCAGTATTTATAAGTAAGATATTTGCTTTTATATTGCTTTCCCTTGTTTATGATCTCTTTACCAGTTTGGGTATTCAGTGTTATGACAACTTTATAAAATGAATTATGAAAGAATCGCTGTTTTCTGTTTCCCTGAAACAGTTATGCAGTAAAGCAATCAAATATTCCCTAGGAATTTGCAAAACTATTTAAGACCAATCCGTCATTTTTAAAGGAGTAATTATATTTTATTATTTTCTATGATTATGGTCGGTTCAAGTTTTCTCTTGTTGTTTTCCTGAACGGATTTCTGTTTTCTTAGGAAGTCATCTATATTATTTACTTTTTTCAAGTCTAGCATTATAGGGCTGGGCATAGTGTTCCTTTAAAGCTATTAAAATCTTTCAGATCATTTAGAAGAGCTTTTAAAAAGTTCTAAATGGTTAGGGTTTCATTTTTATTATGTCAAGGAGAGTAACCTATCCTAACCCTACATTTTAAAATTTATTGAGGCTTTTTCTTTTTATTTGGGGCAATATGTAAGATCCGCTTTTGTAAGCAATTCATGGATACATGACAGGGTACTTTGGCTTATTGTTTTATTATAGTGTCAGATCTCCTGTGTCCTTAATTTATTTTCAGTTTTCTCTTTGTGATTTATTTTCAGGGCAAGTTTATTCGGATCAACTTTGACGTAACTGGCTATATCGTTGGGGCCAACATTGAAACATGTATCCTTTTTCATAATCACATTATTCAAAATAGAGAATGCTTTAATTTTCCTGTGGCCTCGTGGCAACCCTCTGTGGTACCTCTCCCGTTATCCAGATGATAAAACTTTAGCCCAGAGAGATTGTGACTTGTTCAAATACCTTCAACTTCAGAATATGAACTCCAAAGTGGTATTTTGTTGTTGTTTGTTTTTAACACCAGGTCATGATCTGGTCACATGCCTGGGGAAGTGGAGAGTCCCACTGAGGTGAGGGTACCTGTACATCGACCCAGGAAGTGTTTGTGTGCTGTAAGGACGTTTAGGTGAATACCGATATGTTGAAAACATCTTCAGTTACTGCCGTGTTAGCCCATTTTTTACCATCTACTTCTGATACTAGTGGGATGAGCATGTCCCATCAAAACAAACCTTATTGATGTACAGAGCTGAAGTAGTTTCAGTTAGTGTTAAGCAGACTAAAACTAGAGGCAAAAAAAGTCAAATACATAGACTAGTCTTAAGAAATGTCGCATGCATAGAATGGCCTTAAAGAATGATAGGTATATAAAGAATTGATTTGATTTAAGAGATAATAAATTAGAAATGATTCTGAATGATGATGTGCCAGTTAGGAAAGATACAGGTGACAATCCTCTGATACTTGTTAACTACTCTTTAGTGATAGAAATACACTGCTTCTATCCCTCAGGTGAGGGATGAATCAAACTTTTCCTGTTAATTCAGAACTGTGTTTTGTGTCTCTAAATATGCTCAGAGCCAGAAAACACAAGAAGCACTTGAAAATGACAGGCGAACGGAGCTAGAGTTTCTTCATACCGGGGAGCATCGTTCATGTGAGTGTACTTTTCGCCGGATGTGGAGGATGTGTTTGGGATAGTCTGATTTAAAATCAGGCTGTATGGTACACACATAATTCACTTTGGTGGCCCCTGGGAAGCTTTACTTCAGAGGAGGCAGTCCTCTCCCAAAGCAGTGAAACTGAGACTCTGAGAGTCCAGTGTGGCTTTCA
This sequence comes from Leucopleurus acutus, assembly GCF_964270905.1. Taxonomy (NCBI): domain Eukaryota; kingdom Metazoa; phylum Chordata; class Mammalia; order Artiodactyla; family Delphinidae; genus Leucopleurus; species Leucopleurus acutus. The sequence continues at coordinate 52,709,595 of NC_139161.1, read as the reverse complement.
ACCCAGAGACACACTGGGAGCATCAAGGCCCCGTGGACAGAGAACCCAAGCAGGCCCCAGATGTGCGTCCTGATACCCAGGCGGAGGCGTGGTGTTAATGACGTGCAGGCGCTGAGTGGGGGACTCAAAGGGGTAGGACAGGAGTTTATGCACATGTATTTTGGAGTTCAACAAAGTGTTGATTTGTACCTCTACCACTTATTAGCTGGTGGTTTTTTTTAAGTTTTTCTACATACAATGCTTCGCATTTTTATTATTTATTTGTTTGTTTATTTGTTTATTTTTGGCTGCGTTGGGTCTTCGTTGCTGCGCGTGGGCTTTCTCTAGTTGCGGTGAGCGGGGGCAACTCCTCGTTGCGGTGCGCGGGCTTCTCACTGCGGTGGCTTCTCTTGCTGCGGAGCACGGGCTCTAGGCGCACGGGCTTCAGTAGTTGTGGCTCATGGGCTCTAGAGCACAGGCTTAGTAGTTGTGGCGCATGGGCTTAGTTGCTCCGCGGTACGTGGGATCTTCCTGGACCAGGGATTGAACCTGTGTCCCCTGCGTTGGCAGGCAGACTCTTAACCACTGCTCCACCAGGGAAGTCCCAGCTGTGTTATTTTGAGTAATTTCTTTGTGCCTTGGTTTCCTTATTTGTGAAGTTGTGATAGTAATTCTGATGTTAAAAGGCTTTTCCTGCCTTCAGTGTCACCCTTAACCTCCTTTGCTCAGACCTTCTGGAAAAATCTCGTGCTGTTCGTCAAGCAAAAGATGAACGTACTTTTCATATCTTTTACCAATTGTTATCTGGAGCAGGAGAACATCTGAAGTGTAAGTTACAAAGTTTTTTACTATTTTATATTCAGTTGAGTATCTTTTTTAATATTAAAAAAGTTTTTTGAGAAAGAGAACAGTTTTGGGAAACAGATTTATACACATACACCAGAATCCTAGCCGGTTAAATTACGAAAATGATGTTGAACTTCCAAGCCATGGGATCAGTACTTTAAGTGGCAAGCATATGGGTGGTGTTCTATTATCTTCTGTACTTTTGTTTCTTTTCTTTTAAAATAATTTTAAATTAGAAGACAAATGATGTGTTTTTATACACATTCCATTTCAAAGTTTATAAATACAAAAGTAAGAGAAAATACATTTACTTAATAAAATTAACTTGAATAAATATGTGTATTCCTAGATTTACAACTGAATATGTGTTATGCTTCCAGTAGTACTAGAAAGAACCTGTGCGGATTTTTATTTTTTTATTTTGTGAATCACAAGGTTAGGGTTGGACAGGGTAAAAAGTAAATTCTGTTCTGGGTCAGAGTTTTGCTGGGTCAGGAGGGAGAGGAGAAGGTACACAACTTTCCAGTTTCTTCTGAGTTTCAAAGTCCGTGCTGCTTCTGGCAAGCAAGCGATACCCAGTAGAAGCTCAATGTGATGTAAATAAGAAGTAAGGGATGGGGGTGATCGGGAGAAATCCTCTGCGGCACAGCCAGTTACACAGAAAGCTAGGAGCACGTGATAACATCTACTGAAGGGATAACGACCTGTTTTACTATTCTGAGTGCTCCTGAGAACGTCCTTCTGCTCTTAAGAACACATTCCTTGAAGGAGTCGGTTGAGTTCTCTCTAACTCATGGACCCTGAAGTATAGAGTCAGTGGGAGTGTCCGTTATAATACCCTGTCAGACTACTACTGTGTCAGACATCACTCTCAGAGGCAATGTACCGCTAAACAGACTGAGTTGGAGAAACAGTTTCAAGGCATTGTCTGGACTCAGCATTTGCCTGGTCCATATTCTACACCTTCCATATCCAAGTCTTTATCTAGGCCCATGTGCAGTCTTCACATTGACCTCATAGTGTGTGCTATAAACTCCTTGCTAATATAGGAACATAGAATATGGGTTTGAAAGCTTTCCCTCAAAAGATGCCTAAAATATTTAAATCTGAAAATCAAGCTGAGTTATCTGGAAGATTATCATACCCCAGCTTTCTGATTTCAAATATAATATTATACAAACCGCTGTTCCCCAAGGCCCCTGTTTAGATGTTTGTAGTTTACATCATCGTTTTCCTTCATTGTACAGATAATGGAAAACTGTCTTATGTCTGTGTATTTAACATGAGCATATAAAGAAAGAAGAAGTACGTGGTGGTGATGGGTTGCATGTTCTTCTGCCATGTGGGTGCAGTTGGAAGGTGGGGATGTGCTTGAGTCTGTTGCTGACTCTTTATTACGTTGTATCCTGTTACATTTTCTTTCAGCTGATTTGCTCCTTGAAGGATTTAATAACTACAGATTTCTCTCCAATGGCTATATTCCTATTCCGGGACAGCAAGACAAAGATAACTTTCAAGAAACGATGGAAGCAATGCATATAATGGGCTTCTCCCACGAAGAGATTCTGTGTATGTGTGATTTCTCTCATAAGATTCTGATGCTCAGTTTTCATAAGACTTATAAATTGGGGGTAAATTACCTGAACTAGAAAATGATTGAGAAACTAATGGGAACTGCCTGTAATTTTATGAAATCCTGAGATTTGTCTTACTGAAAAATTTTGCATAGCTAATTTTTAGCACAACATAAGTTAGAATATGTCTCTGCTACATTTTGATGCAGTATCTTAATTAATTCTTTTCTTTTTATATCAACATAAAGCGATGCTTAAAGTGGTATCTTCAGTGCTACAGTTCGGAAATATTTCTTTCAAAAAGGAACGAAACACTGATCAAGCTTCCATGCCGGAGAATACAGGTAATTGATGAATACTGATTTTATTTCCGTGGTCTGTTGTGTTCTCCAAAAACATGTTACAACGCAAGCATAAAAGTCCTCCTGAAGTGTTTCCTATGAGACTCCACGTGCCTAGGAGTAAGGGTCACTCTGATTCCATAAAGGAGGGAAGAGAATGGGGTGCAGGGTGAGACGCGGCAGTGGAGACTGCCTTAGCGATGGGGCGTTAGGACTGGGGGGTGGAAGGCTGCAGAGACCACAGGGCTCACCTGAAACGGAGCTGCAGCTGCTAGGTTCTATGGCCAGTCTTCTCCTTGGCAGCAGTATAGGCCCAGGGCTGCCAACTAGAATTGACTTTTCAAAGAAAGGTGGAAACCTAGATTTTAATATGAAATCTTCAAGCTTTTAAACATCGAAAATGGATCGAAATTCACACTGGTCAAGGACAGAAGTTTGTGAACCATAAAATGTGTTTGCAAGCCTTGTGGGGTCTGCTTCTGAAGGTCTGGAGACAAAAAGAAAACTGAGGAATCAGTGTATTGACTCCAATGCTTGATCACCCGAGGACGTTATCCTGCCTCACAGGATCCACCGTGGCCAGTGAAGGCTGACGTGCATCACAGTCTCTGCCCTGGAAATCGGCCTTCTTTGTTGTAACCAATATTAATTTAATTCTGTGTAACCCTTTTAAGGGACCTGTCCGTCTCCTGATACCTCATCACCACCATTTCCTGACAGAGCCTCTGCACCTCATCCTAAATCTTTAGATTTCCAGGATCATGAAATATATCATTCAGTCAAAGTATTTTGATTGACATTTGGGCCAGCTTCTTCCATATAGCTTTCACGTGGTTAAGTAAGACTTAAAATTGAGCAGTTTAAGATTTAGAACAAGAAATGTATTAGTGTAACTTTGCTTGGAAATCTTGACCTAGAGGTAGAAGAGAATCAGGTCACCCTTCTGAAAGACAAGGCAGCCAAGTGTGTTTCTACTTTTTAAAATATAATGTGATAGGTTTCCTACTTGTTATTTTTTTTTACCTTTAAAAAATATTTATTTGGCCGCGTTGGGTCTTCGTTGCCGCACACAGGCTTTCTCTAGTTGCAGCGAGCGGGGGCTGCTCTTCATTGTGGTGTGCGGGCTTCTCCTTGCAGTGGCTTCTCTTGTTGTGGAGCACGGGCTCTAGGCGCACAGGCTTCAGTAGTTGTGGCACGTGGGCTCAGTAGTTGTGGCTCGCGGGCTCTAGAGTGCAGTCTCCGTAGTTGTGGCACACAGGCTTAGTTGCTTCACAGCATGTGGGATCTTTCTGGACCAGGGCTCGAACCCGTGTCCCCCGCATTGGCAGGCAGATTCTTGACCAATGCGCCACCAGGGAAGTCCTCTACTTGTTATTTTAAGATAACTTTTAGCTTATAATGGTTGATTTTGTTTTCCTTGTTTTTTTAATGCCCTTGATTTGTTACTTTTTCATACAATTTTATAGACTATGGCATTTGAAAATTTCCCTGAAAATCTGGAAATGTCTCATAATGGCAAGGCTTTCCCTCTCTTTTTGTTTTTTCTCTATTCTTTTCCTTCTTTCTTTTCTTCTTTCTCCTTTCCTTTATCTCTTTCTAACTTTATTTTTCTTTCTTTCCATCCTTCCCTCCTTTTTCCTTTTTTCCTGCTTCATTTACAGAACAACTGTTTTTTTAAAAAAAAACAACTAAAATGGCTCCAGTGTCATTGCTTCATTGCTGTTCACTACATCACCAGTAATGAAAGTAAAATAAATCTCTTTCTAATTGTATGAGAAGCTTTAAAAAATTACAACTCTATAAATAATTTTTCTCAAATTATTACCTATATTAGGTCGTGGTGGTTAATTAACACTTGCTGTGTTGCAGCGTGTTAAGAGTTTGTACTTTTTAATTACAGTAAAATTTAAACATGTAATAGGAGAGAGAAGAGTGTAGAGAACTCCCCGCATTCTCGTCACCTGCCGTAGACAGTCACCAGCTCACGGCCTGTTGTGTTTCATTCATACCACCTCTCACTTGCCCTTTTCTGGATTATTTCAAAGCAAGTCCCAGATGTTTCATTTGTAAATATTTTAGTCTGATGCTTGACTCAGGATCAAAATACAAGGGCCTGAAGTGAGCATATACACTTGGACTTCTTTTAGTATTGGTGATATTTCTTTCTCTTACAGAGTTTTTCAGGTTATCAATATTTAAAAATTTTTTAATTGTGATAAAATTACACATAGCAAAATTTATTTTGACCATTTTTAAAGCGTACAGTTCAGTAATGTATATTCGCATCATTATGCGGTCAGTCTCCAGAATTCATCTTGCAAACTTAAACTCTAAGACAACTCCCCATTTCCCCCTCCCCCAGCCCCTGGCAACCACCATTCTAGTTTGTTTCTATGAATTTGACTAGTCTAGGCACCTCGTAGAAGTGGAATCATTCAGTATTTGTCTTTTGTGACTGGCGTATTTCATCAGGTTATTAATATGTTATTATACGTTAATTTCCCATGGCATTTTTACGTGTTGGTACCAAAGTGGCATTTCTTAAAAAAGACTTATTCTCTACTATTGTCTATAGTACTAAAAGTAAAATTATCTTTATTAAACATGAATCTCTACAGCGCATTCCTCCTTATCCACTCCCCGCCCCATGAATAAGGTAAATATAGCAAATAGCTGTTAACCAGTAGTACCAGAGCACCACAAATTCAAAAGAAAAAAATACATTTAATCACAGAAATTTATCACAAACATAATAATGAACCAAAAGGAAGAGCACGTTTTGATTATTGGCCTTTGGCTATAAGGCAGTTTGAAACGAGATAGAATCTGAAAAAAACAATCACAAACAGACCAAGCGAGAGCTGGGAAATTAGGGTCATTATTGCTGCTTCAAAAACAAAAACAAAAACCAAAAAAAGACTGCCAGATCTAACCACCTCTCTGCAGGAGAACAGAGGCCGGAGGCACATGTTAAATGACCACGGGGTGCAATCAGGGTGAATGGTTCCGTTTCCAGTGATGCTGAAACATTTACGTGCGCCTCCCAGGAGTTGCCTTCAGAGCGATATTGGCAAATTATTACCTTTTAGATTGAATATGACTCTTTTAAAACATAAATGGCAAATAAGAGGATAATAGGCTTAGGAAGTAGAAAATGTGATGCAATTATAAGGGAACTTGTTTTCCTGGTAGAGGAAAGTAAGCCAAGGTATAACCAAACTCTAAAATCTATTTTTTCGCTGCTAAAATGATGTTTATCGTGATAAAGCACGAGAGTGTAGGCAATTTCCTTTTGCTTCTTTGTATTTTTCAACTTCCCATTCAATACGTGCACACGAGCACACACATGTAGGTTAACTAAAAGGAGGCAGGACGTAGGGGTTGAGGAGGGCAGCTGGTAAGAGCTGGCGAGAAGAGTCACAAAGCAAAGGAAGTGCTCGCTGAGGCACGGCCTGCCCTGCCCACCCAGGGAGCTGCTAGGTTGCCAACAGTTCACCTGGATCACAGGGGGGTAGGATGCAGTGCGTCTTTGAGAAGGAACTTGGTTATGCTTCTAACGTGATTTAAAATGTACTTACCCTTATAGAATTTTATTGTTATTTTAACACTTAATCAAACATTTATTGTAATAATTGGAATACTTGTTGGACCTTAGTGACATTAGACAGTGAACTTCTGCTGAGGTGGGTGCCCTAATGCTGGTGAGAATCAACAGTAACAAAATGAGCAGCTTTTTAGCCGAGGAATCAAATAATTTTAATAACCTTTAGGTTTCTTGCCTACTAGAATATTGTTAGGATCACTATATGGGCATGATTAGTTGTCTTGGTAACATGATGATTTGAACTATTTTAAACACCGTTTTTCTCATTCTGTGCATTATCCATGGGTTCTAAGACTTAGTAACTTGCATTAAGTTACCCAGAATAAGTAACTGCTGACTCATCTTCTCTTATATAGCCTAAGGATGAGTAGTATTCATTTGAAAGGAGGAAGGTCGTTGTCATCAGACCTAAAACTTGCCCAACCTTGTGCCTTATATTTAATTTCTTAATACAATTTGATAATTACTCAGGCGTTTCCAGTGTTGACTGAATATATTGTGACTAAATCATAAGTGGAAGCCTAGCATTTAGGAGACCTTTTACCCTCTAGTTGCCCAGAAACTCTGCCATCTTCTGGGCATGAATGTGATGGAGTTCACTCGGGCTATTCTCACCCCCCGGATCAAGGTCGGCCGAGACTACGTGCAGAAAGCACAGACCAAAGAACAAGTAAGTTTCACGTCAGTTGCTGCCACACGTTTGTCTGAATGACCACCATGGCCGTTAGACCTTGTGATGGGCATGTAACAAACCGAATCAACAGCAGCTCTATTACATGGATGTTTCCCGGCACTAATTGAGTACTTTGTCTCAGAACGTTTTTAGAGGTGACTTGTAAAAAAAAGGAAATCTGAAATATCACCGTGAGTTTTCCCCAGGTAGATGGATCGTACATGTTCCCCAGGGCATGTACCTCAGGGTCCCGCCCGACAGGGGGGTGCCCTGCTTGCTCCCTTGTCCCTGTTGGGGGGAGGGGAGACAGCGCCAAGAATGCGGGCGTCAGATCCACCCGTTTCCTGGTGGACTCTGGGCAGATGCGCCGCCTAGAACCCCGGGGCAGAGGGAAGAGTTTATTTTTACTGGGCGTCTCCACCCATTTCCTACATTGATTATCTCCAGTGTACATTTAATTGTACTAATACCCTCTGTTGATGTATAAAATTCAGAGAGGATTAAGCAGTCAGTGCTCTTTTAGGGTTTTGGGGGCGCTGTAGCTCATTAAACTCCCTCCATCAAACAGCTGTTAGTGTTTTGTTGAGATTATTTCTGGAATAAAAGGTTGATGTTGTCTAATTACAGGCAGATTTTGCAGTAGAAGCTTTGGCAAAAGCTACCTATGAGCGGCTCTTCCGCTGGCTCGTACACCGCATCAACAAAGCTCTGGACAGGACCAAACGGCAAGGGGCGTCTTTCATTGGAATCCTGGATATCGCTGGATTTGAGATTTTTGAGGTATATCTTTCTCCCTCCTGCTTTTCCTTCCTTCTGTTTACTCTTTTAACAAGTAACACTTAAGACTCCCTCTGTACCAGCTGCAGTGCCAGCCACCAGGGATATGATGGTGGATAAGTAGGTACAGTCCCTGCCATTCTATTGATAGTAGAGAGTCAAACATTGAGTGACAGAAACCCAAAATTCTCAGAATTTTGGATAATGAAGTGAGGGGGGGGGCTGTGATAGAAGGAATTTGCGGGGGCCCACTGTGGAAGATGTGTCTGCAGCAGTAAGAGTGGAGCACGAGAAGCCCCCGGCCTCAGGAAGAAGCCCCAGCATAATGAGAGTAGGTCCAGTGGTCCTGTATGGGAGAGAACTTGTCAGATGTGAGAAACTGCTAGAAAGCCAGTGGGACTAGATGTAGCTGACCAGAGGGGCAGAGGAGCTGGAGACATGGAGTGGGAGATGGAAAAGCAGAAGCAGGGAGCCAGCGGAGGATGGCGTTGCCGTAGCCTGGCGGCCAGATGACACTGGCTTGAGCGGGAGTCAGGAGCAGCTGTGTGAGATCAAGAGATGAGGAAACATAGTGGACTCTGTTCTGAAGATACACCCACAGGATTTGGTGGTGCACCTCAATGTATTTCACTACTAATCTGACTAGATTTCTCCAAACACTCACCATCAATCCATCAAAGGTGTGTAGTCACATACCTGCTGTGGTTTTGCTAAACGTTGATAAAATTTTGGTCTCCTAAAAATGTGTATCTTTATCTCTCCTTTGATAGACACTATATAGCAAGGCACAAATACTGAATTAAATACTTCTTGGGATCAGTGTGCTGCTTTGACCAGTTGGATACTGAATTGTCCGATTTTAAAATGAACCCCTTTGGACCATATAAGTCTGTCCTCATAAAATCTGAACTATTACTGGTATAAGCAGTTTTATCCCCCAAACTGCCACTGACACTATAAAAGATTGCTTTCATATGTTTTTTGTTTTTTAATTTATTTATTTTTGGCTGCGTCGGTCCTTCGTTGCTGTGCGCCGGCTTTCTTTAGTTGCGGCGAGCGGGGGCCCCTCTTTGTTGTGGTACACAGGCTTCCCATTACAGTGGCTTCTTTTGTTGTGGAGTGCGGGCTCTAGGTGAGCGGGCTTCAGTAGTTGTGGCTCGAGGGCTCTGGAGCTCAGGCTCAGTTAGTTGTGGCGCACGGGCTTAGTTGCTCCGCGGCATGTGGGATCTTCCCGGACCAGGGCCCGAACCCGTGTCCCCTGCCTTGGCAGGCAGATTCTTAACCACTGCACCACCAGGGAAGCCCCAAGATTGCTTTAATATGTATTGATTTGTGAATAACTGAAAAACCATGAAAGGTGGCTGCGTGCAAATTGCATGTCTGTTGCCTTCCTGTATATAAACAATCAGAAGATACAGTGAAAGAAAAGACCCCCACTTCCAGCTGCCAACAAGAACAGATGAAATACCTAAGAAGAAATGGGCAAGATTTAGTTGACAACTTTACAGTGCAACTGTGAAAAAATGAAAGACTTAAAGAAATGTAAAAATATAGCTTGTTCTTGGATGAGAAAATTCAGCATTGTAAAGGTGTAAATCTTCCCCAAATTCATGTTTTTTTTTAAAATGTTTTTAACATCAAGAAAGAAGAGCATAGATTTTATCTTATTTATTTATCTATTTATTTTTGGCTGCATTGGGTCTTTGTTGCTGTGCTTGGGCTTTCTCTAGTTGCAGTGAGCAGGGGCTACTTACTCTTCATTGCGGCGCACAGGCTTCTCATTGCGGTGGCTTCTCCTGTTGTGGAGCACGGACTCTAGGCACACGGGCTCAGTAGTTGTGGCGCATGGGCTTAGTTGCTCTGCGGCATGTGGGATCTTCCCAGACCAGGGCTTGAACCCGTGTCCCCTGCATTGGCAGGCCGATTCTTAACCACTGTGCCACCAGGGAATTCCCCCAAATTTATCTTTAAAGTGAACGTACTTGTTTAAAACCTATTTCAAGGGGTAGAGGAGGACTAGGCAACCTGCTTCTAAAACTAATTTGAAAAATAAGTTAATTAAAGTATAGATAGTAAAATTCGGAAAAAGAAATGAAAAGAGGATATTAAGAGATAAAACATTATAAAGCTGTATGGTTTTGACGTACGAATATACACAGACAGTAAAAAAAGAAAAAGGAAAATGTTTTAGACGCTAAAAATGCAGGATTGTTTAGTGAGTGTTATTTGTCATGGAAAAGAATGGAAAATGTCCACTGTTAGGAGATGTATGCTCACCGTAGGAGATTGGTTTGATTAATTACATATATTCATGCAATAGAGATCTATGCACCCATTATAAAGAATGAGGTGGCATTATATTACAGGCTCCAAGATGCGTTGTTAAGTCTTTTTAAAAATCGGGGTCACACACATTTATGAGTGCACAGACTATTTCTGGAAGGATCACAAGAAATAGGTGACAGTGGTTGCTTACAGGAGAGCAAGTGGGTGACTGGAGTGAGACTTCTCAGTGCAACTCTGTACATTTTTAATTTTATACCACGTGTTACCAATTTAAAAATCGATTATTTTAAAATACAGTTGGTAGCTTAAATATGAAGACAAGTAGAAATCCATTAAAGAAAAATTCCATCACATGTAGTAGCCCAGGCTAAATAGAGCACTAAGATCTCATGATCTTAAGGCAGAGCAAAATCCATTCATATAAGCGTAACCAAGCACCATCGGGTGGTCTGCAGGTGTTGATGTGGGTCACTAGAAATACGGCGTTGAACACGGCAGGCTCTGCCCTGGCCCTCCTAGCGTGACCTCGTTCTAAGACGCTGAGTGTGACACCTCCCAGGGAAGATTGGAATGGCTTTTTCAGACTATAAGTCTATTCTTTGGGGCTTGATTAAACCTTCCCTAATTAAAGATCACTTTATAATGAAAGAGGTTGTTTATGGGCCCATGGTACTTGTGTGGACAGCATGGAAGCAGAAGAAAAGGCTGAGTACTTCTCATATAAGGCGACTGCTTTAAGAAAATCATCCCTGTTACTTCATCCATCCATGTTTCATCCCATCAGCAGCACAATAGAGAAATGGGCAGATTTCACAGAGAGGGAAAGAGAAATGTCTGTAACAGATGAAAAGGTTATATTTGTTTCTACTATTGTTTTCCTTAACTCACTCTGGAGCCGGTGGCCTAAGTAAGGAGCAGAGGAGGCCGTAGCCCATCTGTCCTCTGGACCCTCAAAGCTCATGGAGACGTGCTTGCCTCCTTGGCCTCTGGCCTTCCCAAGTCTCTTTGTTTCTCTTCATTTTCTCACTTTCTTTCTCATTTATTCATTTCTCTTCATTAACCATTCGCTAATCAAAATGGTTTTATTTGTAGATACTCAGCACACTAAGTATCATTTTCTCATTTTAGCTTCGCAGTAATGTGATATGGGTGGGTGGGTGTGTGTGTGTGTGTGTGTGTGTGTGTGTGTGTGAGTGAGTGTGAGAGAGAGAGAGAGACAGAGATTAAGAGAGACTCCCCTCGGTTTAGTCACTGTCATCTCATGGGCTCAGTAGGATAGTCAAGACCTGATGAATGACTCTTCGAGAACTTTCTGAGAACTAGCTGACTCATTGTCCCTCCCCCACCCCCACCCCCCGTTTGGAACATGGCTCTCCTGCACCTGCAGCTGAACTCCTTCGAGCAGCTGTGCATCAACTACACCAACGAGAAGCTGCAGCAGCTCTTCAACCACACCATGTTCATCCTGGAACAGGAGGAGTACCAGCGCGAGGGCATCGAGTGGAACTTCATCGACTTCGGGCTGGACCTGCAGCCGTGCATCGACCTCATCGAGAGACCCGTAAGATCCTCTCCCCGCCCTCTGGCTCTCAGCTCCTGCGCAGGCGGTGCCTTGAGTTTTTTCTCGCCATCAACTGAGACGGGAATTATCCTGTCTCATGGATGCTAAGATAATTTTCTAGTCTAAATTTCCTAGGAAAGGGATGCCCATTTGAAAAGTGAGTAGCATGCCAGTAAGACCCTTCTTGAGCTGTCCTTTCTCACGGCCGTGTCCTGTCCTCGCGTGGGGCCGTGCGCTGGCCGACGTGGGCCTTCGCTGCCCGCAGGTGCCACGGTGGTGGCGGCAGCTGCCTTCACTCCAGCGCTCGGCACGTGTCAAGGGTGTGGGGCTCTCCTGGGCACACGTCCGAGGTGATAAAGGGGCACCGTGTCTAGCTGGGAATAAGACAGGTCTTGCACGTCCATTTTGGGGGGTAACTAAAGCTTATCCTCATAAGTACAAAGATGCTTTTTTATAAGGTTTTTCAAAACCTTGTAAGAGTTTATAATCATAGGGAATTTAACTATAGCATGTAGAATGATGCGGCATCATGACTCCATCGTGGGTCCTTTCAAAATGGAGAGTGAGGACAACTTTTTCCAGAAGAAAAATACCTAAAACGACTCTGTCGGGGCACCTGCCTGTCCTGGGCGTCTGCCCTCATCTCTCACAAACCCAGGCTCCGCCTGGCTTCTTACAGTACTCTGACCACGAGACAAAACATGGTCTCCCAAACTTAAAGCTCTTTAGAAATCCCCAGTGAAAAGGAAAAGGGATGAGAGATCTTGACGTTGAAAGATGAAGTAGGAGAAATGAAAAGGAGACAAAATTGTGGATCTTCTGAATCATGCTGTCACTTAGTCCTTCAGAAAAGATTGAATTACATTTGGCTCCTTTTTCAGAATTGAGAAGTATTTTCATTGAAACAGATTAAAAACGTAAAAATTATGGCAGAAAGATGGGTGTTTCACTTAATCTAGAACTTCATTTCTCAAAGATGTCAGACGAGTGGGGTGAATTGGGTTAAATGCCGTCCTGGACCCTAGGATCACCTAAGCCTAGTGGCCTTTGATTCTAGTGTTCTTTCAGCAGCTCTGAACCCTGCAAATGCTTTCAGGTAGAGGGGCCACAAACTAGACAGCCAGGGAGTAAGGGTCTCAGTCCTGGGCTCCCGGAGCGGGGAGGATTCTCTCCGCTGCTTCTGCTTGCTCTGTTCTGTTAACCTCTGCCTTCCTGTGACCACATTATTCCACTGTTTCATTCATGTTTAACTAGAACCTCCAGCTACTTTTTAAGAATATTTGCACAGAGCCCGCTCTTCTGCAGTAAACATAAAGGCCTTGTGGGTTGAGGAAAACTGGTCTGAAGAGGTTTATTCCAAAAGCTGATTTCATCCTTGTGCCCTAGAATTGGTACGCTCAGTCTTGTATCAGAAACTTGCCATATTTGCAGTATGGCAATAAACGATGACCCCCGAAGCACTATAAAATAGGCCATCATTAAATATTTCGCTTAGCTTTCATGTGTACCCCACTTTCCTCCAAAAAAAGAAGTCGTTGCATTGATTTCCGAGCTCCCAGAGAATGGCAAGCTCTGGGCATTTTTTTTTAATTTGAGACATAGTTCACTATCCTAAAATTCACCCTTTTAAAGTATGTAATTCAGTGAATTTCAGCATATTCACAGAGTCGTACAACCATTACCGCTGTCTAATTCCACAACGTTTTCATCATCCCAGAGGGAAACGTCCTACCCTTGGCAGTCACTCCTGTTCCCCTCCCCCAGCCCCTGGGCCACTAATCTATCTTATGTCTCCGTGTCTTTAAGTCTCTAAGGCTTTTTTCAGTGAACTAGTTGAGTGAAATGAAGGCTCTATTTTATTTGTTGATAAAACAAACCAATGAAGTAATTGATAAATTACTTCATCACCTTCCATATATTCTACTTAACAATAGTTTTAAATATTTCACCAAGTGTGAAGTGCTCGTTTTATTTAATCATCACTTAAATAGAAACTTAAATTGACTAGGGTATAAAATGTCTGAAGCATTCCAGCCAGTTGAGGGTTTATAACAATTTATCCAGCCAGTCATTGAATATAAAGATTCCGTTTTGTCTCTACACCTTTCAGTTCCTTTCTGGTGTCTTTTATTTGCTACTTTTGGGGGAGTTATCTACTTGGAATTAGTTTTTTATAAGTTTGTGAGATACAGTACTCATCCATTTTCTTACCAGTACTTGTTGAGCAGTTTGAGATCTCAGTGTTTGCATGATAGTTACGATTTGCCATTACCTGCTACCCTAGCAGTTTGATTTGCACAGATCTTCACGAAGCTCTGACTGTTTTGGGATTTAAGCTGCCACACCCAGTGGAAAGCATCCTTGTATGTACAGTGACGTGCAAAACGTGTCAGTTCTTCTTGCCTCTGTTATCAGGCTAACCCTCCTGGCGTGCTGGCCCTTTTGGATGAAGAGTGCTGGTTCCCTAAAGCCACAGATAAGACCTTTGTTGAAAAACTAGTTCAAGAGCAAGGGTCCCACTCCAAGTTTCAGAAACCTCGTCAACTGAAAGACAAAGCTGACTTTTGCATTATACATTATGCAGGGAAGGTAAGAGTGAAAGAACTCCATTAAAAGTGCTGTGTTTGAGATGTTGCTGCATTTGATGAAGGTTGTAACAAATGTGCTGATATACACTTACAAACCCTTAAATATAGTACATATTACAAATGCACTTCCTTCGAGACAACCCATTTTTTTGGATTGTTCTATGAACTTATTTGGGGGGTGGAACGGGGGGAGTACAGAGAAAGTTTTGTTGCAGGGCCAAGCGAGGAGAACGGGTGGCTCGTGCGCAAAACCCCTGAGCCCCCGAGAGTTTGGGGGAAAGGTTTTTTGTTTTGCGGTACGCGGGCCTCTCACTGCTGTGGCCTCTCCCGTTGCGGAGCACAGGCTCAGAAGCCATGGCTCACGGGCCCAGCCGCTCCGCGGCATGTGGGATCTTCCCGGGCCGGGGCACGAACCCGTGTCCCCTGCATCGGCAGGCAGACTCCCAACCACTGCGCCACCAGGGAAGCCCCTGGGGGAGAGGTTTTTATAGGTAAAATTTGGGGTGAGGGCTGCAGCGTGTGTGACTTTCTTCTGATTGGTTGTTGGGGAGGGAACAGCGCGGGGCTCCGGGAATCTTGGGTTGAGCCTGCAGTTGCCATCCTCCCCCTGGGTGGGGGGGTCCTGTGAACGTTTTAGGTGAAGGCTGGAAATGTCTCTTGTTTTTGTCTTTTCCCTCTTGCCGCACCCGGCTCTGGCCCGGCAGGTGGACTATAAGGCGGACGAGTGGCTGATGAAGAATATGGACCCCCTGAATGACAACGTGGCCACCCTCCTGCATCAGTCCTCCGACAGATTTGTGGCAGAGCTCTGGAAGGATGGTGAGAATGTGCTTGCGTTTGTAATCAAACTTGGCCGAATCTTTTACAGTTAAGGCTTATATATGGTTCTTTTACTTATAGACGTGTGTAGACTTTTTTACTTTAAAGCTGTTTATTTTCCCTAGAGCAGGGCTGCCGTTGTATCGGAATTTACCCACTTTAAGAAAACTTGGGTAATAAGACATCTGCCTTCTTGGTCAGGTGCTGTAGGAACATTCTAGTAGCAGAGCCATAAAGAACTACACATTTGCCTCAGGCCACCCTGGTCCCAGTGCAGTTGTAATCCAAGGGTGTTGGGATACAAAACCTGAGAGGCCTTGTGCATCTTCCCTGTGTTGTGTCCAGGTCAGCCGAGCTGCGTTCTCCCCCAGTGCCCTACCCTCCACACACACGCGAAGTGGCTGGTGACTAAACTCAGACCATCTGCATATAGATCAGTTGTTTTTATTTCCGTCAGTCCCCGTAGTTCTTCGGTTTACGTGAACCTCAGGTGAAGGTTTTGATGATCTTATCATAGACTAGAGATTTTGCTGGTACCAGAAGAACAAAGCAGCTGTGTGTCTGTACGTGTAGTGGGACCAGCATCTTCTGGCGTTTAGCGCTCTCTGCGCTTTCGTCCTGGTTGTCCCCACCGCTTCACTTGGCCTCAGGTCATGCAGCACCTCAGTTTAGCTCTGGATCTGCCCCTGCCTAGGCTTTGACCCTGAGGCCAGGCCTGTCAGTTACCTGGCTCGCTGCTTTTTCTGTAAGCATCTCAAGACCTTGCCATCTAGCTGTCTCCTCAGGTAGAGAGAAAGAAACCCAGAAGGCAGATCAGAGGGCTTAGGGCAATCAGGACAAAAGGAAAGAGACAGAAAGAGAAGAGCCACCACAGAGAAAGTGAGCAGGGGGATGATGGCCCTACCAAAGACAGCCTAGTCGAGGTCACGTACGTCGGCTCCAACAAGTGCGAGGGAGCCTGCAGGGGTGGGCACACCGCACACGTACACGCACGTGTCCTGGGGAGAGATCGTGTGCATGAGACTGTGTACAGGGAGGGGCTGGGGGAAGGGTTAGGTTTCCAGCAAGTAAAACAGAAGCTTTTAATCACTGTCCCATTGGATGGAGGTCTTCACCTGACTGCTGCGTGCTCGCTGTCACCTGTGGTGACCTGGTCAGCCTAGGGGGGCCCGTGAGGACTGAGGCGAGAGCAGGACCCTAAGGTGGTGTCTGCGGTGCCCACGCGGCTGAGGGACTCTTGGCCCTGTTCTGGGAAGTGTGAGAGTGGGTCTGAGAAATGGATCTAGCGTGGAAAAAGGGACCCTGAGCTCTGGTGGCCACCGGGTCCACAGGGCTGGGAAGAGCAGCACAGGTCAGTGGGAAAGGTGCACAGGAAAGGTCACAAAAAGAGGAGGAAGGAGTAACGCTGCCCGTCAGAAATGCTGTGTTCAGTCTGATGGCTGAGTGTCGCAGACCCCTGAGATGAATGCCACGGGGACAGCTGAGCGGGGACTGCCTTGTTCCTGGGGTGCTAAGGTCAGATGTCATGAAGGATGAGGCAGTTTTCCTTGTCCTTGAAAAATAATACTTTGTTGAAGAAACAAAGAAAGCCAGCATTTCCTGAGCACGTGCTAAGGGCCGGGCAGTCTCCCAGCACCCCCTGACGAACATTCACATCCTGTTGGGGCCTGAACCATGGAGGGTGAGTAGGTTTCTGCGAACCCACTCATCTAGGGGTGGATGCCATTTCTAGGAGTGATGCTGGTGTGGAAGAAGCAGGGGTGAAGCCGGTAGAAGGAACGATCACAGGGCAGAAGTGGAAAATCCCAGCTCGGGGTGAGTGTCCCGTTGGGGCGTTAGGGCAGGGCTGGGGCCAGGAGGCAGAGTGAGCAGGAAATGAGGCCGGTGGTGGATGAGGCCGGAGCACGGAGTAACGCGGTGGCCAGTCTCAGGTGAACTTGACTTCATTGACTAGATGGCATCAGTGGTTGTACGGGCCAGGGCAGGGACACAGTGTGAACTTGAAGAAGCAAAGCGGGCAGTGGTTTGTTGGATGGATCGGGTTGAAAGACCCCGGAAGCGGGGAGTTCAGCGCGAGGTGACCGTGGAAGGAAAGCCAAGGAGAAGAGGAACAGAGGAAACTAGCATTTTACCGCTAAAGTCTCAAAAACAGATTTTCTCTCTTCATTTTGCATGAGAAGAGAAGCAGGTGTTTGGGGAATCACGACAGCAGGTCCCGGGCTTACACACTGGTTCTGACATTGCGAGCCACTTTTGACTCTTGTCTTTTCACTTCTTAACCAAAAACAATATTGTGGGGAACACCTTTGGAGCCCCTGACGTGTTCCTGTGAGCCTGCACGTCCAGCCACGCTGGACAAGCTCACCGCCCACGCTTGTCAGCAGTGAGGTGGATTCGGGAACCACAACCGGCGTGTTCCCTGCCGCCCAGGGCCTTCTTCCGGATGGAAACTCAGGACACGCACACAGGCGGGAACAGGACCGAGGCGCCTCTGCCTCGGCTTCCTCCTTCCAGGCTCCTTTAACTCCCCGCCTCACCGTCCAGGTACGGCAGGGCCTCTGGCAGCAGCAGGTCAGAAGTGCCAGGAGTGTGAGATCCGGCAGGTGAGGGTGGAGATGGGGGCTGTAGCTGCAGTGATGATATGATGCACATTCCGTGTCACAGGTGCGGGTGACGTGTCTCACAGGTAGGACCCCATCTGCAGAGCCCTTACCTGCCTTTCTGTGCTTTTCATGGACTAGCTACAGACAGGTTACTCACTTGATGGCAGAAGCTCTGAGAGGAAAGGCGTGTGGCCTGCGGGGCCCTCCCGTCGTGGCTCAAGCCCTGTCCACCTGTCCTTGGCCCACAGCTCAGGCCCTGCCGGGGCCCTCACCTTTCTCCACGTGGCCAGCTTGGGAGCACGTGTGGCCACTTTTGTCCAAATGGGCTGAGCGGAAATCCTCTCCCATTGTGACCTGGCCGTGCCGGCATCCACTCCGGACTCATCCTGTGTGTTTGCTCTCCTGGTATCGCTTCTCTTAGTGGGACGCCCTGCCATCCGTCAGCTCAGGTGGACGGTTACTCGGTTTAATCTGAGTGACAGGCTCTCAGAGGTGGCCCACCATCGGAGGGAGGGGCAGGCGGAGCCTAATGCCAGGCTCCTCCGATTTCGAGGACCGCGTGTTGCACGCGTGAGGTCAGCGGCAGGCTCAGGACTTTGAAGAGGGTCGTAGGGTGGAGAACTCGCCGTGCTCGCTCTGGACGTAGAGATGTCTTGGGAGAAGGGGAGCTTCTTCTCTAGGAAAAGAAAGTAGCCCTGGAAAAGCCTGTGATCACTTTTCTCTTGTTACAGCCACATCAGTGCAGAGGCAGAACATGACAGGTTGACTGAATGTGTGAGTTATATGACGCATGGATATAGTTTGCCTGTGAAGGTGCAACGCCTTGAGTATAAAGCATTTCACGTTAAAATAAACTTTGTGTTAGAGTTTCCTCCAGGCCAAACCAGGAGAAATAAGATTTATTGGTGGCAGCCCTGCCCTAGAGATTCATAGTGCCCTACTTTTTTGCTGCAAGATGTTTTGCGATCTCTCTCCCAGCTGCACACGGATTTCTTGCCACTTTTGGGGGCTAACGTACAAGGAAGAAAAGACCTAAAAATTACATTTTCATGTAAATGTATCTCCTATGGTATTTTCATGAGTAACGGTATGATCAATAGGTATCATCTTAGTTACGGTTTGAAGTTGCTTTAACATTTTGTACAATAGAACTTGCTACAATAGAATTTTGTTTTCCTTAGTGGTAGTTACCTATTCGTAGTTTGTATTTGAAGTAAATTATATTTCCACAATCTGGATGGGAAATAAAATTACACAGCAGTGTGAATTTTTGACAGTAAATGCCACTAATATTTACCTTTTCCAGAGTAGTCTAACTTGCTGCAGTCTTGTCCTCATTTGCTAATTGGAGGATAATTTTATGAAAGACAACGCAAATAGTACCTTATTACTCTTAAATTTCATCCTGCGTTTACGTGGGGGTAACCATTTGACATTAATATGATGTAATGCTCACACCTGGAGTTGGGAATGATTCCGCTGTATACATTTATTTTATACAGAACTTTGTCCAGATGTGCAAATTCTCTAAACAGTAATGTTTGCATGGGGTCTGCCCTGGACTAGCTGCTTTTGTAGCCCGATTGCAAAGTTGACTTGTGATGTCGAATGTCTTTCACACTAACTGAAGTGTTTGTGTATTTGCCCTTCTGTCCTCCTGTTTTTGCTGTTTCTCTGCTTTAGAGATTCAGAATATTCAGAGAGCTTCTTTCTATGACAGTGTTTCTGGTCTTCATGAGCCACCAGGTGAATGGATAAAGCCTGTAGGTCTTCCAAACACAAGGGGTCTCAGCCCAGAGGAAGAACTTGCGGGGTGGGGGCCCGGCAGGGTGGCCTGGGAGGGCGGGGGCTTGGTTTCTGGGTTTTGGTTTTTGTTCTGCTCATAGACCTGCATGAACCTTCATTTCATGCTCAGTTTTATTTATCCTTCAAGGCAACTGTTTGAGCGCATAAACAATTCAGTCGCTACTGCCTACACATTGCTTCTTTTATGCGTAGCCCGTAAGCACCGCAGAGCAAAAGGTCTGTCACTACCTTTTCCAGTAGTGCCGTTTGATACACAGTCCTCGAAGGGAATTGTTAGGAATCGATGTGCCCAGTAATATCTCCTTTGTCTTTGAGTTACCTTTAAATTTTCAACTCTAAGGAACTCCAAGGAGGAGTAGGGTTTTTTTTTTTTTTCTTTTTTCAAGTCATTAACATTTTGTGAACAAATAATTACATAATTATCTCACGTATGTTGGTCTCATCATTATGCCTTTTATTTGGAATTTATGTACATGTCTGGCTACTTGCCCTTTTCTTTTGAACTGAAAGCCATGAAACGATCTACAAGGCTTGATATGTGCACGTTGATACGAAGAGTGGAGTGTTGGAACCTGTACCTTGAACCTGAAATTGAGTTTCACACATTTGGGCCTTATGGATTGAATCCTTAGCCCTGTTTAAAATACAGCCTAACCTGTAAATCGACTGTACTTTAAAAATAGATAGATAGATGGAAGGAAGGAAAGAATACAGCCCAACCGTGGCGAAGAGGCCCTCCAAAAGCCTAATATAAATGAAGATCACCTAACCTTCCACTTGTTTAGTGAAATTGTCAAGCAGTAAAAACTCCAAGGTAAAGTCAAATTCGTCTTATAAAATTTCCTTCATGATTTTTGGAACATAATGCTGAGACCCGAACCCATCTCAAAAGTGTCTTAAAAATATGTTAAAGAAACATACCCGTCTTAATCCAAGATTCCTGGGGTCAGTTCTGGCTCACGTACTGTTAAGGAAGCTGCAAGCAGGGGGGCGGAGGGAGGGGGAGACGATGCCGAAGGCTGCTCCTGAGCTGGGATGACTAGTCCACAGGAGAACTCTTCAAGGTCCGCCATCTTTGGCCTTGGGGGTACTGAGAGAGTTGAGGAAGTGGGGAGAGAAAGAGCTAGGTGGTAGTTTGAAGCTTATGGTCTGCCTGGGACTTATGCTTTGTTGAAAGGTCGGCGCTCGAGCTTTTGGACTTTCTCCCAAAGTAGAGCTCCCTCTTTAAATTCATTCCTCCAACTCTTGGATTTCTAACCGTTTAAGAGACTTCCAGCCCGTGGGCCCCCATCACTCCCCCGCTCCTGGCTCCAGACGGGCGCACCGTGAAGTCTGGGGGTGGGTGTCCCACACCCAGCAGCTAGGGGCAGCAGCCTCGCCCAGCCCCTCCCACCATGGCCTTCCCTCTCCTGCAGCACAGATGCTCTTTCCTGTGGGGCCGTGATCTTCGGGGTCTGTGGACCAGGTGCTTTTCTGTACCTGCAGGATCAGGTACAGGGCCACCCTAGACAAAGCCATTCCCTGAGGGAGCCGGCTCCCTCCTCCCGTCTGCTTGCCTGGGCACTGGAAACGTGCCTGGTCCGTCTCTCTCATGAGGTGGCCTCTGGTTGAGTCAGCCGGCTGACCCGAGTGTCGGGGTCTCAGTCTCTCCCCACCCCGGAGGGCCTTCTATCCACCATGGCCCCAGGTGGTCTTCGAAGTTGTAGGTAGTATTGATATTTCTCCAGCAGAAATGTTCTCCTCAACATGTGCTCATGGATTCAAACCCCAGGGAGGGGTAACGGGTTTTAAATGAAAACATGGGCTTTGGTATTTTCAGTGATTTCTCGGAAGACGGTGGATGAAGGGGTTCCTCAGGATCAAATCGTGATGGCCTTTGACACACTGAGGTGGGCGGTGCCTCTCAATGAGGTGACAGAGAGCTACCGCGGGCCCTGTGCTTCTAAGTAGAGCCATAAGTTAGGAAAACAGCATTAGAAGAATGTGCGGGCTTTTGAGGAGAAAGGTGAGAGATGGGGGTAAGAGAGGTTTCCAAAACCATCCAAGAGCAAGTGCAGGAAGAAAGGAACAGAATTCCTAGAGGCAGAATAAGGAGGTCATGCAAGTTTCTGCTGTAAACCAAAGGACTGTTTTCTTCCAAATATATGTTGAAACTCTAGACTCCTGGGATAAACTAGTAATGGAGGATGCAACGAATTAGCAAAGCGGGTTCCTAACCTCAAAGTGGTAGGCGGGGTTTTTAGACTAAAAGGGCCTGTGACGATAGGGGTGGTAGTTTGTGGCTTTGGTCCTGATGCGAACTGTGTCGGAGGGACGGTTGTGTGTAATCTGCCCTGATGCTAGCGGACACCTGCCGTGTCCTTCACAGGGTAGTAAGTACCCTTAGGTTCTCTGACCCCCCCACGAGCGCTGGACGGCAGCTGATGGGTCTGGAAGGGTGACCACCGGAGACACTGTGAGAAGTACAGGAAGCAAGTTTTCGTCGTCGATAGAGAACTCCCGCCACCCTTTTCAATCTCTCGCAGAAGCAGCGCTTGAAACGTGGTGACAGCAATTCACTTGGGGCTGGGAATCAGCAGGGAGATCTCGGTCCCGGTCTGCGGGAGGGCTGACCCACTGGGGTCTCCCTTCATCTCCTAGTGGCCCTGGAATTCTTCCCTTCCTTCTTGGCATAACAGAAATGATGACGTTCTGACTTCGAAGACTTTGAACCAGTCTTTTTTTTTTCCTTCAGTGAGCTGTTAGTATCCAGTAGCACGACTGATAAAAACGGTCATCATTGGATCTCCGTATAGATTGTATCCACTGGTCCTAACCCCCATTTTTAGTGCCTTTTAGACTCTCTGGTTTAGGTGTGATCCGGTTTCTGTTCGCAGTTTCATTGTCTTCGTGTTCAGTGGATATGCATCGTTGCATATTCTACTCTTTCCTATTTCTTTATCTTGAGTTCTAACTGGAGTTGGGAGCTCGAGGAGAAGCAGCTTCCGGGGACGGCACCTCCAGTTCCCGAGGTCCAGTGGGGACAGTGACACTTAGTTCTCAGGGTTACCGCGAGTATCAGAGGAGGCAGCGAGAGCCTGACCCGGCCCGGGAGGTGCCTGAGTACACGCTGCCTGCCTGGCCTTGCACTTGCCGTGGCTGCCTCTGCAGCTACCGTAATTGCTGTCGTACCCTCGTTGCTGCTGCTGTTCTAATTATAAAAAACAGAGAAGATCAATAAATGCTTATTTCCTTGGCCATCGTCTCACGCAGGTCCTCTTTTCTTCAGTGCCCTGAGGTCCCGCTGACAGGCAGTCGTGCTGTGCTGCCCGCGGTGGGCACGAATCGTATTCATGGGACCTGCCCGCAGGAGAAAGCAGGAGTAGCCGTGCCAGAGGTGCTGGCGGGAAGCGTGGGGCTCCCTGTGTGCCCAAACTTTGGCTTCTGCAGGGGCAGAAAGTACAGATGGGGAGGATGGGTAAGGGAGACAAATTTCAGGTCACCTTAACACTGGCGCTTGGGGGAGGCCAGATTGCTCTCTTCCTGAATCACACGCTCCCCGTCAACTGCTGAACTTCCTGGAAGTTTTCTCAAACTTCCCAAACACCCTAGAACATTTAACAGATCGGTTCTACAACCCAGTTATGTAACCACTGTAAATTTGTTATTACTGTGTAATAGCCGTACCCTGGAGATAGACGATTCAATGTTAAGATTGTCTCTGGGAATTCATAGAAGTTAAATATCTGTTTCGGAACCATTTTCAACTGTTCGTAACATTTTAGTGTACCTTAAGAGTAGAACAGTCTTTTAGTCTATGTAAATGAGCACTGAGAATCCACCATGTGCCTGGCACCGTGCTGGGGACTAGAGGCTTCTCTAGGATGGGAGTGTGTGTTGTAGTTCCTAATCATTGTGTCTGGGTGTTGAAGTTAACATTAAGACAGTTTTCTCCCCCCCTTTTTGGTCTCCAGCTCTATCATCTAGAGAGAGTTTCTGAAGAACTGGCTTAAATACTTCAAATGAAATAATACCACTAGTATTTTGGCCCATGGACAGATTTAAAGAACACAAAAATCTCATGTATTCCTCTTGTCTCCTGAGACCGTCCGCTAGAAGAAGGGCCAGTTAAGCATTCCGGCTGCAGACGACACCATTCCTTACGTAAAACTAAACTATGAATATGCCCTTAGAGATCGCAGGTCTGTAGAGCTCATCTCATTTCTGACTGTCCGCGTAGGGTTTATCGATTAATAAGTTGTTAGTATAAAATACTTGGAACTCTTTTCAGGCCACTGGGCAACCAAGTAATGAATTGCAGTGCCCACCAGCAGCCTAGCCAGCCTTTCCTGGATGGAGGAGGAGGATAAACAAAGCCGTTCTTGGGCTTCCCTGGTGGCGCAGTGGTTGGGAGTCCGCCTACCTTTGCAGGGGACGCGGGTTCGTGCCCCGGTCCCGGAAGATCCCACATGCTGCGGAGCGGCTGGGCCCGTGAGCCATGGCCGCTGAGCCTGCGCGTCCGGAGCCTGTGCTCCGCAACGGGAGAGGCCACAACAGTGAGAGGCCCGCGTACCACCAAAAAACAAACAAACAAAAACCCAGAGGTTTTTCTAGGTCTTGATTTTTTTTTTTTTTTTTTTTTTTTTTTTTGGTATGCGGGCCTCTCACTGTTGTGGCCTCTCCCGTTGCGGAGCACAGGCTCCGGACGCGCAGGCCCAGCGGCCATGACTCAAGGGCTGCTCCGCGGCATGTGGGATCTTCCCGGACCGGGGCACGAACCCGTGTCCCCTGCATCGGCAGGCGGACTCTCAACCACTGCGCCACCAGGGAAGCCCTAGGTCTTGATTTTTGAGTGAAATCGTATATGATTAGTGTGGCCCAAATCATTTAATGAAGTTCCCGAAGTGTTTCTCTTTTACCCAATAATTTTACTCATTGGTAGAAACTAACCCTGAGTTTAAGTATTTGAATTTAAAAAAAAAAACAAAAACAAAAACTGAAAGTTTGAAGCATTAATTTTTTAAAACTCTGAATATTTAGCTTTGGATTACCCTTATTAAAGTTAAATTTGAAAATCAGGCTCATTATGATTATATTTTTTGTTTATTACTTAAAAAACAACAAAAAAGTGGTCCTTGCCCAGGGCTGCATCGCGGGTCCCTGCCACCCTGCCCTGTGGAAGAGGAGCTGCCCCTTCAGGGAAAGAGCTGCAGACCGGTGCGGCTAAACCCCCGCAGTCAGCGTGGGGCTCCTTCTCTTTTGTTATGGGCGTGACTTGTTCTTGTGGGTAATTTTGTGTTCATTCAGTGGATATTTGTTTAAAAAAAAAATTACTATGTGCCAGGGACCATGCTCAGGCCAACGTCAGGACGTGGGGAAGGCAGAAGCAGCCATTTGAGCTGGTGATCAGAGGGGCCCAGGGGCACCAGGGATCTGCTCTCAGGACCCCGTGTGTGTTCCATGCTGGAGAGAGACGTCCCCGGAAGCTTAGTCCAGCAGGAATATACAGGGAACAGAGTGGAAGTGTCATCCCAGGGTCTGACGTATGTGATTTGAAGCTTTGAGGAGGGAGTGGCCTGTTTAGCCTGGAGGCAGGTGGACAGGAAGAGGTGGTAGGGAAAGGGATGGAGATTTAAAAGCCATTATGAGTTTGCAAGGAGGCAGGGTTCCTGACAGAGAGAAAAGGGTGAAGACTTGAGAGCTTTGTGTCTTTGAGAAAATGCAGCTGGTTTGTAGAGTTGGCGTCTAGGGAAGGTGACAGGAGGTCCCTTCACCGAGCACTTCATGCTTTCTAGGCACCTCGGTTCTGTAAGGTAGGTCACCTTGGCTCCATTTCACAGAGGAACAAACTGAGGCTGGGAGAAGATGGGTAACTAGACCCGAGTTCACGCAGCTTGTAGGTTGCAGGTGTTTCTGACTCTCTGGGTAGAGTTCTTCATCCCTGTGCTCTGCTGCCGGGCTGTTAATTTGACCGTTTCCTACAAGCTGTAGGAGAAATGGAAGGATTTTAAGTCTAGGAGCAAGGAACTTGCTTAGTTTTAGACACAGCTGTTAATCGTGACAAAGGTGTAACTGGAAAGCACATTGTGGCTGCAGAGGTGGAGGATGAAATGGGAGAGTGAGGCTAGAGGAAGGAACCCGGTAGGGCGTTGTCGAACAGACCAGGGCAGTGGAGAGGAGGGATGGACTGAAGACTCCGGAAGCTTGTCCTGACTGGTTCCGGTAAATCAGCAGCTGGATGTGGGAGGGGCATGGAGGCCGACTCCCGGTTTCTGGCTTGAGTAACCCGTGGCCACGTCTGCACTAGATATACAGGAGGAGGGATGGGGAGAATGTGCTTCAGTTTAGGACGTTGACCTTGGGCCCCCCTACGTCCAGCCCCTTCTCGTCCTCCTTATCCAACTCCTCCATCTGCCCCAGCTCCTTAGGGCTTGCCCCACGCCCCCATCTCTGGTCATTTGCCCGTTAGGGGGCTCATCCAGTCCCGTAACTTTAAGTCCTACCTGCAAGTCAGCAACCCCCAAATCTACCTTTTCTCCTTCAGACCTCTATTCTTAGCAGCAGACTGTCCGCTGTCCACTTGACATCTCCGCCTCAGCGTGTCACGGGCGCCCCAAACTTGAATAGGGTTTGGATCCATCTTTCTACCCACAGAACCCCCTTCTCTCCCCATCTTCCCAGTGGTGTCACCAGCCACTTGCCTGCCCAAGCCCAAATCCCAGGAGTTCTTGCCCTCGCCCTCTGCCATATTCTTCATACCAAGTTCATCCTAAGAGCAAGGCGGTCCTGCCACCACAACACATCTGGAATCTTCCTTCTCCACCATCTCCTCTGTGATCTTCCAAGTTCAACCTACCATCATCTCTCTCAGAGCCTGGACTACAGCATGGGCCACGCCTTGCTCCCTGACCCCTCCCCCAGTCCATTCTCTATTGCGTGCGTGTCCTCACCTCCTCACTCCTGAGGCCCCACTGGCACCAGCTGCTTGCACTTCTTCCTGCCTCTGGTCCTTCACGCCTGCTCTTGCCACTGCCTGCAGTGATCTCCGCACTGGCTCGTCCTTACCCTTAAGGCATTAAACGTAATTTCTCCAGAGAGGTCTCTAACCGCCCATCCTTCTCGTAGCATCCTGTTCTTTTCTTTCAGTGCATTTCTCACTGTTTGTAATTATGGAAGCATTTAATGTTTACTTCATTTATTTGCTAACATACATGTATCAAGCATGTTATATGCCAGGCGTCGCACTAGGTTAGAGGGGGGTGATACTGAGAAAAGCAGACGTGAGAGGCACTGTGTGGAAGGCAGAGGCAGCTGTGTGACTTCCGGGTGGGCAGAATATAGGTGTTCAGTGACAGGTGCTGGGAGGTCAGGTATGATGTGATCGCCCAGGATGAGATTGGGGCTTGAGGAATTCTGGTCAAATGCTCTCTGCCCGCACTTGTGTCCTGTCTTATTCTAGAAAGGATTTTAGGTGAGCTGAGTCTGGGCCCTTAGTGAGCGTCGTGATGTACAGAAAACGCAAAAGAGAAGTCATCAAGGAGAGTGTGGTAGTGAGAGAGGTGGGTCGAGGGCCAGGAGAAGGTGGGGTCCCTAGTCCACAAGAGAAGCCAGGTGTGGCGAGTTTCTAGAATGCTGCTGTGACGGTCAACAGGTAAATGGACCAGGGTCAAGTTGAATAAGGCCCGGGCCTGTCGTGGCCTGAGTGGAATGGGGTGTGGGGGGAGGGTGGCCTGGAAGCCAGTCGGCTGCACAGTGAGGAACTGGCGGGAAGGATGAGGAATGGCAGGTGTGGGAACCGCCTAGAAAGAGGCCCGGCTCTGAGGAGACGGAAGCGGGTGGCTCACGGAAGTTCATTGTCATGGCGCGTGCAGGGGCAGGCTTGGTGAGGAGAGACGGGCTGAAGGCCCAGGAGAGAGTGTTGGTCTCCGAGGGGCACAGGCAGGGCTAGCTTTGCCCTCAACCCTCGAGTCTGTTGGCTTCACTCAGGGGAAAGTGTAGGCAGTGTGCAGGCGTCGTCCACCCTTCTCGCAGCTTCCGCGGAAGGCCTGCGTGACTTGGACAAGTTCCCTTACCTCCCGGGCCATGGTCGCCTCTTCCATAAAAACCTCCCTGGAAAGCAAGGATTGGAATCAAGACTGAGGTGTTGCTGAGAGAGCACTTCATGTGGTGCCTGGTCCCCACGTGCTTTCTGCCCTGGGCGCAGACGGGAGAAACGGAGGGGACTGCTAGGGTCGAAGAGAGCGTGGATGGGGTAGTTCAACTGATATTTTGGTTTTTTAAAGAAGTATTTCTGTTGTGTGTTTCGTTCATTCATCAGTTTTTTTTTTGACGAGAGCGTGTTAGGCACCGAATGTTTGGCTGGCCGCCGGTGCACTTGCCGGGCTTCTGCGTGTGATCCCATCACGGGAAGCGTTAGGTGTGTGGACAGTGGAAACTGTCCGCTGCTTTAATAAGAGCGTAGCGTCTGAGAGGTTTAGCCATCGTTGAACTGAGCTCGGGCACTGATTACTTTTCAGAAGACTCCTTCCGCTGGAGCGTTCTTGCCCTTTCATGAGTGTCATCCATGCTTTGAGGAGAGAGTTGAAGTTTACTCCTTCCTAAAAACCTGAGCTGAGGTGACCCAATCTTCCTGCATTTGCTGGCCTTTCTCTTTCGAAATCTAATGACCCGTAAGAGATGACTCTGGTCCCTAACTGCTGAGCATGTTCACTAAGTGGACTTGCTTTGTATAAACGTATATCTTAACGTACATTTTTAGAAGCCATTTCCTATTTTGAGACTTGTTACCGTGTCGGTTTGCGTATCAGTGCCAGCCAGTAATCTTGCATCTACCAAATAACTGTATATGTGACAGGCCAATGGTATCAGGCAGTGAGTTCCTGAAACTAGTGCAGCGGGAGGCACCTGCTGGGGTGCGGTACAAAGTTGTCAAAGCGCTACAGTATCCTGCCCTAGAAGTGTGTGGCTTTTAGGTCCACGGCTTGTGCAGTGTCTAAATATGCTGACTGCCCTACCTCTATGGCATCTCTTATCATTTGTCCCACAAAGCTTGTGCTGCTGCACTCTCACTCTGTCTTTTCTTTCCCTGCTCAAGAGTTAGAGTTGCCTTATTTTCGCTTGTCTTTTTTATTTCCACCAGTGGACCGGATCGTGGGTCTGGACCAAGTGACGGGGATGACGGAGACAGCTTTTGGCTCTGCCTATAAAACCAAGAAGGGCATGTTCCGTACAGTCGGGCAGCTCTACAAAGAATCTCTCACCAAGCTGATGGCGACGCTCCGCAACACCAACCCTAACTTCGTGCGCTGCATCATTCCGAATCACGAGAAGCGGGTACGTGCTTAGCAGAACGGAGGCGGGTGTGGAAGGCGGATCGAGGTCCGGTCCCAGAGATGGAGCTCTAACACTGTCATCTGCTCGATTAGGCTGGGAAACTGGACCCGCACCTAGTGCTGGATCAGCTTCGCTGCAACGGTGTCCTGGAAGGGATCCGAATCTGTCGCCAGGGATTCCCCAACCGGATTGTTTTCCAGGAATTCAGACAGAGGTATTGCTCACCTTTACCTGGGTTCTGTGCGTATCAAAGCGTATCTGAATGTGAATCAAACAGTGAGATGATGCGAAAAGACTCCTCCTTGTTCCCTGGAGGGTTTCCGTTCTCTTTTCATATAGGAGGGCGGTCATAATTATTCCCTTTACCGTTGGTCGGGAATATTGAGTGCCTACTTTACAAAGAGGCAGGGTGCTCATAACTTCTCTGGGCGCAGCAAAGACGGGGGCCTTGGGACCCTGAGGCAGCTGTGAGGAAACACAGAGCTGAGAACTTACAGTTCACTCATTCAGACAGTTCTACCTGGGATTTAAGCATAACTTTGTTTTAAACTGATGTTTTAAAATATAGGGGGCTTCCCTGGTGGCACAGTGGTTGAGAGTCCGCCTGCCGATGCAGGGGACATGGGTTCGTGCCCCGGTCCGGGAAGATCCCACATGCTGCGGAGCGGCTGGGCCCGTGAGCCATGGCCGCTGAGCCTGCGCGTCCGGAGCCTGTGCTCCGCAACGGGAGAAGCCACAACAGTGAGAGGCCCGTGTACCGCAAGAAATAAAATAAAATAAAAATAAAATATAGGAATAACGTATGTTCCTTTTAGGAAAAATTTTAAATACGTTAAAAGTAAATAAAAATTATTCAGGTGTGACTCCTAAAAGCACTTTGGGACATTTCTTTCCATCTTTTTTTCAATGAATATATCTGTGTACGTGTGTATGTATATATTTTTCCCACTGTGTGTGCCCGTGTGTGTGTTCTTACAATCCTTTTACTAAAGTAGGGTCGGAAATAGGTGGAGATTAGAAAAGAATTAGGAAAAAAAACAAGAGGGAGATCAGTGTGCAGTAGAAATGGATGAAAACATATGATGGGCAACAGTTTTTTTTAAAGTGTATTATGTAATTTTCTTTAACAGTTAGTCTAGTTTGCCTTTTTCCTCTTTGCTCCTGGAAATCAAGTTTCCAAATATGAAGCATTTGTTTTTCCATAAAATAAACAGTGCTGCAGGTCGAAGAGTAGCCCTTTCTCCCAGAGGGAATCCAGTTGAAAAACTGTTCCAATCCCTACAGGTTTTCGGGGAAACCCTTATTATGGCCCCACCATATGATAAACGAGCTGGTAGATTTTCACTTTTTTTTTTTTTTTTTGCGGTACGCGGGCCTCTCACTGCCGTGGCCTCTCCCATCACAGAGCACAGGCTCCGGACGCGCAGGCTCAGCGGCCATGGCTCACGGGCCCACCCGCTCCGCGGCATGTGGGATCTTCCCGGACCGGGGCACGAACCCATGTCCCCTGCATCGGCAGGCAGACTCCCAACCACTGCGCCACCAGGGAAGCCCTTCACTTTTTATTTGATAGAAGAAAATGGAACATAACTAGCATCCAAAATACAAAGTTGGTTGAAGTAGCCAGGATTCATCTTTTAATACAGCCACTGTCTTTGTGCTAAAATTTATTTTCTTGGGTATAACACACATACAGTAAATGCACAGCCCTCAAGTGTGCAGGTCGGTGAACATATGTGCGCCCAGCCCAGTGCTGTTTTGAGTCACCCTGAGACTTCCTCCTGTGCTTTTTTTTTTTTTTTTAAATTTTAATTTATTTATTTTTGGCTGTGTTGGGTCTTCATTGCTGTGCGCAGGCTTCCTCTAGTTGCAGTGAGCGGGGACTACTCTTCGTTGCGGTGCGTGGGCTTCTTATCCCGGTGCCTTCTCTTGTTGCAGAGCACAGGCTCTAGGCGCGCAGGCTTCAGTAGTTGCAGCACACAGGCTTGGTAGTTGTGGCTCACAGGCTTAGTTGCTCCGCAGCATGTGGGATCTTCCCAGACCAGGGCTCAAACCCGTGTACCCTGCATTGGCAGGTGGATTCTCAACCACTGCGCCACCAGGGAAGTCCCCTTCCTCCTGTTCTAAACAGAGGCCCTCCAAGCATTGCTCTTACGCCTTCTCTGTTATCTAATAAATGCCTACAAGTTGACAGTGACTCAGCACGCAAAGAGCCAGATTCTGCTTGCATCTTAAGGATGTGGACATTTTGTGGGAGACAAAAAACAGAAAGTTTCTAAAATCATCATGCTTTTGATTCCTCTCCACCACAACTTCTTAAACATGGTCTCTGACTTGGGAGAAATGACTGCATTTTCATTTTGCTGCTGCTTTTAAGAAATAGAAACTAGATCTGCAGAAAACCTCAGATTATCAGCTGGTCATTTCTTTACTCTTCATTCGACATGATTGCCCATCATATCCTTGCCTCTTAGGGGAAGCAGACTCATAGTTAGTAGGTAAACATTTCCACAGATTTTTACAAAAGGCTTTTGGGCTGCTTTTCTTACAGATACGAGATCCTAACTCCAAATGCTATTCCTAAGGGCTTTATGGATGGCAAACAGGCTTGTGAGCGCATGGTAAGCTCTTCTGGATTTTTCTGGTTCGTGGGCTGTTGACACAATCTTTCCTGTAGCAAAAATAACAAACAGACTCTCTCTCTCTCAGATCCGGGCTTTAGAATTGGACCCAAACTTGTACAGGATTGGACAGAGCAAGATATTTTTCAGAGCTGGAGTTCTGGCACACTTAGAGGAAGAAAGAGATTTAAAAATTACCGATATCATTATCTTCTTTCAGGCTGTTTGCAGAGGTTACTTAGCCAGAAAGTAAGTGGGAAATCATGTATTAAATGCTTAGAGTGTGTGCTTGCGCTAATAAGCATGTGTTCTGTGCTAGAAATACGAGAGCGCGGGAGACTTGAGGTCCCTGTCCTGTGGGACCGAGAGCCAGGTAAGCAGATACACGTTCTAAATAAGGATACAAACAAGGGGCCAAGACAGACAATAAAGGGGTCCTGCTTCAGCGTGGGTCCTCGGGGAGGGCTTCTCTGAGCCCGTCTGTAAATGAGAGGTGTCAGCAAGAGGACCTGCAGGTCCAGTCCAGGAGGGAAGGAGGAGAAAGGGCACCTTAGAAAGAAAGAGGGATGTTTGTCCTGTGACACATCCAAAAAGGAAAGAGTATCTAATAGAGGATGGATGAGAAGCGCAGCAAAGGGAGGGGGAGAGCAGGGCCTTGTTCACACCCGCGTGCGCGCGGACACGTACGGACGTGTGTGTCTGGGGGTAGGTGGCAGGGGCCGTTTCCGGCAGCGTCTGTGAACAGAGTACCAGGTCCCGTGACAAGAGTTGAGGTGGGCGGAGCAGGCCCGCCATCCAGCAGGGACGTGGTTGTGTCCCCGATCCCCAGCCCAGCCCACAAAGAACATTCCCTCTAGGAAGTCTCCTGTGACAGCAGCTGTCAAAGCCAGTTCTCTCTTATTTGCTGTAGCCTGAACGTGTCCCCCAGATTCGTGCGCCAGAATCTCATCCCCAGTGGGATGGGGTTTGGGGTGATTAGTGCATGAAGGTGGAGCCCTCACGAATGGAATTAGTGTCCTCGTGAGTGAGACCCCACAGAGCTTCCTCGCCCTTCCCCCACGTGAGGCGACAGCAAGAAGAAGCTGTCAGTGAAGAAGTGGGTCCTCGGCAGACACGGAATCTGCCGGGGCCACGATCCTGGACTTCCCAGCCTCCAGAACTGTGAGGAATAAATGATTGTTGTTTACAAGCAAAACAAAACAAAAACAAAACCACAGTTTTCTTTAACTAGTTTTCCTGCCTCTTCTTCAGGGCCTTCGCCAAGAAGCAGCAGCAGCTGAGCGCCCTGAAGGTGCTGCAGCGCAACTGCGCCGCGTACCTGAAGCTGCGGCACTGGCAGTGGTGGCGCGTCTTCACCAAGGTGGGCGCCCGGCTCCCCCTGGGGTGGCACGCACGGGACCAAGAGAAGCCCAGGGGCGGGGAGGTGCAGGGTGCGACGGTCAGCGTTCAATGTCGTGAACGTAGGTGAAGCCGCTCCTACAAGTCACTCGCCAAGAGGAGGAACTCCAGGCCAAAGACGAAGAGCTGCTGAAGGTGAAAGAGAAGCAGACGAAGGTGGAAGGGGAGCTGGAGGAGATGGAGAGGAAGCACCAACAGGTACAGCTCACCAGTTCCCGCTCAGCCCTGGAAGAAGATGCGCGATCCCGCGGATAGGGACCCACCCAGTGAATTCCAAATAAACAGCATCTTACTTTATGTGTATTCATAGACGTTTGAGCATAGAGGTAGCAGATGTATTAGGCCAAGCATTGGGGTATATATAAACTGAAATCGGCTTGAGCTCTTGCATTTTTGCCTTTGTCACCCTTTGGACACCCAGATGATCAAGTTTGCTATCAGGGGTGCGTTTAACACCGGTGACACTTCTCCTGGTATTAGCACCTTCCTGTGACTGCTCACAAGGGACCTAGAAAAAAGTAAAAGGATGAGACAGTACAAGGCACCCCGCTGCCTGTTCTCCAGCCACAGTGGTCCTGAGTCCACATCCCGTTCTCAGGGAGCCGTGCTTCATGGACAAAGCAGAGACTCAGGAAATGTTTGTAGTTGACAGTGATAGGACTGATGTGTTCAGGGCCGAAAAGTTTTAACAGTAGAGGCCAGAATATCATTTGATACCAGGTGGCTTCAGTCACCATGAACTTCATAGCATTTGTATAATATTTCTCCTCCTATTCTTTGGTCCCTTTGTGAATTACCTTAATAGTAAGAAAGGGAATTCTTTCAAATAGCATGAATTTAATATGTATTATTCAGGATAACCTTTTTCGTTGTTTCTGTTGTCTCAAGTTTTCACCCAGCTTATTTTGCTAGAGCCGAAGATATATTTGAAAGTTTTGCGAGTGACGTTATATATTTTTAACTCCGGGTTTCTTGGGCGACCTGCACTGGCCACTGGAGTCCCAGTGACTGTCTCTTGTGCACAACCGGCCAGTCATAGCACCGGACGCTCTATTGTGATTGCAGCTGCTAGAAGAGAAGAATATCCTGGCAGAGCAACTACAAGCAGAGACTGAGCTCTTCGCTGAAGCAGAAGAGATGAGGGCAAGACTTGCCGCTAAGAAGCAGGAATTAGAAGAGATTCTCCATGACTTGGAGTCTAGGGTTGAAGAAGAAGAAGAAAGAAACCAAATCCTCCAAAATGAGAAGAAGAAAATGCAAGCACACATTCAGGTATCTGCGATAAGCTTCATTTAGGGTTATAGTTGGGGTTTTCCAAGTGGATCTGTTGAGTGAAGAGATGCTCTGGGTTTGGATTCTTGTGTCCATTGAGGAGCAACAGGAGCCTAAGTAATAAGCCGTTTCTCCCCACCCCCCCCCACCCCTTTAAAAGATCACTCGAAGCACACATATAATAGATTCCTCCAAACGCAGATTGGTTATTTTGAACAGGAATCGTTTTTACGTTCTGCTGTGGCATCTTAGAGGATGCGTCCCAGGGTCTGCGGGGACGGAGCTTGTTCGTTGTGTTCTCATTAATAATTCCACTGCTCACTCCATCCATTAGAGACACCTACGAGGTGGTGTGGTTCACAATAAATGCTCAGCGCTGACGCAGGAGGTGGCCAGGAATCAGAATAAAACACTTAGCCCTTCCTGCTGGTAGCTACTTTCTTGTTGAGATCCAGCTGTCCTCACACGAAGCGCGGTTCTCTCTGATTGAACACCCAGATGAGTGATGCAGACGACAGTGATTGTGCCTGTGCCCTGAGACACGTTCTCCGTGAATCCCACGCCAGCCTACCCAGTACGGCCTCGAGTGTCAGGGTGTCTGTATCTGCCCCCGCTGCTTCATGGGTCCAGCACCAAACTTCCTTTCTTCCAGATCTCTCCCTTAATTTTATCCCCACCACTTGGCTTATCTTCGCAAAGCACAGACATTTCAGACATTTCTCAGAACCGCAAAAGATATCATATTATTTCTTTGGCAAATACCCCATACAATAAATTGTCCAGGCCCTCTCCATTCTTCAACACAAACAGCTTTCCAGTATCCCATAATAGGTTGGCAAAATATCACGAAAGCTATAAAAAGTACACATTAATCCAGCAATTCTAGTTCTAGGACTGAAAGCATAAATCAGTGGAAGCCTACTAATTATCTAACAATAGGGGATTCTTAAACTACGGTAATAATATACAGTTATAAATTTAAAAGATGTCTATTTTTATGGGTATTTATAATACATTAGTAAGGGGAGTTGCAAAAGAGTATACACAGTAAGGTCAAAAAGTATATAACTTACAAACTGTATGATTTTTATAAGGGGACGTACAGAAGATCTAGAATAATAGTCACCAATAACAGTGAGTTCTGGTGGTATTATCAACAGTTTTGATTTTCTCTTTTTTTTTTAAACATTTTATTTTTATACTGGAGTATAGTTGATTAACAATGGTGTGATAGTTTCAGGTGTACAGCAAAGTGATTCAGTTATACATATACATGTGTCCTTTTTCAAATTCGTTTTCCATTTTGATCTTCTCTTTGTTTCAGAGCATGTGCTCATTTCAGTGATAATATTTTACTCACACAGGGTAAGGACACCCAGAGTCATCTCCAGTCTCCCCAACCTACTGTTTTACGCTCCACGTTTTAACAACTCCACATGAAATGCTTGCATTACTCTCTTTAGAAAACAAGCATTTCCTTGTAAGAACAGGGTTTTTTGTTGTTGTTGTTTGCCTGTTTTTTTTTTTCAGTACTTTCCATCTTCATAACCTTTACTCTAGACTCTTTCACTGGGTTTTTGCACTGTTATCTTAATATCTCCATTGTAAATTCAAACACATTGTAAAATATTTATGGTAATGTTATTATTAAATTTTTTTCCCCCTCTTATGGAATATCTGAGATTCTATATTAACTGCATGGCTCTTGGGAAAACCCAACCTTGTTGGTCTCTTGTCCTCCCCCCCCCGCCCACAAGTGAGGCTTTCAGGGATTTCTGATCTGTCTCCTTTTCTACTAGAGCTGTTTTTGGTTTTGGTTTTGTTTTCAATATTAATTCCCTGATTATAACACTATATTGTAGAATACCCAGAGAATATAAAATCGCACTTAGAAGTCTCCTCCCACCCATCATCCCATTAATCCCTATTATTTTTTGCATATATTTCTGAACAGATATATGTGGATTCATTTATTAATTGAATTACACTGGACCCACTGTTCTGTTCACTGCTTTTGTCACCTTAGGAGTGTGCAGTGCAGGGATGCAGTGGACAAAATCCAGACTCTGGGAAACTGTAGGACAAATGACCTGTGGGGTTCTTTTGGTTTTGGTTTTTGTTTTTGTTTTTGCGGTACGTGGGCCTCTCACTGTTGTGGCCTCTCCCGTTGCGGAGCACAGGCTCCGGATGCACAGGCTCAGCGGCCATGGCTCACGGGCCCAGCTGCTCCGCGGCATGTGGGATCCTCCCAGACCGGGGCACGAACCCGCGTCCCCTGCATCGGCAGGCGGACTCTCAACCACTGCACCACCAGGGAAGCCCTTTTGGTTTTTTTTTTTTTTAACAAATAAATGGTGAGAAAAAGGGAGGAGAAAGAAATTTAAGAGAACCTAGAGATTAAAGCAGTCTTAAGAGTCTTATCAATCACAGTGTGTGAACCTTATTTGGATTCCAGTTCAAACAAGTGTATTTTTAAATGGTCTTCATCTTTTAGAGATAGAGCCTGAAGGTTTACAGGTGAAATATGATGTCTGGGATTTGCTTCAAAATAACGCAGTGGAGGAGGGAGAAGCTGGGGGTTTAGAAGTGACCACTGACCATGAGCTGATGCTTGTTAAGCTTGGGCTGATGCATTTGTGTCAGAATCACCATGCTACTCTGTACTTATATGTGTGTTTGAAGTTTTTCACAAAAAAGGTTAATCTTGTGCAGAGGTTTCATTACAGAATCAACCGTGATAAATTATTTAGCCAAAATTACCCTTGAAAGTTTTTTTTTAACCTCTGTGTTTATGAGCTTTTATTATTAATTTTTTAAAATAAATTTATTTATTTATTTTTGGCTACGTTGGGCCTTTGTTGCTGTGCACGGACTTTCCCTAGTTGTGGCGAGCGGGGGCTACTCTTCATTGCAGTGCGCGGGCTTCTCTTTGCGGTGGCTTCTCTTGTTGCGGAGCCGGGCTCTAGGCGCGCAGGCTCAGTAGTTGTGGCGCACGGGCTTGGTTGCTCCGTGGCATGTGGGATCTTCCTGGACCAGGGCTTGAACCCATGTCCCCTGCATTGGCAGGTGGATTCTTAACCACTGTGCCACGAGGGAAGTCCCTTGAAACCTTCTTAAACTGGCCATATATTGATTTGTATGTACAACTCTGTTCTGTAATGCATATGTTTATTAGCTACGATAATGTAGGGTATGAAATAAAGAGAAGCATGTGATAGGAAAACCATGTGTAAACTCTGGAATCCCACCCAGTTTGGCGGTGCACTCATGTTGTGAACGGCACGGCACGCCTGACCTGAGACAGTCCATTCTCACCAACCTGTACTATTTCCATGGTTGTTTCTGAGTTGTCTTTCTCTTATGTGTTTGATGTAGTTGGACTATATTATTCAGTTTCCCTGTGTTACTACTATTCTAAAGTATGGATTTTAATAACTACATTATCCCATTTTACAAATGTACCCACTTTTAATCACCAAGACTTTTTTGAAGTATGTTCATAGTTCCTCAGTGTGATAAATAACACTTTGCTACAGGTCTTTTCAATATAAATCACATCTGTGCCTTTTCCTGAAACCGCTGGTTTAAAAGAAATGCTCTTTTTCAGAGCTGCTCCATTCTTCCATGTTGGCTTCTAGAAGGACTGACCCACTTTGTACTTAACCTATAGTGGACACAAGTGTCTGTTTCACATAATTACATTTTACATGTTTAAAAATAACCCTGCCATTTTGAAAATCAAACACTGGCCTTTCATTTTGACCTTGCTTGTTAGCATGTGTAGAATTTCGTAGAGAAAGTGGGGAGACTGACCGCATGTACTTCTCCCCAAGGACCTGGAGGAGCAGCTGGACGAGGAGGAGGGGGCCCGCCAGAAACTGCAGCTGGAGAAGGTGACGGCAGAGGCCAAGATCAAGAAGATGGAAGAGGAGATTCTGCTTCTCGAGGACCAAAATTCCAAATTTATCAAAGTAAGAGACTATTTCCATTTAAGAGCTGATTTTATTTTTATTTATTTATTTATTTATTTTTTTTTTTTTTTTTTTTGTGGTATGCGGGCCTCTCACTGTTGTGGCCTCTCCCGTTGCGGAGCACAGGCTCCGGACGCGCAGGCTCAGCGGCCATCGCTCACGGGCCCAGCCGCTCCGCGGCATGTGGGATCCTCCCAGACCGGGGCACGAACCCGTGTCCCCTGCATCGGCAGGCGGACCCTCAACCACTTGCGCCACCAGGGAAGCCCTATTTTTATTTTTTTAATAAATGTATTTTATTTATTTAGTTTTGGCTGCGTTGGGTCTTTGTTGCTGCACGCGGGCTTTCTCTAGTTGCAACGAGCAGGGGCTACTCTTCGTTGAGGTGCACAGGCTTCTCATCGCAGTGGCTTCCCTTGTTGCGGAGCACGGGCTCTAGGCCCGCGGGCTTCAGTAGTTGTGGCACGTGGGCTCAGCAGTTGTGGCTCACGGGCTCTAGAGCACAGGCTCAGCAGTTGCGGTGCACGGCCTTAGTTGCTCCGCAGCATGTGGGATCCTCCTGGACCAGGGCTCGAACCCGTGTCCCCTGCATTGGCAGGCAGATTCTTAACCACTGTGCCACCAGGGGAGTCCAAGAGCTGCTTTTAGAATATGGAAAATACTTGTGTCAATGCTCTCACTGAAAGTGGCTTGAAACAGGAAGTTCTCAAGATTTCAAGTTCATTTATTCAGTTTTCTAAGTCTCTACAGATTTATAGTCGGTATAGATTTCTAAAGACAGAAACTATTTAATTTTTTTAATCCACCAAACATCCTTTTAATCCCTGAGATGACTGAACGTGGACATTTTGTGCCCTTTGGACACTCACCGACGACTTGTTCCCATCTGGGCGGTAATACATTCAGCACCGGCTGCGGGACTGCAGGCCAGGCGGGCGGGCGAAGCTCTAGAGGGTCCTGAGCCTCCTTTTCCTGCCTTCTTGGAATATACGGTCTGCTGGGGGTGACAGTGCCAACGTTACTTGTTTTCTAAGTAATAACCAAACCCACTTGTCATTTTGAATGCCTTTTCTGAAGCCGTTTTTGCTATTCAGGAAAAGAAACTCATGGAAGATCGCATTGCTGAGTGTTCCTCTCAGCTGGCTGAAGAGGAAGAAAAGGCAAAAAACCTGGCCAAGATCAGGAATAAGCAAGAAGTGATGATCTCAGACTTAGAAGGTGAGTGTTGGAGGCTAGAGAAATTTAGGGCTAGGACATGTGAGCCTTTAGATTCTACTTAAATCAGAACATGCTGTGATAGGAAGTGTACATGGGGACCGCTCATCAGTTTGGGTTCAGCTATTAAAATAGCCCTCTTATATGGTGTCGTCATTTGCCTAGTCACCAGGTATTTAGTGTCATCAAACGGCACTAGATTATCTTTAAACTTTTAAAGTTAGGTCCTATAGTAAAGTAGATTGCCCTTTGGTGGACACAGTTGGGACGTAAATTAAGTTTGAGCTGTACAGGCCGTTAAATTTGTATGTGTTTAATCTAAATGCTGCGTCGAGGTGCCTAGGTTTCCCTTCACAAAGGGACAGCTGCTGACACAAAACCTGACAGGGACAGGAGACTCTGTGCACGGTAGCAGTGTCTCACTCTGATGGCCCAAGTCATGTCAACAAATGCTAGGATTTTTGCAAAATGGATCACTGCCTTCTGCAAAAGAAATAAGAAAAGAGGGTGGAAGTTGGAAAGACCCCAGAAAACCTTCCCTTTGACCCGCAGCTGGAGACTGGCATCGACAGAGGAGGAAGAACCTGGCTCTTAACACCCTGCTGTCGTGTGGTCGTTTATAACGGGGAGAAAATGAGTGGTTTCTAAAACAATATTTAGGGTTTATTTTGTTGTCCTCGTTGTTGTCAGCCTGAAATTCTTTCCGTAAACCATTCTTACCTGCAGGCGACTCTTCTGGGGAGGGTAGGTAGGCCTGTCCTTTTCTCACCTGACTGTTGGGCGGGTGAGGACAGCGTGTGAAGGGAAGCATCCCGGGCCCTAATTAAGGAATCACTGCAGGATTCAGAGGGCGGGCGGGAGAGATGCCCACACTCTGCCCTCTCGCCCTCAGGGCTCAGGAACTGCAGTCTGGGTTCAAACCAGGGATTCCCGGTGAAAGGGGAGCCGGGGGGACAGGAGTCACATGCCGCCCCGCCTCTGCCAAGCCCTCTGCGATCCCGGGCACAGCACGGGGTCCAGGTCACTTTGGCTCTGAGAGCGGGGGCCCGCTCCCTGTGGAAGGATATCCTTAGAATCCTCCCAGTTTCTTCCTGAAAATCCCACCCTCCTACTAATATATCTCGCCTTCGGTTTGATCTTAATGGGTTTCAGGTGATGGAGCGGTTGGCAGCGACGTGCTTTAGAACGCAACGGCTAATTTTCAACTTTAATCAGTTTACTTTTTAAATTTGTCCATATGGAGTGACATTCAGTGTGTTGAAGGGCTTCTTGTTTCTTGCCCTAAAGAGCGCTTAAAGAAGGAGGAGAAGACCCGCCAGGAACTGGAAAAGGCCAAAAGGAAACTGGACGGTGAGACCACAGACCTGCAGGACCAGATCGCCGAGCTCCAGGCGCAGATTGACGAGCTCAAGATCCAGGTGGCCAAGAAGGAGGAGGAGCTGCAGGGCGCCCTGGCCAGGTCTGCGCTAGGCATGTGGCTGGAGGGGGTCCCGACAGAGAGACCCCGGGACACCGACGTATGGCTTCCTCGTCATTGGGTGTGACACGGGCCTGGGAGACCAGGGAGCATGTGTGTTGGGGCAGCCAGAAAATCTCATCAATCCTTCTTGGTATTTACACTTAAAAATCACGAGTCATATCATGAAATCCTTGAAAATTCACACCTGAACCAACAGTTTTAACCATATCAAATGCTCTGGTTTCTGTACGTTACAGATTAATTTCAATATGATTTAGAAGTTTAGAGGAAATCGCTTTTCAGAAGTATTCCCCCCTCTTGTAGCACGATTTGCTACTCAGTCCTAAACCATTCAGTTACAGAATGTAAGTCATATATAGTAAATACATTTATGCTAATATTTCATTTCATTTCTTTAACCAGTAACTGTTTGGTTACATGGTCATAGGACTCGGTTTAATTTATAATTTATTACAATCAAGAAAATCTTATAACAGAAATTCTTCTCTGCCTCTGTCACTGTTAGTCTTTCTTCGGCCACTTACAGAGGTGAGGGCTGAGACCCAGAACTAAAATTCTCCACCTGCTCCCATGTGTCAGCTTCCCCTCCCT
The DNA here is from genome assembly GCF_964270905.1 of Leucopleurus acutus. Taxonomy (NCBI): domain Eukaryota; kingdom Metazoa; phylum Chordata; class Mammalia; order Artiodactyla; family Delphinidae; genus Leucopleurus; species Leucopleurus acutus. The sequence continues at coordinate 52,668,278 of NC_139161.1, read as the reverse complement.
CATCTCAAACTTCCCACCCATCCCCGGTCAGAACATCCACCCACATTAAATCACACGTGAGCAAAAAGATGCACCAGAGGATAGAGGAGGCGTAGAGTGGAGGGTGTGAAGGTGGCGGGTCTGCTTCCACTTTGTTCCAAGAACTTCTCTGAATTTGCACATTTGCCGTGGGCTGGAACCAATCTGACGGACAAGACCGCTACCTTGAGCAGTGTTTTAACTAGAAGAACATTTGCTTGAGAGGGAATTTTTAAATATTATAATCATTAAAGTGAGATGGTCCTACCTTTTCACGGAGAACTTTATTAGCCCTTTGGACAGGACCCAGACTCCATCCTGATACCAGCTCTGGGCCTCCAAGCCGTGGGCCGTGGGCTGGGGGTGGTGTCTCAGGGTCTCCTTGTGGGAAGAGTCCCCAGGCGCCGGCTCTGAGCGCTTCCCGTGCCCGGGTGTCTCCGCAGGGGTGACGACGAGACACTGCACAAGAACAACGCGCTTAAAGTCGTGCGAGAGCTGCAAGCCCAGCTTGCTGAGCTGCAGGAAGACTTTGAATCCGAGAAGGCTTCGCGGAACAAGGCGGAAAAGCAGAAGAGGGACTTGAGTGAGGAGCTGGAAGCTCTGAAGACAGAGCTTGAGGACACGCTGGACACCACGGCAGCTCAGCAGGAACTGCGGTGAGTGGGGGCAGGGCAGAGATGCTCGTCCTCGGGGAGTGGGGTGTTTCCTGTATGCTGTCACTTCGAGCATCCTCTCTCCCTCCTGGAAACAGTGGCACGTGGAACAGTAACAAAATCTCGGTGGTTAGAAACCAACCGGCCTGTAGGTAGAAAGCACAGGGCGGGTGGATGCACCACAGCCAGGTGCACAGAGGGAGGTGTGATCAGAAAAGCCCCAGGTACGCACACGTGGCTGGAGGGAGAGTTACACCTGAACCAAGTAAGGGGGGTGCAGGGACCAGAGGGCTAGAGGGGACAGACACAGAAACAGGAGGAGATGGGGCTGTTTGGGCATCTGCTGGCTGCAGCAATTGGTCTGATGAACAGTGGTGAGGAAACAGACGAGGAGGAGGCCCGTGTCCACAAAGACAAAAGGACAGGTGAGTGCAGGTACCCAAGTAACAGATGGGCCAGCCGCCGAGCGTAGGCAAGAGGAAAGTGACGAGCGCAGCCAGACACGACTCACGGGAAGTCCCGGGAGAGCGCGCGCAACTAGCGGTGAGCAGGTGGGCTGCCTGAGGCCCCTGCTGGCCTCCTGACCGGCTCCTCCCTCCTCAAGACCCAAGCTGCCGGGCGCGTGAGGCCAGCCCAGGAATCCCCAGGCTGCCTTGGCGGGTAGACCTGGCTGCTTGCACACACACACACCCCCACACCCCTGCCACCTGTCCCAGGCTGTGCGTGGTGGGAAGGGGAGCCTGCCCCCGAGAAGGGGGCTAAGGGAAAGCCTGCAGCAAGGCGAGGGCAGTAGGGGTCATTTACAGAGGCAGGTGGGTAGGGGCGTGTGCCTGTCAGGTTCTGGGCCTGGAGAGAAGCCGTGCCGAGCCGTCAGGCTGAGGTCAGACGGGGGGTGTCCGGAGCGCTCAGTGCTGAAGAAGCGGAGGAGGTGAGCCTGATAACGGGCGTGCCAGGGACTTTGCCCGCTAACACGCAGGGCCTCAGGACAACGGGAGGGTGTGTCCCCGCAGAGCCACCCGAGCCCTCCCACCCGCCTCCACAGAGCAGCTCTGCTTTTAGCAGTTTTAAGTCCTGGCCTTGGCTTTAAAATACCTGCTTTTTAAATATCTGGAAACCACTGAACTGTGGGCTGGAACCCACAGTCTAATGATTAGACTTGGTTGAAATAGCCTTTCTCAGCTGAGCTTTCAACCACGGTAGAAAAAAAGGTTCTGCTCACTTCTTCCCTTCAACTCTTGTTTAAAAAAAAAAAAAAAGTACCAATGATACGCGCTTTTTTTTTTTTTTTTTGGCCACACTGCACGGCTTGCAGGATCTTAGTTCCCCAACCAGGGATCAAACCCACCCTCCTTGCATTGGAAGCACGGAGTCTTAACCAGTGGACCGCCAGGGAAGTCCAGTATGTGCATATTGGTTAAAACCGTGGATGTGCTCCAACACAGCACTCCCTGCTTCTGCTGGTGAAGGGGTCGGATGGCCTGCAGTTCCGACGCGTCAGGGGAAATGGTGTTGCTATCTGGTAGATGGGGGGTGAACTGAGGTAACCTCGATGGAGTCTGTCCTGTCGGGCTGATGCTTGGATGCCGGTGCCCCTCCCCCACCTCCAGCATCCATCCCTTCCTCTGCACGGAAGCTTGCAGAGGACAAGGCCAGACCCCCGCATGCCTTTCACCTCCAGTGAACGTGTGGCTGAGCCAGGCTGCGCCACCGTTACTCTGGTGGCTCCCTTTGTCTGGTGACCTGCCACCACGCAGCTAGCTGCCACCTGGGCCCCTTTTCTCTTTGCCGCAGCTGGTCGCAGCCCCTAGATTTCGCTTCCTTGTAGAGAGGAAAGTGCGCCCACACAGCAATCAGCATATACGTCACTGCTTTGGCCACGGGTTTTAGAGCAAGTTTGCCAGAGTTGTGCTGCAGAATGATGGGAACGTTACTGCTCTCTAAGCTCTCGGTGTTACGGCAGCTCTCGGCAGGAGTGGTATTTACCTTAACTGGTTTCAGTGTTAAGCTGTGCGCTTAAATCAAAGGTGGTGCTCAGCCCCCCTTTTGTCGGGGTGCAGTGTCCCGCCTGATGAGCCTTTACCAGCCCTTTTGGGGATTTACCCTCTTCCGGTTTTACTGAAATGCCTGCTGGCGCTGTGGCAGGCGTTTTGGCATCTTGTGTTAAGCAGTGCCTGGCCTGTGATACACCCAGGCTGCCCCGGACGTCCGAAGACCCTTAGGGACATTACACCGCGTCTCGACTGTAAGTCGCATGTGGAATGGGGGTCATGCTGGTTCTGGAAGGTTTCCCGCTACCACAGTAACAGACACGCCAGCCTCCTGGAATCCATGTCATGTTTCAAACAAAAGCAGAACTTTAAAAATGTGCATTTAATTTAGTCATTCAACTAATTCTGAGCTTCTTCCTCTAAAATTATGTTTCTCTAGCACCAAACGTGAACAAGAAGTGGCAGAGCTGAAGAAAGCTCTCGAGGAGGAAACGAAGAACCACGAGGCTCAGATCCAGGACATGAGGCAGAGACACGCGACCGCCCTGGAGGAGCTTTCGGAGCAGCTAGAGCAGGCGAAGAGGGTAGGGACACGTCGGTGGGCAGCGCGGGGGTCCAGGTGCTCCCGCAGCGGCCGCTCTCTGAGAGCACAGTGCTGGCCTGGGAGAGCCAGGCGCCCCCGATCTTATTTTTAAATCACATATTCCTCTCACTGATAGCCCTCTTCCTCCTGATGACTGAGCTCTAAAGCTTCAGCAGCTGCACGTCCTGCTCTCGCTCACCTGCTGCCCAGAAGCCGCCAGGCCCTTTGGGTGTCCCCGGTGCCCTGCCCCCTGCCCCTCCCGCCTCCAGTCTGTCTCAGGCACCGCACACATCGTTGCCCTTGCTTCATCGTTCCCGCCTCCGCCTCTCACATGCTGGCCCCCCGCGGTGCTGCCAGCGCCCCCCCATACTGTATCTGCTGCCCTGAGCGGGGTGTACAGGGGTGCCCCGCCCACAGAAGTCTTCACACTCCGAGAACAGCAGGTGTCTTCCTTCATTTATGCAACAGATGTCGACTGCAGGCTCACTCCGTGTCAGCACGGTTCTCCGGACACCAAAGCCGCGCCCTTTGCGTCCTCTGTTGTAGAACTGCGAGTGAAGTGCTCCTCCCTTCTCTCTCCTAGTTCAAGGCAAATCTGGAGAAGAATAAGCAGGGCCTGGAGACAGACAACAAGGAGCTGGCGTGCGAGGTGAAAGTGCTGCAGCAGGTCAAGGCCGAGTCTGAGCACAAGAGGAAGAAGCTGGACGCCCAGGTCCAGGAGCTCCACGCCAAGGTCTCGGAAGGAGACAGACTCAGGGTGGAACTGGCCGACAAAGCGAATAAGTTACAGGTAGGCCTGGAAAGCCTTTCCTGGACGTCGCCCCCAGTGTCTGGCGGGGTGGGGAGGGGACTGACATTGGGGGCGCCCGGGCTGCCTCAGGTCCGCGTTAGGCTCCTCGTGTCGCTCTCCCACTTGAAGCTCACAGCGCCCCCCGGGTGAGTCTGGTGGACGAGGACGTGAGAAGCTTGCCTGCCTCTGGGCTCTGCTGAGTCCACAGCCCTCCCCGCCCCGCTGCTGCCAAGACTGATGAAGTGGGGGGATCTCTGAAGGGCACTGCTAAAATGAGGAAAAACAAATGCCATCAGCTTGAGTTTCAAGTATAGAAACGTCCTCCGTGTGCCTTCCCTTTGCTCACGTGACTAGAGGACAGACTAGAACGAAGGGCAGCTCCTGTTCCTTTTGTCTACGACCCACTGTCCCCACAAAAGACACAGACGGTCTTACGCCATGGGGGTTTCTAGGGGGGGAGGTATTTTAGAGCTCTCGTTAATTAAACACGAAAAAGAAAAAAATGTTTTTACCACATTATTCATAAAATCTGACCATAAGAAATAGCTACATATTCATGATAAGTATATCATACCAGATTTTCTTTCAGCTGAAAAAGAACTGTGGGCTGTGACTCTTAGAATTTAAACTTACATGAATCTGTGTGATGAAGTTTTCAAGTTCTCTAAGAAAATGAATTACACTTGCGCCCCCACCCACCTCCCCCCAGTATAGGGATGGTGCATCTTCGTGTGAAAAAGGGTTAAAATAAAACACCGGCTGATCTTGAGCCTCCTCACATAGGACAGCAGCCACTCTTTCAGAGGATTTGGTATAATTTTTGTCTCTTGACGCTGAAAAACAAGATAGCAAGCCAGTTAGGAGAACGCCCTCCACGTGTGGGCTCTGCCGTCCTAAGCCTCGCTGTCCGGGTCGTGGGTGGAGGCTCTCTGCGGTGGCTGGCTCAGGGCCTGCTCACGGGGGCGGCAGATTCTCGGTGGTGAGCCCTCCTCAGCTGAGGCTGACCCCTCCTCCCCGCGATATGCTCGCTTGGTGTGCACTTAGGGTCCAGAACCCACCACTCTTTTCTCTCTGCCTGCTGCCGAAGTGAGTCATAACCTTTCACTCCTCCTTGCAGAATGAATTGGATAATGTCTCAACTCTTCTAGAAGAAGCAGAGAAAAAGGGTATTAAGTTTGCCAAGGACGCAGCTGGTCTTGAGTCTCAACTCCAGGACACACAGGTATTTCCCCTGGGGGTGGAGTGTTAATAGTAACTCTGCTGTTTCTGTAATCTGTAAATTGGTGAAACATGCTATTCCCAGAACTGCCCTCTTATCACCTCTTTCTGATTTTCTGCTCTACTTTTTTTTCTTTATATAAATTTATTTATTTTATTTACTTTGGGCCGAGGTGGGTTTTCGTTGCTGCATGCGGGGTTTCTCTAGTTGCGGCGAGCGGAGTCTACTCTTCGTTGCGGTGCACAGGCTTCTCATTGCGGTGGCTTCCCTTGTGGTGGAGCACAGGCTCTAGGCGCACGGGCTTCAGTAGTTGTCTCCCGGGCTCTAGAGTGCAGGCTCAGTAGTTGTGGCTTGCAGGCTCTAGAGCGCAGGCTCAGTAGTTGTGGTACATGGGCTTCATTGCTCCGCTGCATGTGGGATCTTCCCGGACCAGGGCTCAAACCCGTGTCCCCTGCATGGGCAGGCGGATTCTTAACCACTGCGCCACCAGGGAAGTCATTCTGCTCTACGTTTACTTTCAACCATCTTGCACCAAAACCAGCCCTGATGCTCAGGAACTCACCTCTGAGCTCATATCTAGAGCCTGCGGTTCCTGTGTCTGGCAGGCATGTGGGTGCCTGGTAGGCGGCTCTTGCCGTCTGGCCGGGCGCTGCCTGGGGTGCGGTTCACCGGGGTACGGTTCACCAGGCGGTGGTCCTGTTATACTTTCGTGCACTGCTGGCCGTTTTAAACATTTTCTCATGGTTTTCGTTCATTAACGCTGACCTGAGAGAAACAGGAAAGGATTCCAGGAGTGATAAAAGATGTGGGAGAGGGAAGCTCGCAGGTCCCTGGCCTGGGCCCCTGGGGGGGTGACGCTGCCATTGCTCGTGAACAAATTTGTTTTGGGTTTTTTGGCCACACTGCACGGCTCGCGGGATCTTGGTTCCCCGACCAGGGATTGAACCCACGCCCTCGGCAGTGAAAGCGCGGAGTCCTAGCCATTGGACTGCCAGAGAATTCCCTCGTGAACAACTTTAAAGCAATATTGTACTAAGGGCACTTGTTAAATGATCAGGTGTGTTTTAAAATCACTTGTTTGTTAATATCACTGGGTATTTCGCACACACTGAGACTGTTTTTTTTAACAGAGGCATTGTGGTTTGGGTGATTACCATAACCTAAGTACTGACCGTTTATAAAAATAAACAGGAGCTTCTTCAGGAAGAGACACGCCAAAAACTGAACCTGAGCAGTCGGATCCGGCAGCTGGAGGAGGAGAAGAACAGCCTCCAGGAGCAGCAGGAGGAGGAGGAAGAGGCCAGGAAGAACCTGGAAAAGCAGGTGCTGGCCCTGCAGGCCCAGGTGCGTGCATCCGCTCGGGACGCCGTGTGGCCTCAGTGTGTGTGTTTAGCAGCTGACGTCCCTGCCCTGCTGGGTGGTTTCAACTCCAGTTGGGACAGTTAATTGGGTCTTGCTGGGAGCAAGGTGAAGACCCTCGGACTGTGTCCACTATGTAAATTCCAATCCAGTCATCCTTTTATAGATGATTAGCGAAGACATTGATGGTCTAAGATCCATTTGCTCAGAGACGCATAGTATTGCTTGATATTATTTCTTCTGACAGAATACTGAAAACAAGTTTTATCTTTATTCCTCAAGTGTGACATCCAGTTGAGTTCTTTAATCGTGATCTTTTTTCCTTCAGTTGACAGATACCAAGAAGAAAGTAGATGACGACCTGGGGACAATTGAAAGTTTGGAAGAAGCCAAGAAGAAGCTCCTTAAAGACGTGGAAGCACTGAGCCAGCGCCTGGAGGAGAAGGCCCTGGCCTACGACAAGCTGGAGAAGACCAAGAACCGCCTGCAGCAGGAGCTTGATGACCTGCTGGTGGACCTGGACCACCAGCGCCAGATCGTCTCCAACTTGGAGAAGAAGCAGAAGAAGTTCGATCAGGTGGGTGCCCAGCGCTCCCCACCCCTGGGCTCCAGGGCCAGCGCCACACGTGTTTCCTCCTGGCAAAGCCCTCGCCTTTGTCATTTCGGCTTAAAATAATCCTTTCTTATTTAAGAGCAATATGTATTTATAGCAAAATTGGAAAAAGCAGACCAGCATAAAGAAGGAAACAGGAGAACACGCCTGATATTCTTAGCAATAATTCAGGCACGTAGCAAATGAGAGGAGTCTCTGTTGCTTTTGAAATCGATTTTTACTGTCTCCCAACGCCATCCCGTGTAGCTGTTAGCAGAAGAGAAGAACATCTCTGCCCGCTACGCGGAAGAGCGAGACCGGGCCGAAGCGGAGGCCAGAGAGAAGGAAACCAAAGCCCTGTCCCTGGCCCGTGCCCTTGAGGAGGCCCTGGAGGCCAAGGAAGAGTCTGAGCGGCAGAACAAGCAGCTGCGGGCAGACATGGAGGACCTGATGAGCTCCAAGGACGACGTGGGCAAGAACGTGAGTGTCCCGGGGACCGGTGCCTTCGGGGCAGGCAGGCGACTCTGGGGAGGCCCAGCCCTACAGCGGAGCGGGCCAGGAGTGTCTTGGCCTGTATGTAATTAGGGGGTTAAAGACTCCCAGGATGAGCCATCAGGTTTTCTGCAGTCTGTTCTCGGTTACCTGTGCCAAAGCCAGGCGGGGAGTTCTTGTCGCTTTCACAGGCCCTCCCCGCCCTAAGCTGCATCCCGACGGGCGTCCTTTAAATGAAGGGCTTCTCTGTTCCTGAGCCTCAGGTGTATCACACGCAAGTACCTGAAGTCCCCTCAGGTTGAGGGTCGTGGGATCTGTCTCCTGCACCGAGTGGGGAAGCTGGAGAGGAGCCGGGGGGACCCTCTTGTCCTCCCACTGCACACGCCTCCCCCAGGAGCTGCTGGGATTTTTATTTACCCTCCCCCCCTCCCCTAGTGTACGAGGTGTTGAGGACAGTGATGGGGACCCAGGCCTGGGGATCAGAACAGGTTCGGGGCTTGACTCTCCCCCAAGCTCCCATTTAACCTGCCTAAGCCTACGTCTCCTCTTCTGTCAAATGGACGTGATACTTGCCTGTTTCATGAAGCTGCTGCGGCTGTGCTCTGACAGGCATAAAGTCCTCTCTAAAGATAAAAGCTCATTTTCCTGGGACACGGACTCTCTGGCCACATCATAAGGGAGGAAGGACTGTCCTACCTTCCTGCTGAGTCTCCTACAGCCTGGGGACCAGCCCCGTGGACAAGAAGAGGCCTCCTAGAGTAGAAATGGCCAGGATTACGTAGTAAAATGTAGAGAGAGAATTCCACGACCGATTCCGTTTTCTTGTTCCACATTAGTTTTCTTTAGAACAATCGACAGTCCCACGTTCATTCCACAAGCGTTCCTTTGTGCCTGTGGAGTGCCAGACACTAAGAGACACAGGCCCTCCTCACGTCGTAAGGCCTCTCCTGCCCGCGTGAGAACTGACATGGCCGTGAACCCCAAAGGGACACATCATAATAGCACCTGCGCACGCCTGCCTAAGGATCGTCTCCAGGATCAGAGGGGACGTGAAGGGGGAGCACCCAGCACAGCGCTTGGCACCGAGAACTTAGTAAACGTGTGTGGTGGGGATCTTTGCGCAGAGAAAGGTCAAACCCCTTCTTCACTGCACCCTGCTTGGCAGGCCTCGCACACCTAGTACGTTAAGTCTCCACACGTGCATTTTCAATACAAATGACCTCTTCCACAGCAAGAGGGATGTACTGTGTTAGACACAGTGGCCAGTCAACAGGCGACTCCCCTGACACCACGCTCTTTTTATTGTTCATGGCTTTTAAAGGTCTCTCGGCTTCAAGGTTATGGGAGAGTAACTGATCGACTCTAGAGCACACGTGAATAAAGAAATCAGGCCTGTCATTCAGATGGCGCGTTCTGAAATGAGGACTAGTGTAGCTGCAGTGGGAGGGGAGGATGCATAGGGGGGTGGGGTGCCTATAAACAGCAACTGCTGTCCTTGCTTGTCCCTCCACCAAGGGTCATCCCCTCCCTGTGCTTCCTGTGGTCCAGGTTCATGAACTTGAAAAATCCAAACGGGCCCTAGAGCAGCAGGTGGAGGAAATGAGGACCCAGCTGGAAGAGCTGGAAGATGAGCTTCAGGCTACAGAAGACGCCAAGCTTCGCCTGGAGGTCAACATGCAGGCCATGAAGGCCCAGTTCGAGAGGGACTTGCAGACCAGAGATGAGCAGAACGAGGAAAAGAAGCGGCTACTCATTAAACAGGTAGGTCACGGAAGAGTGGCCCCCGGAACAGGAACTGGTTTGTTCTCAAAGCCCAGCTCTGGGTCAATATCTTATTCATTCACATTGGAACATATTAGCTGGAGGAAATTTATTTGGTCATTTGATAATTTTTTTTTGATAATTTTATTCTTTAAAATGTAATACAACTGGTTTTGATTTCCTATTTCTCAGATAATATCACTGCTACTTACAAGCCAGGATATCCATTGAAAAGCTCTTAGTGGAATCTCCAGGGACATGTAGTCAGGTTCAAGTTCTGTGAGTCTCATGAATATCGATAAAGGGAAGAATCAGTATGTACCTGACAAGGTGATTCAGAGTATTCCAAAGGTCAGATCACACGTCCTCATTAAGCCACTCTTTAAAGGGAAACCTCTAGGTATTTACATTTTTTTTAATTTTAAGAAGTTGCTTGGGCACTTATGATTTATACACTTTCCTGAGTGCATGTTAAACTTCTAATTTAAAAGTTTACTTTAAAAATTAATTGTGGATATTTTCTCAGCCCCTTGGAGTTCATGGTACCAAGTCTTGGATCTGAGATAGATTTAATTTTGCTTTGTTATTTGCAGTCCACTAATACTTATTTTATTAGTCATTTATTGCTAGATAACAACTTACCTCAAACTTAGTGACTTAAAACAACACGCATTAACTGAGTTTCTGTGGGTCAGGAATTCAGAATGGACTTAGCAGGGTGTGTCACCTGAAGGCCCGACGGGGGCTGGAGGGTCTGCATCCTGGCTGGCTTGCCCACGGGGTGCTGGCCCACCCGCAAGGTGCTGGCCCGAGAACTCTGCTCTGGGCACGTGGGCCAGTCTCGTTGCATCACCGAGACCGTGAGCTCTGCCTCCTTACGTGCCTTTGCTGTGGTCGGTGGAAATGGTTTGTACCAGTGGTGGTGGTTAAAGATCTCTCTGTACAAATTAACTGCTAATAACAGTCATAACTGCCCAGTGGCAGGCAGCACCTCTCCAGAGTAACCCGAGCCCTCACGTGCCGGTTCTCTGTGTGGGCACCTGCGTCTGACCAGACGTAACCCCATGCGGTCCATTAGGTGCGGGAGCTGGAGGCTGAGCTGGAGGATGAGCGGAAACAGCGGGCCCTTGCTGTGGCTTCAAAGAAGAAAATGGAAATAGACCTGAAGGACCTGGAAGCTCAAATCGAGGCTGCAAACAAAGCTAGGGATGAAGTGATCAAGCAGCTCCGCAAACTTCAGGTAAGTGCGGCCAGCCGTCAGTCCTTGGTGGTGGCAGGTGTCATCTGGCCCTACTTAGATCAAGCGCAACATGGCCCGGGAAGCTGGGGAGAAGGGCTCCGGGCAGCACCCAGCCTGCCGTCTTGCCCGCAGGCTCAGGGTTGCCAGGTCACCCCTGCAGAGAGCACAGTGCGGCCGTCAGCCTCGGCTGTGGGTTGGGGCCACGGGCCATAAAGATGGCACGTGTGTAGCTCCAGTGTCTACAGTGGGCCAGTGCTTGCCCCACTTGGACTGATCGGGGTGGAGTCACCAGCAGGGCGGCAGCCACCAGGACAAGCTTTTGGGGGCTCTGAACAGCCTCTGATGCTCAACCAAACATGCAGCCACTGAGCCACCAAGAGGAGAGTGGTGTCGACTCCCCTCCGCTAGCGCCGTGAGCTTTAGTGAGCCTTTCCATCTCACTGAATCGTCACTTTTGCTACCCAGATGGTGTGCCGGTTTTCACTATCACAGTGACAAAAAGTGATTTCTATAGTAACTCACAGTATTGGCAGGATGTGATGGGCCCTTTCATAGAAGTAGGCACAACTTCCCTGGAGGGAGGTTTGTTAGGACAGAAGCTTTAGAAAGTTTCCATTCCTTTTGACCTTGGTGATTCTGCATCTTGAGAATTTATTCTAACAAAATGTAAATATGAGGAGAAGTACTTACATACAAAGACCATAGCTGAAGTGTTATTTATGATGGGAAATAACCTAAATGTAGGTGGACTGCCAGCCATTCAAATGATGGGGATATGTATGCAGTGACACAGGAAGATACAGTGTAGGGAGGGCAGTTTAGTTTGTAACTCAGCACACATGTGTGTAAACTTCTATATATAGACAGGTAGATACACACATTTAGAAAAAAAGTTTAGAAGGAAACGTCATCTCTGGATAATAGATTTATGAGTAGCTTATTTGCTTCCTTACACTTTTTTAAAAAGCTAAATACAAAGGTTTTTACTTTGACCAGCTAATTACAAAGAATATAAATTATATTACTATGACTTTAACAGCTTTATGGAGATATAATTCACACAACATTCAATTTACCCATTTAGAGTGTTTTGCTGTTTTTTAGAATATTCATAGGGGCTGTGCCTGCATCACCCACTGTCTCATTTTGGACATTTTGGTTCCCTCTAAAAGAGACCCTGTGCCCATTAGCTGTGACTCCACACTATCTCTGCCACACCCAACACTGACCAACCACTAATCTACTTTCCATCTCTCTAGATTTGCCTATGCTGGACATGTCATACAGACGGGATCCTACAATATGTGGCTTTTTGTGACCAGCTTCTTTCACTTAGCATGTTTTCAAGGTTCACCACGTTGTAGCATAAATAAGTACTTCATTCCTTTTTATTACCAAATAATATTCCATTGTTTGGACATGCCATATTTTTTTTATTAATCCATTCATTAGTTGGCATTTGAGTTATTTTGACTTTTTAGCTACTATGAATACTGCTGCTATGAACGTTCACATATATTTGTACGGATGTGTGTGTTCAATTTTCTTGGGTATATACCTAGGAATGGAATTGCTAGGTTATACAGTAATTCTGTTTAACTTTGAGGAACTGCCCGGTCTTTCCACAGCGACATTTTACATTCCTACCAGCTATGTATGAGGATTCCAGTTTCTCTACATCCTCAACAACACTTGCTATATTGTCCATCTTTTAATTATAGCCATCCCAGTGCGTATGAAGTGGAATCTCATTGTGGTTTTTTTTTTAATATAAATTTATTTATATTTGGCTGTGTTGGGTCCTCGTTGCTGCGCACGGGCTTTCTCTAGTTGCGGCGAGTGGAGGCTACCCTTCGTTGCGGTGCGCGGGCTTCTCATTGCGGTGCCTTCTCTGTTGTGGAGCGCGGGCTCTAGGCACGTGGGCTTCGGTAGTTGTGGCACACAGGCTCAGTAGTTGGGGCACATGGGCTTAGTTGCTCCGCAGCACGTGGGGTCTTCCCGGACCAGGGCTCGAACCCGTGTCCCCTGCAGTGGTAGGCAGATTCTTAACCACTGCGCCACCAGCAAAGTCCCTCATTGTGGTTTTGATTTGCGTTTCCCTAATGACAAATGATGTTGAAAAGCTTTACATGTGCTTATTGGCCCATATCATATGTGGGAAAAAATGTCTTTCAGTCCTCTGCTAAGCTTTTGAGTTGTCTTCAGTAATTGAGTTGTAACATTTCTGTATACGTTCTGGATGTTTTGTAGGAGATATACAGTTTCCAAATATTTTCTTTAATTGTCTAGATTATCTATTCACTCCCTCAATGGTATTGTTTACAGCACAAAAGTTTTTAATTTTGATGGTGTCCAGTTTATCTTTTCTTTTGTTTCTTCTGTTTTTGTTAGGTCTGTGAAACCACTGCCTTATCCAAAGTCCTGAAGATTTAGTCCTGTGTTTTCTCCGAAGAGTTTTATATTTTTAGCTCTTTTTCTAAATCCATTTTGAGTTAATTTTTGTTATATGGTCTCATATATGAACCCAGTTTCATTCTTTCGGATATGGATATCCAGTTGTCCCAGCACCACTTGTTAAAAAGACTAGTCTTTCCCCTCTTGAATTGTCTTGGCACTCTTGTAAAAAATCAGCTGACCATAGACTTGTGTTTATTTCAGGACTCTCAGTCGTATTCCATTGATCTCTATGTCTGTCCTTCCACCAGTACCACAGTCTTGATTACCGTAGCTCTGCAGGTTTTGTGGTTGGAAAGTGTGACTTCTCCAACTTCGTTCTTCTTTTTCATGACTGTATTCTGGGTTCCTTGCAATTCCATTTAGGATCAGCTTGTCAATTTCTGCCTCCCCCCCACCAACCCCCAAAGCCCCCCACCTGGATTCTTATATTGTGTTGACTTGGAAGATCAACTTGGAAAGTATTGCCATCTTAACAGTACATGGCTATCATGCCAGTCATTTCGCTATTCTTTAATTTTTTTTCAACGATGCTTTATTTTATAGTTTCTGATGTACAAGTCTTATACTTTAGCTAAATTTTATCCTTTTTGATGCTAAGTGTAATTGCTTTGTTAATATTTAGAATGTTTATAGTTAGTATATAGAAATATAATTGATTTTTGTACAGTTGTCATTTGGTATCCAAGGGGATTGGTTCCAGGACCCCCCTACTCCATGGATACCAAAATCCTCAGATGCTCAAGTCCCTGATGTAAAATGCTGTATTGGGACTTCCTGGCATCCGCGCTTCCACTGCAGGGGGCACAGGTTCGATCCCTGGTCAGAGAACTAAGATCCCACGTGCCGTGCAGCACAGCCAAAAAAGGTGGGGTGGGGGGGAGAAAAAAAGGTCTCTCCTTCCCTTCCTAAGTACCCTGCTAAAATGGTGTATTATTTGCATACAACCTATGCATATCCTCTCGTATACTTTAAATCGTCTCTAGATTACTTATAATACTACCTAATACAAGGTGAACGATATATAAATAGCTGCGCATGTGGCAAATTCAAGTTTTGCTTTTAGGAACTTTCTGAGAATTTGTTTCCCCTGAATATTTTTGATCCACTGCTGGTTGAATCCGCGTATGTGGAACTCACAGATAATGGAGAGCTGACTGTATATCGATCCTGTACGCTGCAGCCTCACTGAACTCGTTTATTAGTTCTAATCGTTTCTTAGTGGATTCCTTAAGATTTTCAATATGTAAGGTTATATCGTCTGCAAATTGAGCTCGTTTTACTTCTTTTCCAATCTGAATGTCTTTTCTTTCTTTGTCTTGGCCTAACTGCTTTGACTAGAATCTCCATTACAGTGCTACACAGAAGGGGCGAGGTCAGGCATCCCTGTCTCGTTGCTTATCTTAGAGGAAGGCATTCAATCTTTGCCCATTAAGTATATTAGCTGTTAGTTTTTCACTGATGCCCTTTATCAGAGTTTCCTTCAGTTTATTGAGTGTTTTTATATTGAAAAGGTGTTAGATTTTTTCAGATGCTGCTTCTGCATTTATTGAGATGATCATATAGTTAATTCATTTTTTGGATATCAAATCAACATTGCATTCCTCAGATAAATCCCACTTGGATGGTGGGGTATTAAAGGTATATAAATATACACAATGTATAATTCTTTTAATATGTTGATGGATTCAATTGGTTACTATTTTGTTGAGGATTTTTACATCTGTATTCATAAGGGATATTGGCCTGAATGTTTTCTTGTCTTATTTCTGTCACTTCCACATACTTTTATATTTACAATAAATGCATACATATTATAATCTGGAGAAAAATATCATGTTTAAAACCTAAGAATGGACACTACCCCAAAACTTTCTTCCTATTTCATCTTAGGCTCAGATGAAGGACTACCAACGTGAATTAGAAGAAGCTCGTGCATCCCGGGATGAGATCTTTGCTCAGTCCAAAGAGAGTGAAAAGAAACTGAAGAGTCTGGAAGCAGAAATCCTTCAACTGCAGGAGGTTTGTTTGTTTACTTATTCATCCATTTGTTTAACAAAATATATCTGCCCTTGAAATTTCTCTAAGACCAGATAACTATATTTTAGTATCTTTGTAGCCTAGTGTAATTTCACTATCCATGTTTAGTATGGTACTGGACCATCTTACTGCTTCAGTTGGGCAAACAAAGTGGTCATACTTTGACACTGTTCTACCTGGCTAACGTCAGAGAAGTTGATGGGTAATTTCTCAAGTCTGACTGCAATTGGAGGCACACTTAGTGCCTCAAGCAAGGTGGCCGCAGCTACAGGCACTGTCGGATTTCACACTTGAGGAAACTGTTAACAGCCAGAGCTTCCATCACGGTCTGAACTTATTCAGGAACTTGCCTCATCTGAGCGAGCCCGCCGACACGCCGAGCAGGAGAGAGATGAGCTGGCGGATGAGATCGCCAACAGCGCCTCTGGCAAGTGAGTCTCCTGGCAACAGGTGGGAAGGGACGGGCATCTCACAATCGGTGGTGGCCCCCCCCCCCATCTTCATGGGCACTGGGGCACGCCCGTGGCACTGAGACAGCCATGGGGGTCGTCTGGCCTCTAGGAGTCAGTAGTTGGTTTGCTCATCTGTTCAAAGTCTGGAAAGATGAGCACGAGACGCTGAGCCTCCGGGCTGCCTGCCTCGGCCCCTGGCTGGCTGCACAACCCCGGCAGGTCACACCTCCCTGTGCCAGTCATGCCCACATAGGTGTGCAGGAAAGACATTCAGAACCAGCCCGGTCTCCATAGGGTGCACAGCCTGGCAATGCAAGTCCTCGCTTTCAGACTCATTAGGTTTGACAAGCACATTCCTTAGACTTACCTTACCCTGGATGCACTTTGCATTAAAAGCCCTTTTTTTTTCTTCCAATTAAGAGGCTGCTTTCTCCATTCAGTTACTGTACTGAGTATTCATCGTGGTCATTTTCTAGCACGCCATCATTTGGACCTGGCATTTGATCTCGGTGCACTAGAAAAGCTAGGGAATGCCAGGATGTTTTTGCACTTTTAAAGCTGACACTGGCTGCCGAGAAGAGCTGGAGAAGGCAGCAGGGCGGTCAGCGGGAAGGCTGCACACCGGTCCAGACGAGAGATGATGGGGCCTGGCCTGGGTGGTAGGCCTGGGGATGGAGAGAAGTGGGCGGTGTGTTTGGAAGCGTAACCGGCTAGGCATGGCGGATTGGGGTGGGAACAGAGGAAAGAGAAAAGTCAACAGTGCTGCTCGGCTTCCAGCAGCAGGGTGGGTGGAGGCGCCCTCTGGGAGTTTCCCGTGCCGTGGAGACCGGTTCTGAGCTGTTGCCTCCTCGCCCGGCAGGTCTGCGCTGCTGGATGAGAAGCGGCGTCTGGAGGCACGGATAGCGCAGCTGGAGGAGGAGCTTGAAGAGGAGCAGAGCAACATGGAGTTGCTCAACGACCGCTTCCGCAAGACCACGCTGCAGGTGGGCACGCAGCGGCCGCCCCAGGGAGGGCCGCGCCGTCCCCGCACGACTGACCCATCTCCTCTCCAGGTGGACACGCTGAACGCAGAGCTGGCGGCCGAGCGCAGCGCCGCCCAGAAGAGCGACAATGCGCGCCAGCAGCTGGAGCGGCAGAACAAGGAGCTGAAGGCCAAGCTGCAGGAGCTGGAGGGTGCTGTCAAGTCCAAGTTCAAGGCCACCATCTCAGCCCTGGAAGCCAAGATTGGGCAGTTGGAGGAGCAGCTTGAGCAGGAGGCCAAGTAAGAGGTTTTTACCGTGTCTCTGCTACAGACCAGGTCCAGGTTTAGCCTGTGAGTCAGAGATGACACAGACATGCCCCTTATCCCATGGGAGCTCCCTTGGCAGGGGAAGAATGACAAGAACACGTGTAACCAGAGAGGTGGTGGTGTGAGCCCTCAGGGTACGCTGGGCTCACCTGTCAGCTCTTCCCAGACTTAGCTGAGGGCTCATCGCACTGTGCCCCGTGACTTCCTGGTTCCATAGTTTACATCTCTACCCAAAGTCGATTGCCCGAGTTGGTGGCATCACGTGAAATGCTACAATTTGTTGGCAGAGAAGAAATGCGGTATGACAAAAATACAAGCTTTTTTTCTCCCTGAGGAAGGGACTGCTCGACAGTTTCCGTTCTGTTGTCGTAAACCGCTCTGAAGTTTATGAGTTGCACAACACAGCCTTTGGCAGGCATTTACAAATCTATGAGGATAGAAATCACAGACTGCCAGAGCTAGAGCAGCCCTTCAGCTCACCCTCCTGTCGGGGAGCTTGGGGCCCAGAAATGCGGGTCTGTGCTCAGAGCCTGACATCCTCTGCAACCAGCATCCCAGACTTGCCCCTGCATTCAACTCTAACAGTTAAGGGTTTGTTTGCTCTTGGTTGTAATTAACATGACTCGCCCTTTCAGCTGACTCCATCACTATCGTTTTTGCATAACATTTGTGGAGGAACAAAAGAACTTTTTCTGTTTTCAGTGGAGTCCTACAAATAAGCTACCTCTGCTTCATGTGGGACAGTGGAGGCCTGTCTAGAAACATGGTGCTTTGACTCCTACGTGAAGCGTGGAGGGATGGGGGCGTTGTTTCAGTGTCAGCTGCTCTAGCATCTTCGTATGTAGTCAGTAAATTTTAAATTGAAACCATTGCCTAATAAATTGAGTCTTTGTTTTGTTTTCCAGGCTGAAGAGTTAGGAGATTAGAGTAACCAACTAAGGTTTTTGTCTTCAAAAACTCTACACTCAAATACGTGACAGGTAGCTTGTATGTAACATTTGATCTTTGGTAGATCACTAAACAAAGTGATTAACATGGTGAAGGAATAATGCAGTTTTTCTACCTGTCAAGCATTAGAATACATTAAAGGCAATCCACAGTTTGACCAGAAGGGAAACGTTTCTGGGCCATATTGATCACGATGATACAGAGGTCCCGGAAAGCACTCTAACAAATGCCATCTTCCACAGAAAAGGACTTAAAAAAAATACTCATTTCAAGAATTGGGAAAACTAACGTGTTGATCATTTTCATTTTCACAGGGAAAGAGCAGCCGCCAACAAACTCGTCCGTCGCACCGAGAAGAAGCTGAAGGAAATCTTCATGCAGGTCGAGGATGAACGCCGCCACGCCGACCAGTATAAAGAACAGGTAAGGGCAGAAGGCAGGTAGGAGGAACACGTCTTCCACTCTAAATGCTGTAGCAAGGAGACGGATGCAAAACCAGCCGTGTTGCCATTTGACCAGGTGAATGAGGAAGAGCTATTTGCACCTCTTCATTCTAACGTTTCGACAAACATGTGCTGTTCCTTGTTCCTGCCACTCACTCCCGGGTGCTGGGGATACAGAGGTGATTAGGACCTGGCCCTGCCCCGTGAGTCCCCCCAGGTGCCCCGGAGTGGGCAAGAGCACGTCAGGAAGGCTTGAAGTGTGAGGCCTGGACTGACCTTAAAGTTATCATGTTTCCTCCACTAGAATGGACGCTCCATGAGTGCAGAGATTTCTGCCTGTTTCACCCACTGTCATCTCTTGAATGCCTAGAATAGTTCTGGGCACAGCTGGCAGTCACTGAATGTTGGCTGGATGGAGGGGTGGATACATTGTTGAATGAAAAGGGAAGAGAAAGCAAGTGTACGGCATGTGGAACCCGAGTGGTCCTCCTTGTCTGCGTCCAGGCATCTGTTTTCTCAGTGCCAAGGGCATGTGCTGATAGGGCTTTGGACCGTGGTCAGGTCTGCACTGGCTAAAACCTGGGTGGGGGCTGTGTTCTCCTCTGGCTCTCGGTCCTCTCTGAGACCTGCCGCCGTGGCTGGAGCTGAGGATCCAGTGCCTCTGGCCCAGATCCTCCTCTCCTCCTCCCCCTCTCCTCCTCCCCTGCTCCAGTCGGGCACCCAGCCTGGCCTTCCCTTCTCACCCCCACGCTCAGGGCCTAGCAACACCGAGGGCAGTTCTGGGTGGGTGTGAGCTGGACCCGCAGGGCACTGGCCAGTCTCTGTGGTTCAGGAGTGAGGGATCCAGTGGGCAGGCTGAGTTCTCCTGTCAGGTCTTCCAGAGTGGCTTTGTACTTGCATCAAACAGAACGTCAACAAACCTGTGTTGAACAGAGGTGTAAAATGAATGGAGCATCTCCTGGGGTTGGAGACTGTCCACGCTGTTGGCTCTTCTGCGTCTTGCGGGACTAGCCCTTCCCTTTCACAGTCCCATAGGGCGCTCGTGTGAAGATACTAAACTGTCATTTTTCTGCAGAAAACTCGGGGATGAAAAGCGGGTGTGTTTTCTTTTTTAAGTTTCCTTTAGCATAATTTGCTGCATAGACATGGTTTTGCTGAGAATAGCAGGCTGGTCAAAAGGCCTTGGGCCAGGCCCCAGTCTTGTGTATCAGTGCACTCGCACGTGTATATGCCTGCCGTGTGTGTGGGTACACTCGTGTGTGCACTCGCGTGGCTGGCAGGGCAGAGGCCTATGCTGACACTCTCAGGATGCAGCGATGCCGAATTTGGATTCACCGGTTTGGTGTGACTTGGTTCGTGTAACTTCCCCGAGATGGAGAAGGCCAACGCCAGGATGAAGCAGCTCAAACGGCAGCTGGAGGAAGCAGAGGAAGAAGCCACACGTGCCAACGCGTCTCGGCGCAAACTCCAGCGGGAACTGGATGACGCCACCGAGGCCAACGAGGGCCTGAGCCGCGAGGTCAGCACGCTGAAGAACCGGCTGAGGTGAGTGCCCCGGGCCTCCGTGAGGTCACACCCAGAGCCTGCAAACAGCTGCGTCCATGGGCTCCGGGTGCAGTGGTTTCTCAGGCTCCTGTCCAGCTCTTCGTTCTTGCCTGTTTACCTGTTCAGGATCCCTGACCGTCAGTAGTCCTTGAGGATGGAGGAGCAACAGGCCCACTCATTTGCTCCGCGTTTGCTAGTGGGCTGTGCGAATACATGGCTCGAGGCTTGGGAGCCAGCCCAGGTGTCTGTCCGCGTCCCGGGTGAGGGCAGAACACGGGGAGCCAAGGCTACACCTTCTCCCCCAGAAGGACAGCTTAGCACAGGTGTTGGCAAACCGTGGCCTATGGGCCAGATCCTGTCTGCGCCCTGCTCTCCTGTACACAGCCAGGGAGCTAAGAATGGTGTTTACATTTATAAAGGCTGTAAAAAGACAAATAAGAGTGTTCAACAGAGACCTTAGGTGGCCCACAAAGCCTAAATAGAGCATTTACTCTCCACCCTTTGGGGAGAGGCTGGCCCATGGTGAGCAGGGGGCTGAGTCCAGCCACCCCCAGGGCTCCGGGGCCCTCCCAGGATGATGTCCCGCAGGCGGGTGTGGGAGAGGTGGGAAAGCACGGAGCTGTTCCTCATCTGCCCACCACCCCAGCTGGTGCGTCTTGAGGAAGGGCTGGAAGTTGAGTCGTCAGGCGGTTGAACGACTTGCCAGCCACGAGCTGCTGCGGTCGTGCCCACACACTTTCTCTACTCTCCAGGCGAGGAGGCCCGATCAGCTTCTCCGCCAGCCGATCTGGCCGGCGCCAGCTGCACATCGAGGGCGCTTCCCTGGAGCTGTCGGATGACGACACAGAAAGTAAGACCAGTGACGTCAATGAGACGCAGCCGCCCCAGTCCGAGTAGATCCGAGGAAGCCGGCGGAGGCGATACCGAGGGACAGGCAGGAAGTCCCCCAGCGCCCCGGCCTTGGGGCCCCCTGCAGATCTGGGGGACTGGCGAACCGCACGACTCCTGAGAGATCAACTGTGTCTTAAGGACTTGCAGCCTACACGACTGTCTCCTGCTTCAGATTTAGGTACAATTGCTCCCCTTTTTATATATATATATATATATACACACAAAACCTACACATACTAAACAGATCGTCTCATGATTGCGTCTATTTTCCATATATCCATCAAGAGACCATTTTATAATACATGTTAAGAAGAGAACCCTTTTTCAAACAAACTCTAGACCCCGTTGCCGGTCGCTGGGGCAGCCCCGGGGTTGCTGCCCAGTCGCTCTGCATGCTTTGTCGTACGGACAGCTACCTTAACCTTAGTTCTGTGTTCATGTGGCCCCTGCCTCCTCAGCCACGTCAAGTCTCTTAGAACGTTGTGGAACCTAAACTGCACTTGTAGCTCTCATTTCCTTCAAATAATGATCAACACTATTTCAGTGAGCAAACTGTGAAAGGGGCTTTGGAGAGATTAGGAGGGGTGGGTTGGATGTGGGGAAGCGGCGTCCGTGTGGGGTGGCCATGCCTACCTCCCTCGAGTCGTGGTGTGCCCCCTCTCTTCACGTGAACTGGCCTCCGGAGGCCCCGGCTTCCCCGGTGTGCTCCTCGCTTCTGGAGCGAGCAGCTGCAGGCCCCGGAGCAGGAGCTCGGGCGATACCCTCCCTCGCCAGCCAGGCTCTCATGCTGACCTTGCAAATTCAGCCGCTGCTTTGAGCCCAAAACGGGAATATTGGTTTTGTGTCCGAGACTTGTTCCAAGTTTGTTGATGAGGTTGACAGAACCTCGAGAACAGATGCCACCTGCCTGAATGTTGACATGCCAGTGGATGTGACTCCTTTTTGATTTCTCCTTTCCCCTCCCCCTTGGGACAGTGTTACAGTGAACATTTAGCATTCTGTTTTTGGTTGCTAGTTAATCAAACTGACATTACAGAAAGTGCCTTAGACACTACAGTACTAAGACAATGTTAAATATATTATTTGCCTCTGTAACAATCTAATGTATTAAGTTTTGACTGTGCTTCATATATCATGTACCTCTCTAGTCAAAGTGGTATTATAAACATTCAGTGACAATGAATCAGTGTTAATTATAAATCCTTGATCCTCTGCAACATGCTTGAAAACACAAACCTTTTGGGTTAAAAGCTTTAACATCTGTTAGGAAGAATTTGTCATGTGGGTTTGGAATCTTTGATTTTCCCCTTTATGAATTGTACTGGCTGTTGACCACCAGACACCTGACTGCAAATATCTTTTCTTGTATTCCCATATTTCTAGACAATGATTTTTGTAAGACAATAAATTTATTCATTATAGATATTTACGCCTGCTCTATTTACTTGGAGGAAAAAGCACCCGTTGAGAATAAACAGACCTCAATAAACAAGAATAATCATGTGAATGTGAAATCTGTTTTCTCACCTTCTGTTCTCGATTTCCCACCTGTGGTCTGATCGGAGGTTGGAAGCTACAGAGAGTTTAAATGCTGACAGCCAGGCTGCTTTTATCTGAGGGCACTGCACTCGCAGAAACTGTCGGATGACAGGCTAAGTCTGGGCAGTCGTGGTGACAGAGCCTCTTCTCACCGATGGCCTCCGTGTGTAGCTGCATCAGGAAGGAAAGGGCTGCTGGAGCTGGAGCGCCAACTGTTAATGGAGAAGGGAGCAATCCGGGGCTGCAGGATGAAGCCTTGAGGAGGGTTTCCAGTCACCAACCAATGAAGCTCATTACTGGATTAAGAGGTCCAAGACGTTTCAGACTACATTTTCAGGCAGGAGGCACATTAAAAATGCTTTTGGGAGGATTCGGCGACGAGATCCAAGGGCAGCTGTGAGCCCGTTAGGACAGGCTGGAGAGAAATACTAGGGGAACACAATCATGTAGAGAATGCTGGGGGGTTTTCCATGATATGCTCAGCTTAGGCTGATTCTGGTGGTCTGAACTATATACCTAGGCTGCTCGGCAGTTGTGGGGATGTGAAAAATGGGCAAAAGTGTTCCCTTTCTCCTGTGTCACTACCGTAGGAAAAAAAGGTGAGTTGCACTTACCGTGTCTCAGGTGTGTTCTCAACCCCTGCATTCAATATCTCAGTCCAGGGGTTTGTGGAATTCAGAGGCTTGTTTTTCTCAAAAAGAATCCTTCCCTGCTGGCTGGTTTAACTGGTGTTAATGTCACACTGTTTCCCAACTACTCAGCCTATCAGGAGAAACATATAATCTACATGAACAGATTCCAATCCCTGGGAGCCGGGCTCTGAGTGTCAAAGACAAAGCAATAGGCCAGCTCCCACCCCACAGGTGTATGGTCCATCGTGAGGAAGGACTCAGGCAAGACGTGGGAAAGCCTTAGCCTTTTGTGGAAATGAAGTTTAGATGAGCTCTGCTGGGGTTTTAACTCTGTCACGTACACTTTAAATGCTCTGTCTGCCCTTGGCACACCACAGTTGCTGCTCTTTTTAATGCAGACGTTCTAGGAAATTCTTCTAAATTACTTTGGTACGGATAACACATCTGTGCCTAGCCTGACTGTCCTGGGCATTCTGATATCAGAAAGACTGGTGCCCTATCACATTTACTTCTGTCACCAATCTTCCCCATCCCTGGAAACCTCAATGAAGATGAAATGAGCTAGAAGACCGATATCTTACAACCGGCCCTCCCTATGGCTCTGGGTATCACTGACCCATGGCCCCTTCCTCCTGACGCCAACGTTGCTATGACAATAGACATGTCTGTCAAGACTGCGGAAGAAAAGAGCTCACGGTTGTCTGAGGCTAGGAACCACCACTTCCTGCCCCGCCCCTAAAAAAAAAAAAAAAAAAAGTCACAACAGGCCATAGGCTGGAATCTTTAGAAAGTGGAGACATGGCTCCACTCCCCCTAGTTCAGGCAGGCCTGGGTGAAGCCCGTGGCTGAGACCCGAGGCGAGTCCCCATCCACAGAAGCTTCCCAGTCGCTCTGGGAGGGAAAAGATCTTCACCAAGAGCTTTCCCAAAGGCTGAGCATTTGCAAGAATGCTATGTCCTGTGCACGGTCAGGACCAACCAGGCAGTCTACTTCCTCGTGTAGCCACCTGTCATTTGGAAATCTAGCAAATCATACAGTTCTTTTCAGAAATCTAATATGAAACACTATAAAGATATAATGACATGACGCCAGTTTCCAAAGACAACGTTAACTGTAATTACAGTGCCTACGTACCACACGCACGAAGTATGAACACGCCCTTCACCCCTAACACCAAGACTACAAATTCGTGTTTGATGCACTACAGCAGTGAGGTCTGTTTATTTTTTTCAAAGTCGCCCAATAATGGAATCCGTCCCCGCTAACTGGATGTCACGAAGCCTTATTCAAGAGGTAACGTGACATAATCAGACTATTAAACACTGGGTCTGACTGAGACATCCAAGCAGAGCGCTGGCTCCTTCAAAGGACCACACTGCACAGAAGCTAAGATGCTCCTGTTCTCACGTGTAAGCTCATGCATCTCATAATCGCCTTCAGGAGGTGGCAGTTGTCATGTGGTTGTCATTGCCTGACTCCTGGTAAGGTCAATAAAGCCCAGCGTCAGATCTTGTAGAATGAGTGTCAGCAGTTTAGAGTAAAATTCTGGAGCCAGCAGTAGAGTATGCTTTTCAGAAGTACTGCATCACCAGTGCTCACCGCAGCGCAGAGGATGACACTGCTTGGGAAAACACGGACAAGGACAACTCTGCGTCAAAATGTAGTTCAGAACGTTGGAATCACAATGAAGTTTTAGGACTATCTCTCACATTTTCCTTTTTGTGTATGAATTAAGTGTTATATGATGAAAATCTGCATAAAGAAGTCTTTTAGACTTTCAATAAATACAAAGTCTAAACGATAGGCGTTTTCATAGTTCCAGCTGGCACATTTTTCTTACCGGTTTACAAAATAAAGGTGTGTCTTATAATTGCTGACGTTTGAGACTCCATGAAATACAGAACTCTCCTCACTAGGCTGGCGCTGGGGTGGAACCTGGGGGAATCTGCATTTTAAAATTTCCCCAAGTATGACTCAGCCCGGTCGTCTGGCAGGTCAGGGAGCCCCCTGCTTTGTGCTACTTGGTCAACTCTCAGAACTACTCAGCACAATTCTTCAGACCAACTGGGGCAGTGAAAGAAAATCAGTCTTGTTACTTCCATTTTTAAAAAATTTGAGCAACTTTACAGGAAAATTTAGAACCTTGACAAATAGTAAACTATTTTCATCTTTTCATTTCACTTCTGATTTTTTTTTATAAAGCTGCAATTGCATGTTCATCTATTTTGTGTCCTCATTGATCATGTCCATTCCCACAGATTAGCACAACTGCACACTTACATTTCAGTGGCTCTGTGGTCTTTTGTTCAGCTGATAAGTCATCCCAACCATTCCATTCCCCTGCCATCAGACATTTATATTAGTACTGTTGAGACCAATTTTGTTTGTTCTTACTACCATAGATGAAGAGCTGTTACAGCTTATCACATTGTTAGATTGAGTCAAGACTTACAGAGGCTAATTTAGTGACACCAATATGTAAAAGTGTACCTAGTCCCCTAAATTCTAGGTGACAGCAGGATTTGCTGGGGAGGGTGGGCAGTTAAAGCACTCACTTTTTTTAGAACCAAAAAACTGCTTCATAGCTCCATCTACTGACAAGGCTCTGAGCCTCACACAGACGTCGCTGTTGATCCACGCACAGAAAACTTGCCCAGTCCTGCCAGTCCAGCACCTCATTCCCAGGCCTCCACCTGCATATCATGACCCAAGCAGAATGCCCATATTTCAATGGGGGCAGCAAACTTGATACCGGATTAGAAAACACCCCACAGGTAAACAAGTGAAACATCTGTTCAGTTTCCGAACACTAACATAACTCCTGTGGGTGCAGGTGGGCAGCAGGATAAAGCATGACTCCAAATCATAACCCCATGTGGCACAAACACCAGCACCATAAGCTTCGCTCTGTTTTCAAATTTGCCTCTTCACATGCACTATCTCATAAAAGAAGTCTGTTACATTAATATTTACTAGAGATTGTTTTTCCTTAAAATTAAAAAAGGGCTACTGTATTCCCATATATCATATTTTTAAGTCATGGGACCAGTTGTTAGATAAGATGCTCTAAGTCATAGGAAAATGATTTGCAAAGATGCCTCCTGCCCCCGCTCCCATTTTTAGAAAAGAATTCAGTAAACACATTCAAATTTTAAAGGCCAAGCTAGTGCTCTCAATTTGTTTCAAACTTTGAGGCAAATATAGAGAAAAACAACCCATGAAGTAAAAGTCAGAATGTAGAAAAGGCTTATCTTAGCATCCTCTAGGCAAACAGTGCGGACAACTGACAGCCTGGACCCAACCCCCCCTCAGGCCCTGTTCCCACCAGCGGCCAGGCAGGAGAGACCTGGCTACAGGCTGCCCCCTAAAGCCACTGCCGCACCCCAGGTCATGTCCCCTTCCCCAGAGGTGCCAGCTTCCACCTTGCCTCGCAGGAGATGCTAATGGCGTCTCCAAGACAGCTTCTGAGAGAAACAGAGTCCACACACGACAGACAAGATTGGGAGAGGAGGAGGGTGGATGAGCCGCATTCCTCCCGCTGCAAAGGCTGTGTCGCCTTCGTGCGCATCACTTCCAAGCGTTCAGAATCAGCTCACCTCCTGAGGCATGAGACAGAGTCAAGGCCAGCGAGGCCTCGAGTTTGACAAGGTGGTGAAGACAGCAGAAAACCACTGGACTCCTTTCCAAACCTGGCTCTTCCGTGAACCAGCTGTGTGAGCTTAGGCCAGTCACCTAAACCCTGGGCCCGCCTTCCCATCTGTAGACCGAGGCAAAACCAGCTCATCCTGCGCCCAGGCCACTGTATCTAGTTGCCACTTGCCTACTTGTGACTCAACACCCCAGCTGTGGCTTCTGGCTCCTCACTGGGTTGGTGGGGTATCACTTCCGGCCACTCAGCTGGCTCCTATTTTATGCAGGAAGATGTTTCAGGAGCGAGGGATGGGAATGGGTGGTGAGACGAAAATATCTGGAGACAAGAAGCTGTCCTTTGCCACCTGGAAAATCAGCCCCCTCCACGCAGGGGAGACCATGTGGACCCAGCCCAGGCTCAGCTCATTCCTGAAGGTTTCAGTGTGAGCCACGCAAACCTGGCAATCGAGCAGCCCTAGGAGGAGAACCCACTCAGAGGATCTTTAGCTATACAGGCAAGCAGTTAGTAGAACCTTCACACCAGGAAGCAAATGCTCTATTTGAGCCAAGTACAAAGCAGCATCTTGAACCAGATACAGAGGGCCACTGACTTACAATGGTTTAAGATTTTTTTTGATTCTAGCATGATGCAAAAGCGATACACTCAATAGAAACCATGCTTTGAATTTTAGATTTTAATCTTCTCCCAGGCTAACAATATGCAGCCCAATCCTCTCTCACAATGCTGGACAGGGCAGTTCCCGGTCAGCCACACAATCATGAGAGTCGACAACCAATACAGTTACAACCATTCTGCACCCAGACAACCGTTTGGTTTTTCACTTTCAGTACACTATTCAATCAATTAGATGAGATAGTCAACACTTAATTATCAAATAGGCTTTGTGTTAGATGATTTTGCCCAACTGTTGGCTAATGTCTAAGCATCTGAGCATGTTTAAGGTAGGCGAGGCTAAGCTATGATGTTCAGTAGGTTAAGTGTATTAAACGCATTTTCAATTTACAATGAGTGGGTTTACTGGGACGTAATCCCACTGTAAGTGGAGGAAGATCTGGAATCCACGGAGAAAGCTAAAAGAGGCTTGGGGAATCAACCAGCTTCCTCAGGGGGTCATATGCCAAGGGCTGCTGCAGCTATCAAAAACCAAAACTATGTGGGAGTCCTGAAGGGGCCAGAAATAAGCCTAGCAGCACACTCCGTACTTTCACGGACCTGGCCTGTGCTCTCCTGGACCCAAAGCAGTGGTGAGACATCAGTGAATAACACGTGGGCCCCTGCAGCCAGGGCCCTACTCCCAGCCACTGCCTGAGTAACAACTGGTGAGATGATCCCAGGGGTGTGCAGCTGGAGAGGAAGTGAGAAATCGCTGGGGAGCCAAGGAAAAGGATTGAAGCTCCAGAACTCATCCTTACTTTAACCAGAGTAGCTCTGTTTGTTATGTTTTAGATTTGGGGTTCCTGCATAAACAAAGAGGTCTGCTAAACGTTGAAACCTCTGATCTAATCCAACCCTTCCAATGATGGCTGGGAAAGAAGCTGGGAGTCTGCCCATCAGTAAGAGACCTGGAGTTTTCTTTTCAACTGTTCGGCCAGCAGAGCTGGGCACAGCACACACACACCAGGACAAGCGTCTCTCCTGAGTCAACTTATGATGAAATCTCCAGGAACAACTAATAGAAGCTATTCCTGCCTGCATACTGACAAAAGAAAAAATGTTTAATGTAACCTACCTTAATGTTTCTTATGCACTTAGGAACTGGATTCACTTACTTTTCATTTACATATAGTCTTCAAACTACAAACTACTCCGTTTATGCTCTTTGTTATAAGCAGTGCTCAGAATCTGACACATTAGTACAGATGCCCCAGTTAACTCGCTCCTCAAGTCCAGTCACCCTGTCTCTTGCTACTAAACATCTGGCACCTTCTCTCAAGGGATGAGGAGAGAAGCCCGGATCCAAGTAACCTCTAATCCCAGAACACCAGCACGTGTCATGAACAGCAGCCCAGCAGGAGGACCAGCTCCTGGATCCATCGCGGTTACTCCAAGACTTAGCAAGCTGCCTCCCTCAAAGTGCAGGTCCCTCCTCCCAGATTCCCACACGGGGCCAGGGCTATTCTCAGGCTCTCCTGGAAATCACAGCTAGGAGCACAAACCAGCATCAAGAACCAGCATGAGGAACACATAAGCCACAGGGATGTACTGTACGACACAGGGAACACAGCCGGTACCTCTGTATAACTATTAATGGGATATAACCTTTAAAAATTGTGAATCGCTATATTGTATACCTGTAACTTGTGTAAAATTGGACATCAACTATACTTCAATTTTTAAAAAAATAAATAAAAAACAGTCAGCATGAGAATGCCTGTTCACACATCCTGAGGCCGCCTGAATTTTCTTTGCCCTATTCCACAGCTGCTGTCCACATCCCCATGTCCCATGTCACAACAGAAGTGACATTTGAACCTGGCTTTGCAACTCCAGCTCTTCTCTCCCAGGATGGCAGAAACCCAATAAAGCAACCTCAATCCTTTTTCTTTTTTTTCTGTGAAATTTATTGTTTCCACATTAAAAGATTTTTTTGAGGGGGAGTCTTTTTTTTTAACCACGTGATGATCCTACACAGCTGCCCAGAGTAGGACACCATCGTAAGTCTTTAACATGCCATATGAGTTCTGAATAAATAAAAGCTACAAAGCCCAAGTTATATACAAATATCTTAGGCAATAATGTTTACAAACCTATGTACAATAAAACAAATGTAAACAGTAAATGCAGCATGAGAGTAATCAAAGGATGCACAGGGACAACCACTTATGGTCAGTCTGCCCCCAGGAGCTGGCACCAGCCAGCCCCTGGAATCAGGCCACTCAACCCTTCCTAACACAACTGGACAGGCCCTCTGAAAACAAAACAAAAACACTCTGAAGGTGTCATTTAACAAAGGACCAGAGAGCTGGCGAGGAGGTTGCCACCACTCCCTGCCCCGAGTCTCAGGCACATGGAGGAGGAGGAGACGGCAGGGGCACAGCCCTGCACGTGCCCAGGTCCCAGAAGCTCCTGCCACCTGGGCTCAGACAGGCATTTTGCTGCTCTGGGAGGCTAGTCTATGGAATGATAACTGCTAAAGTAAAACCAGAAGGTGCAGAAAATGTTCCCTAATTCAGTGACCTTCCTGACTCTTTGCCAGCAACAGGCCCAAACCGTGGGGGTGGAGGTGGGGGACACATGATCCATGAGCACTGGAGATGCTTGGGTGGGAGCTCAGGAGGAGAGCACACGTTGACCTGATTTGGGGGAGAACCTCTAGAAGATCTGCAATGTCCTAAACATAACTAAATCCTATCAGTACAGCAGGGAGGGGGCTATGAGGCAGGTGTGATGAATGGGTACTTCTGCATCCAGTGACCAAGTAATACGTGTATGTATCACCTTGTGACCCACAAAAGTGCAATCATGTGAAACCAACGGCACTACGGCGAGAAGAGAAAATAGCCAGTATTGATGTCGCGCAGAGTCCTGGGGCTGGGCAGGGCCCAGCAGCCGCCACTGCATGCAGCCTGCCCTCTGCCAGCCGTGGGGAGGCAGACAGAGGGGCACGAGCTGGGCCCGGGCACCGAGGGGTGAGGCGTGGGTGTCCTGGGTTGTTGCAGGAGGGCGGGAGCCCCGACCTGGAGGCCAGGCACTCACACGCTGAGAGGCAGCATACCCGGTGCCGACGACGGGCGCGAGGAGCCCAGACCGGGAGGAGGAGAAGCCGGGTCAAAGCCGTTTACTGCCCTGTGGGGGTGGCCAGAGCAGAGAAGGAAGGGAAGAGAAAGAGAAACTGTCATTTAAAATCACTCGACACACAGCGAAATTCATTTGCTCTCTACAACTATTCCTCTTCCCGGCCTAGAGCAGAATCCTGATGGCCCAGGGGAGAGAGCTGCCTAGAGAGCATGAGCTGGTGAGAGACTTGAGAAGCCTGTGGTCCTGGGGGTGATGACACTACTGCTCCCTTCTCGGCAACTTCATCACACTGGCTGTGGCAGCCACAGCCCTGATTGATTTCCCAACAGAGCAGGTTAAACGTCTACCAGTAGGGAACTACCTAAATAAATAAGGGTACAAACCAACAATGAAATATCATACAGCCATTAAAAACACATTCCAGGGTTCTTAACAGCACGGAAAATATTCCGAATGTAATTAACGCTAGGTGGAAAAAGCATCAGGTTACCAAACTGGATATGCTCCATAATATGAAGGCAAAACAGTGAGTAGTACATATTCTGGACTACAGCCCCTTATACAGCTAGACATTACCACCCAGAGCTAAATCTAGAACGTGTGGACACACACACGCACCCCCACATATACTACAGAAGGAAAATGGAACAATAGTTACTCTTCTTCCCTCTGAGTTGTGGGTAAATTTTATTTACTACTTTATACTTTTCTGTTGTTTTCCAAATCTCCTACAATGTACAGGAACATCTTAAATAAGGGGGAGAAAAATAACTTTTTTAAATTGTTCAGCAAGCAAAGCCAGATGGGTAGGCTTCTCTGCCACCTTGTGAGACACCAGCCCCGCCCAGCGCAAGCACCTGCAGCCAGGACCCAGCCCCGCCCCAGCCCCAGCGCCCAGCAGCACAGCCTCAGGAAGCAATGAGGGAATGAGTGCAAGGCCTGCAGCCCCTCTCAGGACACCACTGCAGCCCTTCCACACTGACAAACTTCCTAGGAAAATGTGTCCCACTCACAACTTGGGAGATGCCACCAAGTGCAAGGGGCCGGACTGCCCCACACGTACCCACCACTGTCCCCACCGGCCTACTCATCAGAGGGGCCCAGGGAGTTGAATACAGACTCATGGACAGAGGTGCTCTTAAAAAAGCAAAACACAGACACATTCCCCACCAAGATCAAGATGACAGTTTCATACGCTGAAGAGGTGAGGGCAACCTCCTGGAGAAACAGGCATGCAAAGAGACTTGACTAATGACCCTTGACTACTTTGAAGAACAGTTAACATCTGAAGAAACTAACCTGCGTATAGATTTTGAGTTGGAAATCATGCTACCCGCACAGGCCAAGAGCAACAGAAGGGGCTCTGACCAGTGCAATCTCTCCCTGTTGTCCATTTTCCACCTCAGTGATGCACACTCAAGATTTTCTCTTTTCTCTTTGGGCTGGGGAGGTCTGATATTTGAGCTTCATCACATCTGAAAACTTTAACTCATCCCTCCCCATCCTCCAAGGCTGTATGCCTTTGCCTCTTCTGGGGACAGAGCCCACATCCACATGCCATTGTAGCCCTCACATAATAAGCCATTTGTCTGTCATTTGTCTGCCTGGTCCCAGAGCCCTGATGCCTTCCTCTCCTAGAATCTCAGGGAGAACTAACTAGGCAGGCCTCACAAACAGCTTCAGCTTTACACGTGTGGACATCAGATTCCGAGCTGCACAGAGCATGGCAGAAGGCAGGGCTACAGACAGTCCCCAAAACTAGGCAGAAAGGGAGCACTGCTGGGTGCCAAGAAGAACCTGGCGCCTGTCCCACAGGCGTGCAAAAGCAGCAAATGTGAGGATGGCTCCACATGCAGGCTTAGGACTGAGATTCCTGCATCTTCAGAAATGGACCTTTAAGGAATGTTAAGTTCATCCCCATTGTTATACTGCCAAGGAAACAAAAGCAGGAGAAGGTCCAGCCATTCACCTGAGTGCACCCTGTGAGCTTGTCAATGGGGAGCTGGGCCCACAACCTGCCTCCAGATGCCCAGGCCATTATCCTTTCTCAGTTTCCTCCTGGCCCAGGGACACCTGACAGGCTCCAGTGAACAAGCACGTTGGTGCTCCCACTGCAGGTTGCTCTAATGGGAAAACTAAGCAGTGCGATCCAAAATATAAAGGGAAAACAAGAAACTAGATAATGTAGCTTCTCTGTGTGGACAGAGATGGGAATTCTGGATTTGAAAGTTCTATGGGAGAGAGAGAATAACAATCCCCCAGGGTCTAACCTCGCTCCCCTCTTGGAGTCAAGAATCAGTAAGTAAAAGACCAGGAGGAAGGAGAAAGCTGAACCTAGAGGCAGAATTATCAGTCTGGTGAGGTCCCTTGAGGGAACCGCAAAGCTGTTTAATGAGGAAAGGTTTCCAAGAAAAGAAACATCTCCATACTCACCACATTTGGTTTTAGAGAGCAGCAAAAGAGCCGAAGGGCAATGTCCCAGTGGACAACACAGGACTGAATGGAGAAAAAATGGGCAGGGATGGAGATACAGATCTGGGAATCATCTAAGTAAAAAAGGTTCCAGAAGCTATAAAATTTCCTGATCATACCACAAAAATCTAGTTTAAGAGTCTGAAAAATAGAGAATCCAGCTAAGATAAGGAACTAAAGGTCAGCTGTAAATGGCAACAGAAGACGTGAAAGAGGGAAAAGAACCAATGCATGTTTAGAAGCTGGTCAGGAGGATAATAAATTTAACACAATATAGATAAAGCATGGGGACTAAATCTGTCAAAGCAAGAACAGGTACACCTGAGAGGGCAGGAAAGAAAAGGAAGAGATTGGGCTAGAGCTAATTCAGGAGAGCAGGCAGACACACTCCAGACCCCAGTCTTCCAGCTATATGGATAAATGGAAGCTCAGCACAGCGCCAGTCCTCGGCCCAGGCTCTGCAAACTGAAATTTACATTCCTCAAAAGGAAGGCAGCCCTTATACACGTCCCCATCTACCATTCCAGTGTCCTGAGGGAACACAAGCGTGAGCACAGAGGAAAGTCCCCACACAGCAAGAATCCAATATCATTAGCGCTGCTTTGAGAAAACAGAAGACACTGGGTAACAGGAAGCACCCCAGGCCCGTGGAGGCAGTCATATGCGGGTCCCAGGGCCTGGCAGTGACCCCCAACCCCCCGCCCCAAGACGGCTGGCGTCATCTCTACCACACTCCCACCTGTAACAGGAGTACCATCAGAGCACTTCACAACCGCCCCAGGACCACTACAGCTAACTTGTTTTTGTTTTGCACAGCTGAACCAATAATAATGGTGCACAGTCAAATCAAACAGGAACTTGAAAGCTCACTCATGGGCTGGAAGTTGGTTAAAGCAGTCAGCCCCATGCAGTTAGTAAAACCAGTTTGTTAATGTTAACTTGTCTTCCACCACACACCATGATTAAGAATGAAAGAGCACAGCAAACAAGTTCAGTTACCCATGAACAACGTGGGAAATATAACTTTTTCTTGCCTAGTAAAAGAAAGGAAAAAATATTAAACAGTAATACAAATACTATTTTCACACCATGCCCTAAAATTAGTTTACGTTCACCTACACCCAACCCAAAAGAAATCAGACTGGCTTACAAAATTAGGACAAGTGATACGTAAGAAGCTAAACAAAAGCTATGGAGAAAACAAGAACATTTTTGAGAGAACTCAAATGACTGCACTGCATGTGAACTGGTGTCCTTTTGGATGAGTGATATGAACGGCTGGTAGCAGTTGGAGGAAACAGCAACAAAAGGGAAGTAGGCCCAGTAACCCGCATTTTAGGGACTGAAGTGATCAGACAAGATAAAATCCTGACTCCAAGAAGCCCTCAACTAATCAGAACTTACAAAATATTTTCAAATCCCATAAAGCAATACATAACAATAAGGCTTTATGTTTACGTGGTAAGGCGTTGCTTCATCTCAAGATTCTGAGGGAAGCAGGAGCGCACAGTGTATACACACACATTCAATACGTGCACACGCACGCAAACCAACTTTGGCAAACTCTCCCAAACAGTAACAGTGCTACAGACAGACTCCTTGGAGTGAGAGGCAGCAGGCAAGTTCTAGAGCCAAAGGCTTTTTTTAAATGGAAAGCTTCTTCTCATGCTGAAACTACAAGCTACACTTCTACAAGAACTGTCATTTATGCTTTTAACCAGCCAGGTCTAATAATGGAGCTGGGAGTGGGGATATTTACCCCTTCCTTTTGCAGCAGGTATATGCCATCATGGTTTTTATCTAGTCACCAGGTGAGCAGGAAGGAAGGCCAGAGGTAAAAAGCCAGGCAGGCCAAAAGGAAGCCAGAATCAAAGCAAAGCAGCAAGGAAGTAAGAACATAGCAAAACCCACACGAGAGTTATCCTCAGGAAGATGGCAACTACAAACGTAACTCGAGCAAGAACAGGTTAATATTTGAGTGTGCATACACAATCCATTTACCATGTAAACTAAACACTTGAGAAAAAGCCAACCCACAAAACCATATTTCATTCTTAACAGAAAGAATACAATTAAAAATTTGTTCTGGGCTTCCCTGGTGGCGCAGTGGTTGACAGTCCGCCTGCCGATGCAGGGGACACGGGTTCGTGTCCCGGTCCGGGAAGATCCCACATGCTGCGGAGCGGCTGGGCCCGTGAGCCATGGCCACTGAGCCTGCGCATCCGGAGCCTGTGCTCCACAACAGGAGAGGCCACAACAGTGAGAGGCCCGCGTACCGCCAAAAAAAAAAAAAAAAATGACACTCCTCAAGGTTGCCTGGAACTCCTAAACATGCGGAATATTAATTTTATTCTTACCACCACTGAGGAGCCCCAACGGTTAGAATAAAGTTCTGATTTATATGTTGATATTTTAGAATGTGCTTTTAATGAAATGTGTATAAAGAAAGCCCTGATTTATATATTATTTTAGAATGTGCTCCTTAATGAAATACATATACTTCAAGGTAGAATTCTCTTAAGGGAGAGAGAAAAACCAGAACACTCCACTCCACAAGGATGAACAACAAAAAGCTTTTTAGAGTGGACTATGTATCAAATCAAGGCCTCCATAAATGTGCCACTGTCACTGAGGAAAGCAGAAAATACAAGTTCCTTTAAGAAGTTGTGAAAATTTCTATTTTGCTTTCACAGAACAAGGACAAGCTGCCTCTATGACTCAAAGCAGAGACAGTGGCAAGGGACCACTGGTGCCTCAGTTGCTGCTCCACTACCAGCTACCTTAAGTCACACGGTCAGCATCTCAGACCATAGGTCCTAACCAGTTACCTAGACCAAGGCACACCCATACAAGAGTATATGCATGCAGCATTTTGTTGGTTTGTTTTTTTTTAATTGAGTAGAACAATATGTACTGACACGGAAAGATACTGGCAATATAAGTCACCACAGGCATATTGTAGAGCAGTATTTAAAGTATCCCAGGGACTTCCCTGGTGGCACAGTGGTTAAGAATCCGCCTGCCAATGCAGGAGACATGGGTTCGAGACCTGGTCCGAGAAGATCCCACGTGCCGTGGAGCAACTAAGCCCATGCGCCACAACTTCTGAGCCTGCGCTCTAGAGCCCGCAAGCCACAACTACTGGAGCCCGCGTGCCTAGAGCTTGTGCTCCGCAACAAGAGAAGCCACCGCAATGAGGAGCCCGCGCACCACAATGATGAATAGCCCCTGCTCGCCACAACTAGAGAAAGCCCGTGTGCAGCAACGAAGACCCAATGCAGCCAAAAAAAAAAAAGAATCTGTCTGCCAATGCAGGGGACACAGGTTCGATCCCTGGTCCGGGAAGGTCCCACACGCCATGGAGCAACTAAGCCTGTGCTCCACAACTACTGAGCCTGCGCTCTAGAGCCCACGAGCCACAACTACTGAGCCCACATGCCACAACTACTGAAGCTCACGTGCCTAGAGCCTGTGCTCCGCAACAAGAGAAGTCACCGCAGTGAGAAGCCCGCGCACCGCAACAAAGAGTAGCCCCCGCTCGCCGCAACTAGAGAAAGCCCGCGCGCAGCAATGAAGACCTAACACAGCCAAAACTAAATAAATTAATTAAATAAATAAAGTAGCCCATAAGTTTTTAAAAGTGTATAGCAGATGCATAAAAATATGATTTTACATGCCTAGGAATAACTATAAGGATGCAAAAACAGTGTGAAAACGGAAAACACTTTTTACTTTATATACTCTGTACCAACTGACATATTTTTTGTATTAAGGATGTACCACTGCTTTAATCTTACAACAATTTTTTTTAATTCTCAATTCCCCAAAAAACATCTTCACATTATACAAAACTTGTATCTCCTAAACTGTACTTGATCCAGTGGTTTTATATTTTTCTAAAATCTTCAGACAAAAGGTTTGTTGAAGAGTTCACACATACATGACCATCATGTTCTCTTCTACTCTTAACAAATATTTGCCAAGAAAGTCTACTAGCCTGCAAGCACCTTGAGCACAAGGGCTGCATCACAGTCATCTTTAAATCCCCAGAGCCTAACACAGCTGCCTTTCAAGAGTCTGCTTCCCAGGACAGAAGCTTCAGAGTCAGGGTTCCCAGGGCAACAGACTCCATGGGGACTAGAAGACAACAGACTTCATGTCCCCTAAGATCTCAATGATAATGCTTCAGGTAGGTTTATCAAACTGAGTTTATCTGTTCAAAGTTCAACAAGCTCAATTAATAATGGGCAACTTCACTACCCAAAAAATTAACGTTTAGAATTTCCAAGACTTACCCTTTGTCGAAGAAAGACGTGTGCCCTGATCGAGAGAACTTCGTGCCGTTGCTATTCATCACCCCACAGTTAACATTCCCTGAAATATAGGATTTTCGTGATGCTTGGTCCTTTGCAAAATTCCTGCAAGCTGCTAATTTGGATTCTAAAGCCTACAAAAGGAAGAAGGAATGATTTGGTTGTCAAAACAGTAGCTGCACATAAAAATTTGCATTTCAAACCATTTCTATTTCAAGACTCAAATCTTATTCTCTCAGTTGATAATGGTGGCTGTTTAAGCCATATCAATCACCTTTCTAATAGAAAGAGGGAATATTTATGCTGACTCCCTTTCTAATGAACTCAGAATATACACTTCTCTCAGTGTTACTGAGGGATACAGATATAATCCTCACCTTACAACTAAGAAAAATGTGGCACAGTATACAGAGAGGTATCCCAGGTCTCTTGGCCCTATCCACTGTTTCTTTCTAAGTTGTGGACTGTTAGTTGGCTAGTTGGGTGTGTGCGTGTGTGTGTTTTGGGAGCAAGCATTTTAAAGAATGCAAAAACATCACTTGAAAAATTTTTAAAGCGGCCGATTCTTTATTTAGGGCTTCAGGTTAGTCATTTCTACTGTATCAGAATGGATAAGTTCATTTACAACACCTCACATGAAGTTAAATGCTACTCTACTTCTGAGAGCACACTGTAAAACGTCTAATACCCTTCGTCTATAATTAAATAATTCACCTGAAAATGACACCAGCCCGTTAGCATTTACCTCTAAACTGACTGCCTGCTTAGCACCTGTCACCACAACACCTGGTCAGTGCCAGGCTCTACAAACCAACAGATGACATGAAGAGAACAGAAGTTTCTCATCAATTTCCATTGCTCACAAATATCACCAACTCCCCCTTTCCCACAAACACTTAACCAAATCAAACCCCTCTCCCCGAAAAAAGAAAAAGACAAAAAATAGTCCAATCCTATTATCCATGACACTAAGGAATGTGGAATACATAGATAAATTAAACCCACAGGGACTTCCCTGGTGGCACAGTGGTTAAGAATCTGCCTGCCAATGCAGGGGACGTGGGTTTGAGCCCTAGTCAAGGAAGATCCCACATGCTGAGGAGCAACTGAGCCCATGCACCACAACTATTGAGCCCACATGCCACAACTACTGAAGCCCATGTGCCTAGAGCCTGTGCTCCACAAAAAGAGAAGCCACCACAACGAGAAGCCCGCACGCTGCAACGAGAAGCCTGCACGCCGCAACGAGAAGCCCACGCACCGCAATGAAGAGCAGCCCCCGTCACCGCAACTAGAGAAAGCCCGCACGCAGCAACAAAGACCCAACGCAGCCAAAAATAAATGCATAAAATAAATTTATTTAAAAAAATTAAATCCACAGATAACACATTCCACTCTGAGAACCCTCCCCCCATAATTTCAACAACAGCTATTAAGACAGAGCAACAGAAACAGACTGAAACTTCTTTCTCTTCTCCTTTCTTAAAACAAAAGTACCATGACCTAGTAAAATAACAACGGAAGAAGGAGGAGAGGTAGTGACCTTGTAGGACAAGCTCTGAATAAGCATTTTTTCAGCATCTTCTTAAATAGACACATACACAATAAAAATTGAGAGCCATTAATTTCCTATATTCAAGACACTCATTTATTTGTTCTGATATTTGCTGAGAATCTATCATATAACAGGCACAACTTGTATCTGAGGTGTCGGTGAGACAGCCTAATGCAAGCACTGGGTCTGGCAGTCAAAAACAGTGGCCTAGCAATCAAGATTCAGACCATATCCACACCAAGTAGGAGATGAAACTGTGGTTGTGAAGAAGATCAGAAAGGTAAGGACAGAATTCTGAGCAAAATCAACACCGAAAGGGTGGGCAGATGAAGACCCAACAAGGTGACCAACAGGAACAGGCAGGAAGGCAAGCAGACGTGACACAGCGACACAGCATCAGAAAAGCAGAGAAAAGAAGGCCATTTCAAAAAAATAAGTCAGTGTTGAATGTTTCAAGTAAAATTAGGACAGAACAGCAACCCTTGGATTTGACAGCACTGAGATCATCAGTGAGCAATCTGAGTGGAGTGAGCAGGAAACATAGCCCAGACTAGGCTATCTGGGAGTGTGTGTGCCATCAAAAATGCTAACAATAAATGGAGACATGCTTTCAAAAACTTGGCTGGGAAGGGAAAAGAGAAACAGAATGACTGCTAAAGAGAGACGCAGGGTAAAAGGAAAGAATAGCTGCTTTTATTTTTGCTCTTAAGGTTTAAAAAGTGTATAATATGTAATATATAAATATTAGATATAAAGTATAAATAGTAAATATAAAGTATATATATGTAATACATTATATATAAATATTGCATATAAATATTAAAACATATAGTAAAAGTCTGAAGATACAGGAGACATAAGATGAGAAGGCTGGAAGGAATGAGATCCAAAGCACACAGGGACAAAATTAGCCATGGGAGGAATGTGATACTTTTACCACTGAGATAAAAAGGAAGAACAGCCACAGAGGTAATCATAGGAGAGTACTAAAAGAAGGTTAAGAGAGGAAAACAAAGTTTAAATAGATGGCCTTGATTTCTCAGTGGAAGAGGATGCAAGAGTGGGAATGGGGCTTCCAGGTGAAGTCAGTGGACAAAGTAGTGTGAAGAAGTAGAAAATGAAATATTCATAAAAGTATGCAGGGGCTGGAGGATAACAGCAGACCAAAAATTCTAACGACACCTTAAAAGACAAACTGTCTGCTGAATGTGTAAACAATGCAAGGACTCTAAGTTCAACTTTCGTGCACCATTTCTAAATAAACTACTTAAGGTACTAAAGCAAAACAGGGAACAAAGATGACAACATGGGGTCCAGAACAGGCAGAACTAACCCAAGAGTATAATGAAGAGAAATTCAAGGCTGACAGCAGTGCAGCAGCCCTAGAAGCATATCAGAGCACTCAGTAAATAAGAAGCCGGAAGACACAAGATATAGCAAAGAAAGTGTATGTTTCTTCCCTCCACAAGAAAACAAAGGTAATCAGAAATGCTAAGTAAGACCCATGATAACAAAAATATCCAATGATATACAAATTATATATGCATACAAAGGCTGAATGTAATTTTAAAAAATAAAAATGGTTGAATTCATTGAAATGACAGGATTTTAGCTTTTTTCTTTTTATTTATTTTATTGTGCTCTTGTAAAAATTGTTTTGCAGTGAAAATAATAAAAAAGATGGCCAATTTTAAAAAATGTTAAGAAAAAGACATACATGTCAACTGTGATACAAATATGAAAAAACCTAATATGGTTTTGAGTAAATAATAGGTAAAGAACAAAATGCTTGAAACACCTGTTGAGCAGCACAAGTAAAACAGCCCTAGAGCCCAGCTCCTCCTCTATGATTATTCAGTAAATAATACACATGTAGGCATAATATTTTAGGTGCTGTTGACTAATTTTCAGAACCAACCAATGGAGAGCTCAAGAAGGGACAGAGACACACACACACACAACAGGGAGCTGAGATACAGTCTAATAAATTCACAAACATAGGTTTAAGCATGTTATTTAAAGTTATAAAAATAACCAACAGAAAAATAAAAAATTAGGAGGATGTAAGTTAAATTCCTCATCTTTTTGCTTAAAGTTGTTAAGATACTGAAAAGCAAGCACATTACTTCAAGTTATAGGTTACAACAAATAGGTTACACTATTACAACGCAACTCTTACGACAGCTAGGTTAAAGAAATTATGTTAGGAGTAAGGGAAGATTACTCTATGTATGAATGATTTGTACACATTACTTTTTATAGTAACTTTAAAATGCAGATTTAGAGTTAATCTGACGGTCAGACAATAATTTTATGAGCCAGAAAAGGTAACAATAGGACCTTCTATCTTGGCCTCCCATTTCTTCTTTGTGTAAAGTATAATGCAATTTCTGCTTTTTTCAGAGTCACACGCACACAAAAATAAGTGAATGGGCAGTGGATAGTGGGAAGTTTCAGGGGTAGATTATTGAAAAGAGAAAAGTCACTGAGGGAAACAGGAAAGAAAACTGACTAATGCTAGAAATGTTAACTTTATAGTGGCTTAAAAATCCACAAGGTCATATGACTGTTTCCTGCGATCTGGATGCAGGAAAGAAATCCAGTTCCTTGACTGATCCAGGCTGCAGGTCTCCTCCATGGCCAAAGAGCCCATGAGTCAACAACGGCAGAGTAAGAGATCCGTGGATCACAGATGCGTAGGAACAAAGTGAAAGCAAGAGATAAGCGAAAAATCAAAACAAGAGTACTGCTCTCGATAAAGTCAAAGAGTAGGTATTACACAGAGTAAAAAATTGAATAAGCACAAAACCAAGTTTAATATTCCAAAAGCCGAAATGTTCTGGAATGCAAGGTTAGAGCCAAGGAGACAGCACAGGAGTTGAGGGGGTCAAGCAGCAGTAAGACGTGTATGACTAAGAGAAGAAATTCATGTCATGAGCCAATGCGGAAGTCCTATGAAGAAAAAGCCCGGGGATGACCAGGAGGACAGCAGGCAGAGCAAAGAAAAGGATCAGAGGGCGGTATAAGACATACAGCCTAAAAAAAAAAAAAAGACATACAGCCTTAGAGGAAGTAGGAGGAATCACGATGTTTTAGTAACAGCCATGGGGAACATGAAGAAGGCCCAGTGGGAACCTGGGAGCTAAGCGCAGGGACCCTCTGCAGAGGCACTGGCAAGGCTGAGCCCTGGAGGTGTTCACAGTCTCAGCTGGTCACTGTATGCTCTTGCTTCTCAGCTTAATTACAGACTTTAACACAGTAAGGTATCCTTTTATCTTCCCTCGCTGCAAATTAAGAAATAATTCATTACCTTGGCAGCTGAAACATCTAGTGATAAATAATTAAAGGCTTACCCCTACTTTCCGTAAGAGGTCCCCCACAATGTTTAGTGCTGATATCCTAGCTGAAGGAGTCAGTGGACTGGTACCAAAGCCGTTTGGTATAGCTAGAGAAAAATAAAAGGTGAGTGATTACTCTTGCAGTTCCCTTTACATTTGGGTTTTGATATTACAAAGCAGTATACGCTCAATGAAAAATCAGTATAGTATTCCAAACTGTGGGTAAAGTGGAGATACCACAAATATCTCCGTTGGATGTTTAGATTATATCCAATTTTTCATCAATATAAACAATGCTAAAAGGACATATACCCTTAAAACATCTAGACAAGTATTTCTGGATTTCCTGCCAATTTGATAGTCACTTTGTTTTAATTTTTGTTTCCCTAATCAAAGAGTCATTTGAATCTTTTTTTCTGGAAGTGATCTGTTTAATCTCTGCACTTTTTTCTACTGGGTTGTCTTTAACCAATTTGCAAGGGCACTATACACTATAGATATTCACCTTTTCTCTTATATATGTTGTACTTCCCAGTGTGACATTTATCTCTTCAACTTTGTGGTTTCGGGGGGAGCCTTGGGCTTCCTCACTGCAACATAATAAAAATGTTCCCCACATTTTCTCCTAATGTTTTTCTAAAAAACTTTTCACCACTTAGATTAGTAAACTCATCAAATATCTAAATTTTTCCCCTCCAAATGGATATCTAATTGTCATAATACCATTTAGTGAAAAAGACTTATCTCATCTGAAATGGCACTAAAACCACACACTGAATTCTCTATACATTTCAAGTTCCATTAAATTATTTGTCTATTCTACCAGAAATATGCGGCTTTAGTTATTATAGTGTTAAAATACATTTCCTAAAGGGCAAAGCCTCTTCTTGTTACTAACCTATTTCAAACTTTTATTGACTATTCTTGCACATTTACTCTTCCAGAGTAACTTTATTAAAAATAAAGTTTTAGGGGCTTCCCTGGTGGCGCAGTGGTTGAGAGTCCGCCTGCCGACGCAGGGGACATGGGTTCGTGCCCCGGTCCGGGAGGATCCCACGTGCCGCAGAGCGCTGGGCCCGTGAGCCATGGCCGCTGAGTCTGCGCGTCCGTAGCCTGTGCTCCGCAATGGGAGAGGCCACAACAGTGAGAGGTCCGCGTACCGCAAAAAAATAAAAAATTAAAAATAAATAAAGTTTTATTTTTATTTTATATTTGGCTGCATTGGATCTTTGTTGCTGCACGTGGGCTTTTCTCTGGTTGAGGGGAGTGGGGGCTACTCTTTGTTGCGGTGCGCGGGCTTCTCATTGCGGTGGCTTCTCTTGTTGTGGAAGCACGGGCTCTAGGCACACGGGCTCAGTAGCTGTGGCTCGCGGGCTCCAGAGCGCAGGCTCAGTCGTGGCGCACAGGCTTAGTTGCTCCGCGGCATGTGGGATCTTCCCAGACCAGGGCTCGAACCCGTGTCCCCTGTGTTGGCAGGCGGATTCTTAACCACTGCACCACCAGGGAAGCCCCAGAGTAACTTTAAAATGAACTTCACAACTTAAAAAACCTATTAGAATTTTTATTAGAAATTTAAACTATTGAATGATTTGGGGAAAATGGATATTGCAACTAAATTAAGTCTTCCTATTCTGAATCATGGTATTTAACATGATAATTATTCACATCTTCTTTCATGCCCCTCAGCAAAGGTTTTCAGTCGTGCACATTTCTTCAATTTATTTTTGAGATATTAAAGCATGGCGGTTAAGAGCTCTGGAGCTAAACTGCTAGAAACACATCCATCTCTGCCATTAACTGTGTGACCTTAAGTAACCAAATGTGAAAGGGGGCTAATAATAGCACTTAAACCATAAGGTTGTTGTTAAGTTTAAATTCATTAATAAATTTTTTAAATGCAGAGCACACAGTAAGTGCTCAATAAATGTTACTATTATTTTTATCTTCTTTCTACAGAGTTGTAATCAGCAGGTAAAAAGCTTTTGTTGCTGCTGCTGCTACCCTTGTCCTCTAGAATATAATCACACTGAAGGTAGCAACTTAGTCTTATTAGACCACTATCCTCCCCACATCCTGAGTAATACTTGACACATAACAGGTGCTCAGTGTGATACAAATAAACTGCTATACTTCTCTTGGCAGCAATTTCTGGATCTTGTTTTTCCCTATTCCCCTCGAATTTTATATTTTAGGTATTATTAAATCTGTACTTTTATGGTAAGTTGTCTTGAATGCTTTTTGGAAACAGGCATTTTATCAATAAAACACAATTAGAGCTAGACCACTTCGTAGAGATCAGCTCTTCAATCTTGCCACTGATTTCTCTAACCTCTGGCTTCTCACTGTGTCTGTGCAGACTTTCTTGTCATGCAACGGCAGCTTTTAGGTCAGTGAAAGCTCATGCTATCAGTTCCAATCGAAAAACATGTCTGACTGGACAAATATTACTGCCTTAGGGCTGACATTATTGTAACTGTGCCAGAGCAAAGCTGTATGTCCTACTAACACCCCCTTGAGGTTCCAGACTATTCTGATTAGTGCTCAACTAAAGAATTTTCAGAATTTATCTGCATAATTCTAATTAGTAACATAAAAGCAAAGCTTTGTTAATTCTCAAATGCTAGTAATTCTAAGGTCCTCAAATACACAAGCAGCCATTCCAAAAAACGAGAGCTTCTGATGACTGCTGTAATCTATATACTGCCTGCTCTGTATTCTCAGCAGCAGAGTCAGCACATACCAGTACAATCAATAACGTAACTATA
The DNA here is from genome assembly GCF_964270905.1 of Leucopleurus acutus. Lineage (NCBI taxonomy): Eukaryota > Metazoa > Chordata > Mammalia > Artiodactyla > Delphinidae > Leucopleurus > Leucopleurus acutus. Next base: position 52,623,518 of record NC_139161.1, on the reverse strand, counting down.
CAGAATTTTCACATACCTTACCTCAGCTCATAAAAAGACGAAAATAGGGTGACTTATCTATTCAAGGGCTACTGAGCACTTGAAATGTGGCCAATGCAATCAGAAACTCAATTTTAAATTTTAATTCATTTAAATCAATAAAAATTTTAAATTTAAATAGTCACATTGGAGTAGCTACTGTATTGGGCAGCACAAACATGGAGTGCACTAACCACCCAGACAGAAACCTTCTCGTATCACTCTGAAAGATAAAGTCCTATATTTTTTAAAAAAGTGTGAAGAAAGACAGCTTCCATTGGGGGAGAAGAAAGTATGGGGGGGTGGGGTGTGGAAGTAGCTGAAATATGATCTCCAAGCTGCAAAAACTAAATAAATCTCAATTGAGAGCTTCAGGGTTCCGTTCTTAACGTTCTATCTAGTGGCTACTAAATCGTTTTTCAGCTTACCTGGATTTAAAAAACACCCTGACTGATGGCAAAAGGCATATTCTTTCTGTACTATTCATCAGTTACTCTGAACATCACCTATGAAAATGGCAGCTACTGAGGCATGTTATAGAATGGACATGTCCACGCAAGCCAATCTTAAGACAAGTCTGAATGGTAACTCAGTGAGTCTCTGTACTTTCTGTGTATAAAGCCTTCTAGTCTCCCATGATATGTCAAGTGGCAAAAGAAATAAAACTGCATTTAAATACAATCCCAAACACAACACCGTAAAGCAACTATACTCAAATAAAAATTAATTAAAAAAAAAATACGATCCCAAAACTTGTGTGTAATAAGGTGGCACAAACACAAAAAAGCACACACAACAGAAAAAAATTCAAAGTGTTAATAAGAGTTGACTTTGAGCCCTAAGATTGCAGATGGATTTTATTTTTTCTCTTGTTTTTAATTTTTTCTACATGAACATGTATTACTGCTATAGTCAAAAAATAAACTTCCCTTAAAAACCTTTATTAAAATTTCAATTTATTAAGCTGCTCTTGTCTTAAATGTAGCCCTCATCTCACTGTTTCCTACTAATGAGTTGGCCTAGGACAACAATGCCTTCTGCTTCACTCAGTGCTAGATTTAACCAACTTTTAAACTAAAATGATTGCTTAGGGACCTCCCTGGTGGTCCAGTGGTTAAGACTCCGTGCTTCCAATGCAGGGGGCATGGGTTCGATCCCTGGCTGGGGAACTAAGATCCCACATGCCACACAGCATGGCCAAAAAAAAAAAAAATTAAAATGATTGCTTAAAACTTAGCAACCCCTGCTTCACCAGCAAAGCCTCTTAAGTGGATAATCAACCACAGGTTCAAAAAGAAAAGACACTACAAACCTTTTGGTGAAGGAAAGCTGTTCTCTGTTCCTTTGCCAACAGGAGTAGCTGGCAAAGAAAGTGATGCTTGGACAGCAGAATCCATCTTTTCACAGTCTAGAGTTGGAGAACTGGGAGCCGACTTTCTCGTTACTTCCTGCTGTCTCTCCCGAACAGCTAGTTCTTGTCTTAAATCTGTAAAATGTTGCAAAAGTAGTAATATTCACTAGAGGAAGCAAATACATCAAGCAAAGTCACATCTGAAATGGCATAAAGACACTCTTCCTAAATTACTACTTCTCAAAAATGAATTTCCTATTTAACAATTTTTATTACCAGGGGAATAAAAATGACAACAACCCTACTGTCTACATGATCATTTAGACTTTAAAAATGCTATAAAGTTAACAGAACAATTATTTATGCCTATATGAAAAAAGAAATAGGGCAGAGTCCAAAGTAGAACTCACAGTGAACATATATGACACAAAAATAAATATTCTTTACCAACTCATTTGCATTTATTTTGAAATGATGATGTAGTTTGGGGATTATTACAAAATCAATGAAGTGTATTTTTGTCATTTTAAATGGCTTGGCTTTTTTTTTTTTTTTACTAACTATCCTATGAAATACTTTGTTTTGAAAGGAAGTAGTCAAAATAGTTGCAAATTGTTTTCTTGTTTTGAAATATTGAATTTTTAACCCAAAATTAATGTTTTCTTTTCCAGTTATACAACTGACCTACAGAATACTTGCTTATTATTAAAAAAAGATACAAAGTTACCATACTCCTGGGTATGTATCAAAAAGAATTCAAAGTAGGACACCGAGATATTTGCACATCCATGTTCATTATGGACACATGATAAGTGAAATAAGCCAGTCACAAGAAGATAAATACTGTATGATTTCACTTATATAAGGTATCTAGGGTGCAGTAGTCCCTCCCTTATCTGAGGAACATATGTTCTAAGACCCTCAGTGGATGATTTACGTCCACTGAGCGTGATGGTGCAAAATTTCATCCTGCTACTCAGAACAGCACACAATTTAAAACTTATGAATTGTTGATTTCTGGAATTCTCCACTTAATATTTTCAGACTGCAGCTGACCATGGGTTACTGAAACCATGGAAAGCTAAACCTCGGATAAGGAGGGACTACTGTAGTCACACCTAACAACAGTAAGTAGAACTGCAAGGCTTCCCTGGTGGCACAGTGGTTAAGAATCTGCCTGCCAATGCAGGGGACACGGGTTCAAGCCCTGGCCCAGGAAGATCCCACATGCCGCGGAGCAACTAAGCCTGTGTGCCACAACTACTGAGCCTGTGCTCTAGAGCCCGTGAGCCACAACTACTGAGCCTGCATGCCACAACTACTGAAGCCCGCGCACCTAGAGCCCGTGCTCCACAACGAGAAGCCACTGCAATGAGAAGCCCGCGCACCACATGGAAGAGTAGCGCCTGCTCGCCGCAACTAGAGAAAGCCCGCGCACAACAACGAAGATCCAAGGCAGCCAAAAATAAAAATAAATAAATTTATTTTTAAAAAAAGAGAGAGAGAGAGTAAAACTGCAGTTGCCAGGGGCTAGGGAAGGGAGAAATGGGAATTTGTTGTTCAATAGGCAAAGAGCTTCAATTCTGCAACATGAAAAAGTTCTAGAGATCTACAAAACAATGTGAACATAGTTTAACATTACTGAACTGTACCCTTAGAAATGGGTAAGATGGTAAATTTTATGTTACGTGGTTTTTTTAAACCAGAATTGTAAACTTAAAAATAGGATAGAGTTAATATTTTATACATTATATAAATTATGAGTTCTTCAGATGAATAAACCCTCCCCCAAAAAAGGAAAAGTCATAAAAAAACAATTTTTAGAAGAGCCAATAAACATTAGCAAAAAGTTCTCACAAGTAGTAACCAAAGAACTACAAATTAAAAACAATGCGATATCAATTTTCAACTTTCAAATAGATTTTTAAATAATTTTAAAATCTGTTTTTGGGGCTTCCCTGGTGGCGCAGTGGTTGAGAGTCCGCCTGCCGATGCAGGGGACACGAGTTCGTGCCTCGGTCTGGGAAGATCGCACATGCCGCAGAGCGGCTTGGGCCCATGAGCCATGGCCGCTGAGCCTGCGCATCTGGAGCCTGTGCTCCGCAACGGAAGAGGCCACAACAGTGAGAGACCCCAGTACCACAAAAAAAAAAAAAAAGAAAAGAAAGAAAGAAAATCTGTTTTTATTATTCACAATACTAGTAAACATTGTGAGAAGGACACTCAGTCACTGCCAGAGTGTAAAGTTACCAACTTTCTAAAAAGTAATTTAGCAGCATCCATTACAACCATTAAAGATACTTGTATCCTTTGCCACTTCTAAGAATCTAAGAAAATCAAAGATACTCCCCAATATTATGTACAAGGACACTATTTACAGCAAAAAATTAACCACCAATAATAAAGGACCCATCAAAAAAAATCATATGTAATAGAATATTATACATTTTTAAAAACCTGTTTCAAAAGATTTTTTTTAATGGCATGGATTACATTCACTATATTAAAGGAGGATAGAAAAAAATATATATGTATATATAATGTGGTTCCAATTATATAAAGGAAAAAAATATACAGGTATGTTTATGTATAGTCACAGGGAAGAGTGAAAAGAAACACACCAAACTCTTAGTGGGTTCTCTCAAGATAAAGGGATTGACAGAGACTTTTAGTTTCTTCTTTACAATATTCTGCATTCTAACATGCATGAAAGAAAAAAAGAGGGAGGGAAGGAGAATTTTAAAAGAAAGTATATATTCTCTATATGTATAATATATATACAGCAATATGTACACATATGTAATGCTAATATGTGCATGACAAAATTATTTAGGACAAGCAAAAAGGAAAAACTCCAAACAAACCAAGCAGTATATATGCACAGTGGTAATGGTTAAGGCTTTGGGAAACAGACCAGGGTTTGAATCCCTACTGACAACTCAAACTCTCTGTGCCTCAGTTTTCTGACCTATAAAATGGGGATAATAGTACCTACCTCCTAGAGTTGAGGATGTAGATATTGAATAAACAGATTCAAAGTACTTAGCATAGTGTTTGACAAAAGCATATAAACGTGTAGCTTTAAAAAGCTGATCCTGAAGCTAGCTTAGCACTCTGGCTCAGGGACAGTAAGGTAATAAATATTCTTTAAGTATAATTTACCTCTTGCTTCATCCTTTAACCTCTGTACAGAGACCAACAAAGATTCCTTTTCATCAAGTTCACTTTCTAAAAATGCATTTCGTTCAATGGCTTGATTTAGCCTTTGTTCAAAGTCTTCCAGCGAAACTATTGTTGCCCTGAAAAAAAAAAAAAATGAGAGTCCATGAATTAAATAAATAACGTGCAAATAGCTACTACAAAAGGAAATTGTCAGTTTATCTCATGCCATTTCCTGACCTAGAAAGCCTGGCCCAGTTAAAAGAGAATGATCTCGCCCCCTTCTGACCTCTGGTGCATTTAGTGTCTCTACTACCATTTGGGGCCATTCAATGTATTCTTTTCTCTTAAATTCCCATCTAAATTCCTTCAAGTGTCTTAAAGGAAGCCTACTTATCATACAATTTGTATCTCCCCATTGGACTTTAAACATGAGTCAATGAAGTTTACATATTTTCAGGAAGAAAACTTTTCAATAGTTTTAGAGTATGTTAAGAATTAACTAAGAATTAGTTTAAAAGGCAGTCCCAGGTCCCACTCTACTTACTTTCTTCCTACCAAGCTTTTCTTCTTCCCGCATTTCTCATCTTATTTATTCAGCAAACATTCACAGATACCTGCTATGTGCCCTCTACCCACTATGTGCTACAGAAATAAAATTTCCTAACCTCAAGTTAGAACTCTCAATGTCAGGGGTCCCCAGCAGGAGGTGAGCGACATGAGTGAGCAAAACTCCATCTGCCGCTCCGCATCGCTCACATTACCGCCTGAAAACCCCCTCCACTCCACCCCACCCCCGTCCCTGTCTGTGGAAAAACTGCCTTCCACGAAACCAGTCCCTGGTGCCAAAAAGGTTGGGGACCGCTGCCCAATGCCATGTCCAATTTTACCACCTCCCGTCAACTGTCAAAACGCCTCTCAATTCCATTTGCTCTCCTCCAACCTTCTGCCCTTGGCTTAATTCTTCATCCATCACCTGGATTACTCCTCAATGGTCTTCACATCTCCTCCTCCCTACTTTCAATTCCTCAGTATTATCTTCCCAAATCACAATCTGATAATACTACTTTGTTTAAAAATTCTTAAGGAGCACCTCTTTGCCTACAGAATGACTTTCAAACATAGGTGAGCACAAGGTTCTCCACAACCTGGCCCCAAACATCTTCTAGTCTCATCTTGTTCAGCCATACTGTCTTTACACACTTCAGTCAAAGTGAAATATTAATACCTCATGCACCTTCCTGCCTCTGCCTTCACATCTCTCTCTTCACCGGTTAACATCTACTCCTCCTTGCAGACTCAGCTTCCCCAGTTACCACAGAGTACTTTAGCTGTGCCCTTCTCTATGCCCTGGAGCAGTCTGTACATTCCTCTGTACCAGTGTTTACCACGTGGATTGTCCCTATCTGTCACGCCCAAGGGCAGTGGCTAGTTTATCTTTGTATCCTCAACTCCAGCATCATGCCAAGCATTTAAGTGTCACTCAGATACTAAGGAAAGGAATATCAGACAATAATTGTAAAGTAATAGGAATTAAGTTTGCAATGGTTAAGAAACAACTAATTATAGATATATGCAATCTTGGCAAAGTAACGGCAAGCCACTATAGGCTGTTCAGCAAAATCATAATAAAAGCATTATTTTGAGACAATTCATTGGTCAGTATTAAAACAGAAGAGAATAAAAAGCAGTGAAAATTTAAAGACAGATCAGCTAGGAATTAACTGCAGGATTCAGATATAAGATGTGAGGACCTTCAAGAAGTGTGGTAGTACTGAGAACATACAGGGAAGATGGAGGAATGAATGAGACATGTTTTAAAGAAAAACCAACAGGATCAACAATGGTACCTGAAAGAAGAAGGAAAAAGGAAAACCAGAAAGAAAAGCCTGGAAGGGCATTATCTGGGGAGATCAGGATTTTTGGTAAGTTTCAATGTGACGAGTTACAGGTGACATGAAATACCAAAAGGAAATGCTCTGGAACTAAGATCTAGGTGATAGGTTGAGCCTAAAACCAAATTCTAATCACTGACTGCCAACTTCAGTCACTGCAACAGAAGGCACACCGCTCACGTACCGCTTTGCCCGCTCCAGGTCGTCGTTGGCCTGCTCCAGCTCCCTCACGTACTTATGTAGCTGCTCCTTAATGGCCCGGGTCTGACTTAGATCATCTTCTAATACTGAGACCTGCTTGTAGCTCTGTGCATACTGATGCTCCAGTTTCTCCTGAAGGTGTGGGTATAAGGAAGGAAAGCATGTGTCATTAACATATAGTTTTCTTTAATAAAGGATGTAACTCAAGTAAGGGGTGGGACGGGGGCGGGTGGGATCCAAGAGATTCACCCACAATCTGAGTTGATGGTACCCCTCTCTCCTTTTTACACTATTTAAAAACAATGACACATTCATTCCAAGTGCCTTAACTCATATAAAATTAGTCAATCGTTCTCCTCTCAAAGAAATTTAATAATGATCTCTCTGAAAAGAGGTAAAATAGTGAAACCGTTGCCTTAAAAACCTCAATCTTGGTGGGGGAACCTCCGGGTTCTTAGGCTGAATGCAGCCCAGGTAAGCACAAAGAAGTTGACTGACAAAGAGTTCAAATTCCCTATACCTCACCTTCCCCAAACCTACCCCACTGCCCAGACACAGGAATACCCCAAGCATCTGGCTTAGGCATGTGAGGAAGAGCAGCAAAAAGGGGTTAATCTTTCACTCCTGAAAATTCCTTGTTAGAAGGGAATTTTTAAAAACTGAACTCCAAAACTAAAGGGACTACGAACCATAATGAAATAAATGTGTATTTCATACAAATATAATTTTAAAGTGCCACACAATGAGGTACTCTGTCAAAACAAATAATCAGGCAGCTTTTGAAAATTATAGGAACTACAGCGTAATATTATAGCTAGGAACATTACAGCTAAAAAAACTGACAGCTACAGTTTCCAAGTGAACTCCTGAACTCTAAACCACCTTTCCCTTGGTTCCATGAAAGCAAACAGTTTTTGTCAAAAAGTCACTTTAGGCCTTTTTACATGTTTATGTTGCCTGCTGCTCTTAAGCTCCACCTAAAAGAATGTATTTCTCATTTTAATAAAACCCAGCAAATGAGGCACCAGCTTTTACTGCCACAGTTACCTTTAATGCTTCCACTTCATACTTCAGTCTTTGGTTATCAGCTTGCAAGTCTCTATTTCTTTGTTCAGCCTGTACTAACTGTGCCTCCAACTCTGCTTCTAATTCTCTGCTTCCTTCCTGGAATTCAACTAGCTCATCCCGAGCTTCCTGGAAGCTAATCAGAAACAAAGCGGGAAAGATCAGTTATAGTAGGAAGCATAAGGATCATCCTGAAGATGATTATATATCAATTCAATAATTTTTGCCTGAACGTTATGCTACCATAAAATATACTAAACAATAAAGGCTATCTATTTTGCATCTCTTACTCTATATTCAGGATTCAATGAAAATAAATTATAAGCCTCAAAAGGATTCATTTCTTATATACTTCACCCCTTTCTTATTTAACATATTGATAAAGAAGCACATATTACTATCCACAAATTAGTTTAACATTTAGATTTGTTTTTTCAATGTAATTGGTTTCCTCTGTAATTCTATTATTTAATTTTATGCGTTTAAAAATGTTATTCTGAGAAGGGGTCCATAGGCTTTCCCCAGCCTATGAAGGCACCTATGGCACAAAAAGACTAAGAACCCCTGCCATAGACGCACACTTTCCATATCCACTAGCACAGTACAGTAACTGGCTTCAGCAACAACAGCGAAATAGCAATAAAAGGTTTGACAGGTCTTCCCTGGTGGCGCAGTGATTAAGAATCTGCCTGCCAATGCAGGGGACAAGGGTTCAAGCCCTGGTCTGGGAAGATCCCACATGCCGCGGAGCAAATAAGCCCACGTGCCACAACTACTGAGCCTGCACTCTAGAGCCCACGAGCCACAACTACTGAAGCCCACGAGCCACAACTACGGAAGACAGCGAGCCTAGAGCCTGTGTTCCGCAACAAGACAAGCCACCGCAATGAGAAGCCCGTGCACAGCAATGAAGACCCAATGCAGCCCCAAAAAAAAAAAGGTCTGATAAGTCTTACTAAACTGTTAACCAAAGTTGGAAGATGTATATATATTTTAGAAAGATTTCATTTTAAAAAGAAATTTAAGATAAGTTTTGGTACTTAAAAGGTTATCTACAAGTTTTCCCAACTAATTGAAATGATTGAGATTTTATAAAATGCTGCATATACCCCTGAAGCTCTTGCCCCTCCCTCAAAGCTTTGCTGGCTCCAGACACTGATAACACCTGCCTGAAGAAAGTCTACCCTATGAAGCCCTAGAGAGCTTATCAGAATCTCCAAAAGACCAAAATGACGAGGCAGAATCTGTACACCGAGCAGGCCAAAGATGGCCAAGAGCAGTAATAAGCTTTATAAAAGGAGGTAAACTACCAGGAGAAATCACAAATGACAGTTTTCTTACTATTTTAATAATTCGAGTAATATAAGGATTTATGTCATTTTTATATTATTTAAATACAAGCAATGCTATGACTATTTCTAGAATCCCAATCCTATATCAGAAACTCTAAATTTAGCTTTGCTAAAAAAAAAAAAAGGCACAAACTAGAGATTATGTATTCCAAAGCCCTCTCCTATTTTTAGGATGCTTTTCAACATTACCTTTGTTTATACTTCAAGGAAAGTTCCTTCCAATAAGCAGTTTCCTCCTTTAAACTTGAAAAATCTGGTATATCTTCACCATCCATGATCAAGAAAGCCTGTGAAATATTAAAGACGAAAATAAATTAATAGAGAACATAGGAATCTTAGTAAAAGTATAAATCTGCAGCATTTTGGAGGGAGTCAAACACGAAAGATTCTAAGAGCAGTGAACTCTTTATTACAATAAGCTCAGGCACCTAAATCACTTCACTGCCCCACTCACAGGGACCACCAGCATTGTGGACGGGGTCAGGAGAGGAGATGAACAAAGTCACGGAAGCCACGTGAAGCGCTTCTGGTGGCGGCACTAGGTTCTGGGGAGTTGACCCCACAGAATCATCCTGCAGCTGGTTCACAGCGAACTGATCTTCTGGGAATCAGGTGACAGAAAACAAGCTTACTGTTAGAGTTGCTACTGCTGCGTGCCCGTCTCTGTTGTACAATTGCTTCAAAACACCTGCTTGAAACATTTTATACCAGGTAGCCTTTCAAGAAGATCAGGGACCACATTCCCAATAATTTACTATCATTACATTTCTAAAAATTTCCTGTTAATTATCTTTTAAGTCCCAAACTTCCTCCATAAGTCCACTAATTCTCCAACTTCAATGTTCTTTCACCTTGGTTCTTCTCCCAAGGCTTTCAGAGTGGGTTAAAAAATATCTATTTTGGGCTTCCCTGGTTGCGCAGTGGTTGAGAGTCCGCCTGCCGATGCAGGGGACATGGGTTCGTGCCCCGGTCCGGGAAGATCCCACATGCCGCAGAGCAGCTGGTCCCGTGAGCCATGGCCGCTGAGCCTGCGCGTCCGGAGCCTGTGCTCCGCAACAGGAGAGGCCACAACAGTGAGAGGCCCGCGTACCATAAAAAATATATATATATATCTATTTAGTTAACCTTGCATTTAGACTGGCTACCTAAAATTCCCAACTGACTGTCAGGCCCAATGGAATACCAAAGACGTTGGGCTTGTCCTAGATTCACACCTAAGTGTTTCAGTCTTACCTCCTACAACCCTCTCCCCAAGCATCCTACTTTATATTCCAGCAATACTGTTCAAAAGTGTCCTAATGCACCATTCTGCTTCAGGTCTGGATATTTTCCCTACCTGGAATAGCTCTCCTTCCTTGTGCATTTAGAAAGCTCCTATTTATCCTTTAAAACCTAGCTGTCACCTATTTCCAGAAATCATTTCCTGTCCTCACCCAGACAGCACTAAAATCTCCCAAACTCTTGGCCTCCATGAATATGCTTTCATGCATATATTTATCACATAATAATGCATTTGCTTACACCTCCCCCTATTAGGCTGTGTATTATTCTTACTGATTTCAACCCCAGCACATTGCCTGCACAATAGCAGATATTCAATAATATTTATTAAATTAAACCAAAATTGATTCAACCTAATCCATACTGGGTAGCAAGAATTCAAGGCCAGCTTTAAAAGTAAATTAATAGGGACTTCTCTGGTGGTGCAGTGGTTAAGAATCCGCCTGCCAATGCAGGGGACACGGGTTCGAGCCCTGGTCCGATCCCACATGCCGCGGAGCAACGAAGCCCATGTGCCACAACTACTGAGCCTGCGCTCTAGAGCCCGCGTGCCACAACTACTGAAGCCCACACGCCTAGAGCCCGTGCTCTGCAACAAGAGAAGCCATCTCACCATGTCGAGAAGTAGCCCCCTTTCGCCACAACTAGAGAAAGCCCGCACACAGCAATGAAGACCCAAAGCAGCCAAAAATAAATTTTAAAAGTAAATTAAAACTTGAAGTTGTAGAGAATACAGAATTCATCCAGCAGGACTCACTACTCACGAATGTTTGGAAAAGACATGGACAAGAACAAATACAGTACAAATTCAACTTGAGGGTAGGTATACCAAAGAGACACAAGAATGGCTTCTAGTTGAATAAAATTAAAATGTAACTATCAATATATACATTTAGTGTGATGCTTTTGCGGCCTACTGTGACTTCTTACGGTTTTGGTCAAGTCTTTTCTGACCACATCGTCTATTATTACTTTTGGCATATTAGTCAATCTTCTAATTAACTTAAATTACCAATCAGCCTAAGAGTTCTCTGAAAAGAGATGGTCCTTGACATACGTGGCATCTCTTCCTGGCACTAAGCACAGCACTTTGCTCAGAGAAAGTACATAGTGCTTACAGACGTTTACTGAGCACCTACAATGTGTCAGACATTGTTAAGTGCTGGATAAACATTCAGTGGACCAAATGCACCCTCCTCTAATCTTATTACCCCTACACTGGCACACTTTTGTCTGTTTTTCTATTCTTGAAGATACCGTTATAGCATGACAGCATACTAAAATGTAAAACCCACAGTTAGGAGTCCTGCTGAGACTGGGTTCTAGGGTTTCCACTCTGCCATTAAATTCCTTAATGGCAATTAAGCAATCTGCTTAATCTCTTAAAGTCTCAGTTTTTTCATCTAATAAGGGTTTGCACTATACTAGCTGACTTGTTTCTTCAAATATGTATACTGGTTAGTAAATAATACTGATTAATTCTATAATCCTAACTCTTCATCAAAGTTCCCAATTCCTATTCAATTTCCCCAGATGTAGGGATAATCTTATTTGTAACTGTAATTTAATTTGTAGTAAGGTGTGAATGAAGATGAGGCTAATCCAGTAGCAAGAGGTTTATTTGTATCTCAGAAGAGTATCCAGAGCAGTTAAGGGCATCACCACATGGCATCAAAAACCCCTCAGACTCATTGCCTAAGTCTCCTTGACAACCCAGCTGAAGATATAATTACAGGACACATGAGAGAAGCGCCTCAGGGTGAGGCAATAATCATTGTGTCCCTTGAATGCTCTACATAAGGTCTTTTCCCAAAAAGCAAAAAAAAAAAAAAAAAAGTTAATTACATTTGAAATCTATGAATCCAGCCGTAAAGAAGCTCCTGGGTGCTGGTCCTCAAATCTGGAGAGACACATCCGCCACTGGAACACTGGCAACCATGTATCAATGTGGAGCTCAAATATTCAGTTTCTCATACACAATCAATAAATTATGGTATTGCAAAATGTTATGAAGATCTAAGGGACACAAGAAGCAAAGTTCTGCTGCTACTTTATTTTAAACAAGAAATATTTGGGGCTTCCCTGGTGGCGCAGTGGTTGAGAGTCTGCCTGCCGATTCAGGGGACATGGGTTCGTGCTCCGGTCCGGGAAGACCCCACATGCCGCGGAGCGGCTGGGCCCGTGAGCCATGGCCGCTGAGCCTGCGCATCCGGAGCCTCTGCTCCGCAATGGGAGAGGCCACAACAGTGAGAGGCCCGCATACCGAAAAAAAAAAAAAAAAAAAAGAAATATTTGAAGAGCGATGAAAGGTTGTGTCTCTCCAGGTAGTTTCCAAGGGCAGGACCTGTGTCTTATAAATCCCTTCTGCCTCACCAGGAACATGGAACGCCGTAGAAGTCTAATATTTGAATCTGACTTATAATCTTTTTTTTTCCTATTATTCCCTCTTTGCTTTCAAAGTACTGCTTTCCTTTATTAATATCGAAATTCCCATTTCAGAAATGGTGTAAGTCAAAAGATGTGTGGGCAGTTTATTTCTACCTCACAACACACCACCATGTATTAAATCAAGATTATAAAACCTATCATTCTCGGCTAGACAAAATTATCAGTCTGAGGCAGGCCAAGCCACATTCACAGTCACTTATAAAGCTCAGCATAGGCTCCACATCACAGAATAGGGAGCAGCTGGGACTTACTGGGGCGAGCCTTGGCGATAACTGCTGCACACTAGCTACCTAAAATAATCACTGTCCAGCCCTTAATTCTTAAATATAAATGGACAACCAAGAACCACCAGACAAATGAGAAAAGCCAGCAGCATGAGTAAGAAAATCCTAGGACCTACTGAACCTAGAGGAAACAGGTAATTCAGGAAATGAGAGAACTCTTCTCATACAAGAACTCAGGAGGGTTACCTCCTACACATCTCCTGAGACAGCTACAAAAGAGAGAACAAGACCTGGATGGCACAGGCTATAGGAAATAGTGGCTCCAACCCAGGATTGCAAAGAAGAAACATCCCAAGATGAAGCCTAGTCCATCACGCCCCGAGAGTCACTCAGTCCAGATGGATGGCTCCAGGAAAAAGGAGGAACCCCGTAACAGACACCATGACTGGGAAGCTGGATAAATCTGAGGTTATGATAAAAGGACATCACTCTTGTGTCAACAAGAAAAAAAAGCAAGTTGGAAACTCCAGAGAAATCAAAACACAGTATATTTGGTGTTAAATTTACATTTAGTGTGTTGCTCCCTTTAAAGATTCTAGGATTTGGTAAACAAGTCTGTATTCTTTTTTAGGCCCTAATTCTGTAGACTTTGATGATAATACCTCTCAGCCTTGGTCTTCTCAAAGTGAATATTTCTTGTCCTTTTAGCTTTGTATTCACTTGGCAGCCATCTGGATCCCTTAAATATTTTTGTTGTCTTGCTTTGGAACTTCTCTAGATTACAAACATGCCTTTCTGGAGTTCAGTGACTGATGCTACTTCAGCATGTCAACATTCTATTCGCAGGTAGGATACTTTTACAGTTTCCAGTACTCCTGTTACTGTGCAGTATTTGATGATTCTGGCGGTTGGTCCATGGGCCAAAGTCCTTATAGAAGTTCATAATGACTACTAGATGCCTCCCTTGGCATCTAACATTTACTTGAATGTATTTGAATGTGGAGCCAACCCTTCTACAAATAGGGTTAGGGTTGTTTTTATCTACAAATGTTATCGTTCACATGCCCAGTTTGAAACTTTTCTGTGTGAGGCTGTTTTTCATTGTTGTTGTTGACCCATTTATACAGTATCAGAGGACCTACAGCTGTTATTACTTTGAAGAGTGCTTAGCTAAGTAGTGTTCCCTGAGGAATCTCACTGTTTACACCTCTGGGTATACTATAAAGTGTCCATTTGTCCCTGTTTTTTGGTTCTTGAATAGGGCCGTATTCTTAATACAACTACCAATTTTTCCATCAGTGTCCCCTGGCGACTCAGGTTTTAAATAGCCTTTCGTGTGAAACTTCTTGAGAATCTAGTTCTATTTCTTGTATTTTCCTTGTCCAACTACTTAGCTCAGCGTCAAATAATTCTAGCCAAATTATTTTAATATGTGTTTTTATTTCACACTCGCTTCTGTTTTCTCACTGAATCTTATGTGAGTTGAACGTAGACTACAATTTTTCTAATTAACAGGCTGCTTTTACAAGTCACTTATTGGTCCCTCAAACAGTAACCTATGCCAGAAGCCTTTTACTAAAATGACCATCAGCTTTTCCAAACAAACCAATTAAAAACACTTAAGAGGGTAACAAGTGGTAGGAGCAGCACAGCATAGCAGTTAAGAGCCCTGACCCTGGAGCCAAACTGCCCAGGTTGGAATCAGAGTCCTCTACTCACTAGTTGACCTTGGGCAAGTTACTTAACCACTCAGTGACCCACTTCCTCACCTGTAAAATGGAGATAATAATTAAAATAGGGTTGTCATGAAGATTAAGTGTGTTAACATTTGAAAGTACTTAGTACAGAGTCTGGCACAGCAAACGCAGCATAAATTTCATTTTTTTATTTGGTTGCGCCGGGTCTTAGTTGCGTCGTTAAATTATTTTTAAAAACTGGTCATTCAGTTGCAGACCTTTGAAGTATAACCACAAAATAAATGTACTTCAGAATTTAGAACATACAAATGATTCCTTAAAATTAATCACTTCTGGAAGCTATGTGCATATTTCAGTGATACCACCATTACTGAAAACATTTCTAAAACCTCTTCTGGAATAGCCTTGAAGAACCAGATTAAAAAATAAACAAAAAGCTCTTTCTTTGTGGTCATACCTCATTTCTACTGCCTAATTATTATTATCCAGCTTTATCACTCTAATTTTATTCATGAGACTCAGCCTTTACAGAAATTGGATTTTTTACAAATAACAAAAATTTGCTACCTTCTCAGGGGCTATAAAGACAATCTGTTCATTTTGCTTCAAGTTACAGCAGGAGGATGTGTCCACTGTGTTATATGAAACTATGTAACTGGAGATATTAGACTACAGAAAGTCAATACAGAAAACTATACTGCTACCAAAAAAAAGAAAAAGCTTTAATGACACATCTACAATCTTCTGAAGCTGAAATGAAAGTAGATAATTATATACTCTTCCGCACTACCCAAATCTTCCCTCAATACCTTGTCCCATACAGATGGAGTGTGAACCCCAGAAGTATGACAACTTCTACATGGGGCATTATGATATTGTATGTGACCTTTAGATATCTAGCAACTGACAAATCAACTCATTTGGGTATAAAACTGCCTGTCCCAAATGCTATATTTACAAAGAAACTATTCTTTGTGCAATGCTAAGAAAATCCATTTTATATGATATTATCTCCTTGTTAATAGCTGTAGAATGGACTAGTGAGACTGGAAGAGTTCTTCTGGAATTCACAATAGATAATAGATACCTTTTTACCAAAATTCTTCTACTCCCAAAGGTGACACATACAGAATTTTAACCTTTTCAAAGTCAATCATAAATATGGTCTCCCCTTTGGTCCTATCAAACTTCTTTTTCTACCTTATGAAGTGCTCAGAAACTTACGTCAGAAGTAATTTTAAGCTTTAGTAACCAAATTTATCCCAGTATGACTTAAAATGAGAATAAAAATAAGTTTTGGAGATGTCACAAAAGCAATCTAGGTTTTTACTGAGGTTTCTACTTAAATGTTCCTCATCCAATTTCAATTTACTTAATTTAAAAAGCCAAAACAGAACAAAAACAACTGCTTCATAAGATTTCTATCTGGACCCAGTCAACTTCAACCAGGGCTAACCAAAGGTTTTGTTGTTGTTGTTGTTCCTTCTGATCTCTGATTTTAAATAATAACTTTAATAAAGATTCAGAGGCGGTATTTTAGTTCCCCTTTATTCTCTTCAACACATGACTTAATGCTGCATTTTACCCCCACCAACTTCATGACTTAGCAAAGCCATTACCCTGTTTCATAAATGGATTAAAAGCAGCACAATTTATCAGACAAAATAATTAGCCAGCAACCATGACCAAGTACCAGTGTAGGATTTCTCTCACAAATGAGTAGCAGTTCTTATCCTAGGTAGGTCTGCTCAAAAACATTCGAGCACATCTCCTACTAGCTTCTGGTATATTTTTGGCAAACTTTCTACTTTGCTTTCTAGCTGAGAAGGGTATAAAAATCCCACAAAGAGAAACCAGAACTCCAAGCCGGGAGATGTAAATCCTGGACCAAGCGAAGCCCCTCACCGGCTGGTAGAATCCACAGTAGAAATCACTTAAGCCCCCACCCCATCTGGTCTCAATTTCCCCATCCGTCAAATGGCGAGAAGATAAATCAGGCACAGCCACTAACCAGGTGATGAGGTTCAAAGGAGATAGCGAGACTATTCTGAAACGAGTAAAGGCGCTACAGAAATGTAACAAAATTATCAGGAGTGAAAGAACCCTCAGTTCCTTGGCAAAACGTAAAGGGTTACTTCGTTGCTTACCAACAACAAAAAAAAGAAAGGCCAGCACAAGCAACCCGAACCCGTTTGGTGACACTCTTCTGAACTCCAAGAGGGGTGATGAGCAGTTTGGGACAGGCAGTCACGGGAATGCCACCGGAGCCCAAGGTGGGCTGCTTCCGCTCTGGCCCCTCGCTTCTCTCCCGCGGGGAGTTCTAAATCCAACCCGGCTCCGAACCACCCCCCCAAGCTGAAGGGATGGGGGAGGGGCGGTGGAGGAGGATGGCTAAGCTGCCGCCGCCACCTCCAACGGAGCCGCTCCTTGCTCCACCAGCGCCCGGGCCCATGGTGCCACGTCCCGGCCTTCGTCCCCGCCATCCCTCACCCCACCCGCGGACACGGGCACAGCCTAGGGAGACCGCCCGGCTCGCTCCATTCCAGGCGCCCCGGTGGGCCACACCTCGGACCAGGGCGGGAGAGGGCAGTTAAGAGCGGTTGGAACAGTTACCGCCGGACTGGTCGCCCCGGAACCCGGGCCCGGCCCAGCGGGGCCTCGGACACAGCCCCCGGGCTGGCAGGCTCCCCGGGGACAGGCCTCGGCGCCGCCGACTCGGCGCGGCACCCTCGGGAGCGGCCCCGCACCACAGGCTCACCTCCAATATGTCAAAAGCGCATATTCGCCACCGCTCAACCGCAGTCTCCTCTCCGCTGGCCTGGCCAGGCCCGCCCAGCCGCTCAGCTTCTCTCCCCTCCGCAGCCTTGAGCTCCACTCCGCGCACCTCCGCGCCCGCCTCCTCCCCGACACGTCAGAGGCTGCCTGGGTATCCGAGGCCATTCTGTGACGCACGGGGGCGGGGCTCTGAGCATGCGCGCGAGCGCGGGGGCGGCCTGGGCGGGGCTGTGGCGAGAATGGTGTCACGGGGGGCCGGGCCGCGCCGGGCCCGGCGCGCTGACGTCAAGCTGGCGGCGGCCTTCTGCGCCGGTGTTCTGGGCCCCACTGCGTGTCGTTTGCGACCTTCGTGGTTCCCCAAAAAGCCTCTACGTTCGGGAAGGTGGCATCACCGCGGATGACAACTGCCTCCCGGTTTTCCGCCATCAAGTCCGCCAAGTGTTTGTTTCAGTGTTCCAGTTTACAAGAAGAACCTCGGCTCGGATTCCACCTCCGAGTCCACCTCGACCACCCAATTCAGGCGTATTCTAGCCCCCTCGTCACTCCCTCTCACGAACACCTCTGTTGTTTCTACGGCATTCCCACTAGCTGAAATTTTATACTACTTCCTGTCTTCCTCTAGTAAAAATGTAAGTTCCATGAGAACCGGAGCCTCATTCCTTTTTTATCCCAGCAGATGGCTTGGTCCCAGGCACAAAGTGGGAACTCACATCTTTGCTGAATGAATGATTGGACTCGTTGAGGGGACCGAGGGAATATAAATATTTCCACTTGTATATTTTATATATCTAAGCGTATATTTATTCATGTAAATATGCGTATGTATGTGTTTTCATTCCCTTGGGCCCCCAACTAAGGGAATCCATTTTATTTATACATATTCCCCTCCAGAAGACTTGGAGAAGGGGGGGCGGGGTGAACTGGCTGAGATAGAGGAGGATGGGCAACTGCTTAGGGAGTGAAAACTTGAAGAAATAGAGCTGTTTTTAAAACAATTTTCGGAACTTTTGCTGTGTAATGTATAACATAATTCTCTCTGATGTCAGTGCTCTTGGGATTGGGTTTGTGAGGACACAGTAATGTGTAAGGTCTCAAGGTGAGAACAAGGTGAGCCTGGGAGGTCCAGTTATATTTTTGAGGGCATGGACATAAACAGGAGCAGTGCAAGATAGATTCTAAGAGGTGTCCAAATCAATGAAAATCAAAGAAGTACTTAATGGGATTGTGGGAAGGATGGCACCTCGAACTAGACTCTGAAAAGATCATAATAATAATAATGAGTAGTACACTTTTGTTGTTCCTTTTGTATGTACTGGCAATTGTGCTAAATGCTTGGTTTGCATAATTTAATTCTCACAATGACCCCATGAGATAGGTGCTGTTATTATTCCCAGTCTACCAAAGAGGAGACCATGACCCAGTAAGATGAGGTTGCCCAAGGTCACTTAACTAGAAAAAAGAGGACTCAAGGTTCAAACCCACCTAGTCTGGATTATCTAACTCGAGAAACCACACTATTAACCACTACTCTACTGCCACTCAAGAAAGGGGATGGGCTTCCCTGGTGGCGCAGTGGTTGAGAGTCCGCCTGCCGATGCAGGGGACACGGGTTCGTGCCCCGGTCCGGGAAGATCCCACATGCCACGGAGCGGCTGGGCCTGTGAGCCATGGCCGCTGAGCCTGCGCGTCCAGAGCCTGTGCTCCGCAACGTGAGAGGCCACTTATTAATAACGACTACTTATTGGGCTAGAGCCCTGTGCTAAGAGGTTTACATACATTTCCTCACAAGCAGCTTGGGAGGCTAAAATTATTACATGCATTTTATATACTGGAAAACTGAGGCTCGGGGAGCTGAGGTTTAAACCCAAGCAGGTCTTAGTGCAAGCCCAGTGACCTGGGACATCATGGAAGCCTGTGACCTCATCCATCAGGGCACAGCTTCAGCCAGGAAAGCAGAGCCCCAGAGGTGATGAGCAGGGAGGCCTTCCTGTGCATCTGGTGCCAAGAAGGAACAGTCCCACCCCAAGAGCAAATAAAGGCTGCAGCTCTGGTCCCTGCCAAGTCCTGGGAAACACACTGAGTCACCTAATGGCAGGCCAGGCCCTGCAGAAAATGTGGGCATCATCTTCCAGGCCACCACCCCTCCCACCCAGCCTGGACCAGAGCTGGTATTTGTCAGGACTGGTGTGTTGGCCCCATCTTAATGAATGGCCTTTGCTTGGCAGGGCTCTCAGAGGTATCAAAGCCCTGTACTGATCTCCCTCCTCTGTGTTGGTTGAGTTTTCTCCAAAGTTTCTCCCACTCCCTGCTTCCAGTTTGTCCATCCCAGAGAAATAAAGTGGAGGTAAAGATGGAAGGCAGCCTCTAAGGGGAACAGAAGTTACAATCAGCTTTGTGAAGGTAGAAAAGTGAGTGAAGGTTGCCCCACCCTCTGCCTTCATAAACCATTAGGAAGGGGTTTGCTGAGGCATGGGTCCCAATCCAAGGTGTTTCTTGGATCAAGCCAAGGTGGTCAAACGTCACAGTCCCTGAGAGCATCCCATCTTCCCTACCACAAACTCTGAGACCCGGGAAACAGAGGCCAGGTTCCAACGCTGGAAGAGGAGGGGTTGACCAGATGCCTTAGGAGAGGTCTGGACACTAACACAGACTCCAGCCAATGAGAATGCGGACTCCAGCCACTTCACACACTCACAAAAGGGGATGCGGTGCAGACAGGCCTGCCGTGAAAACTCTGAGATGGGGCACGTGAAGAAGCTAGTGAATCAGGGGAGCAGACACCTCAAAGGTTTGATTCAGTCTGATCTCCATATCTCTTTGACCAACTGTTTTCTGCTAAGCTATAGGGGCATCAATCAAGCTGGGCAAGGGACTCCCAGAGGCCCGCTAGTTACTGATGGCCTGCTGGATACGTCCACGAGATTCCCATCACCACCTCCAGCTCTTTGTGTCTAAACGTCAAAGAGATTCTCCATTTGCCACAGCTGAAATTTCCAGAAAGGGTTTCACGTTTCTGCCAATGGTGTCATTACTCCCCTAGTCAGGAAGGCACAAAAGCCTCGTCAACTCACCCTTCATCATCCCCTTCCCCAGCTTTCACTTCACTCACGTGAAATGAAATCTGAAAGACTTTCCCTTCATAAACTCTCAAATACATTTCCAGTCATCTGCCCCTGAATCTCCCCAGTCCAAAGTATCCCTTCCTGAACTTCTCTCCCTCAAATTTCTTGTTCCAGCCCTGCAGTGCACACCGCCATCAGAATAACCTTTCTAAAATCCCACTGTGTACAGAGCATCAAGGGCAACAAAACTTGTTTCGGCGTCCTACTGCTTTTGTGATAAAATACACACTACGAAGTCTGGCCTTCAAGGGCCTCCCAAAGCAACTCCAACCCACTTCTCCTGTCTCCGTCCTGCAGTTTACCTAGCTGGGTCTAATCAGACCCTCCACTGTGTACCCCAAATGGACAATTCCCTTCCTCTCTGGGCCTTTTGTTGACTTCCACTGCCAGATGCGCTACAGCTACTCCCTAGGGCCAGCCTGCATTCTTCTCTGCCTTTTGAAGTCTCACTCATTGCTACCTCTTCCAGGAAGCCTTCCCTGATACCTAAAGCCTCTCAGGAGGAAGGAACTATGTAGAACCCTGCATAGTTCACAGAAGACTTACTGAACACGGCCTTTTGGTCATGGAGGTGTCTGACCTCCCCCAAGGAACCAAAGCTCACTGAGCACAGGAATAATGTTGATTGTTCTAGTATCTGCCAGCAACAGGCACTTGGCAAACACTCATTTAACATTCTTCAGTGAAAGTCACAGAGGGAATTCCCTGGCAGTGCAATGGTTAGGACTCGGCGCTTTCACTGCCAGAGCCTGGGTTCGATCCCTGATTGGGGAACTAAGATCCTGCAAGCCACACAGTGCAGCAAGTGAGCAAATGAATCAATGGTTTGGTGGCAATAACTCCAAATGCAAGACTGACAGCACTTTCTGGAAAATGCCCCACATTCTGAGAAAAATTACCATATAGAGAGATTTTTCACTGGTCTGAAAGGCTGAACTTAGGTGATGCTAGGTTACAAAGGAACTGGGATTTATATCATGAGCAATTATGACTTTTCTCTAGCCCCAAACTTAAAACTCAGTCTATAGGGACTTCCCTGGTGGCAAAGTGGTTAAGAATCCGCCTGCCATCGCAGGGGACATGGGTTGGAGCCCTGGTCCGGGAAGATTCCACAGGCCACGGAGCAACTAAGCCTGTGCGCCACAACTACTGAGCTCGCATGCCACAACTACTGAAGCCCACACGCCTAGAGCCCATGCTCCGCAACAAGAGAAGCCACTGCAATGAGAAGCCCACGCACTGCAACGAAGAGTAGCCCCTTCTTGCCACAACTAGAGAAAGCCTGTGCACAGCAACAAAAACCCAATGCAGGCATAAATAAATAAATAAATACATACATACTAAAAAATCTCAGTCTATAGCATCCACAATCTCCAAAGCAACATCTTTTGCTTTTGTAATTTACAATAACTACTAGTTTTTTTTAATTTAAAAAAACTATATACTTGGACCTTGAGGTGAGAAGTGATTTAATAAAGTCTTTCACTCATCAGCTATGGGTTTATAGTGCTTGTTCTGTTCTAGGCCCTGGGGCTTCAACCATATAAGTATAAAAAGCACACCCCACCCCCATGGAGCTCATATTCTAATGGAGAAGACAGTAAGCAAATAGACAAATTTATTTCTGTCAGGTCATGACAAGTACTATAAAGAAACACACCAGGATAAGAGGATAAGGTGTGGCACGGGCTGCTGCCTGAGGGAAAATAGGGCTTAATGCTCAGGGGATTCTTCGCTGTAAAACTGTCGAAGCCCTTAAAATAAAGGGCAACAGAGATGTGAAATTAAGAACGTAAAAATATGTGCAGGTGCCTTAAATAGAGAAGTTTATCTTACTTTCCATCATAGTGCCTGGCAGAGAGTGGCCACTCAGTAAGTATTGGTTGAATGAATGACTTGCTAGGTGGTCTACAGAATGCCAGAGCCTTCAATCAGATGGTAAATTTCCCCTTCCAAGATAAGGAATAATAACCAGGTCATGGCTGATTCAAAAATGTCCACTCCTGTGCACCCCTGTGTCCACAGCAGCACTACTCACACTAGCCAAGACATGGAAACCTAAATGTCCATCAGCAGATGAAAGGATAAAGATGAAGTATATATATATCTATACATATACAATATACAATACATATACATATACATATACATATATACATATACATACATACATATATACATACATATACATATATACATATACATATACAATACATATACAATACATATACATAAAAAGAAGGAAATAATGCCATTTGCAGCAACATGGATGGACCTAGATGTTGTCATACTAAGTGAAGTAAGTCAGAAAGAGAAAGGCAAATATCATATGATATCACTTATATGTGGAATCTAAAATATGACACAAATGAACTTATCTACGAAACAGAAACAGACAGAGAAGAGACTTGTGGTTGCCAAGGGGGAGGGGAGATGGGGGGAGGTGGGGGAGGGAGGATTGCGTGTTTGGGATTAGCAGATGCAAACTATTACACATAGAATGGATTAACAACAAGGTCCTATTGTATAGCACAGGGAACTGTATTCAATATCCTGTGATAAACCATATGGTTTCATGAAGAATACGAAAAAGAATGTGTGTGTGTATATATACACAACTGAATCACTTTTCTGTACAGCAGAAATTAACACAACACTGTAAATCAACTATACTTCAATAAAATAAATTTTTTTTTAATGCCCACTTCTGGTGGGTCCCTAACCCTTGACCCAGCCAGCCATCAAGAGCTCAGCCTATGGCATCCCTGTACCGAAGGGAAAAGGAACTTCCATTTGTTGCCTTTATCGCATCTTCGGTAGCTTCTTGAGCAAACAGTGCTCACCAACTACCCAAAGCAACTCAGGCTCCCAAATCTCAGCTCTTCCATAGAATTTGTCCCCTAAATTTCAAACTCCAGTTGGCTGTAAGTCAACAGAAAGGCAGGAAGTGGGTACGATGACTTTGTTATGAGGGGTTTTAGGTTCCAAATCTCCTTGCTCTTCCTTCCCTTTCTGTGGTGTCTGAAAATGCGGCCTGCTTCTGGCCCTGGCAGGATGCTTCGCCCTCTGAGGGCCTCCAGGTGTAGCTCGCTGACAAGTGGCTCTTGCAGGTGAGAAAAATGAGGACAATTTAGGTAAAGCCTGCAACAACAGGCCTTCCCGCCAGCGTCCTGCCCTGGTTACTGGTAGCAGGAAAGAAAGGGCCCTCGTCCTCATCTGGGGGACAAACTGAGGTTGCCAGAGTCTCTTTCCCCTATCGATGGACCCGGATATCCTGCCGTGCCCCCAGGAATCTCTTGGAGCGTCCCCATTTCTTCCCCAGAAGCCTACCTGAACTGTGGACTTCCTCCTGTTCTGGAGCTGTCTGCAGCCTCGTGGGCTTCCTGGCTTCAGGGCCTCCACTCCCCCAAGCTTCGGTCTTCACTGTCAGCCCTGGCCCCCACCCCAGCCCCTTCATGGTCACTACCCACACCCCAGAGTGACAGCCACATCCACAGAATAGGATGGCACAACACTGCTAATTTGGTTAACACCTGGCAACCCCAAGGGCTGCTGACATCACACCTACATAAACAGTGTAACTGTCCCCAGACAAAAGCGACATCTGCTCATTCACCTTTGCACAGACGAGGTGGCACCAGTTTTGCCTACTCCCAAACCATCCTAATGAAATGACAGGGCTTAGAAGAAATGGAATGTTTCTTACCAACCTGAGCTGACTGTCACCAGGCAATTTCAGCCAAACTCCCATTACCAGTAAACCCATGAGTCAAAGTTACCAGGAATGAAAGATCATGAATTCAACCATCAAACGAATATAACTGAGTACCTGGCACTGTTCTAGGCCCCAGAGTTGGGCAGGCAACAAAACAAGCTTACAGAAAAGAAGGGAAAGAATGGAAACCGAAAACAGATAAAGAAACATTAGCATGTCAGACAGTTGTAAGTACTGAGGAGGAAAGGAGCCAGCCAGGACTTTTCAATATTTTATACTTAGGGTGGCATTTAAGGCAGCACCTGGCGTGTGGTAGGCCCTTAACATTTGTTGAGTGAATAAAAAACTTGCAGAGAATGTTAGGTTCTGAGTTATTTTCGTTGCTCTCTTCTGCTGCTCCGTCTTTCTCCTTTTTCTTTCTTTCATCAAAGCACTTTTATCATTTAGAACTCTACTAAAAAACTCCCCTATTAAAAAATGAGTAATTGACAAAATTGAAAAACACAGGGGGCTAACAAACATATCACATTCCACCTGGCTCCAAATCAAAACCATTCAAAGTAGCAAAGCAAAGAAGGGATTCTACATTTCATCCAACAAACATATAAGATTTTTAAAACATCAGACTACAAAGTGGAGACAAGAACACAGAGAAACCAGCACTCTCGTGTCCGGTGCGAAGTGGGTGCCCCATGTGTGAGTTTTCCTGGCAGACAGTTTAGTGGCGTGAGCCAGAAACTTACAAATATGCAGCCGTTGCGATCTAGCCTCTCCTAGGAATTTACCTGAAGAGAAGTTATCAAGGATGTGTGCAAAGATTTATCCATGAGGATGCTCATCAAAGCACTGTTTGGCAAAAAAATTAGAAACAACCTACACGAAAAGATCAGTTAAGTGGAATTATGTGATAGCCACAATATAATAGTAGATAGTTGGTAACAATGATGGTATGAAACAATATTAACAATGAAACAGATGAATAAAGCAGCTCAACAATATGTATAATAGGATCCCACTTTTGTAAAACAAATACATATGTTCTACATAGAAAATGTCTGGAAAGATAGATACCAAAATGATGTTAACAGTGCTCATCTATGGAAGGTGAGATCACAGGTAATTTTCTCTCATCTGTCCTTCCTTTTTTGTTTCTCTTCTGTATTTTTAACCAGAATTAAATAATTTTTTGTTTCTTTTCTGTATAATTTTTTAAGTTTATTTTAAAAAAGGAATGCATCCAAACTTAAAGCAAGATCATTTCCTCAAAATTCTTTCCAAATGATTTTCCTAAGTTTGTGGCTTTAGGACCATTTTAAAACCCAGCCTTTCAGCCAAGTCACTCTAGCAGAGACAAGAGTGACATGGCACTCAAGTGTCGGTAAGCTTCAGTAGGAGGGCTCCTAATTCTATAGCACAGATCATAAGAATTCATTCCCTTCCCTGGTGGTCCAGTGGTTAGGACTCTGCACTTTCACTGCCAGGGGCGCAGGTTCAATCCCTGGTCAGAGAACTAAGATCCCGCGAGCCACATGCCATGGCCAAAAAAACCAAAGAATTAATTCCTCCTGCTATGACTCCCTAGTTAGCCCAATCTGATGTTATTCTCCCCAGTAAACATATATGTGCTGGTTCCACAGGTGTAAAGTTTCCACCCCACAATCTTTTAAATGTCATATCTTCTACATATCCATTAACTGATGACATAATGATATTTGGGACTTTGATAGAACCATGTGGGATGTCAACTATAGGTAATCTGGAATGTAAGGATTGCTTCTCCAGGGGTCACTTGTCTGGTGACCATTGTCTAAATAAGGGGATCAATACCCTGACCACTTATAATTATAACCTAATATGGTAAAATGACAGTCCATGGGACCTGAGGCAATTTCACGCTAGTTTTCATCTATTCCTGTACAATAACAACACAGGCCTTGATGTCCACTTTGAAAATTGCAACAAGGGGGTTTTGGGGGCCTCTACATGGAAAATATCTTCTGCTCAAAATTAGGAGAAAGGGCTTTACTCAGGAGAGTCCTGGCCACAGAAGCCAATTTTGATTCATAAATGCTGAAATGCAGAAATAAATGCTGAAATGCAGAAATAAAACATCCTAGGTTTGCTGTTAATCACAGTAGAAATGTCCCTTCTATAAAAAGAAAAGAAGCATCCCTTTGGAGGGATGCAGTCCAGGCAGAAGAGAAGACATTAATTAAAGTGCTGGGGGCAGGATAAGCGGGGAGCAGAGGAGCCCTTTCTTCAAGCATGTTGCTGTTTCAACCATTTTTGAAAGTCTTCTGTTGACAGGATGGTTGTTAAAACCCTGATAAAAAGATATTCGAGGAAGCACAGGACTTCCCTGGCGGCGCAGTGGTTAAGAATCCGCCTGCCAATGCAGGGGACACAGGTTTGAGCTCTGGTCCGGGAAGATCCCACATGCCTCGGAGCAACTAAGCCCGTGCGCCACAACTACTGAGGCTGCGCGCTACAACTACTGAAGCCCACGCGCCTAGAGCCCGTGCTCAGCAACAAGAGAAGCCATTGCCATGAGAAGCCCGCGCACAGCAACGAAGAGTAGCCCCTGCTCGCCGCAATTACAAAAAGCCCCTGCGCAGCAACGAAGACTCAACACAGCCAAAAATAAATTAAAAAAAAAAAAGATATAAAGCAAGAGGCCCAGACACACAGAGGAGGTGATCAAAGGGTGGCAAGATCCACCCTCCACCTCGAGCCAAAGGTGCAGGCACCACCCCTTCTCAGGGCTCCCCACCCTGGTGTGAGAGCCCAGTCCCGCCTGCTCATCTTCCCTAACCTCCACCTTAGGAATTCAGGTGTTTGCTCCTCTCTGGAGAATCAGCTCCATCATTGGTGATTTTGCTTCCCTTCTCTGAGCCTCAGTTTCTTTATCTGTAAAATGTGCACGTTGGACCAGATGATAACAGTTCCCGCACCCTCCCGGGGCGCTTAGACCCTGCCTCTCCTTGGCCAGTTTGCCCAATGTGATGGCAGGGTCAGCCCCGTCCTAGATGGGTGGGGGGTAGATGACCAAGAACAGTCTCATTCCTGCCAGCGTTCCTTTGCTATGCCTCGGGATCGCTGAACTTGCAGAATAAACCGCCTTCAAGTGCATCTAACATCTGGTGTTTTCATTTCCTGAAGCTGCTGTAACAAATTACCACAAGCTTAGCGCTTAAAAACAACCCAAATTGATTCTCTTACGGTTCTGGAGGTCAGATTCCAAAATGAGACTTATGGGACTAAAATAAAGGTATTGGCAGGCCTGGTTCCTTCTGGAGTTTCCAGGGAGAACCAGTTCCTTGCCACTTGCAGCTTCTAGGGGCCACAGCGTTCCTGAGCTCATGACCGCATCACTCCAGTGGCTGTTTCTGTTATCACATTGCCTTCTCTGACTCCTGCCTCCCTCTTATAAGGACCTTTCTGATTACGTTGGGCCCATCCAGATAATCCAGCCCAGCAGGGGGAAGAGGAGGAAGTTTTTTCTCTGGGGAAACTAAACCAGAGAAGCTCCAGACCTGGGACACTGAGCATACGGACCTGGGACACTGAGCATACGGGAGAGCAAGGTTGAATCAATACAATATAAAGGGAAGCGGGGGACTTCCCTGGTGGTCCAGTGGTTAAGACTCCATGCTCCTAATGCAGGGGGCCTGGGTGTGATCCCTGGTCAGGGACCTAAAGATCCCGCACACAGCAACAAAGATCCCACGCGAAGATCTCGCATGCCATGCTTGACTACGACCTGGCACAGCCAAATACTATAAATAATAAATAAATGTTTAAAAAAAAAGAGGGGGGAAGCCGGAGAGGGAGGAGGAATACTTCAAAGGCTGAATATCAAATGAGACCCCAGCTTCCTTCCCTGATGGTCTCCCAGAATGCCAACAGCCTGTACCCTCCAAGCAGGAGATCGGAGAGCTCTTCTTAACAGGATAATCCCCCCATCGCAAAATCCTTAACTTACAACCGCAAAGTCCTTTTTGCCATAAAAGGTAACATACTCACAGGTTCTGGGGATTAGGACCTGGACACCTTTGGGGGCTATTATTCTGCCCACCACATCTGATGCTCCAATTTTACCACCTTCACGATATTTGCCATTTCTGCTTTTCATCTTTGAATTTTTCTTTGAATCAGATCACTTTCTAAGAAAATGAACTTAAAAAATAATCATATTGGGGACTTCCCTGGTGGTCCAGTGGGTAAGACTCCGAGCTCCCAAGGCAGGGGGCCCGGGTTCAAGGCAGGGGGCCCGGGTTCGATCCCTGGTCGGAGAACAAGATCCCACATGCCGGAACTAAGAGTCCACGTACTACAACTAAAAGATGCCACATGCCACAGCTAAAAAAAGATCCCATATGCCGCAACAATTATCTTGCATGCCAGAACTAAGACCTGGTGCAGCCCAAATAAATAAATAAATATTTTTTTTAAAAAACAATCATA
Source organism: Leucopleurus acutus (assembly GCF_964270905.1). Taxonomy (NCBI): domain Eukaryota; kingdom Metazoa; phylum Chordata; class Mammalia; order Artiodactyla; family Delphinidae; genus Leucopleurus; species Leucopleurus acutus. Next base: position 52,594,751 of record NC_139161.1, on the reverse strand, counting down.
TCTATGAAATTATAGAATTGATTGCTAGTCGTATTTTCCCTGCTATTTCATAAGTTAAATACATGACTATTAAGATGTCAAATGTTCAAGGACCTATGTACAGCACAGGGAACTCTACTCAATATTCTGTAATGGCCTATATGGGAAAAGAACCTAAAAACAAGTGGATACGTGTATATGTATGACAGATCCACTTTGCTGTACACCTGAAACTAACACAACATTGTAAATCAACTATACTCCAATAAAAATTTTTAAAAATAAATATATATACATTAAGAAAGATGTCTGTACACCTGAAAATATCACAACATTGATCAACTATACTCCAATACAAAATAAAAAGTTTAAAAAAATGTCAAATGTTCATCTCTGCACCACATAACATCACTGTGCGTGCCACCAGTAGTACACAGACTGTCCTTTGGGGAAAAAAAATAGAATCCAGCCTCCTGATTTTACAGAATAGGGTAATTTATCCAAGAAGGCACAGCAGCGAACAGCAAAACTGCAGCTACACCCTCGACTTCTTCCTCCTGTCTCCGTGCTCATTAATCACAGTTTGAAAGGATGTCAGCGTTTTCTAAATAGCATCTCGCGTTGGTGATTCATATCATTTAGGGTTCAGTTCCCCTTCGGCTACATTTCCGGGTATTTTATATTTGGAAAGTGGGGTTTCCTATTGCTTCCCCTATGGACCAACATCCACGCATCCTATTTATCTGTGTTGAGCAGAGGGTGTTTACTTGACCCATATCTGGACAGCATCCAGGTGCCAGGGAGGAATGCACTGCAAAGGGAGATCCGAGGCCAGTGGTGACTTTGTACTGTGCCCCTTGGCATGTGTCCCAGCTGCTGACTGAACCTGGAAACAGCTTTTAAGAAGACAGAGTTCCTTTCCAATACACAGGGTGTGGGATGATATAACTGCCCTCCTTTTACATAACAACTGGCATGCAATAAAAATAGCTTTCAGAAACGAAATTGAGTTATTTGTAATGAGGTGGATGGACCTAGAGTCTGTCATACAGAGTGAAGTAAGTCAGAATGAGAAAAACATACCGTATGCTAACACATATATATGGAATCTAAAAAAAAAAAAAAAGGTACTGATAAACCTAGTACCTTTTGCAGGGCAGGAATAAAGAGGTAGACATAGAGACTGGACTTGAGGACGTGGGGTGGGAGGGGGAAGCTGGGGCAAAATGAGAGTAGCATTGACGTATATACACTACTGAATGTAAAATAGCTGGCTGGTGGGAAGCAGCAGCATAGCACAGGGAGATGGGCTCAGTGATATGCGATGACCTAGAGGGGTGGGATAGGTAGGGTGGGAGGGAGGGGATATGGGGACATGTGTATGCACATGGCTGATTCGCTTTGTTGTGCAACAGAAACTAACACAGTATTGTGAAGCAATTATACTCCAATAAATATCTATTAAAAAATTTTTTAAAAGCTTTCATTTATTGGATACTTCATCTGGGACAGGTCCTGTGATAAGTGCTTTACACACATCCATTTACAACAACCCTATGAAGTAGCTATTAGTGTTCCCGCTTTACAGCTGAGAACACCATGTCTCAGAGAAATTAAGCAACTTGTCCAGAATCACACAGCTAGTGTGACAAAGTCTATATTCATAGAACCTCAGAAGATAAAAGAGAACTTAGAAAGCTACCTGAGATGAGGAATGCCAATGAGGAAACCAGAGAGGTTGAGCAACCTGCCCAAGGACACACAGTTTAATGACAGACTCAGGGAAAAAATTCAGGTCTTCAACTCTCAAACCAGTTTGTTCTTTCAGGTTTTCTCTCTCTTAAGTTATTATTTCTTGGATGATTTTTTTCAGATGCCTGCCTGGTCAGCTTCTTTTTTCTCATTATTGCACACATCTCTCCTCCCTGGTGCTTTTGCCCCTCATCATTTTCTCTCTAATTGAAAGCTGTGGAGGAATTTAATGAGAATCCCAGAGTGACCCTTCCCCATCTCTCCCTCTGACCCACAGAAAAAAAAAGTGCTAGAAAAATCTCCCTGAGTCTGTATAATTTGGAATGAGTAATAATTTAACCAGAAAAGGATTAATGTTTACCTTCATCCTTTCCCCCCAAAAAAGAAATTGCTAAGCAGATACACAGTGGAAAACAAGGTTATATGGGGACATGACCAAAAGAGGAAATTGTTAATGCAAATTTTAACCCAGTAAGACCCTAAATGTCCATCAAAGGGAATTGACTGAATCAATGATCATATATCCACACAATGGAATACCAGGTAGCCACGAATGATAATGTAATAGAACACTGTATAATAATATGAGAACAAGTTATGATTAGTAAGTCGAAAGCATGAATACAAAATAAAATGACTCCACTTTTATAAGTATACACCCACAGGAAAAAAAGACTGGAAGGATATATTTATAACTGGTGGCTATCTCTAGGCAATTTATATTTTCTTTTTTGTGTTTATCTGTATTTTCCAAATTTCCTACAGTGAACACAGATTACTTTTATAATCCAAAGGAGAAAAAAATTCATCAAATTCTTGACATAGTCATTAAGAACTGCTGTTTTCTGAAGCCTATGCTCTGAGATCACATATACAAGAAAATAAGGGATCGACCACAAACCTCTTTCCTGAGCTGGCCATATGTTAACAATTTAACAATTATCCTACTCCAGTAGAAAGATGAGCAATGAACATAAATAAGTGGTTCACTGAAGAAATACGAATAAAAATAAATAAAATTTAAAAAAATAAAACAAATGATAATACCCAGTTCTGGTAACAGTGTGAGGAAGCCAACACTCTCAGACAACACTGGTCCAAGTGAAAATGCTACAACTATAGCAGTTACCACAATGGATTGAATACAATAGCTCCACTTCCTCCTGAAACATCACAAAAAAGACAGAACAATTTTTTTTTTTTTTTCTGCGGTATGCAGGCCTCTCCCGTTGTGGAGCACAGGCTCCAGACACACAGGCTCAGCGGCCATGGCTCACGGGCCCAGCTGCTCCGCGGCATGTGGGATCTTCCCGGACCGGGGCACGAACCCATGTCGCCTGCATCGGCAGGCGGACTCTCAACCACTGCGCCACCAGGGAAGCCCAGGACAAATTTTAAAAGGTAGAAACCCATCAGGACAGAGTACGGGAGAGCAGACGTCAACAGACTTGGAAGACAGAAAGCAGAATGGTGAATGGCAGCTGATGGACTGCATCAGAGAAGGCTGGAAACTGAATGCCAACCAGAAGCAAGCAGGGTGTGCCTCTGAACCGCAGAAAGGCCCAGAAATTGGAAGTGCCAGCTATGTCAGAAGACGGGGTGGGGTGGAGCCAAAAACAGGAAGGCTGTTGAAAGCACAGTGTGTTTACAAAGCACTCAAACTTCACAGTCCAGGTAACTGACCAGCCAAGGCATTTAGCTCTCCCTCTGCCCAGCAGGAGGAGAAGGCTTCTCCTCTGGAGAAACTAAACCAGAGAAGCTCCAGAACTAGGGACACTGGGCACACCAGAAGGAAAGGCTGTCACTACACTAGAAAGGGAAGTGGGATAAAGGGAGGGAGGATTCTTCAAAGGCTTCATATCAAACGATGAGACCCCCAAATTCCCTCCCCTACTGACCCTCCAAGAATGCTGGCAGCCTGGATTCTACCCTCCAGGCAGGAGATCAGAGAGTCTTTCTCAACAGAACGAGATGGCTTGGGTCTTCCCTGGTGGCGCAGTGGTTAAGAATCTGCCTGCTAACGCAGGTGACACGGGTTCGAGCCATGGTCCGGGAAGATCCCACATGCCACGGAGCAACTAAGCCCGTGCTCCACAACTACTGAGCCTGCGCTCTAGAGCCTGCAAGCCACAACTACTGAAGCCTGCGCGCCTAGAGCCTGTGCTCCGCAACAAGAGAAGCCACAGCAATGAGAAGCCCGCTCGCCGCAACTAGAGAAAGCCATGCAGCAACGAAGACCCAACGCAGCCAAAAATAAATAAATAAATTTATTTTAAAAAACAAAGAAAATGAAATAAAAGTAACCTCAAACCCTGAGAATGCCATCTTATAGTTTACAAAACACTTTCACAATCATTGTCCTGCTCAAGCATCACAAACATCCCACAAAGCAGAGACATTTTACAACTGTGTAGACCAGAAAGCAGGTTCAGAGGAAAGTGACTTGCCCATAAGTAAGGCAAGAAGCCAAGACTTAATCACAAGCCCCAACTTGGTCAGCTTGGCAAAATTGCAAGCAGCACACCAGCTGCGTCTCAGTCAACCTCAGATAAACCTGTCTGAACCCAAGGAGGTCTCTCTGCAACCCAGAAAAATGCTACCTGGGCAGCTCAGGTAATACACAACCAAATCAAGGTGATGGGATTTCAGGAAACCACCAAACCACCAAAGCCAACCCCTGGTATCACCCCCACACACAGGGACACAGCCAACTTCACAAACTGACCTCAGCCTCTGACAGTCCTCCGACCACATGGACAGAGAGGGTCCACCAGGAGCCCCCCACCCCAACTCTGGCGTGTTGCCAGCTGGCCCTCACCTGGCCCAGACCTTGTCCAAGCTGACCCCCCAACTCCCCACCACCCCAACGTACCTGGTCCCGTGTCCCAGCCCTCGCTGATGAGACCAACAGCAGCACAAAGCAGCCGGAGCTGAAGCCGCTGAAACAAAATAGAAATCAACAGGAAGTGTGAGAATCACCTTCTGACAAGAGGCACAAGGACAGGAAGTGGGTTCAGGCCAGGAAGGCTGGGGCCGGCCTTCTAGAAGTGAGGCAACCCTGCCAGCCTCATCGCTCAGCTGTTGTTGAACAAGACTTCAGGGCTGGGGAAGGGAAAAAAAGAAATTCAAGCCCTAACTCTTTAGCCGGAACTTCAAGCTTCCCCATGTCTACTATATGCATGTATGTCTCCGGCCCTGTATTTGAGGGGAAAGGCGAGGGGAAGAAGAGATTCACAGAGCCTGGCAGAGCACACATGTGGTACTTAAAAGAAAGAATTTGAAGTCAGATAGCCTCCACTTACCACTTTTAGCGGCGAGACCTTGAACGGGTTGCCGTGCGTCTCTGCATTTTCCCAAAATGAAATGCCGCACTGACTCACACTATTGTTTGGGCTTAAATGAGATAACGTGTGTAATTGGCTTCATATACATCCAATTAGTCCCTTTAGTGGGTTGTGGCATCCCCCCTCCTTTCTGCCTCTCCAAATCTGACCCACTCCTTAAGTCTTTATCAGGTCAGACCATCCTGGTCTGAAGAGTCACCCCAAACACCTCTCACCTCCACAGCGGCTGCAGGTCCCGTGTGTCATTAAGTCCCACCACGCAGGACAAGCACCATTGCTAAGAACTGCTGCTGAGGCCCTTCACTGATCACTCCTTCCCACGGTGACGTTTACCTCCCCAAGGTCACCCAGAGAGGGAAAGGGCTGCATGGCTTTGTCTCTGTATCCCCAGGAACATCCAGCAGAGCACTGGAAGTTAGTCCATAAATGTTCATGGACCTTTAAGATGCCATGGGGCTTTCAGACTGACTGCGGGCAGCTGGGGAGCATGCCGACCCGCCCTGGAGGAGGCTTATGCGGGATTTCAAGTGATTGCAAGAGGACCCACCTGTGGGTGTCAGTGGCGCACCATCTGAAAACAACATCATGCACTGGAATGCAGTTATATTTGGACCAGAAGGGACATCCTTTGAAGATGGTACTTTTAAACCAGTAACAGAATTTTCTGAAGAGTATCCAGATATACTGCCAGCTGTCAGGTTTTTATCCAAAATGCTTCATCCGAATGTGTATGCTGATGGTAGCACATGTTTAGATATCCTTCAGGATCAATGGAGTCCAATATATGAAGTAGCTTCTCTCTTAACATCAATTCAGTCCCTGCTGGATGAACCGAATCCAAATAGTCCAGCCAGTAGGCAGGCAGCACAGCTTTATCAGGAAAACAAACGAGGAGATGAGAAAAGGGTTTCGGCCATTATTGAACAAAGCTGGAATGATTCACAATACACAACTGGTCTGTTCATCTTTTTCATCATTGTTGTGTGTAATTTACCTCGCAGTAGAAAGGCTAACAAATTTTAAGTGCCACAGGTTTTAAGGATTCTGCAGGAAAAAAAAGTCCTTCAGTTTAGAATCTACAAAAGCTAGTGTATCTTGATTAATGTACTTTTTATTGCATGGTGTGAACTAAGTTGTTGCTTACATAAAGGTGTAATATATCCTGCTTGTATTTTTTCCAAGTGTATAATGTTAGTGTGGAGTTTTCATGACAGAATCTGCACATTTTGTAAATCTGTACTTTTTTCAAATATTGAATGCCTTATTTTTGAATTCTTTAGATTTTTTTAATTGGAGGAAAGCACTTAAAGTTTTTTATATATGAACGTTACACGTAAAGCTGTTAAAATACATAACTTCAGGGCAAAAAAAAAAAAAGATGCTATGGGGCTTCCCAGGTGGCACAGTGGTTAAGAATCCACCTGCCAATGCAGGTGACCTGGCTTCAAGCCCTGGTCTGGGAAGATCCCGCATGCTGTGTAGCAACTAAGCCCTTGCACCACAACTACTGAGCCCACATGCCACGACTACTGAAGCTAACGAGGCTGGAGCCTGTGCTCCGCAACAAGAGAGGCCACTGCAATGAGAAGCCCATGCACCACAACGAAGAGTAGCCTCCGCTCACTGCAACTAGATAAAGATGCGCACAGCAACGAAGACCCAATGCAGCCAAAAATAAATAAATAAATTTATAAAAAGAAAAAAAGATGCTATGGAAACACCGCCCTATTTAAAGCGTTTTGGTAAACTCCGGCATCTGGGCTGAGGTCGCCATAGCAACGGTTTTGCAGGCTGCAGCAGAGCCTTGCAGGAGGGCAGGACCAGGGCGATCCCTGGCTCCTCTTAGCTCTTCTCACAACCCCTAAAGCCCCTAAAGATGTGAAATGGTGGAGTGTGATGAAAGCTGCAGCTCAAGCTGCCTGTAACTACTGCTTCCCATCCCGCCCCCATCTCCCGAAGGAAGCCCACGTAGCCTGCAGCCTACTTAAATCTCCCTCAAAAGCAGCCTTACGTTTACAACCTGATCAGGAGACCTGCTCTCCTCCTGGCTCTCTGTCCTCAGCCAGATGACAAAAAGGTCCCCTTTTTTTCAGATGACAGATCTCTTGATAACTAAGATGGCACCTTCTTAAGGATTGCCCCTCACCTCTTGCTCCCTCCAAGGTATCACCCCACCAGGGCTGCCCGTCTCCATACTTCTCATAGTGTAACCCCAAGCCTTGTTGAGGCTTACTAGGCGCCAGGCACTGTGGTGTTTTACATACAATATCCTGCTTTAACCTTCAAATAACTCTCTAAGTAAAGGTCGTCACCATTCCCATTTTACAGATGAGGAAACTGAGACCCCAAGAGGTCACGCAACTGGCCCAACTTTAACTTGTAGACATTTCAGATTTTACTCCAGGGATTTTACTCCAGGAAGCTGCAAACTCTCCCACCTCCCACATCGCAGAGAAAGGACCTTAGAGTCAGCATGTTCTAAGTTTCGGAACTACTGAGTGTGAGTCATCACCAGGGAGCTAGTTAGAAACGCAGAACCTCAGGCCCCACCCCAGTCCGATTGAATTAGAATTTGCATTTTCACAAGAGAACCAGGTGATCGGTTTGCTCATCAAGGTTTGAGCCACTGAATTGAAGAGATGATGGAATTCAGGCACCCACAGGCAAAGCAAGCATAGAAAAAGAACCCCACAGGGTTCGGCTTCCCTGGTGGCGCGGTGGTTGAGAGTCCGCCTGACAATGCAGGGGACACGGGTTCGTGTCCTGGTCCGGGAAGATCCCACATGCCGCGGAGCGGCTGGGCCCGTGAGCCATGGCCACTGAGCTTGCGCGTCCGGAGCTTGTGCTCCGCAACGGGAGAGGCCACAACAGTGAGAGGCCCGCGTACCGAAAAAAAAAAAAAAAAAGAACCCCACAGGGCTCTAGATGTTGGGGATTTTGCCTCTAGAGCAGGGCTCCCCAACCCCCCAGACCGTGGACTGCACCGGGCCGCACAGCTGGAGGTGAGCAGTGAGCGGCGGGCGAGCCCGCGAAGCTTCATCTGCTGCTCCTCATGGCTCCCCGTGGCTCGCATTACCGCCTGAACCACGCCCCCACCCCCGTCCGTGGAAAAATTGTCCTCCACAGAAACCCATCCCCGGTGCCAAAAAGGTTGGGGACCGCTGCACTAGACCACAGAGCCAAAAATTAGGGGTCCGAAGCTCCCGGGGCCTCAGTTTCCACTTTCTAGGTGCTCAAGCAAAATCTCAACTCTGGAAGTCTGGAGAGCAATCGGACGGCTTTAGAGCGCCACCTGCTGGTCGTGATTAGCTATGCATCACACGTCTCTGCTCCAGGCATCCCCTCCCAAAGCGGCAGCTACTTGTGTGCGGCGGCTGAGCCTTCTCTTGGGGATTTTTGTAGTTTTTCCCAGCCCGGTTTATTTCTCTTCCTTCTTTAGACTTCAACATTCACCATTCGTTATTCCTATCACTGGTTCAGATAACTCCATACTCTCTAAATGACAAGAATGCAGCACCTCAGGTTTGCTTGCTCCCTTGACCTCAGTTCAGTTCAATTGATTAGGGGTGTAAAGCCTAAGACCTGACCATTTCTCTTTTCACTAACATCAAAGCAAGTGGTGAAACCACGCCCTTAGTGTTACAACCTAGGCATAAAGATTTAAAACTGATCCCTATAAGAAAGTATTTGCAACATTCACATGGACATATTTCTACTTACCTATATTTAAATCCATCTAAAATCAATAGCAGAAGGAAAGCATCCGAATAGCATACAGGGCAAAAGATACAGGTAAGCTCATAGCAGAAGAAATATAATTAGTCAAAGACATTTTTAAGAAATGTCTCTATTTTAAACCTTGCTTACCTTCTTTTTTTTTGCGGTACGCGGGCCTCTCACTGTTGTGGCCTCTCCCGTTGCAGACGTGCAGGCTCAGCGGCCATGGCTCACGGGCCCAGCTGCTCCACGGCATGTGGGATCTTCCCGGACTGGGGAACAAACCCGTGTCCCCTGCATCGGCAGGCGGACTCTCAACCACTGCGCCACCAGAGAAGCCCTTTCACTATTATTTTAATGGTTATCAAGCAATCCCACTCCCCAGCTAATGCAAGAATCTTAGGATTGATTTAACTCCATATATCCTCCTCCTGCTTTTTGGCTATTGTTGTCAAGTATTTTAATTTTTCATGCATTTTTAAACTTAAGATATTATCAATATTATTATTCTATACAGTCAATATTCGTGTATTTTTCCCACACATTTCCCTCTTGTCATTCATTCATTCCTGCATGTCTTTGCTTCCATTGGGGTCACTTTCATTCTGCCTAAAGAATGTTCTTTAGTAGTACTTTTAGTTCAGCTCTCTCGGCAATGAAGTCTCTGTTTTCGTTTGTAAACCTCTTTGTTCCAACTTCTTTTTTTTTTAATTAATTAAGGTCTTTATTTATTTATTTATTTTGGCTGCTTTGGGTCTTCGTTGCTGTACACGGGCTTTCTCTAGTTGCGGCGAGCAGGGGCCACTCTTCAATGTGGTTCGTGGGCTTCTCATTGCCGTGGCTTCTCGTTGCGGACCACAGGCTCTAGGCACACGGGCTTCAGTAATTGTGGCTCACGGGCTCTAGCGTGCAGGCTCAGTAGTTGTGGTGCATGGGCTTAGTTGCTCAGCAGCATGTGGGGTCTTCCCAGACCAGGGCTCAAACCCATGTCCCCTGCATTGGCAGGTGGATTCTTAACCACTGCGCCACCAGGGAAGCCCTCAGTCAATTTTTTAAAATAATCTTTGACTTTGGTTTTCAGAAGTTTTACTAGTTTGCCCAGGTAGGGATTTTTTGTATTTATTTTGCTTCAGATTTGTAGAGTTTCTTGAATCTGTGTTTTAATGTCTTTCACTAATACTGTAAAATTTGTAATCAGTAACTCTTCACCTATTGCTTCAGAACGACTCACTCACTCTCCCTGAATCCAATTAAATGTATTTAGACCTTTACATCACATTCCATACTCTCTTATGCTCTTTTCTGTATTTTCCATCTTTTTTATCCCACTCCCATGCTTCAGACTGAATATTTTCTACCCACCTGTCTTTCAGTTTACTAATCCTGTCTTCTGTTATATCTAACCGACTGTTGGGAATTCCCTGGCAGTCGGTCCAGTGGTTAGGACTCAGCACTTTCACTGCTGTGGCCTGGGTTCAGTCCCTGGTCAGGGAACTAAGATCCCACAAGCCTCCCAGTGTGGCCCCAAAACAAACAAACAAACAAAAAACTGCTGTTAAACCCATCTATAGAGTTTTTTTGTTTTGGTTTGGGTTTTTTTTTTCTGTTTTTAAGTAATTGTATTTTTCAATTCTAGAGTTTCCACTTGGTTCTTTTTAAAAAATTGTTTCTAGTTCTCCATCTACTTTCTTGAATGTATTAGAGTCCATGTACAATAATATCAATATCTTTTTCTCCTTCAGGTCTACTATTTATTTTTTTCTCTTGGTTTTTGTTCATTTGGTCTTGTCTCTTAGTATATCTGTTAACTTTTGTTAAATGTTGGATGCTGTGTAGAATGAAAAACCATAGAGGCTCTGGATTATGTTATTTCTCCAGAAGAGATGGGAAATTTCTGGGGTTTTTCTTTTGTCTTGGGGGGGTGGTTTTGTTGTTGTTTGTGGGGTTTTTTTTTTTGTTGTTGTTGTTTCCAGGCAGTTAGAGTAGGGTTAAATCATTGAATACAATCAGGAACTGAGATGTTCCTGGCTTTGTATGGGCTGGTATGTTTCTGGATTGCCCTTGCTCCTAGATCATAGCCCTTCAGGGGTCTCAGCTGAAACCCTAAAGTGTTTCTCAGGTCCCTCTTTCTTGTCAGCTCCTGAACTCCTGAGCCTTGTGATAATGCCAAAACTTTAGGCCACCATTTTCTGCTCAGCCTCGATGCCTCCCAAGCAAATCAGCAAATTACTGTAAGGAATTTCCTTAAGGAAAGCAGTGGAGATGATCCCCCTCACTTCAAAGGGTTTTCCTTCTGTACAGGATCCTGGTTACTTAAGTTCTGCCCACTTTGGCTACTCTTAAAGCCTTAAAACAGCTGTGAGTGTGGGGGGGGGGTGGGGGGAATCTAATTTTTACATTGTTCTCTAAAGGAATCCTAGCCTGATACAAGCCACTCTGTCATGACCAGAAGCAAAATTCAACTAATGTACATTTTTAAAAAAGATAATTCTGGGGACTTCCCTGGTGGCGCAGGGGTTAACAATCTGCCTGCTAATGCAGGGGACACGGGTTCGATCCCTGGTCCAGGAAGATCCCACATGCTGCGAAGTAACTAGGCCCATGTGCCACAACTGCTGAGCTTGCGCTCTAGAACCCACAAGGCACAACTACTGAGCCCACGCACCACAACTACTGAAGTCACAGGCCTAGAGCCCATGCTCCGCAGCAAGAGAAGCCACCACAATGAGAAACCCACACAACGCAATGGAGAGCAGCCACCACTCGCCGCAGCTAGAGAAAGCCCATGCGCAGCAACGAAGACCCAACACAGCCAAAAATAAATAAATAAAATGAATAAATTTTTTTTAAAAATGAGAGTGTATGGGAGTACCCTGGTAGTCCAATGGTTAGGACTCTGAGCTTCCCTTCCACTGCAGGGGGCACAGATTCAATCCCTGGTGGGGGAGCTGGGATACGCAAGCTGCAGGGTGTGGCCAAAAAATAATAATAATAAAATAAATAAAAATAAAAATGAGGGTGTAAAAGAAAATTTATTGGGATCACAAGATAACAATTGAAAAAAAGCAGATCCTGAAAGTATTTATTCAGTGTGATCCCATTTATTTTTAAATCATCACATATTATAATTATATATTATATAATATATCATTATCTTTAGCATAATCATATATATATATACATATATAATAATATATATAGGGGCTGGAAGAATAAACACCAAAATAGTTATAATAGTTATGTGTGGAGGTGGTATAGAGCTTATGTTTTTCCTTTTCACGTGTGCTTGTATGAAATTTCCACTTTTTTCAACACTAATGCTATTTTTATAATCAGAAAAAATACAAAAATTTTTTTTCACTCCTGACTCTGTCCCTGACCCTGGTCTTACCTGTCTCAAGCATTGAGGCCTCTCAGCTGTCAGGGAGGCTTTCAGTTCTGGGATGAAGAGTGAAGACTCAGAAAATCCTCCAACAAAGACTGATTTCAAGCAGTCTTTCTTCTGCAGCTGCCACCACCCCCAGGAAGTGGGGAGAGGTTTCCCTTCCACATACCGCCCAGCGAGCAAATCTCTGGGCTTCTCCGCTCTTTAGCTTCCCTTCCCCCACCTGTCTCAGAGCATCTCGGCCCCCTGCAGTTGGCGATTTGGGGTCTGTGTGTTTTACGACGGTGGGAGGGCGTGGGGCGGGGCGCACGCAGACCAGGTGAGTTGCAGGACGCAGCCCACGGCGGCTCGTGCGCGGCTGCGGCGTGACTCAGCCTTCCTGCTCTCCCAGTACCCCACCCCTGCTGCCCTCTGTCTCCTCCCGCAGCCCTCACCCTCGGGTGACCGTCCGTCCTTGCCAGTTTCATTCGCAAGTCTAAGCTATTTTTCTCCTTTTCTCAGGATTCCTTCGGTTGACCCCACTCTGTGGCTTCCCGTCCAATGAGCTCTCAAGCATTGAAAGCTAGCCTCGGGCTCAGCCTTGAAAAATCCTGAAGTGGCTTCTTTCCGCTCTGAGATCGGCTCCGGACCTTGGGGGTCATCATCCCCCAATCGTACGTCTCAGATCAGCGTGCGCCAGGGCCCGTGCGCGCCACGACTTCCGGTGGTACACAAGAGAAACTTTTTTTTTTTTACTTAACAGTATGTATTCATTTTGCTGTTTATTAAGAATATAATTAGAGCATCAGACCTGTGATTTCACAGAATGGATGCTCAGAATGAGAGAGGGTAGGTTTTTGTTGCTGTTGTTTAAAGAAAAATCAAGTAAACAAGCGTACTTAGATGTGGCAACAATTACCAAGACAAACCACTAAATTAAGATTTCCCCGGGGGGATGCCTCCTTTAAAAGCCCCAGATTCCGTCACAAGTCCCTCCCTCTTCCCCGGCCCATCTTCCCTCCTCTCCCCAGACTCACCTCCTGGAGAACCTGTCCAAGATCATGCTTTTTCTAAAACAACACTGGTGTACAGTGGCTGTGTACCCCGGTGGTGGGCTCATCCTCCTGTCTCCAGCCAGACCTGAGGTTTTCAGTCCACTATGACTTTGAGGGGGGAATCTTGGTATGGATTCCAAAGGCGTCTAGAATAGAAAGGAGAATGACTTTGGGAGAATGCATTGTCCAAACTTCTCTTGGGCGCCACCCCTCCACACACACACACCCCATACACGTGAGCTAGGCTTCAGAGGTTACCTTTATTCATTTAACAAACATTGATAGGGACTTCCCTGGCGGTCCAGTGGTTAGGACCCCAAGCTTTCACTGAGGAGAGCCTGGGTTCAATCCCTGGTCGGGGAGCTAAGAACACGCGTGCTGCCTGATGCGGCCCAAAGGAAAAAAACAAAACAAACAAACAAAAAAAACCACATTGATTTATTGAGCACTATTGATAGACACCAGGCCCACAAAAATGGACAGAGGTGAGTTAGGATCCCCTCCTACAAGGTCTTAAAAGTTAAAGATGCCAGAGGGGAGGTGATGAGGTAGAAAGGCATTCCAGCCAGGAAAAAAAAAAATTATTTTAAAGGCATTAAAAAAAAAATCACAGAGCCCCAGAAGCCTGAGGCCTTCAAGGTATCTAAACTAAAAGCCAGCACTCTGGCCACTCTGTGTGGCATGAGACAGCCAAGGGCAAGAGGATGTCCAGAGACAGTCTGGGAAAGGCAGTGAGGCCCTCATGTGCCGGCTGAGGGGGTGGGCTTTGCACTGAGGGCAGTGGGGAGCCATGGAAGTCTTCAGAGGGGGGAGAGGGATGCAGGGTAACATTTGTGAAGATGCTCTTTGGCTGCTGTGTGCTGGGCAGGAGGTTGGACTGAGGGGGCTGAGGGCCAAGGGGGGCGAGTTGGGAATGAGAGCAGCTCTTGTCCACCTACCAAGCCAGGTGCCCTGGCAGGGCCTGTGTTCTGTTCAAAGGCCCCAGGTCTCCCCTGTGCTACCAGCAGCCCCAGGCTATGTAATAATGGGGGGAGAGCCCAGGGGACAAAGGGAACAGGTAAGACAGAGTGAGATTTTTCAGGGGTGTGAATGAACTGAAATCCCAAAACAGCCTCTGAGCTGGCTGGAACCAAGCAGGGCCCCTGCAACTGGATGCAGGGGTGGGCACTTGACACTTGATTTGCATTTCCCTGATTGAGGCAGGAGATAGATGGGCTCCAGGTTAGACATTTACAACTAGCCTCCTGTTTACACTTCCCGGGGTGAGAAGAAGAGGGGCTCCAGGCGGGACATTCATTACCAGCCCCCTGTTTACATTTCCTGAAGCAAGAGACAAACGAGCTCCAGGACTTCATATTTATGACCGGACTCCTGTCTATATTTCGAGATCTGCACCTCGATATAAAAACCAGCAACAGAAATAGGGTAAATAACCAGACATTGGACATTTTTATGGCAGGGACGGAGTGGGACTGAACTCTGTTAAAAGATCAAGAGGTCATACGTTTCCCATCCTTGGAGCAAGGGAAACATTGCACATGTGCAGAAGGGCTCCTTGGGGGTCAAAAATGAGGGGGCACCACCCCATAATATGTGATGCTAAGGCTATCCCGTAGGCAACTAAGAAGCCCGCATGCCACAACTAAGAAGTCTGCATGCCACAACTAAGACCCGGCACAGACAAAATAAATAATATATAAATATATTTTTTTAAAAACTGTCCTATGTCCTACTCTGTTAGGACCTTGCTAGATGGCTAGAGGCAACCTGATAAATAAATTCAAGCTAAGGTTTCCCCAGCTGATATACTTACTCTCTCAGGTAAGGGGTGTTTGTGTGTGTGTGTGTGTACGCATACCTATACATACATATGTAGCTATGATTTTTAAAGTGGAATTCTTATTTTGGAACACAAAACCATGACAGACTATGGTAATAAATACTTATATATTCAAAGTAATCCTCAAAGTCAAGCTTCATGGCAGGGCAGGACCAGTGGAAAAGATTTTCCACTATAACCACTTCACATTAGACCAGGGGTCCCCAACCCCCGGGCCACGGACCAGTACCGGCCTGTTAGGAACCCGGCCGCACAGCAGGAGGTGAGCGGCCGGTGAGCGAGCGAAGCTTCATCTGCCACTCGCGATTGCTGGCATTACCGCCTGAACACCCTCTCGCCCTCCTGTCCACAGAAAAACTGCCTTCCACGAAACCGGTCCCTGGTGCCAAACAGGTTGGGGACCGCTGCATTAGTCTGAGTCTAAGGACAGCCTGGCCTGGCTCAGTCCCCTCCCTGGGGGACACACACAGCCTTGATGCTGGGTATTTGGGGCTTCTTTTCAGGGACCCCCAGGAAGCCCTGGCAGAGTCAGAAGCCACACTGCTGAAGGTGCCCCTGGAGATGCTGATAAAAGGAGAAAGATTTGGCCAGCCCTCGGGGACTAGAGTTGCAAAATGAAATATAGGATGCCTGCTGAAATTTGAGTTTTAGATAAGCAATGGATAATTTATTAGTATAAATAGAGCTTAAGTATTAATTTTTTTGGGTTTATAATGTAAGTTTCATGCATACAACATTTTATTTCTACTTCTGTATGCACTCCAGCGTGCTCACCACCATAAGTTTAGTTTCCGTCTGGGGCTTCCCTGGTGGCACAGTGGTTGAGAATCTGTCTGCCAATGCAGGGGACACGGGTTCAAGCCCTGGGCCAGGAGGATCCCACATGCCGCGGAGCAACTGGGCCCGTGAGCCACAACTACTGAGCCTGCGCGTCTGGAGCCTGTGCTCCACAACAAGAGAGGCCGCGATAGTGAGAGGCCCGCGCACCGCGATGAAGAGTGGCCCCTGCTCGCCGCAACTAGAGAAAGCCCTCGCACAGAAACAAAGACCCAGCACAGCCATAAATAAATAAATAAATAAATTTTTCAAAAAGTTTAGTTTCCGTCTGTCACCATACAGTCGATCCCCATTACCCATGAGTAGGTCCCAAATATTGCATTGAGCACCCTTATACTAAAAATTGTTTGTTTATCTGAAATACAAATTCATCTGGGCTGTCTGCTTTTTTGGGGGGGGGGCTGAGCCACGCAGCTTTTGTGGGATCTTAGTTCCCCAACCAGGGATTGAACCCGGGCCCTTGGCAGTGAAAGCACGGAGCCCTAACTACTGGACCGTTAGGGAAGTCCCCAGTCTGCATTTCTATTTGCTAAATTTAGGCCTGCCTGGGTCTCCTCACAGCCAGTTCCTGGGGAAAGAACGTAAGAGACCGTCGTGACAGCTGGTACAGCGTCCGTGGGCGAGGTGACCAGGTGCGACGCCCTGACCGTCCTCCCCCGCCCCAGCCTCAAGGTGGCCATGGAGCCAGGCCAGGGTTGGTTGGGTGAGGGAGGGGCCATCATGGGGTGCCCTGGGGGGGTCACACTCATGCTTGGCTGTGCCTTGGATCCAGGAACCTCCTTTGTCAGAAGAAAACCAATTTCTCAAGGACTCCTGCCTTATTCTTCTTTTTTAGGCCTCGCCACACGGCATGTGGGACCTTAGTTCCCTGACCAGGGATCGCACCTGTGCCCCTGCAATGGGCAGGGGAGAGGGCAGCAGAGTCTTAACCACTGGACAGTCTTAACCACTGGACCGCCATGGAAGTCCCTGCCTTATTCTTGATTATTTTTTCCTGATCTTGAAAGAAACACACATTCAAATATCACAGGAATGTATAAGTCAGAAAGGTCCTCCAGGGACTCCCCTGGTGGTCCAGTGGTTAAGACTCTGTGCTCCCAATGCAGGGGGCCCAGGTTTGATCCCTGTTCAGGGAACTAGATCCTGCATGCCAAAACTAAAGATCCTGCATGCTGCAACTAAGACCCCTAGCAGTCAAAATAAATAAATTAAGAAAAAAAAGTTCCTCCAGAGATAAAACTATCAAGTTGGAGGTATCTTCCAGATTTTTCCTCTATAAAAATGATAATATATCATCATCATTTCCATAAACAGAATCACAGAGACTGTCCTGAAACTTACTATTTCATGTGATATCAGGGACTTCCTTCCATGCAGGTGTGCATTTCTACTTTATTGGGTTTTTTTTTTAATAAATTTATTTTATTTTTTTTGGCTGTGTTGGGTCTTTGCTGCTGCATGCAGGCTAAGCGACGAGCTGCAGTGCCCATGCTTTTCATTGGTGGCTTCTCTTATTGCAGAGCAGGGGCTCTAGGCATGCGGGCTTCAGCAGTTGTGGCACTCGGGCTCAGTAGTTGTGGCACACGGGCTTAGTTGCTCCGCCGTATGTGGGTTCTTCCCAGACCAGGACTCAAACCCACGTCCCCTGCATTGGCAGACAGATTCTTAACAACTGCACCACCAGGGAAGCCCTACTTTCTTTGTTTTACTCTGCCTCCTTCTTTATCTCCATGGTGTTTGGTCTTTGGAGCTCTGAGCCCCTTTGAGTGTGAGATGAAGGACAAATGTACATAAGCACATCACCCAAATATTTGTGTATGACTTTGGGTGGCAAAGCATTACTGACCCCTTCACCCTCTCATGGCAGGGGAGCAGGGGGCTAGGGGAGGATCGCAGAAATGGATCCAGGAGGCTGAAGGGCTGTATGACTTTTATTGTTGAGCTGCGGAGACCTATCTCTGGGGAGCCTCAGTCAAAGAGCTCCTGGATCACTGCCTCCATCGTGAGACCCTCTGCTTGTCTCCAGCACCCATCCCTGGGCTCCTCCTTAGGCAGGGGCCCCTCCTCTCCTAGCATCCTCATCGACACCACCTGACTCCAGCAGGGGCCAAACCCCTGGGCAACGCCAGGAGCCTCCCAGCCTCAAACGGGTTGGCCGACATTCACTTCCCCGTGCTGTCCTCCCGACCTGCTCAGTCACTAGGAAATGCCTTGGAGGCAGCGGCTGTCACAGTGACAGCGGCAGGAGGACGTGCCGCCCGCCCAGCACCTCTGGGTGGCTCAGACCTGCTCCATGGAGGGCCTGGGTGGAGAGGCAGATGCTACTCGCCCTGGTTCCAGCCAAAGTGAGTCTGGGGTCCGGGCTGGGGGCAGGGAAGGAGTGGGATCCAGTCAGAGCTTGGCAGGGCTCTGCACTGACATTGGAGTGATGCCAGGGTGTGAGAGAGAGAGAGAGAGAGAGAGTGTGTGTAGAGTGTGTGTGTAGAGTGTGTGTGTGTGTGTGTGTGTGTGTGTATGGTGTCTAGGGGTGAGGAAGTGGTCAACAAAGCCTTGCCTTGGGAATCCAGGAGGGAAACCCGGTGCCCACAAGTCTCACTCTGCCTCACAGGCTCACTGTCCCAAGGTGGGGGGCGGGGATCGTCTGGGCTGGTGACACCCCCCTCCAGTCCTCGAGGTGGGCTGCTGTGGGTGAAACTAGGCACTGGGGCTTCACGAGGACGGCTCCCCCTGCGCTGGCCCTCGTCCTCCCCTGCCTCCCAGGCGGCTGGAGGGGCAGCCCCGTTTACAATCACTCTGAGGAGGGAAGTTTGGGGAGTCACCTTCCCATCCAGGCTTCATCTATTCCTTAAAAAAAAAAAAACGTTACTGAGGTATGATTGCCATACAACAAGCTGTACATATTTAATATATACAACTGGATTCTGCAGCTCTCGTGAGGTATGCTCAACCCTGGATGTTTGTTAGATCAGTGTTTCTGTAGAGAAGCATTCTGTGAGGGCTGGGACCTCCAATTCTGCCACCTTGCTCTCGATTCTTCACCTACTCCTTGGATCAAGGTCTGGAACGCCCTCCACGGAGGCATCCGAGCCCTCACTACAGGAGGGTGGTACGCAGCATGGGCCACGTAACCAGACTGACGTGGCCCCGAACCCTGGGTCTGCCCAGGACTAGCAGCCTGACTTTGAACAAGTTACTTAAGCCTCGCAGTTCCTCATCCGTAAAATGGAAATAATATCCCCCTCCCAGTGTCGCTGTCATGATGAAATGAGGAAGGCATGCAAAATGCTAAGCACATAACTAGTGTTCAATAAATAGTCGCTGTTATAATTATTTATTAGCTCAACACTGGTCCCATCTCACCTAGGAAGACTTTTCAGCCCTCCTTCCCCGAAATTTCCTGAAGCACCAATGGGGATGCCTTTGGTAGATAATGTCTTGCACTGTTATTTAGCTAGTTTGTGCCCAAATCAGAGCATTATTCCTTGCATTTCTTCTGCTGCCCTCTCCCCTGCCCCAGCACTCGAGACAGAGTCAGGCCCATAAGAGGAACTCAAGGATGGAGAATGAAATGGAATTAAGAGAAAGGGAGGGACGCAAGGAGGGAGGCATCACGGAGACTGAGAAAGGGAGGTGAGAAGATGGGGATGGAGGGCGGGTGGCATTGTCCAGACGTGAGTGACATGCCTCTCCCGAAGCACACGATGGGGAAGGGACTGCAAAGAGAGGCCACCAGTGGGGACCTGGGATGTCTTTTGCAGCCCCTGCATCCTTTTAATTTTTCCTCAAACGCAGTCCTCCCTGCTCCCCTTCTCATCCCAAGGAGGAAGGCGCTTCCTGATTTGGCTAATATCTACTCACCCACCCAATCTATCAACTGATTCTGATGTTTTCTGTACTATCTATGAAATCTCTCTCTCTCTCTCCCATCTCCCTCTCCATTCTCCTTCCCAGGTGACCTCAGACAAGTCACTTCCCCATCTCTGGACCCGGGTCTGCTCACCTATAAAACTAGATTTTCCTAAATGGCCTCAGAAGTCCTTTCTTCCCCCAGCATTCTCTTATCTAACTGCTTTACTTCTCCTTTTTAAAATTTATTTATTTATTTATTTATTTTTGGCTGCGTTGGGTCCTCGTTGCTGCACGTGGGCTTTCTCTCATTGTAGAGAGCGTCGGCTTCTCTTGTTGCAGAGCACGGGCTCTAGGCACGCGGGCTTCAGTAGTTGTGGCTTGCGGGCTCTAAAGCACAGGCTCAGTAGTTGTGGCGCATGGGCTTAGTTGCTCCGTGGCATGTAGGATCTTCCCAGACCAGGGCTCGAACCCGTGTCCCCGGTATTGGCAGGCGGACTCTCAACCACTGCGCCACCAGGGAAGTCCCTGCTTTACTTCTCTTGCCTGTCTTGATAACTTACTTCTTAGTTACCCAAACAACTTAAGCGATTGAGCATCCCTCCTTTTAAAAAAATCTTTTTTCAATAAAACTTATAAATGTCCCCCAGGCTCTAAAGTTTCATGAAGGGCTTTCTTTTATTTTCTTTTTTTTTTTTTTTTTTTTGCGGTACGCGGGCCTCTCACTGCTGTGGCCTCTCCCGTTGCGGAGCACAGTCTCCGGACGTGCAGGCTCAGCGGCCACGGCTCACGGGCCCAGCCGCTCCGGGGCATGTGGGACCTTCCTGGACCGGGGCACAAACCCGTGTCCCCTGCATTGGCAGGCGGACTCTCAACCACTGCGCCACCAGGGAAGCCCCATGAAGGGCTTTCCTGATCACTGCATATCTCCAATGCCTGGCTCAGTACCTAGCCCGCAGCAAGCGGTCAATAAATATTTGTTGAATAATTGGATGGATGGAATTGCCACCATATGCCTGTGGGGAATAATGAGATGCAGGGGGACATGTTAGCAGTTGGTCGGCTTAAGAAAATCAAGGCCATCCTGAGAATAACCCCAGTTTAGACACTTGCAAGTGTGTTATGAAACAAAAAAGTAAAAAGTCTGAGAAACTCTGGAATCACCATCTTAATGATCTATTGCCCATCACTTACCTAATCTATTGTCATCCTGTTCAGTTATTCTAATTTGATGGGAGCTGCCCTCTGTCAGGGGTGTGATATTCTTTAGTCACTTATGTAATAAGGAACATCTGGGGAGGAGAGGGAAGGCCGGAAGGCAGATGTCAGGAGGGGAAAGGGCTCGGCGGCCTTAACAATGACACCTACCGTTTATTGAGCACTTACTGCGAACCAGACTTTTCACTCATGCTACCTCACTTAATACTTACTTAATACTCTGGACAACGCTGAGAGGAAGCGTTCCCTTAGAGATGGGAAATCGAGGCTCAGACAGGTTATACAGATATATCCTTGGGTATATCAAGGATTTGAAGCCAGCTTCAGAGTCTGAGCACTTGAACCCTCACCCCAGCCTGGAAGCCACACTGACCACTTCAGAGACCAAAGCCTGAAAACTCCTGCACAGGCTTTGGTGTTGCCACCAGGGTCCCCAGTCCCCTACCCCGCCCTCTACATATTTTTGCTCTTTCTTGGTTATGGGACCAAGTTTTCAACTTGGCAAAATGGACTTGGAACCAAGCCAGGGGCGGGGAGAGATTCCAAAAGATTTGTGATTAAACCAACTCTAGTTTGTCCTTCCTAGTAACTAACCTTGTTCTCACTACGTCACCTCTCAGATCTGGGGGCTGCCACACAGCTCTAGGTGTCAGTGTGTCCAGGGGTCTTTTGTCTACATCACTGATATACCAATAACAGGAAGAGGCTGTTCTAGAGGAGTTTAGATGACACAGCTGTGATACTGGGGACACGTTGCATAATGAGAACACTTGGACCACATCACATACCCAAAGAGGTGTTTCCCATCAAGGTTCACACCTTGGGAAACTGGACTAAATCCAACAATGTTGCCGTTGCTGACAGCATCGCTGGAGCCTCTCTTTAGCTCTCAGATAATGTTAGAAACCCACCTGTTGCATCATGGTGACTCCTTTTCTTTGATTTAAAACAATCTCATGCCACTTGAGTACTCATTTGCTTTCTCACCAGAATGGGCACCCGGTGACTTTTGGCCATTTCCAAATACCAGACGTATCCTCGAAGGATGAAAATCTGCCCTCACAGAGGTTAATCAGAAGGTTCTCTCGCAGCCTCGGGAAGGCCTCCGGGAAGAGTCTGAAGGATGAGTGAGCTGTGACGGGCAAAGGAAGGAGCCCACAGCTCCCCGACGTGACCGCGCGGCCGGCCAGCCGTCATTTGGATGTGTAAGTTTGGAGTTTCATTTTCAAACCCCTCGCTGCTTTACAGCCACACGTGGCACACAGGAATGCGGCGCAGGGGCTGCGCACAACCCAGTGGGTTGGCCAGCCCAGGCGGGGAAACGCAGCAGCACCAGCAGAGGCTGTTGTGGAAAACGGCCACTCTGGGCACACGCCCACACTGAGGCCTGGACTGAGGCCGCGGGTGCAACCGCTTAGCCACCCGCTTCCCCTGGGAAATGGGTCCTCCGGCCTCCACTTCGGGCCTGGAACCAGGAAGCGGGAGGCGGTGACCTCACAGCGAGTGCCCGTCGGGCTGGAGGTGGGAGGCTACACCTTCCCCCGCCACCCACCTCCTTCCAGAGCCCAGCGTGGCTGGGAGCTCTCGTTATTTGTCTCCCAATCCCCCTTCCGGAAGCGGCCCCTCATCGCTTCCGGCGGGTCCGGGGTTACTTCCGGTAGACCCTGGAGGAGGAGCAGCGGGAGAGGACCCGGGAGGAGGGGGCGGAGGCAGCGGGGTGCCGGGAGGCCCGGAGGGGTCCGGCAGGGGAGCGAAGGAGGGAAAGGCGCTGATGCTCTGGCCCTTCCCGCCCACAGCCAGGGCCCTGCTCTCCCGTGCGGCCATGTCCGAGTGGGAGAGCAAGGAAAGCTTGGGCGGCGAGTGCCCCGTGTGCTACGAGAAGTTCCGCGAAATGGAGGGCGCCAGCCGGACGCTGAGCTGTGGCCACATGTTCTGCCATGACTGCCTGGTCAAGTACCTCCTCTCCACGCGCGTGGACGGGCAGGTCCAGAGGACCGTCGTCTGCCCCGTCTGCCGCTACGTCACCTTCCTCGACAAGAAGAGCTCCTGCTGGCCCTCCAAGCTGGACAAGAGCTCTCAGACCCTGGCCGTGCCCTTGGACCCGCCGCCCGGCCTGCTCCGGGAGCCGCAGATCTTCCTCATCAGCAGCCATGGGATACCCCTGGGGAAGCAGGACAGCATCCTGCCCGGGCGCAGCCTGGCCGAGCTCTTGGAGGCCTCCCCGGTGCCCAGCTCCACCCGGTCGTTCTGCAGCCGCTTCCAGGCCCTACTGCTCATCGTCCTCATTGCCGTGGTGTCCGTGGTGGCTGCCATCCTGCCCTGGGTGCTGCTGGTGAGGAAGCACGCGTGAGTGGGGCACCGGCCCGAGGGCCGCTCTGGAAGCTGCCCGCTCACACAGCCAGGCTGCCTGGGGGGTGTCAGCCGAGCCCTGAGGGATGGCCAGGGGCAGAAGGGATGTTAGGGCGCTGCTGGCTGGAGGTCCAGTGGCATCTCCCCACCCCGGGCTCCTTGCTCCCAGTGCGTCTCAGGGAGAACAGGGAGGCCAGGGCTGGGCTGAGCAGCCAGGCTCTGGGCTGAATGAAATGGAAACTCCAGGCTCCAGGCCAGGGAGGAAAACGTGATGGACACCCCTGCTCAGAAACAGCAGCAGGGGTATACCCTCCGGGGATGCTGACCCTTCCTCTAGGCTGGAGCCGAGCAACGCAGGGAGATGGGCGGCTGCTCCGTCCTGTGGGCTCACCAGCCCCGAGGGGTAGTCCTCACCTGCCAGGTGACCTGCCTGAGCCCAGCTGGGGTTCTGCGTGGGGTACATCCCAGAGGGGCCCAAGGGCAGGACTCCTCCAGGACAGAATTCCCAGCCAGGGTCCTCCAACCCGCTCCGAGCAATAAACAGAAGGGGTGGCGCAGGGGCGAAAGGCGCTTGTGTTTCCTGGAATCTCAGCCGCCATCCATGACACCCCACAGCTGGGCAAGGGTGCCAGCCTGGAAGGTCTTCCCTGAGGGAGAAGCTGATCTCAGGGAGCTGGAGGAAGGAACAGAAAAGGGGAGCGGAGGCCACATCAGGAGTCGGAAGTTTGTTGACAGAGGCTGAGGCCAGCAGAATGGCCCACAGAGCCAGAGGTCTCCCCAAGCCTCCCCGGCCCAAGAATGGTCCAAATTTTGAGTCCTGGGGTTTTCAAGGATAGTGTGGAAAGCGGGCAGTGCAGGGGAAGCCTGGTGGCCGGGACTTGAGTCAGCTGAAAACTATGTGGGCAAACGAACCCCTGGGGGCTTCCTCCCAGCCCAGGTTCTCCTCTTCCTCATGACCAACCACTCATTAGAGGCCACACCAGCTGGGCCAGTTCCCGGGGTGGATTCCCAGGCTGGGCTGGGTGAGGAAGGGTGGGGAAGAACACAGCTGTGCTTGGCAGAGACGCTTCTGTCTCAGTGAACACTGGAACCCAGCTGTTGTCGGCGCTGGCCAAGGTCACATCACCTGGGGACCCCGCCTATGCTGGGGGTCCTTGATGAGGACACTAGAAAAAGCTCAGATTGGGTCTTGTCTGGGGAGCGAGCCATTCGGGGACAGCTATTTTCTGTTTACTAAGGCCCATAAGTCAGTGGGCCATCATCTTAATTTTAGGACTAAAACCAGCAAAAACCTCAAGCTGTTTTCTGAAATGGGTGGTTCAGAGCCCAGGTGTGCCAACAGCCAAGCTCTCCACAGCCTCTGCCTCTCTCAGCGAAGCTCGCTGTCTGTGGGGAAAGAAGTAGCGCCCTCTTACCTAGTTCCTAAAAGCCTGTAATGGTGGTCATTTGGGGACCATTCGGGGATGGGATCCACCTGCAGGCGATATTGGGACACAGAGAGAGTTGATTTAATGCACTTATGGGCTTCTTTTCAAGACTAGAGAAGAACATAGGTGCTATTGGGGGAGGTACAGGTGGATTCATGGGAAAAATGTTTATTACAGGAATTAAAATGTTACATTTACAAAGACTCTACTGAGTCAGTTTTAACCACACCCAGGCTGCTTCAAACAGTGTCATGAATGTCTGGGGACCTGCTTTTAGCCTCTTCAGATTCTGTTGTGTTTGCCGAAAGTTAATTTCGAAATACCTGTAGTGTTTCCATATTGTTCAGTCGTGACTTGTAGATAGCACTCCTTTTATTTTCAAAGAATGTCAAAAGCTATATATTTTCTCAAAGATTCCAGACACACTGTAAATGCATGTGGGAAGCGATGAGCCTGGCCTTTTAGGATAATTCATTTTAAATGAAAAAGACCATCCGAAAACACAAATGCAAATGGCTCTTAAACATTTGCTCAGCCACACTTGTGAAAGGAGTGCAAATTACAATTCTGCTGGCATCCCATTTTTCACCTATTAGCTTGTCTAAACTCACCCTGCTGCCAACGCTGAGGGAAGCAAGTGAGGTTGGTAGGAAGGGATACTGATAAAACCCCTAGGAGGGGAAATTTGACATTATCTATCAAATGTCCACTTTGACCAAGCAATTCCCGTTCTAGAAAGGTATGTGACAGATACACTTGCATATTGCGGCATTGACATATGTAATTGCAGTGTTGTTCCTAAAAACAAAGAATTGGGAAACCCTGCATGCCAGTCAGAAGGGGCTGGTTGTGTAACTTAAGATGCAGGAACTGTCATGCAGCTGTAAAAAGAACAAGGAAGGACCTGCAAACTGACTCTGAAAGTCTCCAAGATCCAATGGCCGATGGGCAGAGGCAAGGTGTGAAACGCTGGGTATCTGATACTACAACCTGTGTAGAAAGTGGGGGCATAAAAATTTACTTTCCGGGACTTCCCTGGTGTCCAGTGGTTAAGAGTGCGCTGAGAATGGACTTGAGGACACGGGGAGGGGGAAGGGTAAGCTAGGACGGAGTGAGAGAGTGGCATGGACTCATAAATACTACCAAATGTAAAATAGATAGCTAGTGGGAAGCAGCAGCATAGCACAATGAGATCAGCTCAGTGCTTTGTGACCACCTAGAGGGGTGGGATAGGGAGGGTGGGAGGGAGACGCAAGAGGGAGGAGATATGGGGATATATGTATACTTATGTATAGCTTATTCACTTTGTCATACAGCAGAAACTAACACACCATTGTAAAGCAATTATACTCCAATAAAGATGTTTAAAAAAAAAAAAAAAAGACTGTGCTTCCACTACAGGGGGCACGGGTTCGACCCCTGGTCAGGGAACTAGATCCCACATGCCGCGTGGCATGCCCAAAAAAATGAAAAAGAATTTACTTTCTGATTTGTTTATTTGCGCATAAAGCAATTGGGAATATTCAAAAAAAAACTAGTAAGAGTGGTGAACTGTGGATGGGGATGAGAAAATGATGGAATGGAAAGGGAACTTCTCCCTTTACCTTTGGTATTTTGGGATTTTTGAACCAAGTAAATGTAGGTATTATCTGAACATTAAATTGAAAAATTATATTAGAAGCTAAAGATATCTTCAGTGTACACACTTGCCTACTGAGGAGTCGGCCCCAGGAGCCGCCAGACTGCTTGACCTGTGGTTCCAAAGTGTCAGCTGATGTGTCTCGTTCGAGGTATGACATCTCAGGCTTACCAGGCACCCAGGAAGGAAGGTAAAATGTTTAATATTCTCAGCGTTCCTAAGTTCCTAGGGATTTCTCTGGGCCCCACCATTTAATGTGCTCATCTTGATTCCCTCTTTCTCGATTTTTTTGGCTGTGCTGTGCGGCTTGTGGGACCTTAGCTTTCCAACTCCCCAGGCCCCTGGCATTGAGAGTGGGAGTCCTAACCCCTGGACTGCCAGGGAATTCCCTGTTTTGATTCCCTCTTCTCTATCCTTCCTTTTCTTTCTCAAATAAAATCTTTCGCTTTAAGCAGCCACCCTGGGGTCAGGGCACTACAGGAAGATAACATAGATAGACAGATAGGTAGACAGGCAGACGGATGCCCCGAGGTTAAACATAAACTGTCACTCCTCTCCTTCTCCCCTTGTCCAGCGGCATACCCCCGCCTTTACACACACACTCTCACACTCACACACACTCACTCCCTTTGCCACCCCCCACTGCAATAACCTTTAGCTCTCATACACAGTCTAGGCCAACCCAGCGAGCCGAAGGATCCCTACTGCACTGGTGGGCCCCAGGCCAGGGCTGCCAGGAGTCTGGGCAGGCACATCAGAGACCGCTCTGCCCCTCGGCCCGTGACCTCTGCCCTCAGTGAAGCCTGAGGACGCGGGCAGCTCTTCTGCAATCACCACTTCTCTCTTTGACCTTCACGATCCAAATGTCCTTTTTTGATACAAAATAAACAACCTTGGCCCACCCTCACAACTTGTCCCTTTCCTTCGTCCTCCTCAAACCCAGAACAAAGGAGCGCCACAACTAATTCTCAACACAAACTACTGGCAGTTCCTACAAGCAATGCTGGTGCAGGCCTCTGGGCTCTCGTTTGGGTAGCTCTCTCCACCTGGAACACGCTTCCCCCATTGTCTACCTGGAAAACTCCTACCTAGCTTTCCAGAAACAGTTCATGGGTTACCTATAAAACCTCCCCCAACCCTTACCTTGGTTAGAATTGGCCGCACCTGTGCTGTGTCCCCTGCTGCATTCCACCATCTTCCCGAGACACTTGATGATGCGTGTTTGTTGACAAGTCCGTCTCCTCCTTCTAGACAATGTGCTCCTTGACAAGATCATACAAGATGCTCAGATCATACCAAGTGTCTGGCACAGAATTTAGGAAAGAGTCGAAGCTGGATAAATATTTGAAGAATGCATGAGTGAAGGAATGAATGGATGAACAAATGAACAAGTAAACATGACGGTTTGTGGTCCAGAAAAAAAAGTTTAGTCCAGGGATGTAGGCATGAAGCCTGGATAATACCTACCTTGGTGTGTCTTAGGGCTACACAAAGACCACCCTCAAAATGACCCGAAGGAGCCAGTTTAAAAGGACTCATTTGGGGACTTCCTTGGAGGTCCAGTGGTTAAGACTCAAAAAAGAAAAAAAAAAAAAAAAGGACTCACGTAAGAAGAATGTGGAGAGAGGACAGCCAGGTGAGGTGGCCAGAGGTTCATGTAGGGTGGCGCCATGACGCCCAACAGACACTTGTGAAGATAAACAGACTGTGTAACTAGGCTAGCAGTCATCTGCATCTGTGGGTACAACTTCCAACAGTCTTCACACTGTATAAAGTGGTTATGCTTCCACATGGTGGGTGGGCTCGAGTTTAATTTCGATGACTGTGTTGGATGGATGGAGGGAGGTCTGAGAGGCTTGGGTGACAGCAGAGAATGATGGGGAGGCTGAAGAAACAGAGAGGACCTTTGTGGGAAGTGAGAAAGATGATGGGGAGGCCTGAAGAAGAGGCGATGAAGGAAACTAGTAAAGACAATAAGAGGAAAGAGAAAGTGAAGACCAGAAAGGGAGGCAGGAGCCTTCAGCAGCTCCCTACGACTTTCAGCGTCCAAGTCAAACTCAGCTCAACCCCAGAGCCCCATGGGCTCCTCTCTGAATCCCTCTCATGCCAGCCACAGGGACCCGGCACCTGGTGACAGTGTGTCATGGGCGTCACACCTCCACGCCTTCCCTCAAGCTATTCCCTCTGCCTCCTGGAGCTAATTTTAACATTCCTCAAAGGTCACTAAAGGAAGACTTCACCCCAGGTCTTCCCGGACCCCAGAGTTCTCTTCTCTTCCGGAAGCACCCAGGCACCAAGGATAGCCAGGCTCAGCGAGCACTTCTCTGGGGGCCTGTGGTTGTTAATTTTGTTGTTTATCTCATCTCTTAGACAGTGAGCTTCCTGCAGGCAGAAACTTTGACTAATTGCCTTTTGTAGCTCCAGGGTGCAACCTGGCTGGCCCATGAAAGATGTTCCATAAACACTTGTTGAAAAGAATTGCAGCAGAAGAATTCTGCTCTCACTGAAGTTTTGAATAACAAATAAAATCCGGGGCTATATCTTCACAGCATATCTAAGAACACAACTATTTTTAAATCATGAAAACACTTGTTCTTCACTGACTCCACTCTGGGCCCTCAAGGATATGGTTTCTCACTCTCTGACTTGACCCCAGTGGGTTCCTACAAAGTGGGACCATATAGGGAATTATCAGAAGGGGCTGGGAAGCCAGCCTGCACGGGTTCGTCTATAACCTATGGGTTCTGTATAACCTTGCACGAGCTCCTCTCATTTCTCTGTGGCTCAGGGTCCTCATCTGTAAAACAGGACAACAAGACCAGGATGGCAAGGCTATTTGGTGGATTAAAGGAGTTAAAAAGGCAGTG
This sequence comes from Leucopleurus acutus, assembly GCF_964270905.1. Classification (NCBI taxonomy): domain Eukaryota; kingdom Metazoa; phylum Chordata; class Mammalia; order Artiodactyla; family Delphinidae; genus Leucopleurus; species Leucopleurus acutus. The sequence continues at coordinate 52,565,517 of NC_139161.1, read as the reverse complement.
AGTAGAAGGGTGTCCCTAAGACTCTGCAAGCTTACTACGTCTTAAGTATCATGAAACATGTGTCTTCCCCTAGTATGACACCTGCGTTATTCATTCAACAGAAACCGATCGCTTACTAGGTGCGCGGCCAGGCACGCGGCAGGAGTTCACCCCGCACTGCAATCCTTCAGGAGGGCGCACCCCCTTGCCCTGCTTCCATCAGATCCTGAACTGAATGTGAGCAGGCAGTAAAATTAAGAAAAGGGCACAGTGGGGCTTCCCTGGCGGCACAGTGGTTAAGAATCCGCCTGCCAATCCAGAGGACACGGGTTCGAGCCCTGGTCCGGGAAGATCCCACATGCCATGGAGCAACTAAGCCCGTGCGCCACAACTACTGAGCCTGAGCTCTAGAGCCCGTGAGCTACAACTACTGAATCCTGCCCGCCTAGAGCCTGTGCTCCGCAACAAGAGAAGCCACCGCAATGAGAAGCCACCGCAATGAGAAGACCGCTCACCGCACTAGAGAAAGCCGGCGTGTAGCAATGAAGACCCAACGCAGACAAAAATAAATAAATAAAATAAATTTATTTTTTAAAAAAAGAAAGAAAAGGGCACAGTTCTCTACGTGGAAAAGCTTCCTCACGCCGCTATCCTCAAATTGTGGTCTCGAACCAGCACCCTCGGCATCACCTGGCAGACCCGCGGCCCCAGTCCTCGGAAGGCCCCTCGCCGGCGGGAGCCGAACCTCGGGCGGGCCCCGCGGAGCAGTCAGCACACACATTGGTGTTGGGGCGGCTGCGGGCGCCGGGCTGGAGCTGGCTGGTTACCTGTCAGGCACACTCGACAGGCCCACGCCCTTGGCCCGAGGTCTAGGTAACCGAGGTGACCGGCCGGCCGGAGTCCCAGCGCCACCTGGCGGTCAAATATAGGACCTGCCCTTTCCCGGCTAAGGGAGTACCCGCTGCCCGGTGTTCGAGTGAAGGGACACGGGTCCCTGGGGCCGCTAGCTCCCTCAACACCCGGCGGGGCAGTCAGACCCCAAGCAGCCCCCGCCACTTGCCCGGGAACCACCGTTCCCAGAGGACGCAGCTGCAGAACCCAGAGCTCCCACGGAACGCACCAGGACCTGGAGAAGGGCTCTGCAGTTCCCCTCCGAGCCACGAGATGACGCTAGTGATCAATTTCTTTCCCAGTTTTCCGTCCGCGTTCAAACTCTGCGCCTCTCTCGCTCCAAGAAACATCGGTCTCGCGAGACCTCTCGGAAACTTACAAAACCGGAAGCTGTGTGTGGATTTCTTCCCTTCTGTGGCCATCGCTGAAGCGCTAACGGGTGAGTTTGCCGGGACAACGCGTATAATCTGCAGCCATCCGTTCACGGGCACGGTGTATCTCGACCCCGGGGGCCCCGATACTGTTCCGGTGGCCGAGTAGCAGCCGGGAAGGGGGGCCAGGATGGTCTCGACCTTTCTCCTAGCTCAAGGCCCGCCGGGGTGGGGAAGGGAGGAGGAAAGAGGATTTGGGGACTTCGAAACGGGAGCTGAAGGGGAGAGGGCCTATGGTGATGGAGTCTAGTCTGGGCAGTGTAGTTTCCTAAAGAATGGTCTCAGGATAACTTGTTGGTAAATCTACTGAACTTTCAGACGGCGCTCGCCCATTGGAAGGCTTTTTGGACCCGAGTTATGTGCATTTTCCAGGTTCGGGATGAGGGCCTGATTTCATTCATTTGGGATGGGGCTAAATGTGTTCACGCTCAAGTTCGCAGATTAACGTTGGTTGGTCTTTCTAAAACGTGATGTGATGTTGAATTGTCAGTCTGCTTTGCCCTAATTCAGCGGAAATATAAGGCCTGTTTTAGCTTTCTTACGCAGTGGTTATGCAGTTTGAGAGTGTAAACAAAAAGTTTAATTACAACAGGTGTGTTGGTAATGGAACGTTCTTCTGTTCCATAAGCAAATACAGAAAACATCCCAGTAAAGCAGTTCACTACAAGCAGTTTTTGATGAAGTTAAAGAATGTGACAGCTTTTGTGAGCATTCTGAACTTTCCAGATGAAATTGTTGCAGTTACTTGTTTGTAAACTGAGATTTGGTCATTTAAGGGTTTACACCTCTTTTAACTTTTTATTTAGCCGAAATGAAGTTCAATCCCTTTGTGACTTCTGACCGAAGCAAGAACCGGAAAAGGCATTTCAATGCGCCTTCCCACATTCGCAGGAAAATTATGTCTTCCCCTCTTTCTAAAGAGCTGAGACAGAAGTACAATGTCCGATCCATGCCCATCCGGAAGGATGATGAAGTTCAGGTATGTGCCGTGTTCAGGTCATCTTGGCGAATATCCCGCACGTTAGGCACAGACGATGGATTGCATTCTGAGAGCGATACATCTGAGACATTGGCTCCCAGAACAGCATTGCAAAAGGAGTTGAGCTGGGGGCTAAACAAAAAGCATGTAGCTTCCTTCACCTTTACACTTTGGTGAAAATCAGTTGTCTCAAGCGTCAGATGCAGTCATAATTAAACAGAAGAAAGGGGTTTGGAACCAGAATCTTAGTTTGGAGTTATCTTTTTCTGGGTGTGTTTGGGCATTGGAGAGGCTTTTGAGGACCAGTAAACAATTCTGTGCCTGAATCAAAATCCATATATGAGTTACAAGTAAGCTGTAGTTCCATATGATTGTTTGAGAGTAACAGTAAATAATCTGTCAAGTCTATTTAAGTGAAAATGTCTATTAATGTTTCTTAGCTGTAACTTGCAGCTAGTGATTAAGATTCAAGCAGTCTCTAAAGCAGCTTACACGTTACCAGCATTTCATGAGATGAATAGCCATTTGTCGCTCCTGTGCTGGCGCTAAAATTGCCAGTAGGTTTTGGAGGCAGTCTCTGCTTTCTCCAACTGGGAAGAAACATCTGTTCAGAAGCACTTTGGCAAGCTGAGGGTCGTTGGGACTTGCGGGTACAGAACGATGTTAGTTAACCTCAGGGAAAGAAGTGGCATGTTTCCTTAAATATTAGCTGCTGCCCACTCTTTGGCACTTAGTTGGGCCCTTTAATGGGTTGTGAATTTAATATTTATGGTCTGTTGTTCCCTTTGAGATGGAGTGACAGTTTCCTTGTCAACTCGGTACAAAAAACCAAGGTGGGCTTGTTCCTCGTTTTTAACCTTTTAACAAGCCCACCACTGCTGGTGGGTCATCAGTTGTAGGATGCACTGTCCATCACTGTAGATTTATATGGAGCATAGTTTATTTCCAGGTTAATTGAAGCCAGAGATAGAATTATTGGCACATTTCCATTAATGATTAGGTCTTTCAAAATTGGAAGATCCTGTGTATCTGATAACGTGAATGATGTTTACCTGATTCATAGGTTTCCTGATTTTCAAGTTTAATATTCTTTTAACCACATATATCTTTTATTTTTGAATTTGCATTTAGGTTGTACGAGGGCACTACAAAGGGCAGCAAATTGGCAAAGTAGTCCAGGTTTACAGGAAGAAGTATGTCATCTACATTGAACGAGTGCAGCGGGAGAAGGCTAATGGCACAACTGTCCACGTGGGCATTCACCCCAGCAAGGTAGGTGTTTTTAAGAATGAGAGGGGAGAAGAAAATTTTAAGTTATTTTGTATGTGTATTTAATGTACCTTTTCCTTAAAAGCTATTAGTAAGCTGATCGATCAATCTAAAAATGAATAGATCTTAAAATATAGGAAATTGGGTAATTTTTAGATAATATGGAGCTGATATCCTGTGTATTAAACAGAATTGAGTAAACAGTAAGGCACATTTACAGCCCTGCAAAGTAGGTATTAAGTTATTTGCAGATGGAAAAAATCTGGACCTCAGGGTCTAGATCCCATTGATAGTGGTATCTAAGCCAAAATAGAAGATAATGGTCTGATTCTCATGTCCTGGACTTTAATGTGAATTCTCCAATACTGCTGTCTAATTTCTCTCAATTAAAAAAATATGTTTAATATAAAGGTAATAAATGTGCTTGGTGCCTATTCAGATAATGAGGTGTTCGTTTTTTTAAGATCTTGAGTTGGCACCACAAATCTAATCTTCAGACTACAGGAAAGTCGCAAGACTAGTACAGCTGTTGCATATCTTTCACGTAGAATTCACAATCTCCATTTTCTTTGCCCTTTGCCCTGCCCACTAGTGGATTACAAACATCCTGGCACTTCACCTCTAATTACGTCAGTGTGTATCTCTTAAGAGCGAAGGCTTTCCCATTCTTTACTACAGTCTTATTTTTGCCCCCAACTAGATGAGCCGTTGTCAAGGTCACCAATCCAGTGACCAGTTCTTAGTGTTTTATGAACTTAATGCAGCATTTGACAGTTGATCTCCCTCTTTGTGGCTCATCTTCATCTCTTATTCCAGACAAACCTCAATATCCAGTTGACTAGTTTGCAAGCAGTATCTCATACCTGACATGTTTAAACTCCTGATTTTATCCTTGAACCCTCTTGCAGTTTGTTACCGTCACTGTGTGTGGCAGCTTTGTCCTAATGGCTCAGGCCAAAATGTCATTATTATATACCCCACATGAGTCGATAAGACCTGTTGACTGCTGTCACATTGTATCCAGAATATTGTTACCATCTGAGTGGCCTATAAGACTGATCACCAGCTACTACTTCTTTTTATTTATTTATTTATTTATTTATGGCTGCATCGGGTCTTCCTTGCAGCGCACACAGGCTTTCTCTAGTTGTGGCGAGTGGGGGCTACTCTTCGTTGTGGTGCACCGGCTTCTCATCGCGGTGGCTTCTCTTGCTGCACAGCACGGGCTCTAGGCACACGGGCTTCAGTAGTTGTGGCTCGTGGGCTCTAGAGTACAGGCTCAGTAGTTGTGGCACACGGGCTTAATTGCTCCGCGGCACGTGGGATCTTCCCCGACCAGGGCTCGAACCCGTGTCCCCTACACTGGCAGACAGATTCTTAACCACTGCGCCACCAGGGAAGTCCCATCACCAGCTACTTCTTGATGTCACCTTATTCCACTCTCCGTGTCTAGTCCACTGGCCTCTTTACTGTTCCTACAGCCATGCTACTCAGTGTGTCTGCTGGTTGGCAGGATCACCTGGCAACTTCATAGAATTGTACATTCTGTTCCCAGGTCTACTGGAGCAGAATTTGGGGGTGGGACCCAGGGGTCTATTTTAATAAGCCCTCCAGACACACTCAAATTTGAGAAACACACCTGTTAAACTTAGAAGTTCTTCTGCCTCTGGACTTCTGTGCTTGCTGTTCTGTTTGGAATACTCTACCCTTCTTATCAGGTCTCTGTTCAAATATAGACCTTTCCGTGAGGCTTTGCCTAATCTCGATCATGATTTAGCCCCTGTCCTCCAGCATTCCATCTCATATTAGATATAACCTCCATGGCGGTGGAGATTGTCTTTTGGTCGCTATGCTATATTTCCATACCTTGTTCAGTGCTGTCTTTGCCTTCCCTCACCTTCCTCTCTAAGACTAAAATTTATCATAATCTGGGTGTCTTTAGTGACAAGTCTGTTGGAATAAGGTCTGTTCTATGACTTCACTAAAGGTTTTGCAGGTTGAAGCATGTGTGAAGGCTACATTTAATTTCCAACCTTGTGGTACTAACGTTACTATAGAAACAAAAACGTGTATGACTTTGTTAGCTTATAAAACTGAGAGGAGTGGAATAGTTGAAACATTTTGCAGTAGAAAAAGCTGATTTTCAAATAAAGCACAGAAGAGGACGTGAGAAGAACCACCAGTGCCACGTTGCCTTCTCCTTTGTTGGCTGAGCATTAGTGAACGTTTAAATTTAAGCCAGGTTTGGGGGTAAAGAATCATTTCTGGCGCTTCAGTGTTTAGGCATCCACTCCCACAGGTGTGGGGAACGGCACTGAATGTTGGGCTTCCCATGTGTTTTGTGTTGGTAATTGTTTAAAGCTCAGGAGCATTTTTTCTTATTTGTCTGCAGGTGGTCATCACCAGACTAAAACTGGACAAAGACCGCAAAAAGATCCTCGAACGTAAAGCCAAGTCTCGCCAAGTAGGGAAGGAAAAGGGCAAATATAAGGAAGAAACAATTGAGAAGATGCAGGAATGAAGTGATCTTGTTTACAACTTTCATTAAAGACTGTTAAAATTAAGAGTCTTTGTTAATGTGTGGTGCTTTGAGACGCTGACTAGATTTCGGTGGGTCAGTTTTCAGGGAAGTTCAGGTGATGTTAGCTATCTAGGGGCGGACTACCCTTATCTTGTGGCTTGATTCCAGTAATGAAAAGTACTGTTTAGAGAGAGTTGGTTTTTTAACCAACTTTGAGCATCAGTTCTTTTTAAAAATTTTATTTATTTTTAGCTGCGTTGGGTCTTCGTTGCTACGCTTGGGCTTCTCATTGCGGTGGCTTCTCGCTGGGGAGCGCGGGCTCTAGACCACAGGCTCAGTAGTTGTGGCGCATGGGCTTAGCTGCTCTGCAGCATGTGGGATCTGCCAGGACCAGAGCTCGAACCCGTGTCCCCTGCATTGGCAGGCGGATTCTTAACCACTGCGCGACCAGGGAAGTCCCAAGCATCAGTTCTTTAATGATTGAAATGCTTTCTAAGAATATTCCGAGGTCGGGACTGATAAAATAGTGATTTTCTTTTACAGAGGCAGCAGCACTTTAGGGTAAAGCTGAATACCCGAGGACCCCCTTTACAACCTTGTTTTCTGCACTGATGTTGTGTGAGTGCTGTTAGACCAAAACGAATCTTTAGCTTACAATCTGAAGCAAAAAGTGCTCACCTAAAATGCAGTTTCTCCTAGAGGATTAAGTGATACCGTGCACAGAGTAATTGTTGGCAACACCTTCCTCACTCTAGACTTAAGCATTTAAACGTGTAGGACGATGAATGGGGTTTACTTTCCAGGCTGGAGGCGAGCATTTACTTATCTTGGAGCCTTTACGACAACGTGTGGAAATAGGTGACCAATTTTGCCGCCGCCGGAGACCTGAGTTAGTGGCTGGCTTAGCCAAGGGTCGCACCTGGGCCCGGCCCCAGCTATCACCTCAGTGATCTCACTCACCGCAGCTTCCGCCGAGCACGCTGCAGGCTGGGCAGGACCCCGGAACACAGCCTTTGTAACCGAGAAAAGGACTAAGGTTTCTTCCCGCCGCGGCTTCTGCGGACTGGCCCTCGGGGGGGCGGGGCTTCCGGCCGGCGCGGAGCCGCTTCCGGCCGGCACGGCCGGCCTCAGCCGCCGCGGACCCACGCGGGCGGGAAAGGACTGGGCGGCGCTGGCGGACGCAGCCGTGGGTGGGGCGGGCTCCAGGCACAGCGGCCCTGGAGCATTCCTTTTCCCTTCCGGACCTCCCTCTTCTGCAAAACCACCCGGATCGGCCTCTCTTCCCGCTGGCCTGGCTCATTCATTTCACTCCTCCCCCGGAGTTGGCCGCCCTTGGAGGAGTGGGCGGGCCCGACTAGCAGGCGGAACCCGCGTGGAGCCTGGCGCGGTGGTGCCGAGACCGCGGAACCCAGGACGGCACAAAGGACTTGATGCCCGAACCAGGTCATTATCTGCATTATCACCGAGTCTTCCCAACAACTCGTTGTGATGGAGAGTGGTATTCTCCCCATTTTATAGTTGCGGAAAATGAAGCCTCAGTAACTTTGCCCAGCCTACTCACACAGTAAATAATAGCGTCAGAAATTGACTTACCATGCCTCTGCAATGCCTCTCTTCTATACTTGTAAGCCAAGTGTTTGACAAATGCCCTTTGAACATCTTTCGTCTCAGCTCTGTATTCATCTGCCCTCTGAGGGGATACAGCGAGGTAGAAGCCTCAGCGCCTGCCTTCTAGGTTTGTACACCTGAACCAGTCGACTGAAAATGCAAAGCGCTCCAGTGAGTGGTGCAGGCTGTTCAGAGGCGGGAGAGATGGCAGTCAGCTGGAGTGCATCAGGAAGGATGCTGATTTGAGCTGGGTGTGATTTGGAAGAACCTGTTCCAGGTCCGGGACAGCCAAAGCAAAGACTCGCAGGTGGGTGAGGAAGGAAGATATTTCCAGTTTTCTCTAAACAAGCTCATTTATCAGCCCACCAGCACAGATCACACCAGGAAGTTGGCCATCTTTCTTTGGGGCCTCGTTTCTTTCCTTTTGCTTTAGAGCAGGTGTTGAAAACTCAGGTAACTACAGGGGTGGGCAGCTAAGGTAAATAGTTAGTAGCTGGCTTAAAGACTGTGGGAAACCGAGTGTAGTCTATCTAAAGGGAGTGGCTGCCTCTCTACTCCAGCCAGTTGTTGCCAAGTAGCAAAGCTCCCAGTATGACTGGATCGTCCCATTTTTCATGAAAGCCAGAAACCTAGATTTTTATATGAACTCCCCAGTCTGTAAATATAGGTAAACCATTCAATTTTTAAAAAACAAACAACTGGGTAGACTAACCAACATATGTCTATTAGCCAAATGTGACCCTAGGGCTGTGCTTTAGAATTTCATGGTATAGGGTAAGGACCATTTCTCATATTAAAGACTGAGATTTTTCCATCTTTTGATTATAAACTATTTCTAGCGTGTCTTCTTCATTCTTTTATGGGATGGAGATGAGGCCTTTCCTTCCCGTGTAGTTCCTTGAAGGGCCTCAGATAGCAGCCAGTGCAGCCAGTTTCTGAGAGATGCTGGTTTCAGTGAGGAGTCTGGAAGGTGCTCCTGGATCCCGTTGAATACCTTGTGGTTTCAAGTCTCTTCTAAGGACTGTGGGATGGTAATACATATTCTTTGGGAAACAAAGCCCCATGTCAATGATTATATGGGACTGGTGGATGAAACAGACTGGTTTATTTACTGCAGGACTTCTCAGAGCCTTTAAAAATGTCAGTTTGCACTGAGGGTCTTGAGCTCAGGCTTAAAGAGCATATTAAAAACATTCTGTTTCTTCGATCCTGAAATGCATATTTTTCACCTTTAAAAAATCTGGATGTGTGGGCAATTCCCTGGCAGCTCAGTGGTTAAGACTCTGTACTTCCACTGCAAGGGGCACGGGTTCAGTCCCTGGTTGGGGAACTAAGATTCCGCATGCCGTGCAGCGTGGCAAAAAAAAAAACATCTGGATATGTTCATTTAATATAGGGCCTCAGTTTTTCCTCTCAAAAGAAAATTGTCATTATGTCAGTGGTTTTACAGTCAGTAGTGTCCTTAGAATCAGGAATGTTCCATGGTTAACCAGTGATGCCAGTCGAGGGAATTCGAAGCCTTTTTAGTGGAGGACATTCAGGATCTGGAAGCAGGCTCAGCTTAACTGAGACTCTTGCTCAGAGCTTTAATTGTTTCCATCGGGACTTCCCTGGTGGTCCAGTGGTTAAGACTCCACACTCCCAGTGCGGGGGCCCCGGGTACCATCCCTGGTCAGGGAACTAAATCCCATATGCATGCCACACCAAGATCCCGTGTGCCACAACTAAGACCCAGCATGGCCAAACAAATAAATACTAAAATATATATATATATATATATTTTAAATGTTTCCATCTTTCTCTGCTTCTCAGAATTCTGCCCTACCCCTCAGCTCTTCATCTGATGGCTGGCATCTCAGGGATCTTGTTTTCCTAAGATTACTGGAATTCCTGTGATCATCACATGAACTCTTCCCCTGGCCTCATCACCATCCTGTGTTCCAGAGTTGTTCTAACTAAGGAACCTCGGTTTAGACACCTGAGTATCAAGTTCTCTTCCGGAGGAATTCTCCAATCTTGGTGGAGTGTGGACTCCATTTGGGATATCTCTTTGGCATGATAATCTCCTGACATATCTCTATGTCCCTAGATGTAATCTTTTCATTTCTTGAAACAGGCCCTGCTGCCTCGTCAGAACCATCAAGCCTGTACCTGAAAGTGTCTCCCGGCCTTGGAGTGCTCAAGTTCTCTTGGACTCTCTGCTTCGTTCTGGAAATATGTGGGCTCCAGCTCTGGCAGTGTCAAAACAGGTCAGGCCTACAGACCTCCCAGGAGGACAAAACCCCTCTTCCTCACCCACGTAGCTGGACTCATCTTGCTGGATATGAGACCTTTCCTCTCCCTCCGTTATCTTTTCTTTGTGTAGTACTCACATGACTGACATTCAGTCATGCATGTGGGCACGCCTTTGTTCCCAATACCTCTACTGTCTCTTTCCTAGTCCTGCTGCAGCTACTCCTTAGCCCAGGACCCGAGACAGAACCGTCCCTGTGGCAGCAGCTGGTGTCATTTCGGGAGGCAGTGACATTTGAGGATGTGACCAGAGATTGGAAGTGTCAAGAGACCTCTCAGAAGGATTGCAGCAGGGGCACAATGCTGGACAGTTGCAAGAAGCCAGTCCCTCAGCGTAAGGACTTGTCTTCATTTACTAATCCTGTGTACAATCGATGGGGAAAACCATCATTTAAAAATATCTCAGGAATTCCCTGGCCGTCCTGTAGTTAGGACTCCACGCTTCCACTGCAGGGGATCCGGGTTCGATCCCTGGTCGGGGAACTAAGGTTCCCCCCCGCCCTCCCCCTGCAACCCCGCCACAAGCCACGTGGTGCGGCCAGAAAAATCCCCCCAAAATCCCACCGCGTTCTCCTTGAGTCTCCTAAAATGAGGACAGACTCTTCAGCCACAAGAAATTAAGTTGATTGTGGGAAAGCTGAAAAGCCGTCTCTGGTGCTAACTTCAAGTTCACAACTTACTATTGTTATGTGGGTTCCTTCTAGCAACGTTCTCCCATTTATATTATTTTAAAAGGAATGGAGGATGAGATATCAGCCTATTATTGCCTTAGGCATTTCCATTTATCCTCTCCTCTTCAGTTAGCAAAGACGAATTAATAGGTTTCACTGTTTGAGCTAACAGTTTTATTAATTACTCTGTTTGCCTAAAGTCAAAAATTACTACATATCTGTATATATATCTTGCTGATTTAAAATTCTGTTGACATGCTCTGGTTATGAATGGGCCCAGTGGGCCCTCTAGTTATCTTTATTCTTTATTTATTTGGTTGTGCCTGATCTTAGTTGCAGTGGGTGGGCTCCTTAGTTGTGGCATGTGAGCTCTTAGTTGCGGCATGCATGTGGGATCTAGTTCCCTGACCAGGGATTGAACCCGGGGCCCCTGCATTGGGAGCACAGAGTCTTAACCACTGTGCCACCAGGGAAGTCCCTCTAGTTATCTTTATTCTGTTATTGCTTTATACCATTACTTTAGTAATCTTTCTTCCATATGTTCAAAAATCAGATGAAAGAGTTAATGAGGAACTTTAGAGGGAAAGTCTTGCAGATGGAATATCAGCAAATTTAACCTTGTTCTGTTTCTTTCTACCTTTCTTAGGATCCTTCTTCCAGTTAGTTCCCCATGATGCCACAGAGAGCTGGAAATGATCCCCCTGGGGTTTCAAATCCAAGTGAAATGGAAAAGGAGATAAGTAACATGAGAGAAAAGTTTCTCATCAGCGTGACAAAGTTAGTGGAAAGCAAAAGTTACAACAGCAAGGTATTTTCCAAAGAAAAGTACTTTCAAACAATAAAGGAAGTGAAAGAAGCTAAGGAGAAGGGGAGGAAGTCATCACGTGATTATCGCCGTGCAGCAAAATATGACGTGATCTCTGTACAAGGCACAGAGAAACTAATAGAAGCTACTCATGGAGAACAAGATCGAATACGGTATTATGTACACAAGGAAGAGCTGTTTGACATTCTTCATGACACACATCTCAATATTGGCCATGGCGGGCGGACGCGCATGCTCAAGGAGCTTCAAGGAAAATATGGGAACGTCACCAAAGAAGTCATTGTCTTATATCTGACTCTGTGTAAACAGTGCCACCAGAAGAACCCAGTATCCAAGAGAGGCCTCGCACCCAAGCCCATGCCATTTAAGGACATTGACTCCAGATGCCAAGTTGAAATCCTTGACATGCAGTCAAATGCTGATGGTGAGTTCAAGTTTATTTTGTATTACCAGGACCACTTGACCAAGTTTATTATTTTACGGCCATTAAAAGCCAAAGAGGCCCATGAGGTGGTCTCTGTCCTCTTGGATATTTTCACAATTCTTGGTACACCCACGATGTTAGAATCTGACAGTGGCTTGGAGTTCACAAACCAGGTTGTCAATGAGCTCAATGAGGTATGGCCAGACCTAAAGATTGTCCCTGGTAAGTACCACCCTGGCCAAGGCCAGGGCTCCCTGGAGCAAGCAAGCCGTGATGTCAAGAACATGCTAAGTGCCTGGATGCAGAGTCACCATTCACATCACTGGGCTGAAGGCCTGCGATTCATGCAGATGGTGAGGAATCAGGCCTTTGATGTTTCCTTGCAGCAAAGTCCATATGAGGCGATGTTTGGTTGTAAAGCCAAATTTGGACTCTATTCCTCACACTTACCCCGGGAAACTGTGTCTGTTTTACAAACAGAAGAAGAACTAGAAATTGCTGAAGAACAGCTAGAAAGCAGCCTTTGGATCAGGCAGGAAGAAAGAGCTGAGGTCGGAGCAGACCGATCTGACATGGACGAGGACGTCAATTCCACTCCTCCCAAAGCTGCAGAGCCCAGCACCTCCCAAGGGGCCCCAGGTCTCTTCTGCTGGTGAACAGACACCTGCCTCTGGGCACCGTGTAGCCACCTGAGAACTGTTGCCAAGGCCCCAGATGAAAGGAATGAAGGCCACGCTCTCAGGAAAGCTGTCCATGGTAGTCCTGGCTCACAGGGGGAAAGCAACTTGGGTCTCTGATCTCGGGCTGCCATAAAAAATTACCACAACTGTGGAGGCATAAAACAACAGCACTTTCTTCTCCCATAGTTCTGGAGGCTAGAGGTCTGAAATCAAGGTGTTGGCAGGGTTTGTCCCTCTGGAGGCTCTGAGGGAGAATCCATCCCATGCCTTTCTCCTTGGTGGCTGCCGGCAGTCCTGGCATCCCTTGGCCTAGAGCAGCACAAATCCAGTCTCCGCCTCATCTGCACGTGGGTCTTCTCCCCTCTGTCTGTGTGCTCCTTTTCTGTCTCTTACAAGGACACTGTTGGACACCAAATCTATGTGATTGGACTTAAGACCCATCCTAATTGAGGATGATCTCATCTCAAGATTCTTTTTATTTACTTTTGGCTGCCTCGGATCTTCGTTGCTGCGAGTGGGCTTTCTCTAGTTGCGGCGAGCGGGGTCTACTCTTTGTTGCAGTGTGCAGGCTTCTCCTTGCTGTGGCTTCTGTTGTTGCAGAGCACGGTCTCTAGGTCTGTGGGCTTCAGTAGTTGTGGCACACGGGCTCAGTAGTTGTGGCTCACGGGCTCTAGAGCACAGGCTCAGTAGTTGTGACGCACAGGCTTAGTTGCTCCGCAGCATGTGGGATCTTCCCAGACCAGGGCTCGAACCCGTGTCCCCTGCATTGGCAGGCGGATTCTTAACCACTCTGCCACCAGGGAAGTCCCTCAAGATCCTTAATTTCATTTGTGAAGACCCTTTTTCCAAGTAAGGTCACATTCACAGATGCCAGGGGTTTGGACTTGGACGTTATCTTTTTGGGGGGCTGCAGTTCTACCAACTACAGTCAGTGGAAGAGTATGTTAGCCTGCAGAACATGAACTGATAGGGTCTGAAGCCTGTAGAGCTGGTGGGACTGCCTTACGTATATCTAGTGCCTGTTCCTGCTTCTAGACACATAACCCAAAAGATGGGGGCCTCAGAGAAAAAGATGTAGGTGAAGGACAAATAACGAGAAGAAAAGAGGTTGACCTAACATGCCCCAGAGATTGCCTGCTTCAAGAGAAACCTGATGTACCATGCCCACTCTCGAATGGCACCCACAGGGATTATTGTGTGATGTGTCTGAAACATATTTTAAAAATAGGTCAAAATTAAGGCATGGCTGGGATTTGGGTCTGAGTCTGCCAGTTTTCTATACCTCAGGCACGGTACAACATGTATTCTTGGAAAGGGTCAGTGCATTCCAGGAAGTGACTAGTAGCAGGGAAACAACTAAGCACTCCTGAGCAAAATACAAAAGTTGGCCTGAGGTCACTGCTCCAACCAGAGAAGAATAGAGCAAAGGCCAGTCTGGGTCATAGTTCAGAGTGAAGGGGAGAGTAATGCCCAGGATCTGTGCACTGCTGTATTCTCAAGGCCTGGAAGAGTACATAGCCCATCAGAGGTGTTCAGAAAGGATTTGCTGAGTGAACAAATGATTCTTCAGAGATGGACACTGGGAAGGAGAAGGGGGCTGCAGTCCCTTATTCTCCCGTTCATTCTTCCTGCATCTCAAAACCATTCTGATTGCCCCTGGCGCTGGTTTCCTCTTCTGAAAGAAGCAAGAACAGTCCTGATGCCGCCTACCTCATGGGGTCTTTGTGAAAGACAGTGAGATAAGGCATGTGAAGTTCTAGATGTGAGTTGTCCTTGCTATCAGCAGATCTTATCCTCCTTGTGAGCTTTGGAGATCTGTGTCCGTTGCCATTCCTTTGCTGATTAAACAGTGTTAAGCTGGATATCCAAGAAGGCTGCATTATTATTAGAAAGGAGATGATATCACTTTCCAGCTTGTTTGGGGGGGACCAGAATCTTGCTCTATCCTTGGCCAGCACCTCACGTTCCATCCTTTCTGTATCGCTCAGGCTAGCAGGGCCTTGGAGGCCCAACTCGACTGATGTTGTCAGCCCTCCCCGTATGCTGACTTCCTGGTTGCGGAGCAAACCAGGAACCACATCATCAACTCGTGTGGGTGGGAGGTGAAATGCGGCAGGACGCTACTGCCTTTCCCGGGGGTGGCCACAAATAACCTAGGCGTCCGGAGCTGCTGCATCTGTCTTCCTCCTTTGGTCCTTAGGGTTGCAGTGGAGAGAGCGGGAGTGGACACCTAGACCCGGTCCAGCCTTACTCTTCATTAACACATTTCAGCATCTGGAACAGAACTGACTGCTTTGAATTTGCAAATATATTTCGTCCACCTAATGTATTTTTTTGTTTGTTTTTTGTTTTTTGCGGTACGCGGGCCTCTCACTGTTATAGCCTCTCCCGTTGCGGAGCACAGGCTCCGGACGCGCAGGCTCAGCGGCCATGACTCACGGGCCAGCCGCTCCGCGGCACGTGGGATCTTCCTGGACCGAGGCACGAGCCCGCATCCCCTGCATCGGCAGGCGGACTCTCAACCACTGCGCCAGCAGGGGAGCCCCACCTAATGTTTTTTAAATGTAAAAAATTAATTGCCGCCACTTTCAAAACAGAAGATTTCACATAAAAATCTGGATGTCCAGCACCTCTTGAAAACTTGGAAGATCTGACCCCCCGCAACTCTGCACGGCAGCAGAGGACCAAGTGGTAACCCCCAGGAAGCAAGCCTGCGTTCTACACTTGGCCACCATCTGGGCCATTGCAGCATTTTTGCATATGCATTTCTGTGGCCTGTTGCTAAAGAAAGGCAAATGAAGTCAGAATGTGAATAAAGGCCAGAAACAGACCCATGCCTCTAGGAATTTATGATAAAAGGGGCATTTCACAACTGGGAGGGGTTGTATTATTCAGTTAATGGTGCTGGTCAATTATACCTCAATTTAAAAAAAAATAACGGTGCTGGATCATATAGCTATCCAACTGGAAAAAAATGAAGTCTGATCCCTAAATATAAAAAACAAAACTAAAAGATATTGGGGGAAAAGGAGATTTGGGGGATCTTGGAATGGAGAAAGCCATAAAAGAAAAGGTTACTATACTTGGCTACATAAAAATTTTAAATATCTATGAAAAATAATACCTTTAAAAAAGTGAGAAAAAAGTAAATGACAGGCTGGAAGAAAATATTTGCAACATCTAAAACAGACATAAGGGACTGTCAACTGAAAAAAAATACATAACCTAAAAGTTGAGAATTATGGTTTATTCAGCAGACTTACTGAGGACTTAAGCCCAGGATACAGGTTCTCAGTTAGCTCTGAGGGACTGGTCCAAAGAGGTAAGGGAAGAGCCAGGATATATAGCAGTTTTGGCACCAAAAAAAAACCCCAAAACAAAAAAAAAACCCAAAACAGGTAATCGAACATCAAAAGATTACTGCTAATTTTTTTTAAAAACACAGACATCTCAAGTTAATGAGTTTAGCAATTTTCTATGTATGGGAAGATGCAAGAGTCTGGGCTTATTGAAATTATCCCTTTGATACGCATCTTAACTAGGGACCAGTATCCTGTTTTTCTCCATCCTGACTCTCCTCAGCGTGCACAGTCGTGGGCGGCTGCAGGGACTCATGACTTGATGGTCACAACATCCTTTGTTTACTGATACTGCAGGCGACATTCTTTGTGCACAGAACCTAATTTTTAAAAGAGCACTTATAAATTAATGAGAAGAGCGGCCAAAAGGAAAGAGCAGAGGTTAACTGCAGAAAAAAACCAAACAGGTAGCTGTGCCCTGGTGCAGCTGTGGTGGGATGGAAGTGCACTGGACTTGTAATCAGATCAGGGCTGTCCATTTATATGAAACAGATTCAAGTTATTTGAGGGTTTTTATTTTTTCTGCCATGCATGGGGGAGAGGAGAAAAATTAGTGATACTGTCTTGTTTTAACAGATAGACTGATGAGGAACTACAGTAATGGTTATACTGTATTCAGGACAGCAGTTTTCATTTCCTGGGGCTGCTGTAACCAACTGAGTGGCAGAAAAATTCATTGTGTCGCAGTTCTGGAGGTCATAAGTGTGAGACCAAGATGTCAGCAGCGTTGGTTCCTTCTGATTGCTGTGAGGAAGAATCTGTTCCAGGCCCCTCTTTTAGCTTCTGGCGGCCTCAGGTGTTCCTTGGCTTGTAGATGACATTCTCCCTATGTCTTCACATCATCTTCCCTCTGTGTGTGTCTGTCTCTGTGTCCAAATTTCCCCTTAGCGTAGTGGGTTAGGGACCACCCTTAATGACCTCACTTTAACTTGATCATCTGCAGAGACCCCATTTCCAAATAAGGTCATAGTCACAGGTACAGGGCAGGAGATGGGGGTTAGGACTTCAGCATCTTTGGGGTGACACAGTTCAACCCATATAGCAGGAGCCAATCAGTGTGACAGTTTTTTAAGAGGTAGTTTTTATGAGGTATGGCAACAATTTCCAAAGTCTTAGAAGACTTACAAAACCCTCCCGTTTAAATGATACTTACAAGGGCAGATTTATTCTAACAGAAGACAGAAAAAATGAGTTACCAGTTACAAACATTCATACAAATCTCCAATATCAGTTCTTGAGAAAGATCTTAATTTAATACCTTGTCCAACCAGATTATTTGGCTTTGTTTTGGCGGAGTCCTAACCACTGTACCGCCAGGGAGTTCCCCTTGGCTTAATTTTAAAATGCAAAACAGTGTCTCTCCCTCCACATCGTCCGCAGGAGAGAGGGAATATTGCCATATCTTTCTGAGGCTCCTTTGGTTAATTATGAAGACTTACATTTTTTAAGACTAATCTCTGGGATTCTGTTCTGTGGCCTATGGAACTCAATTTTACTAGGAAAAGTAAATGGAGAATGGGCTAAAGATGATTTGACTTAACGGTGAAGTGAGGATCCTGCAGCATTTTTGCCCCACAGGCTCAAGCCTGTAAACTTGATACGTAACCTTGAACAAATCCCCTGAGCTCAAAGCTCGCCTGTAAAATGGGGATGATGATAATAATGATCCCAATTGTGATAAAGTGTGTGAGAGGATGGGCATGGGGGGAGGGGCTTGTTTTCCGTCCAGTTTAGGGAGCTTTCACAGAGCTCCATCTCTACCCAGGATGACCAGCCAAACAGGCAAGTCCTTTCCTCCAAAAAAAAAAAAAAAAAAAGAGAGATTTGGAGGCAGGAAAGCAGCGAACGTGGGCAAGTCCTAGTCGAGTCCGTGCTGGACTGGGTCCTCCCTCCTGGCTTCTGCCACTGGCACAAGGTTCAGCGCCCTCTGCATAGTCACACGTCCAGCCACATTCCAAGCCACAGGCCTGTCCTGGAGCCCTGGGTCAGGACACACTCAACCCTTCAAGGTTGAATGCACCTCGGTTCTCCATCTGCCCCCGGGGTGGTTCAGGAGTGCAGTCTGGTTCAGGAAAACCAGAGCAACTCTGGTTTTCAAACACACTTCTGCTGTGGTCAGAACACTTCACATGAGATCTACCCCCCTTAACAAACTTGAAGTGTATTGTTGACTATAGGCAGAGTGTTGTATAGCAGATCTCTAGGATTTAATCATCTTGCATAGCTGAAACTTTATACCCCCTTGAATAGCAACTCCCCATTTCCCCCTCCCCCCAGCCCCTGGCGACCACCATTCAGTCTCCACGTCTATGTGTTTTGACTATTTGAAAAAATACTTCACGGGAGTGGGAGTGGAATCACACAGTGACTGGCTTATTTGATATAGCATAGTGTCCTCAAGATTCATCCATGTTGTCACATGTAGCAGGATTTTTTTCTTTTTTAAGCCCGAATAAAATAAACTTCCATTATATGTATACCACATTTTCTTTATCCATTCATCTGTCAGTACATATTTAGATTGTTTCCACATCTTGGCTATTGTGAATAATGCTGCAGCAAACATGAACGTGCAAATACAGATCCTGATTTCAATTCTTTTGGATAAATATGCAGAAGTGGGGTTGCTGGATTATGTTTTTTTAATTGCTATTTTTAATTTTCTGAGGAACCTCCGTGCTGTTTTAATAGCAGCTGCATCATTTTACATTCCCACCAACACTGTCCCAGAGTTCCAGTTTCTCCACATCCTTGCGAACACTCACTTAGCTTTTGTTTGTTTTTAGTAATACCATTCCGAACAGGTGTGAGGTGATATCTGCTGTATGGCATGCGGGATCTTAGTTCCCCAACTGGGGATCAAACCTGTGCCCCCTGCAGTGGGAGCGCAGAGTCTTAACCACTGGACCACCAGGGAAGTTCCCCTTTGCCTATTCTTTAATTGGTCTATTTGTTTTTTTGCTTTTGAGTTGAAGGAGTTCCTTAAATATTTTGAATATTAACCCCTTATCAGATATATGGTTTGCAAATATTTTGAGAGAAGATGGGAGACTCAGAGATTGATGCTTTAGTGAATATTTTCCACTTATGACTTTATCAAAACTAGCCTAATATTGTGGAATAGAATCTGCTTTTTTTGCAGCTGTAGGGGAAGAAAAAACATTTTCTTTTGATATTTCTGAGATTCTATTCCCGGTAGTTTTTTGAGTCCACACATTGGAATGTCATTAGTTAGCTCTGAGACAGGAAGGGGGAGGTGTCTGAGAAGCTCAGACTTAAACTCTTGCTTCCAAATTATTCTGCATGCTTTCTGGACTTTTGTGCAACAGACCATTTAAAGCAGGGTTTGCCAAGGTGAGGTTCAACACTGTGTGGGCCAGTTACCTCTGCCTAGTTATTTTAACCTTTTCAGATTTGGTGGCGTTGGGTTGTATCAATAGAATTTTAAGGGGAAACATTTTGGTGGGGAGGGGAGCCGTTTTTAAATATGTGATTTACACATCTTTCCTTTTGTTTTGGAGAAATTTTCCAGAAATTGATTTGAAACCTGAGATACTTTGAAATATAAAAGGGTAAGAACCCTCTGTTGTGCACAAGTTAGCCAATGGCAGAATAAGGTTGTCCCTGGAATCTTCTTCTGAATTTTATCCAAAATTCTATTCCTTTGAATTATTGAAACTTCATTTCTTTTTTTGGTTCCTGGTTCCACCTTATCATTGTTATCTTGGCACTAATCTTTGTTTACCCAGGCTCTGATATTTTTACCCCAGAATTAATTACCCCAGATGGTCTGCTCTGCTGTGTTTTCCTAGCAAACAAAGTGGACAGGAAATCTGAGCTTCCTGAGGCAGTTGGCTTTCCGCTTTAATATGAGGCTTTGCCTTTTACAGACGCATTTATCTTATATCTACTTTTCTTATTTATAATTGATTAAATATATGTATTTTTTGGTTTAGATCTAATTATATTTTCTCTTTTTCCATTTGAAATTTGGTCCTGACATTTTCTCTTTTGTTTCCCCAAGTCTCCTTTGTAGAATCTTCCTGTTCTATTTCATTTGAACTGGTACATCCTTTCTGTTGAGCAGCTCCTTGTTCAGAATAACTTCTCTGCTGGTCTAGGATTTCTTTTCACTTTTAGACACTTCCCTTGACGTGACTAGCAGATGAGGTCTCATGAGCCTTTCCTCCCTGGGTTTTGCACAGGTGGGCCATGCAGTGACCAGGTGTTTGCCCCCCTCTTTGCTCGTCTTTGGAGGATATCCCCTTTCCCTATGCCTTTCTCCTGATGCAGTGACAGGAATCCTGCCTTAATTGCAGGGACCCCTAGGATCTTGCCTCAACACTTAACCCACATCACCAGTAATAACCCTGAAACACTGTCTCTGCCCTCAGTGGAGTGGAGGGAGCCAGTCCTGACACCTGGCAGCTGCCACCCTTCCGCATCTCCAGATGCAGGTATTCTCTGTACCAGGGAGAGAGCCACCTTGAAATCTATCAGTCTTGGCTTTCCCTCTTGCATCTCTCCTCACCCACCCACTTCTCTAGCCTCTCTTTCATCCATCCATTTGACATTTATAAACACCAACCATGTGCCAGACATCGTGCTGGTTTACCATCAAGTCATTGGTCGTGATAGAGAGTGCTAAATGCTGAAATAGGGCACAAAGCAAAGATTTACAAGGGACCCACACAAAGGTCACTTAAGCTGAGTTTTGAAGGACTGTTTGCAGTTCACCAGTGAACATTCTACATTCTGCCTCCTTTGCATCAGAGGACTTCTTACAGGGGAAATAGACTTGGTAAGATCCTCAGTAGAAAAACCTGGCAGATACCACCTTAACGCAGTGATCAAATGAGCATCCCATCATTGTTGGTACAACTACTGGTGCCTCCTGATATGATGCACTGAGAAGAACACAACGACATTTCTCTGATGTTTCTACCAAAAATGCATCACCCGAATGTAATTATGAAGAAACATGAAACCAATCCAGATGGAGGGGCATCTTATGAAATAACTGGTCAATGTTAGGAACACAAAGAAAGATTGAGAAACTGTTGCAGTTAAAGTAGGTGAAAGAGACATGGCAAATGAATTCAGTGCATGATCCAGGACTTTCTTTTCAGTGGACATCACTGGGACAATTGGCAAAATCTGATGTTATATTATTATATCAATGTTAATTTCCTGATATTGAGACTTGTGCTGTGGTTATGGAAGAGAATGTCCTTGTTTTTAGGAAATACACACGGAAGTATTGGGAGGGAAAGGGGCATCATGTCTGCGACTTAAATGGTAAAGAAAAATAAGTGTGTATGTGTGTGTGTGCATGTGTGTAGAAAGAGAGAGGGAAGGAGGGAGGGAGAGATACAAAGCAATGTAGTAATGTTAACATTTGGGGAAATCTGGGTGAAGAATATAAAGGAATTCTTTGTACTGTTCTTGCAACTTTTCTGTAACTCTGAAATGGTGTCTCCGCCCCACCACAAATTTTTTTAATTGTCAGAGTCCCACCAAGAGGACAGACAGCTTTGCCTTCTTGTGACCAGTCCTTAGGCCTGGGGACCTGTGAACATGGGGATACAGGGCAGTAAGTCTTAGGCTTGCAGAAGCAGCGTTCCATGCAAGCATGGTCGTGTCATGCAGCTTGGGGAATCTTAGCTCCTCGACCAGGGATTGAAACCAGGCCCCAGCAGTGAAATCTCAGAGTCCTAACCACTGGACCACCAGGGAATTCCCATGCAATCCGTCTTCATCGCCCAGGTTGCAGATCCCAAAAGGTGACTGAAAGCCCCCAGCCCCTGTGCCATTTTCCCCTCCATACATAAGTATATTTCAGGGATTCAGTAGAACGTAGTGTCTGACAAATCCCTGTGCAGATAAACAGACACAGAGCCAGAATTCTCACAAATACCGCGGACAGTTTCTATCCCACTGACCAAGCTTCACCCTCAAACAGTGGTCCCCCACAGAGAACAATTCTTCCTTCCCAGCGGTTGAATCCTTCAATGACATTCCTTGCTGTACAGCAAGGGTTCTCAACCTGTTTCTGTCAAATGCTCTGTGGAGGCAGGAAAGTATAACCCTTGAGTTTTCTCCATTGTAGAAAATTAAACTCTATATTCTCTCTTTCTTCACACTTGGTTTTCTCCTTTTTAAAAAATTGATAGAGGGCTTCCCTGGTGGCACAGTGGTTGAGAGTCCGCCTGCCAATGCAGGGGACACGGGTTCGTGCCCCGGTCTGGGAAGATCCCACATGCCGCAGAGCGGCTGGGCCCGTGAGCCATGGCTGCTGAGCCTGCGCGTCCGGAGCCTGTGCTCCGCAACGGAAGAGGCCACTACAGTGAGAGGCCTGCGTACCGCAACGGTAATGTCTACAATGGTTATCCTTTGTCCCACCATTGTATTTTGGGTATGCAGGGGATGATCGCTTGTCTCTTTAGTTCACAGGTATTCAGGAGCTGCACTTAAGGAATTACATCCAAAGAGCCTCATCTGTACCTGGACTTGATTGAGATGGTGTATTGGTTTGCTAGGGCTGCCATAACAAAGTACCACAGACTGGGCAGTTTAAGCAACAGCAATTTATTTTCTCACAGTTCTGGAGACTAGAAGTCCAAGATCAAGGTGTACGTAGGTTTGGTTTCTTCTGAGATCTTTCTACTTAGTCTGCAGATGGTTACCTTCTCACTGAGTCCTCACATGGTCTTTCTTCTATGAGCACACATCCCTGGTGTCTCTATTCCTAATCTCCTCTTCTTACAAGGATACCAGTCAGTTCAAGAAGGGCCCACCCTATAGCCTCATTTTAACTTAGTCACCTCTTTAAAGACCCTATCTCCAAGTACAGTCACATTCTGAGGTACTGGGGATTAACATATGAATTTGGCGGGGACACAACTCAGCCCATAACAACTGGCAAATGTATTGTAAATTTTTGAAACTTCATATTTCCCTGATGCCTCACCAGGTAACCAGGTGCACCAGTGTGATCAGGCTGGTCTGGTTCCTGGCACAATTTCCCCTTCTTGGTCTCCCCTCTCTGTGACCTAGTGACATCCAAACGCACCAATGAAATCCCCTCATGCCTTTTGCCTGTGGACTCCACCCTGACCCCGTAAAGACATTTGCCCACGGGTCCTCACTCTCGCTCT
Source organism: Leucopleurus acutus (assembly GCF_964270905.1). NCBI lineage: Eukaryota > Metazoa > Chordata > Mammalia > Artiodactyla > Delphinidae > Leucopleurus > Leucopleurus acutus. Next base: position 52,542,430 of record NC_139161.1, on the reverse strand, counting down.
CAGCTCTCCACCTGCTTGGTTGAGCCCGCTCCCTGGGTGCTCCTCCCATGTGGCCCCTGCGTGGCATGCCGTGCGCCCCTCTTCTAGGACCTCTAATTTCTTACGCCTCTCAGCTGGCACTGCCACAGCCACGTTGGAATAATCCTCAAAGACTCCACAAAGGGGACTTAACTCCCCCACTTACAACACAGCAAGAGTCTGGACTTGCAGCTGGTTGATGCTGGAACGGGATGAGATGCTTGGAGACCTTGGGCTAGGTGAGCATATTTGTCATGAGGGAGGAATGTAAGTAATTTGTGACCAGAAGGCAAACTCTGGTAGTTTTAAAATAGACCCACAAATTCCTTTTTATGTTTGTTTGTTTGTTTTTTTGGGCTGCATGCGGGATCTTAGTTCTCTGACCAGGGATCAAACCTGCGCCCCCTGCAGTGAAAGCACGGAGTCTTAACCACTGGACCGCCAGGGAAGTCCCCCCACAAATTCTTGATACTCTTTCCCTCAATAGGTGAAGCTTAATTCCCCTCCCCTTGAGTGTGGGGTGGACCTAGCGACTTGCTTCCAGCAAATAGAAATATGATGAAAGTGACAGTGCTTCTCCTCCAAGACTAGGTCATAAAAGGCAACGGAGCTTACTCTCTTAGGTGGCTCGCTCTGGGGGCAGCTAGCCCTGAAGCAGCCCATGAAGAGGGCCTTGTGGCATGAGGAGAGGACATGGGGGTGTCACACAGTCTGAGAAGATTTTTCTAAGCTCCCTTTTAAGCTATCGGAAAATAAATCGGAGTCACCCGCAGCAGCCTGATCACCACGCCTTCCAGACCTCAGTCAGCCTCTGGAATTCTCGTGAGGAAGGAGACTTTCAAATCTGGGATGTGAGTTTGGATCCCACCAGTGGTGGTTCACTTTGCAAAGACAGTGATACATGAGGTTAAGAACACAGGCTTTCAGGTCAAGCAGGCAGAGGCATGGATAACGGGCCTTTCTCTTAACGGTCCTGTGAACCTGCAGGATTCATAGAGCTTCCTTTTTTTTTTCTTTCTTTTTTTTTTTTTGGTGCAGCTTATAGGATCTTCATTCTGGGACCAGGGATTAAACCCGGGCTCCGGCAGTGAAAGCTCCACACCCTAAACCACTGGACCACCAAGGAAGTCCCCCTATAGCTTCTTTTTTTTTTTTTTTTAATTAATTAATTTATTTAGGCTGCGTTGGGGCTTTGTTGCTGCGCATGGGCTTTCTCTGGTTGTGGCGAGCGGGGGCTACTCTTCGTTGTGGTGCGCCGTCTTCTCGTTGTGGTGGCTTCTCTTGTTGTGGAGCACAGGCTCTAGGCACACGGGCTTCAGTAGTTGCAGCACGTGGGCTCAGTAGTCGTGGCTCGTGGGCTCTAGAGCGCAGGCTCAGTAGTTGTGGCACACGGGCTTAGTTCCTCCGCAGCATGTGGGATCTTCCCAGACCAGGGCTTGAACCCGTGTTCCCTGTGTTGGCAGGCGGATTCTTAACCACTGTGCCACCAGGGAAGCCCCCCCCCCCCATAGCTTCTTTATGCCTCAGTTTACTCATCTATAACACAGCACAATAATACTCATCTAGATTTGGTTTGAGTATGGAATAAGATAATGAACAAAAAGCACACTTTGGTAAATTCCCAGAAAGTGGAGTTATTATTGCTAAGTTGTTTTAACTGTTTTGCACTCTTTTACTAGCAAACAGAGAAGGAGCAAAAAACACAGAGGTGTTTGGCAGGCATCCTTGCCAATGAGTGGCTGCAAATGATGGAAGGGAACCAAAATTAGTTTAAGCCAAAGGGGAGTTAATTACGGATTGTGAGGTCACGTGTCCAGTTGGACCTCAGAATAGTTGGAATCAAGAATTCAAATCCTAAACGTATGGACACCAAGGCGGGAAAGTGGTGGGGGGTTGTGAATTGGGAGACTGGGATTGACATACATACACTAATATGTATAAAATAGATAACTAATGAGAACCTGCTGTATAAAAAATAAATTAAATTAAAAAAAACAGAATTCAAATCCTGTGAGGACTCTTCCTCTGTGTCTTAACCTGTTTGGACTGTATAACAAAATACCGCAGATTGGGTAGCTTATAAACAACAGAAACTTATTTCTCATAGTTTTGGAGGCTGGAGGTCCAAGATCATGGTGCCGTCCATCATAGTTGGCATGGTCAGGTGACAGCCCGATTCCAGGTCACTGAGTTCTTGCTGTGTCCTCACGTGGAGCTAGGGAGCTCTATGGGGTCTCTTTTATAAGGACACTAATCCTATTAATGAAAGTGGAGTCGCCTAAAGGCCCACCTCCTAAAACCGTCACCTTGTGGGTTACTTTCCCGACATACGAATTTGGGGGACACAAATATTCAGACCATAGCACTTGGACTCTCGTCTTGCTCCTCCCTGAGCATCTTTTTTTAAAATTAATTAATTAATTTTTGCTGCACGGGTCTTAGTTAATGGCACGCGGGATCTGGTTCCTCTGCCAGAGATCAAAGCCGGGCCCACTGCATTGGGAGCGAGGATTCTTACCCACTGGACCACCAGGGAAGTCCCTTCCCTGACCATGTTGCTCTTTCTCTGCAAACCAACCTCCTCCTCTGGTCCACGTGGTGAGAAATGTGGCCCTTATATTGTGGGCTGTCCTTAGCCGCCAGAGCCGCGGGCTGTCTCTCCGTCCCAAGCCCAAACATTCTCTGGCCCTGCCAGGGACAGGTGCCATCCCATTAGCCATGGTCAGGGTCACCCGGGTCTGGAGGCTGACCTATGAACTAACGACAGATAGGGAATTGGTGGGCAAATTCCCGAGCTTCCCTGGCTGCAGGTTAGAATAACTCTGATGCAAAACTGAGGGAGCAGTTTACAGGGAAATGGGACAGGGAGGGTTACACTGGTACATAACATGTTATTGGCAATAAGTAATTTGTCCCTGAGTTGGGTGATAGGTACACAGGTATTCATTATATTCGAATCATTTATAACTAACATATATTTCATATAACCCTGTGAATGTATCAAACATTCTTTTTCAAAAGGTAATTAAAAGTAGTCCAACAGCATTTCCTCAAGAAAGGAAATATAATGTTAGTGATTACTAGCTCTGCAATGAAAGATATTTATACAGTCACAGTATGTAAGGTAAACACTCTTCATCGAGTTTCAGTTTTTAGAATCAACAGATGGACAAAGCACGGAAAACTTAACTACAGCTATGAAAGTAAACATAGCTGTTATCAACCTTGATGTTGCCACAGTAAAAGCCTAGAAGAGGTAAACTAGAAGGCGGAAGGAAGAGAAAGAGCCAAAGGGAAATGTGGGCGACCTGACAACAGAGTCTCCACGTAAGGTTGTGCAGGATGGGCACTGCACAAGAGCACGCAGCAAAGGAGGTGAGTGAGAACTGAACTCCAGCCAGCATTCTGCTCAACAAGCCGAGCCCCGCCAAGGGGGCTCCAGGGGCCTGGAGGAAGAGGCGCCTAGTTCTGTATCTCATAAAAGTGCAGTTATCTGCCAAGTCAACTACCCGTCCATCTATTCAGAAAGGCTGCCTTTTTATTGAAGTGTTTTTTGTGTGTGGTACGTGGGCCTCTCACTGTTGTGGCCTCTCCTGTTGCAGAGCACAGGCTCCGGACGCGCAGGCTCAGTGGCCATGGCTCACGGGCCCAGCCGCTCCGCGGCATGTGGGATCTTCCTGGACCAGGGCACGAACCCGTGTCCCCTGCATCGGCAGGCGGACTCTCAACCATTGCGCCACCAGGGAAGCCCAGAGGGGCTGCCTTTTAACAACAAGGTTAAAGGCACAAAGACCCCTTATGGGCTAGCAGCAGTGCTAGCCAATTATCTTTTTTTTTAACTTAAATTAAATTATTTTTTGGCTGCACCACGAATCATGAGTGATCTTTCCCTACCAGGGATCGAACCCGTACCCCCTGCAGTGGAAGCGCAGAATCTTAACCACTGGACCGCAGGGAAGTCCTGGCCAATTATCTTGCAAGGTTTTGTATCAGTGAGAGTTCTTTGGTTGCAAGCGCGAACCCAGACGAAGTTAAGAAAAAAGGAATGTATTGAGGCGATACTGAATAAACAGACTCGGGGGGAAGCAGAACATCCAGGCCTATAACTAAACAGAGACCAGGGGAGCATGGACGTATCATTAGCATGAGCTGGTCTCTCTTCCCGCTGTTTCCCTCCTGTTCCCCCCAAACCTCCATCCTTGTCTATTCCTGGGCGGGGGGGTTCCAAATCCCAAGAGTCTGATTGGCCGGGATGCCTTGACTGACAGCCCACCAGAACCACATGGCTTTGGGGAGGGATCGTTGCCAAAAGAAAGGAAGCTGAGCAGTCAGCAAATAATGATCACTTGCTCACACAGGTACAGAGATGCAGCCAGAATGGAGTGCAAGGCTGGGAGCTTTCTGAGAAGGAAGGCGCCCCACTGTTCCATCCGTAAGGGCAGGTGCTTAGACATCCTTAGGGGACAATAGCCTCTCAGTGCCCATGGGCAAAGCCGACCTGGAGAACATGGACTTGGGCTTAGAACATGGACTCAAGAACACAGGCTTATTGGTGACTCCTTGAATGTCCACGTGGACGTGCTTTGCTACCTGCATTACACTCAGAAACAGTCCTACCCCAGGCCAGCTCATCCCGGTACAGACACCAGCATGAATCTCCTTTGTGGTGAGCTCCCAGACCCGTGGCATTGCTAGGACATTTCAGTGGCCAGAATTCATTTCAGTGGTTGCAATGTTCCCTCCCTTTCACATCTATGAAATATGCATCCTTCCTTCATGTGGGCCTGTCATTGCTGGTGTTCCTCAAACTCTAATGTGTGTACTCCTGGCCTGGGCATCTCATTAAAATGCAGACGCCACACTTTGGACAGGCTCCCAGGTGGTGCCCATGCTGCCAGCCCAAGGATAACACACTGAATAAAGAATGAGACTGTAAAAGATCTGGGTTGCTAGGTCCACTCTCCTCCCAGGATGCCCTTTGACCTTGAGGCTTTGGGCACATGGGAGAATGATGGGCAGACCCACTTGCCAGTGTGTGTCCTGCTTGCTTGGTTCTGCCTCTGTGGGACATTCCATTGCCTTCTATATACCAACTAAACAGAAGTAGGAAGAAAAAAATGGCTGCTTAAAACAAAGCAAGAAGTGACTGCAGGGACTTCCTTGGTGGTCCTGTGTCTAAGACTCCACGCTCCCAATGCAGGGGGCCTGGGTTTGATCCCTGGTCAGGGACCTAGATCCCGCATGCCACAACTAAAGATTCCATGTGCCACAATGAAGATCCCACATGCTGCAACTAAGACCCAGCACAGACAAATAAGTAAATAAATAAATATATATTTTTTTAAATGACTGCAAAATTAAGAATTTCTGCTCTTGGAAAAATGCAGTTAGAAGAATGAAAATATAAGCCACAGACTGGGAGAAAATATTTTCAAATCACATATCTGATAAAGGACTTATATCTAGAATATTTAAAGAACCCTTAAAACACAATAATAAGAAAATAAACCCACCCAGTTTTTAAAAGGCCAAGATATTTGAACAGACACTTCACCAAAGAAGATATGTGAATGGCCAAGAAGCACATGAAAAGATACTCAGCATCATTAGTCATTAGGGAAACACAAATTAAAACCACAGTGAGATAGCACCACACACCTAATGGAGCGGCACGCAAAACAAAAACGACAAAACTGACAACACCAAGTACTGGCCAAGACACAGAGCAGGATACCAACCAGAACTCTCATACGTCGCTGGTGGGAATGCAAAATGGTACAGACACTTTGGAAAACCAACGGCCAGTTTCTAATTTTTCTTTTTTTAATTAATTTATTATTTATTTATTTATTTTTGGCCACATTGGGTCTTTGTTGTTGCACACAGGCTTTCTCTAGTTGCGGCGAGCGGGGGCTACTCTTCGTTGTGGTGCACGGGCTTCTCATTGCAGTGGCTTCTCTTGTTGCGGAGCACAGGCTCTAGGCGTGCAGGCTTCAGTAGCTGTGGCGCGCGGGCTCAGTACTTGTGGCGCACGGGCTTAGTTGCTCCACGGCATGTGGGATCTTCCCCCACCAGGGATCGAACCACGGCTAAGGTTACAGACCTAATAAGTGGTAGAGCCAGCATTTGAATCTGGACAGTCTCACTCGAGAGTTTTGGGTATATTCAAAGCATCCTGGAAAAAAATCAGCAATATTATGGAAAATCAGTCTCTGGTCCTGCTCCTGAATCCAAGGCCTCTTTGCCTTTGCAGGCCAGAATCTGACCCCTGCATTACAAGCCCTCCCTCCTACGTTTCTTCTCTCTCTCTCTCTCTCACCCACTTTGTCTTCCTCTTTCTCCCTTCCATCCTCCTTTTGATTTGGGCACTTAGCTGAGATTCAGGAAATGTTTATTGGTTTTAATTGACATTTCCCCAACACCTGTCAGCACTTCTCTCTGATTCTCACCTCTTCTCAGCCTACTTTGTTTCTTCTCACCCCAAATATGAATAGAAAACAAATTTTCAGAAATGAATCAGTTTCCTCCCCAAGAGAAAATGCTTCTGAGCTCTCTGGACCAGGGCTCAGGGTAGTTCTGTGGCCTGGACAATAAACTGAAGGACACAGACAGGCTGCCTCTATGCATTCTTGGTCTAGAGTCGGCTAAACTCAAGGTTGCCTCCCTTTGTGAATCTGGAAAAGCATCAAGGCAAGGCTGGGTTCCCAGTGACAGAGGTGCGTGCAGGGACCGATGGAAAATGCCAACCCGGCCTCCGATGCTCGGGAGCTGAGCGCCTAGGTGACCAATAGGGTCCGAAGTTGATAATCTGCCAAACGCCTGCCCTGGGAAGGCGGGGCGACAGCAAGAGTTCGGCGGGTCAGCGCGGGGAGGGGGCGTCGGCGTGCGGTTGACTGCAGACGAAGAGCTTGCGCCTCAACTTCGTGAGGATTCCTCCGTGGGGGCGGAAGCAGGAGACCGAGCCTGGCCAGATGTCCTGCTAAGGCCGGGTGCGGGAAGCTCTCCTCGACCAGTAGGTCTGGGTCCACCGCAGGGAGAGTGAGAGGTCAGCCTCACGGGGAGAGGCGGAGCTCGGCCTGGAGGCGGGGCCAATCCAGGGGGCGGGTCCATGCAGGGTCCTGGCCACGCCCCGGGGTGAGGGGAGTACGGGTTGGGTCCCAGTGAATCCTCGGGGAGTTCTGCCCCTCTGCTTCCCTTGTTCTGGCCTGGGGCGCTCTCCGGCCGCTGGAGGGTGGAGAGCGGGTAGTTTGGAGAGGGCGTACTGGGGAGCCAGGACGGGGCGGCCTCCGGGAGTTCTCTGGAGACGCTGTCGGAGGAGAGGTACTCCTGCACCGGGATGCTATGCCTGCCTGGGCGACTGTCTAACACGGAGGACAGGAACCAGCAGATACCACTGTAGCTGACGAGATGCGAGCCCTGCGAGGAAGGAGGGAGAGAGAAAAGCTTTCAGGGATGGACAGAGAGCCAGGTTGAAGGACTGTGGCATGGATCGCAGGAAGTGGGCTGGAGGGGTCGGTGGGGCTAAAAGGAGAGGAGAGAACGCTAATGAGCAGGCTGTGGGGAGAAGCCGGCTCCTCTCAAACACCTGTTGCTTGAGGTCATGATTGCAACCAGCCTCACCTGCAACAATGGCCACGAGGATGTTGACCCAGAGCCCATAGAAGGGCCAGTGCAAAGGGAGGTCAGAGCCCTATCCTATCTGCATTATCATCGACTCCCCAAATATGGAGGCCACAGATATGAGAAGCAGGGCTGCTGTGAGTGCAGAGAGCACGTACTGATTCAGAGAAAGCCTCGCAACCAGAGCCCGGCTTCCCCAATCTGTCTCCCCAGTCACCTCCGCCAGGTCTGAGACACACGTGAGCCTTTCCTAAGCCTGTGAAAATGTTTGTTTCTTCCACTTCCCCAGAATGATAGAATATAAAGGAATGGGGCAATGGCAGCTCCAGGATGCCCCAAGCCAGTCAGTGTACCTCTCTACCACCTGGGATGTTAGTAACACCACCGTTCCTGGAATGCCAGACAGGGCAGCACTGAGAGAGACTTCTCCTCCCATGGGTCTTCATGCCACACCTACAAGGAAATTGCAGAAGGCAGCCAGAGGGGCAAGAAAGGGGAGGAGCAACACAGGATGGAGAGGATGATGGACATCAGGAGGAGGCTGTATACACAGAGAAGTTGAGGCCTGGCAGAGGGTGCTCAGGAAAGGGAGCGAGAGAGCTTAGGGGTACTAATACTAAGTTACTTACTGCCACCTGTACCCCCTCCCTTTTTTTTTTTTTTTTGCCACGCTGCGAGGCGTGCTGGATCTTGGTTCCCCAACAGGGATCAAACCCACGCTCCCTGCAGTGGAAGCGCGGACTCTTAACCTCTGACTGCCAGGGACGTCCCATACCTTCCCCCGCCCCCACCATCCATTATTCCATTTTCTCTGTCTTTCTTACCAGGGCCCCGTTCCTTCTCCCATCCACTTTCTCCATGCTACTGGCGGTCCTTGCTCCCTCACATCTGCCTCTCTCATGCCCCTCTACCCTCTCCAACAGGCTTGCAGAATGCAGACCCCTCCAGGACCACACACACACACTCAGGTCCCCCCAAAATGGAAAGGGGCCTCTGAGATAACAGAAACATGACAGTCCCCTTCACTCCCTGTCTTTCCATCCCTTTGGAACATGTGGTTATATTTTGTGTCTTTACTTCCCCCAAACAATTCTTGACTGGTCTCCATCTCCCCATCATCCCAATATTAGAACCTCTGACTTGGAGCCTGGAGGCTTCCTTAAGTGGCAGGACTCGGGGAGAGAGTGAGGAGTTGAGATGGAACATATATGGGGCACATGTGCAGCTTTGTGTCTGCCTCTGGATGTGTGTCTGTCTCTCTATGTCAGGGGAAGAGGGGAGTTTGTGTGGAGGGACTCCCGCACTAGGAAAGGAAGGAGCCTGTAGGCCAGCTCCCTCCCCATGCCCACTGCCTTCTCTTCCTGGACTTCAATCCCCTTGAGACCACCCCTAGAGTGCCATTTGCCCAGCTCTTCCCAGATGCTCCCTTCTTGTCTCAGCTCAATGTTACCTCCTCCAGGGTCTTCCCCAAAGCCACACACACACACACACACACACACACACACACACACACACACACACACACACACACACACACACGGCACTCTGTATCATAGCCTTTGCTATATTTTCTTCATAGCATTCACTGCTACCTGATCTTTTCTTACTTACTAACTTGTTTACTTAGTAACTTCCCCCCACCTGCTCCCCCAGAATGTAGGCTCCTTGAGGTCGAGGCCTTTGTCTGTTTCATCTCTGGGTCCCCAGATCCTAGAAGAGTGCCTGGCACATAGAAGGCACTCAATAAATAAGTAGAATTGAAATAAATTAGACACAGAGATGCTTGGCTGGTCAGTAAAGGATCTTTATTGCTGACTGATTGCCCTTTGTGTCCTTCTTGCTGCATCTTCATCCCCTGCCAGAGCCCCATCCATATCTGGCTCTGCCAGTCCTCTTCCCCAACCCGCAGCAGCTCTCTGCTTCAGCATCTGCAACCCTCCCCCCATCACACCGCCATAGATCCCTCAGGAGCTATGAGTGCGCCAACACACCTTGCACCTGGTCTCCAAGCCCCAGTTCCCAGCAGAGCTGACCCCTGCTCTCAAAGGATCCCTTTTCCACCAGCCCCTCCCCCCTAATAAAGTCACATTTGGAAACCACTGCTCCTTTAAGCACATGCTCCCAGGAGAGCCTCAATGCAGCTCCACCATTTATTGAGGGTTTCTCATATGTCAGGCACTGTGCTAGGTGAATCCCCAAAGTCATGGACATGCCAAATGCCAGTGCCTTTCTCCCTCTCAGTCTCCCAGAGTCCTTGCACCTCCAGTGGTCGGCGTGGCAGTTTCTGTCCTGGGCAAGTTGCCATGCATGAGCTGAAGGGAAGGTGTGACGGCTTAGCTCAGGGATGACCTTGTGCCAGGCCCGGGCCCCCACTTGCCAGCAACTGTCTGCTCCGCTCTGTCTCCATTCCTCACCTCCTTCTGGCATTGTGTGGGGGCAGTCTCTCATCTGGAAGCAGATGCTCTGGGTGGGATTAGGCAGTAATGCTGGTTCTCTGTTCTCTCCCCACTGCTTGGCCCAGTGTTTCTGTGAAAGGACCAGGATGAAGGCAAGAAAGCCCTAGAGGCTCAGCTGGCCCGAGATCCACGGCTCCTGTTTCTTCACTTGACCCTGGGACCCAGAGCCAGTCTGAAGCCCGAGGCCGAGGCTGAATGGCTGGTATAGTTCAGGTTGGAGGATCCGCAGGTAGGGATTATGGAGGCCGAACCCAGGCCTCTCATCCCCAGCTCTGGCCTCTGGCTGCCAACCACACCCAGCACATTCTCCTCTGGAGCTCAGACCCAGTGTCTTTCCTGAGGAGACTAATAGGAAAAATGGGGGAGTGAGGGAAGAAATCGAGGATTCAATCATCTGGAAAGGGGGCAAGACCACACACACAACATGTTCAGCAGAATCACCTTCCTTGATACGTATACAGACATGTGCACACACACACAGATTCTCTGAGACACACACTCTGGATTCTTCTAGAAGAGAGGAAGTGTTTTAAGAGGACACAGGAGGCACCCCAGGAATGGAATCTAATACTTCCCAGACTCAAAAGGCAAGACGGTCGTTGCTATAGCACCAAGCAGGGTTCCTACTGGTCTCTTGGGCCCAGATCACCATCTTCTTTGGCTGGATATGTCCCTGCTGTTGGCTATTTTATCCTAGGACTTTATCTCCAGTGCAGCCCTCTTTTAGCTGCACTGACCTAGCTTCCTCTTTCTTGGCTGTGAGCATAGCAGGGATACTCGTTGGCCAGAGGCTCAGCCAGCTCAGCGCCCACTGGCCACTCTGCACTGAGCCTCTGTCTCCACTGGCAATCCACTCAAGCCATCTTCATTCTCCCTCATGCGTGGGCTCAGACGGCCCTGTTTTCATTGGCTGCCCAGTCCTGAAGCTCGGTCCCTATTGGTTGCCACTGAGGTAGCGTTTCCACTGACAGCAAATCCAATGGACGGATGGGCTTTGTCTCCTCTGTGCCAGGCTGCCAGCTGTCCCAACTTGTGCCGCCACCCCGTCCCCCCGGCCTGCATTAGGGCTGGGGGGCACTGGGGGAGCCTGAAGAGGACCCAACAGCCTCCAGGAGCCTCTGGTGCTGACGAAGGTGCTTCCTCCTCTCGTGTTCCCCCGTGACTTCACACACCAACTGGGCAGGGAAGGCCCCAGGAAGCCCCTTCAGCCAGCCTGGGGAAAGAGAGACAAGGGTCTAAGTGGGACCGGGGCAGGGGGCAGGTCAGGACGGAGAGGAGGCCCAGTGGGGTCTAACGCCTGAAGGTCATGGCGGGTGCGGGGATTAGTGGAGAAGCCTTGGCGAATTGGTAAAAAGGCCATTAGAGGTGGAGGAAACGTCAACATCAAAGAGGGTCGGGGTCCTTCTGCTCAGTGTTATGTGGCAGCCTGGATGGGAGGGGAGTTTGGGGGAGAATGGATACATGTATAAGTATGGCTGAGTTGCTTTGCTGTGCACCTGGAACTATCACAACATTGTTAATAGGCTATACTCCAATAAAAAGTTAAAGAAAAAAAGAAAAGAGGATCGGGCTCCCTCCTCTGTCAAGCCCTGCGTTGACTGCTCATCTCACGCAGAGTGAGAGCCAGACTCCTTACAGGAACCTACGAGGACCCACGTGATCTGGTCCCCATTACCCCTATGATGTCATCTGCTTCTCCCCGTTTTCCTCACTCCCTCTAGCCACACTGGCTTCCTTACTGCTTCTCAAACACACCGGCCTGACTCCTGTCTCCCTCTGGGACACTCTTCCCCCAGACACCACGTGCCTAAATTCCTCACCTCCACCAAGTCACTGCTCACACGGCGCCTCCTCAACAAGGTCCCCCTCGACCTCCCTACTTAAACATGTAAGCCTACCCAACCCCGGGACTCCTGACCCCCCTTGACTCTGCTCCACTTTCATTTTCCCACAGCACTTACCACCTTCAGACAGTATAATTTACTTACTTTTTTTTTTAACATCTTTATTGGAGTATAATTGCTTTACCATGTGGTGTTAGTTTCTGCTGCACAACAAAGTGAATCAGCTCTATGTATTCATATATCCCCATATCCCCTCCCTCTTGCGTCTCCCACCCTCCCTATCCCACCCCTCTAGGTGGTCACAAAGCACCGAGCTGATCTCCCTGTGCTATGTGACTGCTTCCCAGTAGCTATCTATTTTACATTTGGTAGTGTATATATGTCAATGCTACTCTCTCACTTCATCCCAGCTTCCCCTTCCCCCTCCCCTTGTCCTCAAGTCCATTCTCTATGTCTCTGTCTTTATTCCTGTCCTGCCCCTAGGTTCCTCAGAACCATTTTTTTTTTTAGATTCCATATATATGCGTTAGCATACGGTATTTGTTTTTCTCTTTCTGACTTACTTCACTCTGTATGACAGACTCTAGGTCCATCCACCTCACTACAAATAACTCAATTTCGTTTGTTTTTATGGCTGGGTAATATTCCATTGTATATATGTTCCTTATTTATCTTGTTTATTCTTTATTGTTTCTCTTCCACTAGAATGTATAGTCCAGCAGGGCAGGAATATCTGCGTGTTTGGTTCACTGGTGCTGAGAACAGCGAGTGGCACCTCTAGGTGCTTAATAAATATTTATTGAATGAATAAGTAAAAGAATCTCTCACCTTCGGGGCTCTTGTATAGGTGCTTGTGGGGAGCCCTGGACTCCAGATTCCGTCCCTCAGTCTTGGCAGGTGTGGAAGTCTCTGAACAGAGTTCCTGGGAACAGTCTGGTCGGGGTGGGTGACATTACAGTGGGATCCAGACTCTTTTTAGCTTCTCCCCATTTTCCCCTGAAGACTCACTTTTCCTTCCCTCCTCCCCTCTAGGGAACACTCACCACAGTCCTCATAGATGGTGCCCGGGGAGCAGGGAAGGGGGCCTGGGGTAGGGAAGGCTCCCAGCCAGCGCTGCATGTCTGATCTGGTGGGAATAGAGGGAAGGGTCACAGTTGGCCCCGGAGATCCTCCTGGGGGTTAGTTAGGCATGGGCTTCGGAGGAGAGATATTAGGGAGAAGGGTGGTGGACTCGGAGAGGTCAAGTGAGGGTCCCCAGGGTGTTTTCTGAAAGAGACACAACTCACAGGGATGAAGCTTGGAGTAGCCGGTGGGTGGGACGGCCCTGGTGGTTGCTGAGAAGGGAGAGGCGGAACGTAGGTGGTCCAGATGGGTCCGGGACCTGCTGGGCCTGGACCAGGGAGCGATGGGCATAGTCCAGAACCTGTAGCCGCTGCCCACTGCCCAGGGAAGAGGAAGTTCAGAGGGAGAGCAGGGGTCCAGCTGGAATCCTGCCTGGGCTGCCTCCCTCCCTGAGACCCACCTCTTGGGCTGAGTGATGAGCAGCAAGTCACTGAAGAGCAGCAGGCAGAGGGGGGTGAAGCGGGGGCGGGAAGCGAAGAGCACGCCCCCCCTTCTGCATCCTAACTCAGTCAGCTCCCCCTGCAGCTCCAGGCGCCTGGACCAGGAGACCAGGGGCAGGGCCTGTGAGGAAGCAGGGAGGAGGTTCTGACTTCCCTGCAGCGCCAGCACCGTGGGGAAAGGGAAGCAGGGAGCCCGGGCAGGATCTGACCTTGACCTTGTGGAAGCGCAGCCTCTGCGTGAGCCGGATTAGCTCCTCTGTCTGCTTCATGCGCCCCACCTCGGCGCTGCACCGCTCAATGATCTGGGTAAGGGGAGCCAAGTCACCCACCCCCACTCCCTTCCACCCCTTCCATCCCTCCCTACCGCCTCCTCACCTCCTCCAGCCCCAGCATCCCCCTCCAACCTTGCTGACAGCACCCAGAGCCTTCTGGGCATTCTCCTGGCGGTTGGACCCCTCCTCTGTCTGGCGCAGGATATTCTGGGGATGAGAAAGAAGGGTAATTGGGCCCCTGCTCTGTGGCTCTGGGATTCAGAGGGGCTGCAGCTCAGAGGACCCTGCCTGGCTTGGCATTTGGGGGTTCACAGGGCTGGGGGACCAGCCTCACCACTCTCTGTCTGCATAACCCTGAGCAAGTCAGGTTACCTCTCTGAGTCTCAGTTACCCCATCTGTAAAATGGGGATAACTCCCACCTTCCATACCATTAGCATTGTTGTGAGGATTCTGCAAGCAAATATACGTAAAGTACGTAGCACAGTCTTTGGGACATAGTAAATGCTGAAAAGAGGGTTGCTATTATTTTAATAATTATCAACCACAGCTATTAGTACAAACAATATAGCGTGGGGTTAAGAGTGCCTGGATTTAAAGTTTGTCTCCATCAATTACTATCTGTGTGACCTGTGGCAAGTTATTTAACCTCTCTGAGCCTCAGTTTCCTCATCTATAAAGTGGGGTCAATAATAGTTCCTACCCTCACATAGTCGTTGGTAAGGTTAAACGAGCGTATTGCACTTAGAACCATGTCTAGAACAGACACCCAACAGTTGTTTAGCTACTATGATTAATATCATCATCATTATTATGTTGTTGTTGTCTGCACTGGGGATATACAAAGCTGAATAAGGCAAGGGCACTGAGGATCTAGTTGGGGACTCTTCATACTGAGATCCCCACATCAGGAGACCTAGTTCAGGGAGAAGTTTCTACTCTGCAACAGAAGTGTTTCTCACCCCTTTTTTCAGTATCAACCCACTAAGGAATCTTTTTAGACATTTTTTCCCTAATCGTTCCCCCCGCCCCCATCAAATTTTAATACCACAGATATACTGTATATCTATTTATACACCCTGGCCCTTTGGAGTACCACAAACCATTGGAATATTTAAGATTTTTTCGCCCCCCCAAAGAACGAGTTTTTGCCTCCTTGAGGGTGATATCACCCCACTGGGAAGGCATACGGTCAAAGACAGGACTGAGAGGACCTCAAAGACCGCTCATCACATTCCCCCTGAGACCTGGAGAGAGAAAGGGACTTGCCCAAGGTCGCTCAGCCAGTTAGTGGCAGAGCTAAATCTAGAATTCAGGTCTCTAGCCAGAGGCTCTTTTCCTGCACGCAGACGGCTCCTTGAAACGTTTGGGTAGCTCCAGGTAGGGTTTGGTGGGTCCTGGACGGAGAGGCCCCGATTAGGAGTCCTGACTTAGGGGATTCTTGTGTTTGTGGTGGGGTGGGAAATGGTGATGGTGGGGCAGGAGGCCCCTGGGGAGAGCTCTCCAACGGGGTTGGTGGGGCCGAAAAGGGCCCAAGCCAGGACGGGTACCTGCAGCAGCATGCGGAGCCGCGTGATGCGCTGAAAGGGCAGCAGCAGGAAGGACGGCAGCGGGAGCCGCTGGCACTTGGGGAGGCTCTGCAGCCGCCGCAGCTCCGCAGAGAAGCGCACGTTCGTGTCCCTGTAGAAGCAGGCGCAGGCTGGCATCTGCCTCGAGGCCCCGATCTCCCCGCAACCTGCCCTGGCCTGGACCCCGACCCTGCTCCCCATCTCCCGGCAGCACTGGTGACGTGGCCCCGCCCCTGGGACGCTCACATCAGGCGGCTGTACGTCTCCTCCTGATACTGCTGGTTCCGCACGTAATCCACGTACACGGAGAAAGGCCCCACGGCGTGGGCGTGCACCACGTCGCACAGGTCGCTGATGTGGGGGGAAGAGCGCACACGGGACAGTAACTTCCCTAGAAACCTGGGGGAGTGGGCGACAAGTAATGGAGGGGGGCAGAGAGCCAGGTGTCCCGGCTTCTTGAGGGAAGAGCTGGGCACTAAGTGGGCCCTGGAGGGGAGGCCCAGGGACAGGAGAGCGCTGAGGAGTGCTTCCTCCCGAGGCCCGCTTGCGGAGAGGTGGCGGCCCCACTGACCGCTCACTGACTCCCTGGACGCGCTGCACGTTGGAGAAGAGGGTGTGGTGATCCCGGGGGGTGAGCGTGTCCCGGAGCGCCTGGCTCAGCACAAAGGTGTCGGTCAGCAGCCGCAGGGAGCGCAGGTACGAGGCCTCGGATGTCACCACCTCGAACAGGCTCTGAGGAGGAACAGCAGGGCCTTAGTGGAAAGCCCAGCTCCCAGGCAGCCCAGGCGCCGGGTCGCAGGCTCCTCCCCCCCACCCCCCCCACCCCCGCCGCGCCCGACCCCAGGTGCATCCACCTCCTGCATGCGCCTCTCCTGGGGGCTGAGGGTGTCCAGGAGGCCGCTGGCTCGCACAGCCGGAAGCTCCTGCCACAGCGTGTTGCGAGGTCCGGGGGGCCGGGCGAAGGGGGGAGCTTCCCCAGGATTTGCTGAAGAGGGTCCCCCATCCTCACTGACCCCCCACAGCTCCTCTGACAGCACGGCTGCTCGATAGGTCTGGTACAGGGGTTCTGGAGAGCAGATGTCGCACATCAGCGAAGTCCAGTGCCCCGGAACCCTTGCCCACTGCTTGACGGTCTCAGCAGGGACGCCCCAGGTGCAGAGGCCCTCACCGTCCTGCAGGGGCAGCTCCCAGTTCTGCCCCTTCAGCTCCTCCAGCTCCTCAGCCTCCCTGTGGAAAGAGAAAAGGATGGAATGCTCCTCACGTGACAGTGTAAGGGGGTAGGTTGTGTGCAGGGACTGTGACCGAAGCCCGGATCGTTTTATGTGCCTGTTGTATGTGAGGCCCGGTACTAAGTGGGCCCCATCCATTCCTGCAGTCTCAACTACTGTGCACCGGCGACTTCCAAGCCTCCATCTCCAGGGCTCTCACGGAATGACCATTGTCTGGAACGTCCTATGGGTGCCTCGGTACAACTCAAAATGGGTAGACCCAGCTCTTATACCTCCCCGCTCTGTTCTGGTCATCAGCACCACCATGCACCCTTTCACCCAAAGTCGAAGCCCGGGAGAATCAACTCCAGTAAATGTTGGTTGAATAAATGGATGGCCTCAGATTAACTCTGATAATGGTGGTGAAATGATTAACAGGCCCAGATAACACAGGAGAGATGTTCCTGGTTGATACATGGATTCACAGGCAATAATTTCGATAGAAGCTCAAAGTGGGGGAACTAAAATGGTTTATTATGGCCCTGGCTCGTCACCGATATCAGACCCCAACAACTTTATGAAGTATTTGGTATGTTTACCCCCATTTCACAGGTGAGGAGGCTGAGACCCAGAAAGGTTAAGTGACTTGTATAAGGTCACACAGCTGATAAGGGACAGAGCTGGGATTAGAAACCGGCACTGCTTGTCCCTAGAGGCCTAGGCCTTCTTCACTCCACACTCGTGGGGGTGGGATTCAGGTGGACCCGAAGGTTAGTCTGCTCTCAGGTAGGGATAAGGGTGGGAGTGTTTGGTACCTGCCCTCCGTGGTGGCTGGAGGATCGTTCTGAGGGACGCCATCGGGACTGTCCCCTAGAGAGAGAACCAGAGAGAAGAGAGAAAGCCTCCAGGATCCCCAGCCCAGGCCTCCTGACTCCCGCCCAGCAGAGACCGTTACTGTAAAAACTACAACTCCGGTCAGTCCCAGAGCAGCAGCTGGTGGAGGAACAAGAAGCCCAGGGCCTGCTGGGGGTTGTAGTGAGTTTGTGTTCAGAATGCTCCACCTCCACCCGGTGGAGCCCAGTGGCTCCTTCCCAGCCCAGAGGTCCACTCCCTGGGGGCCCTGTACCTGTCTGGATTCCATCTTCGGAGGGCAGATCGAGATCTGGCTGTGGGGCGTCCCCAGAGCCGGTGACGTCCTGTCTGACCCGGGTTGGTTTGGGGGGCTTGAGGGGTGGCAGGAGTTTGCGCTCAGCAGTGGAGCGGTAGGACGTGAGGACGACTGGGGGCTGGCCGAGGCTTGGAGGGCTGGGGCGGGAGCGGGAGGTCCGCAGTGGGGAGGCCCGGCAGGGGACCCTGGGGCCGTCCTCATAGCCCCCCAGCGGCACCCATCGGAGCTCCAGGCCGGGCCGGGCTACGTGGCAGACACAAGGGCAGCAGGCAGGGCAGGCCAGCACAGCATCTGTGGGAGACAGGGGCGTCCTTAGGACACCCACCCTCCCCAGGCCTCCTCCCTCCCCTTAACCTGCCCAGCAGCAGGAACATGGAGGTCAGCCCTAGGCATCTATCCCCTCTACCCTGACTCTCTTCAAACCCCCCGAAATCTGAAAACCAGATTTTCCAAACATGGAATCCAGTTTTTAAAAAGTAGCCCCTTCAAGTACCCAATCTTAAAGCCCTGAAAACAAAGAAGAGGAGCTGGATCGAGCCAGCCCGGGCTTACCTGGAGTGCCGTTCTCCTGGGACCCACTCCCAGCGAGGATGCCCTGCGCGGTCTCTCTCTCTCCATTCACATCCAGTCCCCCAGGAGGACCCGGCTCCAGGGCATCTGGAGCCTGGACCTTGCCTTCAACCCCCCATTCGAACCTGCCAGCCAGTCTCCGCACGGTGCCTGCGGCCGAGGCAGAGCCATCCTGGCCAGGGGCCCGGGTCGAGTGGAGCAGGGGCAGAGCCGTTCGGGGTGACCCTGAGGGTTTGGGTGGGGGCACTGGAGACCGGGGAGCGGGTTCTGGGGAGATGGAGCGCCGGGACACTGGGCTGGGGGTGCCGGAAGGCGAGTCTGGGGAAGTCTGGGAGTCGAGGCTGGCTTTAGAAGCTGACGGGGGCAGAAGGGCTGGGGGCTTGAGGGACGAGGCTGGGGGCTCCCAGAAGATGGGGGTGCACATCAGTGTTGGTGCCTCGTTGGCAGTGAGGGGAGGTTCTTGTGGAGAGGAGCCGTTGTGGTGGGCCCCCGGGGACTGGGCAGCCCGGGGGCGAGAAGGGGGGCGGGGCCGGATGATCCGAGGGGGCTTCTGGGTAGGGGGTGTTGCTGCAGGAAGAGACTGAGCTGACATCTTCCTCCGAGCTCTTCCAAGGAGTGGGGTACGCTGCTGGAGTCATCCCCTGAGGAAGAGGGGCAGAAAGAGAGACCCTTAGTGCCCACGAGTAGACTGAGTCCTGCGAACAGAAATGTTTGCAAGTAAATGAGCCGAGATTTCAGAGTCAGGAGGGAAGGCGGGTACACTTCCTCTCTTCCCATCTCCACTGTCTTCTCCCTTTACCTCTCACCCCTCCTTATTCCATTCCCTGAGGACTCTGAACCCTCCCTGGCACCCCCAGCCTCCATGGCGCTCTGTCTTTCAGCCTCTGCTGCCCCAGTCAGGCCAGAGGAGACAGTGAGGCCAGAGTTGGGGCACCTGGGTAGAGACCCAGGCTGGGGGAGGGGTGCAAGAGAACTGGATCAGTAAGGGCAGTGGGGTGTGCCGGTAGAGCCGCTGTGTGTCTACCTGATTTATTGTGTTTTGTGTCTGTAGTGCGTGCTGTGGAGGTTTGTGTGTGTGGTTTAAGCGTGAGTGGACATGCTGTGTTTCTAGTGCTACATGAACGGGGTGTTGGATGCTGTGTTTCAGAGTCTATCTGTTACACGCGAGTGTGCAGTGGGAGCGTGGAGTGCACAGTGTGTCTAGCGTGTTGTGTGAGACGGGGCTGCAAGGGTGTGTGTGTTCCGTGCTGTCGTGTGGGGCGTATGCGCGGTGTGCGTCTGCCTGCGCGCCCGCCCGTGCCTGGGCCGTGAGGGATGCATCACTATTTCCCTGCTCCAACGGGCCCTCCGCCCCCATTTCCCAGTTCCTCTCTCTGGACTCTCCCTTTCCGGATTATTTTTAGTCTCCTTTTCCTGCCATGAAGGTTCCTGGAGCCTCTGACCCCAAGAGACCAGGAGGCCCCCGCATGGTCTCTCCTGCCCCGTCCTCACCCCTGCCTGTCTCCCAGCCCCCCACCTGGTCCCGGAGAGATGCCCCGGTGGAAGCCTGGGTCCCGCCAGGATGCCTAGAGGGTGGTCAGGAGGCCAGACTAAGGTGAGGACCAATGGTGCCAAGACGCTGGGGCCTGGGCTCACTTCCTCCCGCCAGGAAGGCGCTGTAATCCTGAGACGGCAGCAAGGTCCGGGCTGGGAGACCTGGCGCCCCCAAACTCCCCTGTGGAGTCAGCAGGAGAGTCAGATCCCTCCAGGCCCCAGATTGGTTTTTGAGAAATGATGCAGGGTGGGGGCTGGGAGCTGTAGGCTGGGAGTCTTGCAGCTCAATGGCCTCTGTGTTCTGGCAGGAAGCTCCTTAGGTGACCCCGGGCAGTAGCCTCGCCAGCTGGCCAGCTCCTCCCCAGCCCCCCCTCAGAGATCCCTGCCCCCCTCAGGTACCTGCCCTAACTTCCTTCCCCCGCCCCCCACTCAGGCCTCTCGCAGGGATCCAGGTACTCGGCCCAAGCACTCACCCTCGAGGCCTCTCCACTCTTGGTCACCTCCCGGGGCCGAGTGAGTAGGGGCAGGAAACAGGAATCGGATCCTCCTCCCAACCGGACACCCCCCCCCCAAACCACACCACACTCCACATGCGCACACTGGGGCTCTGGAAGATGTGAGGGACCCCGAATGCCGGGTTTCAGAGGATAACAGAGTCTGGGGAAAGGATGAAACTCAGCCGTGGAGAGTGGACTGTTTGTGCACGTTGTATGTGCACGTCCTGTCCTGGGTCCGCATGGCTGTGTGGACAGCGGCCGGGGATGGACAGGGGTGGGGGTGAGGACAGGGTGGCAATGGCACTGGCTGGGCTGGCTGGAGGGCGTGGGCTCCAGACACCTCTGGATTGCTGAGGGATGGGGTGTGTGTCCCTCGACGGTGTCTGACCATCTCTTCCACACCTCGCATGACAGCCTGTCCCTTTCGCATCCAACCTGTCCCCGGGGGGTGAGTCAGCCCATTATCTCACACCAAGGGACCCCACCGCCCACCCCGGTTTCCCCCTCCCTAAATTTACCTTTATCTTTTTGGAAGCGGTTTCTATTTTCAGCCCGTCCTGCCTGCCCCTTGGAACAAGGAACGCGGGGCCGGGTCTCTGATGGTCTGTTCCTGTGTTTCTGGGGCGGGAACTGAGGGCCCAGATTGAGATCTCCGCAGAGGAAGCCAGTTCCTCAGCCCCACCCGGCCATTGTGTCAGGCGAGCGTGTGTGTGTAGTGGACCAAGGGGTCGGTGTGAGATCTCAGTGCACCCCAGGTGGATATGCCCTCTGTGGAGCCCCCTGCCTGCTCCCCATTCTCAGTCCCTGTCTCTCGGGGTCCCAGCCCCTGACTCTCCCTGTCCCCCTGGGAGGCTTTGATGTTGATTGGCTGGGAGCCAGTACCCCTGGGGGCGGGGGCAGTGGGCAGGGGTCCCTCTCACCTCTAATTTGCTCTATGATTGAAGAGCTGAGTTCTCAGGGCTCAGAGTGTGTCATAAAAACAGCTGAGGGGGCGGAATGAGCCACACCCCAGCCTGGGAAGTAGGGTAATGAGAGGAAGATGCAAGGGCAGTTAGGAACTCAGGGGGCCTTTGCCCACGCCCAGGTGCTTGCTTTTGCCAGACTCACACACACACACACACACACACACACACACACACTCCAAACAAGACACTAAGAAGAAAAGCCAGAAAACTGGGTTAGAACATATATTTTAACTCATTTTTCCTCAGAGTAAAAGACAAAAGTCCAGAGTAAAAGACACGGTCCGACAATGAACCTAAACCTCTCCTCTGAGGCACATTCCTGCCCCAGGGCCTTTGCACTGGCTGTGTCTTCTGCCTGGAGACCCCCTTCCCAAGACATCCCCGTGAAAGATTCCCTCACCTCATTTCTCAAATATCGCCTTCTCAGTGAGGCTGCCCTACCACTCCTTAAAATTGCGTCACACCAAATTCCTGACCTGCCTTTTTTCCCATAGCAATCATGCCTTATAGTATATAGTGTATTACTATTAAATTGACATAGTATGTTTATAGCTACATACACATTAGAAAGTAAGCTTCCTGTCAATAAATAAATGATGACATTTTAAAAAGAAGAAAGTAAGCTTCCTGGAGGCGTGATCTTTATCTTTTTTGTTCACTGATACACCCTAAAATTCTGGAACAAATTCAGGCACATAATAAGAGGTGCTTAATATTTTGATGAATTGAACAAACTGAGTTGAATCCTCCCCACAGCACGACTCCCCTGGCTCTCCTTTCCTCTCTCTCTCTCTCTCTCTCTCTCCCCTAGATTCCAGGGAGACAAAATCTCTGCAAGTGTGCCTCAGAGACCCTATCAAGAAAGCCAGATGCATGTGTGTAGCAAAACAAATCCTGTTTTTTGTTTTTACTAAAATAAGAATGTCTTTATTAGTTTTACTACTTACAACAATAACATTTGAAAAGATAACTGGGACTTGGCGGTTCAGTGGTTAGGACTCCACGCTTTCACTGCCTAGGGCACGGGTTCCATCCCTGGTTGGGGAAGGAAGATCCAGCAAGCTACACAGCACGGCCAAAAAGAAAAAGAAAAAGATAACTAACCCCAAAGTGCTGGTTGTCGGCTGCAGACATGGTGGCACTTGGTACGACATGAACCACCCCAGCTCTGCATGGGGGTATGGGCACAAAAAGAGGAATTAGGTGGGCTGGGCCGCCCATGCACCTTTACCTGTCCTTCCTGGCTCGTCTGAGCTTACTTCCTTGTCCTCTCTCTGTCCTTATCAGAGACCCATCTGAAGGCTTTTCACCTGCCTGCCTGGTGGGGAGAGACTTCCTCTGCTCCCAAAGGCAGGATAGCATGTTTTGGGGAACTGAAGTTTGCTGGAGCTACACTGAGAATGTTCTAACACTCCTGACAAAGAGGTTCCATTTGGCCCCCTGCTCAAAGCAACCACAAAGATGAAAAGCATGACATTTCAGATCTATACAAATCACCGTCTATTTATGCCCCATCTCATTCCGAAAAGAAACTTAGCTCTGAAAATCGTATCGTGTGATATGTGCCAGATTATTTTTGCACAAACACCTTTTATTTATTGTACAAATATTTTTGCAAAGGTACTGAAGATTTTTATTTTATTTATTTATTTATATAAATTTATTTATTTATTTATGGCTGCGTTGGGTCTTCGTTGCTGCGCACAGGCTTTCTCTAGTTGTAGTGAGCGGGCGCTACTCTTCATTGAGGTGTGCGGGCTTCTCACTGTGGTGGCTTCTCTTGTTGCAGAGCACGGGCTCGAGGTGCGCAGGCTTCAGTAGTTGTGGCACTCGGGCTCAGTAGTTGTGGTGCACGGGCTTAGTTGCTCCGTGGCATGTGGGATCTTCCCGGACCAGAGCTCGAACCACCCGTGTCCCCTGCATTGGCAGGTGGATTCTTAACCACTGCACCACCAGGGAAGTCCCAGAAGATTTTTAATATGATACATTCTTCCACCACCCCAACAAAGCAAATGTTTTCTCTTTTTCTACCTTCCAAACGTGCCATCATAGTTTCAATTCTGTTTTCTCCTTCATAACTATTTGCCATGTCACTACATACATGGACTTTGTAATTATAATTTTCCTGGAATGTACTATTGCATCAACTAGATTTTGTCACCCTGCTAACAGCAGTAAAAGTCTTCTGGGAAACTCTTCATCCACCACCCCACTCCATGTGGTTCCGGTGCGACCGTCAGTCACAGCAACCTCCTCCTGCCCACCGGAACCAGATTCAGCCAATCACAGGATCCCATTCCTCTGGCCACAGAGACTGGCCCAGGAATGAGCAAATCACCCATGCCAGGATGTCCTGCCCCGGGTCTCTGGGAAAGGGCATCTTTCTCTTTCTTCCAAGGTCACAAAGCAGGAATAATATAAGCCTGGAGCAATCTGCGTCTTGGCCTCCCTTTCCCCACAATGGAGGAAACTAGTCAATAGTGAGAGAAAATGAGCCCCACACCGGAGGGAAGCAGAACCAAGGGATGGAGGGGGCCTGACATCATTTAAGCCCCTTGGACTGCTCGGTTTCGGGGGCCACTGAATTCCCTTTTGTGCTTAAGCTAGTTTGAGCTGAGTTTCTGTCACTTACTGTGGAAAAAATGTTAAACGCTATAATTCATTCTCGAGTGCAGGCCATTTGGGCAGCTTCCAGTTTTTGGCATTACAATTAATGCTGCAGTAAACATCTTTGTGAAAAACAAAATACTTTCAATTTAAAAATGATTAATGGGCGTTCCCTGGTTGCCTAGTGGTTAGGATTCCTGGCTTGCACTGCCGTGGCCTGGGTTCAATCCCTGGTTGGGGAACTGAGATCCTGCAAGCTGTGAGGTGCAGCCAAAAAAATAAATAAACATTTTTAAAAAATAAAAATGATTAACAAAGTAGCCCCAGAAGCTTCAAGGTGGTTGGTCTTGATTTTGCCCAAAGATTCTTTGCTGGAAGGTTGGAGGAGTCCTTGGGTCTTTCTATCTCACCCCTTTACCTCCACATCAGGTGGCTTCGACCCTCCTTCAGTCCTCCTTACGTCACTCACCTGGTTGTTAGGAAAATCAGGTAAAGTTTGGCCAGGCCAAGAGGCAAGGCATGGGTGACCATCTGGGGAGACCATAGAAGTGGAGAAGCAGTGAAGAGGAGAGTAGGCCCATCTGGAGAACTGTGAGAGGGAAGCTTAGCTGATATGAAAAGAGGGGTATGAGGCTGGAGGAACATGTAGCGGCCACCCCACGGGCAACCGGACAGGGCAGTAGAGGCACTGAGGTTTCTGAGCAGGCGGAGGAGTGGATGGCAGGAGTTTTAACCAGTTGCCCACCCATTCCCCCTCTTCTGGTACCAGCACCCAGTTTTCTTTTGGGAACCCGCCCTTCCATCATTCTAGGTCCACATGGCCCATTCTGGGGGGAATATATGACCCAGAAGCAGCCAGTCGGCACATTTCCTCTTCCCTAGCTACCGAGATTGGTTCAGGGGTGAGCGTGTGACCCAAGCAGGGACAAAGCTTAATTCATGCAAAAAAAATCCCTTCCAACGGGAGAGGAGCTCATGATGAAAGAAGTGCTGAGTCCCACTGGCCGCTGATAGGGCCAGGACATTGAACTCCAACAGAATCCTTCATGGAGTACAAAACACCTAGGCCCTCTTTTTTGTCTAGAAAGCTATTAGGGGTAGGTAGCCTGCCTGTGGTGTGGGATAAATCAGGAAGCGGGCAGTGAGGAAACGCTGGCCCGCTCTGGGAATCCATGCAGGTTCTAATCTGTGCGAGGATAGAGGATTCTGTCCAACTGCCACTAGGTGGAGGGTGAGCACATCAGGTATGGGGCCTGGCAGCCAATATGAAGCTATGGGTGTCTAGGCCACCCCAGGTAGAGGTGCAGAAGAGGCACAGCTCCGTGCCTTCCAGGCCTCTGCACCGTTCACTCTCCCCTCTCCGTGGTTTCACCCCTTCTCTCAGACCTGGGGCCATCTTTGTGCTTCCCCTCCACTCCTCTCACACGTGTCTCAGGACATTCATACCCAGGGGGAAACAAAAATGATAACAGCCTATGATAATCAACACAGCATGGTATTGGTGAAAAAACAGACACATAGATCAATGGAAATGGGCCAACACAAATACAGTCAACTGATATTTTTTAAAAATTGAGGTATAGTTGATTTACCATATTATATTAGTTTGGGATGTACAACATAGTGATTCAAAATTTTTATAGATTATATTCCATTTATAGTTATGATAAAATGTTGGCTCTATTCCCTGAGTCAACTGACTTTTGACAAAGGAGCAAAAGCAATTCAATGGAGAAAGCATAGAATTTGCAACAAAACTTCCTGGAACAACTGATATCCATATGTAAAAAAGACACAGACCGGGCTTCCCTGGTGGCACAGTGGTTGAGAGTCTGCCTGTCGATGCAGGGGACACGGGTTCGTGCCCCGGTCCGGGAAGATCCCACATGTCACAGAGCGCCTGGGCCCGTGAGCTATGGCCGCTGAGCCTGCACATCCAGGCTCCCTGTGCTCCGCAGGGCAAGAGGCCACAACACTGAGAGGCCCGCGTACCGCAAAAAAAAAGAAAAAAAAGACACAGACCTTACATCATTCACACTCAAAAAAGATCATGGACCTAAATGTAAAATACAAAACTATGAAATTTCTAAAAGAAAGTATAGGAGATAATCTAGGTGACCTTGGGTTTGGCAATAAGTTTTTAGATACAACACCAAAAACATGATCCATGAAAGAAAAAAAATTGATGTTAGACTTTATTATAATTAAAAACTTCTGCTCTGTAAAAGACACTATTAAGAGAACGAAAAGACAAGTCATAGACTGGGAGTAAATATTTGCAAAACACTTATCTGATAAAGGACTCTTATCCAAAATACACAAATAACTCAAACTCAACAACAAACCACCCAGCTAAAAAAAAAAAAAAAAAAAAAAAAAAAACCAGGGAAAAGGACTTCCCTGGTGGCGCAGTGGTTAAGAATCCGCCTGCCAATGCAGGGGACACGGGTTCAACCCCTGGCCCGGGAAGATCCCACATGCCACAGAGCAACTAGGCCCGTGAGCCACAACTACTGAGCCTGCGCTCTAGAGCCCAAGAGCCATAACTACTGAGTCCACATGCCACAGCTACTGGATCCCGCGTGCCTAGTGCCCGTGCTCCACAACAAGAGAAGCCACCGAAACAACAAAGAGTAGCCCCCGCTCGCCGCAACTAGAGAAAGCCCACACACAGCAACGAAGACCCAACATAGCCAAAAATAAATAAATAAAATTTTTAAGAAATAAAAATTAAGCTTATTTTAAAAAAAAATAACACTTTAAAAGTTGTCTATCTGGGGCTTCCCTGGTGGCGCAGTGGTTGGGAATCCGCCTGCCGATACAGGAGACACGGGTTCCTGCCCCGGTCCGGGAGGATCCCACATGCCGCGGAGCGGCTGGGCCCGTGAGCCATGGCCGCTGAGCCTGAGCGTCCGGAGCCTGTGCTCCGGAACGGGATGGGCCGCAACGGTGAGAGGCCCGCGCACGGCAAAAAAAAAAAAAAAAAAGTTGTCTATCTGTAGGCATCTGGATATTAAAAATGAAAGGCTTCAGCAGTGGTTCTAAAACTTTAGCACATATCAGAATAACCTAGACGGTTTGTTAAGCCCCTGTCAGGCCCCCGCCTTCAGTGCAGGAGGTCTAGGATGGGCCTAGAGAATCTCTATTTCTAGTAAGTCCGCAGGTGCTGCTGCTGTTGCTCCAGGGACTGCACTTGGAGAATCACTGGTATAAACTCAAAGATTAAAACAATGATGAACTCTCATCCTATAAGCAGATAGGGTAGGGGGTCCCGGAGAAAGAGAACCCCACATGGCTTTCTTGACATAAGAGAAGCCATTTTAGGTCTAAGCCATTTTGTGATCTCAGCCTGGCCACAATGTTTGCCCTAGAGCAGGTCTCAGTAATTAATGATCTTAGGGGAACAAAAGCATGCAGGAACAAAGGCAAAGCATTCAAGAAGCAACAATTCAGCGATAAAACAGAGTCCTAGGTCCTCCTCAAGGGATATGCATAACAATCTGATCTTTTTAGTTGTTCTACCGGAACCAAGGTCCCCCATGCAGGTGGAGGATGGTAAGTAACTAGGGGCTAAAACCGCAGACTGGTGGGAACCTAATGATGTTAACTTTCTTCAGATGCTTGAGACTTCAATCAACTAAAGCTTGGACTCCAGCAACCTTCGCCCCTATTCTATGTTGATTCCTCTTCTGCTCAAGCCCCTTCACGAATAAGCATACACCACCCAAACCCATTCACTAATATGCATGTATCCTTAGCTTAAAATGTCTCCAATTTTGCTGTTCGGGAGACACTGCTTTGGGAAAGATCCCCTGTGTTCTCCTTACTTATAAATCCTTCCTTCTCCCACTCTTTGGCTTGCTTGTGTCTTTTGGCTCGACACTCACCAAGAGATGAATTCAGTTTTCTGAGTGTCAATCCCAGCCAGCAGGTGGAGGCATTTGGGGAGCATCCCTTGGAAATTTTCAGGGGACCCTTTCAGAGCCTCTCCTGAGAAGCCCCGTTATCTGCTCCACCCCTCGTGCCTAGCCCAGAGGCTCAATGATTTAGCAGTACACTGGGGAGATAAGACCCAGACTCAGTCCCCCAGCCCCGGGGTGGGGGGGGCATCCAAGAACTCCCAGAGTACTGGAGGACTCAGAGTAAACAACTGCTAATCAAATGAGAAACAAGGGTAAATGCCTGAGGAGCAAAGCAGGATAGAAGTGGCTAAAAAGCTTCAAGGATCAGGAGATGAAGTTCAAGATGAAGAGTGATTTGGAGGTCACCAAAATAAGGGTGCAAGGACTTTCACCGGCAGTGGGAACAGGATACACACGGGCACAGGGTGACTGATAATTGAGCATCTAGAGAAAAATGCAACACTTTCACTCAGGTTTGTGCAATAAATAATTATCATTCTCACTTTACAAAGGAGGCTCTGAGATGTTAAGTAGCTTGCCCAAGGCTACCCAGCTGGTAAGCAGGAAGACCCAAACTGGAACTCCAAAGGCCTCTGGTCTAAGTTTGGTGGCTGCCTCACACACTGCTGTGCCCCCTTGCCTCCTCCTCCCGCCCCAGAAGACATCCCCTATCCTCCTGCCACCTTTCTCCAAGCCTTCCCCCCTCAACCCCTTCCCAGCTAGCTTCCCTAGTCTCTTTTCTCAGAAGTTCTTGCGTAATTAACCATTACCAGGCTCAGGAACTAGGAAAGGAAGGAGTCCAGAGTCTCAGGACCTCTCCCACCACTCGCTGGCCCTGTGTAACCTAAGCCCAGGGATCAAAATCCCGCCTTACTTAGCCTGTCTGGCCTTCTCCCTGGTTTGCTGTGAGGATCAAAAGAACGTAGGGATGTGACTATGTTCCCTCGCCATCCTTCGGGACCCCTTCCTCCGCGCCCGCAGCCACCACACCCCCGCGCTGGAACCTACAAATATTTTACCAAGCCTAAGGAGATCTGTCCCGTCCAGTAGGTGTGTCCCACCTGCCTCGCGGGAGGAGCCGCAGTTTCCGGGCTCTCCTGGCGCCTGAACCAAGAGGGAGTGAACCTACAGTTTGGCAACCGCACCCGGCGATGACCCGGGATACAAGGCGAAGGAGGGGAGCCCTCCGCCCGCAAGAGCAGCAGCCCAAAACATGCAGGTGAGGGACTGCTGCCTCCGTACTCGGCCTCTGCGCCCGTCCAGTAACCCAGGGTCCAACCTCTCCTCCCCGCCAGTGATAAAACCTCTGCTCCCCGGGGACCCCTCCCAGCACTCCGAGTCCGCAGCCCAGGCATTGGTACCGGGGTGGGGAGAGTTAATTCCAATCGCCTCTCTGCGGATTCCGGAGGCCGGGTCGCCGAGAGCACCTCCCATTGGCCGCAGAGGCTCGGCGCTGATTGGCTGAGGCTCTCGGCTGTGGCTCCCCATTGGGCGTCGCTCTCCAGTGATTGGAGTGTGGCGGCCCGGCCTCCGCAGGTTCCCTGGGGTGAAGCTGCTGCGGGCTCCGGCCGTTGCCTGAGGGCGCTCATACCCGGCCGGAGCCTCGACTTCCTTCCCCGATCCAGACCTCGTTGCTGTCCGGGGACGCCACTGGATCTTCTCCTGGATCCTTTCCCTCCTTAACCTGCAGATTTTCTTTTTCCTTCCTCCCTGGCTCCGGTCTCCCAGCTCCGCGTTTCCCTCACCTACTCCCGGCCCCCATAGCCGGCCATCCTCAGCATCCCACCTTACGCCCTCCTGGCTTCTGCCCCTCCTTGACCTCAAATCCCTTGATTAACAAGTCCCCGTCATAACCCTCTCGCCAGACTCTCCTAAACTCATATTTCTTCTCTCTTTGCCATCTCCTGACTCCCAAATTCCAGCTAACCCTTGACCTCTTGACATTTGACCCTGACACTCTTGACTCCAGACTTCTGCATTTCTACCTCCTGCAGCCTGGACTGCTGGAACTGAGGCTTTCCCCTGATTTTCTGACTCCGTTTCTGAAGCTCATTTTAACTTTCTTACCCCTGGGCCAGTTCCTGCTACTGCTGTCCCACCATGGACTTCTTGATGAGTGGCCTGGCAGCCTGTGGGGCCTGTTTGTTCACCAATCCCCTGGAGGTGGTGAAGACCAGAATGCAGCTGCAGGGAGAACTTCAGGCCCCCGGGACCTACCGACGACACTACCGAAACGTCTTCCATGCCTTCATCACCATCGGCAAGGTGGATGGCCTGGCAGCCCTGCAGAAGGGCCTGGCCCCTGCCCTCTTATACCAGTTCCTGATGAACGGCATCCGGCTGGGCACCTACGGGCTGGCTGAAGCTGGGGGCTGCCTGCACACAGCTGAAGGCACCCTGAGCCCTGTCCGCAGCGCAGCAGCTGGGGCCCTGGCTGGGGTCATGGGAGCCTACTTGGGGAGCCCCATCTACATGGTGAGAAGAAGGGTCTTGCTTGGGGCCTTCAGGGCAGACCTTTGGTGTAGGGTGGGTGCCTGGGCCTTCACAACCTGATAGTGAGGTTGGAAATGGATTTGTGTAGGGGAGGGTGAGGAATTTGATTAACATACATCAACGGGTGTGGGGATCAGGGGAAGTCCTGGGCGTTACAGAGTTACTATCCCACAGTCTGCCCCTTTGAGTTAATCTGGTATCGGTGAAGGGTCAGGAACCTGAGCCCAGAAAGGGGAAGCGACTAGCTCAAGGTCACCACAGCTGCTTGTTGCTAGGACTTGGCCCTGCTTAGCGCTCTTTCTGGAAAGATGTTGGGAGGCAATGAGTTCTGTAGAAGGAGAGGCAGTCTGGTCTCACTCCCAGAGTATGAGATTCGGGGACAGTGACTGGAGTTCTCCAAAGTCAGCAGGACACATGCCCCCCACAGGGCTTGGGGGCCAGAGAGCAAGTTTTGCCGATGACCCCTCACAACCTGCCCCAGAGCCTGATGGGGAGCCTGGTCATGATGGTGGCTGAAGATCCTGTCTGCCGGTCTGGGAGTAGGAGCTGGCATGAGAGGTTGGACACCAGGTCTTGCCTAACATGAACAGTCTTAGGAATTGTTGCCATTCTCCAACCTCTCCATCCCCACCCCTTCCCCCAAGGGAAGAAGGATGTAGAGGGGGTGGGGTGTCTTGCAGTGCTAGGAGAGCCATCCCCTGGGACTGGAGCCAAGGGACACAGTCTCATGACCAATTTATTAGGTGGGAACAACAATAATTATCAGGTTAGAAGGATATTCATTACCGAACACCCAGAGGAAGTGTGAAGGGGTCAGGCATTTGGCTGTCTGAGGTGGGGGGCTGGCTGCTGGGCCACAGGCTGTGATACTCTCTCGTCTCCAGGTGAAGACACACCTACAGGCACAGGCAGCCACAGAAATTGCTGTGGGGCACCAGTATAACCACCAGGTGAGGGTTTTCCAACCCGCTGGCGTCCCTGCCCATTCTCTTCCATTTTCCCCAGGTTTCTGCCTGCACCCAACAGCCGCAACCCAGCCATGGCTCTGCCCAGCCCATCAGTTCGGCCCTACTCTGCCCCTGGAGTCCACCCAGACCCTCTTATCCCCATGTTCCCTGTTCCTCTAGCTTCTGCACCTATTTCTCTTGCCCCGTTCTCCTGACCTGCTAATGTCCTCACGTGCATATACCCGGCCCTGTTCTGGGGTGGCGAGGGAGGGAAGGTGGGTTGGCAGACAAGCGAGGGCCACATTCATGCTCAAAGCCCACATGGCACTGGTTGTCTAGACATCGGGTGCCTTTTATGGACCCATCCTTGGCACTGTTAGGGGGTGGCAGCCCCTGATGCCTGGGTGACTGAACCCCGCCCCCATGGTTTTTTCTCTGCCCTCCCCCTCCCCCAACCAGGGCATGTTTCAGGCGCTAATCAAGATTGGCCAGAAATATGGTCTGGTGGGGTTGTGGCGTGGGGCCCTGGGCGGCCTGCCCCGAGTTATCGTCGGTTCCTCCACCCAGCTGTGCACCTTCTCGTCCACCAAGGACCTCGTGACCCAGTGGGAGGTACTGCCTGGGAAGGGGGTGGGGCCACCCTGGGAATGTGGGCAGGGGGAGGGCAAGCTGAAGTGGGCTCAGCTTGAAGAGGGACAGTGCCAACATTCAATGTGAGGGAGCGGCAGGAGGACTTGGGGGGATCACTGTCTCTTTACAACCTTCCCACAGTTCTCTTGTCACTTCCTCCCAGGTGTACCTGAGTCCTCAGGGCCTTCCGCTCTTCCTCCTTCACAGTGTTATCACCGGTGGGGTGGAAGCTCCCTGAGTTACCAGCTCTCCACTGTACCTGCAGCACAGGGCCTGGGCTTTCCGAGGGCTTGAATGATTGGCTGACTGACAGAGCTCTTCCTCCCTCCCCCCCTTAGATATTTCCACCCCAGAGCTGGAAGGTGGCTCTGGTGGCCGCCATGGTGAGTAGCATTGCGGTGGTCCTGGCCATGACACCCTTTGACGTGGTCAGCACAAGGCTCTACAACCAGCCCACAGATGCTCAGGGCAAGGTAAGGGAGTGCTCTGGGGTGCAGGACAGCAGGGAAAGCCAGGGGGTGAGGGAAGCAGATTGTGGGTGCAGGTAGGAAGCCTAAAATGCAGGCTGCTGAGGTGAGGCCTCTGGTGGGCTCTGACAAACTCTGCTCTTCCTCTTCAACCTTTCAGGGCCTCATGTACCGGGGCTTGCTGGATGCTCTGCTGCAGACAGCTCGGATAGAGGGCATTTGGGGCATGTACAAGGGTATAGGTGCTTCCTACTTCCGCCTCGGCCCCCACACCATCCTCTCCCTCTTCTTCTGGGACCAGCTGCGCACACTCTACTACGTGTATACCAAATAACAACAGCCACTCTTCCAACACTCCACCAAGTCGGCACTCCTTGGACTCTTCTGACTCCATTGTTATGACCTGGTGACTTCTGACCAGATAATCTTTCATCCATCAGAGAGGGACCACCAACCCCACTCCCCATCTGTTTTCTCAGGGTTGAATCACTACAAGGGATCGTTTCCCTCCCTTCCTTGGGTGTTGCTTTAAACCTTCCCTACCTGTACCCCTGTGAATTTCACACCCCTCTCTCAGGGCTGAACCAGTCACTGCAAAGTGTATTTCCTCCCTTCCTCCACTGCCGGCCTTGGGTCCCTTCTGATCCCATGCACAATTTTAAACTCCACCGTCCAAGACCAAAGGGAATTGGGGGGACCCAGGTGTTCTGTTGGATTCAAAGGCGCAGAGATTATATTGGTTATAAAGCAAGTTTATTTCTGCAGAGAGGAGGTGTCTTATGTTTATGCACTGGGAAGGAATTAGGGGAATATATCCAACCCTTTGATCCCCTTGCAGAACAGAGGCCCGAAGTCTTCAGAAGCAGCATGCAGCATTTCAGCGTCCTTACTGGGGACCAAAGATGTTGGGATCGTGAAGGGTCAGACTGGTCACCAACTGTTCAAAGTCACCCAGGCTCCAGGGCGGAAGCGACAGATTTTCAGGGCCAAGAGATGACCTATTCTCAGGGCTTGGGGTGAGGAACAGATAGAGAACATCATCTGGGCCTTGGGCTTGTAAATTCCCATTTCCTGTTTCCCAGAGGACCTGGTTATCTGTGACCCCAAACCCCTGGCCCACTCCCACTTCCTTGGAGGACCCCACCAGCCAGTCTCCCTACTCTGCCCCTCCAAGCCAGTTCTCCTGGGGACCCAGTCATGAGCGAGGTGCCCTTTCTGTTCTCCTTACGGGGGCTGATTGAAGGTGAGCAGGAAATCAGTCTGGTACTGGGGCAGCCGCAGCAAGGCCTGGTACAGTGTCACATACTTTGCTACCTAAAGTGATCAGAGTCAGGATGCTTACCTGATTCCCTAGAGCCACCCCCTTCACCCCTCCAAGACGTCTCACACTCCCCTGGCCCTCACCTGCTGGTTTTCTTTAGCTACCTGCTGCTTGCCAGAGAGGATCCAGGCTTCTTGACAGCAGCCCCTCAGGGCCAGGTTCTCCAAAAGGAGGGGCTGCACAGCCTCCACTTGCACAACCCTAGCCTCCTGCACCCCGCCAACGTCCTCAAAATGGTACCTGGAGTTGGGGGAGCAGGGTCAGGGAGGGGCATTTCTCACTGCCCCTTACAAGCATCTCATCCTAAACTTCGCTCATTTCTGGTGACGTGGTGTTACCCTTGGAGTTCTCATTGCCCAGATTAACGGTCCCGCCACAGGCCCCGCCCACTCTTTCGGCTCTCGTCCTCCCATTGGCCAGCCGCGGGCCCTCCTCCCTCACCGCGCTGCCTCTTCGCCCTGCACGTGGGCCTGCAGCTCCAGAAGTTCCAGGATCAGGCTCTGGTCTGTCACGCGATGACAGAAAACTTCTTGATTGTCCGGGACCGGTCGAAGGTCGCTGAAGAGAGGCGAGGCAGGCCCTGGTTGACCCCGGCTACTTCCCGCAACCCACCTGGTCAGCCTCCTTTGGTGCCCGGGCCTTCTTACCTTACGTCGATGGCCCCCGGAGGGAGAGTGGCGGAGAAGGCGCCCCCGAACAGTGGGTAGTCTCGCGTGGGCTCCATGGGCCTGAGACTAGGGTATGGGCATTAAAGATTTAAAAGAAACCCACGTGGGGCCACTTGGCATCACCTCCGTTTCGCAGCAGCCCCGGCCCCCTTCAGGTCTTCCTCTGCTCCTGATCCTTTAGGATTTGGCCCCGCCCCGCGATCACGCTGGCCAATTGGCGCCCGCGCCTTGGGGGGGCGGTGCCCCAGCGGAGCTCCTCCCGGAAGTCAAGCTCTTAGAAGGGCGCGGGGCGGGACTGCGGGGTCCGCTAGGAGCTGAGACTTCTGTTTAGGTTTTGTGACACTCTCGTGGTCACTAGACCGCGCCCGCCGGTCTCCTCCTTCTAAAGGGGTCGCACTTTATAAGAGTGTTGCCTGAGACCCACCGTAGGGGCCGTTGCTCGTCCAAGGGACCGATGTCTTGTGGGGTCTCCTGAGTTGGTAGGGATAGTTTCAGGGTCTCCCGTATCACTCTCTCCCGGGCCTCTTGACAGGGAGTGAGCTGCCAGCCAGTTAGCTAATTCCCGGATGCATGGAATTAGGGGAACAGTGGGGCCAGGTGTGCGGGGCCGGGTTAGGATTCAGGCCTCACGCCTTCCTGAAAGCAAGACCCAAACCGGTGATTATACATCTAATCTCCCTCAAATCTTCACCTTGGGAACTGAGGTGAGGCGAGGGGATGGAGGGGTGGGGAGGGAGGCGTTGCCCACCCCTTACACACACGCCTGGACGAAAGCACAGAATAAACTTTTTCTTTTATAGATTTTTAGAGTGTTCTTAAAGTTTCAGCTCAAGTGTATCCTCCCAGCTAATTGCGCCATTCATCTTTGATCCCCAGCACCTGGCAGAGCGTTTAGAGCATAACAGACCCATGGTGTACTGTTGAGTGACTGAATAAACCCAACAGGGTGATTTTGGAACCCAGGGGACCACCCATACCCTCCGGGGTTCTAGATGTCATCTACTTCACAGCCAAAAACTGAGCAAGAGGATTCTCATCCTGAGGCCATCCTGTTACTGACCAGGGTTCTTGGCCTCCTTAATTAATAGAAATTGATCAGAGGCCAGACAAGAAATTCAGGCAAGGCTTTATTGGGGCCCCTGCTGCAGCAGGGGGAAGTGAGAGCAAACAACAGTTTCCCTTGCTTGCTGGCTCCCTGAGGGTGTTCTTTATGTGGGTGAGGGTAGGGGTGTGTCCAGGGGTCAGGCCAGAGGAAGGCTTTGGTGGTTTTCCCACCCCATAGGTGGTGTGTGCAGGAGGCATGCGCAGTACCCTGCTTTGGCTCCGGGCTCTTCAAGAGTGGCAGTTGGGTTTTTTGGTTTCTTTGTATCTTTTATCCAGGATTTGTCCCGACTGCGCATGCGTGCAGTTATTTTTAGTCCCATACAATTTCTTTGTATTTTGTTGCTGGAGGAGAGGGGTGTCCAGGTGCAAGCACTGCAGCACCGCAGCAAAAGGTCCCATGTTGCAGCCTGTATCACTAGAGCTGGCTATTTCTGAATGGGAAAAGAATATGGGACAAAGCATGGGCTCAGAAGGTTTGCAGAACAGGAACAGTGAGAAAAGAATTTTGTATGTGATCAGGATTTTCTAAGGTTGGATTAACTTTAATTAGGGAAATAGACTTTATGAAGATCAGGCTGATGCAAGACTGGATTTGGTTTCTGTCTCTCATAAGAGAACAAAGTTGTCCTGGAATGCTGCTTTTGATAACAGATTGTGTGAGTTCCTGTGCCTTTAAATGATCTATATTTACTTTTGATTTTTTTTCCCTACCTTGGCTCAAGGAATCAATATTGTTTGACAGCAACCTATCATCCTGTCCAACCGGGTGTTTTAAAACCTTTAAAAAATTTTGACAGACTTGCCAAATACATCATGGCTATTCTGACCCACTGTTGTATGAAAAGGAGCGTATACTGAGGAAGTCTGGGGAACACGCAGATGGCCTACTGGCCACCAATCCACACCACCAGATTTATCAGGTGGATGGGGATACAATCCCAGAACATGATCCACACTGGGACTATGAATACCGTGTAGACCAGGCTAGGATGAGACATTCTATTACTCGTTTATCAGAAGGAATGAAAAGGTGTATGGTGAAGCCGTGATAAGGTCTAAGAGGTTACACAGGAAAAAGATGAAAACCTGGCAGTCTTCCTGAGCCGGTTGACAGAGGCATTCAGGAAGGACACCAATACAGACCCTGAGTCTGCAGAAGGGAGGACACTGTCGGCCATGCATTTTATCACCCAGGCTACTCCTGATATCCGGAGAAAATTACAAAAGCTTGAGGCTGGGCCCCAAATCCCATTGTCAACCCTGGCAGAGGAGGCCTTCAAGGTCTAGAACAACCGAGACTTAACGGAGGAGGGCCAATAAGATGAGAGGCTAATAAAGAAAAGGCAGCGTTTGGCTGCTCGGATCCACCCACCACCTCGAGGGGACCCTGGAGGGCCGAGAAGGCGGGACAGACCACCAAGAAACCACCTGGGCCCAAACCAGTGTGCCTTTTGTCTGAAGGAGGGGCACTGGAAGGGGGAATGCCCTGAGCGCCCTCCTGTGGGACGCCCGAGGGGCAAACCCGACTGGCCCCAGTTCCTTGTGAATCTCTCAGATGAGAAATTGCCACACACTGACTGACGGCCCGGATCGATCGCCTGCCCAGCTCCAGATCCAACTCGATCCATCCTCATTTCTCCAATGGAGCCTCGGGTCACCCTCCCTGTGGCAGGTAGGAGAACTGAATTTCTTGTAGACGCTGGAGCTGCCTGCTCTGTTCTGACTTGGCCAGCCGGCCCCTTCTCCAACCATGACTGTACTGTGACACAAGTTGATGGACAGCTAAAGGTAAGGCGATTTACGTCTCCCCTTGCCTGCAGAATCGGGTCTGTTATTATTACTCATTTTTGTACATGCCAGAATGCCCTGTCCCTCTCCTCAGGAGAGATTTGCTAAATAAGTTAGAAGCTAGTGTATTCTTAGGACAGGGTGAAGTCCAAGGAGGTAAAGAATTCGAACAGAGAGTGCATCTATTAGTAGCCCCAGATGACCCACCTGTTGGGCATCAAAATATTCCCCAAGACATCCCTCAAGAAATTAGAGAACAAGTAGATCCTGCAGTTTGGGATACCTCGGTGCCAGGAAGGGCAAAATGTGTTCCCCAAATAAAAATAAGGTTAAGGCCTAGGGAAAAATACCCCTGAAAGAGATAATATCCTTTAAAGCCTGAGGCCCTGAGGGGAATCCAACCTAAAACACAAACTCATTAGGCCCTGCCAATCACCTTGCACCACCCTGATCCTCCCTGTTCAGAAGCGTGAATGTGGGAGTCATCCCTATTCACCCTCTGGTGCCAACCCATACATACACCCTCCTCACCCACGTGTCAGGGAGCGCCCAGTATTTCTCTGTTATGGACCTCAAATATGCATTTTTCTGTATTCCCCTACACCCAGACTCTCAATACCTTTTTGCCTTTGAATGGAGAGACCCTGACCCCCTGGAGGTTACCCAATATACATGGATGGTGCGTCCGCAGGGTTTTCGGGACAGCCCCCATCTTTTTGGAAATGCGTTGCAAGGGAACTGGAGGAATTGAGCCTTGAGAAAGGAACTCTGTTACAATATGTTGATGAGTTACTGATAAGTAGTGAGACCAAACAAGATTCAGATCAAAATACTGTTAGGGTCCTAAATTTTCTGGCGAAAAGGGGATATAAAGTCTCTCCAACCAAGGCTCAGATCTCATAGCAAGGGGTTCAATGTTTAGGATTTGTTTTGACCCCAGGGGCATGAGTCCTGGCCATAGATCGAAAAATAGCAATTAGTACATTACTGTCTCCAACCACAAAGAGGCAACTCCAAGGCTTTCTCCGGATGGCTGGGTTCCCTCGTATCTGGATTCCAAATTATGGCTTTGTAGCAAAACCTCTATATGATGCTCTAAAGGGAGGAGAAAGGGAATGCCTTCAATGGAATAAGGACCGCCAGCAGGCCTTTGAGACTCTAAAGCCTGAGTTGATCAGAGTACCAGCACGGGGGCTTCCACGTTTGGACAAGCCCTTCACCCTATACGTTCACGAGAGGTCAGGGAGAGCACCAGGAGTCCTGACCCAAAAGCTGGGACCAGATCAGAGACCAGTGGCTTTCTTT
Organism: Leucopleurus acutus; assembly: GCF_964270905.1. Taxonomy (NCBI): domain Eukaryota; kingdom Metazoa; phylum Chordata; class Mammalia; order Artiodactyla; family Delphinidae; genus Leucopleurus; species Leucopleurus acutus. The sequence goes on along the minus strand of NC_139161.1, from coordinate 52,503,919 downwards.
TCATAACAACTGGACTCAGTGGGCCTGGGATGGCCAAGCTGCCGGCGGGCAGTAGCAGCTGCAGCCCTGCTGGCTAATGAGGCTTCCAAGCTCACCCTGGGACAACACTTAGATGTGTTGACCCATCATCAGGTACGGTCTGTGCTGGAGGTCAAAGGACATCATTGGTTGACTAGAGGAAAGTTAACAAGATATCTGTCCCTCCTAATGGACACCCCCGACATTACCTTAAAGGTGCCAAACCCTGAACCCAGCAACTCTGCTTCCAGCAGTGGAGAGTGGAGACTTACTGCACCAGTGTATAGAGATCAGAGGACAAACTTACTTACTCCAGCAGGCCTGATCTTCTAGATGAGCCTCTTGACAGCCCTAAGGTCGAATGGTTTACTGATGGGAGCAATTTTCTAGAAATGGGAGAACGAAAGGCAGGGTATGCCACAGTTAGTCTAGATGAAGTCATAGAAGCCAGGGCCCTGCCACCCCCTGCTTTTGCTCCAGGCTCCTCAAAAGTGGCAGTTGGGTTTTTTGGTCTCTTTAGTCCAGAATTTACCCCAACTGTGCATGCACACATAGTTATTTTTAGTCCCATACCATTTCTTTGTATTTGGTTGCTGGAGGAGAGGTGTGCCCAGGTGCAAGCATTGCAGCACTGCAGCAAAAGGTCCCAGGTCCCAGCCTGTCTACCCACTGGGTTCCAAGTGCCGATCATACCTCTGGACCGTAATCATTTTGTGACACTGGGGCCAAGGGGCACATATTCTTTGGTCCCTCACCTTACCAGGCCTTAAGCAAAAGGCTGAAGATATAAAGGCTATTAGGACAGAGCCCCTGCCTCACTAGGAGTATACAAAGAACAGTAGAGGACACTCTGAGTCTTAAAGGTTGACTCAGAATTCACCAGGGCAACCTAGGGGTATTCTAGCCAAGGGGAACGTCGGGAGCAAAGACTGGGAAATGAGAGGGCCCTGCTTTGGGGAGTGTAAGTGTATCAGTTTGGCGAGGGTGCCCTGGGGAATGGATGGCAGGGAGCTGTGAGGCTGGAGGGTTGGCCACGGTCAGGATGTGCTGAGGAGCATGGACCCCTCACTGCTGACAGCCAGCATCAGACTTCTCTCGGAGGTTCATTTCCTCAACTCTAAAACATTGTTAGGAGTAAAGGAAGTACGGATGTAGTTGAATTGAATCTGTTTCGGGGCAAAGAGAGTGGACTAAGTTTGATCCATGAGCAATTAGAAAGAAGAGGGGTGTGTTATAGATCCCCAAGGGAGAGAAGGCGCCTGGACGTGGGGAACCAAGGGAGCCAAGTCACAGGGGTCAACCCCATGCTGCCTCCCTCACGTAGGGGGTGATGTACCTCTCTATCCCTCCCTCCCCATTTCTGCTGGCTTGCATTCTGCTCCCACCTGGCCCCCTCTGGCAATACTGGCTCTGGCTGCTTGGTGAGCAGTCAAGCAGGTAGGGAACCCTTGGAAAGGGACCTGCAAGGACATAGAAATTAACAGGGCCCTGGCACCGGGCACAAGCGGTGGGGGCCTATTCATGGGCCAGGAGGAGGTCGGACTAGATTAGGAACACTGAGGAGAATCCCCCCAGCTTCCTCGTTTTGGGTCTCTGGCACATTAGGTGTCATGCTCTGCTGTGAGCCTCTTGTGCATCTCGGGATGCCTGGCCCTCCACCGTTCTGGAGCTCTTGGGGCGCAGGTTAGGTGGGCTCTTCCAGATGGTAGGAAGCAGACCTCCAGGAAGTGACAGAGGTGCAGGGCGGGACCTCCTCTGGGAGAGTGGGGTGGAAGGAAACCCTAACTTGACAAGTTCCTGCTCTTGACTCCACTTTCCTCTCCCTCACCTTTCACCTTTTTCTCTGTGTCTGTCACTTCTTCTGGCCTTCCCAACTGCTGACTCCCCCTGCGTGTTCAAGTTCAAACTTCCCAAGAGACAGGATCAAATTGGGTCAGTTAGTCACCATCCAATCTGAAACTACCTATTTGGCCAGCTCTCCTGCCTGTCCACTTGCCAGACACGGATGAGATCCCTTCCTTGTCCAGCTGGCTGTGGCTAGGATGACCAGTGTCATGGGAGAGATCTCAGAAGGCTGAGATGGCCCGAAGCTACGTTTCTCAAGAGGGTGTGAGGGTGTGTCCAGCTCTCAACGCACTGGTTTGAAGTAAGCCTGCAACTGATTGATTCTGTACCCCTGGGACTTTCCCCTCTTCCAATGCCCTGCATGCAGTTGATGCTGTTTTTTTGCTTTGGGGACAGTTTTCTCAGAGCCCCCACCTCCCCCCACCCCATCACCTTAGAGGGCACCAAGAGGTGGAAGTGATGGACTTGGACCAGAGAGGTAACTCAGTGTGCAAAGTCAAGCATCCCTTTGGGAAGAGTAAGGACAATACATATTTCTACCAAGCAGGGTTTTTAACTTTTTTGCTTCCATACACCCCCTTGGCAGTATGGTGAAGCCCATGGACCCCCCCTACTCAGAATAATGTTCTTAAATTCATAAGATAAAATATATAGGGGACTTCCCTGGCGGTCCAGTAGTTAAGACTCCGCGCTTCCACTGCAGGGGGTGTGGGTTCAATCCCTGGTCTGGGAATTAAGATCCTACATGCTGTGTGGCCAAAAATAAATTAATTAATTAAATTAAATGGATAAGCAACAAGGATAATATGTACAGGGAAATATAACCATTATAAAAAAATAAAATATATAGGAATACAAAGAAAATTAAACTATTTAAATACAGTTATCAAAATTAAAAAACAAAATTGTAAATGGAGTGTAACCTTTAAAAACTCTGTGTGTGTGTAAATTGGTATATATATATATATACACATATATATATATATATATATATACACATATATTGGACTAAACGTAGATGTCTTCAGTATACTTTGTATGTTTTTAATATTTGAAGAGAGTTTTTTGAATCTGTGCATTTTATTTTTTCAATCTTATTTTACAAATTCCTGTTCTATAAATAATAGGGTATTTCAGATAGAGAAACTGAAGGCACTTTGCCATTTGGTGATGAAATGAAGGGCAGAAGGTTTAGAAAAGTACATGTACCCAAACCCACAAAAAACCAAAATTATAAACTCATGTCTAATGTGTCCAGTGGTCAAAGACTTTATACGGCTGCCAGAATTGCCAAATAATTTTAATAAAAGTGGATTTGAACATAAAAAATTGGTATATATATATACATGTGTTGGTGTGTATATATATATGTATGTGTGTGTTGTGTGTGTGTATATATATATGTCTGTATATATATACACACATATACACAATTGGTAATTGTGTGTGTGTGTGTGTATATATATATATATATACATCAGAATTGTATTATAGTACATCCAGTTGGTGTTAGACCAGTTAGGGGTGAAATAGAAGAGGTCATTGTAATATCCCAAGTTTGGGGTGCTGAGGATCTGCACTAAGCTGGTAGAGGTGGGAGAGGAGGAGATGAAGCCAGATAAGCAGAAAGCAGGGGCAGTAATAATACGGATGGTACACAAAGTATGGAGCAGAAAGAGCAGGTTCAAAGGTGGAGACTTTGCCAAGAAGAACGGAGACACCAATGACGGAAATAGGGCTTCTGATGCAGGGTTTGATGGTGGACAGGGCAAAGAGGAGAGAGGGCTTCCGTTCTTGCCCCCAGGTCACAATTTGGGCACTTTACCCTCTGTCCCCCACTCGCCAACAGTGGAATTCTGCGATGCATCGCTTTTCACTACGGGATTATCATTGGCCAGCAAAGCAGGGATGCCTGCGCCGTATGTCAGTGCTCTGTACCATTTCTTCATAAGGCCCCTGTGTCTGGAGCTAGTGAGCTACACACGTCCCCACCACCCTCAGAATGAGTTACGTATTCTTCCGACTGAGTTCTGGCAACTTCCAGTGTTGACTCCTTAACCTGCCCTCCTGCATCTCACACCTGTTTCTCAGCATTTATTCCAGAAGTGGGAGGAGGCGGCAACTTGGACGTGGTCAGATGGGAGAGGTGGTTTGTGGTGGTGGACATCCCCCTGGTGACCTGCTTAGAGTCTGAGGGAGGTGGGGGTGAGGCGCTTGGGGGTTGGTCCCATCACTGCGTTTCATTATCTGGTGGGTCCTCATGGAGAGGGGGATGCCCATCACATCCTCGAGGGTAAGGAGAGGTTTCCTCGGGCTGTGACCCAGGCCAGGATCCTTGTGTCCTTAACCCAGTGGGGATGCCCCCTGTTCCTTCCCTTGGAACCTCCTATAAGGTGCCATTGGGAGTCCACGGGGCCGCAGACTCCAAAGTACCACATAATTTAACTCTTTTCACCTGCTTTGTTTAGCCAAGCCATTTCCTTGTAACCTTCTGCAGGGGAGGTGTTTGGGAGTGGGGAGGGCTGTCTGTACTACGTTGGGAAAGGACCTAGGGGAGAGAAGGGTTTGCCTCGCTGTGAAGGTGGGGTCAGCAGAGCTAGGACTCAGTGGTGAGGAGAACAGGCTGACTCCCTAGTCCCTTCTGTTGCCCCGGATACCTTCCCAGGGGCATCCCAAGATGCTCCAGTGACTTGGGCAGTGGGAAGCCACTCAGCCTGTTAGACTGTAAGGTTAGTCTAAGGTTAGCCTCAGCCTCCTCTTTTGCTGCCGACCCCTTCAATGTTGGGTTACCGGGCTCTACTCAGTGCTCCCAGATCACCTTCCCCACGCAGAGGCCAGTGCCTCCCAAACCTTCATCTCCATCCCAGATCTCTTCTGACTACCTGGAGGACACCTCCATTTCTGTGTCCCACCGACACCTCAAACTCAACACGTGCTAAGCAGAGCACATCATCTTCCTCCCGTATCTGTGCCATCTCCCGTGTTCCTATCACAGTTAATGAAATTATCACCTACCCAGTGGTCCAAGCAAAAAGTCTGGGCTTCATCATCAGCTCATCTCTCTCCTCCCTTCACATCCAGTGCCTGGTGATTCTACCTCCTGATGTCTCTTTTTTTATATATATATAAATTTATTTATTTTTGGCTGCATTGGGTCTTCGTTGCTGCACGTGGGCTTTCTTTAGTTGCAGCGAGGGGGAGCTACTCTTTGTTGCGGTGCGCGGGCTTCTCATTGCTGTGGCTTCTCTTGTTGTGGAGCACGGGCTCTAGGCGCGTGGGCTTCAGGAGTTGTGGCTCAAGGGCTCTAGAGCGCAGGCTGGTGCACGGGCTCAGTTTCTCCGCGGCATGTGGGATCTTCCCGGACCAGGGCTCAAACCCATGTCCCCTGCATTGGCAGGCAGGTTCTGAACCACTGCGCCACCAGGGAAGTCCCTCCTGACATCTCTTGAGTCCTTTCCTCCTTCTCCATCTCCACCGCTGCCACCCTAGTCCTGGCCAGCACTATTTCTGTCTGGAGCGTGCAAAGCCCTCCTATGGGACTCCCCAATCCTCTCTTGTCTTCCTCCTCTGCAGCTGGAGTGATCATGTCTCTCCCTAATATAAACCCATTTGGGTGGTTTCCCATTGCTCTTAGGATAAAATCCAGATTCCTTGACATGCTCTGTTAGGCCTTTAACTGTGCCTGTTCTGTTTCCCATTGTACTTAATGTTCCAGACAGACTCATCTTTGTTCAGTTCCTTAACTTGCTTTATCGCTCGCCTCTGAGGCTTTGCACATATCTTCGGCTTTCCCTCCCTCCCCTCTCCTGCGACCAGCCGCTAGTCATCCCTCAGGTGTCAGCTAATCCCGGGAATCCTTCCCTGATCCAGAGAGTCTGGGCTGCTTCCCCTGCTGTGAGCTCCCACCTGTACCCTGAGCTTCCTCTCAAAGATGTTTCATTGAAATTGTCTGCTTCACGGCCCTCTCCCACTGTGTGTGCACCTGCCCAGGGAGGAGGCCCTTGACAGTTTTCTTACCTGAGTGACAGATGGGGCAGGGCTCCCTGTTTCACACCCTTTGTCCCATTCTCTAGCCAAGCGCTTCTCCTCTAGCCTGAGCAGAGGAAGCTGCACAAAGCCACCCGTCCTGGGGGAAAACGGCCCACGGTCGCTGGCACTCCTAGTGGACTGCTCACATAGGAGGGTCTTTCCTGAAGCCCAAGAGAGGTCTCTAACCCAGGCCCCACCGCAGCAGTGCCCGAGGCTCCACCATCTGGCTGTTTGCTGCTCCCAAATGTCTAATGACAGGCTGAGGATTTCTTTGATTTCTGCCCCAGGGTCTTGAATGCAGAAGGTGCTGGGGAAATAAATACAGCTTGTGGGACCCCGGGGCCTCTGAAGGCTCAGCTGCTTTGGGGGACACCCTCCTCCCACAGGCTCACAACTGTCTGGCGTCCACCTCCTTTCTTCCTTTCTACCCCTGTTGTCCACACCTGGGTTTGGGCAGGGTGTCCCAGGTGCTATTTGGAGGGACGCCCAGGGGTGCGCTGGCCTGTTAGAGAGGCTGGGAGCCTCTCTGGAGAAAGTGGCCTTCTCCAGGGGTCCCATCCGGACCCCTGCACACACGTCCCCCACTCTGTGCCCGGCCCTCCTGGAGCCCTCCTTCCAGCACATATCAGGCTGAAAGGGATGAACGCATGCTCAGTTCAGTGCTGTGTCTTTTTCTGTGAAATTGAAGGCCCTGTTGGCTGCCAGGCAGGTGTTAAGACAGAGACAAGACTTACTGGTTCTCCCTGTCTCTCCACGCCGCCCCCCCCCCGCCCCCACACATGCATACACTGTCCTTCATTTGACATGAGGACAAGAGCTTGCAACTTGGAATGACTGGAGGAATGAAGTCAAAAAGGAAAATGCTTGAGGACTTGCAAAGCAAAGCCACCCAAAGCCACCCATAAGTTCACTCTTCTATTAAGGAAAGAAATGTATATCAACCTTTAGTAACTTTAACATTCACATGTATTCATTTGTTCAACATATATTTATTGAGCACCTTGTAGGTGACAGGCACCATGCTAGGTGGTAGGATACAGTGGAGGGCAGAAATGGAGTTCCTGCTCTCATGGAGTTTACACTCTACTGAGGAGACGACTCGTTGAGCAAAGAAACACATCGTTCAATGTAAGATTGCAGTGGTAAAAAAAAAAAAACAACCCAGAACAAAACAACAACAACGAAAGATTGCAATGCTGAAAAAGAAATTACAACAGTGACTTGGGCTAGAAAAGGAGGTGTGTGATGCTACCGTAGGAGCCTCCAGTATCTAACGAACAATTTGGTCAGAGAGCTGTTGACTGATGAGACCCAAAAAAAGGACAAGACTTAGGTTTGGACATTATTGTTAATGGTCTTGTTTCAGACCTCGGGTGTAGTGAGCTGAGGTCACCACACTCCTTCTGTTCACGGTACATTATCATTGCTCCACTTGGGTGCCCTCTCTTATTACCTTTGGTCTCTGTTTCTCATTCTGATTCCCCGTTTCCCCCATAGGTGGGTAATGCTGAATTTCCAATGGGACAATCTGCCCTGTTGTCTGGCTTTCTCTGGGAAAGCTGATGGGTTGGGATTTTGTCAAATGGGAATGATGAAAAGATACTGGGTCAAGTTGAAGGGCACTGGAAAAGCTGTTACTGGAAGTTGGATAAGGAGGGAAAAAGAGAGAAGTAATGGATTGGGGGAAAGATGTGATTGAGCTGGAGGTCCTGATGACTTTGAGATCCAAGTACTGAAGAGGAAAATGCATGATGGAAGGAAGGGAGGTTATGGTCAGAGGTAGGGTGCTTGAGTGAGTGTGGAAATGAAGCACATCTGGGTGATGACAAAATTCCATGGCAGAGGTAGAATGGAGGAAGTCATTGGAAAAACGTTCAGGTTGCACCCCTTCCTTTAAGAACACGTAGAAGTTGTATACATCATTTTCTCTCCTACCAATCAGAATTTAGTCACAGGGAATTCCCTGGTGGTCCAGTGGTTAGGACTCCATGCTTCTACTGCAGGGGTCACAGGTTCAATCCCTGGTCAGGGAACTAAGATCTCACATGCCACGTGGCATGGCCAAAAACAAAACAGAATTTAGTCACAGCTGTAAGGGACACTGGGAGATGTCATCTTTATTTTGGGCAGCCACAACCCCTGCTAAAATACTGGAGGGTCCTATTTCTAGAAAGGGGAATCAGATATCGGGGAACAGCTGGCATCCCCTTCCACAGGGAGTGATGGGGAAGTCAGCAGAACACAAAGTAGGGGGTGAAGATGATATAGAATGGCATGAACCTAAAATGGGCAAGATTTTTTTCGAAGGGGGTGGAGAATAATCTGGGAGTGGTACAGAGAGGACCCAAACCCCAACTCCCTGGCCAGAGGAAGGTGAGATGAGGTTTGAGAATAAACGCCACCACATGGAGGGGCTGTGGAGTGGCTTTCAGAGCAGTTGGTTTCCCAGGAAGGCAAAGAGAGGCAGAAAAGAGCTAGCCGGTAGTTTGCTAGACGGCCTTTGGGAGAGGTGGGGAGATAGAAGCTGGGTTGGGACCAGCAAGGACAGGGTTGTGAGGCTTCTGGATAAAAACAGAAGCTGAGCTGACTTGCTTTTGGTAGTGTCCGAGGGTGGTTCTTGCTTGGCCAGGGTAATCTAAACCAGAAACCACTCCAACTCCAAAATGCATGAATTACCTATCACAGCCAATCAGCAGGGTACGTCACATACCATCCTTCTACTTTTGCGTCAAGCGCTTGTAAACCTGACATCCAAGACTTGGTATCAGCCCTCAAAATTGTGCATTTGAGATTACCTGTATTTTATGTACACACACACGGCTTCCTAGCATCAGGGAGGAATACTGAAATGCCAAAAGTGACCCCTACTCCCGCAGACTGCTCAGGGTAGGTCAGTTTGCAAAGCAATGAGAAAAAGACCCGAAACAGTTATTTTCTCCATAGCCGTGATTCAACACTGTTTCATCAGTCTCTCCTTAGGCTACTCTACTAGGAGTGCACCGCTCAGCCCGCCCTCAGGGATCTGAGAGTCCAAGTCTCCATTCTCAGGGAAATTTCTTTAACCAAGATGTTGAGCTATTCAGGGGGCAAACTGACTTGAGCTGTACGACAGGACAGTCACAGCGGTCACAAGGAAGTGGCCTTTACACACACTCCTGTGAGCAAAGGGAGCAAGGACACCTGTCAGCAAGAAGTCCTGACGATGCTGCCTCCGGAAATGTGATTGCAGGGCAGTAGGAAGCAAATGCTGCAATTTATTTAACCTTAATTCTTCCTTTGTTTTAAAAAGGGAGGGGGGCTATCAAGTACTTTGCTGAACTCTTATGAAAAATAATTTAGTTACATATAAAATCCTAGCATATGCTTGGTTCATGGCAGGTGCCATATACAGATACTATTTCTTTTCAGCTTTATTGAGATATAGTTGACATATAACATTATGTGAGTTTAAGGTGTACAAAGTGTTGATCTGATACACTAGCAAGTGATTACCACCATACCGTACACCTGCATCACACCTTACACCTGCATCACATCACATAATTCCTACTTTTTCCTGGTAAGAATATTTCAGATCTATTCTGGTAGCAACTTTCAAGTATATGATACAGTATCATTAGCTATAATCACCATGCTGTACCTCAGATCCCCAGAGCCTGTTCATCTAATATCTGGAAGTTCGTACCCTTTGACCAACATCCCCCTTTCCCCCATCCACCATTCTAGTCTCTGTTTCTGAGTTCAGCTTTTTTTAGATTCTACATATAAGTGAGATCACATAATACTTGTCTATCTCTGTCTGACTTACTTCACTGAGCATAATGCCTTCAAGGTCCATCCACGTTGTCGCACACAGCAGGATTTCCTTCTTTCTTGTGGCTGAATACTATTCTGTTGTGTGTGTGTATATATATATACATCACATACAGGTATTATTTTATTTTTTATTATTTATTTATGGCTGCGTTGCGTTGGGTCTTCGTTGTTGCGCACAGGCTTTCTCTAGTTGTGGAGAGCAGGGGCTACTCTTCGTTGTGGTGTGTGGGCTTCTCATTGCGGTGGCTTCTCGTTGCGGAGCACAGGCTCTAGGCACGTGGGCTTCAGTAGTTGTGGCACACAGGCTCAGTAGTTGTGGCTTGTGAGCTCTAGAGCACAGGCTCAGTAGTGGCACACAGGCTTAGTTGCTCCACGGCATATGGGATCTTCCCGGACTAGGGCTCGAACCCGTGTCCCCTGCATTGGCAGGCGGATTCTTAACCACTGCGCCACCAGGAAGTCCCACAGATATTATTTTAAAGCCTATTAGACCATAAACTCCCTGGTGGCAGCGACAGTGCTTGGCACTGTAGCAAACCATCGAAAATTAATGGAATGAATGAATGAACGAATGAAAGAATAAATGCATACTAAAGGCTCAGTGCTAGGGATAAGGAAGGGAGCTGCTAAACTAGGAGAAGCAGAGATCAGGAATATTGAGTTCAGAGGCCAGCACCAGGGCAGTCCTATGACTCAGCTGGAGACACTGTCACAGAAGCTGCCAACAACTGCTTACACTTAGCACAGCACTGCATTTAAAAAGAAGAATCAAGGGCTTCCCTGGTGGCGCAGTAGTTGAGAGTCCGCCTGCCGATGCAGGGGAAACGGGTTCGTGCCCAGGTCTGGGAAGATCCCACATGCCGCGGAGCGGCTAGGCCCGTGAGCCATGGCCGCTGAGCCTGCGCGTCCGCCGCTGAGCCTGCGCGTCCGGAGCCTGTGCTCCACAACGGGAGATGCCACAACAGTGAGAGGCTGCGTGTCCGGAGCCTGTGCTCCACAACGGAAGATGCCACAACAGTGAGAGGCCCGCATACCGCAAAGGGCAGACTTGATAGCTTATCTCAAAAAAGCTACTAATGAGTAATAGTTGGCCACTGCCTTATTTATTATGAAACAAATGTCTCATGACTTTTTATGTGTACCACATTTAAACTGATCTCATATAGCAGAATTCAGATCATGAACGGATGATGTAGTATTTCTGTCCTGATCTGAATAAGATTGGCTTGTGGCTAAATGAATATGGTCAGCTTTTTGAATTTTGATAGTAATTCTGGTTCAACAAGTACTATCACTGTTTTCCCCTTCTAAAGAGATGATTGAACTTGAATAAGGAATGTTAAACTTTTCAGGGATATGGCGAATGCCTTCTCAAACCCTATAGGAGATTGGTTTTAGATTTAGATTTCTATAACTGGTTATATTAATATATTTAAATACTGAGAAGCTCCCTTCACTGTCTCATAGACGAGCAAAATTCACCTGTGTTTCAAGTTGTGTTCATTTGCCTGTTAAAGCAAGGGCTGAAGATACACTGACAATGTCCATTTTATCTTTTTGGTCTTAACTATGCCAATTTAATTCTCTATCTAAAGTTTAAAAAATAAAATAGAAAGAAGAATCCAGAAAGCTTCTGCTGTTTTCCAGATGAGCACGCTGAGGTCCTGAGTTGCTTGCTTCTGTCCGCCCCCATCCCCTTAAACCCCGACGAGGAAGGGGGGCATAGGACATCCCTCCGAGCTCAGATAAGTGACATAAGTGATGTGGTGCAGCGAAGCAGGGCAATGGACCCCCCTCCCCCCATGCATCCTAACTTCCCACCGCAGGCTCTTTTCTCTGAACCGCATGTTGCTTCCCAGGCCCACAAAGGACAAAACGTGTTAGAACAGAACTGAAAACAGATCCAACAGTGTAAGGCACAGACAGATTCATAAAATTAGCCAAGGTTTTTTTGGGCATTTTGGTCCTTGTCTGTCCAAGACACACAGAAATAATATGAGGTACTTCTAAAGACACCGTGGGTGAAAACCACGGGGCCCAGGGGAGTCTCCCCGGCCTGCTCAGCAGCCTCCTTCCCGGGTCCAGTTTCGGGCATTGATGAAGAGCTGGAGCCAGGGGGAGGTGGTCATAGTGTCAAACGGAGGCGGTCGCCATGCCCACTGCCAAGGCCTCACAGACCGCTCAGGGTGAGGCATGAGAGCCAGGTGGCGGCCATCGGGGGAGCAGATGCCAGCCATGCCCCCTGGGGACCCGTTGGGATTCAGGGGGTACTGTTCCGTGGGGTTGCCGTCATCGTCTGCCCAGTGCAGCGGAGCCAAGCCCCTGGCCTCAATCTGGGCTTGGAGTTCCGGGGAAGAAAATGCCATGTAACCTGGGGCAGAAGGAGGGACGAGGGAAGGAGGGACGTGAGAGCAGAGCTCCCTGGCGTCCTCCCCCACCCTTGCCCTCAGGCCCTCCCCGACTCCCCGGAGCCTGACCTTCCCCATGGGCGCTCCACACGGGCAGCACGGCACCCTCCATCCCTCGCAGCATCAGGGCCGGCCCGGGCCCCACTCGCACGCTGGCCCAGCGCGACTCGAAGCGCCCAGACTGGTTGTGGCGCAGCAGGAGTCCAGGCCGGGCCGGCCAGGACTCGTGGCCCATCTCTGCCGCCTCGTCACCAGGACTGCCTCCCACCCAGCCCAGCAGGGCCAGCAGCTGGCAGCCGTTACACACGCCCAGGCTGAAGGTGTCTGGCCGTTGCCGGAAGCGCCTCAGCTCAGCCCCGGCCTGGGGGTTAAAGGTCACAGCGGCTGCCCACCCTAGGCGGGAACAGGAGGCTGGGGTGAGCACCGGAATGAGGGGGGACTGTCGCCTTTCCATCCCAGCGTGCCCCATTACACTTGCCCAGGACCTCCCCCCTTTGCAGAGCTCATGGGCAAACGCCAGGGGAAAAAAGCAGGTTTGATTGAAACAGATGTTGCCAACTCCTGGGCCTGAGACGGCCCATGACGAGTTTTCTGCTTAGGCAACAGAGCATTTTCAAAATTTTTTATTCAGTTGCCTAACATTTAATCAGGATTTCTGGCTTGTCTTGAGAAACAGAAAGATCTGGCTGTGCCGAGCCTGCTTTCCGACAGGACAGCCTGCTGGAGCTGTGTAGCAGCTGCCGCTTCTGACAGGGCACATGCCCCCGGGCTTGGCACAGTGCCACCCAGCCCACCTGCCTCACAAGCTACCTGCAGAGGGCTTCCCTGGTGGTGCAGTGGTTAAGAATCCGCCTGCCAATGCAGGGGACACGGGTTCGAGCCCTGGTCCGGGAAGATCCCACATGCCACGGAGCAACTAAGCCCGTGCGCCACAACTACTGACCCTGCGCTCTAGAGCCCGCGAGCCACAAATACTGAGCCCGTGTGCCACAACTACTGAAGCCCGCGTGCCTAGAGCCCGTGCTCCGCAACAAGAGAAGCCACCACGAGAAGCCTGCGCAATGCAATGAAGAGTAGCCCCCGTTCGCTTCAACTAGAGAAAGCCCACGTGCAGCAACGAAGACTCAATGCAGTCAATGAATGAATGAATGAATAAAAAAAAGGCTACCTGCAGGCCTGCTGGCGGCTGGCCCAGAATGAATGCTCCCACGCTCCCCCAGCCAGCCTTATGGAGGCGAGAGGCCAGTTCTCAGTCAAGGTAGAAGGGGGCTAAGGCAGCTCTTCAGGAACGTGCGGGGAGCGAGTGGGCAGGGCCACACACCCACCTTTGGCAGAGCCCAGGACGTCCGCGTAGCTGAAGCCGCCCACGAAGGCCATGCCTTGGAACGTGTCCAGCCTGACTGCTCCAGAGCAGAGGTCCTGCATGGTCACGTCCCACACCTGGCAGGAGGGGGAGGGCAAGTGTCAGAGGGCCCATGGCCCAAAGCCCAGCCCCGGCTCTGCCGGGCAAGCTGCTCACCTCAAACCCAGCCAAGTGGAAGGCATCGGCCATCTCCCGGTCTCCGTTACTGCCTTCTTCTCGAAAGATGGCAACGCGGGGGGTGGGGCCACCTGGGGGGAGGAGTGTCCTTGTGCCAGAGGGTTACTTCCACACCCCAGCGCCCCAGACACCTTGTCCAGGGCAGGCCCCGCATCCAAGCCTTGGGCTCCTCCCCGAAGTGCCCAGGCAGCCAAGCCACTACACACATTTCCTCACCAGGCTCATGAGGCACGGAAGCTGTGGGAAAGGTGGGGGGCAGGCAGTAGGTGGGCCCCGTCCGCTCCCGCAGCCCTCCTTCTTCCTGGGCCACACAGTGGGGCTCTGCCTGCAGCCGATCCAGCTGGAAACTGGTCTCCTCCCAGAGGGCTCGTAGCTGCCCAACGGGCTCCTCCAGAACGACAGCCCCGTTCACTGATACCCGGACCTAGAGACAGGGGCAGATCTTTCAGGGGCTGAGAGCAAAGATGTCCACGTTGGGCCCCCTCCAAGGCTGGCAGAGGCAAATCACGACCTTCCCTCTGCAGGCCTGCCATTCCTCATTTCCTCACCGTGGCATGGGGCCCGGCGCTGCCCGTGCGGCCCAGCTCCAGGCAGTGGAGGCCAGCCTCCCGGTAACGTGTCAGCACTTGGGCCAGGTCTGGCTCTTGCACCTCCAGCACCAAGCCTGGCTCCTCAGCGAACAGTACAGGCAGCGCTGGGAGAGTAACAGAGGGGTCAAGGTAACTAGGGTATTGCCAGGGACTCAGAGGTGGAGTCAGGGGGCTATGGCTAAACGAACGAAGGCAGGGGTCAGGGATGGGGTGAGGCCTGGGAAAGCAGGACCAAGGATGTGGCCTCAGGGTCTGCAGGAGGTTTCAGAGGTGCCACCTGGCTCAGTGGTCAGAAAAGACAGCAAGGGACTCAGGGGAAAAGGAGTTGGGGACACTCTACTCTTTAATAGGACATGGGGTCCACAGGATGGGGCAGGCAGCCCAGGCTGGAACCTAGACCTCAGGCTCCTCACCATTGACCCCAGGGGCAGGGATGGCCACCTCTATCCCACAATTCCCAGCAAAGGCCATCTCTAGCAGGCAGGTGATGAGACCTCCGTCACTGACATCGTGGCCTGAGCAGAGGAGGCGGTCTGGAGGAAGGAATAAAATGCTCGGCAGCCTTGGGACCCAAACCTGGCAGCCCCGCCCCCCTTCTGGGCAGTCGGGAGAAGACGGGGGCGAGAGTGTGGGCTCGCTCAGAGAACCAGAGAGAAGGGCGTCAGACCCCTCTTCGCCCCCCAGCACGTGCTCAGCTGGCCAGTGCCTGCCCCGTGTCAGCCACAGGCACCGTCTCCTCCAGGGCCTCACTCACCTTTCAGCAGCCCCTGGGTGATGCCGAAGGCTCGCACCAAGTTCTCGGGAAGGTCCAGATCGGGAGGCTGCTCGCCGAGCTGGGAGAAGCACTGGGCCAGAGCTGTGCCCCCGAGCCGATGGCGCCCAGGACTCAGAGGCACGTAGAGCAGGTGGCCTGGGGAGACAGGGGCGCGGTGAGGGGAGATGGCTGGCTCAGGAGAAGCCCTCCCGCCGTGCTCACTGAAGTTCCCAGGACGTGGTGAGGCACCCAGACCACCAGCCCCGGAAGGCACCACGCCCCAGTGCTGAACGAGGGGGCCCAGCACTCACGAAGCAGACCCCAAACAAAGGACCAGGCTGTGAATCCACAGTGCACCGAGGAGAGGGAAGAACCCATACCTCTCCCTCCGGGACACTTGAGGTCTGGGGTCACAGTGGCTGTAATGTCTGGACAGACAGCATAGGCTGAGATGACCAGCGACCCTGCAGAGCAAGGAGTGGAGAGTGAGGCGCAGCCCGGCCCACAGACCCGCCCCTCGCCCTTGGGCGCCCAGAGCTCACCAGGAGCCCGCACGGTCTCAGTGCCAACCCGGGCGGCCATGCTGAGGGAGTCCTTGCCACCATCCACTGCCACACCCAGGGCCGCCATCACGGCTGCCACAGCCCCACAGGCATCGGCCAGAGCTGCACCCTCCCCCGGGAGCTTGGCCGCCCACATCCAGTTCCCGCTGCATTTCACGTCCTGGGAAGCAGCAGAGACTCGTGTTAGGGAGGGAGGGCGGTGTGGAGAGGCTGCGGGCAGAGGGGTGAGCAGGCGGTGGTCGCGTCTGCGTCCCAGAGGCCGGGGGCTCCAGGACAGAAGCTGCAGGGGACTCACCCGGAGGTCGGTGACCAGAGCAAACACCAGGTTGGTGAGGGCTTCGGCCACAGCCAGCCGGGCAGCAACCTTGGGGTCTAGCAGGCTCTTGACGGGCTGCTCTCCCAGGGCTGTGGCAGCCCCTACGAGCTCCTGGTGACTCAGTGCCACCACCGCCACGTCTGCCAGAGGGGTCTGCAGGGGCCCCACACACTGCTGCTGCGCCACCAGGCCGCCCACGGAGCGGTCCACCTGCGGAACCAGGTGGAGTTAGCAAGAGGCCAAGGGACAGGGACAAGGGGGTGGAAGGAGGCCTGGCTCACCCTGGACACAACAAGGCTCGGGGTGGACAGCAGGGGCTCAGGCCATCGGGGTAGCTGCCCTGCCCCTGCCACGTCCCCCTCGGGCCTGGTGGGCTCCCACAGCCATCCCCTGGGCTGGGCGAGCAGAGGGAAGGGCGCAGAGGGCTGAGAGGGCGGAGCAAGGGTGCGGGGCAGACCTTGTTGGTGAGGTAGCGCTTGCTGGCCACCGCAGGCAGCCTGAGGACCCGTGCCAGGGCCTGGCGCACGCTCAGCCCTGGGGGCAAGGCCAGGGGCCGCAGCACGGGGAGACTCCTCTGGAGGAAGAACTCCTGCAACACAGGTGGCAACAGTGGTGTGAGCGCCTGGGGAGGTGCTGGGCACACAGGTGACAAAGCACGTGTAGGGCAGATGATGGTCTGAAGGGCTGGGCCAGAGAAGGAGAAACCTCCCGCCCCCCACATACCTTCCGGGGCATCTTGCCCAGCACCCAGTCCAGATCCAGGTCCACAGGGGTCGGGGGAGGTGTTGGGGGGGCATCCCCCTGGCCATCTCTTCCCATAGAACACTCCCGGTCATCCACCAGCACTATCTGTAGACCACAGGGACACCGCCCAGAGAGAACGAGACTGTGACCACCCGCAGGGAATAAACACTTCTGGAAAGCCGGGCAGAGGTGCTCTGTCCACCCCACTTGGCTTCTCCTGTTGAGCCCCCCGGCCCCATGCTGGTCCCCACGGCGCCCATGCTCTCGTCTCTTTCCTGAGACACTCTCCCTCCTGGGCAAGCCCACGCACAGCATCTGTTACCGACTCCCTGAGCCAACTCACCCTCCTGTCTCCCGTGATGGTGCCCACAAAGCAAACTGGGCAGCGTTCCCGGGCGCTGACACGACTCAGGAAGTCCCGATCGGGGGGCCTCAGCAGAAGTGCATTTGACTCCTGGTACTCAGCCCCCCAGATTTCCAGGGTGTTCAGGGTCGGGTCCCCGAGCTGCACATCCGTGGGGGAGGACGAAAGGGAAGGGTCAGCGGGTGCTCCCAGTCTCATGTTCTTGCTGGGAGTGGGGGACAGATGGGTGGGGCCGGCTGGGACTGACAGGGGCAGGGAGACAATCAGACTTCAGGGAGGAGACCCACCTGGAAGCGGCTGGTATAAATGACGGCTCCGGCTGGGTCACTCAGCTCCTTCAGGACGTTGCCTGGTGAGAGGGTTTCCGGGAGAGGCTCTCATCTGGCCCTGGTCAGTACCGGGCAAACAAAAGGCCGTTCCCAGCCTCCAAAGGAGCCCCTAATTCTGTGCATCCCTGTTTGAACCACTACTGCACCCTCTCCAGCAACTAACCCTGAGTCCGTCCAGAACGTGTAGTGGGTGCAGAGTGGGGCCCAGAGCTAGCTGGTTGGTTGCAGATCCGCGATACCTCTCCCCAAACTGAACCTGGCAGGAGACCAGGTAGGCCTGGTCCTCCGTCCCAACCCCTCCTCTCACCATTGCCACCGGCACCCTGGTCATGAAGGCTGCAGATGGGGTTTCCTCCGGGGGCCTCCACGCAAGCCCGGATCACACGGTTCATCTTCTGTTCCATCTCCGGGTCTCCCCGCTGCACAGCCCCGAAGTCCAGGTCGCTGGCATTGTCTCCCTGCACCTGGGAGGACAGATGGCACATCTCAGCTCAGGGGGGCTGGGAGCTCACACCCCACCCATGCATGGGGCCCAGAGATGTCATGGAGTTGGCACCTGAGCTATTTGCACTTGCCTGCACGGACGAAGCAGCTCCGCCCCCGACTCCAATCCTGTAGACAGGACCCCCAACCTTCACAACATCCATGCCTGCGAGGAAGGAGGGCTGAATCAGAACACCCGGGGAGTGGCCAGACGTGTGAGAACGAAGCAGTGTGAGGATAAAGGGAAGCTGGTATTAGAGGAGAGCAATCAAAATTCTTTGATTGGGTAAATACACTTTGAGGAATTTACCCTCCAGATTTATTCGCACAGGTACAAATCACCTACGTACAAAATTAAAGACTGCAGCATTATTTGTATTACCAAAGACAAGAAATAATCTAAATGCTAACAACAGAGAACTGGTTAAATAAATTATGGTATAAGCCATATAATGAAAAACAAAGCCACCAAAACAGAGAATTTTTTTTTGGCTATGCCGCGCGGCTTGCAGGATCTTAGTTCCCCAGCCAGAGATTGAATCCAAGCCCTCAGCAGTGAAAGCACAGAGCCCTAACCGCTGGACCACCAGGGACTACCCCCGAAAAAGAGAGTTACATATGAATATAATGAAGTAATCTGATCTCATCAGTATGAAATGATCTCCAAGTATATTGCTAAGCTGAAAAAAAGCAAGGTGCAGAAGTATGCCTACCCACTTAGAACAGCATCAACAAGAATAAATACTTAAGACTTACACACTGAAAATTATGAAATCTCTTAGGAGGCCTAAATAAATTGAAAGAGATCTCATGCTTATAGATCGGAAGACTTCATATTGTTATAATGGCAATACTCCCCAAAGCGAACTGCAGAGTCAACACAATCAGCCACCTTTTTCAAAGAAACTGACCGGCTGATCCTAAAATTTATATGGAAATTCGAAGGACCTAGAACAAAGCCAAAACAATCTTGAAAAAGAAGAACAAAATTGAAGGACTCATACTTTCTGCTTTTAAACGTACTGCAAAGCTACAGTAATCAAGACAGTGTGTTACTAGCAGAAGGAGACAGGTAGATAGATAGGTCATTGGAATAGAACTGTGAGTCCATAAATGAGCCCAAACATTTATAGCCAACTGACTTTTGGCAAGAGTCCCAAGACAATTCAATGGGGGTAAGAACAGTTTTTTACAAAAAGGATTTTGTTAGAACAACTGGATATCCACATGTGAAAGAAGGAAGTTGGATCCCTACTTCATACCATATACAAAAATTCAAAATGGATCAGAGACCTAAACGTGAAAGCTAAAAGCTATAAAAGTATTACCAGAGAATATATGAGTCAATCTTGGTGACCTTGGCTTAGGCAGTGGTTTCTTAGTCATGACACTATAAGCCAGAAGCCACAAAGAAAAAATATATAGATAAATTATACTTTACCAAAGTCAAAAACATTTGTGCTTCAGGGGACACCATGAAGAAAGTAAAAAGACAACCCACAGAATGGAAGAAAATATTTGCAAATCATTTACCTATCAGGTAAGGGGCTAGTACCCAGAATATGCAAAGAACTCTAACTTAAACTCCAAAAAAAAAAAAAGAAAAACCAACTTAAAATTGGCCAAGGACATGAATAGATATTTCTCCAAGGAAGGTATACAGATAGCCAAGAAACAGGAAAAGATGCTTAACATCCTGAGTCATTAGGGAAATGCAAACCCAAACCACCATAAGATACTACTTCACATCCACTATGATGGCTATAATCAGAGAGACAGATAAGAGTTGGCAAGGATCTGGAGAAATCGGAACCTTCACACACTGCTGAGGGGAATGTAAAATGGTGCAGCTGCTTCAAAGACTAAGTACAGTTATCAACTGACCTAGCAAGTCCACTCCTAGTTACCTACCCAAGAGAATTCAGAACATAAGTACATAGGAAAACTTGTACACAAATGTTTATAGCAGGGCTTCCCTGGTGGCGCAGTGGTTAAGAATCCGCCTGCCAATGCAGGAGCCCTGGTCCGGGAAGATCCCACATGCCTTGGGGCAACCAAGCCTGTGCACCGCAACTACTGAGCCTGGGCTCTAGAGCCAGCGAGCCACAACTACTGAAGCCCATGCGCTTAGAGCCCGTGCTCCGCAACAAGAGAAGCCACTGCGATGAGAAGCCCACGCACCACAACGAAGAGTAGCCCCCGCTCGCCACAACTAGAGAAAGCCCGCGTGCAGCAACGAAGACCCAGTGCAGGCAAAAATAAATAAATAAAATGTTTATAGCAGCATGATTCATAATAGCCGAAAAGCAGAAACAACCCAAATGTCTACCAGCCGATGAATGGAGAGACAAAATGATATAGCAACACGATGGAATATTATTCAGCCATAAAAACGAACGAAGTACTGATACATACTATAACATGGATGAACCTTTAAGACGTCACGCAAAGTGAAAGAAGCCAAACACAACATTTATAACAGGGAAATTCATTGAGACAGAAAGTAGATTACTGGTTTCCAGAGGCTGAGGAAGGGGGCATGGGGAGTGACTGCTCATGGGTGCAGGGATTCTTTCTGGGATGATGAAAATGTTCTGGAATTAGTGGTGATTGATGCACAACTTTGTGAATATACTAAAACCACTGACTTGTACACTTTACAAGGGTAAACTTTATGTTATATGAATTACATCTTAATAAAATGGTTATTAAAAAAATGGGTGGGGAATTCCCTGGCGGTCCAGTGGTTAGGACTCAGCGCTCTCACTGCTGGGGCCCCGGGTTCGATCCCTGGTCGGGGAACTAAAATCCCATAAGCTGCGCAGCGAGGCCAAAAAGAAAAAAAAGGTGTGCACACATGCTATTTGTTTAAACAAGGGGGGGCAAATATACACATGGGTCTGTTTATGTATGCAGGAAAAACCTCTGGTAGGGTACAAAAGTAACCAATTAACATTGGTTATCTCTAGGGAGGGAAACTGGGTGGCTGAAGGTCAGGGGAAGGAGAGTTTCCACTGTATAACCTTTCTTTGCTTTTTAAATTCTGAGCCACGTGACAGGTCACCCATTCAATAAATGGTGCCTGGCCTTTATCTTGATTCCACCACAGGTCCTAGCATGGTGCCCGGCACCCGATGGGTGCTCAGTAAATGTCGACCAATTGAACTGAGCTTGCAGATAAAAACAGGCCCTGAATAAACACTGGCTGCCTTGACTTAGCAGGGTGGGCCTCTGCCATGCAGAAGTCAACCCGGGAAGAAAGAGGCCACACAGACTGAGCCTGCCCCACTGGCATAAAGCCCTGCCCTGCCTTGAAAGCCTGTACTGGGGAGAGGAGACATGAGCTGGGAGATAAAAAACAAACCACTGAAGTTCCTGTAAATTCCACTCCTGCGGCTGCCACGTGCTGGGGGAAAGCTGGCTGGACCTGGTGGACAGGTGGCGGGCTCTTACCTGGCTCTGGGGGCTCCTTGCTCACATGCTCAGCTTCCATGGACCCAATGCCTCCACTAAACATGATGGGCTTGATCCACTCGCGCCGCTGGCCATCTGGGAGCTGGAGGCCCAAGGAACGGGCAAAGCCTGGAGCGTGGACAGCACAGGGACAGGGGACAGGGTCTAGTCGGCCAGGCTCCTCAGCGCTCGCTGGGTCACTCACCTCACCCCACCCCGCCTCTGGGACTGTTATCCCCCACGCCCCCGCAAGCCTCACCAGCCAGAACTGGTTCTCCAAACTTGTTGCCGTAGTCAGAAGCCCCATTACTGGCCTCGATGGCAATCTCCAGGGGTCGGGCAAAGTTCCCAGGATACTGGAAGCTTGGATCCTCCCAGGGCATACTGTAACCTGGGCAGCAAGGAAAAAGATGGGTGGACTGTAAAGACGGAAGATGGAGGAGTCACGGCCCTTCAGGAAGGGTCTGACTCTTGGGACCAGAGTTCTTAACACTCTCCAAGAAACTGGATTTTGGGACTTCCCTGGCTGTCCAGTGGTTAAGACTTCCCCTTCCAGTTCGGGGGGTGGGGGTGGGGGACGGAGGGTGTGGGTTCGATCCCTGGTCGGGGAGCTAGGATCCCGCGTGCCTCGCAGTCAGAAAACCAAAGCATAAAAGCAGAAGCAATAAACAAATTCAACAGAGACTTTAAAAATAGTCCACATCAAAACAAAACAAAACAAAACAATTGGATTTGGGGGGCAGTTGAGGGCCGTAAGTCCAACCCAGTACCACAATTGTTTTTGGCTAAGTAGATACTGGTTTATAAAGAAAATTGTGGTTCTGCAAAGCCAGATCTGGGTCTTCCTTGGCCTACTGTCCTCACAACCATGGTTGGAGAAAGGCCAGCTATTCTAGAGCCCTCCCTCCCAAGAAAAGGTACCCATGATGACCCTTTGACCTAAGAGATAAGTGTCCAGTGCCTGCCAGGACAAGGGATCTGGAAGGGGAGATGGGTAGAGAGGAAAGAGACGGGACCTGGGATGTGCAGGTTTCCAAAGCAATAGCCAGCAGTGCCAGCCACCACGTGGGCCCCGCGGCCTGTGCACTGGACATCTCGGATCCGGCCCCCTGTGCCAGTGGTCGCACCGCTGAAGGGGGCTACTCCTGTGCAGAGAGAGGGAGGGTATGGGTACTGAAAAGGCAAACTCCACCTCTGACCACCCCACTGAAAATAAGGACATGCAGCCAACCTGCTGGTCCCCAGGTGGGCCTGGGGCCTTTGCCCTACCCTCTACTCTGACCCTGCCTATCCCTCCTGGGGACTCATCTCACCCGTGGGGAAGTTGTGGGTCTCTGCCGTGAAGACGACATGTCTCAGCCCCTGACGTTGCCGGAAGCAGCTTGGCCGTGAGGGGTCCTCGGGACGCAGGAATTGGACTTCCTTCCCCTGGATTGCACTGTGGACATATCCGTTCTGAGTCTCACTTCCTTCCTGGCATCTGCACTTACCCCACCAGAGCCTGGGGCCTCCCATTCCCTGGGTCTGAGGTCACCCCAGCTGAGGGCACAGCCCACCTGCTGTTGTCACAGAACTTGAGGACGTTGTTGGGGTGCGAGGATGCCTGGGTGCTCATGATGGACTCAAACAGCGAGTGTGCCAGTTCCTGCCCATCCACGTGGAGTCGGCCCTTGAAGAACCAGTGTCGGCTGTGCTCACTGCAGGGGGTGACGTGGGGAGGGAAAGGCAGGGTGGAAACATGGGTCATTTCTCAGGCCTTGCCATGTCTTCTCATCAGCATAAACGGCAGAGTTACGGCCACAGGTCAAAACAGATTCCAGAAGTCATAAGCTTCCAACAGTCTGTCATTGTGGATGGTCCAGATCCAGCGTGAAGATAAAACCAAGATGTGAATGCAGACTACGGGAGGGATGGGGAACCCAGGTACTCAGACAGACTCAGGGAGGCCCCTAGGCCAAGAGAGAGCCATGCAGAGTCCCTGCGGTCTTCCCTTCCAACCTCCACGGGCTCAGACATCAGAATGTCCCCATTCCTCCCCACCTATTGGACTGAGCCAAGTCGAAGGCCTCCACAGCGCTGGGGTTCCGCTGCAGCTCCTGGAAGCGCTTGGTGTAGAAATCCAGGTCCCAGGAGTCTAGGGCCAGACCTAGGAGACAACCACCAGAAGAGCTGACTGTAGGACTCAGCACCCCTACTAGCCTGGCCTGGGCCTTCCTCCAGGGACCCCTGCGCACCTAGCTCCTGGTTGGCTTTCTCCAGGGCAGACCGGCCCTCGGCCAGTACGTCAATTGGGCCGCCAAGGGGTGCTGGGGTGCACCCCAGGGAGAAGCTCTGGATGGGACAGGGGAAGTGCTGCTCCGTCATCCGGTCATGCAGGGTAGCCAGGGCGACGGCCTCCAGCTCAGCTGAAGGCGGGTGGGCAAACTAGGGGTGGAGACACACACAGAAGGCGAGGGGTGCAGGGTTGAAGAATGGACAAGATGGTCCACCCTCGTCCTCCAAGCCACACAGGACCAGCCCACTGCTAGCCTCTCTGGCACCTTGGTTCAGATTAGAAAAAGACGCTCCTTCCAGGCATGAGTCCCTGTCAGCACACACAGATTAGTAAGGGGAGCACGGGCTGGGTTTCTGTCCTATTCACTCCTTGACCAGGTGGCCTCAGGCAGTGAACAACCTGCAAACAGGGCAGGCGTCAAAGCAGGAACTCCTCCCCCTGCTTCTCAGCGTTTCCTTAGAGTTTAGGACCCAAAATCTCTTCCGCTTCCTCCTCCTGATGCCCACCTGGCTGCCTACGAGCTCACCGAGAGCAGGTAGCGCCGGGTCGGCTCCACGCGGTCCACGGCCCCCAGCCCCGCAGCCTGGCACACTGACACGATGTTGCTGGATGTTGGCGTGGAGAAGTTCAGCCTGTGGATTGGTTAGGACCAGATGATTAGAGCGCCAGCTGAGAAGGTGGATCCTGCCCACTGCTGTCCAGGCAATCTCCCACCTCTACTTACCACCCCCCCGCACCTGCCCACACCGCTGGCCTCCAGCCTCAGACCTGGGCACCAAGAAACCTGCTTTCAAAGGTCTTTCAAATCAAACCGTAACTGTTCCTGTAGCAACAAAATGCTTCAATTTCAACTTCTCAGGATACAACGTGTCATATTTCCAGAACATGCCTGGCAGCTGGCTCTGTCTTCAAAGGTATCTTCCCACATGGGGAAAGCATGTGCCCAGCTTTCTAGGCGGGAAGTAGGATGAAGGGAAAACTAGTCTCCCAAGGACCACAAGAGGAGGAAGAGGAATGAAAGTGGAAGGGGTGGCAGTGTGTCTGGAAAGGCTGACGGGCTCTGGACCGTGGAACGAGCTACCCAAGGCTGAGACACGTGCCTGGGCCCGACCTCCAGCAGCAGGTCAGTGGGGCTGGGAAGGAGCCAGGACTCCTGAGCGACATCGTCCAGTAACAAGGGGCAGCCAAACAGCCACGTCAGCTTCTTCATCTCCTCGGCGCTCGGGGAGGACTCAGCTGCAGGGAGACAGGGCAAGGACACCTTGAGACACTGCCCCTGGCACTTGGCACCTCTCCCAAAGAATCCAGTAAGTGGCCCAACCTGTCCAGTTCACGTTGTAGCACAGCTCGGTCTTGACACCCTGCAGCTCTGGCAGTTCCCCTTGCAGCTTCCTTTGAGTATATTCAG
The DNA here is from genome assembly GCF_964270905.1 of Leucopleurus acutus. NCBI lineage: Eukaryota > Metazoa > Chordata > Mammalia > Artiodactyla > Delphinidae > Leucopleurus > Leucopleurus acutus. The sequence goes on along the minus strand of NC_139161.1, from coordinate 52,478,984 downwards.
AGGCTGCCCTCTCGTGGCCAGAGGGACGGACATAGAAGTGAAGGACTGAGGACATCTCTGTAGGTGTCCTTTGCTGGCGAGATGAGTCAGAAAAAATAACATTCACTAGAGCCTATCTGTTGAACTGATTTCAAGTTTCAAGGACAGCTGAGGCTGTGGAAGCATTAGGGATGTGGTGGGGGAAAGCAGTGGGGGCACTGAGGCATAAATGTATCCAGACATTTCCCGTCCAGTGTGGTCAAGGCCACAGGACTGTGGGTACCAACCTAGCACTTTAGGAGTGGGAAAGCCTTCCTAAGGGAAATGGCATCTAAGCGTGAACCTGAAGGATGAGCTGGACGGGGCTGGCCAGTGAAGTCAAATGATAGTTCCTCTACTTCACTGTTTCAAAATATTATCTCCCTGCTCAAGGTAAATCCAAAGCCTTTAGCCTGACAGTCAAAGGCTCTCCACATCTATTCCCCAACTACTTTTCAACTTCTGATCCCACTGATTCTCGATAGGACCCTGGCTTTACTCACTAAACCCGGCCTAGCCTCCTTGCCATTCCTTTGCCCCATCCTAGAATGCCTATGCTTATCCCTATCCTGTCCAAAGCTTTCCCATTTGTCAAGGTGAGTACAGGTCTCACCAACTCTGGGAGGCCTTCATCACTGCTCCAGTGCTCAGGGCCACCTTCCTCCTAGCAGAGCTGAGGGCTTCTGATCTGCACCATTCATTCAGCTCTGATCTCTCTCTCTCTCTCTCCCTCCCTCCCTCTCTCTCCTTCTCTCCCCCCCCCCCGCCCTCTCTTTCTCTCTCTCTCTCTCTCTCACACACACACACACACACACACACACACACACACACACACACACACACACACACACACACGTCTCCCAGGTGTACACGCCCTCTTCCCAAGGAAGTGGGAGGAAAGGAAGCTCACTGCCTCGCTTCTTCACTTGGACAACTCATAGGCATCTCAAATCTAACTTACTCAAGGCTGACTTTGACTATTCTGTCAAGGTCACCAAAGACTGCAACGTTGCCAATCTAGAGGTCACTTAACTTCTTACCTTATTCGACCTCTCAGCAGCATTTGACTTATTCATTCTCTACTTCCTGAAACACCCTCCTCTCTTGGCTTCTCGACACCACTCTCCTGATATTCCTCTCCCTTCTGGTTGCTCCTTCTCGGTCACCTGTGCTGGCTCCGACTCTTCTGCTCCACCTCTAAATGGTGGGTGCCCAAGACTGTGCCCTTTCTTCTCTTCCCTCTAAATGTTCTTCCTAAGAGACTTCATCCGGACCTGTGGCTTTAAATACAATCTATTAGACTGAACCAATGAAACTGCCAGCATTCAACCATTTTTGACTCAAAATGGCCATTTCACATGATTCGAGTTACTATCTGCCAACAGATTCCATAACTTTATTCAACTCTGACTCTCCCTGAAACTCCAAACTAGTACATTCAAATGCTTAGGTGACACTGCCATATAGATATCTCATAAACACAGATAGCCTGTTCTGGCCAAAACAGAAATTTTGATTTATCGTTTCTCCAGACCTGTGGTTTCCCCCCCATTTTCCCCATCTCGGTTAACACCACCATCATCCAATCTGTTGCTCAAGTCAAAAACACAGGAGTCGATCTTAATTTTTCTTTCCCTGAGCCCTCTCTATACCCAATCTGCCAGCGAATCCATTTCCAAACATATCCCAAATCTGTCCACGTCCTTTCCTCTCTGCTACCGTCACTCCAGTTCAAGTCAGTACCAGGACTCACTTGGACTAATGCACCAGTAGCCCTCCTGACCAGGACCCCTGATCCTACTGCTGCCCCAACCACAATCCACTCGCCACAAGTTAGCATAAATGAGATCATGGCTTCTCATCACACACGGTATAACATTCCAACTCAGTACCCTGCTTTATGTTGTCTGGCCATTGCCTACCTCTCCAACCCTATCTCACACCACTCTCCTTCTCGCCTACAGTGCACCAATCACACTGGCTTCTTTTCTATTACTGTTTTCTAACTTGCCAAGCTCAGTTCCGAAAGGCATTTTTCTCACCCTGCTATTTGCATGGCTAGCTTTCTTGTTATTTAAATTTCAGGTAAAATTCACCTCCTTGAAAAGGGCTTCTTTGACCAACTGCTCTGAAGTAGCCATTATGAGATGGTCTTATATTAATCTCCTATACGGTATTTATCACTATCTGACATTTTATTTTTAGCTCTGCCTTCCCCACTAGAACAAAATCTCGATGAGGGCATGAACTGTAGCTATTTTACCTCCATCGGATTACCAAGGCTTAGAACAATACCTGGGGCTTAAAAACCAAAAACTCTCAAACTTGTAGACTGACAAGTTCCAGGCCAGGTCTCATTTCAGCAACCAATGTTCCTGCCAGATCGTGATTCCTCCCATTCTCAGCGCCCCCACCCAATGCTTATGACCCCTTTATTTTATTTTATTTTTTTCCTTTTGCCGCACTTCGTGGCTTGTGGGATCCTAGTTCCCGGACCAGCGATTGAACCCGGCCCTCGGTAGTGAGAGCGCTGAGTCCTAACCACTAGACTGCCAGGGAATTCCCCTTATGACCCTTTTTAAAGTTAGGCGCCTCAGTTGTCCTCCATACCATAATTCCTTCACAGGATTTATCACAACCCGAAATCATTTTGTTTATTATACCAGTTGATTTTCGTCTATCATTCCCAGTGAAACAAAATCTCCAAGAGCACAAAGACAGGATTGTCTACATCAGGGCTGTCTCCCCAAAGACCAGCATGGTACTTGACATAAAACAGGCTGTCAACGGATTTTTTCTTGGTTGAATGAATGGTCATACAGGGGATGAGTTTACGTGGGGTCTCCCCTGCCAGGCGTCCAACAAACGCGAATGGACACCTGCACTAACGGGGGCACCCAGGCGCCCGCTGGGCGCAGCTCGGCCTGGTGGGGATCCTGCACCGGCTTGGATCAGGCTTTGGGTGGGTGGCTACGGGGTGAAACATATAGGGGTATCCGGGTTTGCGCGCGGTAACCATACGCACGTGGCAGCCGTTCTCGCAGTCCCTGAGCTCCTGGAATCCTGGCGCGCCCATTTGCGTCATCCGCGTGCGCCGCAGGAAGAGGCGAAGCATGAGAACGCCCCCGCCCCCTCCTGCCCGCCGGGGTCTTTTAACTTTTGTGAAAATACAGTCAGATCCGTGCAGCCAGCTTGAGCTCTGAGGGAGAGAGCACCTTACCTGTCCAGGACTCGGTTTACCCTCCCCCTACTCCCTTGGCTTTCTTTCACTTTTATCTTTTCTGAATGAATTCACTTATTTAATTCTTAGCAGGGTGGGAGGCATATATATATATATATATATATTTTTTTTTTGTAGGGGGCAGGGCGCACCCCGATCGCTATGTGGAACCTCCCCGACCAGGGATCGAACCCATGACCCTTGCATTGGAAGCACTAAGGCTTAACCACTGGACCACCAGGGAAGTCGGGGAGGGATATGTTTTTAACTTCTGTATTCTGGCTAGTTACGGTGACAATAATAATGATTGGAAGAATTTATTGAGCACCCATTAAGGTACTTTACATGATCTCGTCCATCCTCACAAAAACCCTGTTTTACAGATGTGGAAGCTGAGGCTCATTGCCATGCTCTCGTTCCTTAGTTTTGTAACTCAAACACTTAGCAGCTTTGTACTGTTTCTTGGCACATTTTTTTAAACTCTCATACTATATACATATACGATTGTGATAGAGACAGAGTAAAGGGACAAATTAGGTAATTAAATAGTTAATCCCACTAGGGGATTGCAAGTAAAGAAAAAAGTATGGGAGACCCCTGTAAGTTAATGATCACTCAAGAAAACAGGTTTGCTTAACCACAAAACCAAGCAGGCCTGCTTAGCAACAAACCATGCAACAGAAGCATGAGACATGCCCCCAAAAAATAAAACCCTGGTGGCATGAGACCCACATCCTGCCCAGTGAGCTCAGTAAGTTAATGACCCCTAGGACATGCTCTCTGCACACATAAAAAACAATAATTTATGGAAAGATGACATATCAAAGTAAAAGACCCTCATTGTACTGAGACCTGAAATAATTTTTCCATAGTGCCATGACAGTCATGGCTTGACCATGTAGGGACAAGGAAAGTGACTTCCAGATTCATCAGTTTGTCCCTGATCCTTCTCCTGACTTGGGTCCTATATCTCTCGCTGCCCCCTGAACAAGTGTAGCTTATTCAAAATCACTGGATCTGAGACAGCTCCCAATCCTCCATACTTACCCCACTCTTTGACAGACCCTGTGGCCCTCTCATTTGATCCTCCATGCTGCCACCAGATTAAACTGCTAACCTGACATTTAAATCACACCAACGAGGGTGCTGGTGGATCCAGTTCAACTTACAGTCTGATCACTGTAGCCTAAACTCAACTCTCCCTCCTATGAACTAGCAGAGGTAAATCCCAGGATATAGGGCACACTTTCATGGACTTGGTAAACTAGAACTAATCAATGAATTTGGTAAAGTAGCAGGATACAAAATAAATGCACAGAAATCTCTTGCATTCATATACACTAATGATGAAAAATCTGAAAGAGAAATTAAGGAAACACTCCCATTTACCACTGCAACAAAAAGAATAAAATACCTAGGAATAAACCTACCTAGGGGGCTTCCCTGGTGGCGCGGTGGTTAAGAATCCGCCTGCCAATGCAGGAGCCCTGGTCCGGGAGGATCCCACATGCTGCGGAGCAACTAGGCCCGTGTGCCACAACTGCTTAGCCTGCACTGTAGAGCCCATGAGCCACAACTACTGAGCCCACGTGCCACAACTACTAAAGCCCGTGCCCGTGCTCTGCAACAAGAGAGGCCACCGCAATGAGAAGCCCGTGCACGGCAACGAAGAGCAGCCCCCGCTCGCTACAACTAGAGAAAGCCCGCGGGCAGCAACGAAGACCCAACGCAGCCAAAAATCAATCAATCAATCAATCTATTTAAAAAACAACAACAACAAAAAAGACCTACCTAGGGAGACAAAAGACCTGTATGCAGAAAACTATAAGACAATGATGAAAGAAATTAAAGATGATACAAACAGATGGAGAGATATACCATGTTCTTGGATTGGAAGAATCAATATTGTGAAAATGACTATACTACTCAAAGCAATCTACAGATTCAATGCAACCCCTATCAAATTACCAATGACATTTTTTACAGAACTAGAACAAAAAATCTTAAAATTTGTATGGAGACACAAAAGACCCTGAATAGCCAAAGCAGTCTTGAGGGAAAAACCAGAGCTGGAGGAAACAGACTCCCTGACTTCAGACTATACTACAAAGCTACAGTAATCAAGAAAATATGGTAGTGGCACAAAAACAGAAATATAGATCAATGGAACAGGATAGGAAGCCCAGAGATAAACCCACCCACCTATGGTCAACTAATCTATGACAAAGGAGGCAAGGATATACAATGGAGAAAAGACAGTCTCTTCAATAAGTGGTGCTGGGAAAACTGGACAGCTACATGTAAAAGAATGAAATTAGAACACTCCCTAACACCATACACAAAAATAAACTCAAAATGGATTAGAGACCTAAATGTAAGACCGGGCACTATAAAACTCTTAGAGGAAAACATAGAAAGAACACTCTTTGACATAAACCAGAGCAAGATCTTTTTTGATCCACCTCCTAGAGTAATGGAAATAAAAACAAAAGTAAACAAATGGGACCTAATGAAACTTAAAGGCCTTTACAAAGCAAAGGAAACTACAAAGACGAAAAGACAACCCTCAGAATGGGAGAAAATATTTGCAAACGAATCAATGGACAAAGGATTAATCTCCAAAATATATAAACAGTTCATGCAGCTCAATATTAAAAAAACAAACAACCCCATCCAAAAATGGGCAGAAGACCTAAACAGACATTTCTCCAAAGAAGACATATGAATGGCCAAGAAGCACATGAAAAGCTGCTCAGCATCACTAATTATTAGAGAACTGCAAATCGAAACTACAATGAGGTATCAGCTCACACCAGTTAGAATGGGCATCATCAGAAAATCTACAAACAACAAATGCTGGAGAGAGTGTGGAGAAAAGGGAACCCTCTTGCACTGTTGGTGGGAATGTTAATTGATACAGCCACTATGGAGAACAGTATGAAGGTTCCTTAAAAGACTAAAAATAGAATTACCATATGACCCAGCAATCCCACTACTGGGCATATACCCAGAGAAAACCATAATTCAAAAAGACACATGCACCCCAATGTTCACTGCAGCACTATTTACAATAGCCAGGACATGGAAGCAACCTAAATGCCCATTGACAGACAAATGGATAAAGAAGATGTGGTACATATATACAATGGAATACTACTCAGCCATAAAAAGGAACGAAATTGAGTCATTTGTAGAAACGTGGATGGATCTAGAGACTGTCATACAGAGTGAAGTAAGTCAGAAAGAGGAAAACAAATATCGTATATTAAAGCATATATATGGAACCTAGAAAAATGGTACAGATGAACTGGTTTGCAGGGCAGAAATTGAGACACGATGTGGAGAAAAAACGTACGGACACCAAGGGGGGAAAGTGGCGGGGGCGGGTGGTGGTGGTGGTGTGATGAATTGGGAGATTGGGATTGACATATATACACTAATATGTATAAAATGGATAACGAATAAGAACCTGCTGTTTTAAAAAATAAATAAAATTCAAACAAAACAAAACAAAACGGTCGCGGGGGGGGGGTCTTCCAGAGTTAAGAAATATTTTTTTTTTTTCAGAGTTAAGAAATATTGAATGCAAAAGGAATGATTAGGTTTGGGATTTTGACTAGGCTCTGACTGGTGTTCTAATTAGGGAACCAGTGTGGCTGGAGGGGAGTAAGAGAGAGGTTTCAGCTTCTTTGGGGGAATCTCTCATTGCTGTTGTTTTGGTGAAAAGGGAAGGAACACATCTCTGCTGTAATAATGGGAAATAACTGCAAACAAAGATTTGCCTTATAAATAACTTAGCACCACAGTGCATAACTAGTTCATGCAATAAGGAATAGAGAGCTTGCATTGAATGAAGTTGAATTAGGGGATACCATAACTTGTAGAATTAAAGTCTTTATTCTCCTGTTATGACTAGAGCATTCTTATTGTCTAAAGTGTTTATACTTACTATATTATAGTTAATGTTTATTCTATCTTGCTCCAAAAACAATTTGAAGCTCCTATAAGTGTACAATGGCGTTAAATGCCTCTCTTTTACTTTATGTCTTTAATTTCCCCTCCTTCCCTCCAGCCTCACTGACTTCTTGCATTTCTTTCCACCGCTGGGCCTTTGTGTTTGTTGTTTCACCTGTCCATTCTTTCTCTTTGATCCCCATCATATGAATCCTTCATCTCTTTCAATTCTTTAATATAAAGTCACCTTTTCAGTAAGGACTTCTTTATACAAAAGGGACACACCACACCGCCCCCTGCATTCCATAGCACCTATTACTAACATTCTACACATTTTACCTTTTTTTTTTTTTTTTTTACTGTCAGTCTCCATGTTCTAGAATGTAACCTCCATGGGAGCAGGGATTTTTATCTGCTTTGTTCACTGCTGTATCCCCAAAGCCTAGAACAGTGCCTGACACATTGTTGCATGAATTCTGTGCACTCCACTGCCTATTAAGATATGGATTGATTGGTTGGTTGACTAAATTAGGGAGAGCAGAGGCTTTTATTAGTAGATCCACAAAAATTTATCAAGTTCTTATTTAACAACAAGCACTGTTCTAGGCACCAAATACAAAGAGTAGAATAAAGCTTCTAGGTACTCACAGTCAAGTGGGGAAAATAGTTAAACAATTACAGCAATGAGTTAAGGCCATAAAGCAAGTATGAATGATGTGCTGCATTAAAGAGGAAACACCTCTCTGCTTGGCAGAATCAGGGAGATGGAAAGATGCATAGGAATTACCAGCTAGAATGGCTGTGTTTGAGCTCCTGAGCTCCGCCACCCCACGGATACCAGACAGGATATCACTGGGGAAGAGGCTGGGGGTGCCAGAGTCGGAGTGCCAGAGTCGGAGACAGAGGTGGCAGTGGAGCAGAGAGGTCCTGTCGCTGAAAGGGGAGAAGTCGGAGGTGGAGCCGGGGGGGGGGGGGGCGCCCGCCGATGACGTCACGGGCCAGCCTGCCTTAGAGCCTCGGCGCGCTTTCCAGGGGGTGGAGTCGCCGGGGCATCATGGCTGCCTGCCGCGCTGAGGCTCATGGCTCCGTGAGTGCTGTTCTCTGCCCCTCGTCCCTTTTTTCTTGCCTGTTCCGTATTTTCTTTCTGCTCCTGTAAGCTCCACCTTGCCTCTTTGCCTCCCTGACTTAGCTGGCCGCCTCCAGGCGAGGGGGGACGGTGAGACTCTTCGTCCCGCCCCTCTCACTGGTTCTGCGATTACATTTATTCCACTATGGCTGTGGCGCCGGCTGTGAACCATAAATACACCTCTGTCCACTCTTTAGGCTTCAAGCCCAATGGGAAGCCAGGAGCCGACGAACGGCTAACTGTGGGGGTGTAGATTCCTGGGGGAGACCTCTGACGCAGCTGTATGGGAAAGGGGTAACCGATAATCTGGAAAAGCTTCTGAGACCCGAAGTACGTGCAGGAGTTAGCAAGGAAAAAAAAAAAAGCGCTAAAAGAGGTTTCAAGGCGGAGGCAAAAAACATGTTCAAAGGCAAGAGACAGAGCAGGTGTCTTTGAAAAACTCAAAAAGTTCAGCTGGGTGGTGGTGGAGAGGCCAAAGGTGACAGCCTCGTAAGTCTTGGTAGGCAGTGATTTCAACCGGAGGATAATTGGGAGTTATTGAAGGGTTTTAAGCAAAAGTGTGGATAAGTTTTGTTTTCGTTTCCTGAGGTAGCAGAGCAGAGAGTGGACTGCGGTGGTCTCCAACCTTTTTGGCACCTGGGACCGGTTTCGTGGAAGACTTTCTTTTGGGGGGGGGCATGGTTTCGGGATGATTCAAGCACATTGATTTATTATGGTCTCTATGCAGTCAAACCTCTCTGCTAATGATAATGTGTTTTTGCAGCTGCTACCCAGCGCTAGCGTCACAGTGCCTCAGCTCCACCTCAGATCATCAGGCGTTAGATTCTCATAAGGAGTGCACAGGCTAGATCCCTCACATGCGCAGGTCACAGTAGGGTTCTTGCTTCTATGAGAATCTAATGCCGTCGCTGCTCTGAAAGGAGGCGGAGCTCAGCCGATAATGCGAGCAATGGGGAGTGGCTGTAAATACAGATGAAGCTTCGCTTGCTCACCGCCCGCTGCTCACCTCCTCCGATGCTGCCTGGTTCCTAACAGGCCACCGACCGGTACCGGTCCATGGCCTGGGAGTTGGGGACCCCTGGACTAGAGAGTATCAGTTAGAACGCTGTGATTTAAATGTAGTAAGAGATGATAGTGACCCCGACCATGGCAGCAATGTTGAGGTTCCAGAGGTGAAAACAGAGTAAAAAGATACTGAGGAGATAGAATCTAAATTAAGTAAGCTCCCCAGATTAATACTGATATAGGCCGAAGTTTGAGAACACTGTACACTTTCTTCTCGACCTCATCCACTGACTGCATGGCTTTAATAGCCAGTGATAGATGCTGATTTTTCCTAAATCTCTACTTTGGCTGTGATCTCTCTCCTGAGCTCTAGTTATATCCATCTGCCTGCCAGATTCTCCATCTGGCCAACCTACAGGCACCACATATGCCCAACACTGAGCTTTTCAGAAAATCCACCCCTCTTCCAATGTTCACTAACTTGGCAAATAGCACCCTCAACCGAATAGTTCTGCCGTGACATGTGGATGTCCTCTTTCACTTCTTCCTTTCCCTACACAGGACCCAAGTTCAAAACACACTCTGGAGCTAAATCCCCCCACCCCACCCACTCCTGGCTTCTGAGTCAATAGACGGGATCACCTAAATATCAGTTGCATTTTAAACAGAACTTTGGTGATTCTGAGGCATCAGTACCACTTTGAGAAACAGTAGTATTCAGTGTGCCAATGGACAGGTCCTCAGGAATAGGAGCTAAAAGAGAAGATCAAGAGAGGAAGGCAAAAAGTGGGAGTGTGATGTTGGTGGGCAGTTCTGAGTGATAACCTGGTCCAATTTTGACAACACTGACCATGAACAAGAGTGTTTGACTGAGATGGGGTGAAGGTGAAAGTCAATGATAGGGCCATCCACAAGGACACTGAAGTCATCTAGAACTTGAACACTGGTTTTTCAAGCTGTTTTCAAGCTGCTAAAGGTTAACTGGATGTGGAGGAGTGACTGGAGGAGCAGGGACACAGCTATAATGGTTTTGAATTATCACTGGGGATCAAGAAGGGTAAAGGTCATTAAGTATTGTTGAACTCTGTCGGAATTTTAAAATAAATCTGCTTAGCACTAGGAGTAGGCTAAACTGGCCCCCTCCCCTAGAGTTATCTATATATAAAGGCTACTATGTCCCCAGAATCTGGTACATATACAGAGATCGTTCCTGTCCTCCTTAGGAAGCCCACATCTTAGCTACAAAGACAGAACAGGAAACAATTCCAGTGGGATTGTATCTCATATATATTTAGCTTATAGGCACTCAAATGTATACACTCCACTAAAAAAAGAGGGGGATGCTTAAAAATTATACTCTGCTTATGTCCTTTTTTGCAGTACGCGGGCCTCTCACTGCTGTGGCCTCTCCCGTTGCGGGGCACAGGCTCCGGACACGCAGGCTCGGCGGCCATGGCTCACGGGCCCAGCCGCTCCACGGCATGTGGGATCCTCCCGGACCGGGGTATGAACCCGTGTCCCCTGCATTGGCAGGCAGACTCCCAACCACTGCGCCACCAGGGAAATCCTCTGCTTATGTCCTTTTATGGAATGTCTGTTATTAGGCACATTTCCATTTCCATATACATATTACTGTAGTGTTACGTACTATTCCTTTTGAGCAATTTAAAGGATTTTTTTTGAGGGTGACCTTAGACCAGTCTTGTTTTTCAACTTGCTGGCTTTAGAATCAGACCCCATAGAAGGTGGGCTGCCACTGTATCTGGTGGTCATTGCTCCACGTGCAAGGTACTGTGGGAGCTCCAAGGAGGGAGCAGCATTCTGCCGGGGATGCTCAAAGAAGAGTTCACAAGGAATATTTATTCTAATTGAGCACTTTAAGGATCGGTACAGGTTTGTTAAAGAAAGAGGCAAGACCAAAGCTGGATGGCCAGTTGTCTAAGTTGATTGGCTAAACTAAGACTTCTAAGGTTTCTTCAAGCTCTAAACTGCTTTACTTTACATCTTCATTTTTTCCCGGTTGACTTTTGGTTTTTTTTTTTTGGCTGTGTTGGGTCTTTGTTGTTGCACGCAGGCTTTCTCTAGTTGCGGCGAGCGGGGGCTACTCTTCGTTGCAGTGCGGGGGCTTTTCTTATTGCAGAGCATAGGCTCTAGGCACCTGGGCTTCAGTAGTTGCGGTGTGCGGGCTCAGTAGTTGTAGCGCACAGGCTTAGTTGCTTCGCGGCATGTGGGATCTTCCAAGACCAGGGATTGAACCCATGTCACCTGCATCTGTAGGTGGATTCTTAACCACTGTGCCGCCAGGGAAGTCCTCCCTCTTGATTTTTTAAAAAAATATATTCCATTATTATTCCCCAGTTTCCTTGGTGGGCAAGATGGTCAGGAAGGTGTTTGAACTCGCTTCACTTTCCTCAGGAGCAAGCCTGGCTTGAGGCTGCCCAGGCCTTCATCGAAGAGACCCTGTGTCCACCTGGCAAGGAGCCTGATGTCCAGTTGACTCAGTTGGTAATTGACTGTGTGAAGACTGTCTGGTTGCCCCAGGGAAGGAACCAGGGTTTAACACTGCCCCTCAGCTACAGGTAAGGAGAAGTGGGATTCCCAGGAAAGTTAAATTTGGGATTGAAAAAGAAGGACTTACCATTTGAGTTGACTAAGGGGAAACTTAAGGGGAGAAAAAGGTGGTCTAAAGAAAACCCCTTCTGCCAGTCTTTCTCATTCTCCATCAAGCTGCTTTCCTTTTCTTGTAGTTCTCCTTAATTGGCTCAAGTCAAGTTTAGAGACAAGGAGAGGGGCGTGAGAAGATAGAAAATACGGAAAAAGAACCCTCAAAGTGGGGAGAGAGGCTGATACTATTTCGTTTTGTGCATTAGTAAACTAAGATACAGACTGTGACTTCAGCAAGTGTAGATCGTTGATTTTGAAAGACCTGAGTTTGAGGTCTTCTGAAGGTGCTTTTTTGGTTTTGTCCTTTTTAACACTATACTACCATTCCTAAACCGTTCTAGGCAATGTTAATAAAGTACTACAGGAAAAGGGTTGCATGGCCAAGTAAGTTTGAGAGACATCGCATAAGATAAACTTCTCTAGGAGAATCATGAGGCTCATTGACATGTTAAAGGCTCCGCAAAGTTCTGCAAAAAGAAACCTGCTTACTTCCTCATAGAAGTAACTAGTATCTGGAGTATGAGGGTATATCATTCTTGTGAATATCTTTATATTTTTTCTATCCATGCATCTATCCCTAAGCAATATTCAGTAGTTTTACATACCTTTAGACTTTGTATAAATGGTACCATACCTTGTATATCATCTGCGGTTTGCTTTTTTGTGCTTAACATTATGCTTGTGAGATTTATTCACATTGATAGCTCTAGGTCATTTATTTTAACTGCCGTGTGGTATTCTGTTACGTGACTAAACGTATCACTTTTTTCTTTTTTTAAAAAAGGTAGAAATCTGTTTAGCTTTGTTTATTTTGTTATTTCCCAATAATAACTGAAAATCCAAAAAGAATAATTGAAAAGTGGTAAGTCAGCAATTTTTAGAAAACTTGCAACCTGTTTAAGTTTCTTGTTATTCTTTAGGATAAATGTAGACTAGATAGCACAATATGTAGAAGATGATGGATGAAGATAGAGTAAAATTTATTTGACGGGTATAAATATTCATTCATTTTTCCATTTCCCTTCACTGAGTGCCTGCTGTGTGCCAGGTACTGTGGTGGCCTTGAAAGTTGGAGGGCAGTGGCCCATGCAAAAGGTCTGTGGTTATCACCTTCAGTTTCCTGACCCAAACCCTGAAGAATCTGAGAAAAGTGACCCCTATCCTTACTGTTTTCTGTCCTGAAGGTGCCTAGGGTAAAGGCACAGTTCCCTCCAGTTGTTTTTTCCTAGGCTTTTACAGAAGTAGGGAAAGACAAAAAGACTTTTGAGTGAGACATACCTGGCTTTGCCACCTGCACCACTGTGTACCTGAACCTCTGTAAATTTCCTCATTGGTCTGTTTCCAGGGATTTTTGGTGAAGATTCAATGCAATATTGAGCGTGAATGGACCCAGTACAGTATGTGTATAGCAGGGGTGCAACGATGTTAGTTTCTGTCTTTGCCTTTCATCTGCTCTGAAGTCATTGGGGAAGAATGAGGCAGATGTGGAAGGGGTGTGGGCCATCTAGAACAGCATTTCTAATCTTTAGCACTCACATGTAGCTTATGTTCATGAGTGCAACAAGGAGGATAAATTGTCATGTTTTGTAACCTTATCCTGTTTCTTTTCCGCTGAAAAAACCATGGGAGTGGAGATGAGTGAAAAAACCGTGGGAATATAATAATGGTATTACAAAAATGTGAATCTATCACCACTTTGATAAATTAACTTGTATCACATTCTCTGTGATATACCTCACAATTGGTAGTGACTCAGCAGTGTTGCGGCACTTTGCTTAAGAATGGTTGATCTCAAACATCTCTTGAGATTTGGGAGCTTGTGATATCAACTCCCACCTCAGCCTCAGCTTCCCAGCCAGTCTCTAGTACTGTGATACTCCAGACTAGGAAGGAAACCTGGCCGGGGCCAATGAGGTTGAGCCATTAGGCAGATGCCTTAGTGCCCCCACTGAAGTTCTCTGTGGAGCTGAGAGCTGAGATGCTGTCAGGGGAGCAGTTTGTGTTGTCTCTAAAATGTTCTCCCCACCTGCTCATCTCCTCAGGCTGCTCTTACATTCCCACTCCATTTCTCTGGGTCCTCTCTGTGGCACTGTCTTGTTCAAGATATGATTCAGCACAGACTTTCTTCCTGCCTTCCCTAGGTACTACCCAGTGTTTGGACCCAGACCCCATCCTCATTTTCTTAGGCCCTCACTCCCAGTTTTTTCAATCAATCAAACTTTCTTAGTCCAGGTTCCCCATTGATCTTTCCTTGGGATCTTGGGGGATTTGTTGGGGTTGAGGATAAAATTCCTAGGCTTGAACATAGCTTTACGAAACCTCTGTTCCCTTCACTCTGCAGCTTTGTCTCAGTAAAGGACCTCAGGACCCACCAACGTCGCCCATGCTGCAGCCACCTGTCCTGGAGCAGTACTGCGTACCAGGATTGGACCAAAGAGGCCGGACCACGTGGCGTCCCCCTGCCCCGGGAACGGCTGTTACTTTTAGGGACACTAACAGACCTATCAGGGGACTTGGAACAAGAGTGCAGGAATGGAAGCCTCTATATAAGAGATAACACTGGTACCCTGGGCTGTGAGGTGAGTAGGAAGGGGGCAGTCAGATCCCTCAGATACTAATAAGAATGGTGTCTAGGGAGCAAGACAATTAAGTCTCTGAGGGAACAAAGATGGAGGGGGGTGGACTGGATGCCAGGGTCCTGATTAATCCTTGCCCTTGGTCTTTTCTAGCTCATAGATCTGGACCTTTCTTGGTTGGGCCATCTCTTTCTGTTCCCCAACTGGAGTTACCTCCCTCCTGCAATGAAGTCCTCAGGAGAAGGGCACTTGGAGCTCTGGGGTGCCCCTGTGCCAGTGTTTCCCTTGACCATCAGTCCTGGCCCCCTCACCCCCATCCCTGTTCTCTACCCAGAGATGGCTTCCCACCTGCTCAGGCACAGGTAATTCTTCCGTGTAGGGGAGGAGGCAGCGCTGTAAAACTGGGACGATGATGGTGGGTCAGTGGAAGGAGGGAAAGAAAGGCATTGAGAGTAATATAGATGGAATGTTCCCAATCAGGGGAACAGTGGGGCCTCTCAGAAAGTTAAGAGCCAGATTCTTCCAGGGAAGTGTGCCTTATCTAAGGGCAGGTAGAGTTTGAAGGAGGTTTTTAGAACAATGGCTTTGGGCTATGGAAATTTTACATCACTACTAGGTAATAGTGGAAAGGAAGGCATTTGTAGGGGAGAAAAAAAGAGAGAAATAAAAATGACTTCTGTCTCTACTTTTTTTTAGAAGCAAGCACAGAACTGTGCAGCCAAACCTTGCTGGGGAGCTGGTTCGATTGAGCGCTCTGGTGACAAGTCGAAGGAAAGCCTACTTCATCCTGTCTCTTGGTGGATCATCCCCAGTTGGCAGCCATGTGTCTGTCATCGTGCAGGTGAGGATTAGGGTCAATTCAGGGGTGTGGAGGTGTGGGAGGGGGGTACGAGCTCCTAATAGGAAAGATAACATCATAGGAGGAACCAGGTGGGAAAGGAGGACAGCTGGGGAGAGTTATTTCTGGAACAGTGCTGTTGAGGGAACAGTGTGAGTGACGCCTTCCCTACATACAGGAGGTGGGGAGTAGACTTCCCTGCTGTGCAGCTCATTCGAGGAGACAACTTTTGTATCATGTGTCCCATTTTGAAAACCTGCCAGAATCACTTGTTTTTCCCCTGCATTAGAAGAATGAGCAAGGAGAGTAGTTATCTTAACACCATTAAAACATGAAATACATGTACTTTTAGTGAAACTTGGTACTTATTGTTGAGTCTTTTTACATCAACTGGTACGATTTTATTTTTTTAATTATTATTTTTAAAATATTTATTTATTTGGTTGTGCCGGGTCTTAGTTGCAGCAGGGTGGGCTCTTTAGTTGCAGCTTGCCAGCTCCTTAGTTGTAGCACATGGGCTCCTTAGTTGTGGCATGCAAACTCTTAGTTGCGGCATGCATGTCGGATCTAGTTCCCTGACCAGGGATCAAACCTGGGCTCCCTACATTGGGAGTGGGGAGTCTTATCCACTGTGCCACCAGGGAAGTCCCTGGTATGAGTTTAAAGTCATTCATTTTTATACTGATTATTGTTATATGATTTATACAATTATCTGAATAACGTTTCAGAAGCATTCAAAACAATTAAAGGATGAACGGGCTCTTTAACATGCATATCGAAAAAGGAAACTATGAAATTTACTAGCACTATAAGAATTCTTACCTGTATCTGTGTGTGTCATGAGCTGGAGTAACAGTAATTAGAGTATAAAGAAACTGAAAACGCTTACAAACCACCCAAATTTCTAATCTTGTTTTTTCCTCTTGGGTTAAAGAGGAGCTTATGTATATTGTTTACATTAGAATGTTTTAAGTCTCCTAGAGCATTCAAAAATTCTGGGCATGGTAGGATTGGCTCATTCGAGGGGGAAAGCTCTGAAATGCACTTGAATTTCTGCAGGGCAACTAAAGTAGGCCAAGCCCTTTGGGTAGTTTATAATCTTATTGTAGATTCTATATCATATTGATTTGTAAAACAAGCAGAGCATAATACAGAACAGTGTGTAAGTTCCAAGGTGTGTGGTATAGTTGTAACTGCTATAGCAGGTTAGCTAGAGTTTATTATGTGGAGAGAAGCCTAAGGAGGGAGAGTTTAGACTCGATCTGGTTCTTGAAGGTGGCTAGGATTTGAATCCCTAGAAGAGAGGGAGGGCTGTCTGGGACTGGAGTATCACCTGTACCAAGATTGGCCCTTTATTGAGTATATGCTGTATGCTAGGGGCTTTGGTCATTTCAGAGGCACAAAATTGAGTAAGTTGACGGCTCTTGTCCTCTGGAAGCTCTCAGCCAGGTAAGTGAGTCAATGATTACTGTTCAGGGTCATAAGTGCTGGGGTAGAGTCATGCACATGCACAAGGCACTGTGAGGGTGCAGAGGTGGGCTTTGGAATAAGTCTGGGTGCTCAGGGGAGGAGTGATCTTGGTTTGTTTACAGGCTGCTGAAGAGACACATTGGCGAAATACCGTCACTCTAGATGATCCCAGTGAATCACCTCCATGATAGAGGAGTGAGGTCGTGTCTAGAAAGACTGAACTCTGAAGAGAGGAGTAAAGGTTCAGGGTAAACTGCTGTGCCAGGCAGGTGAGGATAAGAGATCACTAAGCAGTGACGGAGGCGCAGCTGGAGAGGGTTAGCGTCCGTGTTTTGCCCTGGGGTGGTGTGGGCCTGTCTTCCTCAGCAGGGTTTTTGTCTTAGAAGAAGAGTTGAGGAAAGAGGGCTGTGATGCTGTAAACTCAAGGGTGAAGTGTGGGTAAAAAGGGCAGGATTCAGGGGATAGGTATTCAGGTCCTGGCATTCGGACAGAGGAAGGGAAGGACCTCAACGTCTGAATAAAGGAGAAGTGGCTGCAATATTGGGAGGTCCTAGTAAGAGGTTAGAGGAAGTCTAGTGAGCCCAGGGGGAGCAGGGGAGAGCAGAAGCAATAGTATTCAGTCATTCATTCGTGTGTTCAGTCAGACCATCATTAGCTACTTGTTTTGCATAAGCAGTAAGCTTAAGTGAAATCTTGGCAATACCTTACGATGAGTTGTGACGTCCAAGGTCTGACTGGTGGTACTCAGCTGGTTTTAGAGAGAAATGGGGGTCTGTGAAGCCGAGCATAGGGGACTGTGAAGTTCAAGTATCCAGAGTCATCAGTGTGTTTTGAAGCCCCTGAGAATGGCAGCCGTGCTCTGGGAGGGACATGCCCTAGAAGATTGTTATACTTATTAACGGTCTCATCTATGTAACTTTTTTCCTTTTGCTTAAATTTCTTCAACAGCCACCTTGCTCCATTCCATAGGAGACCCTCTGCCGTTCATTTTTATTTTCCTACTTGGATGTCTCTCCCTTTCCGAAAGACTGAAAGTCTTCAGCATGTTATTTCTGGGTTTTTTCTTCATCTCGGCCCTTCCATCCTGTCTCTGGCAACTGCCAAGGCCATTCCTCCTCCGTCCCGGCAGGGTTTTCATGGCCTTGCTCATTCTGGGTTCTGAACATTTCTGTGTTGTTGCCTGTGCTTGAGTCCCGCTCCTCTCTCCTCTCTACGTCAGCAAAGCAGAGATGGCCTTCAGGACCTTGGCAAGTTCAGCTTCTTTCACTTGGCCTTCCTGATCATTCCAACCCATCCCGACCTCTTTCTTTCTCTGAAACCTTACCAGATGTGTATTGTTTTTGCCACTTGATCATACATGGCTCCATGTTATTACTTGGGTTTGTGTCTGTGTTTCCCCGTGGTTTGAAATATGTTGGAGATGAGAGAAGTCTATGATGTTTCCCTTAACATCTATTCCAATACTGGATACTTACATACCGTGTGCATACTGATTAAATAAGTGAACATTGTTTGTATGGCTGGTTTGTATGTTGGAGGGGGATGGGGAAAGGGCAGAATTTTCTGAAAGGAATATTTATATATTTTGGAGAAAGTTGTAGGGCTGGTTTGTGCCTTGGGGGAGGGACTAGGAAATATTTTCCATTTCCATGAGAGGGGAGAGATCCTGAGAGTTCTGTGGCTTAAGATTTAATTGGGGAGCAGGGAAGATGAAGAGGCAAGGAAAGGCTCTCGAGGAGTAGGTCTTTGAGGGTCACATTGTGATGGGAAGGGACCCTGGCAGAGGGGCAGCATCATGGGAAGCCTCTCACGTACCGTGTTGCCTGCTTCCGCACAAGCCAGATCCCTGCGCAGCTGGTGTGGCACCGAGCCCTTTGGCCTCATAAGGCCTATGTGCTGACGGAGCTGCGAGCGTCCAAGCTCCCTGGTCACCGTTACCGGATTTGGATGACCAGTCCCTCCTCCCGGCTT
Organism: Leucopleurus acutus; assembly: GCF_964270905.1. Classification (NCBI taxonomy): domain Eukaryota; kingdom Metazoa; phylum Chordata; class Mammalia; order Artiodactyla; family Delphinidae; genus Leucopleurus; species Leucopleurus acutus. The sequence continues at coordinate 52,460,142 of NC_139161.1, read as the reverse complement.
TTGCCACTGAAACCAGAATGTGTGCGAGAGCTGGAACTGGAGCTGGAAGGAGCCCCCTTGGAGACCAACCCCCAGCCACTCCCCATACTCAGCAATCCGCAAGACAAGAAGGGTCCAGGTCCAGATGGTCTCGTCCGGGACTCCAGGCTCTTATCATACACGGTGAGCATAAGGGAGAGATCCTTGAGCCCGAAGGGCAGGAAACGTGGCGGTCTCCAAAGAGGATGGGAACGGGGATCACCTGGCCCTTTGGCTTCTTTGCAGGGAACGGTCACTGGCACGCTGAATCAGCCTGCGGGCCTCTACGAGCTGGACGGGCAGCTGGGGCTCTGCCTTGCCTACCAGCAGTTCCATGGCCTCAGGCGGGTAGTGCGACCAGGAGTCCGTCTGGAGGTATGTGAGGGGCCAGGGCTGGTGACAGAAGGAGACCCTTTCAGTAGCTTGTCTTACCTTTACGGGCTGGTCCTTCTTTGCAGCAGGTCGACGCCTCTACAGCAAGATTATAAAAATAATAAATGTGTGTTGGGGCGTGGGGGTGCTTTTGTTAAGAATGATTTGGACGAGAGCTCAGGTCAGAAGGGAGTAGAGAGTGGGGCTCTGGGAGGAGCAGTTAGGTCCAGAGCCTCTCCTTTCCAGAAGGGCCTTCCAACTGGAGCTGAAGTGCAGGTGAGCAGCCAGGGCCCCGCTGGCCAGGAGCCCCCGGGCCCACAGAAAGGCTGACTGAGGCTTCTGGGAGATGAAGCCTTACCGCAGGGGAGCGGCTTGTTATGGAAGGCGAGGCATAAGGGGCGGGAGGGAAGCAACCTGTAAAGGAGAAATTGTATTTCTCCTGGGACCCAGGCAGTGGAAAACTGCATTTAACTCTGCCTGCGATCACTGAGTTGCTTTTTCCCTTCTGCCTCCCCAGCTCCAGGATGTTCACCTCCTGCAGTCAATGGGTGGGGGGACGAGAAGGCCCATGTTAGCCCCCTGCCTCCGTGGCGCCGTTCTACTTCAGGGCTTCTCTCGTCTGATGCCTGAGACTCAGTCTTCCCACCGAGCCCCCGGGGCCTCCCTGTATGAGCAGCTGGTGTGGGAACATCAGTTAGGACTTCCCCTCTACCTGTGGGCCTCCAAGGCCCTGGAGGAGCTGGCCTGCAAGTGAGGAGGACGACGGTCTGGGCTGGGGAGGCGGTGGGAGTGGGACACTTCCTCTGTCAGCGAAGCCAGATTCTGGGAGAGACAGGGTCTTTGGGGGAAGTGACTCCACTTCTTTCCGTGGCCAAGGCTGTGTCCCCATGTGCTGAGACACCACCAGTTCCTGCAGCGTTCCTCGCCTGGGAACCCCAGCCTGGGACTACAAATCCTGGCCCCTACCTTGGAGGTTCTCGTTCCACCTGGCTGCCCCGGTCGGAATACACACAACGAGATCCTTGAAGAGCCGCATCACTGTCCGCTGCAGAAGGTCTGAGGATGCGGGGGAATGGAGTTGGCAGAGCTAACGCCCTGGGGGACACCCCGGGCACAGGGGACACATAATCTGATGTCTCTTCTCTCTGACAGTACGCTCGACTGCAGACCCCCTGCTCTTTCCCTACACTGGCCGCCCTGAAAGAGGAAGGGAAGTGCAGGGCCTGGGCCTCCTTTGACCCTAAGACCCTTCTGCCCCTCCCAGAGGCTTCTCACCTGCCCAGTTGCCAACTCAATCAGCGCCTGGCCTGGTCCTGGCTCTGTCTGCTGCCCTCTGCCTTCCACCCGGCCCCAGTAAGTGTGTTTCCAGCGGGGCTCAGGGGACTTCCTCTTTTTGCCATTTTCACTACCACTACCGTAGTCCTTTCTTGTCATTTTGATTACACTAGCCTTCTAACTAGAATACTCCACCTCTTCTTGGCCCCCTCTAATCCGTTCTCTTGTAGCAACTAGAAAGAGGTGGGGTACAATTGAACATCGATTATAAAACTCTCTTAATTTAACTGCTTCTCTTGTTTCTACCAGTGTGTATAAAATCAAACCCAAACTCCTTATTATGTCTTGGGAGTTCCTCCATGGTCTCCTAGCTCTAACCTCGGTTTGTATACTTTCTCTCTGGCTACTAAATGTGTGAATGCAGGTGCATTTTTTCCACATCTGTCTACTTCACTTCAATATAAATTCTTTGAGGTCACAGACCATGTTTTTGTGGTTCACTTTGTAGCTCTAACAGTTAACACAGTGCCTGGCACGTGGTAGATGCTCAGTATATCTGTTTAATAAGACTTGATGCCTCGGCCTTCGTCTCCTTGTAGGTTCTGCTTGGGATTCTGGTGCCTTCGTCTCGTAAAGGTTGTCTGCGACTTCAGGACCAAAGCGGTTCTCTCCCCTGCCTACTCCTGGCCAAGCCCTCGCAGCCCCTCGCTGACCCCGGGCTCATAGGTTTGGAGTTCAGAGGTGGAGAGAGATGGTGGTGGGGTAGAGGTTCTCCGAACTGGGGGCTTGGCAGAAAGCACTGCTGGGATTTACTAGGGATGCTGGAGTGGCTTCTGTTGATCAACCAGTCTGGCGGGAGGTGTAGGAGGCTGGTATTGGCAGGTGGTGTAAAGGAGCAAGGGGTTCCTGGCCAGAACTACAATTCCCAACATTCACTTCTCCCTCCCTAGGCACACCAGGATGACAACTTCCATTTCTTACCTTCTTAGTGTGGAAGAGTAATGGGGCTTATTTGGGCTTATTGAGGTTTGTAGGCAGGGAAACCCTGGAGAGGAAAGCTTTTCAGATCTCGGAGCAGGCATTTTAGGGATTTATGAGAAAGTAGAACCAAGGCCTCTCAGCCTAGGTGGCCAGGGGTGGGATTGGCCATGCAGATGGAATGGTTTCTCCCTTGGAGGTATGACTCCTCCAAGATGGGGCTCCGGCCTAGGCCTTCACGTTGTGTTAGGGGAGCATCTCTGGCCTGAGTCAGGCAGTGAGACCTGCAGGGCGGTCGGCTCTACTGCCCATCCCACAATCCTCCCCTCTTGCCAAAATAGAAAACTTTCTTCCTCCAGGCTGTCTGGTGCGGGCGGAGAGGTTCCAGTTGGTCGTAGAAAGGAATGTCAGAAGCAACTTCCCTTCCTGGAAGGAGCTGAGCATGACAGGCTTCATGCAGAAGAAGCAGGCCAGGTTGGTCCTTAGGGTGGTGGCTGTCCTCTGAGACCCTGAGGGGAAGGGGAAGGGCCCGGTGCAGGTGGTAGAACTCTGGGGCCCACAACATCCAGTGCCTGCATCGCTAAGAAACCTATTCCTTGTCTCTCCCGACAGAGTCTACGTCCAGATTTTCCTGGCTGATGCCCTGATCCTGTCTGTGCCCAGACCCGTCCTTCACTCGGCCACCTCCTCAAGGCCTCCTCAGACAGAGCCCTCCCTGCCAGAGGGTCCCCACATAGGCCAGAGCCGGCTGTTCTTGCTGTCCCACAAGGAGGCACTGATGAAGAGGAACTTCTGTGTCCCCCCAGGAGCCAGTTCGGAGGTGCCCAAGCCCACCCTCAGCTTCCTCGTGTTAGGGAGCTGGCTTGGGGGCACCCAGAGGAAGGAGGGAACTGGATGGGGCCCACCCGAGCCCAGGGAAGGTGAAAACTCGGATCAGAAGGTAAACTGGGGCCTGGGACCTGGGACCTGATGTCCTGTGCCCCAGCTCCTGTCTGAGGGACCCTGCTCTCCCCCTCAGGTTCTCCTCATCTTCCTCAGCTCCTCAGTCCGCTGGTTTGAGTTCTTGCACCCAGGGCAAGTGTACCGACTCGTGGTCCCTGGCCCTCCCGTGAGTGCCCAGTTCACCATGCCCTTCCCCAGAAAGCATTTTTTGGCTTGGGGTCTGGAGAGGAACTTCTAGGTCTCCTAGAAGAAGGGTGGATTTAGATCAAATAGAAGGCCTGTCTGTGTCTGGATCACTTCCTTCACTAGGCTCCAGAGAGGAAACAAAACTGGATCGTAGTATGTTAGGAACCTGTCTCCGGACCAGGACACACTCAGAGACAATCATCTCCCCATTTCCTGGCAGACACCAATGTTGTTCAAGGAGGGCGGTTCATCCTGCGTATCACTGCGTCCTCTGGAGCTGGCTGGCTGTGCGTCCTGCCTCACTGTCCAGGATGAGTGGACCCTGGAACTTGCGAACTCCCAGGACATCCCAGAGGTGCTGGGTATCAGCAGGGCACTGCCTGAATCCTCGCTGACTGACCTGCTCAGTGGCAAGTAAATGTCCAGCAGCTTCTCCAGCTAGTTTGGCTGCTCTCTCTTCCTCTGCAGTCGTTGGGTGGGATGAACAGCCCATTCTCTGCTACAGTGTGTGTTTCTTGCATGTGATTTAGCTCCTAGAGGAATGATGTCACTCTAAGATGCAAGTTGGGTTTCACACTTGATTTTCCCCCAGTATGTTACTGTTCTGAAACGACTGAGCAGGCTTTCTCACAGTTCAGGAAAAGCTTCAGCAATAAAAGGAAATATAAGAACCAAAAAAAACAAGGACAAAGCTGAAAAGCTTTAGGGAAGAACCTTCCTTTGGTGCAAGAAGTGGCTAACTATGGCTTTAGGAACAGCTGTACTTTCCTCGTGTAGGCTTTTTCGGGGTAGCTGCAGTGCAGTTGAAGAAGCTGCAGAGATACTTCCCCCCTGTGTAAACAAACAAACAAACAGCCTACTGGATTACATGTGTAATTTTTACAGAGCCGATCCCTATCAGAAGTGAAAGTTTTCAAGGACCTGTGATTTGAAGGGAGTGGGCGTGGGCCCCAGCATACAAAGCTGTGAACAATGGACTGACTGAGATTCTAGGTGTAAATGCAAGTGCAGATTCACCTCTGCTGGGGCGTTCCTTGGTGAGGCCTCTGAGTGCAAGGCTGTGTGGGTTTTGAGTGATCTGCACAACCCTGCTTTTCCCATGAACGCTGTTACTTTTAGCGTGTGGTTTGAGACAGTGCAAGGCTTTCCAGGGCCTCATAGTTAATGTTCCGGCAGACACTGTAACTCCTTTCTGTCCTTGGGTCTGACTCCAGTCTCTGCTTTCTTAGGCCTCCATTCTCACTGTATTTCTCTGACCTTCCAGTTTCACAGATTCCTTGGTGTCTTTCTCAGCTGAGATTTTGTCACGTCTCTGGATAAAGCCTGGTAATGACATCTGTTTTGGGGAAAGGTATGAAATAGAGTGATGGGACCTTGTGATCCTGAGAGAGACCACTGACCCCTCGCCTCTCCTTCTGTAGGGAGCTCTGGGGCCACGAGACGATGTGTGAAGCTCACCGTAGCCCTGGAGACGGCCGACTGCGAATTCCCCCCTCACTTGGACATATATATTGAAGACCCACACTTGCCTCCCCCACGGGGACTTCTTCCAGGAGCCCGAGTCTACTTTAACCAGCTAGAGAAAAAGGTTTCCAGGTGAAGATCTGTGTTGATGTCCTTGCCTCCCCTTCCCACTGATGTGGTTCTCTTGAACGCTCGCCCCTACGTGTGTGGCAATGACACCTTCTCTTTGGTATTACGTTTGCTGTGTTTCTCTGGCGTTTATGCCCTCTGCCCCCGCGAGATGTTCCAGACCAGTCCTTCCCTTATTCTTCCCTCTGCTCCAGTAGAGCCGGGGTTAGGGCATGTCCCTCGGGGGAGTGGCCTGGCCTGTGTTGCAGTCCCAGCTCCTACCTCACATTGACTTCTTTCTCCTCATCACTCTTCCTCCTCCCCCTGCAGATCCCACAATGTTTACTGTTGTTTCCGGTCGTCTACCTATGTGCAGGTCCTGAGTTTTCCCCCAGATACCACAATCAGGTCAGTGGCCCAGGCCTCGGTCCCTAAACTTCACAGCCTCACATCTGCATACCATACCTGTTCCAGGGTCTGGAATTTTTGCCATAACTACAGTCTTCTCCACTCCTAGCAAAATATGTTGAGTTGCAAGGATTTCCTCTGCTTCAAATAAAAGATGTCCAGTACCTATCATTTTACCCAGAAAGATTTAGCATTCTAGGATTCTCAAGGCTTTTCAGTCCAAAATACAAATCTTTCTTGGCTAACATCTTGGTTTTTCAAGACTGAGAAATAACTGATGACAATCAGAGATCAAGAATCAAAATGGGGGGACTTCCCTGGTGGTCCAGTGGGTAAGACCCTGCGTTCCCAATGCAGGGGGCTCGGGTTTGATCCCTGGTCTGATCCCTGGTCGGGGAACTAGATCCTGCATGCTGCAACTAAAGATCCCGTGTGCTGTAACGAAGACCCGGCGCAGCAAAAACTAGGAAAAAAAAAAAAAAAGAGTCAAAATGGGGGCCATGGGGCTTCCAGGAGAGCACAGAAGCCACTACTGTCCCCATCCGTATGCCTGCTGAGTCCTTCCAGACACACCCTGCTTTTAGAACCCTGTTGGCTGTTTCTTGACCCCTTTCTCTCTTTAGTGCCCCCCTGCCCCACATCTACCTAGCCGAACTTCTGCAAGGTGAGAAGGCCCCATTCCGGGCCACTGCCTCTTGCCACGTCGTTTTGGTCTTCAGCCTTCAGCTCCTCTGGGTGTGTGCTCATTGTACCAGCATCTGCCCGCAGGTATGAGAGGGAACAGGCCGAGCTGGGTGCAGGGTGCCAGAGGGATGTGCTGGGATCCAGGGGATTTTCCCAACCACTTTCTTCATCCCAGGGAAGGTGTACTCGTCAGAGCCCTGCTTGCCCCACTCAGACATCTATAAGCCAGGCCAGCATCAGGTGAGAGCAGAGCACAAGGTGGGTTCCCGTCCCACCACTTACATGACTTTGTGTCTGTTGTCCCAGTGTTAGCACAATTTCTGGCTTGTGGGAATTGCTTAATAAATATTTTCAAATCAACGAATGAGAGTAAAGTGAGCTAACGACTGGAAAAGGTGGAGAGGGAGTCGTGTTGGGTCCAGGTGACTGGCCACCTGGGTTCGCTGTGGGAGTTGCTATTTCCTACTCCCCATCCCCCACCCCCGCCCCCAGGCTCCTGGTGGAGGATGGGACTGCCGAGGCTGTGGTGACCTGTAGAAATCATCAAGTGGCAGCAGCACTAGGACTGTGTCCGAGTGAGTGGACCTCCCTCCTCGAGCTCGTTCGAGGGCCAGGGACAGTGGCCTTGCAATTCACGGGGCCTGGAGCCCAACCTGAGGTGGGTGAGATGTGGCTGGGAGGCGGGGGCTCAGATACCCAAATTCCTGGGGGGCTTGGTAGAGAGCATTTAAAAACTTGAGTTCTGTTGAAACCCGAGTTTCCCTTTCTAGTCCTCAGCCAAGACTGATGAGCCCTTGACCCTCTTCCTCTGGACACTGTGTACCAGTTTCTCTGTCCTCCGCCCTATTGTGCTTTCTTTTGAGCTTGAGAAGAAACCCTCCAAGATCATCCCGTTAGGTAAGGGTGGAAGGGCAGGGGTGTAGATAGATGGGTCCCAAGAGGAAGAGGGAGGAGGGATTGATAGGGGATTTCAGGAGTCGGGGAGGAGAATGGTGGGCGAGGACTAAAAACCACATTCTTAGGACACGTGTTTTCCTCTCTTCCCATCTCAGAACCTCCTCGACTACAGCGATTCCAGTGTAGGGAGTCCCTTTTCCTGACTCGTGTGAATCCCAGGATCCGACTGTCATGCCTGTCTATCCAGGAGCCTGAGCACCCCAGTGCCCTGGGGGCCTTAGTTTCCTCCTGCTAACCCGAACTGTAGTGGCCTGAAAGTTCTTCCTGCCCTGCTGGAGACCTTGAGGACGGGGTTTCAGCTCTTCCCCCTTGTCATGGCTCTTAGCTTCTCTATGATTGAACCAGGGCCCCAGATCCCTGGATTCACAAAATGCTACCCTACTGTTATTTCTCCTATTCTAATGCCAGCCTACCTTGAGGAGATTGTGGAAACAGGCAGATCATGGTGCTGTTGCTGTTTCCTCTCCAGTTGGTGTCAAGGCGCCTGTGCTCACAGGTGGCCCTGAGCACCTGGGTTCTGTCTTTGTGGCAGGGACTTGCCCCTTGCGGGGATGCCCCTGACAGGCCCCTTGGTCTACAATAAAGCTCTGGGGATGTTTCTCACTTGTGCTCACGTGGGTCTCAGGCCTCATGACCTCCTGGCAGCTGGCCCATCGTTTACCATCATTTCAGCCCTTGTTTGCCACCCGTGCCAAAACTGGTTTGGAGAAGAGCTTCTGGTCCAGTCAAGTCAGGCCCTAAAGGGAGCAAAGTGGGGTGCGGGGTAGACAGCATTGCCATGATGGCCTCAGTCAGCAAGGCTGGGCCCAGGAAGAAGTCAAGCCTGGAATTGTTGCTAAGTATTGGTGTAAGGTGGTTATGGAGAGAGGGAAGCACCAAGCATTAGGAGGGGCGTGGCAGGAACTTGTAATGTGGAACCCCAGTCAAGGGGTCAGTGCTGTGGGTGTCCTGTGGTCCAGGCCTAAGGCAGATAAGATACTTGATCAACACCATGAGACTGGCAGGAGTTCCTAGTCAGAACCTACAGAGTTAGGGTTTGCAGGAGCAGTTATTTGGAGATGCTCGTGCATTTGGCTGGTGTTCTGTCGTTTCTTTCCTGGTTGCTGCTTGCTAGATAGAGGGGTAGAGCATAGCCGCACCTCCAAGCGCTGTACAGAGCACGTTCCTTCCTTTGCATTAGGGATCTCTTTTAGTTCGTATTTGAGAGGTCTGTGGATTGTGGCTGTTGCCACACACCAACGTTTTTGAGGACTTGGAAAGGGATTTGTCTCTACTTCAGCGATACATATGTGAAGATTCGAAGGATACGGCTTCAGCAACTGGCCGGTTAGCTCAGTTGGTTAGAGCGTGGTGCTAATAACGCCAAGGTCGCGGGTTCGATCCCCGTACGGGCCAGCAGCGTTACTTTTATTCCCTCCCATAGCCGCTGGTAGCCGGAAGTTTCCGACCGGAGCTGCTTACTTTCCCAATCACAAACGACAGCGAACCCACTACTTTTCAAAACCTGAGTTGCTCGCTCACTCCGACGCTCGGAAGGGCGCTCCCGGGTCCGGGAGCGGCTGCCACGTCTACTCTTCCCTGGGAGCGCACTGTTGGAGGCGGGCGAGAGAATGGGGTAGATCACAGAAAGGTGGGACGGGGCCGCGAGGGGAAGGTCGATTACAATTATGTCCTCTGGTATTCTCACCGAACGGTTTCGTAATCCTGGAAGCGCGAAATTGTGAGAGGGATGGTGTTTGCGGAGTAGGAAGACTAAGGAAGGCTTGGAGCGAGTCGTTTGTTTGCAAGTACGTAGTCGTGGCCGAGTGGTTAAGGCGATGGACTAGAAATCCATTGGGGTCTCCCCGCGCAGGTTCGAATCCTGCCGACTACGTGTCCCTTTTTTCTTCTCCGACGCCCACTAACTGAATTCCTTCTGTCCTACGTGTCACGGAGGATTGATCCGATCGGCGCCGCAGACATCCTCCAACCACGCATATCTAGCTAGTGTTGAGGTCTTTCATTTACATATTTCAATATCCGGGGCAGCTCTTGAGTGGACGTTTGACATCAAACATAATGATTTGTCAAAATTAATTTTAGAATCTTAAGTTGTGACCAGCCTGCCGGCGGTATACTTGTATATATCCCTGCAGAAAAGCCCCCAACGCCTTTGGCGCCGTGGCTTAGTTGGTTAAAGCGCCTGTCTAGTAAACAGGAGATCCTGGGTTCGAATCCCAGCGGTGCCTTTAGTCAGCCGACTCCGAGGAAAAGATCGTATCTGTTTTGTCCTTGAAATCCTTACACTCTAATGAATTTATCAATTGCTTTTAGACAAGAGGACGCAAGGGCTCCAGTTCCACACTCATTTCCTGCGGAGAGGAACTGCCTTTTCCGGTAGACTGCTTCAAAAGCTTGCGCCGTGACCAGGGCGGGAACCCGGCGCAGGCCTACTCCTTCCTTTGCAAAGCGGATGACACCCCGCTGGTGCTGGTGGGCCAGCCCTGGCAGCCGTCCCACTGCCTTGGTCCTCCCCAAGAACCTAAGTCGGTTTGTTTTGGTTGGTTCTTTATTATAGTTCTTTTGGTTTGGGGCCTCAGGATTATATATGTATATATATATTTACAAATAATTCTTAATTTAAAAAATCGAGGGAGGGGTGCGTCTTCTATGCGCAGTTCCTGTACCAGGCCCTTCACGTATAGCTGTATTCACAAGCTGGTAGTCAGGGTTAGGAATTAGCAGGAGATACTGGCTGGCATTGCGCCATCTGGTTTCCTGCAAGAGGGCGTGTAAGGGCTGGGACCCTGCGGACTGAGTGGGAGTAGAAGAGAGCATAGTCCCGGTGGGGCCTCCGGAGAGCCTGGTGTGGAAGGGCAGAACACATTTCTGGAGCACTGAAGCCGGGCGTGTGAGAGTAGAAGTAAATGCTATGGAGAAGGAGGCAAGAATTAGGATCTGTGGGCCGCTGACAGGGCCTAAACCTCCTTGGAAATTAGGCAGAAGGGTCTAGACACCATCCTTTGCCCAGGAACCACTGCAAGATGTCTGAGCACAAGTTTGGCTTGAAGGAATCGGTATATCGAGGTGACAAGTCAAGTAAATGACGCAGCACCACTGGGACCAGATTTGTGCCAAGCACTGGGCTGCACGCTGTGCATAACCAAATGAATAAGGCAAACCCCTTTTCTCATAGGAAGGCACAGTCAGACACAGTGCGCCAAGGGCAGGGACAGGGCACTGTGAGAACACGGACAAGAGAAGTGGCATCTCATCGGACCTGAGAGTGGAGAGTGAATAGGGGAGGCTTTCTGGAGGAGGTGAGCTACGTCTTAAAGACCACATGGAAATTTGCCTATGTTCCATTCAACAACTCCATACTCTGTAACAGCCATTATTCTAGGCCCTGGGAATACAGCAGGGAACAATAAGCACAACAAAAAGCGTTTTTGTTTTTTTTTTTTTTTGCTGTACGCGGGCCTCTCACCTCTCACTGCCGTGGCCTCTCCCGTTGCGGAGCACAGGCTCCGGACGTGCAGGCTCAGCGGCCATGGCTCATGGGCCAAAAAGCGTTTTTAAAAGTAAATTGTGTAATATGCTAGATAAATGCTACACAGAAGAATAACATAAGGGATCAGTATAGGAGGGGAGAGGACTTTGGGGGGTTGGTTATAGAAATGTCAAAGACTTGCACCTGCGCAGCTACAGAGAGATGGAGAGGAGGGGATGAATTCGAGACATGTTTAGTATAAAAAACACTACAGGATTCAGTAACTGATACGATGTGGAGTCTGAAGAAAAGGGAGAAGCAATTCAGGACGTTGCCAGGGTTCCACTTTAGGGAGGTGCTGAAGGGAAGGGTTACTACCTTCTCAAATTCACTCTTTCTCACCCTATCTCTTTCAAACAACTGTGATTGCCCAAAGTTATACCTTAGAACTCAGTGTTTCCATGTAAAGCTTTGACTCCTGTTAAAATGTAAAATACTTGCAAGAAGGTAGAGACAACATCAGTAGTTTACGTCTTAGTTCTTGGATTCTAAAAGTGGGGTCCATAGATATTGTATGGATTTTTCTAGAAAAGGTGGCCACAGCTTTCATCATGATCTATAAGGAATTTAGGCTTCCACCTCTGTGCAGATTAAGTGCGGGAGACCAGGTAAGACAGAGGTGACTAGAGACTTGGGGAAGGCGGGCGCCCAAGAGGAGGGAGACAGAAAATGGCACAGGGTGGCAGGAGGGAGATGCCAGATCAGCCCTGAGCACTCCTCACACACCTGAAAGGCCTGGGATGCCGACGGGAAAGGATGGGCTGTTCTCTGCTGCCCTCCCCCGCCGTCTGGCCAGGGACACCTGGGAAAGAAAAGGCAAAGAGCTGAACCCTTCGTTGAACTCCCCTCCACCAAAGTATCTGTGGGTAGGGCCTTAAGAAGGGATGGGACCACAAATCACACGACTGGGCTATGGAACAAGATGGTTCAGCCCAGAGATGCTACGGGGCGGGGGGGTCGAGTTCAGGGGCCGATCAGAACCCTCCTGGGAAGACTCTCCAGAACAGGAACCGACCTGAGGGAACACGGTAGCTGGCAACTGACCCCATCAGATCCTGCCAGGACTCTTGGCGGCCCCCACGTGAGAGCACGGCGAGTGTATTAAAAGCTTAGAAGCTCGCACAGTTTGGAAAGCCCATCCCCCACCTGACCTCGCCAGCCACTCATCTCAATGACGCCTCCTGCGTGGGTCTTCTTGGCCCCCGGAAATATTCCCTCGCCTGGGCACTACCCTGCGGTCTGGGGAGACTGTGGGCTATCGAAGTGTCGGTCACTCCAGAAGGATGGACAGACGCAGGGACAGAAAGAGGGGCTGGTGTTCCCAGAGAGATCTCAGGACTCATTAATTGTCCCCAACCAGGCAACTCTACCGCTAGTCTTCAAAGCTCTGCGCCGGGGGCTGGGTCCGAGGACGGCGGGCGGAGGCAGGAAGAGTCGAGACTCCGGACTACGGAGTGGCGCCAAGTCAGTTACCGTAGGGAGCGGGCACACGGGTGCTCGAGGCAGTCCTGGAGGGCTGCTCGGGGGCGAGGCCGAGACCACTCCCTCCCACTTCCCCGACGTTATTTCCTGGGAGGAGTCGGAGCTCGCGGCTCTGGAGCCGAGAGAGATTCCCAGACCCCAGCTCCAGGGTATTGTGCGTCGGGGCGGGTGGTCCCCGAACGCGTGCTAGGATCAGGCCGCAGTGAATCACAGTCCTAGGACTGCAGAAAGCCTGGGACGACCTCTAAAGTCGTCCGCGGTCGTTACTGTACGTCGGCTCGTTGGTCTAGGGGTATGATTCTCGCTTCGGGTGCGAGAGGTCCCGGGTTCAAATCCCGGACGAGCCCGGCCTTTCAGTTTTGCGGAAAACAGAGCCCCAAGGCGGTTGTTACTTGGAACGGCGCTGAGGAGGCTGGGCTGGAAGGTGATCAGAGTGAACTGAGGGCTTGAAGGAGGTGTTCCGGGAGCTCTTTTGTTCTGAGTGGACACCCGGGTGGCAGGAAGAGGCTCGCAGCGCGCAGTCCTTCCCAGAGTTCCAGGAAGAGGGCAGGCACCTCTTGACATGGGCAAGACGCTCGCTGTCTTCCCCTCCTTCCTACTTGATGCTACTCCTCGGCCTCCAGAGCCTGGTTTCGGTTTGATTGATGTCCGTCAACTTATAGTAGTGGATGACAGTTAGTGAAACGGGTTGGGACCTACTTAGGATTATGTCTGGGAGAGCCCCAGGACTGTCAGAATTCAGGTCTCTGCAGGCTTGGAGGCCGTCTGTCTCTCGGTCACTCCTGCTCGTTTTCGCCCTTCTGGGGACTCGCGCTCAGTTATGGTCTAGAACATGCATAGGTTTGGGTCAGCATTTCTTACTGGACGGAGAGACAGCATCGCAGGAACCTCGTCATTGGCACGCCGCGCTCGGTGAAGATAGCAGATCAAGCATTTGGAGCAAGCAGCGTTCGTCTCATTCCTCGTTAGTATAGTGGTGAGTATCCCCGCCTGTCACGCGGGAGACCGGGGTTCGATTCCCCGACGGGGAGGAGTGCTAAACCTTTTGCACTAAATCTTAACTTCGGAAGTACCCATCCCGGGCCCTAGGATGAAGATAAAAAGAAGACGGGAAGAAAAAGGAAAGCAGAAGAAGAGGGATCGTTTGTCCTGACTCTCAAGCTCACATTCTAAATTTTATATTTGTTTTATTTCAAGTAACTCGTATTTTAAATATGTGGCTAAATTAATTATTCTCTGCATTCACTAGGTTTATTAGCCATTATTCTCGCCGTTCAATAAGCATATTAGACGCGTTCATTGACGATAATTTAAAATACACAAGAAGGCAAACAGCAAAACACTGTCACACGCGTAATTCGGGGGGGGGGGGGAAGAAAACTTTAAGCCCTTATGCGTTGGCCGGGAATCGAACCCGGGTCAACTGCTTGGAAGGCAGCTATGCTCACCACTATACCACCAACGCTTCGGTTTTGCTGCTACTTATTGAAGTTCATAAATACTGAGTTAGGTCTACAGGGTCGTGGCTTGAGTGATAATGAGTCAGGGCCTAGGCGAGGAACGGACGAAAGCGACACCGACACAGAAGTAACGAGTGCAGTGTGCGAGGCACTCACGTGTGAGTGGCGCTTGGCTCTCGGCACTGCCATTGAGCTCCAGTCACCACGCGAGGGACTGTTTGATTATACCCAGTCTACAGACGAGGAAACAAAAGTCAAGAGAAGCCAAGTAGGGGAAGAGCTGGGATTAAATCTAAGATTTATCCAGGGCGCCAGATCTGCACCAACACTTTATTAACCCCAAAAATAAATCTCAAACCCATGAAGTAATTTCTCTGTTAAGTGAGCTCAATGTGTGCCGAGGTTAAAGAATTGGGCCTTAAACCAAGTGCGTCTAAACCCAATTTGTCCAGAGGAGGATGATTAATCCCTTAGTACGCGCGCATCTAGCCCACTGGCGGCTCGGAGAATGGCTCTGACAAAGGGCCGGGCGGGGTCTCAGAATAAAACTCCGCCCCTTGATGCTGATGATGCATCTGTTCACGAGGTCCGTCGAACAGCGGCTTCGAGAAGGCCTCGTGGCGCAACGGTAGCGCGTCTGACTCCAGATCAGAAGGTTGCGTGTTCAAATCACGTCGGGGTCAAAGGGTTATTTTCGGGAGCTGGATAGTTTTGCAAGTGAGATTCTTTTTCGGGAAAGAAAGAAAAGAATCTTGTGTTATTATATGAAAAAAACCAAGGAACCTGAGTGTTTCTGGGATTTTTTTTCCCTAAAGTATCTGAGTTTTCTACTAAAATACAAATTTTGGAACTTTTATTTTCATCTTACTGTTTCCATCAAATCAACCAATTAAATAATAATACCTTTAATCTCATAGATATTTTAGATATCTTAACACAGAAATTGTTCATAACCAGTCACCAATTCTTGTTCCGAAAATGTATTTTGGAGCAATAAATGTTCTTTATTGAAAAGAATGTAGCAATAATGAATAATTTTAAAGTAATAATGATAATTCATAATCCTCCTAAACCAGTGGTTTAATTTTTGGCAATTTAAATTCCACTTGCCAGGGGTGTCCATAATCTTGTACTCCAGTATTTTCACTTATCATTGTAATAGGAATAGGATTCTATTATCTTTATAATTATAATTTTAATGAACATCTGACTTCAAGGACAATGCTGTAAGTTATTAAGCAATTCTTCTAAAGTTAGACATTCTTGTTGTCTGGTGGTTCTCTGCATTTTTTTCTCATTATTTAAAGTGTTACCATGTACATCCTTTTTTTTTTTTTTTTGGCCTCTGCTGAATTTGGTCTATGACATGAATTCCTGAAACTCCAGTTTCAGGGTTAAAAGTTCCCCTTAGCTAAACAGCTAACTGCACTGCTTTTGTTACTTTTTCAACTAAAAGCGATTTTCTTTTTTTCTTTCGTTTCCTCTCTTTTTAAAAAACAATTATGTTTCCATTACCGTGTTCTTGTATTCAGTTCAATTTCTTTTTTTTTTTTTTTTATGGCTTTAATCATCTCTGATGTTCCCTCCATGCAGTAGAACATTGGGTATTAAATACAAATATTTTGTATTTAATTTGCATTACATACAAATATTCTCCAGACTTCACTGCCGTCACTAGAAGCCCAGAGCTATGTGTATTTTTGCTGCTTCTGGTATATTGAAAAAAAAAAAAATAACGAAGAAATTTAAGCCATCCACTCCACAGGCCTTGTCTTTCCCAGTGGGGAATTTCTTCCTTGACATCTCTTTCCTTAACTAATAGCGCCTTTTTTAGTGTCACAGGCTTGGGCTGCAGGAGAGGAATTTGAGCCGTCTCACCACAGCGCACAAAGCAGTCACCCACCCAGGCTAGAATCTGTGCCTCGCCTTCCCCTCCTCTCCCTAGTCCCAGGACCGCCTTCCACCAGAGTGGTCACTGTGTTACATGTGTCAAGACTGAGGCTGACAGTCTGCCAGCCTTTGTTGCAGAAGCCAAGTGTGCTCGATTTGAGAACCGCTGATGACTTAGCAAGGGGACAGCTCAGGAGCGTTGGTAACCTAACGTGGAAGGAGTGTGAAGCTGGCAGTCGGTAATCCTGCATCCCCACCTCGGTGTCCACCCAGAACAGGGCCCCTTTAAGGAGAAACAAAATAGTAATTTTCTCATTCTATCTTTCCTTATACATTAACAAAAATTTTATTCGAGTATAGTTGAGTTACAATGTCATCTTAGTTTCTGCTGTACAGCAAAGTGAATCACTGATATACATATACATATATTCCACTCTTTTTTAGATTCTTTTTCCATATAGGTCATTACAGAGTATTGAGTAGAGTTCCCTGCCCTATACAGTAGGTCCTTATTAGTTATCTGTTTCGTATATAGTATCGTGTATATGTCAATCCCCCTTCCCCCCCAACCATGTTTGTTTTCTACGTCTGTGACTCTATTTCTGTTTTGTAAGTAAGTTCTTTTGTATCATTTCTTTTAGATTCCACATATAAGCAACATCATATGATATTTATCTATTGCTGCACTTTTTTTTTTTTTTTTTTGGTCACGCTGCCCAGCTTTCAGGATCTCATTTCCCTGACCAGGGATTGAACCCAGTCCAGGCAGTGAAAGTGCCGAATCCTAACCACTGGACCACCAGGGAACTGGGAGACTTACTTTTAACTAGTCTGTGTAAATTTTATCATGTTCATGTATATGTAAAAACCAATACATCAACAGAATGGATAAATCTCACAAACATAATGTTGAATGAGAAAAGTTAGGTGCCAGAGAATATATACTGTGTGATCCCATTTGCATAAAGGTAAAAACAGGCAAAACCAGTATGTGGGTTAGAAGTCAGGACAGTGGTTACTCTTGGGGCCGGGGGGAGTGACTTGAAAAGAAGGCTGGGGGTCCTTCTGGGGTGCTGGTAATATTCTGTTTCTTGATCTGGGTGCTGGTTACCCAGAGGTGTTCAGTTTGTGAAAATTTGTCCAGCTGGACATTTTCCAGTATGTACACTTCAATAAAACATTTTACGATGCATCAGAAGTGTAGTGTAGAGGCTTCTTGTCCCGCCACATGGGCAGGGGCACTGTCCCTGCTGATCCAGTCCCTGAGGATGCACACATGGACCTGGAGGGGGCCTCAGGCCTCAATCTCAGTGGCAGGGATGTTTGGTCCAGGCCTGCAGTTTGTACCAAAGATGAACACTTGGGCTCTAATGGCCAAGAGCAAACCCCAGCGATGCTGTTTGACCTGGGAATGCTCAGGAGGAGTCTGGATGGAGGAGAGCAGCCAGGTCTTGATGCACCTACTCAGCTCATCAGCGTTGCCTCAGGTTTACCTTGAGGAGGACAACTTAGTGGGGAGACATGGGGAGTATTGGCTAGGCGCCTCCAACAAGGCCCTTCCAGAACCTTCTGAGTCTACTACTCCTCGTCCCTGGAAGGGGCTTATTGGCTGACGATGAGAATTCATGTCTTGAAATTTCTTTGTGGGGGAGGGGAGAGAGGGGAGAGGGGGAGGGGGGACTTCCCTGGTGGTCCAGTGGTTAAGGCTCCACGCTCCCAATTCAGGAGTCCCGGGTTCGATCCCAGGTCAGGGAAATAGATCCCCTCATGCACGCTACAACTAAGACCCAGCATAGACAAGTAAATACATTTCTTTGGGGGCTATTCCATTATCAGAAATAAAAGGACTGACATGTGTGCCTCACACACATTACAGTATCCCAGCCATCCAGCCTGACCTTTGGAACACGCTACATTCTGACCCTTCCCAGTCACTGGAAAATTCAGCTCTGGGAGTAGAATAGTGACAATTGCCCCTCAAGGACACCTCTCAATGTTCCTTGGCCAGTAGCCAGAATCCCCAATCTAACAGGAACTGGGAGGCAAAAGCAAAGCAAGAGGAAAGAAGAAAAGAGTTAGACCTGGAGGAATTTGCTCATTTCCACCTTTATAAACTTGGGGAATCCCTGCGGGAGAGTGGATGCTGCGCTTGCCTCGCCAAAGAGAACAGGCCACAGTTTTGGATGGGGCTGCACTGGAGGTAGATTGCTGGTACTCAGCGTGGCCCGCAGACTGGCGCCACTTCATGAACTGTTACTTTTATGTCCGAGATGATTATAGAATTTGAGAGCTACGTATTTAAAAACTCTTACAGCATCTGTCAGAGTACTTTTATAAACGTTGGTTATAACCAAAAAAAAAAAAAAGCGAGCTTGTTATTTATTTATTTTTTGCGGTACGCGGGCCTCTCACTGCTGGGGCCTCTCCCGTTGTGGAGCACAGGCTCCGGACGCGCAGGCTCAGCGGTCATGGCTCACGGGCCCAGCCTCTCCGCGGCATGTGGGATCCTCCCGGACTGGGGCACGAACCCGTGTCCCCTGCATCGGCAGACGGACTCTCAACCACTGCGCCACCAGGGAAGCCTGAGCTTGTTATTTTTATATTTTTTAGATTTCATTTTTCAAGGAACTCATTTTTATAAAAGTATCAATCTGTGATGGATTGGCAATAATTAAGGCTGGTTCTTCCCTATAGATCGTTTGAGGAGCACTGGGGTAAATAACAGAGATTTTGTTCACTAACTGGAACAGGCAGCTGATAGTTGCCTAGCTGCTAGAACAGATAGGTTTTGTTTTGCTTTGTTTTTTGTGAATAATACAAATCTAAATTTTATGCTGGCCCATCAACTATTCCTGAAAGGCCAAATGTCTTCCGACATAATGTGCAAGTGGGAATTTAAAGACTCCGGGGGACAGAGATACTGTATGGGATCTAACAGGCATATCCCACCCATGCACTGTGTCCCTGACAGGTTCTAGAAAAGTCTCCCTTCATTAGATTATGAGGCATAAAGTATACTGCAAGTGACAGGATTTTTATAAAGCTCTTCATTAGCTAGTCACTCTATGCCAAATATGTTGATAAAGGCACTGAAATTGAAATGGGCTCCTTGATCTTGGGAAGCAGGGTTGGGCTGACCCTGAGTGAAAACAGCACTGTACCTCCAGTGACACATGCCTATTTCTACCACCACACCCCCGATCTGCTTTAACTGTAGGGGCTGGAAGAGATACTCACAGTTACCAGCCTCCTTTGCAGTACTCATGTGACACAGTTCTAGGCAAGGAGATATCTACTGGGAACTTTTTTTTGGGGAGGGCTGCTCCTTGGGGCTTGTGGGGATCTTACTTCCCTGACCAGGGATCAGACAGTGTCCCCTGACAGTGAAAGCACCGAGTCCTAACTACTGGGCCGCCAGGGAATTCCCATATTGGGAACTTTTAGAAAGGCTTCTGATTTTCCTGATAAAAGAGACAGAGACTGTTGGAATCCATCTTGCAATGGGAAAATGTTAAGAGAATCACGGAGAGGCCAATCCAGACCTCTAACATTGTTCACTTCCTGAGCCAAACTATCTACTTTCTGATTTCTTGTTATGTAAGAGAAAATAGATGTCTACTGTTTATGCCAGTGTTAACTGAGTTTCCTGTTACTTGCAGCCAAAAGCATTGTGAACTGATCTAGAAACCCATTAGGACTTATTTCATTTACATCGGGGTGAATCATATGAAATTGGTATTTTCTGTAGGTCAGAATGATTGACTGTCAGTAGTTTTGCATCATTCAACCCAAATGACTACAAACACTCTAGGTCTGTAGATGTGTGTCAGTTAGTATGCTTTTAACAGCAAATAACAGAACTCTTAACTCAATGCATTAGAGAAGGAAACCTGTTGGGTCATGGAAGGAAATGGCTGAAATAAGCATCCAGACGTTCAACATTGTCATCAAGTTCTTGGGTTCTTCCCAGGACTCTCTTCTGCCTTCTACAATGTCAGCTTCGTACTCAGCCTGCTCCCTGCAGGAGCACCCCCACCAGCAATGCAGGCTATGTGCTTTCTTGCCCAGTTCCAGCAGGAGAAAAGGAGCTTCTGTCCAGCATTCTGGGCAAGAATCCTAAAATTCCCACTAACTGACTCACTAAGGTCACATGCTTATCCCTGAACCAGTGACCATGATCCCAGAATAAAGGGTGTTGACTGGTGTAAATCAGACAGGGTCCACTCCTGGACCTGGGATGGGGTCAGCTTCCCTCTCAGACCCACAAAACTCTAGTTGCTTTCAGGAAGTGGGAATCGCTGGGAGAATGGATGCTGGCTAGATAACCACAAAGTCCTCTACAACGTGTCTCCATCAAGTTAGCGATTTGGGGCTGGCAGCAACAGAAACCAACAACACAGAATGGGGAGACAGGTGGTTCCCTAAAGCGAAGTTAGAGTCTTATTATTAGAAGAAAGATGAAGGGTGCTGGACAGGCAGTATTTACAAATATCCACTCGTTATTTCATAGAAGGTCCCAAAATCTATTTATTTAACCCAATAATGAAATTTGGCGTTGGAAAGAGCAGAGAAGGGAGTGCGGCAAGAAAGAGAAAAGTGAGAGTGGGTCCAAGCAATTTGGCCTCGGTTGGGGGACCTGCAGAGAAAGGTCCTCTGGTAGAAAATTCTTATTAGGAATATGAGTAAAAGACTCAAAGAACAAAATAATAATGACATAAGAATAAACGCACATGGACTCCCCTGGTGGTGCAGTGGTTAAGCATCTGCCTGCCAATGAAGAGGACACAGGTTCGAGCCCTGGCCGGGGAAGATCCCACGTGCCCCGGAGCAACTAAGTCCATGCGCCATAACTACTGAGTCTGCGCTCTAGAGCCCACGAGTCACAACTACTGAAGCCGGTGCCTAGAGCCCGTGCTTCTCAACAAGAGAAGCCACCACAATGAGAAGGCTACGCACCAGAAAGACCCGATGCAGCCAAAAAAACAACCCCCCCCCCACAACATTGTAAATCAACTGTATTTCAATAAGGTATTTAAAACTTAAAATAATAATAATAATAATAATAATAATAATAATAATAATAATAATAATAATAGGGCTTCCCTGGTGGCGCAGTGGTTGAGAGTCCGCCTGCCGATACAGGGGACACGGGTTCGTTCCCCGGTCCGGGAAGATCCCACATGCCGCAGAACAGCTAGGCCCGTGAGCCATGGCCGCTGAGCTTGCGCAACGGGAGAGGCCACAACAGTGAGAGGCCGGCGTGCCGAAAAAAATAAAAAAAAAAGAAACGCACGTGCAAACGAACAAGCAATAAAACTTGAATAGAGAATCT
The DNA here is from genome assembly GCF_964270905.1 of Leucopleurus acutus. Taxonomy (NCBI): domain Eukaryota; kingdom Metazoa; phylum Chordata; class Mammalia; order Artiodactyla; family Delphinidae; genus Leucopleurus; species Leucopleurus acutus. The sequence continues at coordinate 52,439,057 of NC_139161.1, read as the reverse complement.
GACTTAGTATATCAAAGGTAGCATTTAAATTCCCTTGGGAATGGTGCAGTTTGTTTAACAAATGATGCCGGGATAACTGGCTCTCTGACAAAAAACAAAGTTAAACCCTAGTTCATACAAGGATAAATTCCAGATATATCGATGACTTAAATTTTAAAAACAAAACAAAACAACAAAAAAAACCCATGAGACTATTTCGGGGGTCGAGGGAAACTTTCCTAAGCCGGAACCCGAGCTGCTCCGGCGCTCGCATTCCACCTTTTCCATTGGGCCCCTAGGGCTACGTAATGGGACACCCATCCAATGAGGACTGCGCATGGGCGGCGCGCTCAGCCAATGGGGCCAGGGCGGGAGATTTGAAAGGATCTCTGCGTGGGCGCGGCCGGGAAGGTTCAGTTGTTTCCCAGCCGCCAGGGAGGTGGCTGCGCCGCCGGCTCCAGGTGAGCTGTCCTCCTTTCGGGGGCCTTGCGCCGGGAGAGGTCAGGTGATCCGGCAGGTCGGGGGGTGCGTTGGGCGGGCCCGCACGCACTCTGCCGGGCTGCTGGTTGCTCTAAAGTGGAGAGAGGGTCCTGGAAAGGGGTGAGGCCGGTAGCAGGGCTGGGGCAGCGAGGCGAGCTCCGGGATGCGCCCTGATGAGGCCAGCTTGTAAACCTGCTCCCTTTCACCAGCCCCAGACAAGCGCTTCCGGCTAGATCTGTCCGACCCCTCACTCTCTCTCTCTCCTTTTTTTCTGCTTCTCACGGCTCTGCTTCTCTTCTCTGCCCAGTTCCCTCCCCCTTCCCTTCTAAGGATGGCCCAGAAGGAGAACGCCTACCCCTGGCCCTACGGCAGGCAGACGGTAAGGGCTTTCCCACTTCCCCTCCCCCCACCCGCGTGGCGAGGTCCCGCTTGCAGATTTGAGGTCCTGCAGAGGGCGATCCTCTTACCACTTTCTTCCCGGCTTTGCACTAGTTTACGGGCCCCAGTCTGGTCATTTGTAGCCACATCCTATCAGGTGCTGCCAGCTTGAGTTTGACCAGCCTGTGAGGACCTCTGCAGAGCTGAGCCTGTTTGTCACATCCAGATGACATCTGGGACTGAGCAGGCAGGGTCTGGCCTTTTGGCCATGATTCCCAACCCTTGTCCTGAAAAAATAGGCTAGGCAGGAAATAGAAATAGACTCTGGAAGGATTTAGATACGTTTATAAGTTTAAAAGGTCCAGGACAAGTCTAAATGAAGAATTTAGAATTTATTTTAATGACTGGTGTGAAGTAAGCATTCAATGGCTTTACTTTCCAGTTGTCCCAACACCTTTCACTGAAGAGTCTACCCTCTCATCTGAAATGCTACCTTTGTTACATATATTAAATTCCCACATATATGTGGATCTATTTCTGCACTGCATTTTGTTCAACTTGCTTATTTGTAAATTCCATGCTAATATCACTGTTTGCAAACAGGTCTGTAGGGGCACTGAGGCTTTCTTCCTCTCTTGGCTAAAGAAGAAAGAAGGGGCCCTGCGTGGGCTTTGCTCTCTGTTTGCGGGGCTTGAGTATCCTGGGGGGGTCCGTATGTCCCCTTGTCCACCAGCTGCCTCCCTGGTGAATCTCTGAATGAGGCTGTCAATAGTGGAGGCTGAATGAGAAAACATTGTCATGCCCACACTGGTCACTCCTAAAAGGAAGAGGTGTATATTACTCAGAAGTTGAAAGTGAAAAGTGGTCCAGGGCCATTAGAGTAGCCCTCAGTGTCCTAAAGCCTGTTGTGGCAAAGGGGTAAATACTGAGATTTGCTGAACACTCAAGGCCACAAGGACCTTATCTGAGACTTAACAGACTGAGCTTAGGGGACCATGAGAATACCGCTGTGCTAAAGCTCCTTGAATTTTGTGTGTTCGTTACCCCAGCCTGTACTGCCCCCTGGGGTGGGGCACTGGGTAAATGAGTGGTGCTATGGACAAGACTTTGAAGGTTGGACAGCCTTGGGCCTGAGAATGTGGAGTGGGCCAGGGCCAAAGAGGTGAGAGGTTAGGTGTGAGGGTAAGTCCCTATCTTAGGCTGACTTAGGTTGTTTATTAATAACTCATTTTCTATGGGGCTCTGAGCAGAGTCTTCGGGCTGAGTAGGAAAATTGTGGTCTCAGTGTTCCTCTTTGAACTGGGATTGGGTAGGTGGGTGGGTGGCTTTATAGCAAGTCCTGAAATGCTGCTTGTAGCACATTCCAACCCGGTCACTGGGATAAAGGCACTCTCAGAGCTCCCCCCTGGTCCTTCTCAGGCTCAGTCTGGCCTGAACACCCTGCCCCAGAGAGTCCTCCGGAAGGAGCCTGTCACCCCCTCTGCGCTTGTCCTCATGAGCCGCTCCAATGCCCAGCCCACAGGTAACTAGGACAAGGGGAGGGCATCGACCTGAGGGGACTAGGGTCTGGGAAAGGTGGACGGGGATGAAAATGTCAAAGGATGGCCTCAATTTCCCTGTTCTTTCCTTAGCTGCCCCTCTCCAGAAGGTGGTGGAGAACAACAGTCGGACCCCAAACTTCTCAATGTAAGCGCCCCAAGCCTTGGGGTGGCAAGAGAGGGGGAGGGACAGTGAACAGGTAGGAAATGGGGGAGGTAGAAGGTAAGGGCAGGAGGAGTAGGGAGGCAAGAAAGTCTGATCCATCTTCAGCTCCCCTGGAAGAGAAACAGGGCTGCGGGCAGGATGGGCTGAGGTGCAGGGAGAAGGCAAACGCCTCAGAGGACCGACTAACCGGTACTCAGCTGCCTACCACCCCCCACCCCCCCTCCAGCAGGCGTTCCTTCACAATCGACGACTTTGAGATTGGGCGTCCTCTGGGCAAAGGCAAGTTTGGAAATGTGTACTTGGCTCGGGAGAAGAAAAGCCATTTCATCGTGGCGCTCAAAGTCCTCTTCAAGTCTCAGATAGAGAAGGAGGGTGTGGAGCACCAGCTGCGCAGGGAGATCGAAATCCAGGCCCATCTGCAGTACGCGGCAGCGCCCTTCGAGCCACAGTACCCCCGGCGCCTCAACCCCCCGCTCCTCTTCCAATCCCACCACATCCGGACTGTCTTCTCTGCAGCTGTGGTCAGGCAGCCCCAAGGAGCTCTCAGTCCTGGCCAGAGCCTTGAACCCAGAGAGCTGCGTCCAGTTCCCCCTTAGCACCGCCAGCCTGGTGTCCCCTGCCTGGCCCAAGCCTGACCCAGTTTGCTGCAGTGGGACCTGTCATCTTTCCCATTTCCTTATGCCAGGATACAGCCTGATGCTTCCTCTGTCTCCTCTCCCAGGCATCCCAACATCTTGCGTCTCTACAACTATTTCTATGACCGGCGAAGGATCTACTTGATTCTGGAGTATGCCCCCCGGGGGGAGCTCTACAAGGAGCTGCAGAAGAGCCACACTTTTGACGAGCAGCGAACAGCCACGGTCGGGGCGGGTGGGCACCCGGGGCACCGGCCGGGGGCTGGAGGCTGGGGGGACGCTGCTTGCAGCCCGAAGTCTATCCTTGTCTGACTGCCTGTCGTTGGCCCCCCAGATTATGGAGGAGCTGGCGGACGCTCTGATATACTGCCACGGGAAGAAAGTGATTCACAGAGACATAAAGCCGGAGAATCTGCTCTTGGGGCTCCAGGGAGAGCTGAAGATTGCTGACTTCGGCTGGTCTGTGCACGCCCCCTCTCTGAGGTATGGTGGGCCAGGAGACCGGCCCTGGGGGTGAGGCTGGGGCATTCAAAGTAAAACCACTCCAGATCTTGTTACCCAGAGACATTCTGGGTGGTTCTTATGTAAATATACAGACACAGCGATATCTTTACAAAAATAGGAGACTCTCTGGGAACTCCCTGGTGGCCCAATGGTTAGGACTCCGCGCTGTCACTGTTTTGGCCCGGGGTTCAGTCCCTGGTTGGGGAACTAAGATCCTGCCAGCCACGCGGTGTGGCCAAAAAGAAAAAACCCAAAATAGGAGACTCAGTTTTGCCACCCGGGTTTCTCACTTGAAATATATTGGGACCTTCTTGCCATATCACTGAGAATACACCCACGCCACTTTTAATGCCTTCATAATAGTGCATAGTAGAGATGTCACCTGATTAATGTAAGCAGGATGTGCTTGATGGACATTTGAGATTTTTCCTTTAATTCTAAGGTGAACATTGCCCTCATATCTGATTATTTTAACATACAGCCCTCAGTGTGGAAACGCAGAGGCAGTGTGTAAGCCCACCTCTGGGGCTTTAGTGTATGTCTTCGCCCCACTCCTACCCCAAAGGCTCCGTCAGAGCCTGGCTGGAACACTCCCCTGGCACATCCTGGGGTCTCTGGGCTCCCTGTCAAGCTTCAGGGAAAGGAGAGAAGGTCTGGACCTGGGATCCCTGCCCACTCACCCCCACCTCCAGGAGGAAGACAATGTGTGGCACCCTGGACTACCTGCCCCCAGAGATGATCGAGGGGCGCACGCACAACGAGAAGGTGGATCTGTGGTGCATCGGAGTGCTCTGCTACGAGCTGCTTGTGGGGAACCCCCCCTTCGAGAGTGCTTCCCACAACGAGACGTATCGGCGCATCGTCAAGGTGGGAGGCTAGCCCCGGGTGTGTGGTTGGGGTCTGTGCTGGCCCCGGGGCCAGGGGCAGGGAGTGGGCATATCGTGGTTGTGGGGCTTACGTCACTCGCCAAGTAAAATGGGCAGTGAAGGGAAAGCAGCCAGCATGAAAGCTGGGGCCCTCCTTCTCCTTTACCTCTGCAGGTGGACCTGAAGATCCCCCCTTCCATGCCTGCAGGAGCCCAGGACCTTATCTCCAAGCTGCTCAAGCATAACCCCTCAGAACGCCTGCCACTGGCTCAGGTCTCAGCCCACCCTTGGGTCCGGGCCCACTCCCGGAGGGTGCTGCCCCCCTCTGCCCTTCAGTCCGTCCCCTGAACTGTCCCTGTTATTTTCTCAGTTGTGTCTGTATGTCTGTGTATGTGTAGTTAGGAGAAGGGGTCCCTGGCCTGTTCCCGCATCTGTCTTCTACCTCCTCTTTATCTAATAAAGGCTGAAGCTTTTTGTACTGATGAGTGTAGATGTTTACAGGCAGAAATTGCTGTGAAGGAAGCCGTCACCTGTGGGGAGGAGGCTGGGGAGTTGCCCATGCCAGGTGCCAGGACCGGCATTGCATCACTGCCCCTGGGAGCACCCTGCCCTCTCAGCTCTAACCCCCACCAGGTCAGCTCCACCCCACCCCCAAGTCTTTTCTTTCCCCTGCTCTGACTGCCAGACCTGGGGACGCTGGGGACTTCAGCTCCACTCTGCTACGCCTGCACGCCAGCCATCTCTGCCCACCTTCTCTTACTACTGGCTCTTAGTTGACCTCTATTCTTTCCCTCTTCTGGTTCACTCCTGCCGACCCGGGAGCAACTGAACATTGTTGTACCCAGAAGTTGTTTGTTTTTCCGCTTTGATGAGGCTGTAGCACAGGCGTGAATGGAAGCAGTCATTGGTTCCTAACCTAAGGTTTCACTGCTAGATACATGATGCTTGCTGTAGATTTTTAATACATGTCCTTTATCAGGTTGAGGAAGGCCTGGTCACTTCCTAGTTTGCTAAGGGTTTGGGCGTTTGTTTCGGGGTCAGCCGCAACAGCATGCGGGGTCTTAGTTCCACGACCAGGGATCGAACCCGCGCCCCCTGCAGTGGAAGCGTGGAGTCTGTTGGGGTTTTTCTGAATCAAAAAGAGGTGTTGACTTTCACCTAATGCTTTTTCTGCATCTGTTGATTATTTGCTCTTTTAAGCCATGTGGTGAAGAACATCAATAAATGTTTTTATTTTCATCTCAGTTACTCATGCTATATTCAATTCCTAGGGTTGCTGTAACAAATTACCACAAACTCGGTGGTTTAAAACAGCAGAAATGTATTCTCTGACAGTTCTGGAGGCCAGGAGTCCACAATCAAGTTGTCTGCAATGCCATGCTCCCCTCAAAGGCTCTAGGGGAAAGTCCTCCCTTGCCTCTTCCAGCTTCAGGTGACTCTGGGCACTTCGTGGCTTGTGGCTGCATCACTCCAATCTCTTGCTTGTGTCTTCACACAGCCTTCCTGTCTTCTCTCTTTTCTCCTCTGTGTCTTATAAGAACACTAGTCATTTGATTTATGGCTCACCCAGATAATCCAGGATAATATTGTCTCACGATCCTTAATTACATCTGCAAAGACCCTTTTTTCCAAAAAAACATCGCATTCATAGGTTCCAGAGGTTAAGACACAGACATATCTTTTTTGGGGCTACCATGCAACCCACTACATATGCCCATAGATTAAAACAACTGAACGATGTTATAAGGCTTAAAAAAAGCCCAAAAAAACCCTAGAGTCTGCCCATTTCTCTCTCCCCACAGACAGCCTATTCCAAATCCTTTTATGGGTTTGTTTTGTTTTTGGTGTTTACCACGTATTTCCAAATCACAGGCTTCTGTTGCTACTTCTTAAGTTTTCAGTTTTAGGCTCTATCTATTGTTTTCCTGCTACAAAATGTACAGGTTTCATTCTTTCACTCCACTGCCACCATACACATGTGCATTTTCTGTCCCTACATCCTTCTGATGTAGTTATATCAAAATTTTGGTTAGATTTATTCGTTTGACAATAGTTATTGAGTGCTTTCCACAGTCCAGGCACTGTTCTAGAGGCAGGGGAGTGAATAAATAAGAAAGAAAAAAAAAAAAATCCTTTGAGCTCAGGAAGGTTGCAAATCTAGAGGATCAATGTCAGTATCCAGTGTGTATGTTATGACCATGAGATGCCAGCCAAGCTGTCTCATGACATTCTATACCTTTCTTTTGGAATAGATGCCCCTGAAGTCAATAGCCTGTGTTATTTTCTTAGCCCTCTGAACAGATCACACCTCCAAATTCTCCCCCAGCCTGAGCACTTAAAGTTATCAACATTCATCAATTGGGCCTTCATTGCATCATATGGGCCTGAGATGGAGTATGAAAGATAAAAAAAAGCCCATTCTTAGCTCATATGCCATATAAAAATGGGTAGAGAGCTGGATTTAGCCCACAGGCCATATTTTGCTGACCCCTAATGTAGTGGACACTGTTTTGCTCCCCCATAGCCCCTCCTCCGTCCTCCATTGTGTTGCTGCTACTTCAGTTTGGAGGGAACTGACCCACCTCTAGCTCCAGGAGCGGCATAATTGTTCTAACCTAATCAGTCAATTCTTCAATCACCTTGCCAGAGTGATTGCTTCCAAATAGTAAATCCTAAGTCAATAAGACATGGTATCATCCTGACCAAAGTGACTAAATTGGGCATGTGAACCAGTTTAGGCCAAGGAGATGTGACGAGAGATTAACTGGGGCTCCTGGGAAAGATACGTCGGAAGCTAGTCCTTCCTCCCCTTCTGGAAGGTATGGGAGTATATTAGCCAGGGCTTCTGGTTGCATGCAACAGAAAACAATTCAGGTTCATTTAAGCTGAAACAGACCTTATTATGAGCATCCTGGGTGATTCATGGAATCTCTAAAAGGACTAGGCTTGGAGTCTACACAGTCAGGAAAAATTCCACTGCAGAAGTGGTTCAGTAGACCATGGTGGAGCCTGAGCCATGTGCTAGGGAATCTGGGAAAGTGACTGCTTGGTATTCCAGCTTTTGTAGTGGGAGATGGGCTCTGCCTAATGAGGTGGGAGAGTCCTCAAACACTGGGATTCAGATCCTGGGAGGCCCAAGAGAATGACAAATGATCGCAGTTATGGACTGAATATTTTTGTCTCTCCAAAAATTCATATTTGAAGTTGAAGCCCCAACTCCCAATGTGATGGTATTTGGAGATGGGACCTTTGGAGGTAATTAAGTTTAGATGAGGTCATGAGGGTGGGGTCCTCATGATGGGATTGGTATCTTTATAAGAAAAGGCCAGAAAGCTAGCTCTCTCTCTCTCCATCATATAAGGAGACAAGAAGGTGGCCGTCTGCTAGCCAGGAAGAGAGACCTCACCAGGAGCAGAATCAGCTGTCACCTTGGACTTACAGCCTCCAGAACTGGGAGAAAAAAAAAAAGATTCTGTTAAGACACCCAGTTTATGATATTTTTTTATAGCAGTTCAAGCAGACAACTATAATTCCCAAAGAATGACAAATGACATAGTGCCACCATGAGGAAGCCCATTTGGGATAAAGCTACTCCCTTGGGAAGAAACCAGGCCCTTTATGACAGTGTTAGGTCACTGAATGCAGGCTTCTCTGACACCTTAAGACCATTATTGTATGACAATAAATTCCCCTTGTTTTTGTTTGTTTGCTTTTGTTGATTCAACTTGTGTTTTCTGTCACCTGCAGAATACAGAGCATCTACTTGCTGAGGAGTAAAAGGAAGACAAGGGCGGGGGTGTCATTCCCAAAGAGAGGGGGAGAAGATTACAGTAGACCATTGGTCTCATGCTGTATTAGTCAGGGCTCTGGGTGCAAGTGATAGAAACACATCTTGAATGAGTTCAAGCCAAAAAGGGGAAATTAATGGCCTAGGGTCATTTAATTAATAAATATTTACTGAGCACCTACTATACGCTAGGTACTGTTCTAAGCACTGGGGCTACAAATGAGAACAAAACCGACACAAAGTCTTACCCTCATGGCACTTACATGAGCAAGTAAGCAAAATGTATAGTATGTCAGATGGTGGTAAGTGCTCCGGAGAAGAGGTAGAGAAGGAAGATGGGGAATTGCTGGAGAAAGTGGTTGAAATTTTAAACAGACTGTAAGGGGAGGCCTCACTGAAAAGATAACATTTGAATAAGGACCTGAAGGAGAGAAGGGAAGGAGGAATATCCAAGGTGAAAATTTTTCTTGGTAGACCCAGCCTCAAAAAAAGGGGAGGGCGGGAGGGGAGTTGCAAGAGCAACTGTAAAGCCCTGAGGGGGCAGCATGTCTGTCTTGTCACAGGAGCTGTGAGGAGGCCAGGGCGGCTACAGCAGGACCAGTGAGGGGAAGAGAAGGAAGAGATGAGATCAGAATGGTACCAGGGCTCTGAACTTCAGGGCCATTAATTTATTGAATATTTTACGTAGTGGCAAAATCACATACCATCCTCCAAGAGGAGAGAGACTCAGACCTGGAGGGGACAGGAGCCAGAGAACGGAGTGCCAAATACACAGGAAAGCCCTTAAAAGCCCGCTTCGCTGTCCACTGTGAGTCGTTCTGGGCAATTCATCTGCTCGGTCTGTTAGCCGAGGACGATGGAAAGAACCATTCAAGCTCTGCTGAGAATTCTGGTTTCATCCTTCCTGATCAAATAGTTGCGGTTGAATCCCGACGGTCCAAGCAGGATATACTATTTCCATCCCAAAAACCTCCTAGGAACCCCAATTCTGGTCCGCACTATAAGTGTTTGTTAAGCAGCAATTGTGGGCGTGACAATTGTGGGCGGAAAGAGCCCTAGCCCCGCCCCCGGAGGACTCCGTTATTTCAGGATCTTCACCTTTAAGATCTGCCCCCTCAACTTTTTGAAAGGGCGGGGCGACGAGCGCAGCTGTCACCTCCTTCTTTCCACCCCGCTGGTTCTCACGTGCGTTCAGTCGTTCAATAACAGCTCCTCTCCTGGGACTTCCTGGTTGCCGGGACCAATCAGAGTGTTCTTCCCGTCCTGACCATTGTGAGCCCAAGGCCAATCGGCGCGCCTCTACAACGCCCCTTAAAGGCGCCGCCAACGCCTCCTGAGCCGGGGCGAACCAATTCCTTGGCTCCTGCCCCCAACTGCAGTATGGAGTCGCCCCGGGGGCGGCCTGGGCCCAAAGCAGGCCTTCTAGCTCTGGGGGAACAGCAAGCCGCGATCTTCGGCGGCGGCCCGGGCCGAACGGCCTCTGAGCCGCCCTCAGGCCTCCGGTTGTCCGAGGAGGAAGAGGCGAACGTTGGGGGCGCGAGCCGCCTCCCCAGGGCGTCCCCGAAGACTTCGAGCTGCAGCTTCGTCCACCCGCCGGAATGGGAGGCTCCGGAGGAAGAGCCGGGCCGCGGAGGGACGCCTTCTGGGGCAGGGAGCAACCGGGGGGCGCCGGGTCCCGAAAACGACCCGTATGCGTCCTCCCGGCGCAAGGACCCTGAGGACAGGCCTGCATCCGAGGGCGTCTGCCGTCGAGGGAGCCCTGGAGACGGCGGGTTGGATGTTGAGCAGGAGAAGGAAGACGACGACGAGGCGGCGGCAGACAGCAGGGCTGGCCGTTCATTCTCCAGCCGCCTTCAGGACAGCCGCAGCCTGGACGGGTTGAGCGGGGCGTGCGGCGGCGCCGGGTCCTCAGGGGGTGCAGAGTGTGGCGCGGGCGGCGGGCGGCGCGCCACTATATCCAGCCCCCTGGAGCTCGAGGGCACGGTGAGCCGCCACGGCGACCTCACCCACTTTGTCGCCAACAACCTGCAACTCAAGATCCGCCTGAGCGGCGCCCCTCAACCCCCGCCCCCTGCCCCTGCGCGGCCCTGTTCGGCGCCCCCACCCACTCCGGCCATTCCTCCCATCGACCCCGACGTGCTGCGGGACCTGGAGAGGCTGAGTCGGGAGCTGGGCGGCAGGGTGGACCGTCTGCTTCGCGGGCTGGGTGGTGCGGTGCAGGAGCTGACAGCGCTGAGCGTGGGCTGCATCCAGACCTACCGTGATGCCGTGGACTCCCTAGGCGAAGCTGTGGACATGAGCATCAAGGGCATGTACACCCTGCTGGCACGCTGTGAGGAGCTGGAGAGGGCTCTGCAGCCAGTTCAGGGACTGGCGCGCCAAGTCCGGGATATCCGACGCACCCTGGAGGTGTTGGAGGCCCTGTGCAAGTGACCGGGAGGGCAGGAGAGGCCTGGCAACGCCAGGATCCAGCAGGATCCTAAGGACTCTTCAGGGAGCCCTGGTGGGACCTGCCCGCTGAGGGGAGGCCTGTATATTGGAGGCTCTTCCAGATACATTTAGTAGGCCCGCGACCACTACCTGGGCTTTATGCAGGTGTACACGGGGAAGTTCTAAAGCCTCTCCTGGTGGGTGGGGTTGATGCTCTGCTTCTATTCAGTTGGCCATCTGCAGCTACCTTGTTCTCCCAACTCTCTTCCCTAGTTAGAGCACCATCTCTGGGAAGCCAGGGCTTTAGGTCTGGGCTTGGGAGACATGACTGCCATATGTTCTCAAGAAAGGAGAACAGGGGAGGCTCCAGCCCCACTGTGGCCACCCTGACCTCCAGTGGTCACATCTCAGGTGCCAGGGGCTGTGGGAGCTTGAGGGGTCCTTGGCCACACACCATGCAGACAAGGATGCACACTTGCAGATGGATAACCCCCTGCTTCTGCCCTCTGGCCCCCTGCCCTCGCACTTCCCCAGCCATAACCTGGGTGGAGCTAGAAGGAATGTATTGCATGGTAGAGGGGGTGAGTTGGGAGGGGTCTCACTGCTCTCAGGGTTCAGACAGAATTGTTGCTGGGTTTGAAGCCCACCTGTTGTGGAGTGTTCTAATCAGTTTTGGCTTTCTGAGTTTTTGTGGAATTAAAGTGCTGCTGCTGCTAAGGGTGAGACTCTGTCTGTGTGGGGTTAAGGGATTGATGAGCCAAAGGTATGGGTATGAAGGTCAGTCTTTCCGTGGAGTTTTCTTGGGGCCGGTGCTGCGAGTGGGGTGGGGGTCCCAGGCCACATGGGGAAGGATATGGTTCCTGCTCCTGAACAGCAGAACGGAGGGGAAATGTAAGACACAGATCTGGGCTCAGAGACCCAGTAAAAGCAGAATCAGAAGCAAGGTGATCCAGAAGAGAAAGGGAAAGGGTCGTCTTCTCAGTTCCTGGGCAAACTGGACATCTTGGCTCTGGAAAGAGTGGAAACACTTGCTAACTCCTTTCTTGACCCCATTTCTCACACTCTGCTGATCAGTGCCATATGTATGGTCTGAAACAATCTTTGTTACAATCCCGGACAGCCTTCCATTTACCGTCACATAGTGAATTCCAGGAGCCCCCCGTTATGGTCAGGAGATTTGGAAACAGAGATCACAGAAAGAGATCCAGTTTCCTTAAACTTTTCTGCTCTCTCAAGACACTACGACTCGGAAAGAATTTAAGCACGTTTCTCTTTGGGGTGTGAAAAGTTCCGGGATTAGAAATGCTCCACAAGCCTTCCCTAAGCAACAAGAAATTAGCAGTACACATTTTCAAAATGTTGCGTTACTGGCCCGTACGGGGATCGAACCCGCGACCTTGGCGTTATTAGCACCACGCTCTAACCAACTGAGCTAACCGGCCAGCTGACAGTGGCCTCGAAAAAATGAATCTATGTAAAATACAAATTACTGATCAGTCCTCTCTTCAGGAAAATTTTAAAATGGGTGAGATTGGGGAGACAGGAAAACAGAATACGAAAACGGAATCACTTATCGTTTCGGGAAGCAACATCCAAGCCAAAACACTGACAAGCACAATAATGCCACTATGGTGCTTGGCGGCAGATCGAGGTGCAAACATACAGCTTAAGACTGACGACATGCACGTAGCGTTGACGCACACAACCGGAAATAGAAAAGGCCGCCTGATAGCAACTAGCAGATTCCCAGAGAGATGTGGAAAATTATGTATACAAGCGCCAAATGCCCACAGCTCTTTCCTTGCGGTGTTTGCAAAAGGTAACTGACACCTTCGGAGGCACCGCTGGGATTCGAACCCAGGATCTCCTGTTTACTAGACAGGCGCTTTAACCAACTAAGCCACGGCGCCCGACTTATATATTTCTCCACCTCGTTTCCCTGGCCAGGTCAGTTCTATGGCAGGTGACTGAATGCCAGGGTGCCTTCCTCACCAACCTTTGGCCGTACTGGAAAACAGGGTAGAAGGGACGAAATCCGCGGCCGCAACCGAGAGAGGGTGAAGGGGCGACACAGAAATTGAATCCTGGCAGACCGAAGGTGAGAAGAGAAATTCTTGGATTATAAAAATTGAAGGCAGGCCACAGCAACCGCAAACCGACGAGGATGGGATTCGAACCCACGCGTGCAGAGCACAATGGATTAGCAGTCCATCGCCTTAACCACTCGGCCACCTCGTCCACGAGAAAGTCGCTTAGGATCTCCTCTCTGGGGTCTGGACTCTTCTCAGAGTAAGCGTGAGCCCAACTACGTCGCGAAGGGAGGTGCGTCCCGAGAAATCTCGCCCAGCGGCTCGCAGAGCTCTGGTTACCGAGCGACCTTCTAGCTTGCGCCAGCGCCAGACCCTCTGGGTCGAGCGGTACAGAGCGTGCGTCAGTCCTCAGGAGACCCGCTATCGGCCCAGATTTACAGTACCCGGATCTACCACAAAAACTACCGCGACATCATTGCGCTCCCCCGACGGGGCGACTTCGAGCCGGGACCCTCCCCTTCCGGCCCCTAGGAAGAGCTTCTTTTCTGACTTGCGCAATGGGGGGCTCCAACCGGGTTGAAAATGAGAATAAAGAAAAGTGAGCAGAACTTTACAAAGAGGGAAGCTGACCCCGACGTGATTTGAACACGCAACCTTCTGATCTGGAGTCAGACGCGCTACCGTTGCGCCACGAGGTCCGCCGCCCATACAGCTGGACATGTCCCCTTATGACCATTGCACGGTCAGGCTGACGGGTCCCGACGATCGAGGCTCAAGAGCCGAGGGCCTTCCGAAACTTCTAAAATCCCGCGGCGTGGTGCCTGCGCTCTCCCTCCAGCATCGTGGGACCCGCAGGGCCCGCCGCACCCCACAGGGCACGGCTTTGCGGCCTCCCGGCCTCCTGCCGACCAGCAGGCGGCCCAGAGCTGGTTCCCTGGGGGACCCAGAGCTCACAGTCCAGCGGGGACGAACTGGCACAGAAACTTGCGGAAGGACGGATACCAGGCGGAATGTGGTGGAGCAGTGCTAGAGCTCCGGGCGCGTAGGGTCAAGAGATTAGCTCCCCCAGCGGCGGTCTCCTCCCGGCTGCACACTACAGTCGCCTGCGGGACCTTCCAGATAGCCAAGCACAGGCCCCAGATTTGGAGATTCTGATTTAAAGGTCCAGGGTAGAACCCCGGCATCGATAACTGTCAATTTTGACAATTCCGAGGAATCATTTACCTCCAATGAAATGCACAGATCTTAAGTGTTTATTTTGGTGAGTTTTGACAAAGAACAAAGAAAGAAGACCTTTCCTTCACCCTAGAAGGTTCTATCATGTCCCTTCCCAATCGATCCCCGCCGCTCCCTTCCCAGAGGCAACCACTGTTCTGATTTCCATCGCCATAAATGTAGGTATCTTTTGAAGCTCCCCAGGTGAGCCAGAGCTGGGAACTTCTGAAGAGTGATACCAGAAGCTTGCAGAGACCCCCCCATTTGCTTCTTGAAGGGTAAGAGG